>NW_027362762.1:211359034-212731118 GCF_046119375.1 Phyllobates terribilis
AGACACACAGGTCTATTGTTCAAAGCTAGAAATTGCGATTCAGACTGGAAGTGACTTTCTTTTTTATCCGCTGCTTTTTTATAGTTAGTTTTTAATTTGTTTCACACGCTGAAAAATAATGCTCCTGATCCCTCCCAGCACCTGGTGACCACATGATAGCTAGAATGGGAGAAAGAAGCGTTGTTTCTGCTTCCTATACTGTACACATAGCACTCATTCAGCATGGTGCAAAAAGAAGTTAGGAAGACAGAGATGTTAATAAACCATCTCTGCCTTCTCTACGGGGAGTCCTGCTGTCTGACATCTGGTTCCCTGTGCCTGCAGCTGCTTGATATCAATGCAGTTGCTGACTCTGCAATGACATTCTAAAACATTGTAGAGCTCTATGTGAACAGTCCATCTTTTTAGATCATTGGGCGGTCTGTAATAGTTATGAATTATTAGCACAATATTTATTTAAATTGTGCAGCAACAAACATTCTACTCTCCTTCTACCTCCTGCCTTCCCCAAAGACATGGCAGATATCAGAGTTACCTTACGAGAGATTAGCAGTGCAGAAAACCAGCTTTAGGCTGCACTCACACATCCATGTCTTAGGGCTCTTGATGCATGATACATGTACTGGCCACAGGTCTCCTGACCCGAACTCATCAGCCTCACAGACATATATGAGGCTACACTGGTGGACAACCACAGAAGAGGTCCCATGTGCAAGAACAGTGTATAGGCCCTTTGTAAGGCTTATCATAATGCACAATTCCACCTGATTTGGAGGTGGAAGTGGGACTCTTTTGAAGTTTGCCCCTGTGAAGCTGTCGAGTTCAAGTCAGGAGACCCACGGAAAAGAGGCAAAAAGTCCATGCATCACAATCTACACTCAGATCACACCACACATGATGTGTGAATTCTGCCTTAAAGGGGTTGTCCACTACTCCGACAACCCCTTCTGAATCCCTACGTTTCATTCCCATAAAATAATAGCACATACTCAACTGTGGTGCCAGCGCTTTTTCTACGGTGTCGGCACTGGCTCTCCCGGGAATTGTGTGACATTGTTATGTTACGCGATCCCTGTAGTGTATCATCGCTGGTTTCACTCTCCCCTCCTTCGAATGAAGAAAGGAGCCACAGCTCTCATTTTCTTCAGATGTCGGTTTCGTTCTTAGGAGAGGAAAGTGAAGCCAGCGCTGATTAGTCGCAGGAATCGTGTGACATAACAATGTCCCGTGATCCCCCGGAGAGCCAGTGCCGAAACCGCTGAAATGGTGCCGACACCGCAGGCGAGTATAAGTGTTATCAGTTATTTTACTGGGAGGAAACACAGAGATTTAGAAGGGCTTGTCTGAGTAGTGGACAACCCCTTTAACTGAAGCTTCACCTATTTTGGAAATGTGACCCCCTTCAGAGTCTTGATACAGTTGCCTGGTCATTTTGAGCACTTTAATAGAAAAATATATTAGAAATGATTCATTATGGAAAAATAAAGGTATGGTTTAATGCAGAAGCAGTGAGCATGAAAACTGACATAGTGAGGACTGAACCATAGAGCAAAAGATTGTAAATAATATAAGTTCCAGTTGTAGCAATATACAAAAATTGTCTAAATGTTGCGAAATTTACCTCTGGTACTCCCATTTTTCTACATGCTTCTAAAAAGTTTTCCACATTTCTTCTGCATTTGGCCATGCTAAGCCTCGGCTGAAAAATAAAACACATACAATCAGAAATGTCAGAAAAATGGACCATTTATACACATTATAAGTCTTTCCTCGGTAGTGGATGGTGGAAATTATAGAACATTTTTCATTATTGCTTTAATTATGGCAGAAGATAATATTTCCTTTTGTGGGTAATAGGCTTCAATATTCGCTCTCGTCAGCCAAAAAAAATAGTCTCCGCATGTATGTGTCCAATCAATTCCATAGAAGGTCATGTAATTGTACCAAAAGTCAACCTTCATTTAACTCTTTACGGTCTTGGTTTTTAAGGGACTTTAACCCTTTAGTGACAGAGCCAATTATGTCCTTAATGACCAAGTTAAATTTTACAATTCTGACCAGTGTCACTTTATGAGGTAATTACTCTGGAACGCTTCAACGGATCCCCCTGATTATGAGAATGTTTTTTCGTGACATATTGTACTTCATGATAGTGGTAAAAGTCCCCGCCCCGCATGCTGTTAAACACCCCCCAAAAAAACATGCAGGGATTGCCCGTGCATGATAGGCAATCCCCACGTGTTTTTTTGGCTGTATAACAGCCACGAAACATGCGGGGTGGGGAATCGAGCATGTCACTCGAGCACCCGCGATACTTGGTGCGTACCCGCTATGAAAACTCAAGCAGCGAGCACTTGCGCTCCACTCTAATGACGACATATTCAATATGACAACCTAATGTTATCAAATTCTGTCGTACATCTGGTATCAAAATGCTCAACACTAGTCGTCATATCATCATCATCATCCCAATCATAACCCCAACACAACCATAATTCCAACCCTAACCCAACTCTAATGTTAACCCTAACACAACCCTAACCCTAATCCTAACACAACCCTAACCCTAATCCTAACACAACCCTAAGCCTAACAGCAAAGAATGGAAAAATATATATATTTTTTATTTTATAATTTTTATCTAGCTAAGGCGGGGACAAAGGGGGTTTGATTTACTATTTTTTTCTTTTGATTACTGCGATAGGGTCTATTATAGTGATCAAAATCACTAATAGGGAAAATTCCCTATTGTTACCGGGTACCAGCTGGCAGACCTCGTGGCCGCACTGCGCATCGCATGCGCCTGCCATTTTTTTTTTACAGTAAGATGACGGGGGGCCGGGGAACAAATCAGAAGATCCGGGGGACAGTGGAGGTACTGGGAGAGCTCGGGGGCTTCATTTCTCTCTCTCCTGACATGTATGTCAGAGGAGAGAGAAATCATTGCAATCGCGGGCACAGTTTTTTTTTTTCGTGATCGCCATTATTCACTGAATAACAGCGATCACATGATTGGGGACCGGAAAAAAAAGGTCCTGATCATGTTCTCCATGGGGTAGCTGAGACCCTGGATATTTTCTTACTCTGGGGGGCGCTACAACCTTATTCACGATCGCCGTTTTAAAACGGCAATGAGGGAATAAGGCCCCTTAACGGCTGCCGTTTTAATGCGTATCGACGGGCTTATTTAATACGTATGAGGGCTTATATTCTGTGGGACAAGTTGTAGTTTTGAAATGCACCATTCATTTTACTATGTAAAGTACTGAAAAATGGCAAACACATTCCAAGTGGGGTGAAATGGTGGGGAAAGAAAACGCAATTTTGCCTTGTTTTTTGTTCTAATGCAGTTCATTATGCGATAAAAATGACCTGATAATATGATTCTCCGTGTTAGTATGATTACAGCAATACCAAACTTTTAAGTTTTTTTTTATATATTTTATTTTGGCTTGAAGCAGGCTCAGCTCCTGAGCCGACTTCATACAGCCCTTAGTGACCCATGACAGAAATGAATGTCACAAGTCGTTAAAGGGTTAATATCTTTTCCATCCTTTATAGCACCACAACATATGGCGATATTCTCCTCCCTGTGAGCCGATAGGACAGGGGGAAATCTCTGTCCCCATTGTATATTTTAAATCATATGGATTACACAGAATTTTCTATCTGTTTTCATTTTAACCATTATTGCATTAAACTTGAGCAGCCTGATAGCAGGTCCAGGCTTCTCTGCCTTCAGCCTGCCACTTACATGTGTCATCGCCACTGCTCCGGCAGTCATTTTGCATGTGGATATATATTTATTTACTATGGGTTTTAGATTCACCCAAATCCAGTTTATTTGGCGTCTTCCTACAGACTAACGCTAGGTTCACATCATGTTTTTTGCCACACGTCAGTAGCTCCATTGGGGCTCCGTGTGAAGCCCTGAAAAACGGGATTCTGGCGTATCCACCATTAGACCATTAAGTTTAATGAAGCAGTCACTTTGTGCTTTACCTGACCCCTTTTTTGGTAGCTTACACCTTTTTGTGGAGGCCACAAAAAAGCAGTGAGGGTGATATTGATGAGCTATGCTATGCTAAGAATATACTGATAAGTGCGGATATTCCTTTAATTTGTATCAATGTTTGTTACTCTCAAACACATACAGAACAAGTAGGAACCATACTGAACTTACAACAGCAGGTGAGGGCACATGGATACTCCCTACCGACCGAGGACGAATTTGATTAACTAAATGGCAGAGGACAACTCCATCCATCAAAGCGGATCCAAGGTCTTCAGGTAGACAGATTTTTAATCTTATTTCAATGTTCTGAAACACAAAAATGGACATTTTTACACTTTACAAATAAAAAATATACAGTGACAAAGTAGTAATACAACTGATAACTATCTTAATAAAGCTTGGCATGCTTTAAGAAAACTGTAAGGACAACAATACCATATGTATACCATACCTGTAAGGACCACAATACCATATACAGCTCTGGCAAAAATTAAGAGACCACTGCAAAATTTTCATTTTCTCTCATTTTTCTCTTTATAGGTATATTTTTGAGTAAAATGTACATTGTTGTTTTATTCTATAAACTACTGACAACATGTCTCTGAAATTCAAAGCTAAAAATTTTGTATTTATTTGCAGCAAATGAGAAATCGTCAAAATAATAAAAAAGAAACAGTGCTTTCAGACCTCAAATAATGCAAATAATGTTGTTCTTATTCATTTAGAAACAACAATACTCATGTTTTAACTCAGGACGAGTTAAGAAATCAATATTTGGTGGAATAACCATGATTTTTAAGCACAGCTTTCATGCGTCTTGGCATGCTTTCCACCAGTCTTTCACACTGCTTTTGGGTGACCTTATGCCACTCCTGGCATAAAAATGTAAGCAGTTCATCTTTGTTTGATGGCTTGTGACTATCCATCTTCCTCTTGATTACATTCCAGAGGTTTTCAATGGGGTTCAGGTCTGGAGATTGGGCTGGCCATGACAGGGTCTTGATGTGGTGCTCCTTCATCCACACATTGATTGACCTAGCTGTGTGGCATGGGACATTGTCCCGCTGGAAAAACCAGTCCTCAGAGTTGGGGAACATTGCCTGAGCAGAAGGAAGCAAGTGTTTTTCAAGGATAACCTTGTATGCGTCTTTATTCATACGTCCTTCGCAAAGATTAACCTGCCCAATTCCAGCCTTGCTGAAGCATCCCCAGGTCATCACCGATCCTCCACCAAATTTCACAGTGGGTGCAAGACACTGTGGCTTGTATGCCTCTCCAGGTCTCCATCTAACCCTTAGACGACCAGGTGTTGGGCAAAGCTGAAAATTAGACTCATCAGAGAAGATTACCTTACTCCAGTCCTCTATGGTCCAATCCTTATGGTCTTTGGCAAACTTCAGCCTTGCTCTCCTTTGCTTCTTATTGATGAAAGGCTTTTTTCCAGCTTTTCATGACTTGAGGCCTGCCTCTAGGAGCCTGTTACGAACTGTTCTTGCCGTGCACTTCACACCAGCTGCCATTTGCCATTCCTTTTGTAGGTCACTTGATGTCATCCTGCAGTTGCTGAGTGACATTCGAATAAGATGACGGTCATCCCGGTCAGTGGAGAGTCGCTTTCGTGCCGGTCTGTAGCTTTGTTGTCCCCAATGTCTGCTGCTTGACCTTGTTGTAATGGACTGCCGTCTTCAAAATTTTAAGGATGGAGGCAACATGACGCTCACTGTATCCCTCTGCTAGGAAAGCCAGAATTGAGCCCTTCTTTTCCTCACTCAATACTTTTGGCATGATTAAAAGTTATTTTTTCATTAAAATTACTTTTGGGCTACTCCTATCAATTGTTTTGCAATCCAGCTTGTCCTATTGCAAGAGGATTGTGAAGACCACAGCATTGTTTTTTATACTTTCCCTCGTTACATAAGATTTGGTTCAGGTGATCATCTAATCATCTAATCAGAAGCACATTAAGTAGAATGAGGTGTACTTTGGTTGGAATTCAACTGACACTGGAATGGAATGGCTGTCAGACATGTAGCGATGGTGATTTTTAGAAAACTGTGCAGTGGTCTCCTAATTTTTTCCAGAGCTGTATATATATATATACACACACATGCATACGCTACATATATACCTACACACTCCTCAGCACTAAAATTACAACACCAAGAAGGAAAATCATGAACTTATGAAAACCACAGGGTGGATAGACATGTTAAAGATATGTGAATGATGAAAAAATGGAATCAAAATTTTCAAAACATCTAGATTTATTCAGTATGGAATATGAGCGCCACATGCAGAAATGATGCACTTACACACCTTGGTATGCTATCACTGAGGTTATTAATGGTTGTCTGAGAACCATGGTTGTTCTGCCATGCACTTGGACATGTACATCATCAAGATCTGCTTCTGACAGCTCATTTTGCCAAAGAATGATGTCCCAGATATGCTTAATGGGAGACAAGTCCAGTGATGCTGCAGGCAATGGTAGGACAATTAGACAATGTAGGCTGCTCACAGTAGAACAAGCAACATGCGACCTGGCATTGTCATGTTGAAAAACGACTCCTGGGACATTTTGGAGAA
This sequence comes from Phyllobates terribilis, assembly GCF_046119375.1. Classification (NCBI taxonomy): domain Eukaryota; kingdom Metazoa; phylum Chordata; class Amphibia; order Anura; family Dendrobatidae; genus Phyllobates; species Phyllobates terribilis. The sequence goes on from NW_027362762.1 coordinate 211,365,636, forward strand.
TGGCCACACCACTGGTTCCACCAACAAATTAATATAATGTCAAACTGTTAATGTACCTGGAATGAAGACTAGAGTGGTCTGACTACTGTACATTATTCCACCCCACAGCATAAGCATGGTGTTGACCATGTGGTCTCCAGACGAATCTCTAGTTATTATTGTGTTCAACACAAAAGAGGGGGACTCATCGCTAAGGAGGCTAAAGCTCCATTCCAGCCTCAATTGCTGTCTTGCTCTGCAGCATGTTAGCCTTAGTGTGAGGTCAATGAAACACCTGTAACTGGACAACTGGTTCGTAGCTCAATGTTGAGCAAACATCTTCCGATGGTTTGTGTAGACACTGTTTGAAATCCTAGTCTTAGTATATGACTTCCAATTTCACTTGCAGTTCAGGATGGATCAATCGTGGAACCAGTGGTACGGCCATTTATTGAAAGTGTCCCATGTGATGTTTTTCAACACGACCAAGTCGCATGTTGCTCACGCTACTGTGAGCTGCCTGTCTGGCAAAAATATGCTACCTACCGTGGCCTGCAGAGTCTCCAAAGTTGTCTCACATTCAGCACATCTAAGACATCGTTGGTCTGCAAATGGAGTTGCCAGCAGCAGATCTTAATACTTTGCCCAAGTTCAATCAGTGTGGCAGAACACTCCTCAGATAATCATTGATGACTTCATTGATGACATGCCAAGGTGTGTAAGTGTATGTATTTCTGCATGTGGAGAACATAATTGATACTGAATGAATTAAGATTTTTTTTTCGAAAATGTTGCTTCCATTTTGTCATCATTTGCAAATTATTAACTTGTCTATTCATCCTGTAATTTGCAGAATTCCACAACTTTTCCTTCTTGTGTCGCAATTTCAATGTTGAGGAGTGTGTATGCTGTATATGTACACATATACAGCATATACACATATACGGTATATACCCCGAGTTTGTGCAGATCTGACTGTAAGATCTGTTTGGACTCTCTCCATTATCCCTTGCACAACCTCATTTGTGGAAAACCCTCTTTAACTCACAGAATTTGCTAGACTTTGGTAATAGATAATGTTGCTTTTCATAGAATGCCTCCACCTCTACTTTGTTAGAATCCAGATAAGGAGATGGTGAATCCCTCAAAATCTGAAAAGTTTGTATAACTGAGTTCTGCTATTTTATTTCAGATATATGGAATGAAATGCTAAAAATGAACAGTTACCTCCCGAAGAGTGTCTACCAGTTCCTTTTCCTCTCTCATTTGTTCCATTTTTCTTCGTATTGTAAACTGGGGATCTATTGCTTCCAAGTTCCTCTGTGGTCTAATAAAAACTGGAATGTGATGACAGAAAATGAACAGGTGACCATTTCCAAAGTGACTTCCATCAAGAATAGACTTACAGATAACATCATGAGGAGCGAAGACTTATCATGGTGAAGAACACAGACTTATCATGGTGAGGAGCACAGACTTATCATGATGAGGAGCACAGACTTATCATGGTGAGGAGCACAGACTTATCATGGTGAGGAGCACAGAGCCATGTAGTAATGATGTACTTAGTATTACATATTCCATGACTTCTGTGGAATAGATTCCTCCTGCATGCAAACCTCATGAACCATTGGATCTAAAACACCATATAAATATGGCAAAAAACCTAAAAGCATTACGGAAGAACAAATAATAAAAGGCTCATGCTTAGTCATGCTCAATAGGTATAAAAGCAACAAAAAAATATCTGTAATCTAAATGATGTCACAAAGCAATGCAGTCCACGGGTCAGACTAGATGTGATTGCACCTCTGTACTTGTTGGAAGTATGTTTTATAATCTGAGGGCACATATACATTTAGTAGTTTCGTACAATATCTCATATTTTCTCAGAAAGTTGTTCACGATCAATCATTTTATATATCTGGGGGTTCAATGATAAGTGGAAAGTCTACATGTTGCTTGCTTTGTATAGGGGAAGCCATGAATAAGTTGGCCACACTTTCATGTGTTTCCACATTGCTGATAGACAACCCTTTTTGCTTTTTGGCTCTGCTGTGTTCATAGAGGAACATACACTGCTCAAAAATATAAAGGGAACACTCAAATAACACATCCTAGATCTGAATGAATGAAATATTCTCATTGAATACTTTGTTCTGTACAAAGTTGAATGTGCTGACAACAAAATCACACAAAAATCATCAATGGAAATCAAATTTATTTACCAATGAAGGCCTGGATTTGGAGTCGCTCCCAAAATTAAAGTGGAAAAACACACTACGGGCTGATCCAACTTTGATGTAATGTCCTTAAAACAAGTCAAAACGAGGCTCAGTATTGTGTGTGGCCTCCACGTGCCTGTATGACCTCACTACAACGCCTGGGCATGCTCCTGATGAGGTTGCGGATGGTCTCCTGTGGGATCTCCTCCCAGACCTGGACTAAAGCATCCGCTAACTCCTGTACAGTCTGTGGTGCAACGTTGGTGGATGGAGCGAAACATGATGTCCCAGATGTGCTCAATCAGATTCAGGTCTGGGGAACGGGCGGGCCAATCCATAGCTTCAATGCCTTCATCTTGCAGGAACTGCTGACACACTCCAGCCACATGAGGTCTGGCATTGTCCTGCATTAGGAGGAACCCAGGGCCAACCGCACCAGCATATGGTCTCACAATGGGTCTGAGGATCTCTTCTCGGTACCTAATGGCAGTCAGGCTACCTCTGGCGAGCACATGGAGGGGTGTGCAGCCCTCCAAAGAAATGCCACCCCACACCATTACTGACCCACTTCCAAACCGGTCATGCTGAAGGATGTTGCAGGCAGCAGATCGCTCTCTACGGCGTCTCCAGACTCTGTCACGTCTGTCACATGTGCTCAGTGTGAACCTGCTTTCATCTGTGAAGAGCACAGGGCGCCAGTGGCGACTTTGCCAATCCTGGTGTTCTGTGGCAAATGTCAAGCGTCCTGCGCGATGTTGAGCTGTGAGCACAACCCCCATCTGGGGACGTCGGGCCTTCCTACCACCCTCATGGAGTCGGTTTCTAACCGTTTGTGCAGACACATGCACATTTGTGGCCTGCTGGAGGTCATTTTGCAGGGCTCTGGCAGTGCTCCTCCTGTTCCTCCTGGCACAAAGGCGGAGGTAGCAGTCCTGCTGCTGGGTTGTTGCCCTCCTACGGCCCCCTCCACGTCTTCTGGTGTACTGGCCTGTCTCCTGGCAGCACCTCCAGCCTCTGGACCCTACGCTGACAGACACAGCAAACCTTCTTGCCACAGCTCGCATTGATGTGCCATCCTGGATAAGCTGCACTACCTGAGCAACTTCTGTGGGTTGTAGAGTCCATCTCATGCTACCACGAGTGTGAAACAACAACCAACATTCAAAAGTGACCAAAACATCAGCCAGAAAGCATTGGTACTGAGATGTGGTCTGTGGTCCCCACCTGCAGAACCACTCCTTTACTGAGGGTGTCTTGATAATTGCCAATAATTTCCATCTATTGTCTATTCCATTTGCACAACAGCATGTGAAATTGATTGTCAATCAGTGTTGCTTCCTAAGTGGACAGTTTGATTTTACAGAAGTTTGATTTACTTGGAGTTATATTCTGTAGTTTAAGTGTTCCCTTTATTTTTTTGAGCAGTGTACATTTCCCCTGCAATATTGGATAATATGCAATGTTGAAAAATAATTGTTGAAATAGAAACTAACGACAGCAGCAATTTAAGGCATTTTTTTTATCGCCAGAACATGCTTACAGATTGTGGCGCTCAGTGAGTTATAAGCCACACCACAAAACTATCATGTAGTGCCATTAAATGGTGCTGGGCATTACCAAACTCTAGTTATTGAGGTAAGAGATTTTGTCATATTACTGAACATCCATAGTGGCATAGTTTGCTGGAGATTTTAATGCGTGAATGCTAGGTCTTATAAATAGAAATCTAATCTCCTCTGGTAAAAGAAGGATAATGGAGTAAAGTGGGGATCGTGTAGGGTACAATACTGATACAGTAGTTTGCGAAAGTATTCACCACCTTGGCATTTTTTGTGTTTTGATACCTCACAATCTGTAATTTCACTGTTTTTTAGAGGGTTTGCATCAGTTCATGTAAAGAACATGTCTACAACTGTGAACATTTTGTTTTCATTTTATTGTGAAGCAAACAACAAATAGGACAAAATAACTGGAAACTTCAGTGTGCAGAACTATTCACCCCCCCCCCTAAAGTCAGTACTTTGTAGAGCCTCTTTTTGTGGTAATTACAGCTACAAGTCGCTCTGGATAAGTCTCTATGAGCTTTCCACATCTTGCCACTGGGATTTTTGCCCATTCCTCAAGGCAAAACTGCTCCAGCTCCTTGAAGGTAGATGGTTTCCTCTGGTGAACAGCAATCTTCAAGCCTGATCACAAATTCTCAATTAGATTAAGGTCTGAGCATTGACTAGCCAGTTCAAAACATTTACACATTTCCTCTTAAACCGTTGCTTTAGCAGTATGCTTTGGGTCATTGTCTTGTTGGAAGGTGAACCTCCGTCCCAGTCGCAAATCACTGACAGACTGAAACAGGTTTTGCTCAAGAATATCCCTGTATTTCACACCATCCATCTTCCCCATAACTTGGACCATTTTCCCTGTCCCTGCTGCCGAAAAACAGCCCCACAGCGTGGTGCTGCCACCACCATGTTTCACTGTAGAGATGGTGTTCTTGGAGTGATGAGCTGTGTTGGTTTGGCACCAGAAAGTGTTTACCTTGGTGGTCAAAAAGTAAAATTTTGGTCCCATCTGTCCACAGCACATTCCTCCATACATTTGGGGAGTCTCCCACATGTCTTTTGGCATACTCAAAATGAGCCTTACAATTTTTGTGTAAGTAAAGGGTTTTTTTCTGCCCATTCTCCCACAAAAGGCCACCTCTATGGAGTGTACGGCTTATTGTGGTCGTATGGACAGATACTCCAGTCTCTGCTTGGGAACTTTGCAGCTCCTTCACGGTTACCTTTTTGGCCTCTGGGCTGCCTCTCTGATTAATTCCCTCCTTGCCCGGGCTGAGAGGTTTGGTGGGCGGCTCTCTCTTGGCAGGCTTGTTATGGTACCATGTGCTTTCCATTTGATGATAATGGATTTGATGGTGCTCTGTGGGATCATCAGAGATTGGGATATTTTATTTTATAACCCAACCCTGACTTGTGTGTCTCAACAACGTTTCCCCTGACTTGTTTGGAGATCTCCTTGGTCTTCATGGTGCTGATTGGTTAGTGGTGCCTCGGTCTTAATGGTGTTGCAGCCTCTGTGGCCTTTCAGAAAAGGTGTGTATATACTGATAGACCATGTGACACTAAGATTGCACACAGGTAGACTTCCTTTCACTAAGCATGTGACTTATGAAGGTAATCGCTTGCACCAGAAATTTTTAAGGGCTTCATAGCAAAAGGGGTGAATACATATGGACATGACAATTTTTAGCTACTTGATCCCATAAATTTAATTTATGCCTATATGTTTCAACTTAGACTATGTAGTGCTGATCCATCACACACAAATCGGATTACAATAATATTTAAACACAGGCTGTAATGTAAAAAAATGAGTAAAAATCCAAGGGGGTGAATACTTTCACAAGCCACTGTATATGTAATCATCTATTATATTATCCCTGTACAGTCAGGAGAAGCAGACCGCTTACATCACATTAAGACCTATTTTAAGACGATGTTTCACCGTTAGTTGCATTGATATTTTGTGTGAACAGTTTGCAGAAGGTCCTTTTCTGTTCCGCATGACTGTGCCCCATCCGGGAAAGCAAGATCCACAGAGTCATGGCTGAGTGAATTTGGTGTGGAAGAACTAGACTGGCTGCACAGCCCTGACCTCAATTGCATCAAACCCCTTTGGGATGAACCAGAACAGACACTGTGAGCCAGAACCTCTTAACTAACACCAAAAATTCCCACGAAGACACCTACAAAACTTTGTAGAAAGCCTTCCCAGAAGAATGAATGCTGCTATAGGGGTAAAGGCTGGACTAACTCCATATTACTGCCTATATATGTATAATGAGATGTTATAAAAGCTCCTATAGGTGGAATGTGTAGGTCCCAATGATTTCGCCCATATAGTATAGCTCTGAATTAGTTTTCACAGCTACTGCATTTTAAAAATGTAATTAAGCTTTTTAACCACTTGGGGGAAGCAAAGGACAAGTTTAGACTCCTGGATCAGCACATGACTGCTTCTATAATAGTCATTAAGACTCTACAGAGAAAGGTCAAATTAAAGTTTTTCTTGTTCTTTCTTTGTGCTCTTTCTTTCAATCCCTTCATAAAACACCACTGTCTATGCTCTATTTTTTTTCAGGATTCAAATTAATTGTTTTAACAATGAATGAATAGGATATGATAGGAGCCCACGGCATTACTGATTATAAGTGTTTATGGCCCCAATTCATTAAGACTTGCATCTCATGTCTCAGTCTTAATTAGGGAAACACAAGACTACGAGCTAAATTCAGCAAGACCCACACGTCACTTAATGAATTCAGCTCATCAGAATTCATTCTATGACTATGGGCTTTTAGCTAAAAAGGCGTCAGAAGAATGGACATGTTTTTTTAATCATGGATATCCTATATTTTTTTTCACTAAAATGGAATAAAGATTTAACTTTTTATATATGCCACATGGATCCCTCTGTTTTTTCCGATGGTCAACGGACTGGGTTCCAAGTGAGCCAACTAAGGAGCTGCCTTTTCAATTGACACACGGTGAGGCTTTTCCTTTACTTCTCTTTTGTACACAACAGACTGTTGTCTGTATATTTTTATGCACATGATATATGATTACATTTCTGATGACCAAAACTGCCACCGAGCGGAATACCGTATAATAATACCCTATTACTTAGTCGTATGATGATAGCGATCCTTGCATCGCGACATTAATATAGAAAATATATTGTCCATGGCAAATATGCAACAATACGGTGGATGGAATCTGAGACCTAGTGATGTAACGTGCTGTAGCCGGCTCATTTTCTCACTCTCCCACCTGTGCACGGTGTTCTGGGCTGGTAACAATGTACCTTCTTTCAATATGGAAAATCCTTACCTAAACAATGACCTCATCCTATATCTGGGTAAATATCGTTTCTCTTATCATGTGAACTTTAGCTTTGTTTGCAAAGCTGCATGTGAAAAACAGGTAATTATGGTCATCTAATAATAAGCCTTTGGCGGGATGAAACTGATAATAATGAAGCTATAAAGATTTTATTTTCGCAACAAGCATGTAATTAAAGGGGTTGTGCACTACTTTTATATTGATGACCTATTCTTAGGATGTTCAGCTGTGCAGCCCCACAACTGATGACATCTGGCTGCCACTGACACCAGGAACACCTTATTAGCAGGGATGCAGGGTGTCGGACTAAGGACAGTTCATAAAGCACTGAAGCCCTGCTATGATCGGACGATCGCAGCTTCAAGTCTTCTATAGGGACTATTAAATAAAGTAAAAAGTGAAAAAAAAAGTTTTTCAAAACATGAAAAAAATGTAAAAAAAACCACAAAAGTTCAAATCACCTCCCTTCTGCCCCATTGAAAATAAAACATTTTTTTAAAAAAATACACATATTTGGTATTGCTGCATTTAGAAACGTCTGATCTATCAAAATATAACGTAAATTAATCAGATCTGTAAACAGCGTAATGAGGGGGGGGGGGAACGCCAAAATTACAGGGTTTTTTGGCCTCTGCAACATTGCAATGAGAGGCAATCAAAATATTGTTTCTACCCCAATAATGTATCAATAAAAAACGTCAGTTAGGTGCGCAAAAAATAAGCACTTACCCAGCCCGGATCCTGAAAAATGGAGACGCTATGGGTCTCGGAAAATGGCAACAAATGCAAAAACTTTTTTTTATACTAATTTTGGAAAAAATTTTCACCACTTAAATAACAAAATAAACTATACATGTTTGGTATCTGCGTACTCGTACTGACCTGGGGTCAGTTTTATCATATAGTGATGAACATGGGTAATAAAAAAAAAACTTTGGAGAGGCAAAGGAAAAATAGCTTCAAATCAAATAATTAGTCAATCCGTGAGATCCTTATACTCCATGGCTTATTCACAGTGCTGATGAAGGTATACCATTACTTTATACAACACTATAGCCAACAAAGTTACATACAGTATCTGCAGGAAAATAAAATGCATAATGTGATATGTGTATAATTATATACCCTACCCCATGAAATTAGGTTACAATTAAAGAATGGTGACATGAATACATATAAATCAAACAAAATTAAAATAACTTGTGATGTAATAATAGGAGAAGGATATATGGATCTATACCAGGACAGAGTGGATAACAGTACAACACGTTCCTTCCCTTCGACATGCAGTTGACGTTTCACATGTAACAGCACCTTCTCTCCACCTACCATTGTCAATGTCTCCTGATGACATGTCCAAGTTATAACAACTGTCCATATTTTGTGCCTGTGTAAGTTTGTTGAAGGAGATAGGAGGAAGAGTGAGGGACGGGTCTGTAGGAAGGGGTGTCAGAGGAGGTCCGTATAAAGCAAAAGAGGACCAAAATAAATCACAGGTACAGCAACAGCATCTTAGAGCACTGAGCAAAACATATTGTCAGCCTGCAAAGCATAAATCTGGATGAATGACTGAACATGCAAAACTAATGAGCAATGCAATTGTATTCATTATTCTTAGCTGCAGTGAAAACACAGAAACTACATAGGCCACGTTCACATGTTCAGTATTTGGTGAGTATTTTACCTCAGTATTTGTAAGCAAAACCAGGAGTGGGTGATAAATACAGAAGTGGTGACGTCTTTCTATTGCACTTTTCCTCTGATTGTTCTCTTGATTTTGGCTTATAAATACTGATGTAAAATCCTGACCAAATACTGAACGTGGGAACGTGGCCTTAGTCTGGGGCTACATGGTGACAACGCGGCGCAGCCAATTTGATCGCATAGTGACCTGCAATTTGTTATGAGCTTAACATGCAAGTCGCTAAAAGTCTAGCAGATTTGGCTTTCTTGTAATATTGTGGTGGCCACAATGTGATCCCATTACACGGTGATGTATCACCAGCATTGTGACATGTGCGGCCAATGTTGTTGTGTAGCCCCAGACTAAATCGGAGATATAAATAATATTTACACTAAAACCTTTGAAAATAAGAGACCATAATGCAGACTTATATTTCTTACATTTTAGGGTCAGAAGAACTGAACTAATGTCCATAGCTGACATAAAACAGCATCAGAAGGACCTCATTGATTATTTTGTTTTTTAGATCTGAAGAAAAAGTTCTGAATGATGCACTTTTTCTTCTGTTTGCTAAAAATCAACAAGTAGCTGAACCCAGACGGACCCCCATAATAATCATGGGGTTCCCATGCTTTCGTTTGCATCAGTTATCCACTGGATCCTTTATAGACATTAATTCCGTTCGTTCGTTCGTCTGTCCATTCCTAGAAAGGGAACAGAATACAGAATGTGCAAACGCAGGTGTGAAAAAGCCTAACTCTCATGTTGAATAAATGACTACGATTTCCTTCATGCATCCAACCGATTAGACCAGAATCTGCACATACATAGGTAGTCCAGGATAGGACAGTGTAAGAGACTATGAAAGATGCCTATTACAGGACCATCCACTGCACCAATATTTGGATTGTATTGATATGTAAATCAGCTATGAATGTGCTCTGGCGGGCATATCAGTGCCATTGCAGTCTATGCTACTCCCTGCCGGCGCTGCCCGCGCTTCTTGATTGACAGTGGACAGCACAGGTGACGTTACACAGCAGAATCTCTGTCTCCTCTGTTAATCAAGAAGGACAGATGGTGGTGGCAAGAAGAAGGGAAGAGGAGCATGTGCAGTGATATGCTTGCCAGAGCACTTACATACCAAATTTGTATATTAATGAAAGACGAAATTTTGTTGCAATGGTGCATCAGGTGGTGAAGTTATAACTATGTTTCATAATGTTTTACACTGCACTGTCTTAGGACACAGACATCTGTGGATCTCGGTCCAATCTTGGACCTCAATGCACCAACTGGCCACGGCTCTCCCAAACCCAAGCGAGATAGCCTCATAAAAGCTGTCATGCTCCGGTCAGGAGACTCGCACCCAGTCCATGCATTGTGGTCCGAGATTGGACCAATTTTGCACAGACATCTGCACGATCCCTAAAACTACCTCTACTTGCACAGGTTCCCTTTAAAGATAATTTGTGAAGTAATGCCTTTTTATTACCAGTAGTATTTTGACAGTGACAACATTTTTCATAATTCAGCCTCTCTCAGATAGTACATCAAGGTGTGATTGGAGTGTAGACTTTCAACTTTTAAGAGGTTATCCCACAATTGAATATTAATTTACTCTGAAAGATCACACATAGCTTAAGATTTACTGTATTAAAAAAAGGCTAAAAAGCTCCCGAGTCTAAATATTGCTCATTATGGCGCCCCCTACTGTTCATTTGACTCTCTCTCACAATATCCAACTAATGCGTCTGTAGTGAAAAGGCTGCTTATAGTCCACTGACTAAACTTCTGATGAGCCACTAATAAAAGCTCACGGTTGAATGTTTGCAGAATTTATAGCTCATTACAGATTGTTTTCACACAAAGTAAAAAGTCTATATTTGTGTAAACTGTATTAGTCTGGATAAACACTTTGCACAATGAAACCTACCAGATCGAGGTTTTAAACCAAAGGTTGCACTATGTACTGGAGACATGGTAGGGGTGCCATCTTCTACCTGGAGAGGAAAAGAATACAAAATATTTCAGTATTATACCGTTACTAGCTGTGATGAATTTCCAGATGCCATTTTCGGTTTAATGGCAGATGACATTATTTACTGAAATTTTGCTGACATGCTGTTATTTTTGCAATGGAATATTATATGTGGTACCACCGACGTATTTTCCATAGAAGGCATATATATATGTAGAAAACACTTTGGCCAGCATATTTAAAGTAGCGGGTAAGTGGTGTGGAGGGGATACCACTCACACCCCATAGCCACAAGGCAGCGCCTACTCAAAACAATAGATGGAAAGACAAGGAGAGCGAATGAGTAAACTGGCATAAATAAGCTTGATTATTAAAATTTCTTTGACATAAATAGTATCAAGACATATAGAAACAATATATAGACATGCGGATCAAAAAGGTCCCACCATATCCTTAACCCCATAGAAAAGTAGAAAGCTAAATGTCAGACAGTACATAATAAATATAAGATGAAAAAATGAACATCAAAAAAAAATGACTATAAGTACACATGGGTCCCTTAAGGAAAGATGTCCTGAGGGAACCACCAACATATATAGCTACACAGGATGGACTCAGGTAAGTGGCTGTGGTATAACACTACACCTAAAGATGCCACTCCAAAAATTGTTTTGATGAAAAGTGAAGAGAAGAAAATGGGAAAAGGAGAGGGCGGGTCAGGTGGTATAAGCAAACATAAGAGGTACTAAAAAGTCAGGAGGGAGTCAGGTCAATCCAATAAGGAAGTGTATCATAGGATTCATCCTATTAGTCTATCATCCACGCGACCAAAGATGACTCACCTACAAGGGTATAGACTGTTGCTCATACAGGAGACATTGAAGGGCTGGTAACTCCCGTCAGGAACGGGCCTCGACGCGCGTTTCGCGGCTGCTTTCTCAAGAGGCATGCCTTTTTAGTGCCTCTTATGTTTGCTTATACCATCTGATCCGCCCTCTCCTTTTCCCATTTTCTTCTCTTCACTTTTCATCAAAACAATTTTTGGAGTGGCATCTTTAAGGGACCCATGTGTACTTATAGTCATTTTTTTTTTATGTTCATTTTTTCATCTTATATTTATTATGTACTGTCCTGACATTTAGCTTTCTACTTTTCTATGGGGTTAAGGATATGGTGGGACCTTTTTGATCCGCATGTCTATATATTGTTTCTATATGTCTTGATACTATTTATGTCAAAGAAATTTTAATAATAAAGCTTATTTATGCCAGTTTACTCATTCGCTCTCCTTGTCTTTCCATATATATATGTATAGGTGAGTGGTGATGCCCGGCTCCTCAAATTTTAATGTTTAATTTAAAAAATTATCTAGAATATAAACATCTAGAATATAAATAGTTGAAGTAGTGTTCTAATCTTCTGTCTTCAGGACCGCACCACCTTTCTGCCTCCTGGCTCCTGCTTGCCGGGGGCGGTGCACTTCTGAAGATTGACATGGTGGCGTCGCTGGTCCAAACTAAGTGCTCTCACTATTTGTTAGTAGAGGCAGCTCTGCATCTGCAGCATCGTAGAACTGCTGGGGATTGAAGGTGGCCGGATCCAGAGATCCGACATTCAGACTACACAGCATAGAGCCTGCAAGCAGCGCACTCCTTGCCTAGGTAACCGGCCACTCTGAGACTGCAGAGGTGGCCAGTAACTTAGCAACAGGCTGTACGCAATAAAAAATTCCTCTGATCTTGAGATTGGAAAGGATTTTTAATAAGATGGAAATCATAAAGTTGCTTGTTTTTACAAGCATTTTTACCATCTTAAAAAACACCTGACAGCTAATGCATGCAGCCGAACCTCAGGCAGCATGTATCAGACTCTGGCTGCAGCATTTCAGAGAAAAACAAACTTTAAAAGCCACCAGGGACCGAGCCATACAGGAGACTAGTCAGACATGTGGGTCCCCAGTGGCTTCTCCTTGCCCACTCCTTTTGATTGACGGGTCAAGGAGCGGGCAGGGAGAAGCCACCAGGGACCGACTTTTCGACTAGTCTCCTGTGCTGCTTGTTCCCCAGCAGTCTGTAAATTGTGTTTTACTCTGAAACTCTACAGTGTTTCAGAGTCAAATATATCGGGCTGAAATCATGCAGCCACTGTCTGATACATGCTGCCCGTGGCTCGAGCAGCATGTATCTACTGTCAGGTTCACTTTAACCATTTAAGAACTTGAGACAACTTCTTAAATTTGGGTACACTATGCTATTCAGAAGAATGCCAAATTGTAAAAAGTCAACAGCTGAAAAGTATGTCACAAAACCATTTGTAGCACAAGTATGTTTCTAGTTATAGTAACATTACACAATGAGGCTATGTGCCCACGATGCAGAAATGCTCAGGATTTTTTCCTGAGCGTTTCTGCATCTCCATGGCAGAAAAAAACGCATGCGGATTGTACATGCGGATTGTACATGCGTTTTCCTGCCAGGGACATGCGGATGTGAAGTGTTATTCACTGGCATTTCCGCATGCGGGTTGACAAGCGCTTTCCAAGCGATTAGCATCACTTGGAAAGTGCTTGTGACAACTAGGTCACACTATATAAATCCATGCAAACGGCATGGATTTATATAGTGTGACCCGAGAGAGTGGTTAAAAATAAAAAAATAAACTATACTTACCTTCCGATGGCCCCCGAGACTTGCTGCTCTCCTGTGCTGGCTGCCATCAGATCGCGGTACTGAAAAGACCTGCCGTCACATGACTGTGACGTCAGTGCAGGTCCCTCAGTCCTGCGCGATCTGTCAGCAAGCGAAGAGAAGGAGTCCGGGGGCCGTCGGAAGGTGAATATAATCTTTATATTTTTTTTTTATTCTTTTTTTTATGGTACCTGGGTGTGGAGGTACCATCCGCACATTAGAACGCGCCAATTATGCAAGTACAGATGCAGTCTTGCGGAATTGGCGCGTTCTAATGCAAGTCAATGGCGGCGAAAACGCAGCGCTTCCGCAAAATTAAGGGACATGCTGCGGATTTTGGAGCGCAGCATAAACGCTGCGGAAAAATCCGCAGCATGGGCATTGAAAGTGCGGAATTGCATTGGAGACCATGGGGGAAGGTTTACCAAGCGTTTCCCAAGCGTTTACGCTGCGGAAATTCCGCAGCGTAAACGCTTGAAAAACGCATTGTGGGCACTCAGCCTAAAAAATGTCGTTAGTAGGCGTACTATTAAAATATAGCAATGTGTAACCCACCTCTTCCTGGGAATTAAAACATGCTTCATTCTCATTCATCTCATTCTGCGCATTAAAGAAAAGGTCATTAAGTACATTAGTAGTATAAGCCAACATACATGCCACTTATGCCCTGCAGAAATAAAGGGTGATGTCGGGAATTAGAGAAAAAGAGTCTTCAAGTGAATGAGATTGAGATGCAATACCAGATTCTGTCCATGGAGAAAAGTGATTGTGTTTCTAAAAAGCAGACCCTCTCGTCTTATATCAGACAACTCCTTTAATGCCTAAGTTAGTCTATATGGCCAAAAGTATGTGGACACCTGACAGTCCCAACTGTATATGTTTGTTGGACATTGCATGTCAAAACAATGTTTCCTTTTTGCAGTTATCACATAAATGGACAGCTCAGTGGTTAGCACTGCAGCTTTGCAGCAAGGGGGTAATGGGTTCAAATCTCATAAAGGACAACAACTGTAAGGCATTTGTATGTTCTCCCCGTGTCTGCATGGGTTTCCTCCAAATAAAACGTAATAATAAAATTAAAGTTAGTGGGCTCTTTAGTACAATCCATCCTACTTCTATTATTTGCCTATAGAGCTTGTATGATGTCAGCTACCAATCTGCAATGACTGTGGCTGAAACATCTGAACTCAATGAAGGGGGCTGTCTACATGGATGATTTTTAGCAAAGATCAGTTCTCTAAATTAAGGCTGTATTTGACAATGGAACAATCACCAAGACTCAGTGCATCAAACTGATGAAAAGTGATTGGTTTCCAAATTAGTAATTTTGTAAAGTAAATCAGTGGTTACATATAGTTTTCATAACAGATACATTATAAGTCTGTTGCATTAGCAGATTATGCTCAATGAAAAAAACTGCATGAGAGTTGCTCAATTATTGCACATCATCATCACATCTTAAGTACAGTTCTTGATTGTTGTAAAGGATTATTCCACAAATCACAATATGATATTATAGTAATGTACCCACAGAGTTATTCATTTGTGCCAATATAACTTATTTTTAAATCTACCCCATTTTGCATATATCACCTACCAAAGGATGCCCCTCAGGCACTATTTACCCTCCAGATGCCATTGGAACCATCCTGGTGTAAATCCAAAGCTCCGGCTTCCTGCAATAATAGCTCTGCTACGTCTCCACTTCTGACATATGCCGCATTCCCACATATGTGTGTCACAGTCCAAGTACAAACCTTTGAATCACAGACTGTCTATGACCAGAGCTTGACAGCCTAATATATACAGTATGTCTGACACAAGGATGTGTGTTTGCGGCAATAGTGGGTATTCTACCTCTGTGCACTGTCTCTTCCTGTGCAGTACCCTGCCTGACCGATTGTATCCTCTGCCACATATATCAGTATAGCTGCCTGTATAGTGTTACATCATGGCTATCAGGTTTCTTTCAGAGCTACACTTTTTTTGTACACCTCTACAACAGAGCTTGTAATTATTAGGCAGTGCAGAGTTGAGTTTTTTGTCTACTGCCTGCTGACATATCTGTGTTCTGCAACTGCACATGCTGCCCTGTTTATGCATATGGCAGAAGATTAACCTCTGCCATATGCATTAAAAAAACATTTCATATAACGGAAGTCTCAGCAGCAGGCAACAAATAGTCTTGTAATTACAAGTTCTGCTGTAGAGGAGTACAGGAGAGCTGAGGTCTGAGAGAAACCAGCCAACAATTATGTAAAACCACATTGCAGCTATACTGATGTATATGGCAGAAGATAAACACTGGTAAGCATAGTGTTGAGCATGAGCAGACAAAGAAGCATGTGAATTCTACACTTATATTACCTTGATGATAACTCAAGAGTGGTGGGGCTACTCAGAAGCACAAGAGGGGGGGAGGGGTCTGTGCCATAAGGAGGAGCAAGTGCTGTTGGCAAAATATAGTTTTAGCAGTGTAAGAATTGGACCGCCTATTTAGATTTGTGAAGCCTGATGCACAAAGTGGCATATAGAGATGAAACAATACACAAAGGTACAATAAAGACACTTTATGTTGGGCTTAGTCTCTATATTAACAATAAGTATACATTTACTGTGCTTTGTGAAAAATAATGAGATACTGGAAATAACCATTTAAATCATGCTATTTGCCTGTGCATTAATACAAAAGTGAAATCATGAGATTTGTGGACTTGCAACGCTCTGGTTCTCTTATATTTTATAGCTATATAAAGTTACGTTGCTATTATAAACACAAGCAATGAGCAATTTACTGCCACATTTAATTCTTACCTGCAGTATTGGAGACATCTGTAATTCTACTTGGCCGCTGGAATAAAGAAATAAAAATCAGTAACCTGTGGATATGACTTAGCTCTATATTTAATATCCTCTGCAATGAGAAATAAACACACTTTACTGTGGCCTTATTCACATCAGGTGCTGTAGTTTGTAAACTGTACAGCTCTGTGCCATCATCAATATCCATTCTAAGCCTGCAGGAAAAATAAAAAAATGAAATAAAAGTAATATATTGTAAATTACATAATGTCATAATGAAGTGAGCAAATATAGCAAACAATTTTTGGATCTCCCATAGAAGTGAACGTTCAGACCCGAATATGCTCAGACACCTCTCCATTATTGGCAGAATGCAACCGAGACCTGTTCACAAAATAGGTCACATCAGTGGGGCCTGTATTTAGTTGGCATTTAAAGCATATACTGTATATAGGCCATAAACCTTCAGAAAGTACAACTTCTTTAACTGTACCCAAATTATGTGAAGAAAAGAAATGCTGCTATGTTCTGCCGCTTACACTAATCATCCAAAAAAATAGTTCAGACTGACACCAAGGGAATATATTAGTAGTAACAGTCCAGAATATTAATTACATTGTTATTCTTTACCTTGTAGGGTCTTGTAACATATCGACTGCTTCTCGCAATTGGTCTATCATTCCTGAATTGATTTCGTTACTTTCCATACTGGTATTGCTGAAAAAAACAGCAAAATAACAACTGAAATCCTGAAGGCAAAACTGATCCATATCACATAAAGTTATGCTGTAGACGCAGAGGCTAGCTAATGTATTATCCTCATTTACTTGGAATATGGATCGTTTTGTCATACGTTTATTTTCTTCATCCACTGAAGGAAAGGCTTCCTAAGAAATATTGCTAGTTTCTTAAAGGGGTTGTCCACTACTTTATATTACCCCCCCAGTGTATCCCCTCTGGACCCCTAAGACTTTTTGTAAATAACTTCTGTTGCAGATACTGCCTGTGAGCGGCGCTATCACTGGCCGCTCACAGGCATCACGTGACCCCGGCAGCAGCCGACTCTGACATCTGCTGATGTCACAAGTGCTGGCAGCAGCCGAGGGTCTTTGTCTTCCGCGTTTCAGGCGGATTCTAGGCTGTGGGTGGGGTTACCCCCCTGAGTCACACCCGGCATCCACCGCGCGCTCTGCCTCTCCCCATTCATTGGGAAAGAGTGAGGTGGATGCTGGGTGTGATGCGGTGTGGGGGTAACCCCACCCATAACCCAACAGCCACCGCGGGGACCCCAGCGCTGAGTCACGCCTCACTTGTTGTGAGGTCAGTGCGGGGTCACGTGATGCCATGTGAGAGACCAAGGATAGCGCCGCTCACAGGCATTATCTGCAACATAAGGTATTTACAAAAAGTCTTAGGGGCCCCGGGGTATACATTGGGGGGGGTAATATAAGTAGTGTACAACTTCTTTAAAGATAGGTGTATAAGGGAAAAAAAAGGGAAAAATTCAGCCTACCATGCATATGCCATAAGGGTCCTCTGGTGCACGGAAACCCTTGGTAGCAAATCCAGGGATGAGAAGCAGTAAGAAGTAGATTGGAAAAACTCAAGCACCTTCTCCGTATCCATCACAAGAGATGTAAAGTTAAAACGTCCATTTTATTGGTTCCATTAAAAAAGCGCCATATGTAAGGCAGATCTTATGCATTTCGAACCAAACAGGGGTTCTTTATCATAGGTTGAAAATGGACGTTTTAACTTTACATCTCTTGTGATGGATACGGAGAAGGTGCTAGAGTTTTTCCAATCTACTTCTTACTTCTTAAAGATAGACTACTGTGTTTTTCAAACAGTTTATTAGAAAACTGAAGTAGAACTGTTACCAAGTTACACAATACAAACTGCGTAGATTATTAATAGATCTCTCAGACCTGATGAGGCTGGTGTACTGACTTTGAAGATCCAAGTCAGAATGGTTAAATAATCCTTTGCGAAAGTTTACATTCATCTACCGTGATTGACAGCTCCTCGGTGTCTCTCCTGCTGGGATCGCATACTGCTCAGTACAAGCTGACAGTCAGGCTGGGTGAATAGAGACTGAATACACTTGGACCTGTGAGCTATTTCATTCCATAGCTGGACTCATAAAATGCTCAACTTAATATCAAGGTTTTGCAGCCATTCTGATTTAGATTTTAAAAGTAAGCATGCCAGTCTCATCGGGTCTAACAGATTTATTTACTAACGTATGCATTTTATATTGTGAAATCTGGTAGCAGATCCACTTTGTGGGAACTGAGTGAACTATTAAACCAAATTAATATATTCTGAGAGGATATTTATAGCCCAGTTGTCTTTGTGCTTGTTCTTGTTTGGCACATTTATAATAACAAAGATCAGTCATGTGGACTTAACATCAGCCATATAAAGTGCTGCAGTTGTTTAAGCCAATGTCAGGACGAATTGAAAAATGAAGAGAAATATAAAGAAAGCCTTCTACTTGCCCTTCCTGCTGCATACACTTTTGGCTTTGGCTCAAATAATGCAGTGTAATTTCTCCAAAGTCCTCCATGTGTGAAATCACCATCAAAAGTAATATGAAGTGTTATCAATTTGAAATATACTCACTTATGATGCTTAGACCATGGCGTATCCTCTTGTATTTGCAAAGGTTCATCAAAATCAGCAGATCTAGCCTACAATGAAAAAGTAAAAGGTCAATGAAGTACTACCGTATATCTTAGTTGCTACATGTGGTCTAATGTAAAACTTAATCTAAAATTCAAATTAACCTATTGGGGTGGTTTCATTCATTGCATTTTTTGCAGTATTTATTTTCAGTAAAACCTCTCATACCAAACACCCTCTTCCCCTGCTACAACCTGGTGAGAAAATAACTTTGCCAGAAGTACAGGGATTGGACTGCAGAGGACTATTGTAAAATTATTTTCTCTGATGAAGCCCCCTTCAGATTGCTTGGGACACCAGGAAGAATGATTGACTGGAGAAGAAACGGATAGCGCTACCATGAGTCCTGTGTCATGCCAACAGTAAAGCATCCTGAGACCATTCATGAGTGACGTTGCTTTTTATCCAAAAGAGTGGGCTCACTCACAATTTTGCCTAAGATCCCTGCCATTAATCATGAATGGTTTCTCAACATCCTCTGAGAACTTCACCCAACGATCCAGGAGCAATTTGGTGATGAACAATGCTTTCTCCAGTATGATGGAGACCATGTGACAAGGCAAATGTGATAGCCAAGTGGCTTGGTGAACAAAACATTGTACATTTTGGGTCTATGGCCAGGAAACTCCCAAGATCTCAATCCCATTGAGAACCTGTGCTCAATCCTCAAAAAACAGCTGGGCAGAAAACTGCACAGAAATTGTGATAAGCTCCAGGCACTGATTAGACAAGAATGGGCCGTCATCAGTCAGGATTTGGCCCAGAAGCCGATAGCCAACTGTCAGGGAGAATTATAGAAGTCTTGAAAAATAAAGGACAAGACTGTAAATATTGAGTCTTCACATAAACTTGATGTATTTGTCAATAAAAGTCTAAACTTGTGTAATGCTTATAATTCTACTTTAGCAACCATAGAAACATCTGACAAAAAGATCTAAAAATTATAAAGCAGCAAACTGTGAAAAACAAAATTTGTGTCACCCTCAAAACTCTTAGCCCCGACTGCAGTGTGATACACTCAAGGAATAATACTAAATAATGTAGTTTTAGAAAAAATGAACAGTGAGCAGAAAAATAGTAATGATAGAAAATCAATGTGCATCATTTCATGTGGTCTTGAGGACCCCACGCGAATCACACATATAATGGATTTCTCAGAGGTCATACTAAAATGTATATGGTCTTCAATACAGAAATTCAGCACTCCTGAAAAGTTCACTGCTCGGACAGCGACCTGCCCCGTAAGTATAACTATGTAGAAAGAATCCGCACTCGCTTATAGGAGAAAATGATGATATTTATTTGTGTTAAAATAAAGAGTAAACGTGCAACGTTTCAGTCTGTTTTAGACCTTCTTCAGCCATACACTTCTAACCATTGTTTCCAGTAGGAGCTGAAATAGAAAATTGGAGCTGTGTGGCACATACCGAAATTACGGGAGGTTCCCCTTCAGTGTTACACAGCTCCAGTTTTATGATACCAGTTGAAATCCCTTCAAGTCAGTTCTATTTCAACTCCCAGTTGGAATAATGCTTAGAAATGTGTCTTATGAAGTTCTAGAAAAGGCAAAAACGTCACACGTTAAACACTGTGCATTGGATGACACAAATAAATATCATTTTCAACCATCTACGAGTACCGGATTCTTTCTAGATTGTTAATAATATACACACATCGTCAAAATTGTTGGTATCCCTTGTTTAATGAAAGAAAAACCCACAATGGGCACAGAAATAATTTGAATCTGACAAAATGAATAATAAATTAAAAATCTATGTCAGACATTGCTTTTCAACCCTGCTTACACAGAATTTGTAAAAAAAATTAAACTCATGAAATAGACCTGGACAGAAATGATGGTACTCTTAACTTAATATTTTGTTGAACAACCTTTTCAGGCAATCACTGTAATCAAACGATTCCTGTAACTGTCAATGAGACTTCTGCACCTCTCAACAGGTATTTTGTCCCACTCCTCATGAGCAAACTGCTCCAGTTGTCTCGTGTTTGAAGGTTGCCTTTTCCAGACGGCATGTCTCAGATCTTTCTAAAGATGCTCAATAGGATTTAGGTCAGGGCTCATAGAAGGCCACTTCAGAATAGTCCAATGTTTTCCTCTTAGCCATTCTTGGGTGTTTTTAGCTGTGTGTTTTGGGTCATTATCCATTTGCAAGACCCATGACCTGCGACTGAGACCAAGCTTTCTGACACTGGGCAGCACATTTCTCTCTAGAATCCCTTGATAGTCTTGAGATTTCATTGTACCCTGTACAGATTCAAGACACCCTGTGCCAGATGCAGCAAAGCAGCCCCAGAACATAACAGAGCCTCCTCCATGTTTCACTGTAGGGACAGTGTTCTTTTTTTGATATGCTTCATTTTTCCGTCTGTGAACATAGAGCTGATGTGCCTTGCCAAAAACTTCCATTTTTGTCTCATCTGTCCATAGGACATTCTTCCAGAAGCTTTGTGGCTTGTCAACATGTAGTTTGGCACATTTCAGTCAGGCTTTTTTATGATTTTTTTTTCAACAATGGTGTTCTCCTTGGTCGTCTCCCATGAAGTCCAATTTGGATCAAACAACGACGGATGGTGAGATATGACACTGATGTTCCTTGAGCTTGAAGTTCACCTTTAATCTCTTTAGAAGTTATCTTGGGCTCTTTTGTTACCATTCGTATTATCCGTCTCTTTGATTTGTCATCAATTTTCCTCCTGCGGCCACGTCCAGGGAGGTTGGCTACAGTCGCATGGATCTTAGATTTCTGAATAATATGTGCAACTGTAGTCACAGGAACATCAAGCAGCTTGGAGATGGTCTTATAACCTTTACCTTTAAAGGGAAGGTTCCGCATTTTTACATTATGTAAAATAAATTAAAATGTTAAATTCCTTAATGTTAGAACATATTTTCAAGTGCCCAGTATTTATAGTTTATTTTTTATTAATTTGTTTTGCAGCTACTGGGGGCTGCCATCTTGCTTTCAGGAGTGTAAGAGTTACTACACTACACTCACACTCCTTCAAATACGGCAGCCCTGGACATAGGCTTCAGCGGTCGGATGCCGACCCTATCTGTAACATTGTAGCCACATTAGCTGTGAACTGGGCACGCCTCTGTGGGCTGCTCAATTCACAGCTGTAGGTGTGTCTAGGTGCCATTTCATTGTGGCCCAGAGCTTCCACACTGAGGACATGTAATTGGAAGCTTTTTACACACACACACACAAGCTCCCCCAGCTCTGCTCTCATATTCTCCCATCCTCCACTGCCTGTGCAGTAAAGCTATGGACCCTCACCGCTGCACTGTTTAGTCTCCTCGGTCCTGGCCTCGCAGCTGCTCTCTTCTCCACTGCATGCAGCTCTGCTCCTCAGGTCCACGTTGCTCCACAGTCCGTTGCCTTCCTTCTGCTTGCTCTTCGGTAAATATACTGAGATTCACTTCCTGTTTAGCAGCTGGTTGAGATTAGATCACAGTGCAGTCACCAAGAAAATGGCGGTGCATTGTCTCTAGTCTTTATTCTGCCTCCCCCACTTTTGGGTGTAGTATAACACCTAAAAGGGGAGGGAAACATTGATGTCACAAGGACACTGCCCCAATTTTGCAGCTAACGTAATGCAAGTAAGCATTACTGTAGCTGCTTGAGGTCTATACAGGAAGATGCTCGCCCTAGCTGCAAGTATAGGTAATCTTTTTTTTTATATAGCTATTTTGCATGTTGCAGTGTTTGCAATCTATGCAAACACTGCATTACAAAGCTTAAATTAATATTATAATGTTATTTTCACAAAAAGAAAAAAAATAATTGATGGCACCTTCCCTTTAACATGCTTGTCTATAATTTTCTTTCTGATCTCTTGAGACAACTCTTTCCTTTGCTTCCTCTGGTCCATGTTGAGTGTGGTACACACAATGTCACCAAACAGCACAGTGAGTATCTGTAGCCCTATATACAGGCCCACTGACTGATTACAAGATTGTAGACACCTGTGATGCTAATTAGTGGACAAAACTTGATTTAACATGTCTCCATCATTTCTGTCCAGGCCTATTTCATTAGTTTATTTTTTTTTTTAAATTCTGTGGAAGCGGGGTTGAAAAGCAATGTCTGACTTTCATTTGTTCATTTTCATAGATTTTTAATTTATTATTACTAGTGTTGAGCGAGTATGTTCTGGTCCGAGTATGCTCGGGCCGAGCTCCGAGTATTTACAGCTGCTCGGTGATATGGTTGAATCGCTCCCGTGTGCATGATTTGCAACTGTTTGACAGCTTTATTACATGTGAGGCATGTCCATTTCTTACACATTCCTCACATGTAATAAAACTGTCAAACAGTTGCAAATCATGCACACAGGAGTGATTCAAAAACATCATCGAGCAGCTGTAAATACTCAAGAGCTTGGCCCGAGCATACTCGGCGAAAGGGTTAATAGAACATACTCGCTCAACACTAATTATTACTTTTGTCAGATTCAAGTTATTTCTGTGAGCATTGTGGGTTTTTCTTTAATTTCTTTCATTACCAACAATTTTGACCACGTGTGTATGTTGTATCATATTTTTGATGTGCAGCTGTGCTGTTTATGTGCCTTTTTATTATATCTTTTCAATTAAATTAACATATTCACTGCTTTTGGAGAGTGGGAAAGAACTGGAGTAGAAAAAGTACCTAAAACCAATGTGAAATCTTACAAAAACCAAGCAGGTCAATTATTGGATTCACAGAAAACCACATGTTTGGTGAGGGTTCAATAATTATTAATAATTATCTCCCACCTATTATCCCTATCGGGACATGATATTTTATGGAAAGCACACTCCATAGTAAACATACAACCTACAAGCACCAATCGGAGTCATATGCTTAAGTAAAATTACAATAACTTTATTAAATATGCAAAGATACAAAAAATGTTTAAAAATAGAGGTGTAATTGAAGAGACTCAATATATAGTCTCTGCAAGGTGGGAGGTACCACATACAATGTAGTGAGTCAGTAAATCATACTCATCATATTATATATGTATGTAAATTATTAATACAACCCTATAGGCAAATATTAGTCCCTGCCATCAGCATAGGAAATAGAAAGAGGGCCATATAACTAAACAAATTTGTGCTTATTTGTAATACAGGTTACATTATAACGACTCACCCATTCTGTTCTGTGGAACTCCCACCTAGGAGACACCCTTGGACGCGCGTTTCGCGTTTAGCTTTTTCAACAAGGAAAAGAATGTTATCCTCATCATTCTGAGGTGAAGGACTTCCTTGTTGAAAAAGCTAAACGCGAAACCCGCGTCCAAGGGTGTCTCCTAGGTGGGAGTTCCACAGAACAGAATGGGTGAGTCGTTATAATGTAACCTGTATTACAAATAAGCACAAATTTGTTTAGTTATATGGCCCTCTTTCTATTTCCTATGCTGATGGCAGTGACTAATATTTGCCTATAGGGTTGTATTAATAATTTACATACATATATAATATGATGAGTATGATTTACTGACTCACTACATTGTATGTGGTACCTCCCACCTTGCAGAGACTATATATTGAGTCTCTTCAATTACACCTCTATTTTTAAACATTTTTTGTATCTTTGCATATTTAATACATTTATTGTGATTTTACTTAAGCATATGACTCCAATTGGTGCTTGTAGGTTGTATGTATAAAAACCAAGCAGGTGCTGCCCTGGTGGAACTCAAATCCCATGTCACAATTCATCCACTGAGTGTGATGAATGGCAGCTCAGCTGTTCAATCTGGGGCTGAGCTGTCAGTATCATGATAGACAGCTCAGCCAATCTGAAGCTTGGGCATGCTGAGCTGTCAGTGTGGAGTGTGACAGTCCAGTTGCCCAATCAGGGCCGGAGCGTGCTGGGTTTCCTACAGGTGTCTCCTGTTTGAAATGATTCCCAGGCTATTTAGCTGGCTTCTGCCTCTGATCAATGACAGTTGTAGCTCTGCTCAAGTGGTGTCTGTTACTCTGTGCTTTGAGTTCTAGTATTCTGATCTTTGTTGTCCGACCTTGAATTTGCCTTTGACCATCCGTTTGCCTAGTCTCTTTGTCTTAATCCGCTACGTTCTTGGAATTCTGACCCTGGATGGTGACCTGGCTATGCCTTTGCCTCACCCCTCTGTTTATGACAGATCCTCCAGGCTTTTGACCTCAGACTCCTTGACTTCCCCCACCTCAAGGCTTGTCCGTGAGTAATGACTAGCGTCACAACCCGAATTCAATTTCTGCTAACCACTGATGTATAATATATTGGGGTGCATTTAGAAAGCCATAATAAAGCTCCCAACAAGAGCCATGTATTTTGTGCCAAGAACAGGAGACAATCCCATCAGAACTGAGCCAACAGAACTTTGGAAAAGGTTTCCTTGCTACTGCAGGGATATCCAATTCTCGGCAATAAGCAGACTTTTTTGGTGATTAAAAATGGAGAAATGGGTCATAAACAGCATTGCCTACAGAAGAGCATTGACTAGCCTCTGTTACATAGCAAATGCCTAGAAATGTTTAAACATGCCTTTAGTTATTTCACTTATTTTCTCCACATACTGTGATAAATGGATTAATTCAGTTTAGATAAACCAAACATAACGCATCGTATAAGGACATACCGCATCTCTTGGAACCAATAAATCACAAAGCCAAAAATCTTTTCTTCGTCTAAGCATTTTCCCTTAGCATGCCGCAGACAATATGAAATCATGCTATTGATTTCAATGAATAACTAAAATGGCATACACACTTTAGTATATTACCTTTTCCTTTTTAATTCTAAATTTAATGCTAGCTTTACTGCTGATTACCTACAAGTTACATTACCTGTCTGTAACTCATATATTCAGTGTGGTTGGCATCTGCATCTTTTTTATACTGGCACATCGATTTTCCTGACTCACCAGTATCATTTAGAACATAATTCTGATGACTTTCCACTAAAGTAAAGGAAAAATATGTTATAAGTTGGAAAAATATTCCAATTTGCAAGGGATCATGTTTATGCCATATTTAATTTGTAGCTATTGTCAGTTGTATTGTGTGTCACCAAAGCTGGAACAAGGTGTTAACCATTCTAGCATCTACAGTAGTTATACAGGGTGGGTCATTTATATGGATACACCTAAATAAAATGGGAATGGTTGGTGATATCAACTTCCTGTTTGTGGCACATTAGTATATGGGAGGGGGAAAACTTTTCCAGATGGGTGGTGACCATGGCGGCCATTTTGAAGTCGGCCACTTTGGATCCAACCTTATTTTTTTCAATGGGAAGAGGGTCATGTGACACATCAAACTTACTGAGAATTTCATAAGAAAAACAATGGTGTGCTTGGTTTTAACGTGACTTTATTCTTTCATGAGTTATTTACAAGTTTATGACCACTTATAAAATGTGTTCAAAGTGCAGCCCATTGTGTTGGATTGTCAATGCAACCCTCTTCTCCCACTCTTGACACACTGATAGCAACACCGCAGAAGAAATGCTAGCACAGGCTTCCAGTATCCGTTGTTTCAGATGCTGCACATCTCGTATCTTCACAGCATAGACAATTGCCTTCAGATGACCCCAAACATAAAAGTCTAAGGGGGTCAGATTGGGAGACCTTGGTGGCCATTCAACTGGCCCACGACGACCAATCCACTTTCCAGGAAACTGTTCATGTAGGAATGCTCGGACCTGACACCCATAATGTGGTGGTGCACCATTTTGTTGGAAAAACTCAGGGAACGTGCTATCTTCAGTGCATAAAGAGGGCAACACATCATCATGTAGCAATTTCAGATATCCAGTGGCATTGAGGTTTCCATTGATGAAGAATGGCCCCACTATCTTTGTACCCCATATACCACACCATACCATCAAGATACGAGATGTGCAGCATCTGAAACAACGGATACTGGAAGCCTGTGCTAGGATTTCTTCTGCGGTGTTGCTATCGGTGTGTCAAGAGTGGGAGAAGAGGATTGCATTGACAATCCAACACAATGGGCAGCACTTTGAACACATTTTATATGTGGTCATAAACTTGTAAAAAACTCATGAAAGAATAAAGTTACGTTAAAACCAAGCACACCATTGTTTTTCTTATGAAATTCTCAATAAGTTTGATGTGTCTCATGACCCTCTTCCCATTGAAAAAAATAAAGTTGGATCCGAAATGGCCGACTTCAAAATGGCCGCCATGGTCACCACTCATCTGGAACAGTTTTCCCCCTCCCATATACTAATGTGCCACAGACAGGAAGTTGATATCGCCAATCATTCCCATTTAATTTAGATGTATCCATATAAATGGCCCACCCTGTATATAAAAATAAACTAAAATGTATAACTCAGAACTACTTGTGATCCAATATTTATGTGCTTCAGATGGTATGAGGCCAGCCTTCAACCCATCGTGTGCAGCTGAATGCTTTTAAAGGAAAGCCAAAGGGCTTTTGGCCCTTGTTCTAGTGACTGGCCTAAGACACAGTTCGTGGTTGTTAAAATCATAAATACACACGTTTTCTGGGGGATGTACACATAGGTTTTGAGGACATTAACCAGCCCTTAAACATGTAAGAAGCAAAGGTCAAGGTAGCTTAGTAGTGATGAACGAGCACTAAAATGCTCGGGTGCTCGAAGCTCGGGTCGAGCACACTGGAATACTCGGGTGCTCGACCCGAGCAACGAGCCCAATGTAAGTCTATGGGAAACTCGAGCATTTTTGTGGCGGTCCCTCCCAGCGGTCTGCAGAAGGTCAAAAATTGCCCAAATCGATGGGAACGGTGCTCAATTAAACGTCAGGCAGGCAGAATATATAGGCAGACAGGCAGGCAGGGTATATAGGAGGGTGCATGAAAAACATAGCAGGGCAATTGGAAAACACTAGTGCCCTCCGATTTTCATGCACCCGTCTCTTTAAAAAAGCTGGCCGGCAATTCATCAGCGTCATACACCGGTATCCGACAATTTAGAACAGAAAGAATAGAGCATCACACATAGATTAGATAGATAGAAACATGTCAGTCACATATATAATAAGTACGGTGACAGTGTTGGTTACTGTACTTGTCATTTAGTGTTAAAATAAAGGATTTATAAAAAAAAATAATAGTGTTTTTGTCTCTTTAAAAAAGCCGGCCGGCAATTCATCAGCGGCATACACCGGTACCAGACAATTTAGGACAGAAAGAATAGAGCATCACACATAGATTAGATAGATAGAAACATGTCAGTCACATATATAATAAGTACAGTGATAGTGTTGATTACTGTACTTGTCATTTAGTGTTAAAATAAAGGATTTATTTAAAAAAAAATTGGCGTGGGGTTCCCCATAATTTTAGTCTCTAGCGGAGGTTAAGCAGACGGCTGGGGCAGATGTTTGAAGCCTGGGAAGGGGGTAATACCCATGGAGCTTCCCAGGCTACTAATATCAGCCCCCAGCTGAATACCTAGCCTTTGCTAGCTATTAAAATGGGGGACCCAAAAAAAATGATGTGGGGTCCCCCCTATTTTAATAGCTAGCAAAGGCTAGGCAGACAGCTGGGGGCTGGCTGATATTAATAGCCCAGGAAGGGTGCCATGAATATTGGCCCCCTCCCAGGCTAGAAACACCAGCCCTCAGCTGCCCCAGAAATGGCACATCCACAGGATGCGCCAATTCTGGCACTTAGCCTCGCTCTTCCCACTGCCCTGTAGCAGTGGGGTAATAGGGCTGGGGCTGATGTCAGCTTATAATGCCAGCTGACATCAAGCCCAGGTTAGTAATGGAGAGGCGTCTATAAGACACCCCCATTACTAACCCCAGAGTCAAAGTTAAAAAAAAACACAAACACCCAGAATAAAGTCCTTTAATTGAAATAAACACACAATTCTTTAATGTTCTAAATTAAACCATACTTACCATCACGCCCATTCCAGCTGAAGCCAACGATCTCCTGCAATGAAAATAAAATAATAAACCAACCTCATCCTTACCTTTCCATGGTTCCCAGGACGGCTCCAGCTCTGCTACATTCACATGACAGGCTGGATCGCAGCCGAAAGCTGCCATCCAGGTTGCCATGCCGCATACACTAAGAAGAGCAGGCATGCTTGCGCTCCTCAGTGTCTGGCTGTGACGGCATCCAGATGAGCCGAGTTCATGTCCAATGTACTCAGCTCACCTCATGCACGTCACTGACAGCGTGGGAGAATTCTCCTGCGCATGCGGTGAGCGTGAGAGAATTCTCCTGCGCATGTGGTGAGCGCAGGAGAATACTCCCACGCTGTCAGTGACGTGCATGAGGTGAGCTCATGTCCAATGAACTCAGCTCACCTCATGCACGTCATTAACAGCGTGGGAGAATTCTCCTGCGCTCAGCGCTTGAGCAGGAGAATTCTCCCACGCTGGGATGGCATTGAGATGACAGCTGGATCATGGATGCGCCATTTCTGGGGCGGCTGACGGCTGGTGTTTATAGCCTGGGAGGGGGCCAATATTCATGGCACCCTTCCTGGGCTATTAAAATCAGCCCCCAGCTGTCTGCCTAGAATTTGCTAGCTATTAAAATAGGGGGGACCCCACATCATTTTTTGGGGGGGGTCCCCCATTTTAATAGCTGGTAAAGGCTAGGTATTCAGCTGGGGGCTGATATTAGTAGCCTGTGAAGCTCCGTGGGTATTACCCCCTTCACAGGCTTCAAACATCTGCCCCAGCCGTCTGCTTAACCTCCGCTAGAGACTAAAATTACGGGGAACCCTACGCCAATTTTTTTTTTAATAAATCCTTTATTTTAACACTAAATAACAAGTACAGTAACCAACACTGTCACTGTACTTCATATATATGTGACTGACATGTTTCTATCTATCTAATCTATGTGTGATGCTCTATTCTTTCTGTTCTAAATTGTCGGGTACCGGTGTATGCCGCTGATGAATTGCCGGCTTTTCATGTTTCACTGTGAGCACTGTTCCCATCGATTTGAGCAATCACTATAATGCCACAACCACCATGGCTGTGACATTACAGTGAGTGGCAGACAATCCCTGCATGATTGGTGCTCTAAATAGCGCCAAACATGCAGGACGGGGACCCGAGCTCCTGCCCGAGCATCTTGAAAGTACTCGGCGAGCTCCGAGCATCTCGAGTTCTGAGATGCTCGGGCGAGTATCGAGCAGTGGCGAGCATGCTCGCTCATCACTATAGCTTAGGATACCAAAGGTTCAATGACTACAGCTTCCTTAAGTGTAATTTTCATGTAACAATGCGGTTGATTTAATAAGCTAAAGGCACCAGAATTGTGGATTAATTTCCACCAAAAAATAGTCTTAGGTGCCTTGCACCATATTTATTATGTGTTTTAACCCCTTCCCGACAGGACGATTTTTCAGTTTATTGCACTTTTGTTTTTTTTTCATCATCTTTTTCCAAGAGTCACAACTATTAATTCAAGATTTTTTATGGACAAGCGGTAGTTTTGAATGGACCATTCATTTTACCATTCCATACATTTGAAAAAAGGAAAAAATTCTAAGTGCGGTAAAGTTCCGGAAATAAAAGCAATTCTTCAATTGTTTTTTGGGGTTATGTTTTAAAAGGATTCATTTTTGTGGTAAAAGTGATTTGTGAGCATGATTCTCCAGGTCAAAACAATTAAAGCGAAGTTGGATGTGGCAAAGTGGTGGGAGTACCTGATGTGAGAATACCGGATCGAGGTAAGGTGGGAACCCCTGGTTGTAAGCACCATATATTGTTTATAAGGCACGGTGTCACAAGGTCTTGGTGTGATGGAAAAACTTTGGCTGTTATTATACCGGAAACAGGGGTTTTCGGTGTCTACTTTGAGGGGGGCAAAAGCAGGATGTCACTACTCCGGGTGTGGTCTGGATGTGGCACGTGAATATGGCTCTCCAGGTAAGAAAGGTTGGGGACCACTGAACTAGAGTATGAGTGGCCTTCATACAGTAATATTGAACATTTCTGAATTTGCCAACATAAGAATCCATAGAGCAGCCTGTGGATACCTGTGCTGACCTCATGGTATGAGCATATATATGGTATTTTCACGTTTAAATGTGTATAACTGCTACTGAGAACAGAAAGTTTCTCCGGTTCTTACCTCCACGTGGGATATAGCTAATGTGCACACTAAAAATATGGAAGGAAGAAGCAATAGTATAAGTGGACTTATTCTCTGTAGAATTAGTTGTTGAACTGTTACATATTTTACCTTTTACAGAATTACTGAACTGCTGATCTAAATCCTCTTTGGCAAAATTCTCTTCTTCCAAAATATCAGACATTGGCACACTCGGACTGGCAGAGTCTTCATCGCAAGGCTATGATAAAAATAGTTTATTAAATGATCCAAAAAAAAAAAAAAGTTAGAATTAGCAGGTTAATCAATCTCATATCCCTGTGACTTTAGACAACTGATATTTTACTATAAAATTCTTTACAGTAGGATTCTTCTGAGTAGAAGTGCCAGGCTATCCCTGTGGCCAGATACCACGGAGCTGGAGGAAGCCTGTGCCATGTGTGGTGCCTCTGTACAGCACTGTATTTCAGACAGAAAAGGAAACTATACATTTGGTTTCCATTTCAGACCTCTGAATAACATTTTGATGTAAGCTTGGAAATTACAGATGGTCTTTTTGGGGCAATCACGCCTGTGGATTTGAATAAAATGGCAAAGCAAGACTGCAACTACTACATTTTTTTTGTAGTGCAGTAATGATGTAATTGGCCTGCACCAAGAAGCAGCATAATCTACAGCCTGTGTGACCAATGTAGCATGTTTTGGGACAGTTTTTATGGCATGATTGGGTGTGATATTTAAATGCACAAAATAAAACACCAAACATTTAGGCCATGTTCCCACGATGAGCTTTTAGAGCGCTTTTGATGCGGCACATCTGAAACAATTTTTCAGAGAGATACCGATGATGCTACCACCATATCTTATTAGTTAACTTAACTTAGCATTAATGAGCCAAATCCATTAATTTATGGTTGGGAAATGAGCAGCCAGCCCCAGCCTCACCACCACCTTCTTTGCATGAGATAATGTCTGTAAAGCGCTGTGGAAATAATGGCGCTATATAAGTGAGTAAAATAAATAAATAAATATACAATGGCTTGCGAAAGTATTCACCCCCTTGACGGTTTTCATGTTTTGCTACCTTACAAGCTGGAATTTCACTGTTTGTTTTTTTTGAGAGTTTGCATCATCAATTCATGCAAAGAACATGTCTACAACTGTGAACATTTGGTTTTCTTTTCAATGTGATGCAAACAACAAATTTAACAACAAAATAACTGAAAACTTCAGTGAGCATAACTTTTCACACCCATAAAGTCAGTACTTTGTAGAGTCTCCTTCTGTGGAAATTACAGATGCAAGTGGCTTTGGATAATTCCCTGAGCTTTCCACATCTTGCCACTGGGATTTTTGCCCATTCCTCAATGCAAAACTGCTCCAGCTCCTTCAAGTTAGATGGTTTCCTGTGGTGAACAGCAATTTTCAATTCTGACCACAAATTCTCAATTGGATTAAGGTCTGGGCTTTGACTAGGCCACTCCCAAACATTTACATGTTTCCCCTTAAACCACTCGAGTCTTGCTTTAGCAGTATGCTTTGGGTCATTGTCTTGTTGGAAGGTGAACATTCATCCTAGTATCAAATCACTGACAGACCGAAACAGGTTTTGCTCAAGAATATCGTTGTATTTCGCACCATCCATCTTCCCCTCAACTCGGACCATTTTCCCTGTCCCTGCTGCTGAAAAGCATCTCCACAGCATCATACTGTCACCACCATGTTTCGCTGTGGGGATGGTGTTCTTGGGGTGATGAGCTGGGTTGGTTTGGCGCCAGACATAGCGTTTACCTTGTTGGTCAAAAAGTTCAATTTTGGTCTCATCTGACCACAGCATCTTCCTCCATACATTTGGGGAGTCTCCCACATGTCTTTTGGCCAAATCAAAACGAACCTTACAATTTTTGTGTGAAAGTAAAGGCTTTTTCTGTCCACTCATCCTTAAAGGCCACCTCTATGGAATGTATGGCTCATTGTGGTCGTATGGACAGATACTCCAGTCTCTGCTTGGGAACTCTGTAGCTCCTTCAAGGTTACCTTTGGTCTCAACCTCTGTGACCTTTGAGAAAAAGTGTGTATATACTGACAGACACGTGACACTTACATTGCACACAGGTGGACTTACTTTCACTAAGCATGTGACTTATGAAGGGAATTGCTTGGACCAGAAATTTGTAGGGGCTTCATAGCAAAAGGGGTGAATACATATGCACATGCCAATTTTTAGATCACATAAACTTAATTTATGCTTATATTTTTCTCACTTCACTTCACTAACTTAAGACTATTTACTGCCGATTAATCACACCCAAATCGGATTACAAAAATATTTAAACACAGGTTGTAATGTAACAAAATAGGCAAAAAGCCAAGGGGGTGAATACTTTTGCAAGCCACTGTAGAGATTGTGTCA
Source organism: Phyllobates terribilis (assembly GCF_046119375.1). Classification (NCBI taxonomy): domain Eukaryota; kingdom Metazoa; phylum Chordata; class Amphibia; order Anura; family Dendrobatidae; genus Phyllobates; species Phyllobates terribilis. The sequence continues at coordinate 211,399,081 of NW_027362762.1, forward strand.
GAAAAGTATGCATGCTAATAAAAAATCAGTACATAGTAAACATTTTTTCAGGCTGAGAGGGACCGGGGATCCTATGATGTCATTTAAAAAATCTGATCATCTGCTTCCAAAAACCCAGTATCCATGGACAGCTCCAAATGAGGTGGAAGAAAGTGCCAGGAACTGTATGACATTTGGGGCGTTAGTTTAGGTAATGACCTGGCTAGTTGTGAAGTAGTGTAATACGCCCAATGTAGGATATACAATTGTATAAGACTTTCATTGTGATTCGAAGAAATCACAATGAAAGGTGAGGTGAGGTTATTGTCACTCGTTTGGTTTTAACGCTACTTTTCTACAGATTAACCATATATCTGCAGGTAAATATATTTTTTGGGTGATGTCAGTTTGCCTTTATTTCATTAAATTCTAGTTTATGCAAAATGTACAGTAAGCATCTCATTTTAGCTGTACTATAAGTGGAGCTCTGGATAAGATCAAGACTATGGGAGCTCTTCATTTACATACTACATATATTTTTTACATAGATCAAAAAACTAATTTCTATCACTCCGAGGGTTGGCAGTACATACTCTCTCATCCAGATGTTTCCTAGCAGAGTGTCACACTTGGCAGTCTCATTTCTACTTAGAAGAAGAGGTTATTCTGCAGGTGAATCCTACACAGTAGTTTCCTGCAGCTGGTCCTCTATTTATAACTGTCCAGGATAGAACAATGACCACAGACAAAAAATGTTCTTTTTTTTTATTTTATTTAACAAAAAAAAAGAAGAAGACTCATGGAAATGTTCAGGGCATGAGGTTTAAAAAATAAATAAACCAACTACCATCCATCCAAAAGAGTTATAATCTCCCTAAACGCCCCCCATAGGAAGACCAGCAACCGATGGCTTAATATTATCAAGACAATGGCGGAGAAGACCATGGTGGACCTGTCTAGGCTTGCACAAGATCGATCTTCCTACAGATCATTCATCCATCGAGCTGCCATGGCTCAAGATCGAGCCGAAGGGCTTTAAAAAAAAAACAAACGCTCTCAATAGTAAAACCTGTTGCAACTAATTTTAAGATAATTAATTATTTTGATGAATTTTCAGAACTGTTTGTTGACTTTAAGTTTGTAAGTATCTGGGATGCAAGCTATGGCTATTCACATGCAGAGCGAATGCTGCAGATTATCCATCCATATCTGCAGATGGACAATATGCAGTGAAATACAGTAGTAGTAAAACATAAGAAATTGGAAGAATTTTGACCTGCAAGATGTGAAAGATTTTTCAATTTGCAGCTTCGTACATGTTTTGCAGATTTACCTAACTTGGTTCATGACAAGATGCAGCAGGCACTAAGAATGGGACATCATCGCAGGAGACTGGGTGTACAGAGACTACAAAGGGACTAGGCAAGGGAGCCAAGGAGATGCAAGTGGAGAGGAGTTTAGTTTTTTGGGTTTTTTTTTTTGTTTTTTTTTTCATTTTACAAGTTCTGATGTTTTTCATAGGGAAATCAGCAGCAAAATCTTACCCAAAATCCATACAGTGCTCATCAAATACTAATGAATCCTGTATACATCAGCAACTATATATTTATCTGTACTTATATAGCCCTGGACCCTGTATATTAATCTGAGCACTAGAGAATGTAAGGTAAGCAGAGAAAACTGTATGACACTGGATCATACTCCAAGCTACGCAGGGACCATATACATTAAGCACAGTATATATAACTAGTCATCAATTGATGGGAAAGTTACAGAAATTATTTAAAAACCGTAGAGAAAAAGATCTACAGTATTTATCAATTACAAAGATCAGATTTATAAAGAAGACGACTCTAGCCTACCAGGACATAACACAATTATCTCTAACATAATAGAATGTATATTTTGCATTGAAGATACAATGGAGTAGAAATAAAAATAACAATACTGAGATTGTGGATACAACAGTGAAGGGCAATTACCTCTATGGCTGATAAGCGCTTTTCCCCACTGTCACTGCCAACACCAGAATCAGAGTCCTTCTTTAATGGAAAAATATCTTCAATGCTAGATATGCACCAAAAATATCAATTAAAACACAGCATAGAGTAAAACATCCCTGAAGATCCCCACCCAGGTTATATGATGGAAGTAAGGGTTATGTACAATTTAGGGGGTTTTTTTTGCCTGGAGTTTGGTTTTTTACTTCAGCCATACCTTATATACTGTCTGCATGTCCATAGTTCTCATGTCAAAAAATGTTCCTAGCAGGTTCAGCATATATATTACATGCCTCGTCTGCTCACGTGAATGTATAAGAGTATGTTCACACTGGCTGATAAATCATGTAAGAGGGCTTCTAGGAGCACTCAGTCACCATAGTTGTGCAGTGGAATCAAACTGACGATCACCAACAAAACTCTGATTAGTCGGGTGAAATTCATTTTAACATGTCAAGAAGTAGATTGGCACTCACCACGTTGTGTGATGCAAAAATAGCTGTTTATTTTCCTTGCATGGTCGAGCGGTATACAAAAGAATAATATCCAGCAGGTCAGTAGCCTATGGCCATTTCACTTACCTAGCGCTTTCTCACTGTACCAGTGACTCAAGGTGCCCTGAGAAAGCGCTTGGTGCGTGAAACAGCCAATATTGTTTTTTTGTATACCTTATGACCATGCAAGGAAAATAAAGTGCTGTCTTTGTATAACACTACGTGGTGAGTGCCAGTCTAATTCTTGACATGTTACATTGAACTTTCTCAGATATTGTGCACCACAACAAGCTGTTAAAATACCGCCAATAGGCAGACGTGTAGTCAATTGACAGTTGTTTAAAGGGGTTGTCCAGGAGTTTAAAATTGATGGCCGATCCTTAGGAAGGTCAATATGTGATTATTGAGGGTGGGAAAATTAGCACACCCGCTTATCAGCTTTTCCCGATGTCGGCAGTGGCCAAATGTGCTCAGTTACGGAGCTGCACAGCTCTGTCAACTATATACTGTATTCAAGTCAATAGGAGCAGATCTGCAGGATCGAGCCGAGGCCACTAAACAATTGACGGCGCTGTGCAGCTCTGCAGATGAGCACAACCAGTCGCTGGCAGCACCAGCAAAAGATGATTGTCAGGAGTGCAATGTGTCGTACCCTCACTGATCCCAAGGATAGGTCAACAATATAAAAATCCAGGACAACTCCTTTAATTCTGTATTAGTCAGCAAGTGGAAACGCATTTAACAGGAAGCAAGAGTTGTAGCTAGAGAGAACTTGTCATGTGTTTCATGCTACCCACACCAATGGCAACATGAATCTGGGACAAACTCCTGGCTTGAAGCATCTAAGTTTCATTTTGAAATCCTGTAATATTTCAGAGTACACATAGGTCAGAATTAATTAATCACTTTTCACTAGATTTCAAAGTTGCAGGCAAAAAATTGCTACACTTTGTATTTTTACGTCAAGAAAGCCAACTTTTTAAATGGTAAACGTAGCTAAGTAGGAAGGAATGCACTCTAGTCCATGACTTGGGTACATTTCTAACACTGGTGAAAGGCGGCTGAAAGACGCTCTAATGCAATCTTCATCGAGACTGGGGTGCAAAATTAGTCATGAAGAATCGGGCCTTTGTTTGAAAAAAAAAAGAGGCTGGGTATGCGGAGAACAGTAATCAGAACTTTTCTTTTTCATCTGGCTCAGATACTTTGAAAGATCTTTGGCATATAGAGAGACCAGTGTCGGACTGGGGTGCCAAGGGCCCACCTGTAACCAACTCCAGGGCTCCACTTTTCAACTAGATGCAAATTCAACATTATCCTCAATCACAAATGTACTGCATATAACAATGCTCTGGGTAGATTGATAAATGAATAAGATGCTGCCTTGTCTGTACATAGTGATTCAAGTATATAGTGCCAAGTAGTGCTCATATAAGAGGGTGGTGGCCCACTCCTGCCCGGGGGCCCACCGGGGGATCCTCCTGTTCTCCTGTGGGCCAGTCCGAGCCAGAGAGAGACCCTGATGACGGCTCCCCGATTTCCTTTTATACTAGGCTTCCTCTAAACCAGGTTCTCATAATAAAATACAGACGCCTGTAATGGGAAACCCAGGCCCTAATTCATGTTATCTGTGGGTCAGGCAGCAGGTTCACTTAAGATTGCGTTCACATGAAAATCATGGCAAACGTCTTGTATTTTGATATGGCTGTGGCAAAAAAAATATTGATTGTGGCCACAATGTGTGAAGGCAGCCAAAGTTGGGACAGTATCACAAATAAGATAATTAAACCACATCGTCATATTTGACACATCTTCCCAGACCTTAATAGGGTTTTCCACCTTTGGGAACTTTTTTTTAAATTAAATACATGTAATTGGAGCTAAAAATAATGCAATTTGGTGTCATTATATAACCTCTTTGTTGCACTGTCTATTGTTGGCTGCTGAATGAGTCAACTGAGAGTCCATCAGTAAAAGTCTATTGGGAAGTTTGTAACTCTTTTATTTGTCTTTTTATGACCAGCTCTAAGCTGATTTATGAACACAAACCCTCAATATGCAGGGACACAAAGAACTTATAAAAGCCAAATCAAACCCTATTGCAAAAATTACTTATAGCCCCAAATACATGTATCTAAATAAAAATGGCCGCAATAGTGGAAAACATCTTTAAAGTCTAACGATTATCCATTTAAAGGCATTTTCTTTAGAGACTATTCACTTGGCTGTAATTATGGCTGTTTTGCACCATGCATGTGCATAGGTCACTAATGTAACTTTCTATGTTTTCAATTTAATAATAGATATACAATTTGTACCACTTCAGATTCTGTGTGAACAGAATATCTCACGCATAAAGCACCTGAAAGAGCAAGGACCCCGACTGCTACCAAGAACAAATAGTGAATGGGAAGATAAAGATTTATTATTTGATGAAGGATGGGGACACTCTTTTCTGTAATAATGGAGTTTTGTGCGTGGATTTCAAGTAATTAAAGTAAAAAAAAATAAAAATTATTGTCACAAAACCAGTTTGATTTCTGTGAATCAATCAATTGTTGGTTTTAAAGATGTTTCGCACTGAATATACTGTATACGGCTATCTCGTGTGTAAATGTACCATGCTGCATTACCTTTCCTCAGCATGTTGCTGCAGAATAGGCCTCTCGATGGCATGAAGATAAAACGCGTCTCCTGTCTTCTCCAGTTGACACGCTTGTATACTTAAATATTTGAATATATGTATTTTGCCTTTAATACAAATCTAGAAAAGAGAATAAAAAAAAGTGATTAATAAGACTCTGAAGAAGCACAGATAAGTCAGGTTATGAATGATAACAGTTCCACCCAAGTACTTGGTTAGAATCATAAGACATATTTGATCAATTTGAAAAATTATAGTTATATGTTTATATGGTGTCGTGTCTCAGCTCCTCTGCACGTGGTGTGACATGGAAACTCAGCGCCTTCCTGTGATATCACTCATTAGAGCCATTTGAGCGAGTCGCCATCTGAAACTTCAGATAGTTGTTTGCCATGATTGTGGACGTCTACCAGGCCTCTCTGCTATTCCAGGCTTCTTGACATACTTTAATCTCCAATATTGTCACAGTGTGCCTCCTGAAATACATAACTCTGTAACATCACTGGGCTCTGCTACAATGCCACTCAGTGCCTTCTGACATTCACAGCTCTGCTAAGCCACTGGACTCTGCTACTCTGTCACTCAGTGCCTCCTGACATACCCAGCTCTGCTACATTGCCACTGTGTGCCTCCTCACCATAACTAGCTTTGTTACATAGCTGGGCTTTGCTATATTTTCAATGTGCGCCTCCAGACATACCGAACACAGCTAGGTTGCTGAACTGTTCTCCAAGCTCTGCTTGTCACTGGGCTCTGTGCTGCATCTCTTGACTCTGAAACATCACTACAATGAGCCTTTCGACATAATCAACTCAGCTACACCATGGGACTCTGCTACATTGCTTCACTGAGCCTCCTGGTCTACTCTGCTCTGTCATTACTGCGCTTATTCTCTTGTTGCAGGCTCCGTAGTTCCAACCAGCCCACCCCTCTGGGTCATGTAATCACTCCGTGCTCTGTTCCAGCTGCTCTTCTTTAACAGGAACCTCCAGGATCCAAGTCACAAGGTGCCTTTCCATTAGCAAACTTGGTAACAAAAGTATCTGTTGCCCCTTACTAAATATTATAAAGTGTAAGGCAAATGATCTGTGTTGCTTATTAGGATTATATGGACTAACCTTTAAGTATGAAAGCAGAACTTTCTTTTTATATGATACAGCTAAAATTAAAAACCTCAGTCTCAGGGTTTGTTTATACGTAGTGTTTTTGATGCATTTTTTCCATGTCGGGAAAACAGCAGCGTTTTACAGTAGGAGCAACATGAATCAGATATCGAAAATCTAATTCACACTATGCATTGGTTTCCTTGTATCTTTTGTTACCAGTGGGGCGGCAAGCCAATTCTTTCATCATTTTTACTGCAGTTTTCCCCTTTGGGATCAAAAAAGCATTGGGCTAGAGATGATTGAAATTATAAAATTTGACACACATTTGATTCATATTAAATCAATTTATTCCCCTCTACTTAGCACAAAAAATGCAACAAAAAAACACCAAAATGTGTTTAAAGGGGTTGAACAGGACTATTAGATTTTTCCTACTATGGACCTAAAAACTAACAGGCAGGTAGATCGTAATAGGCAACAATTTGCTTGTTCTACCCGGTGCCGGTTCAAAGCCATCACTGACCGCTCTTGCTGGCAATTCAGCTGCTTCATGTCAACCGAGCAGCTCTTCTTCTTCCGAGCTGCTCTGTCAAAGGGGTTTGACTGCGATATCATGCTGATTGACAGGTGGCCCCCGCAGTTAGGCTAGGGTCAGATGAAAAATTTTCTCTCCTCCAGGAAAATGCGTCAAGTTATAGTAATCACACTCTGATCAGACTTTGATCAGAGCTTGATCAGACTGATCCAATTTTCTTGGATGTGGAGAATTTTAAAAAAAATCTCTATCTTATCCATTCAGTGACCGTGAAAGTCAGGCCGCACTCGGATGGAGTGCCATCCAATTATCAGAGGTAACTCGCGCATTGTGCAATTTTTTTCCTCGGACCGACTCGCTGCTCTGTCGACTGAATCACCAGCAGGAGCAGTCTATGACTGCTCTGCGCCAGCAGAAATTGGCACCGGGCACAATAGGCAGGTAGGTAGCAACTACCTGCTTGTTATTTCTTAAGCCCGTAGTAAAAAATATATATATATAGTCCTGGTTAACCCCTTTAATCTCTGTTGCGGTTTTCTGGTCATAACCTGCATATTTTATGCAGAAAAAAAAATGATAAAAAATCTATATGTGAATATATCCTTGGCCTCATTTTTTTAACAAATAACCTATATCTGCAAATATGCCTATATTTGTATTTAAACCATGCCACTTAATTAAAAATAACCTGTTATATTGTGGTGCCCCCTCCTCCGCTAACTGCACCCCAGCCCTATATTAATTTATGTGCCTTAGCCCTGTATTAGGGTATGTGCATTTGTTAAGTATTTGCTGCAGATATTTCTGCGGCAATTTCGGAAGTGTTGGCTACAAAAACACAGCATAAAATATACGCATTTTTCTTGCAGTTTTTTTGCATGCATTTTTTATGCTTTTTTTTCCAACAAATAGGTTAAAAACACTGCAAAAATGCTGAAAGAATTGACATGCTGCAGATGTGACACTGCTTCAGATGTGCAAGGTAAAAAAAAGCAACATGTGCATGAGACGTCAGGAATCTCATTCACTTTGCTGGTACTAGGAAATGCTTCCGTTTTTGTGTGGAAACTGTGTGGAAAAAATGCCTAAAAAACGCAGCAAATACTTAACGTTTGCACATACCATAAGGCGGTTTTTGTGTATTTAGAAAATGTTAGGCACCATCAAAAGAAACGGATAGCACTCAGATGTCATCAGTGTGTCATCTAAGTGTTGTCTAATTTTTATTATTTAATTAGCAGGTGAAACTTGGAATTCTTTTAAGCATATGAGAAAAAAGGATTCCACATTGATATTAAAAATGGACACAAAAATAAATGAAAACCAGGTCCAGAACACTGATGAAAAATGATTTATTTCCTCTGTGCAAAAAAAAACTAAAAATGAAAAAAAGTCTGAATGAAGCATTAGTGTGATGCTAACCCACTCTGCAATTATGCAAGACTGAACTTTGATTGTGGTCATGTGTCTTATATAAATTACTCGCTTCCAGTCAAGTGGGCAGTGCAGAATCCCAGAACAGTCACCCTCTGAGCCTCTAATCTCACCCACCAGGGTTGGATGGCTGTGTGAACACGCTCAATGGCGGCTCACTAGTTATGTTTGGTGGAGCTCAGTAGAGGAGGTGGAGTTGGCGTGTGCATGCTTACCTGTGGTGAGAAAGCCTTCAATCACCACTGCTTCTGGTGCACGCACAGTGTGCCAATAAGGCAGTGAGAGTGGACAGCTTCACTGCGTGTGCAGGGTAATCCAGCAGTCAGTGTGATATTTGAGCAGCGTGACATCAGAAGGGCTCAGTCCATCAGTCAAACCCTGGTGGGCACGATTAGAGGCTCAAACGCTTGACTGTTCCAGGATTCGGTACTGCCCACTTGATTGGAGGCAAGTAATTTAAAAAGAGGTCGTTCACTACTTTTTCATTGATGACAGCTGATCGGTGGGGGTGCCGGTCCTAGGCTGATCAGACACTGATGACCTATCCTGAGGATAGGTTATCAATGAAAAAGCAGTGGACAACCTCCTTAAGGACCATATTAAAAATTCATTACTTAATAAATGCAGAATAGCTTTAGTGCGACACTTACAGTACAGACCAAAAGTTTGGACACACCTTCTCAATTGAAGATTTTTCTGTATTTTCATGACTATGAAAATTGTACATTCACACTGAAGGCATCAAAACTATGAATTAACACATGTGGAATTATATACTTAACAAAAAAGTGTGAAACAACTGAAAATATGTCTTATATTCTACGTTCTTCATAATAGCCATCTTTTGCTTTGATGACTGCTTTGCACACTCTTGGCATTCTCTTGATGAGCTTCAAGAGGTAGTCACCGAAAATGGTCTTCCAACAATCTTGAAGGAGTTCCCAGAGATGCTTAGCACTTGTTGGCCCTTTTGCCTTCACTCTGCGAGTGGGTTCAGGTCTGGTGACTGTGGAGGCCAGGTCATCTGGCGTAGCACCCCATCACTCTCCCTCTTGGTCAAATAGCCCTTACACAGCCTGAAGGTGTGTTTGGGGTCATTGTCCTGTTGAAAAATAAATGATGGTCCAACTAAACGCAAACCGGATGGAATAGCTTGCCGCTGCAAGATGCTGTGATAGCCATGCTGGTTCAGTATGCCTTCAATTTTGAATAAATCCCCAACTGTGTCACCAGCAAAGCACCCCCACACCATCACACCTCCTCCTCCATGCTTCACGGTGGGAACCAGGCATGTAGAGTCCATCCGTTCACCTTTTCTGCGTCGCACAAAGACACGGTGGTTGGAACCAAAGATCTCAAATTTGGACTCATCAGACCAAAGCACAGATTTCCACTGGTCTAATGTCCATCCCTTGTGTTCTTTAGCTCAAACATGTCTCTTCTGCTTGTTGCCTGTCCTTAGCAGTGGTTTCCTAGCAGCTATTTTACCATGAAGGCCTGCTGCACAAAGTCTCCTCTTAACAGTTGTTGTAGAGATGTGTCTGCTGCTAGAACTCTGTGTGGCTTTGACCTGGTCTCTAATCTGAGCTGCTGTTAACCTGCGATTTCTCAGGCTGGTGACTCGGATAAACTTATCCTCAGAAGCAGAGGTGATGCTTGGTCTTCCTTTCCTGGGGCGGTCCTCATGTGAGCCAGTTTCTTTGTAGCGCTTGATGGTTTTTGAAACTGCACTTGGGGACACTTTCAAAGTTTTCCCAATTTTTCGCACTGACTGACCTTCATTTCTTAAAGTAATGATGGCCACTCGTTTTTGTTTACTTAGCTGCTTTTTTCTTGCCATAATACAAATTCTAACAGTCTATTCAGTAGGACTATCAGCTGTGTATCCACCAGACTTCTGCACAACACAACTGATGGTCCCAACCCCATTTATAAGGCAAGAAATCCCACTTATTAAACCTGACAGGGCACACCTGTGAAGTGAAAACCATTTCCAGTGACTACCTCTTGAAGCTCTTCAAGAGAATGCCAAGAGTGTGCAAAGCAGTCATCAGAGCAAAAGGTGGCTACTTTGAAGAACCTAGAATATAAGACATATTTTCAGTTGTGTCACACTTTTTTGTTAAGTATATAATTCCACATGTGTTAATTCATAGATTTGATGCCTTCAGTGTGAATGTACAATTTTCATAGTCATGAAAATACAGAAAAATCTTTAAATGAGAAGGTGTGTCCAAACTTTTGGTCTGTACTGTACATAAAGGAGATACATGGCCTTATACAAGATTGGTGATGGTTTCTGAGACATAACATTACAGGTATCCTTTAAATGGGCTTTCTCTATCTCTATCCTCAAAAATAAAGTAATAAAAATAATAATTTGCAACAAAAAAAGAAAAAAATTGTATTTGTACATTAATTTGATACTAAAAGTGAGCGGGCACTATTTTTTCCTTTTTGTAGTACATATCGGGGGATATGACACCCTCCTGGGCTCAGCACCCTTATCCACCCATCTTTCCCATACAAGGTTTTACTTATGAGTTACACCTGGTTTCCTTTACACCCCCTTATTCAGAAGAGGCATGGTTTGGCACATAAAGAGGTAGGACATATAGTGTTAGGGACCATCCATATTAAAAGGTCACCATGACGTGGTTGGGTTGCTTTTGCGCTCTTTTGATCAAAAAACCCTAAGTACCTTACATTTGTAACATTTACAGCAATACTGGAGTTGATGTATTCATTAGCCGCAGTGTGCTGACGCATCGTGTATGTATATGTTAATAATTTGCAACATCACATAAACAAAACTCAACCCGAGGCCTGTTACTCTTCATTTGTAATTACTTAGTTTATTAGCATAAAAGCTTCTGTATTTGACACAATCCGCTTCTTGCACTTCACATCCCTCCCACCATAAGACTTTCCTCCTGATCTTTCCGTTCACCAGAGGGGATTGGATTTGGGTTCTTTGCTTTGATCTGCAGGTTTTGTTTTCATAATCTCATTTGTTCTAAAACAAGAATACATTTCTATTGTGGAAGCTACAGCTTTCTAGCTCTTTGGCCAATGCACCTGCACAGAACGCCACTAGATTAAAATGACTAAGACTGTAAAAAAACACAGCTGAGTACTGAAAGTGAAAGCCTCCTACTCAAAAATTTCCACTTCAACCAATATACAAATAATACATGTATATTTAATCCTGCTTCGGTACATTGTAGTGATTGAAAAGTACAACAATGAAATGGCATAGACTTTTTGGCATCATTTAAGGGGTTGTCCAGAAGGCTCAGAGTGGTTTATATAATAAAAGGAGCAATATGCATATCACTGATCCCATTCTGAGACTTACCGAATCACTACTGGTCTCTCCTTACTGGTCCCCTCTCAACACACAATGTGTGCTCAGCCAATCACTGACTGAGGCAGGTCCCATATGAGCCAGTGATTGGCTGAGCATTGGACACAGCAGGCAAAGGGGAGGACTAGATGTGTGGCAACCTGTACTATAGGGAGAAGTAGATACCCCCATATTCAGAGTACATAGGCTGGAGATAAACACCAGGAGCATGGTTTTAAGGCTGCATATGAGACTGGCTTATAGAGGCATTTCAGCTACAGACAGTACATCAGTTAGTGATTAGTGTTGAGCGAACATGCTCGACACTGCTCGGTACTCGCCCGAGCATCACGGGATGTTCAGCGAGCACCGAGCATTTCCGGGTTACTCGGGCGGGAGCTCGGGTCTCCGCCCTGCATGTTTGGCGCTCTTTACAGAGCCAATGAACATGCAGGGATTGCCAGCCAGTCACTGTAATGCTGCAGCCATGTTGGTTGTGGGCATTACCTTTTGGTGTGTCCCCCCCCCCCTCCAAAAAAAAAAGCGTGTCTCTGATTTTTCAGACACAAATATAACTGTTGAAAATAGTCTGGTGTAGACTAGAGAAACAGAAGTGTTGTTTTGCACTTCCACGGTTCAAACCTCTGTATTATCCATTTTGGGTCATTTGTATCTAAAAAAAAAACAGTTTGAGTGTGTCGCTCACTGTTCAGCCGCAAATCTATATATTTAAAAAAGTCTGGTATACCCCAGTAAACAATAACTGTGGTTTTGCCATACTACGGTAAAAAATCTCTATTATTCAGGTTTTGGTATATTTTCCGTAAAGAAAAACAGTAGTGTCTCCTGACTGCTGTGACACAAAAATATATCTGTTGAAAATAGTCTTGTGTAGGCCCGACATCCCAGTGTGGTTTCGCAGTTCCATGGGTCAAATCGCTGTACTATCCAGTTTTGGGCCATTGGTATCTAAAAAAAAAAGCAGCTTGAGTGTGTCGCTCACGGTTCAGCCGCAAATATCTCTATTTAAAAAAGTGTGGTATACCCCAGTAAACAATAACTGTGGTTTTGCCATCCCACGGTAAAAAATCTCTATTATTCAGCTTTTGGTAGTTTTTTTCCGTAAAGAAAAACAGTAGGGTCTCCTGACTGTTGTGACACAAAAATATATCTGTTGAAAATAGTCTTGTGTAGGCCCGACATCCCAGTGTGGTTTCGCAGTTCCACGGGTCAAATCGCTGTACTATCCAGTTTTGGGCCTTTGGTATCTAAAAAAAAAGCAGTTTGAGTGTGTCGCTCACTGTTCAGTCGCAAATATCTCTATTTAAAAAAGTGTGGTATACCCCAGTAAACAATAACTGTGGTTTTGCCATCCCACGGTAAAAAATCTCTATTATTCAGCTTTTGGTAGTTTTTTCCGTAAAGAAAAACAGTAGTGTCTCCTGACTGTTGTGACACAAAAATATATCTGTTGAAAATAGTCTTGTGTAGGCCCGACATCCCAGTGTGGTTTCGCAGTTCCACGGGTCAAATCGCTGTTCTATCCAGTTTTGGGCCTTTGGTATCTAAAAAAAAAGCAGTTTGAGTGTGTCGCTCACTGTTCAGCCACAAATATCTCTATTTAAAAAAGTGTGGTATACCCCAGTAAACAATAACTGTGGTTTTCCTCTTCCACGGTTCTAATCTACTCTTTATTACCCTTTTTCCATTGATAGTGCAAGTGTAAGCTATTTTACTTCATTTACAATGGGCAAGGCGCGTGGCAAGGGACGTGGAAGTGGACGTTCTGGTGATGGTGCGTGTAGAGGACGGGACCGTGGCCAAGGTGAAAATGTGCCACAACCAACAGCCACATCTTCTTGCTCCCACTTCTTGACCGAATTACTAGGGAAGCACAGAACAACACCAGTATTGAGAACTGATCAGTGTGAACAGGTTATTAATTGGATAGCAGACAATACTTCCAGTTACCTGGGCACCACCACCTCCGGTCTGTCTTCCACACGGTCAACTCTTAGTAGCCGTGAGTCTCGACCGCATACTCCTCCTCACCCTGATGCTCCTTCCTCTCACCATACCGAGTGTCATCAGACAGCAAGTGATCCCACACTTGGACACTCTGAAGAGCTGTTCACTGGTCCATTTCCATATTTGGGCCCCTCGCCTGATACGCTTGAAGTGGTGGAAGAGGAGAACCCATGTTGCGATGCCCAAATATTTGAACAGCCACGGCCACAGGAAGTCGACGTTGGCAATCTGTCACAAGAGGTGGACGATGACGAGACACAATTGCCAGTTAGTGAGGAGGAGGATCGTGGTGCGCAAGTGGAAGAGGAGGAGGTGGTGGATGATCTAGTAACTGACCCAAAGTGGAAGGACATGCAGAGTGAGGCCAGCAGCACACAGGGGGAGGGAGGCAGAGTACCCCAACAGGCAGGAAGAAGCAATGTGGTGGCCGCAGACAGAAGGCAGGCAACCGTTCCCCGTAACACCAACTCGAGGGACGTTGCCAGTACAAGCAGTAGGTCTTCCAGAGTCTGGAATTTTTTAAAGACTCTGCTGATAACCCCAAAAAGGCCATATGTTCCACCTGCCATGCCAGCATCAGCAGGGGTGACAAAACTACCAGCCTGACCACCACCAGCATGATCAGGCACATGGCAGCAAAGCACCCGACTTTGTTTGGCGAAACCCAGGGTCGCACTGTTGTGCGTGCAATAGAACCCCCTGTTGTGTGTGCAAGGCAATCCCCTGTCCATACTGCATGTAAACATGCTCCCTCCTCTCAGTCTTCACTTGTTATGGCAGTTTCTCAAGAAACAGCATCAACGTCCACGTCCACGTCCCGCCGCAGCGTTCAATTGTCCATATCCCAGACCTTTGAACGAAAGCGGAAATTCGCAGCTAATACCCCACAGGCCACAGTCCTAAATTCGCACATTTCACGACTGCTTGCGTTGGAAATGCTGCCTTTTAGGCTGGTGGAGACGGAATCCTTCCGCAATCTTATGGCGGTGGCCGTCCCTCGGTACTCGGTCCCCAACCGACACTATTTTGCCCGGTGTGCCATCCCCGCACTACACAAGCACGTGTCCCAAAGCATCTGCCGTGCCCTCAACAACGCAGTTACTGGGAGAGTCCACCTGACAACGGACACGTGGACAAGTGCTTGTGGCCAGGGACGGTACATCTCTCTGACGGCACACTGGGTAAACATAGTGGAAGTCGGGACCCAGTCGGACCTTGGGACAGAACACATCCTCCCCACACCGAGGATTGCGGGCCCTATGTCAGTCAGAGTTGCCCCCACAGTGTACAGCTCCTGCGCATCCTCCTCCTCCTCCTCCTCATGTTCAGCTTCCATCTCAGATATCACCACATCAGTTACAAGCTGGAAGCATTGCAGTACTGCCTCCGCCAAGCGGCAACAGGCTGTGCTGAAACTCATAAGCTTAAGTGATAAACCTCACACTGCTTGTGAGTTGTGGACAGCTGTGAAAGAGCAGGCAGATCTGTGGCTGAGACCGCTGAACCTACATCCCGGCATGGTCGTGTGTGACAATGGCCGTAACCTGGTGGCGGCTCTGAGGCGAGGTGAGATCACACACGTACCATGCCTGGCTCATGTGCTTAACCTCGTGGTTCAGCGGTTTCTTAAATCGTACCCCGAGCTGCCAGATCTGCTCGTGAAAGTACGCCGCCTGTCAGCTCATTTTCGCAAGTCGGCTACAGCTTCTGCCGCCCTTGCCGTGTTGCAGCAGCGTTTGCAGCTTCCGGCACACCGAATGGTGTGTGATGTCCCCACACGTTGGAACTCTACCCTCCACATGTTGCAAAGGATTTGTGAGCAGAAGAGAGCAGTTGTGGAGTACCAGCTGCAACAAGGCCGTCGATATTCAGGTCAGACTCCACACATAAGACCTCAGGAGTGGACCTGGATGTCTGACATATGTACCATCCTGACAAACTTTGAGGAGGCCACCAAGATGGTGAGTGGCGATGACGCCATCATTAGTGTCAGCATCCCACTTGTCTGTCTTTTGCAACGCTCTCTGCAGAGAATTAAAGAGGAGGCATTGCAGCCAGAGTATGATGAGATGGATCAAGAAGCCGTAGCGGGCGATTACACACAGCCCAGCCTCATCTCATCCCAACGTGCATTGGGGGACAATGAGGGAGAGGAGGAGGAGGAGGAAGAACAGGAGCTGCTATCATGCGTTGTAGACCTGTACCTGTACCTGTACCTGTAGTACCTGTACAAGTGTCATACCGTCGGTTCAGCGTGGGTGGCCTGAGGACAGGGGGAAGGAGGAAGAGGAGGAGGAGGAGGAGGAGGAGGAGAGCATGGTCAGTCGTCATCTTGGTGAGGACACGGAAATCTTGCCCGTTACCAGTCTGGCATGCATGGCTGACTTTATGTTACGCTGCCTTAACCGTGACCCTCGCGTTGTCAAAATGTTGGGTGACAGTCATTACTGGTTGGTGACACTTGTAGACCCCCGCTACAAGGAGAACTTTCACTCTCTTATTCCTGAGGTAGAGAGGTCTACAAAAATGGGGCAGTATCAGAAGGCCCTTGCTGCAGAACTCTTAAAAAAATTCCCATCTGAACACGCTAGCGGCAGAGGTCACAGTTCGTTGCCCAACCAAGGCGTACAGGCGAGAGAGATGCAACTCCAATCAAGCAGAGGCAGGGGAACACTGTCAACGTTCTGTTACAGTTTTCTGACACCCGCCCAGCTTGCAGGCCCTGAGGCGCGGGGTACTCTCACAAGGAGTGGAAAGTTTCAAAAGATGGTGAGGGAGTACCTTGCCGACCATACCAGCGTCCTCCGTGATTCCTCTGTGCCTTTTAATTATTGGGTATCCAAGCAGGACAGTTGGAATGAACTCGCTCTGTACGCCTTGGAGGTCCTGGCCTGCCCTGCCGCTAGCGTGTTATCGGAGCGTGTTTTTAGTGCCGCTGGGGAAATTATAACTGATAAGCGCACTCGCCTGTCAACTGACAATGCTGACAAGCTGACCCTTATCAAAATGAACAAGGGCTGGATTGGGCCAGACTTCTCATCACCACCAAATGACAGCAGAGTAACATAAAGTCAAATCCACTGTGTTATTTCGGGAGGTGTATTCACATGCACCGCTTCACACCCACACATGGGTATACGCTTCCTCGTTTCGGCTGTTTTATCTTCTTCTCCTTATCCTCAGCCTCCACCACCACTATACCACCAGGGTGCCAGCATTGCAAGTTCCTCCGTCCTTATTTTTGGCAGCTTTTGCTTGCAAGGCATAAGCAAATACTATGGGACACCCACTCCCCAATAATGGGACTTATGTTTGTAATATGCTGTACTGCATGGCTCTTGTAAGGGGCATTGCAAGTTGCTCCGTCCTAATTTTTGGCAGCTTTTTCTTGCAAGGCATAAGCAAATAGTATGGGACACCCACTCCCCAATAATGGGACTTATGTTTGTAATATGCTGTACTGCATGGCTCTTGTAAGGGGCATTGCAAGTTGCTCCGTCCTAATTTTTGGCAGCTTTTGCTTGCAAGGCATAAGCAAATACTATGGGACACCCACTCCCCAATAATGGGACTTATGTTTGTAATATGCTGTACTGCATGGCTCTTGTAAGGGGCATTGCAAGTTGCTCCGTCCTAATTTTTGGCAGCTTTTTCTTGGAAAGCATAAGCAAATACTATGGGAGACCCACTCCCCAATAATGGGACTTATGTTTGTAATATGCTGTACTGCATGGCTCTTGTAAGGGGCATTGCAAGTTGCTCCGTCCTAATTTTTGGCAGCTTTTGCTTGCAAGGCATAAGCAAATACTATGGGACACCCACTCCCCAATAATGGGACTTATGTTTGTAATATGCTGCACTGCATGGCTCTTGTAAGAGGCATTGCAAGTTGCTCCGTCCTAATTTTTGGCAGCTTTTTCTTGGAAAGCATAAGCAAATACTATGGGAGACCCACTCCCCAATAATGGGACTTATGTTTGTAATATGCTGTACTCCATGGCTCTTGTAAGGGGCATTGCAAGTTGCTCCGTCCTAATTTTTGGCAGCTTTTGCTTGCAAGGCATAAGCAAATACTATGGGACACCCACTCCCCAATAATGGGACTTATGTTTGTAATATGCAGTACTGCATGGCTCTTGTAAGGGGCATTGCAAGTTGCTCCGTCCTAATTTTTGGCAGCTTTTGCTTGGAAAGCATAAGCAAATACTATGGGAGACCCACTCCCCAATAATGGGACTTATGTTTGTAATATGCTGTACTGCATGGCTCTTGTAAGGGGCATTGCAAGTTGCTCCGTCCTCATTTTTGGCAGCTTTTGCTTGGAAAGCATAAGCAAATACTATGGGAGACCCACTCCCCAATAATGGGACTTATGTTTGTAATATGCTGTACTGCATGGCTCTTTTAAAGGGCATTGCAAGTTGCTCCGTCCTAATTTTTGGCAGCTTTTGCTTGCAAGGCATAAGCAAATACTATGGGACACCCACTCCCCAATAATGGGACTTATGTTTGTAATATGCTGTACTGCATGGCTCTTGTAAGGGGGCATTGCAAGTTGCTCCATCCTAAGTTTTGGCAGCTTTTGCTTGCAAGGCATAAGCAAATACTATGGGACACCCACTCCCCAATAATGGGACTTATGTTTGTAATATGCTGTACTGCATGGCTCTTGTAAGGGGCATTGCAAGTTGCTCCGTCCTAATTTTTGGCAGCTTTTGCTTGGAAAGCATAAGCAAATACTATGGGAGACCCACTCCCCAATAATGGGACTTATGTTTGTAATATGCTGTACTGCATGGCTCTTGTAAGGGGCATTGCAAGTTGCTCCGTCCTAATTTTTGGCAGCTTTTGCTTGCAAGGCATAAGCAAATACTATGGGACACCCACTCCCCAATAATGGGACTTATGTTTGTAATATGCTGTACTGCATGGCTCTTGTAAGGGGCATTGCAAGTTGCTCCGTCCTAATTTTTGGCAGCTTTTGCTTGGAAAGCATAAGCAAATACTATGGGAGACCCACTCCCCAATAATGGGACTTATGTTTGTAATATGCTGTACTGCATGGCTCTTGTAAGGGGCATTGCAAGTTGCTCCGTCCTAATTTTTGGCAGCTTTTGCTTGCATGGCATAAGCAAATACTATGGGATACCCACTCCCCAATAATGGGACTTATGTTTGTAATATGCTGTACTGCATGGCTCTTGTAAGGGGCATTGCAAGTTGATCCGTCCTAATTTTTGGCAGCTTTTGCTTGGAAAGCATAAGCAAATACTATGGGAGACCCACTCCCCAATAATGGGACTTATGTTTGTAATATGCTGTACTGCACGGCTCTTGTAAGGGGCATTGCAAGTTGCCCCATCCTAATTTTTGGCAGCTTTTGCTTGCAAGGCATAAGCAAATACTATGGGACACCCACTCCCCAATAATGGGACTTATGTTTGTAATATGCTGTACTGCATGGCTCTTGTAAGGGGCATTGCAAGTTGCTCCGTCCTAATTTTTGGCAGCTTTTGCTTGGAAAGCATAAGCAAATACTATGGGAAACTCAATCCCCAATAATGGGACTTATGTTTGTAATATGCTGTACTGCATGGCTCTTGTAAGGGGCATTGCAAGTTGCTCCGTCCTAATTTTTAGCAGCTTTTGCTTGCAAGGCATAAGCAAATACTATGGGAGACCCACTCCCCAATAATGGGACTTATGTTTGTAATATGCTGTACTGCATGGCTCTTGTAAGGGGCATTGCAAGTTGCTCCGTCCTACTTTTTGGCAGCTTTTGCTTGCAAGGCATAAGCAAATACCATGGGACACCCACTCCCCAATAATGGGACTTATGTTTGTAATATGCTGTACTGCATGGCTCTTGTAAGGGGCATTGCAAGTTGCTCCGTCCTAATTTTTGGCAGCTTTTGCTTGCAAGGCATAAGCAAATACTATGGGACACCCACTCCCCAATAATGGGACTTATGTTTGTAATATGCTGTACTGCATGGCTCTTGTAAGGGGCATTGCAAGTTGCTCCGTCCAAATTTTTGGCAGCTTTTGCTTGGAAAGCATAAGCAAATACTATGGGAGACCCACTCCCCAATAATGGGACTTATGTTTGTAATATGCTGTACTGCATGGCTCTTGTAAGGGGCATTGCAAGTTGCTCCATCCTAATTTTTGGCAGCTGTTGCTTGCAAGGCATAAGCAAATACTATGGGAGACCCACTCCCCAATAATGGGACTTATGTTTGTAATATGCTGTACTGCATGGCTCTTGTAAGGGGCATTGCAAGTTGCTCCGTCCTAATTTTTGGCAGCTTTTGCTTGCAAGGCATAAGCAAATACTATGGGAGACCCACTCCCCAATAATGGGACTTATGTTTGTAATATGTTGTACTGCGTGGCTCTTGTAAGGGGCATTGCAAGTTGCTCCGTCCTAATTTTTGGCAGCTTTTGCTTGCAAGGCATAAGCAAATACTATGGGAGACCCACTCCCCAATAATGGGACTTATGTTTGTAATTTGCTGTACTGCATGGCTCTTGTAAGGGGCACTGCAAGTTGCTCCGTCCTAATTTTTGGCAGCTTTTGCTTGCAAGGCATAAGCAAATACTATGGGAGACCCACTCCCCAATAATGGGACTTATGTTTGTAATATGCTGTACTGCATGTGACACGCCCCCTGGGCCGTGTGTACACGTGTGTGGGATACCCGGTGCCGGGTCTCTGGGGTCTGTAGTCTCCGTGGCGGTGACCCGGTCCCGTGGCTCAGGCTGGTCAAACCAGTGGCAGTCTTTCTTAGGTTTTGAGGTTAATTGTCCGACTGCGCCACCCGTGGATTGCCGTCAGGGAGTACCACCGCTGCGAGGCAGACCGCTGAGGCTGGTGTTGTGTGCGCAGCAGAGAATGGGATAACTCCCCACGGGAGGAGTATAGCCTCAGGGCAGTGAGTGTGGATGATGGGGGTGATGGTGCACGAGCGCAGCAGGAACGACTCAGAGTCTTTGCAGTGCAGTTCAGGGTCTTTACTGATGATTATAAGGTAGACCCTCCCGGGAGTACTGGCTAGCATAAGAGGCCTGGTCAGTCTGTGAGCAAGCAGGAGTTCCCCTGGCCAGGTGGAGTTGTAGGCCTCCCCGTCTGTCTGCACTCTTCCTGGCTACCTTGCTGTAAGCGGGTAGAAGTAGCCCACGTCCCTGAGTGTACCGTGTAGTGCTCACCCGTATGGCTGGTGACTTGGGGCCTTCTGTTAGCCTCCGCTCCATGACGGCGGTGCTGGTCCCTTGCTTGTGACTGAGCCTCCAGGCTTCTATGGCCAGAGGACCTGAAATCCCCTGCCGGCTGGTTTCTGCTGCTGGATATATAAGTCCTCACAGCCTCGGACTCCTGTGTCCGGTTCCTATTGTCTTCTGCCAGGGCGAGCTCTGCTCAGCTTCCAGCCCCTGGTCTTTAGCTCCTAGCTCCTACAGAGCTCCTTGCTGTTACTTTCCCTTGCTCTCACTCTGACTCTGACTGTTCTGTGTTCTCTGACTCACTCAACCCCGCCCCAGATCCAGTTTATAAGGGCAGAATTCTCCCCTCCCAGGACTGGGGCAGGAGGATGTTGCATGTTTAAGGGATCCTGACCAGGAAACCTCCCACTTGCTCTCCGACGTAATATCTCTATTACTGTGGTGACCAGACCCCTGGGGTGCCACACATGGCTCTTGTAAGGGGCATTGTAGTTCCTCATAATTTTTGGAAAGCCTTCCATTCACTGCTTAGGCCAACAGTGCACAGGAGACCCAGTTGTTATAAATGGAAAAAAAGGTTTAGTTAACGCCCTCTGACCTCCATGTCATTTCCAAGGGGCATTAGAGTGCCTCGAAATTTTTGGTAGGCATTGCACTCACTGTATGCCCTATAACTGTGTAGCCGAACCGCTCCTTTTGTTACAGAAACATATACTACAAGACATATCTGGTTGACTGGCCTGATATTGATGTGAATGGTCCCTGTTCCTCCTGCTCTTTCTCCTTTGCCACTACCTCATCCATCATTTATCACCTGAAGCTTTGTTTTAACGGGAGTCATAGAACTTGGATAGTAGCAGGAAAACATCCAGCAATCCTCGGAGGAGGTAGGATATGCGCCAAAACGCTGACCACCTCAGGCCTAGCCGCTACTACATACATGCGCTTGCATTACAACAAAACAAAGCAGATGCTAACTTCTATCATCCTCATCATGCTCCTCACCTTGGCACTCTCAACTCCCTTGATGGAGAAGCCAGGGCCCACCGGAGGAGTCTGATAGTCCAGTGGGCTCGGCCAATGCTGCCCTAAAGCAGGACAGGCTAAGAAAAGTGTGGGAAAGGTTACCGGGACAAATAGGGGTGGCTGGGGACCGAGTATGGACACCCGGCCACCCCCTGGAGGCTGGGGAGCAAGCGGGGACACCCGGCCACCAGGCGGCTGGGGACTGAGTATGGATACCAGGCCGCCGACACAGCCATGGCATGGTGGCCACATTTTGCCTCCACATGCCTAAAAGGCCCAATTTAAAGTGCAAGCAAGCAAGCAGTATGGTATTGCAGCCTGGGGGTGGGTGGGTGGCAGGCTGCATACTTGCGCTTGCATTGCAAGGAATGGGAGAGGTACAATTGAACACTGCCCTGGGACAAGGACTTGAATGGGGATAGTTGCAAGTCTGCAACGACAGGTGCAAGGTGGGAGGCATCTTCGCATGTACCATGAACAGGGGTTTGGCATGCACACACTACAGCGTAATAGGCTCTCCTTCCCACTAAATGCACTGGGGAGGGCACAGGTAATGTTTTGGTATATGCGCTTAATCTTATGTATAAGGCACACCAGGACAAATAGGGGCGGCTGGGGACTGAGTATGGATACCTCGCTGCCGAAGCAGCCATGAGGTAGTGGCCAGCTTCGGCCTCCTCCAAACTAAAAGGCCCCATTTCAAGTGCAAGCTAGCAGTATGGAATTGCAGTCTGGGGGTGGGTGGGTGGCAGGCTGCACACTTACACTTGCATTAAAAGAAAACATAGCAGATGCTAACTTCTGTCATCATCATCATGCTCCTCACCTTGGCACTCTCAACTCCACCGATGGAGAAGTCAGGGCCCACGGGAGGAGTCTAGTTCTCTGGTGGGCTCGTCCAATGCTGCCTAAAGCAGGCCGGGCTAAGAAAAGTGTGTGGGGGGATGTTCCAAGGAGAAATAGGGGCGGCTGGGGACCGTTTATGGACACCCGGCTGCCCCCAGGCGGCTGGGGACCGTGTGTGGACACCTGGCTGCGGGGCGGCTGGGGACCGAGTATGGACACCCGGCCGCCGGGCGGCTGGGGACTGAGTATGGATTCCAGGCCGCCAACACAGCCATGACGTGGTGGCCAGATTCCGACTCCACATGCCTAAAAGGCCCAATTTCAAGTTCAAGCAAGCAAGCAGTATGGTATTGCAGCCTGGGGGGTGGGTGGGTGGCAGGCTGCATACTCGCGCTTGTATTGCAAGGAATGGGGGAGGTACAATTGAACACTGCCCTGGGACTAGAACTTGCATGGGGATAGTCTGCATCTTCTGATGCGGCAAGGATCACTTATGATGGGCACACTTTTAGACAGTGACCTGGGAGTCAGAGATGCTACCAGGGGTCTTCCCCATGCTGTTCCCATGTCTTTTCAGCACTTTATGCATGTGTCACACAGTACATGGCCAGATAAGGTTGTAAAATGTTAAAATGACATTTCCCGGTGAATGCATTTGTCATAGTTGAAAGCAATACAAAAGTGCAAAAACGCATAAAAAATGCTACTTGTGAACATAGCCGAAGGTGTGGAGGAGTATTTTTGTTTTTGGTCATTTATTTTAACTTATACACAAGTCTTTTCCCTGGAAAGGATGTTCCTTAACATATTTCACAGGAAAAAAGTTTCACTTTCGTTTTTGAACGTTTTATTGTGAGCCTGTAAAAGTGGCTTAATACCTCTGACCACGTTGTTGACAGCAGTGACCTGGGGGTCAGAAATGCTTCCTGGGGCGATCCCCATGCTGTCCCCATGTCATTTGAGCACTGTCACTATCGTTTTGGGCACTTGTTAGGCTTTTAAAAGACTGCCGGGGGTGCCACCGCAAAAATGCTCGAGTCTCCTATAGACTAACATTGGGCTCGTTGCTCGGGTCGAGCACCCGAGTATCACGGCGAGCTCGGCCCGAGCTTCGAGCACCCGAGCATTTTAGTGCTCGCTCAACACTATTAGTG
The DNA here is from genome assembly GCF_046119375.1 of Phyllobates terribilis. Lineage (NCBI taxonomy): Eukaryota > Metazoa > Chordata > Amphibia > Anura > Dendrobatidae > Phyllobates > Phyllobates terribilis. The sequence continues at coordinate 211,422,894 of NW_027362762.1, forward strand.
ATGCATCACACGTTATTCAAATAATAATTGGGAAACCCCTTTAAGCACCTTCTGAAAATCAGTAGTAGTTTGAGATAAAAGACTCAACGATCTTGTCACCAGACAGACTACTTTACAAAAAATCATCTATTAGATAATCAATATGTACTAATGTGGAGATTTAAAGCATCAATGGTATGCAAAAGTAGTAAAACTTCACTTCTTCCAACCACAGTAATTCTTTATTACCTATCCAAAGATAGGTGATAACTTTTAGATCAGTGTTGGTCCGATCGCTAGGATCCCCACCAATCACCACAAAAGGGCACTTTCATCCTCATTTTTTTATGGGACTGCAGGATCGCTGTATTCGGATTTCTCTAGCACCCGATATGGAATGAATGATCGGCAAACTGGGATTAAAGTGCATCATTCTGACAACAAATCTTACAGCGAGGAAAGTGAAAAACCTGCACCACCTGCAAGCAGCTGCAATAGTCAGTGCAAAGCTGAACATGTACAGTGCAGACACCTAAATAGGACTTGGTAACATTTCAGGTGCAAAAGCTCATAAAAAAGTTTAAACGGTCCAAAATAACCATAAGAAAGAAAAATGAGCTGCACTCACCAGTCCTTAAAAGCAGTATCTTTATTCCATGAGAATAAAAAGTCCGGCAAGCAGGGAGAGTGGGGAAGAAAAGAGCAGACAATAGCTGTTTCGCGTGAAGATGCTTCTACAGGTCTGTGTAACACAGACCATGGAGTAAAGATACTGCTTTTAAGGACTGGTGAGTGCAGCTCATTTTTCTTTCTTATGGTTATCATTCTGACAACTGATGTGGGTTCTAGAGGTTGGACCCCAACCGATCTAGACGTTATCACCTACCCAAAGGATTAGGTGAGAACTTCCATCTACTGGGATCTAAGGGGTAAAGTTTCTCCTTGTGGAGAGTGACAAGACAAGCCTGACATGTCAGAGTGAGGAGACCTATATGGCATGCATGCTCCTCTGGGAAATTAAATATGCAAATTGCCTCTTCAGACAGCAAGAGGACTAGAACTCTAGTGCCACCTATTGGAAGCAGCGATCCTAAAAGTCAATATCGACCCTTTAACAAGCCTTCCCATATTTATTCTACGTCTACTGGAGCAACACTGTAAGAAAATATATAAATTTGCTATTTCTTACGGGATAAAGATATTACGGCATGGTAAATAACAGCTTGTATTTGTTGACTGATCACAGGAGAATTATGATGGTTTCATTAACAAAAATATGTAAACAAAGGTGTAGTATAAAAATCAGGTAATAATAGAAACACTCACCTGTGCAGGAGGAGACTGGAGTGGGTTATTCTCAAGTACTAATACTTGTAATTGCACCATTTTTCTAAAACAAAGTGGTAGGATCAGGATTTTATTGCAGGAAAAATCTAGTTTCACCAAGGGAAGATCTACTATTTCTGCAAATAAGAATATATACTTAATTAGCACCACAAGATGGTAAAGAGACATATAAGTTTAGAAGCCAATAAACAATACTGCTTGACATACAGCAATATAAAGTAAAGTCCGTTTCTTGGCTTCCATGCTGGTAACCTATCATTTTTAACAATTAGGCCTGATTTATTAAGATTAATTTTCTCAGGCTGCACAGCAAAGGGGTTGTGCTAGTCTACACGATTGTGGAGATGGAGGGGTCCACAACTGCGGGAAAGTTAGGCTTATTGTTTTAGTTTAATAATTACAGTATCAAGGCACTAGATTGGACTCCAGTCTAACATCCCAAAGAACCTAAGCCCAATTCACCAGTGAGTATTCATAATTCTTTAAATGCAAAAAAATACATTTTTGACTACTGGTTGCTATTATGGTTTGGGAAAGAAAATCGGTGATGACAAAATGCCACAGAGACAGCTAAAACAGAATCAGTACAAAAAAGATAAAAGAATGTGGACCCTGTTCAGTCACAGTCCCGTGTATTCTAGGAAGTGCTGGTAAGAAACGGAAAACTGCAGACATTACTGGTGCCAAAAAAAGTAAAGTAGAGCATTGGACATCAGGTATTAACCTCTCCACTACAGTACACCCACAGGGAAAGGAACACCGAGCCCTCTGCTACCCTACACCATATCAGAAGTTGCCATACACTGCTCGACTACCATATACCACCAGGAAAAATTACATTCATCCCTTTACTAACATTAACCACCAGGAATATAAGTAGATATACATTAAAAACCCCTGCACATGGGGTAAGCGACATAGCGAATCAGAAGGACTACATTACATTTCTAATTGGAGGTATTTGTTAATATTATTACATCTACTACATATTGGGATATGATCTCGAAGCTGGGAATACCCCTTTAAAGAGTAACCAAACTTTTTTTTCTTTATCCTCCAGGCATTGGGAAGTGATGAGTTTTTGTAATAAACTTGATTAACTTACTTTGTATAGTGACATAAAACCGAAAATCAGTGGTGGAGGCATGATTGGACTAGGGGGCACAGGCCAGCTTGTCCTCTAGTAATAATCTCCTGCTGATAAAACACTGATTTTATTGAAACAACAACACAGCCCAGTAAGTGACACATCACTGGAATCGGGATCTCTGCCCCTACATCATAATGCTCTCAGATTACATAGCAAAAACTTGCTGACATATTCCCTTTAATACCCAGTTTATGCTCCCTTCAACTGTTGATCGGCAAATTGATACACTATATACAAGCACTCTGTGTTTGGGAATTCCTGTCTGATTACAGGGGTTGGGGAGCAGAGAGGCTCAGCCATGAATAAAGTCCCGTACATAGGCAATATGATTATAGCATACAGATCCTACTGAACAGAAGTCAAAAGACGCTTCTAAAAAAGCATGAATTGGGCATGAAAACAGCACTACAGCAAAGTGTTTAAGAGCGAAGGAAGTAATATAAGGTAATGAATATTACAAAAATTCATAACTTTCCAATGCCAGAAGGTTAATTAAAGAAACAAAAGTGTACTTATTATTTAATGAACAAATAAAAAGGACCTTTCACCAAATTTTTCATGTTCAACTGGACATACAATGTAATAGTGGCTGCAGAGCGGAATAAACATTTTTTGTTTTTTTTTCTTTATTTCGCCTCTCAATTGCTGAGATATTAGCAATCAAAGTATTTGGCACCTAATGAGTTAATGTTTGTTAGGTCCAAGTAGGTGTTGCCAGATAATTTTCACTGGGAGTACTTCTTCATCCTTTTTGAGTAGTCCAGAGATGAGTCACACTTATATCTGTTGTGCTAAGGGACACTTGTAAACTCTCTGCAATCAAAGCTGAGCAGGGTATCATTACATCTCACACAGGAGCAGTCTGTTCTGGGCTACTCCTGTGTGAAAAGTAATAACAGCCTATTCTGAAAACTGCAGAACGATTTCAAGTTGCCCTGAGCACAACAGACATTGATGTGATTTCTGACACATCTCCAGACAGGCAGTGTGGAATGAGGGTCAGTGCAGCAGAGCTGACAGTTGTATGAGAAAAAAAGAGCTCATAGAAGGGTTTGTAATGTGACATAACTAAATTCAGCAGTACTTTCTAATCATGCATGCAGGAAGTTAGACCAAGAGATAGGACTGTCTTAAGTTATATATCTCACACACTGAGAAACCTGCTCTAAGGTGTAGTGGGGTGTGTTCTTCTTCCTCCTGTGTGTTGTTGCCTGCTTATGACTGGGCGTCTCATACAGGCTGAAGAAGTACATGTCCCCAGTGAAATCACCCATTTGCCCTTAACAAAAATGAACTCATTAGGTGACAAATAACTTGATTTCTAATATCTCTGCGATGGAAAAAGAGAAATTAAAAAAATATATATTCCTCACTGCAGCCAATATTACACTGTGTATGCTATCCAGTTCAACATGAAAAATTTACTGAAACGTTTTCTTTAAAACTTATTTAACTTTACGTATTCAAATAAAGTTACGCTTAGGCTGGTGATACACAGTGACCCTCAAGTGGCTGCAACTGCAACAAAAACATTGCAAGAAATATACAGGTTTTCAATTCTTGCAAAGTGACCACATTCATCTTTGTTATATTGTGAAGTAGCGTTGCCATACTGTGACCTGTAACCAGGAGACAAGTCACAAAGGTCCTATGTAGCTCAAGACTTATACAACTTATTGCTATAGTGTAAACCTATGAAAACACACTGGACACACTTGAGCACTTACCCTGAGGTAGAACTTTCAGATAATTTCTTCTTACATTTAACTCGCGCAGAGACTTCAGTAAACCTATTTGCTGCGGCAAAGATGTTATTTCATTGCAGCTGATGTCCTGTAATAGCAAAATGAATGTTATAGCAGTTCTAGCATCTAAACCCCAACATAAATTCCTTACTGGTATAAAATACAGCTTTGCGAATTACATTTTGTGTGTACGTCAGGAAAATCTCATGGCTTTTAAGTCTAAAATCAAGGGCTTTCATTAGCCACATATCAGCAAAGAAGGTACAATCAAAAAACTGTAACAAATATACAGTACATACCAAAAGTTTGGACACACCTTCTCATTGAAAGATTTTTCTGTATTTTCTTGACTATGAAAATTGTACATTCACACTGAAGGCATCAAAACTATGAATTAACACATGTGGAATTATATACTTAACAAAAAAAGTGTGAAACAACTGAAAATATGTCTTATATTCTAGGTTCTTCAAAGAAGCCACCTTTTGCTTTGATGACTACTTTGCACACTCTTGGCATTCTCTTGATGAGCTTCAAGAGGTAGTCACCGGAAATGTTCTTCCAACAATCTTGAAGGAGTTCCCAGAGATGCTTAGCACTTGTTGGCCCTTTTGCCTTCACTCTGCGGTCCAGCTCACCCCAAACCATCTCGAATGGGTTCAGGTCTGGTGACTGTGGAGGCCAGGTCATCTGGCGTAGCACCCCATCACTCTCCTTCTTGGTCAAATAGCCCTTACACAGCCTGGAGGTGTGTTTGGGGTCATTGTCCTGTTGAAAAATAAATGATGGTCCAACTAAACACAAACCAGATAGAATAGCATGCCGCTGTGATATGCTGTGGTAGACACGCTGGTTCAGTATGCCTTCAATTTTGAATAAATCCCCAACTGTGTCACCAGCAAAGCACCCCCACACCATCACACCTCCTCCTCCATGCTTCACGGTGGGAACCAGGCATGTAGAGTCCATCCGTTCACCTTTTCCGCGTCGCACAAAGACACGGTGGTTGGAACCAAAGATCTCAAATTTGGACTCATCAGACCAAAGCACAGATTTCCACTGGTTTAATGTCCATTCCTTGTGTTCTTTAGCCCAAACAAGTCTCTTCTGCTTGTTGCCTGTCCTTAGTAGTGGTTTCCTAGCAGCTATTTTACCATGAAGGCCTGCTGCACAAAGTCTCCTCTTAACAGTTGTTGAAGAGATGTGTCCGCTGCTAGAAATCTGTGTGGCATTGACCTGGTCTCTAATCTGAGCTGCTGTTAACCTGCGATTTCTGACGCTGGTGACTCGGATAAACTTATCCTCAAAAGCAGAGGTGACTCTTGGTCTTCCTTTCCTGGGGCGGTCCTCATGTGAGCCAGTTTCTTTGTAGCGCTTGATGGTTTTTGCAACTGCACTTGGGGACACTTTCAAAGTTTGCCCAATTTTTCGCACTGACTGACCTTCATTTCTTAAAGTAATGATGGCCACTCGTTTTTCTTTACTTAGCTGCTTTTTTCTAGCCATAATAAAAATTTTAACAGTCTATTCAGTAGGACTATTAGCTGTGTATCCAACAGACTTCTGCACAACACAACTGATGGTCCCAGCCCCATTTATAAGGCAAGAAATCACACTTATTAAACCTGACAGGGCACACCCGTGAAGTGAAAACCATTTCCGGTGACTAACTCTTGAAGCTCATCAAGAGAATGCCAAGAGTGTGCAAAGCAGTCATCAAAGCAAAAGGTGGCTACTTTGAAGAACCTAGAATTATAAGACATATTTTCAGTTGTTTCACACTTTTTTGTTAAGTATATAATTCCACATGTGTTAATTCATAGTTTTAATGCCTTCAGTGCAAATGTACAATTTTAAAAGTCATGAAAATACAGAAAAATCTTTAAATGAGAAGGTGTGTCCAAACTTTTGGTCTGTACTGTACAACTAAACTAAGACACGAAGAAACACACACAAAAGGGCGAGGGGCTATAGAATGGGGATTTCAGAATCAAATACACAGTTAAGCATAATTTGGGTTTATGAAAAAATTTTCAAATCCAATGACTGATTCTTATGTTTTCTTATGCCCTGATTTAAAAAAAACACTTCTATTTTTAACCATTACATATGGATTTTGCAATCAATTATTGAACGGTATTGCTGGTTGAGTTGCAACCATCAGTAAGTGGGGGAGCAGCCTGGCAATTTTTTTTCCCCAGAGTTGGAAGGGTGGGACATTGAGTAAGTAACGCAGGGGATTCAGTGGCATCTGTATAACTTGTACTCAGGACTCCTTAACTTTCCACCAAAAATTCAGAATTAGAAGACAGGAAGGCCACGAGGGTTTGGTATCAATCAGTGATGGTCAGGGAGTTCCTCCGTTTGCAGTTAATCATTCATTGCCTACTATTAATATCTTAAAAATATTAGGATTGACCTGAAAGTTCTGTGTCCAATATGACTGATGGACAACCCCTTTTACCACATCAAGAATCATATTACTGCCACTTGGATTGGAAGAGTTATTTAGTAGTATTATGTGCCACTATATTACAACCCCTGGCAAAAATTATGGAATCACTGGGCTCGGAGGATGTTCATTCAGTTGTTTAATGTTGTTAAAAAAAAGCAGATCACAGACATGGCACAAAACTAAAGTCATTTCAAATGGCAACGTTATGGCTTTAAGAAACACTAAACGAAATCAAGAAAAGAAATGTGGTACTCAGTAAGGGTAATTTTTTTCAGACCAAGCAGAGGGAAAAATTATGGAATCACTCAATTCTGAGGAAAAAATTATAGAATCACCCTGTAAATTTTAATTTCCAAAACTAACACCTGCATCAAATTAGATCTGCTTGTTAGTCTGCATCTAAAAACGAGTGATCAAACCTTGGAGAGCTGTTGCACCAAGTGGACTGACATGAATCATGGCTCCAACACAAGAGATCTCAATTGAAACAAAGGAGAGGATTATCAAACTCTTAAAAGAAGGTAAATCATCACGCAATGTTGCAAAAGATGTTGGTTGTTCACAGTCAGCTGTGTCTAAAATCTGGACCAAATACAAACAACATGGGAAGGTTGTTAAAGGCAAACATACTGGTAGACCAAGGAAGACATCAAAGCGTCAAGACCGGAAACTTAAAGCAATATGTCTCCAAAACAGGAACTGCACAACAAAACAAATGAGGCACGAATGGGAGGAAACTGGAGTCAATGTCTGTGACCGAACTGTAAGAAACCGCCTAAAGGAAATGGGATTTACATACAGAAAAGCTAAACATAAGCCATCATTAACACCTAAACAGAAAAAAACGAAGTTACAATGGGCTAAGGAAAAGCAATCGTGGACTGTGGATGACTGGATGAAAGTCATATTCAGTAACGAATCGCGAATCTGCATTGGGCAAGGTGATGATGCTGGAACTTTTGTTTGGTGACGTTCCAATGAGCTTTATAAAGATGACTGCATGAAGAGAACATGCAAATTTCCACTCATTGATGATATGGGGCTGCATTTCAGGTAAAGGCACTGGGGAGATGGCTGTCATTACATCTTCAATAAATGCCCAAGTTTACATTGATATTTTGGACAGTTTTCTTATCCCATCAATTGAAACGATGTTTGGGGATGATGACATAATTTTTCAAGATGATAATGCATCCTGCCATAGAGCAAAAACTGGGAAAACATTCCTTGAAAGAAGACACATAAGGTCAATGTCATGGCCTGCAAATAGTCCGGATCTCAATCCAATTGAAAATCTTTGGTGGAAGTTGAAGAAAATGGTCCATGACAAGGCTCCAACCTGCAAAGCTGATCTGGCAACAGCAATCAGAGAAAGTTGGAGCCAGATTGATGAAGAGTACTGATTGTCACTCATTAAGTCCATGCCTCAGAGACTGCAAGCTGTTATTAAAGCCAGAGGTGGTGCAACAAAATACTAGTGATGTATTGGAGTGTTCTTTTGTGTGTTTGTTTTTCATGATTCCATAATTTTTTCCTCAGAATTGAGTGGTTCCATAATTTTTTCCCTCTGCTTGGTCTGAAAAAAATTACCCTTACTGAGTACCACATTTTTTTTCTTGATTTCTTTTAGTGTCTCTTAAAGCCATAAAGTAGCCATTTGAAATGACTTTAGTTTTGTGCCATGTCTGTGATCTGCTTTTTTTCAACAACATTAAACAACTGAATGAACATCCTCTGAGCCCGGTGATTCCATAATTTTTGCCAGGGGTTGTATATGTTCAAGTCATAGTGATGTAATATTTTACCATAAATATTGGAACTGTTCTTGCGATTTAACATTATTGTTAAGTTCTGCTACCAAAGCTAAGGAAAGAGAGGAGATCTGTCCCTACTATAGGACTCAGCTGAATCCCTACGATGTAACAGGGAACCTGATCCTGCGATCAGACCTGCTAAAGTCCTAATCTAGTCTGTACGGAGACCTATAGATGTGGGGAGGGAATCCCTACAAGTACTAAGGACTGGGAGGAATATGGGACACCTCCTAACAGAAATAGTAGCAGACAGACGAACAAACAAAATAGATAGAACATAGAGGTCCGTAGACCAAGCAAACTAACAGAGTTAGATACAGAGCACAGGCTAGCTAGAAAGTAGATATACAATGAAGTCCAGCAAAGCCAGAAGGGCGGAGCAGGATTAAATAGGCCAACAAGGTCATGTGACCAGCAAAGGAAAAAAACCCTAACAGCAAGGTTCTAACAGTACCCCCCCTTCTAAGAGGATCCTCCGGATCCCCTAGGACCAGGCTTATCAGGAAATCTCCTGTGAAACGCTCTGATAAGTCTGGACGCGGAAACATCATCTGACCTCACCCAAGAGTTATCCTCGGGTCCGAAACCTTTCCAGGCCACAAGATACTGCAAACTACCTCTATACCGTCTAGAGTCAAGGATGCGAGAAATTTCATATTCCCCGTCCTCCACCACCGGAGGAACAGAGGCAGAGGCGTCACCATCCGACACAACAGCTTTTTTTAACAGAGAGACATGAAAGACCGGATTAATTCTCCAGGAGGTAGGAACCTCCAACCTAACAGCAGATTGGTTGACAACCTGAAGCACCTTAAAGGGCCCTACAAACTTGGGACCCAATTTCTTAGAAGGAATCCTCAACCGCAGATTCCTAGAGGACAACCAAACCATGTCACCAACAGCGAACAAAACCTCCTGTCGTTTCCTATCAAAGTAGTCTTTAGATTTTCTGTTGGCCTCCTGAAGATTACCACGCACATCCGTCCAAACTCTTTCCAAATCACCGGAAAAATTCTCCTCCTCAGGCACGGCAGATCCCAACTTGGAGAACGACCCAAACGACGGATGTCTCCCAGAACAACAAAAAAAAGGCGAACAACCAGCAGAAGAAGATGTATGATTGTTCAGAGCAAATTCGGCAAGTGGCAGAAACTCAGACCACCCCTCTTGATTGTCTGCCACAAAACAACGCAAGAACTGCTCAACATCCTGGTTTTTCCTTTCTGTCTGGCCATTAGATTCAGGATGATATCCGGACGAAAACGACAAATGAATTCCCAACCTGTCACTAAAGGCACGCCAAAAACGAGCCACGAACTGAGGACCCCTATCAGAAACAATGTCAGTAGGAACGCCATGAAGTCTGACAATTTCCTTGACAAAGGCCTTAGCGAGAGTTTTAGCGCAGGGCAGTTTGACAAAGGGAACCAAGTGACACATCTTGCTAAAACGGTCCACGACCACCCAGATGACAGTAAAACCCTCAGAGGGGGGAAGGTCAGTTATAAAGTCCATAGCCAAATGTGTCCAAGGAGCACTGGGGACCTCCAAAGGACAAAGCAACCCCGCAGCAGGAGTATGTGAGGACTTAGATCTAGCACATATAGTACATTGGCGCACCCACTTAATGACTTCCTTCTGCCATCCAGGCCACCAAAAACTGCGACCCACCAGTCTCTTGGTCTCAGAGATTCCGGGATGACCTGCCAACCGAGATTCGTGACACTCAACAAACAAATCTCTCCTAAAGGTCCCAGGCACAAACAACCTCCCATGAGGAGTGTTAGATGGGGCATTCTCCTGAGCTTTAAGAATCTCATCTTCCAAAACGGAGTCTAAAGCAGCTATCACAACACCTTCTTGTAAAATGTTCTCCTCTTTCTCACCACCGACTATGGGAGAAAAACTGCGAGACAAGGCATCCGCCTTAACATTCTTAGTACCAGGGATGTAAGTAACGGAGAAATTAAACCGCGAGAAAAACAGTGCCCACCTAGCCTGACGGGCATTCAGGCGCTTGGCAGCATCAAGATATATCAGATTTTTATGATCCGTAAGAACCTGAACGGGAAATTCCGCACCTTCCAAGAAGTGGCGCCAGTGTTCAAATGCGAGTTTAATAGCCAATAATTCCCGATTACCAATATCGTAATTCAGTTCAGTCTCCGAAAATTTTTTTGAAAAAAAGGCACAGGGATGTAATCCATCCCCGTTATCCTGAGACAATACTGCGCCAACCCCCACAGAGGAAGCATCAACCTCAACCAAAAACGGCCTAGTAACATCAGGCTGCATAAGGATGGGAGCAGAGGTGAACCTCTCCTTGAGATACACAAAAGCTTCAATGGCCTCAGAAGACCACTGAACCGCATCAGCACCTTTCCTGGTGAGATCAGTCAGAGGTTTGACAATACTAGAAAAATTTTTTATGAATTTTCTATAGTAATTGGCGAAACCCAAAAACCTCTGTATCGATTTCAAACCAATAGGCCTAGGCCATTCCTGCACAGCCTGAACCTTAACCGGATCCATCTCAAAACCTTTGCTGGAGATAATGTAGCCCAAAAAACTAATTCTCTGTACAGCGAACTCACATTTCTCCAGCTTAGCAAAAAGCGAATTGTCCATTAATAACTGTAATACCTCACGCACGCTCCGCCAATGAGACTCCAGATCTGGCGAATAAATCAAAATGTCATCCAAATACACAACCACATTTTTACCGATCAAAGGTCTAAGGATGTCATTAATCAGATTCTGAAAAAATGCAGGAGCATTAGTAAGACCAAAAGGCATAACCAGATTCTCAAAATGACCCACAGGAGTGTTAAAAGCAGTCTTCCATTCATCACCCTCCTTCATGCGCAACAGATTGTATGCCCCCTTAAGGTCAATTTTAGAGAACCACTTGGCCCCCAATAACTGGTTAAACAGATCAGGAATCAATGGCAGTGGGTAAGGATTGCGTACCGTAATTTTGTTAATCTCACGAAAATCCAGACAAGGACGTAAACCGCCGTCCTTTTTTTTTACAAAAAAAAATCCAACCGCCACAGGAGACTTAGAGGGCCTAATGTGACCGGCGGCCAAGCTTGTCTGTATGTATTCCTCCAAAGCCTTCCTCTCAGGAATAGTAAGGTTAAATAAACGACTCTTAGGAAGAGTCGCTCCAGGGACAAATTCAATAGAACAATCATAGTCTCTATGGGGAGGCAAAACCTGCGATTCCTTCTCAGAAAAAACTCTCCAAAAATCCTGAATAGGAACAGGCAATTCTCACCTATCCAAAGCTGCAATACGCCCGTTACAACACTTGTCATAACATTTATGGCTCCAGGATTTAATTTCACTGGTAGACCAATCCAGTACAGGATTGTGAAATTTTAACCAGGGCAAACCCAATATTACTGGAGAAGGCAAGTTATTCAACACTACCAAATCCAATTTCTCATGGTGAACACCATTAATAGTGAGAGGAAATTCACTGACCTTGAGAGTAATATTCTTCAAAGGGGAGCCATCCACAGAAACCACAGCAATGGGGGATGATAAAGGTTCAGGTTTTAAATTGAGTTTTTCCACGAATCCCCCATCAATTACATTCAGTGTAGACCCGCAATCAACAAACACCCGAAATTCCATCAATTTTTCCTGAGCAATCGTGGAAGCAGCTAAAAATATACCCTTGGAATTTAAACAGGCAATACGGGCGTGACTGACCATTTTTTTTTCTTTCTTCATACGAAGCTCACAGCCTTTAATCAAATGACCAGATTTTCCGCAATAGAAACACAAGCCTTCCGAAAAACGACGGTCTTTTTCTTGAGAGCGAGGTGCCACCGATCCAATCTCCATCGGTTCACCACTGTTAATACACACATTATCATAACCAGAAACTGACATAGCAGAGGATTTGCTCTCATTAACCCTAGCACGCAGTCTTCTATCCACCCGTATAGCTAATTGCATAGCCTGTTGCAAATCCTCAGGTGTAGGATAAGCAATTAGCAGGTCTTTAACCCTTTCACTGAGCCCAGCAAGAAATAGACTTTTCAGAGCAGAATCGTTCCACCCTGTTTGAGTGGACCAACGACGAAAATGTGTACAATATTTTTCCACATTACCCGATCCTTGTTTTAAACGTCTCAACTCAGTCTCAGCTGATGCGACACGGTCAGGATCATCATATAATAGTCCCAAAGCAGAAAAAAAACTATCCACTGATCTGAAGCATGAATCACTAGGTTGCAAAGAAAAGGCCCACTCCTGAGGCTCTTTGCGCAAAAGTGACATTATGAACCCTACGCGCTGGGATTCATCCCCAGAGGACTTAGGTCTCAAACGAAAATACAATAAGCAAGCATTTTTAAATGAAAAAAATTCTCGGTGTTCACCAAAAAATAAATCCGGCAAACATACCTTAGGCTCCAAGAAATGTGCTCCAGGACAGTTACTCACGTGCTGACGGAGCTCGGCCACCTCCAGAGAGAGTCCCTGCAGGCGATGAGCCAAATCCTGAACCGACACCATGATGGAACAGAAAAATCTTTCCTTAGAGAATTTGCTGGCTGGACTTACTGTTAAGTTCTGCTACCAAAGCTAAGGAAAGAGAGGAGATCTGTCCCTACTATAGGACTCAGCTGAATCCCTACGATGTAACAGGGAACCTGATCCTGCGATCAGACCTGCTAAAGTCCTAATCTAGTCTGTACGGAGACCTATAGATGTGGGGAGGGAATCCCTACAAGTACTAAGGACTGGGAGGAATATGGGACACCTCCTAACAGAAATAGTAGCAGACAGACGAACAAACAAAATAGATAGAACATAGAGGTCCGTAGACCAAGCAAACTAACAGAGTTAGATACAGAGCACAGGCTAGCTAGAAAGTAGATATACAATGAAGTCCAGCAAAGCCAGAAGGGCGGAGCAGGATTAAATAGGCCAACAAGGTCATGTGACCAGCAAAGGAAAAAAAACTTAACAGCAAGGTTCTAACAATTATATTGTTTGTTTTATCCAACACTGGCATCTTGCATAGCCTAATTCTCCATATGCTCAGTGATAACTCATACTGTGATTACAGATGATATAGCACATGTAAAGTTTACATATGACCTGGACTAAGATTGAATTACAATTTAATCATCCATGGAGATGGCTAGGTAATCTCCCCTTATTTTATTCTGAAATAAAGCTAGTTTGTTTGTTTTTTGTTAAAATCATGTAAAATCACTGCGTTTTCTCACTGACAGATTTTGGCACATGCACAATAAATGAATAGTGCTGCACTTCTTGTTTTTAACTATTTATGTAAAGTAAACCCTACTAAAATAAAACCTACTAATTTTTAACATAGAAAACAATAGAATTTGTCATTTTATGTCTAAGATAATCGTGAGGCAAAGTCATAATGTGGACGTTGTAAGATGGCCGCCGGACAGGTCCTCGATGTATCATCGAGGTTGGTATCTTCAGTGATGTAAGCCCAGGAAAGCAGGCTCCAGCACTTATAGTGCTGAGAGAGTTAATAGGGCGTGTCAGGGCGGGTTTATGAGCAGGTAGAAAGATACGTGGGACTAGCTGCTCACATAGCCCCACCCCGGGGCGTGGTACGGCAGATAAAAAGAAGACAAGTTGTCTCATTCAGTGTTTGTGTGTGGAGGTGTGCAGACCTCCAGTGTTGTTCGTCTTTGCTAAGGACCTTAACACTAACCCGAGCGGGCAAACCCACCTACTGTATGGACTATATGCTATATGTTTTTTCCACTTTGTGCCGGAAAAGGTTATTTTTGTTTTGTTGTCCTGAGCGGTTAATGGAGTTTTAATAAACCAACCCGGACGTTTTACTGAAACTGCCTCCTGTGCCTACCTCAAAACGCAACCAAGTAGAAATCTTACAACATATATATCTTCAAAGATATGAATGCATTTTGGGCAGCACGGTGGCTCAGTGGTTAGCACTGCAGCCTTGTAGTTCTGGCGTCCTGGGTTGAAATCCCATCCAGGACAACATCTGAAAGGAGTTTGTATGTTCTCCCTATGTTTGTGTTGGTTTCCTCCCACACTCCAAAGACATACTGATAGGGGATTTTGATTGTGAGCCCCAATGGGGACAGTGCCGATAATGTTTGTAAAGCGCCGTGGAATTAATGGAATTAATGGCGCTATAAAAGTAAGTAAAATAAATAAAGAAAAATCTATATATATTCTGTGTTATTTACCCAGAATACAACATTTTGTCTTGCACAATGAGGCTTTTCTGGTTTTCGATGCCAATGAAGCCTTTTTGAATCTCTATATACATGTACTTATGCAGCATTAGTTGTGTACTATACTAGCAGGTCACACTACTATATTAAGACTTCGTCATGCCTGTTTTGTCATCAATAAGACCCAAGAACACTGGCACAGTCGGGTGCATCCTACATAATTGCTATGTGCTGACGGTCTTGTAATGCCGCTTTACAGCTCTAGCGCTATAGCAATTTGTGACAAATTCTCCGCTGTCACTTTAGCCTTTTCATTTTCATAAATCTGTTTCACTAAGTGATTTTCCAAAGGTCTTTCAGCTAATTCCCTGCCAGATTTCTGTTTTCTTTCATAGGAAAGTACCAATTTTCAAGTCATTAGACAAAGTTCACATTATCCCACAGGGATTGATACATTTGGCTTACCTTAGATCCCACACATCAGCTTTAGGTTACAACTTCCATAAAAATAAAATGCAAGTGATGGATAAATATATTATATTTGGTGACATACCAGCTCCATTAACTGCTGTAGTTGACCTATTTCTTCTGGCAGAAATCCAAGCTTATTATTACTTGCAATTAAGACTTTTAGAGGAAGACCACATAAGCAGGCTGGCAAGGAGGAAAGTTGGTTTCGACTGAAAATAAATAAAATAAATAAATAAATAAACAGTAGTATTCTTTGCCAAGCTCTGATTTTCTTAAGTGATTCATAAAGACATTTAAAAAAAGAACTGCAAACTCCCTCGTGTTTTCAGAAGTGCAGCTGAACAGCGTCCAAGAGCGCTACGTGAAGAGAGTTTCACAGCCAGATCTCTACATGCAGGGAAAAAATTGTGTGTGGGAGGAAGAAAAGGCCTACGGATCCAGCATCAGCACGGAGCGCGAGAAATACTTGTATGAGGCTTCCCATTATTGCTCTGAATCCTGTGCAGATTCTACTTGCCACTGTAAGAACCTTACCAGAAAAATTATATTACTACTTAGTTTAGATGAGATAATAATACCAAAGTGTTTTTGGTTTTATGTAACTTAAAATTATTTTTGCTGCCTAAAACAAGTGATTAATATTACTCAGCAATTCTAACATCTGTGGTTACAATCTATGGAAACTAAGCCAATCCAGTTAAAGTCTATAGGTGCCCTTTCTACAGGGGCACCTATCTTCAGAAGTGTAAGATCTCGGAGATAGAGAGCATAATGAGGTTGGCCACCATAGGGAACTATTTTTTTTTTTTCACTTAAATGTATGAATTTGGGGCTAAAAATATTTTTTTTCAATTGGGTCTCATGACAAATTTTCACTGTTTTCCTTTTACAGGATCTTTGTTTCCGGACACACTCAGCTTTAAAGGGAACCTGTCACCAGAAAAAATGCTATTAACCTGCAGATTGGGGGTTAATCTGCAGGTTAATAGCGTTATAATGCTGGCCAGCGCCTGCACTTAGCCGAACACTGCGGGGAGAAACAGCGTTCCAGTTTCGGTCACCGGGGTGGCACCCAATATCTACAGGTTAATAGCTATAAATCAGCTGAGAGGAGCGCAGAAAAAGACAGATAAAAGAGTTACACATTTTCCAGTCAGAACGAGGTCACTGATGGATTCTCAGGTAACTTTTTTTTGAAGATTTCCACACACTAACTTCTGTCAATAAAATGGCTGCTGGGGGAGGAGCGTGTGACCAGACCTGTCAATCAGCCTCCTTCAATTGTATAACACCTCACATGGGAAAACTGCTCTTCTATTGGAGGAAGCTGATGGACACATACTCCTCTACCGGCAGCCATTGTATGGACAGAAGTGCTGGTCAGGGTGGGAGGAAAGCTGTACTCACACAAGAGAAAGTGGCTGACTCCATTACCTGAGAATCCGTCAAAGAGATCTTTCTGACATCTAACCGAACGATGAGTTTGTAACTCTTTTTATCTGTCTTTTTTTTGTGCTCCTCTCAGCAGATTTAAGGCCACAGATTAAATCAAAGTTGAATGTGCAGGGAAACTAAAAGCCTTTGAAAGGAAAACTGCCAAATTTAAAATGAAACCCAATAGAAAAAAATTATTTTTTTAGCCCAAAATACATGCATTTAAATAAAAATATATAAAATATTGACCACAAAGGTGGCCAACTCCTGTAAGAGCTACTTTATTCTGGCAATCTATGTGGGTCCCTCCGCCAATACTAGCAAACTACTAATGGGTCTGGGATCAGCACAGATTGTCTCCGAGCATATCTACAGTATGTGACATGCTAGCAGAGTAACATCGGGTTGGAAAACTGGGTGCTGGGGGGTACTCGGATGGGCTTTCGCATTTTCTGAAAGGAAATCTGTCAGTAGGAGTAAGTCGTCAATATGCGCATTTAAGTCATAGAAAGTTGAAGAAAATGATACCTTGATATCTGCGATCTGATGTCTTATTCAAGAGAAATTCACATTTTTATCAATATGTAAATGAGCTGTTAAGATCTATAAGCCGGACACAGATCTGCATGAAAATATGCATCCTGAACTCATTTTAAATGAAAGGGGGTGTTACCAGTGTGGGACATGTAATGACTGACAGTCTGCTCTCCTGATCTACATATATTTCACACTGGTAACACCCCCTTTCATTTAACCCCTTCACAGATGAGCCTACTTGCTCCTTCCTGACTAGGCCAAATTTTCCAATTCTGACCAGTGTCACAAAATGTAGAAGGAAAAAAGGAAAATATAAAATTTTCCCACAAAAATGTGGCTTTGGTGACACATTTTTCATTTTCACAAGGATAATAGGATAAAATGGACCCTAAAATCTGTTGTGCAATTTTCCTGAGTACGCCGATACCTCATATGTGGTGGAAAACTACTGTTTGGGCACACGGCAGGGCTCAGGAGGGAAGCAGCACCATTTGACTTTTTGAACCCAAAACTGTCAGGAATAGATAGCGGACGCTATGTCGCATTTGCAGAGCCCCTGATATGCCTAAAAAGTGGAAACCCCCCACAAGTGACCCCATATTGGAAACTACACCGCTCAGGGAATTTATTTAAAGGTGTGGTGAGCACCTTGAACTCACAGGTTCTTCCCAGATAATTTGAAAACACTGAGCAGTGAAAATGAAAAAATACATTTTCCCACAAAAATGTTGCGTTACCCCAAATGTTTCATATTCACAAGGGTAACAGGAGTAAGTGGTCCCCAAAATTTGCTTTGCAATTTCTATTGAGTACACCAAAACTCCATACATGGTGGAAAACTACTGTTTGGGCACACGGCAGGACTCGGAAGGGAAGGAGCACCATTTGACTTTTGCAGCGCAAGATTGGATGGAATAGATAGCGGACGCCATGTCGTGTTTGGAGAACCCCTGATGTGCCTAAACAGTGGAAATCCCCAACAAGTGACCCCATATTGGAAACTACACCCCTCAAGAAATGTATCTAGAGGTGTAGTGAGCACCTTGAACCCACAGGTGCTTCACAGAATTTGGTAACGTTGAGCAGTGAAAATTAAGATTTTTCCTACAAAAAATTTGCTTTAGCTCCAAAGTTTTAATTTTTACAAGGGTAAAAGGAGAAAATGTACCCCAAAATTTGTTCTGCAATTTTTCCTAAGTATGGTGGGAAACTACCGTTTGGGCACAAACTTTGATGGAATGGTCTGTGGGCTCCACTGAGCCCTTGATGTGTCTAAACAGTGGAAACCCCCCACAAATTACTCCATTTTAGAAACTACAACCCTCAAGGAATTTATCTTAAGGTGTGGTGAGCACCTTGAACCCGCAGGTGCTTTAAAGAATTTTATAATGTTGAGCCGTGAAAATAAAAAAATGTAATTTTTCCCACAAAAATGTATTAGCCCGAAATTTTTCATTTTCACAAGAGTAAACAGGAGAAAACAAATGTTACAATTTGTCACGCAATTTCTCCCGAGTATGCCAATACCCCACATATGGTCAAAAACTACTTTTGAGTCACAGTACAAAGCTCAGAAGGGAAGAAGCGCCATATTAGAGTGCAAATTTTGTTATGGTTTGCAGTTGTCATGGCAGAACCCCTGAGGTGCCAAAACAGCAGAACGCTCCCATAAGTAACCCCACTTTACAAACTACACTCCTCAATTAATTAATCTAATGCTGCAGTGATCATATTGACACCGCGGGAGTATCACAGAACCTTATACCATCAGGCTGTGAAGAAAAAATAATTACATTATTATCACAAAATTTTGTTTTAGCCCCATATTTAAAATTTTCACACAGGGAAAATTTTGGCATCAAAATTTGTCACACAATTTCTGCTGAACGTGGCAATACCCCATATGTGTCTATACACTACTGTTTATCCACACGGTGAGACTCAGGAGGGGAGGAGCCCTATTTGACTCTTGGAGCACATATTTTCCTAGAATAGTTTGCGGACTCCATATACAGAGACCCTAAGTGCTAGAATAGCAGAATCAACCCTCAAGTGACCCAATTTGGAAATTACACCCCTCTGGAAATTTATCTACAAGTGTAATGACGATTTTGACTCCATAGGTATTTTCTAGAAACAAACATCAATAGACGTTCTTGAGTGAAAATTGCATATCTGCCATTGTAGTGCCCGATACATTGTAGTGCCCGTACAATGTAGTGCCCAGTACATTGTATTGCCCAGTATAATGTAGTGCCCATACATTGTGCCAAGCTCTTGCTTCTAGAGACATGCAATTGGGCTCTCATCGCTACAGTACTGACAAACGTGGACACTAAATATAGATTAGGCACACTGGGGCTCAAAAGGGAGGGAGGCATTTGGATTTGGGAGCACAGAATTCATTGGGTTTCTTTTGGGGGAAGCCATTTTGCTTTTCCAAAGCCTTTGTGCTACCAGTAACATGGAAGCCCCCTTTATTTTCGTTTATAGATGAGGGACCTGAGTGGGGACTTGTTTTTTTGCAGATTGAGTTGAAACTTTTGTTTTGAACATTTTGGATCACATTTATCCTGCGCTTGATGCTGAGCACTTACATCGGGGTTTCCATCTAAATCTCTGAATGACTCGATTCCGATGAAACCCCTGAGGGATCCATTCACTATAATGAGGCAGCAGAGTTATTCTAGACTCCATCTGGCCTCTGTTCAGCGGTGTCCTTCTTTTCAGAAGTGCACAAAACTTTGGCTGACCGCGCTTTTGTGCATGCTTAAAAAGAGGGACACTGCTGGATCATAGTCTAGACAGCGTCCACAGTGCCTCCATCTGCCTCATTATAGGGAATCTTCCGCCGGGGGTTCTGTCTGAATCACGTATTTCAGAGATTTACCTGCAAAACCCCGAGGTAAGAGCTCAGCGCAGGATAAATGTGCGCCGAGCCTTACTGCGATCTTTGGGAGGCAGAATGAACAAATCAACAGCAAGTGATGAATTGGTTTTATTTATTTTTTACGCCGTTCCTCGTGCGATATAAGTGATTAGACGACTTTATTCTTTGGGTCGGTGCACTTACAGCGATACCAGATTTATATAGTTTTTTTATGTTTGGCAGGTGTCACACACTAAAAGATGCTTTTTTGTTTGCAAAAAAATGCATTGCCATATTTTGAAATCTATAATTTTTCTGTATTTCTGCAGTCAGAGTCATGTGAGAGCTTGTTTTTTGAGGGAATGAGTTGGAATTTTTATTGGTACCATTTTCGGGCTTTCTTTTCCAATTTTTGGGAAGCAGAATGAACAAAAAACAGCAATTCAGGAATTGTTTTTGTTTTTTACGCCATTCACCGTATGCTAAAAGTAATAAGACAGCTTTATTCTTCGGGTCAGTACAAACAGAGCAATACCAAATTTATGTCTTGTTTTTATGTTTTGCCGCTTTTACACAATAAAAACAATTTTATAAAAAAAGAATTGTTTTTGCATCGCTGCATTCTGAGAGGTATAGCTTTTTTATTTCTCCGCTGATGGAGCTGTATGGAGGCTTGTTTTTTGCAGAACAAGATGAAGTTTTCAGCTATACCATTTTTATTTACATTCGACTTTGTGATCGCATTTTATTCTACTTTTTGTTTGGCGATATGATGAAAAAGCATAGTTTTTTCGTCAAATAATTTTTTGTTATCTTTTACAGTGTTCACTGAAGTGGTTGACTAGTGTGACAGTTTTATATATTAGGTCGTTGTGGATGCAATGATACCAGATATGTGTACTTTTTTATGTTTTGCCGCTTTTACACAATAAAAAGAAATTATGAAAAAATAATTGATTTTGCACAGCTATATTCTGAGAGCTATAGTTTTTTTATTATTTCGCTGATGGAGCTCTATGTTGGCTTGTTTTTTGCCGGACAAGATGTCATTTTCAGCTATACCATTTTTATTTAGATTAGACTTTTTCATTTCACTTTTTGCTCAGCGCTATGATGAAAAACGCACAGTTTACGGTTTACAGTGTTCACTCAAGGGGTTAACTAATGGGACAGTTTTATAGATCGGGTTGTCCCGGATGCAGTGAAATAATTATTTATTGGTATAATATTTTTTTCATTTTGTCCTTTATTTTGTGATTTTTTATTTTATTATTTTTACAATTTTTTAAAACTTGATTTTTACTTTTTTAACTTTGTCCCAGGATGGGACATTAACTTTTCCTGCCCTGATTGCTGATCTAATACTCTGCAGTGCTTTTGCATACTAGATCAATCTCTGGCACACAGGGAGGAGGCATGTCAGCCATCAATTATTTCTCTTTACTGAAATACCAAACTTGGGCAGAATCTGAATTCCCTCTCTATCTTGAAGAAAGTTACAACAACCAGAGCTTTTTAGATGTGGTAACATGATACACACACCACTCAGAATTCGGGACAGAGAGGTGAGGGAGTCTACAGGCACTGAATTGTACTGTACAGACAGCAGCTATTTGTAGGAAAGGTAGATGTAAATATACACTCACCCTCCATAAGATTAAAACCACCTGCCTTATAATGTGTACAGTGGTGTGAAAAAGTGTTTGCCCCTTTCCTGATTTCTTATTCTTTTGCATGTTTGTCACAATTAAATGTTTCAGATCACTAAACAAATGTAAATATTTGATAACGATAACACAAGTAAATGCAAAATGCAGTTTTTAAATGAAGGTCTTTATTATTAAGGGAAAAAGAAATCCAAACCTACAGGGCCCTGTGTGAAAAAGTGATTGCCCCTTAAACCTAATAACTGGTTGGGTCACCTTTAAAAGCAACAACTGCAATCAAGCGATTGCGATAACTGGCAATGAGTCTTTTACAACGCTCTGGAGGAATTTTCGCAAACCCATCTTTGCAAAATTGTTGTAAGTCAGCCAAATTGGAGGGTTTCTCAGCATGAACTGCCCTTTTAAAGTCATGCTACAGCATCTCAATCGGATTAAGGTCAGGACTTTGACTAGGCCTCTACAAAGTCTTAATTTTGTTTCTTTTAAGCCATTCAGAGGTGGACTTGCTGGTGTTTTTTGGATCATTGTCTTGCAGCATAAACCAAGTGCGCTTCAGCTTAAGGTCAAGAACAGAAGGCAAGACATTCTCTTTCAGTATTTTTTGGTAGAATTCATGGTTCCATTTACCACAGCAAGTCTTCCAGGTCCTGAAGCAGCAAAACAGCCCCAGACCATCACACTACCACCACCATATTTTACTGTTGGTATGATAATCCTTTTCTGAAATGTTGTGTTACCTCTACGCCAGATGTAATGGGACATACACCTTCCAAAAAGTTCAACTTTTGTCTCGTCAGTCCACAGAGTATTCTCCCAAAAGTCTTGCCGATCACCAAGATGTTTTCTGGCAAAACGGAGATAAGCCTTTATGTTCTTTTTGCTCAGCAGTGGTTTTTGCCTTGGAACTCTGCCATGCCTGCCATTTTTGCCCAGTCTCTTTCTTATGGTGGAGTCATGAACACTGACTTTAACTGAGGCAAGTGAGGCCTGCAGTTCTTTGGATGTTGTTGTGGAGCCTTTTGAGACCTCTTTGATGAGTTGTCGCTGCAATCTTGGGGTAATTTTGGTTGGCCGGCCACTCCTGGGAAGGTTCACCACTGTTCCATGTTTTCGCCATTTGTGGATAATGGCTCTCAATTTGGTTTGCTGGAGTCCCAAAGCTTTAGAAATAGCTTTATAACATTTTCCAGACTGATAAATCTCAATTACTTTGTTTCTCATTTTTTCCAGATTTTCTTTGGATTGCAGCACGATGTCTAGCTTTTGAGGATCTTTTGATCTACTTCACTTTGTCAGGCAGGTTCTATTTAGGTGATTTCTTGATTGAGAAGAGGCGTGGCAGTAATCAGGCTTGTGTGTGGCTAGGGAAATTGAACTCAGCTCTGCAATGATGTGATAAACCAGAGTTAATTTATGTTTTAAGGGGGGGCGGCAAGCACTTTTTTCACACAGGGCCCTGTAGGTTTGGATTTCCTTTTTCCTTACTAATAAAGACCTTCATTTAAAAACTGCATTTTGTGTTTACTTGTGTTATCTGTGTCTAATATTTAAATTTGTTTTGTGATCTGAAACATTTAAGTGTGACAAACATGCAAAAGAATAAGAAATCAGGAAGGGGGAAACACTTTCACGCCACTGTATATTCTCTTTGTGCCACCAACACATCTCTGCCCCATCAAGACATGGACTTCACAAAACTTCTAAAGGTTTCCCGTGATATCTGGCGCCAACCGGCTAGCCGTAAACCCTTTAAATTTTATAAGTTGTGCGGTGGGGGCTTCCATACATAGGGCTTGCTTTTCCAGCACATACCACAGATTCTCTATCAAACAAAGACCCAGGAAATCTGAAAGCCATGTCAACATCAACTCCTTTTCATGTTCCTGAGCCATTCCTCACCAATTTGTTTGTGGTGTAACATGACGCACTATCCAACTGAAAAAGGCCACTGTGATAAAGGAAGACCATTGTCATGAAGGGATGTAACTGGTCTGTAACAATGTTTAGGTAGGTGAAAGGTAGGTGAATGTCAGGACTCATGGCTTTCCAGCAGAAGATTATCCAAAGCATCATACTGCCTGGTTTCTACATAATCTACACGGGAAGAACCACTGAGCCCAGAGACTGGCTGCAGCGGTTACGTGCCCTGTAGTTGTGAAGTCACCACCGCAGCCAGTTAACAGACCAGCGCAGCAGCATCGCTGGACCTGGGGATGATGTTTTATAATTTTCAACATCTGCATGCCTGAGGATAGATAAACTGAATGAATCCTTGGACAACCACTGAAATGATAAATCAAAACCTAAAGGCCATCAGAATTAATCCCCTCTACCCTAGACTGATACTGATGCAAAAATAATATACATAGACTCCAGGGAACTGTGTACACAGCTTGAGTTTCCCTCTCACAAAGAACTATAAGGTGTAAAGTTTGTTGTGGTACCTGATACCTGAACACTGTTAAACCAAACTGTATATTTAAAATTTGTGTAGATTGTGTAAATTCTTTTACAGGTATTTTATTATTTCAGCCCTTTTTCTATATAAAACCACACATTATTGAGATGCCTCAACTTAAGCAAAACAGACTATAAATACCTGTAAAATAATTTACACAATCTACACAAATTTTAAATATACAGTTTGGTTAAACACAGTGTTCGGATACCGTAACAAACATCATAGTTGTTTGTAGAAATGTAGGATCTCTGTATAAAACATTGTAGGTTGTAAAACAAAACACACACATTCCATGCATACTACTACTACTGTTTCTGTTCAACTAGAATGTATAATAACAAAAACTTAACCACCAACATTCAAGGTTTAGAAAACATTACCTTTTATGTGATCTTTAAGTCAGCTACCCAGTCATTGGTTCAAATAGCAATTCTCAGTACTATGCAAGCTACGGACCACAATGTTTTATAGGAGATCACAAGTATAACATACAGATCACCAGCCACTCACACATCTACTTAGTAGTACCACTACTACAACTGCATCCAGAAAGATCCTTAAAGGGAACCTGTCAGTCAATTCACGCTGCCCAACCTGTAAGGGTAAAAAATATAGTTTAAAGATAAGAGATGAGGCTGTGAAGAGACAAGTCCGTGGCCACCCTTGGCCGGCTTTTTCCAGCGAGGCTCTAGGCGGCTGACAGGTCTATGCAATGTGTGTACATCAGGAGAGACCTGTCAATTACCTGGAGCAGTGCGGTGAAAGAATAGAAAAAATATAACTGGCTGCAAGAGTGCAGCCAGGCTCTGATTCATGCTGCCCATGGGTTGGACAGCATGAATCATCTGACAGGTTCCCTTTAAAGTGAATCTGTCAGCAGGATCGCCCCTCCTAAGCCGTCTATATGGGCATGTAGGTTATAGGAAGCTGAATAAAATGACACCTTGATATCTGAAATCCGATGTCTTATTCCAGAGATATCCATGTTTTTCTTATATGTAAATGACCTATTCCAGGCAATGGGGCGGACACTGATCTGCACGAGAATCTGCCTCCAAGAATTATTATAAATGAAAGGGGACGTTACCAGTGTGATATGTGATGGCCGCTCTGCAGAGCTGTGCATGATTATACCTGACACATCAGCTGGTTCCTTCCAGCTTCAGCTTCCATCTCACAGGCAGACAGGGTTATAATATTGTTACAATTCAGCAGAGCTGTGAGAGCTGCAGCAAATGTGTTTGCAATAAGACAAAACTGAGTTTTACTGTCCTGTATTAGTTATATGTCTCACACTGCTAATGCCCCTTCATTTATAATAATCTCTGGAGTCAGATTCTCCGGGATTTCAGTGTCCGGCCCATAGTCCTGAACAGCTCATTTACATATAAGAAAAAAGTGTCCAAGGTGCTGGAAATATATTAGGAAGATGGTAAGAGAATGATCAGCCATGATCAGCCATGTGGTGGCTAGCAGCCATCTTGGACAATCTCTACTCAACTAACTGGGCAGCTAAAGAGCTGAGGCTCTCCCCAGAATGGAGGTATAAAATAACATCAGTGCCATTAGTAAGTATGGACAGAGACCAGCAAGACTAATTGGAACAGCCGCAGGGGACCGTGATAGTTAATAAATGGTAGTAAGTAGTGCATATGTGATTGTGATTTATAAGCCAGGACCATAGAACTGTCAATTTTGAAGAGTTATGTGAGTAGGCTAAAAGCAGTGATGCGAGTAATGACATTGGCTAAAAGGTATATGGAGTTTCATAGGCAATACCCATTAATGTTGTAATTTTGTGTCATTGTATGCTTTGTTCTAAAATGTATACACCTTTTGTCGCAGTATGTCGTTTTCCTTGTCTAACTATTTATAAAAAGTCCCTTATATTGTTGGCGGGGGCCAGACCATAGCCAGATCGCCCCCCGTTGTTGTACTTGTCTGGACACCTGCACGTGTCAGCGTGCTTCAGCTCACCTGTCTTCTGTATCTGATCTGTTGCGCTTCTCTAATAAACATCAGTCCCTGCTTCACAGAGGTATTGTCTTCTCGGACCTTTCAGCTCTCATTCAGGACTTTCTTACAAGGACTGAGCCTCTTAAAAAATTTGGTACATTTAACCTGGCATCTAGGGATTAAGACCTGCACATGAAACTCCAATCTTGGGTAAATATGCCCCTATATGTGACCATACTAGGCAGCCCACCTCATCTATTATAGTAATAATCAATACATTGCCAGTCACCCTGGTGTACTACAGAGTTAACGCTCATTCACACACAACTCAGACTTTTATATATAACGTGTAGTGTCTGCATTCTGACATTTGGACCTAGAACCTCAACTAATTTTGAGAGTGCATCACAAACTTTACTCTCTCTTGTTCCCAGGTTCGAAGATTAATTTCGGGGTGACTTGGCCTAACATGTTAAGTAATAAATATAAAGGTGTTTTATAACATGATGGGCTTCTTATATGTATTAAGTTCATTTTCATGTTTTCTGCCCATAATAGTCAAAGTGAACTGAAGGTTGACAGTACAAATCTCTTGGCACCCACCAGATACTAACAGCATCATGTTGACCACCCAGCAGAATTAGCGGGGAGCGATGACTGGCTGATCACTAGGGCTGTACTGGTGACATGCTTACAGCAAACGCTCCACTTTCCAGCAGTCATTTCTATTTTTCTGATGTGTAGCAGCTTCTCAATTATCCTGTCAAAGGTCCCATTAAAGCAGAGCTTACAAAATAAATACAATAAAAAAGGTAAAAAAAAAGAAATAGGAGATGTAGCTCAAAGAGGTCACAAATAACGAATAGGATTCAGTGTTAGATGTCAAAAGAAAATAAACAGGGGAAAAAGAAAATAAATGCATGCAATTTTAATTTTTATTTTTCTAAAAAACACATATATGCTCCCTCCATACAGCAAACAAAGAAGATGTAAAGCCTATAATGGCCTTCAATAAAATAAAATGCATGTATTAAAAATGAGATAAAGATACAATTCCTATACCCAGTACTCCCCCCAATATCCGCTCTGACAGTGCCCAGTTGTATGCAATATAAGGAGCGCCACAGATTGTTTAGTGACTGTGGTTTATCTCCATTTACATGAAAAGGAAATAAGGTGCAGAATTTGTTCACAGCAACTAAACAGTGGGGGTGCTGGATGTCGGACCCCCACCAATCTGATATTGATGAGCGATCTTACAGATAAGTTATCAATATCACTATTTGCATGCCAGACATCTCCTTTAATACAAACAAAATGACAAGACAATTATAACGTAGTGTAACAATAATAATACTTGCCTTATATTTAAATAGGTCAGCATTTGCAAATTTGCTAATGTGTCTGGAATAACTTTGATACAATTTTGGTATAAGTTGAGTGCTTCAAGTGACACAAAATGACAAACTTCTACTGGAACCTCTGTCAGTCTATTCTTGGAAAAATCTATGGGAAAAAAAACACAATATTATTATTATTCTATCAAATACAAATATCTAATATAGATAAAATATAACACAAATATTGCAGAAATCGCATAGTAAAAAGTAAAATATTTTCTGCTGTTTTTGGATCATGTTTTTAAAGGGAATCTGTCATGTCCCCAAACACTATTAACCTACAAATATAGGGTTAATCTGCAGGATAATAGCGTTCCAATGTGGTCCAGCCGCCTTACTGAAGGAGGAGCCGCCGGCTTTCAGTCATTGGGGCGTGCATGAAGTAGCTTCAGTCACCACTCACTATAATGTACGCCCCAGCACTTTGATTGACAGCTCGCACTGCACAGATGTGCTGCACAGGCAGCAGAGTGCTGGGGCTTGCTTACAGCTGAGACTTTAGTCACTCCATGTACTCCTCTATTACTGAACGCCTGCTGTTCTCGAGAGGAATAAAGTTGATTTTTGCCTTTCAGTAAGGTGGCCGGACAACAATGCAAAGCTATTATTCTGTAGATTGAATCTATATCCGCAGGTTATCAGCTTTTGGGGACATGACAGGTTCCCTTTAATTCCGCCGATAGCACTATAGCACTATTTCTGCTTTTTTAATCTTCATGCTTGTGTTCCTTTTAAGCGAATCTTCCCATTAAATCCTGACTTTATAGTTTTAGTTCAGATCTTTCTTTAGTGACTCCTATGCTGATTCTGATTGGTACATACATTATGGAAGGTCCATCTGTAGAGAGCAAGTCACAAGGTCTAAGCTGCAACAACAGGTTCTGTAACACAGTAAGTTTACCATTTATGGCCAAAGCTACAAGCACAAAAAGCCAATGGGAAAAAATCCTCATCTGACGCAGAAGAGATGGCTCATTTCTGAGAGAAAACAACACGGAACATAAAAGCAGAAGATTACTGCTGGGAACATACAATGTGTGATATATATGGAAATAAATCTTCTGCGCTTACTCCTTACATATGCCTCATGGGAGTGAAACAATTACACTAAGGCTATGTGCCCACGTTGCATTTATGAAGCAGAAAATTTCTGCTGCATAAATGCAAGTCCTCTCCCGGAAAAACGCATGCGGAATTCCGCACGCGTTTATCGCGCATTTTTCGCGCGTTTATCACGCGTTTTCCACATGCGGAATTGCCCTGCGTTTTTTATGCATTGGACAAAGGCAATTCCGCTTGCGGAAACGCAAAATTAAATGACATGCTGCGGATTTTTGAACGCGACATAAACGCTGCGGAAAAATCCGCAGCATGTGCATAGAACTTGCGGAATCCCATTGGGGACCATGGGGTGCGGATATACATGCGTTTTTCAAGCGTTTACGCTGCGGAAATTCCGCAGCATATACGCTTGAAAAATGCTACGTGGGCACACAGCCTTAGACTACAAGGACTGCTTACTACTCACATTCAGATGGTGAAAAAAAATCCTATATCTATGAAAAACCTATGCCTGAATAACAGAACAGAAAAATCCACTTTAAGTAAATAGAATACTCTCTCAAAATATTAGTTGCTAAGGATTAGTTTTTTGGCACTCACTACATACAGATACAATATTACATAAAGTGGGATCTTTGAAATTGTATTCCTTTAGAAAGAAGCGATCACATATTCATAGTGATAATTCTTAGATCTTTGGACACCTGACCCCTGGGACCCCCGCCATTTGCCAGAATAAGGTACTATTATCCCTATTAGGGCAGAGTAAGACGGCCGTATAAATTGGACCGAGATTAGAACGCAATGCGCAGACTGGCTGACGGCTCTCCCAACCCAAGAGTGGCAGCTTCATGTATTTCTATGCAGCTGTCAGTCTTGGCTCGGGAGAGCCGCCGGACAGTCCGTGCACTGCTTTCCGATCTCGGTCTGATTTACAAGGCTGTCTGACTGCGCCCTTAGAATGGCACGGCAGTGCACGTTTCATCACTCCTCCATTCATTTCCTATGGAAGAGCCAGAGAAAGCGGGCAGTCCCATAGAGAAAGGTTGGAGCGGTGGTAATGCATACACACTGCCATATGATTCTAAAGTTAGTTGTCCCACGTTCTGGAGACCGGTGGGGGTCCAAGCAGTCAGAAGCCCACCAATCTATCACCTTTCCTATTAATAGCTGATATTCTCACATATTGAACCATTAAAGATTTCAAAATATACACCAAGGCGATCTATAAGCTCTGGTCGGGCAAATGGAAAGGAGTTGTCTAAATGAATATCTAAATGAATTGCATTACTTCATACATGAATCCCCAATAGTAGAATGTAATGTAGCTCTGTTTGGGCTAGCCTGGCAGCTCTTAAAGGGAATCTGTCAAGATTTTGTTATGTAATCTGAGAGCAGCATGGTGTAGATTCAGAGACCCTGATTCCAGAGATGTATCATTTGCTGGTCTGCATGCTGTCATTTTTATGCAATCATTGTTTTCTCTGATACAGATCTAGCAGTGCACAGAATGTTAAGCCCTGCATAACCCCACCCACACCACTGATTGGTAGCTTTTTGTGTACACTGCACACTGACAGAGGACTACTAATTAGTGGTGGGGCTGGGGTTACACAATGCAGTTGACTAGGAGGCACGAGACACCTAGTCCTGTAGTGATCATGTCCTGCTGATAAAACACTGATTTTATTGAAACAGCAACACACATCCTAGTAAGAGAAACATTATTGGAATCAGGCTCTCAGCCCCTACAACATGCTGCTCTCAGATTATAAAACAAAATCCTGCTGACAGATTCTTTTTAACCCCTTTATAGCCTAGGGCTTATTAGTACGCCCTAGGCCACCACCCGTTTTTCAGCACAGGCTCCGGCGCTGAACCCGCACTGAACCGGGCACATGTCAGCTGATTCTTACAGCTGACATGTGCCCGCAACAGCCGCAGGTGGAATCACGATCCACCAGCGGCTGTTAACCAGTTAAACGCCGCTGTCAATCTCTGACAGCGGCATTTTACAGCGCAGCGCCGGAAGCGCGACCTTAGCGCCGCCCATTAGTGACCCCCTCACGTGACCCCAGGTCACTGTTAGGTGGGCATGGCAACCCTGGGTCTGCAGCTGACCCCTGTGGTTGTCATGCCTCGCTAGCTATGAGTGTCACCTAGTGGTCGGTAGTCATAGCACAGGAGCATTTCTCCTACATACAGGTGATCTGCATGTCGCCTGTATGCAGTAGAAACGATCAGACAACTGCAGCTTCTAGTCTCCTATGGAGACTATTGAAGCATGCAGAAAGTGTAAAAAAAATGGTTTTAAAAATATAAAAAATTAAAAAAACATAAAAGTTTAAATCACCCCCGTTTCGCCCCATTCAAAATAAAATAATAAAAAAAAATTCCCACATACACATATTTGGTATCGCCGCGTTCAGAATTGCCCGATCTATCAATATAAAAAAAGAATTAATCTGATCGGTAAACGGCGTAACGAGAAAAAAATTCTAAACGCAAGAATTACGGGTTTTTTGGTCGTCGCAACATTGCAATAAAATGCAATAATGGGCGATCAAAACATCGGATTTATCTCAAAATGGTATCAATAAAAACGTCAGCTCGACAGGCTATAATAAGCCCTCATCCGGCCCCAGATCACGAAAAATTGAGACGCTACTGGTCTCGGAAAATGAAGGCCATTTTTTTTTTTTTTTTTTAGCAAACTTTGGATTTTTTTTCACCACTTAAATAAAAAATAACATATACATGTTTGGTGTCTACGAACTCGTAATGACCAGGAGAATAATAATGGCAGGTCAGTTTTAGCATTTAGTGAACGTGGTAAAAAAAAAAACTGTGGAATTGCATTTTTTTGCAATTTCACCGCAGTTGGAATTTTTTCCCATTTTCCAGTACATGATATGGTAAAACCAGTGATGGCGTTTAAAAGTACAACTCGTCCCGCAAAAAATAAGCCCTCACATGGCCATATTGACAGAAAAATAAAAAGGCTATGGCTCTGGGAAGAAGGGGAGCAAAAAATGAAAACGCAAAAACGGAAAAACCCAAGGTCCTTAAGGGGTTAATAGGGTTTTCAGGGACAGGCTTTATATACATCACTCCATTTAGCAGGTCTTGGGGATCCCTGGCCTTCAACCTTTAAACCATATAAAGAAGTAACGCTAGTCACTACTCACGGACTGGCCGTGAGGCAGGGTGATGAAGAGATCCAAGGTCAAAAGCCAGGAAAGTATGTCAATGACAGATGGATAAGACAAACAGATAATCAGGGGCAAAAATCCAGGGTCTGGTAACTAAAATCAGAATATGACAAAGGCATAAGGGGTTATACAAATGGGTAGTGGAAAGGCAAATTCAAGGTAAGGCAACAGAAAATCAGAATATCAAAATACAGAGCACAGAGTAATCACACCACTGAGCTGAAGCTACAATTGGCAATGATCTGACATTGCCAGCCAGTTAAATAGCCTGGCAATTATCCAGAAAGGAAAACACCTGGAGGAAACCGAAACACAACACTGACAGCCCGAAACACCCCTGCTATCCATAGGGCGGCTGAGACTGACAGCCCAACACTCCCCTGCTATCCATAGGGTGGCTGAGCTGTCACTCACAGCCAGTGGCGGACTCTTAACAAAAGGGATATGGACTTACACAGGACCCACAGAACGACATCCACATAGTGGTTGTTGGCTGGTGGAGTGATCTGGCAGAGAAGAGGGTCATTACCAGGATGTCAAAGCCAGGGACAGAATCATGAAGTAGTCAGGTAAACAGAAAAAGGAGTCAAGGTTAATAACTAAATACTAAGAGATACAGGATGAAAGGGCAAAACAAAGCAACAAACTAGCGTAGTAAGACATAGACTTTCTTTCTGGCTTGGACTACAAGTCCCAACTAGACTAATATAAAACACCTTATTGTGAGAGACATTGATATATGTGGCAAATTAATCTTTACCTATACTTATTCCCACCTCCCTATTGTATGTATCAGTTTTGATTCTTAAAGCAAACATTACCAAATTTTACAATACAAACTTCATAAAGCATTAAATAGAACTCTTAAACCTGATGAAGCTTGTGTTCTTACTTTGAAAACCCATATCTGAATGACTGTATAATCCAAATACAGAGTGAGGGAGATTTCAAGTGTATTCAGTCTCCGCCCACCCAGCCTAACTGACAGCTGCAGCTTGTACTGGGCAGTGAGAGATTTCAGAAGCAGCATCAAGGAGGAGGGACACTAAGGAGCTATCAATCAGACTAGGTAGGCAGAGATTTAGTGTAAACTTTCAAAAACCATTAATACAGCCATTCTGACATAGATTTTTTAAGTAAGTACACCATAAGAAATCTAGATAATAATGTATGCAGTTGGTATTGTAACATTTTGTGACAGACTCCTTAAGTAATGCAAATGATAAATATATACCTAACTTTATCTACACCAACATCTTCCCACACTGCTATAAATGCCATACTTTACCATAGCTACATATTCACAAACCCAATACAAAACTTTCTTCGATTAATAATTCTTCATATTTGGAATTCACTGGGTCATTTTGTTAGAGGGTTACCGCAAAAATGGTGCATAGCAGATGTTTTATTTCAATAAAATGAGTGAATGGATCACAGCTGTAACATATCTGCAGCTGAAAGTGCTAGAGGTTACTGTATGGCTAAGAGCGGCGGAAAAGAAGTAAAGGGAACCTTCTGGGCTATTCCTTACTAAAGCTCATTTTTGTCATTATATATGTAGCAGTTCCTTTTCTAACTGAAAATTTAAAGGGGTTGTCCACTGCTTGGAAAACGCAACCTTAAATGCTATAGTCTCCCATGAAAAATAATTAAAAACGTTACACTCATCTTTCCCATCGGCAGCGTTCCAGCTATGTCAGAGCTGGGTCTCCCATCACTTGCATGACATTGCTATGTCATGTGAGCGCTGCAGCTTGTCGGCGGTCGCTAACTTGCAGATTCGATCACACTTTCATTGACTATCAAAGTTTTGTCGAAGGGAAGTGATGATTGGCTGCAGTGCTCAAGAGACAATAACAATGTCATGCAAGTGGTGGAAGCACCAGCATGGACATTGCAAGAACTCCATCAGTGTGGAAGATGAATATAAGATATTTTTTTCATTTTATACAGGTGCATACATGTTACATATAAGTAGGCTGATGGTTGAGCAACAGTTGACTGAAAGATGGCCATTTCAGTTATTTAACATGGCCATACATATGCAATGATTCATAGGGCAACAAACTAATGATCTTTATAAGTATATATTTTTTTAAGGAAAGTTCTTTTGTGATTGATAGTTCACTGGTTTTCTGGAAAGTTTTTCAAACAACTAGTAAGTGAAAAACCTCAATCACCAAACACTTCCGGCTTTGTTCATACTTTCATCCACTAAACTCTAATTCTTAAAAACACCTTTAGTAAGTCCTTGTATAGTCTGGTCTACGGAGGACAGAGTATGTGCACATGTTAAGTATTTGGCGCAGAAATTTCTGCAGCAATTCTGCATCTATTGACAGGGAAAATGCAGCAGTAAAAACATGCGTTTTTGCTGCGTTTTTTTTATTGCGTTTTTGGTGCAGATTTTTGGTGCAGTATGGGTGAAATCTGCAGCAAAAATGCTGAAAAAATTGATATGATGCAGATTTATATCTGCACCAAATCTGCAAGTCACAGATAAGCAACGTGTGCATGAGACTTCAGGACTCTCATTCACTTTGCTGGCACCTGGAAACCCTTCAGATTTTGTGACAAATCTGCACTGAAACAATGCAGCAAAAACACAACTTGTGCACACAGCCTTAAAGGGGTTGTCCAGTACTATTGAAATGTATTTTTATGATGAAAATAAGTGTCTTTGTAAATACGTTGCACTGGTGTTACTGCCTGTGAGCGATGCTATGGCTGGCCGCTCACAGGCATCAAGTGGCCCCCCGCTGATGTCACGTCAAGTGAGGCATGACATCAGTGACGCAGTCCCCGCGGTGGCTGCTGGATTGTGGGCGGGGGCACCCCGCGCGTCACGCAGAGCATCCACCTTGCGCTTTCCCATTGAATGAGGAAAGGGAGAGCACGTGGTGGATGCCGGGTGTGATGCGTGGGGTACCCCCCACAACCCAGCAGCCACTGAGAAGCGCAGCACAGAGTCACGCCCGGTTGCAGCCGGAACATCAGCGGATGTCAGAGCCGGCTGCAGCCGGGGTGTCACGTGATGCCTGTGAGCGGCCAGTGATAGCGCCACTCAAAGGCAGTAACACCAGCGCAAGGTATTTACAAAGACACTTATTTTCATCATAAAAATACATTGGCTTATTTTCAATAGTAGTGGACAACCCCTTTAAGCATCCTTTCCTTTAAGCATCCATTTAATACATCGGTCACTTATATCAGATGAAGGTTTCTGTATCCATGTAACAAATGCCTGTGACGGTGCCATATGGCTTCAATGTTAAAACTCATATTTAACATAGATATTTTTTGGTAGAGCTGAAGGAAAAGGTGGGGAACATCAAGCCTAAACCAATGATGAGACAGAAGGTGTGTCTGAGACTCCATGACTCCT
Organism: Phyllobates terribilis; assembly: GCF_046119375.1. NCBI lineage: Eukaryota > Metazoa > Chordata > Amphibia > Anura > Dendrobatidae > Phyllobates > Phyllobates terribilis. The sequence continues at coordinate 211,458,053 of NW_027362762.1, forward strand.
TGTAGGTACTGTAGGCAAAATAGTCACAGATCACAGCCTAGTATTAATGGAGCTGAGCTAAAAAGCCTGCGGAAAATAAATTGCAAGTAGATTCTCCTGCAGGTACTGATAGGCATTTTTTTCAAGTCTCCTCTGCCTCATCTCATTGCCCCCATTTGCCCCCGCCTCATGCATGTGCCCCTCTGCTTTTGGCAGGTGTGGTACATGCATCAGATTTTGGGATGGGGTGGTAACGTTGCACACTCACTCTTTCAACTGTCAATCAAGCAATGTAGGGCAGCAACCTGTAGAGAAAACAGAAAAAGAGCCATGGACTATATGTACAGCGATATGCCCCACCCCCCACTTCCCCAATGCACTTGCAATCAAATCTGCATAAAAACAATAAAAAAAAACATTTCAGAACAATGGTGCAAAGGAACTAGACCAAAGAGGTGTCCCTAGAATTGTGGCCCACTGAGGCATCACAAGATGAATCTGTCATGTGTCCCTTTAAATTAATCAATTTATTTTGATGCTTGGAAACTGGTTTCTGTCCTGGCATCAGAAAAAAATGTAATTTCCCACCAAAAGTTTCCCAGACTATTTTTAAAGAGTATTTCCTGCATGGCACCATGGATGTTTGTATCGGCCATGGTATTGGATGAAATAAACGTTTATGGGATGTGGCATATCCTGTAGACATGCCATAAATGTTCGAGGTAGGAATACTCCTTTTAGGGATAAATTCCTATGTTTGATACATGTTGTGGATTTTCTGCAGCAGAAAAATCAGGGTAAAGTACCCAAAAATCATCAGTATGATAAATTGGCATGCTGTGGATTTCAAATTTGCAGCGCTGGTTAATTTACGCAGACTTTTTAAGTAGACTGGGAATGAGATTTAGTTAATGGAATTTTCTGAACATAAATTTCTGCAGAAAACTCTGTGACTGCAGATTGCCAAATCCTCACTATGTGCAGTATGCAAACTGTCAAGATTCCCCTCTATTTCCAGATCAAGCATGTCACTTAACCCCTCATATGTGATTTGCATACCACGGGACATGTGACAGCGCGTAAACTGCATAGGAAGGATCAAATGATGTCTGCTCAAGAGAGGAATCCTCACAGTGTGCAGAGTGACTGTAGACATTTATTTACAACCTCGGAAGCCCCTTTAAATCTCAATCATAATGCAGGAACTTTAATATGCAGCGGATTTCATCAAGCAAATCTGTAGTGAAAAACCAGCAGCATTTACGCCATGTAGGAACTTACCCCAATTTGACTTCAACACAGTACTAATATTTGCTTAGTGGTTTGATGATTTAGAAAAAGTTAAGTCCTCCATGAGAGCAAAAGATGCTGCTGTTCACAATTATCTGCACAACCACAAAAAAATCTGCCTCTGGACACCAAAGTGGTCCAAGGAAAATACGAGATGGTACATTTCAAATAATATACTTTATTTTAGTCTAATATACTTTACTTTAGTCAAATGCCTAGTCACAGTGCTACATACAGTATATATATATATATATATATATATATATATATATATATATATATATATACATACACACACACAGTGGGGGAAGTAAGTATTTGATCCCTTGCTGACCATTATGAGTTCTGGTTCCTACAGACCAGTTAGACGCTCCTAATCAACTTGTTACCTGCATTAAAGATAGCTGTCTTACATAGTCACCTGTATAAAAGACTCCTGTCCACAGACTCAATTAATCAGTCAGACTCTAACCGCTACAACATGGGCAAGACCAAAGAGCTTTCTAAGGATGTCAGGGACAAGATCATAGACTTGCACAAAGCTGGAATGGGCTACAAAACCATAAGTAAGACGCTGGGTGAGAAGGAGACAACTGTTGGTGCAATAGTAAGAAAATGGAAGAAATACAAAATGACTGTCCATCGACATCGATCTGGGGCACCATGCAAAATCTCACCTCATGGGGTATCCTTGATCATGTGGAAGGTGAGAGATCAGCCTAAAACTACACGGGAGGAATTTGTTAATGATCTCAAAGCAGCTGGGACCACAGTCACCAAGAAAACCATTGTTAACACATTACACCTTAAAGGTTTAAAATCCTGCAGTGCCCGCAAAGTTCCCTTGCTCAAGAAGGCACATGTGCAGGCCCGTCTGAAGTTTGCCAATGAACACCTGGATGATTCTGTGAGTTACTGGGAGAAGGTGCTGTGGTCAGATGAGACAAAAATTGAGCTCTTTGGCATTACCTCAACTCGCCGTGTTTGGAGGAGTGCAACCCTAAGAACATTGTCCCAACCGTGAATCATGGTGGAGGAAACATTATACTTCGGGGGTGCTTTTCTGCAAAGGGGACAAGACGACTGCACCGCACTGAAGGGAAGATGGATTGGGTCATGTATCGCAAGATTTTGGCCAACAACCTCCTTCCCTCAGTAAGAGCATTGAAGATGGGTCGTGGCTAAGTCTTCCAGCAAGACAATGACCCAAAACATACAGCCAAGGCAACAAAGGAGTGGCTCAAAAAGAAGCACAGTAAGGTCATGGACTGGCCTAGCCAGTCTCCAGACCTTAATCGCATAGAAAACTTATGGAGGGAGTTGAAGCTCTAAGTTGCCAAGCGACAGCCTCAAAATCTTAATGTTTTAAAGATGATCTGCAAAGAGGAGTGGAATAAAATTCCTCCTGACATGTGCGCAACCCTCATCATCAACTACAAAAAAAAGTCTGACTACTGTGCTTGCCAACAAGGGTTTTGCCACAAAGTATTAAGTGTTGTTTGCCAGAGGGATCAAATACTTATTTCTCAATACAAAATGCAAAAAAAATTATCTCATTTATACAATGTGATTTTCTTGATTTTTTTGGGGACATTCTATCTCTCAATGTTAAAATTAACCTACCCTTAAAATTATAGACTGTTCATGTCTTTGTCAGTGCGCAAACTTCCAAAAACAGCAAGAGATCAAATACTTAATTCCCCCACTGTGTATATATATATACATATACAGTACAGACCAAAAGTTTGGACACACCTTCTCATTTAAAGATTTGTATGTATTTTCGTGACTTTGAAAATTGTACATTCACACTGAAGGCATCAAAACTATGAAATAACACATGTGGAATTATATACTTAACAAAAAAGTGTGGAACAACTGAAAATATGTGTTATATTCTAGGTTCTTCAAAGTAGCCATCTTTTGCTTTGATGACTGCTTTGCACACTCTTGCCATTCTCTTGATGAGCTTCAAGAGGTAGTCACCGGAAATGGTTTTCACTTCACAGGTGTGCCCTGTCAGGTGTAATAAGTGGGATTTTTGCCTTATAAATGGGGTTGGGACTATCAGTTGTGTTGTGCAGAAGTCAGGTGGATACACAGCTGATACTCCTACTGAATAGACTGTTAGAATTTGTATTATGGCAAGAAAAAAGCAGCTAAGTAAAGAAAAACGAGTAGCCATCATTACTTTAAAAAATGAAGGTCAGTCAGTCCGAAAAATTGGGCAAACTTTGACAATGTCCCCAAGTGCAGTTGCAAAAACCATCAAGGGCTACAAAGAAACTGGCTCACATGAGGACCGCCCCAGGAAAGGAAGACCAAGAGTCACCTCTGCTTCTGAGGATAAGTTTATCCGAGTCACCAGGCTCAGAGATCGCAGGTTAACAGCAGCTCAGATTAGAGACCAGGTGAATGCCACACAGAGTTCTAGCAGCAGACACATCTCTACAACAACTGTTAAGAGGAGACTTTGTGCAGCAGGCCTTCATGGTTAAATAGCTGCTAGGAAACCACTGCTAAGGACAGGCAACAAGCAGAAGAGACTTGTTTGGGCTAAAGAACACAAGGAATGGACATTAGACCAGTGGAAATCTGTGCTTTTGTCTGATGAGTCCAAATTTGAGATCTTTGGTTTCAACCAATGTGTCTTTGTGCGACGCAGAAAAGGTGAACGGATGGACTCTACATGCCTGGTTCCCACCGTGAAGCAGGAGGTGTGATGGTGTGGGGGTGCTTTGCTGGTGACACTGTTAGGGATTTATTCAAAATTGAAAGCATACTGAACCAGCATGGCTACCACAGCATCTTGCAAAGGAATGCTATTCCATCCGGTTTGCATTTAGTTGGGCCATCATTTATTTTTCAACAGGACAATGACCCCAAACACACCTCCAGGCTGTGAAAAGGCTATTTGACCAAGAAGGAGAGTGATGGGGTGCTACGCCAGATGACCTGGCCTCCACAGTCACCAGACCTGAACCCAATCGAGATGGTTTGGGGTGAGCTGGACCGCAGAGTGAAAGCAAAAGGGCCAACAAGTGCTAAGCATCTCTGGGAACTCCTTCAAGATTGTTGGAAGACCATTTCCGGTGACTACCTCTTGAAGCTCATCAAGAGAATGCCAAGAGTGCGCAAAGCAATCATCAATTTAAATGAGAAGGTGTATCCAAACTTTTGGTCTGTACTGTATACACACACACACACACACACACACACACTGTAACCCCACAGACAGGAATAGATAGAATTTCAATCAAGAGGTAGTCACACAATATTCATTGACTCCTTAAAGAGGACCTGTTACTAGGTCAACTGGACAATGTTTATTTTATCCCCACTACTTCCCCGAGCATTTTGGGGTTTTTATTTTATTTTTCTTTATTATTATTATTTAATTCTCTATACAGTTCCAAACATGTAGGTCTTTCTATTTTGTACACTCAATTTAATATTTTTTATGGTCTTTACAAGGGGGCATAGTTTAGAAGGTAAATTTGCAGAACAGCCTAAAGCCATGCCCCCAAAGAACCATGTAAGCCATGCCCCCAAAGAACCATGTAAGCCACACCTCCTCAATAAAAACCATGAGAATCCATAATGAATTAAAAAAAAGGAATATTCAGAGGAGCAGAAGGAATAAAATAAGAGCAAAGACTGGCCACGTTTGACCTGGTGACAGGTTCTGCTTAAAATTTAATTTCTCACTCTTCAATAATAGATATAATGATGTCCACTTGGGCTGACTCTAAATGGTGAAAAAAGTAAAATGCAAAAGTCGACAGATGATGCAGCAGTTCTGTGTTTCCAGACACTTAACAACTTAGGTGACAAATAGAGTTATGTTGGGGTAGAAATGATATTCAAACAAAGCAAATTTACTTATTGCTGAAACCGTGAAATGTGTCTGCCAGACATCTGCTGTCGAGTGATTTATGTAGACACAGCAGGACAAACCATAAGAAAACAAGTTTCTAACCTATAAAAAACATGTAAAGAATCTTAATGTTATGCCCTTTAGTACTGAACAACTTCCAATGTCTACATAATAAGGATGCCAAGGTGCCCCACTGCCGTAATTATGGCTTAAATGGAATGTCCCAAGATTAGACGTCATCCTTTATCCATAGGATATAGGATTTCTTACCCATTACTAGGAGTCTCACTGCTGAGATCCCCACAATCCTATGATCAGGGCTGTGAAGCACCTTGTCTGAATGATGCTGAAGCTGAGCATGCGCACCTTCTTTCTCTTCAATCTCCATGGGACCACTGTATTCTCTTATGTCCAGCGCTCCCATTAAAAATGAATGACGCAAAGGTGGGCCCGCTCAATCTCTGCTCTGTTCAGAAGGGGCTCCCGTTTTTAGGATCGTTGGGGGTCCCAGCAGTCGGATGACCAGTAATCAGAAAGTTATCTATGGATAAGGAGTAACCTCTCATCTTGGTACATATTCTTTACATAAATTTCTTCTTGGTTTGTGACTTCATTTCAGCATGGAGGTCCTTTTGTTTTGTTTTTTTTAAACAGAGGTCTTGAGACCAGCAGATACCGGTAATACAGGAACAGAACTAAACTGACAAAAGACGGTGATCACAGAGGTTCCAACCACGACCGGGGTCATGTGGGTGGAGGGCCAGCCGACACCAGCACAAACTTCACTTGAAGTGTATTGCAGTGCAGAAAACCGTCGGGTCCATGCGCTGCAATACACGCTGCCAGGCAATCAGAGGCCAGCAGCTGACGTCGGCGTGCACGTGACTGGGGTCGTGTGGTAGTGATGTCATGCGCTCCTGTCACTTGCACACTGAAGTTAGCTGCCGGCTTCAGAAGAGAACGCCACATGGCGGTGGAACGGGGGAAGGTGAGTATAATTGTTTATTTTTTTCAATGCATTAAAGCAGAGGTCCCCAACCTTTTTTGCACCAGGGACCGGCTTTAAGCAAGACCAGTTTTCCATGGCCCGGTGGGGGTGGGGGCGGGGCTTTGGTCATATGGGGGTGGGGTTATGGAGGGGTGGAGCTGTATGGGGAGGATGCTGGCGGGACCTCGGTGTACAGCGCTGCTAAGTAGCAGCATTGTACATTGAGCGTCAGTGTATACAGCGCTGCTGCTTAGCAGCGCTACACACTGAACACCGGTACCGGGAGCCGCGTCACTGAAGCCAGTCTGCTGCCCCAGCACGCCCCACATAACATGTTCTGCCGGGGGCGTGTCAGTGAGGAGAGCCTGCCGCCCCACCCCGTCAGGAACACACCATGCTGTGCAGGAGGGCCGCGTCACTAAGACCCGCCCCGTGACGTACAACAGGTACCATGCTGTGCTGTGGAGGGCTGCGTCACTAAGACCCGCCCGACGCCCCACCCCGTCCTGCATAATGTTCTCTGCCGGGAGCTGCGAGCTGTCACGGCTATGGCAGAAAACATTATAAATCCACACAGAGCGAGCTCTGACCAGGCGCAGGGCCGCGGAGCTAGCTGTCAGCGGCGCCGCGGATCGGCTGAAAAACCCCAACGGCCCGGTCCTGGTCCGCGGACCGGCGGTTGGGGACCTCTGCATTAAAGAACAGCAGCAAAACGGGGGACATATACTAGGGGCCCATGATAAGGGACATACAGTATATCCCAGAATGAGGTATATATATACCAGAATGGGGGGGTATATATACCAGGATGGGGAATATATATACCAGGATGGGGCCCAGGATAAGGGACATATATACCAGGATGGGGGATATATATACCAGGATGGGGCCCAGGCAGGATAAGGGACATATACCAGGATGGGGCCTAGGAAAAAGGACATATATACCAGGATGGGGGATATATGGTATATACTAGGATAGGGCCCAGAATAAGGGGCATATACATACCAGGATGGGGAATATATATACCAGGATGGGACCATGAAGGGGAACATATATACCAGGATAGAGGACATATATATATATATATATATACCAGGATGGGGTCAGGGTGAGGGACATATATACGAAGACGGAGGACATACATATATACCAGGATATACCAGGATGGAGCCAGGATGAGGACATATAAACCGGGATGGGGCACATAAATATATCAGGATAGGGGGGTCTCTGTCCAAATCTTGCACCGGAGAACATCGGACTCTAATTACACCGCTGATTGTAAGCCTATATAACTCTATTCTTGAAACCTGAACAAATTGCTCTGACACTGTGACTTGACAGTGTTGCTGAATGAAAGCACAAATAAGAAAATCCTCAGGGGAAACAAAACCCACTTCACATGAAATGTTCTATCTTTTATATAAAAAGATGTTTCCTAATGACAAACAGCCTTCACCCCATGTCAGTTTTTCTTCTGCAGAAATAATAGCTTTGTGATGTATGTGGCTTTTATAGTGTAAATCAGAGGCTGCAGAAGAGAGCATGAAAGCACTGTCACCTGGAAAAGAGGTAGAAGATGGCTGACACCCCCGGAAGACATTGCAATGGTTAGTTTTGATATGGTGATATGCTATACTGATTTATTCTTGTAAGTTGGTGTTTGATACAACTCTTTATTGTATAATTAATGCCTCCTAATACAAATTTGTGAGGAAAGTAAAGCACCAGGAATTTGGTTGCAGTTGACCAGTGTTTGGCCATGAACAGCAACCACAGGATTCCTTTTTATAGGGCCGAATAAGCCACTTTGTTGATATAGGGGAAAAATGTTATGGAAAATAAGCCTGCTGTGGACGAAGTAGCCCGTGATGTGAATTCAAGCAGGCTGTAATTCTTATTGTGCTCATTGCACCCTATCTGCTGGACTAAGGCTGTGTGCCCACTATGCGTTTTTCAAGCGTTGGTATCGCTGCGGAATTTCCGCAGCGAAAACGCTTAAAAAACGCTTGGTAATAAGTGCCCCATGGTCCCCAATTATAATCCGCATGTGCTGTGCACATGCTGCGGAAATTTCCGCTGCGGATTATCATTGCGGAAAAATACGCAGCATGTCCATTAATTTTGCGGACACGCAGAGTAATTGCCGCCATTGACTTGCATTGAAACGCATAATATCCGCATTACTACTTGTGCACATGCAGATATTAAGCGATTCAATGTGCGGATGGTAGCCGGGTCTGGAGGAGAGAAAAAAGAATTTAAAATAAAAAATAAACATTATACTCACCTTCTGATGGCCCCTGGTCTTTTCTCCGCTGTGTCCGGTCTCTTGTACGGCTCGTAGTGGTGTGAAAGGACCTTCCATGACGTCATTTAGTCATGTGACAGGTCACGCGACCGCTGACGTCGGTGGTCGCATGACCTGTCACATGACTAAATGACGTCACACCACCGCGAGCCATACAAGAGACTGGACGCAGCAGGGAAAAGACCGGGGGCCATCAGAAGGTGAGTATAATGGGTTTTTTTTCATTTTTTACCATTTTTATTCTTTTTTTCAACTATTAACTTGGTCACACTATATAAATCCATGCCGGTTGCATGGATTTATATAGTGTGACCAAGTTGTCAAGCACTTCTCCAAGTGATGCTAGAATCGCTCGGAAAAGCGCTTGATAACCCGCATGCACAAATGCATGCAAAAACACTTGACAAATGCTTCTACCTGGCAGGAAAAACGCATGTAAAATCCACATGCGTTATTCCTGCCAGGGAGAAGCGGAAAAAAATATGCAGCATTTCTGCATCATGGGCACTTAGCCTAAAGGTGCTTGAGTGGTGGAGGTTCCTACACGCTCAATGATTCTGTTCTTCTTCAGTTCCAAGAACTATACGCACTTAAAAGGATTGTGTTCTTTTGTTAGTATGTGTGTTATGCAAACTCAAGGACTATATCCTTTATCTAAGGACTGTACCAGTGATGCTTTAGTGTGTGCATTATGCCTCTGCCATACACCCAGGAAGATGGAGTGGTCACGACAATGTTTACATTTTATTACTGCCATGATAGTTTATATTTTTTAAGTGCCAGTTGCCAAAGACAGCAACGGTTAAAGCTGGGGGTGTGTAAAGGAGTGACAAGATGGCTGACATCCTCTGAAGACATTGCTATGGTTCTTTTTTATATGGTGATATGCTATACTGGTGTTTGATGCAATTGTTTATTGTATAATTAATGTCTCTTAATGTCAATTTGTGGGAACAATAAAAGTAAGATTGCAGGCACAGGGTAAAGGAAGAATAAGGCTATGTTCACACGTTGCTTCTTTTGCTGCTTTTTTTCCTGCAGCTAAAACCTTATCTCACATTGGTGAGGATCATAGAGTTTGAAGGCATTGTTCGATTTCACACATTGGTCAGGCAACTAATCAGGAATTGTTCTATTTCACACATCGGTCAGGCAATTGATCAGGCATTGAATTGCTCGGGCAATTGTTTATTTTAACACATCACTAATTTAATTAAACTGTACTAATCCTAACAGCCATTCTCAGGTGAGGACACCAAAACATTTTGGTTTAAACTACAGAAAATCACAAAAATAAATGGGTTTCACATCCAGCTGCATCAGCTTTTTTCACTAAAAATGCAGTAAAAACTGATGGCAATGTTTTTTGCTGCGTTTTTGCTGCTTTTTTGCACTTACCCATTGATTTTTATGGGTGAAAAATACGCTGCTAAAACACTGAAAGAAGTGACATGCTCCAGTTTAAAAAAAAAAGCACCCGTTTTTCAATTCAGTCAGGAAAAGAAAAAAGGACGCAGCAAACCCATAACAAAGTTGGCGACTGTACAGGTGCAATATACTGATGAGACAATCACTCACAACCTACCATTTCATGGAGGGGGTGATTGCTTAGTATTAGAATTGCACACAAAGTGGCTTGTATAAGGCGCTGTTCACACAAGGGTAGTGCGCAGTATCCGGCTTATAGCCTATTAGTTACGCCTCTACTATTAGATTAAGCGGGCCGTCTGGTACTATCTAAGTGCACCCCATGAGAACAGACACCCTAGTTTACAATGCAAGCACTGATGGGCTTGGCTGCACCCTGGAATAAAAAAGTGCAAACATGCATATATAATATATAATCTTGGGGGAATTTTAATTCTTCTTATTGTGGCTTTGCCTTTTGTGTTTAACGTAGGGACTCGTAAGCATGAAGACCCTTGACGTGGGTTACGAGCTTGCGTATTTTGGACAAAATATCGACCAATATCTCATATATAATATATGCATGTTTGCACTTTTTTATTCCAGGGTGCAGCCAAGCCCATCAGTGCTGGCATTGTAAACTAGGGTGTCTGTTCTCATGGAGTGCACTTAGTAACGGCGCCCACCTGACAGTGTATGTAGTTTACTGAGCACAATCCTGCTGACAGGTGCGCTTTAAAACTGCTGTTGGGGGAAGGCAAGAAAAAGTGCAGCCTAACAATGCTTTCAAAAACAGAAGTGTTAATAGTTTATTTTTAGCAATTAAAGTACAAACTGAGTGAAAAAAAGAGATTTAAATCAAATCAATATTTAATGATCACCCTTTGCTTTCAAAACAGCATCAAAGCATCAATTTTTCTAAGTACACTTGCACATAGGTTTTGAAGAAACTCAGCAGGGAGGTTATTCTAAACATCTTTGAGAAATAATTGACATTAGCTTCATGTTTGAGATCGTTGTCCTGCTACAGAATAAATTTGGAGCTAATCAGAGGTCTCCGCCCGCGGCATTTAAACCTGTTGAATCCCACTGTCAATCTCTGACAGGGGCATCTAGCACGTGCCAGCAGAGGGCGTATCATTCCATCACTGGTTGCTGATGGGTTGCCATGATAGCTGAGACCCCCGTGCGGCGCCTGCATCACAATGCTCCTGTGAACGCTAGCTTGAGGCCGGCGTTCATGGTAGATTGTGATTTCGCTATACATAGCAGTGCTGATGCACTGGTATATATAGAACAAGCAATCAGACGCAGCTTCAAGTTCCCTATTAAATACAATAAAAAATGAAAAAAATATTTAAAAATAAGAAAAAATAAAAAAAAACACAAAAAAGTTCAAATCATCCCTACTTTGCCCCATTAAATATAAAATAATTAAAAAAAATACACATATTTGGTATCGCTGCTTTGGAAAAGTCTGATCTATCAAAATATAAAATAAATTAATCCGAACAGTAAACAGCGTAATGAGAAAAAATTTGTAACGCCAGAATACATCGTATGTACACCAAATTGGTATCTTTAAAAACAAAGTCTGCTCAGGATGTAAAACGTAGGTCCTCACACAGCTCCATATCCCAAAAATTGAAAGTATAATGGGTCTCAGAAAATGGCAACACAAGAAAAGTTGAGTTTTTTTTTTACGAATTTCCACATTTTTTTTCACCACTTAAATTAAAAAAAAACTATGTATGTTTGGGACCTGCGTACTCATACTGACCTGGAGAATCATAGTGCCAGGTCAATTTTACCATATAGTAAACATGGTAAATAAAAACACAAAAAACAATTGTGATTGCACTTTTTTTGCAATTTCAACGCACTTGGAAATTTTTTTCCCACATTCCAGTGCATCACGTATTAAGGTTATGTGCCCACGATGCAGAAATGCTCCGGATTTTTTCCTGAGCGTTTCTTCATCTCCCTGGCAGAAAAAAACGCATGCGGATTGTACATGTGTTTTTCCTGCCAGGGACTAGCGGAAGTGAATCGTTCTTCATATGCATTTCCGCATGCGGGTTGTCAAGCGCTTTCCAAGCGATTTTAGCATCACTTGGAAAGTGCTTGACAACTGGGTCACACTATATAAATCTATGCAAAAGGCATGGATTTATATACTGTGACCTTAAAGAATGGTAAAAAATAAAAAAATAAACCTATACTTACCTTCTGATGGCCCCCACAGTCTTGCTTCGCTCTGTCCTGGCTTGCTGGCAGCTCGCGGTACACTACACTGAAGGACCTGCCGTCACATGACTATGACGTCAGCGCAGGTCCTTCAGTCCATCGCGAGCTGCCGGCAAGTGAAGACAAGGAGAGCGGGGGCCGTCAGAAGGTAAATATAACATTTATTTTTTATTTTATTCTTTTTTTCACAGGTTCTATGGTACCCGGGTCCAGAGGAGAGTCTCCTGTCCTCCACACCTGGGTACTATCCGCACACTGGAACGCATGGAATACGCATGTACAGATGCAGTGATGCGGAATCCATGCGTTCCAATGCAAGTCAATGGTGGTGAAAACGCAGCGCTTCCGCAAAATAATTGGTAGTGCTGTGGATTTTTCAGCAATGATAATCCGCAGCGGAAATTTCCGCAGCATGTGCACAGCACATGCGGATTATCATTGGGGAACATGGCTGGCCTTCTACCATGCGTTTTTTTAAGCGTTTCTGCAGCGTTTTTGCCGCTGCGGAAACGCTTAACCCTCCGTCACATACAATAGGCCTGACAGACACATCTCTTTTACTTTCATTTCTCCTTCCTCACCAGATTGTGAGGAAATTCCCTCCCTCCAGGTAGTCTCCTGTCTCTAGCAGCTCTGTGAAACCTCATACCACAGTTGGATTGCAGAGCTTCAGGAGGACAGATATAACTGCGCTAATCTCTCAGGCTCATTGTATGTGAACACGTCACACTCAATAAGGTTGGTATTTTATGTTTTTATTCATCACAATTTTTTATTTAGCTTGTTTTATGAATGTATAGCACAAAGTGTGAGGATATTTCATAGAAATAAGGCAGATTTAAAAAGAAAGTGTGCTGCTCAGGCATATACAGTAGTTCCCTAACACATATTCCTTCTCTTGCTTCAGATTATCTGCTGAAATGGAGAGGAAAATGTACAATTTATCAAAAAACCTTGATGTTGAGGAAGTAACGAACATGCTGTTAGATGATGCAGAGCCCACACTGAATGAGGATTTAGGAGAGGAAAGTGAGATTGATTCTCATGATGAGGTGGAAGTATGTGAAGTGGATTCTGAAACAGAGCAAGATGGTGACAGTGATGAGGATGAAGATGTAGAATCTTATTATATGGGAAAAGATAAAAAAAAACAATGGAACAAGAAGCCACTCCAGAAAAAACGTAGGGAACCTCAAAACATTATTACTCACCTTCCTGCAGTTATAGGAACTGCAAGTAATGCAAAAACTGCAGTTGAATGCTGGAATAGTTTATTCACAGATGACATTCTGGACTCTATTGTCACATATACCAACCAATATATAGACATTATAAAGGACAAGTTCATCTGCAACAGAACCATCAAGGCCACAGATGAAATAGAACTGCGTGCTTTTTTTGGATTATTATACCTTGCAGGAGCTTATAGGGCAAATAGACAAAGTTTGGAGGAACTTTGGAGTAAAGATGGGAATGGAGTTGAAAAATTTGGCCTTGTTATGTCCATAAACAGATTCAAGCTTCTAATTCGTTGCCTTCGGTTTGACGATAGAACTACCCGAACAGAACGTAAAACACATGACCGACTTGCTCCAATTCGTGATATATTCCAAAAATTTGTTGAAAACTGTAAAAAAAGCTATTGCCCTGGGGAGAATCTCACTATTGACGAAATGCTCCCTGGTTTTCGGGGTAAATGTGCCTTTCGTCAATATATTCCATCAAAGCCTAACAAATATGGAATAAAAATGTATGCCCTTGTTGATGCCAGTAAGACCTACAATTATAACCTGGAAGTTTATGCAGGAAAACAACCAGAAGGTCCTTACTGTGTCAGCAACAAACCCAGTGATGTTGTACAAAGACTGGCTGAGCCCTTATTTGGATCGGGTCGCAATATAACAGCTGACAATTGGTTTTCAAATTGTGATCTGATTGATTATCTGAAAATGCAGAAGCTTTCATATGTCGGAACTGTAAGAAAAAATAAAAAAGAATTGCCTACACAGTTTGTAAGTGTGAAAGGGAGACAACAGTACAGCAGTATGTTTGTATTCCATAATGGAAAGGTTTTGGTTTCCTATGTACCACAAGCAAAAAAAATTGTACTTCTTCTATCAACACTTCATGATGATGATGCCATCGATCCTGGGACTGAGGCACAAAAAAAACGGAGATAATTACATTTTATAATGCAACCAAAGGGGGTGTTGATACAGCTCATCAGATATGCTCAACTTTCAACGTCAGCAGAAACACCAAACGCTGGCCAATGGTCATATTTTTTGCTATGTTGAATTTGGGTGGTATAAATTCACAAGTCATTTACATTGAAAACAAGCTTGAACCACTCCGTAGACGATTCTATCTGAAAAAATTAGCCCATGAACTAGTGCTTGGAGAGCTACGCAGGAGAAGTATGAAAACAATCGGTATCCCCTCTCGCCTTCAAGTTCAGCTCAAAAGATTCCGCCCAGAAGATGATAGTGAAAATTCACCACCTGCACCACCTCCCAAAAGAAGGAGATGCACCACCTGCACCACGGAAAGCGGAATCAGAAGGCTTTCTAATTATGAATGTCACAAATGTCATAATGCAATCTGCCTGACACATGCAAAAATGATGTCTAATTCTTCAGGATCTAATTCTGATTGAATATGTGTTTAATAGTACTTAAGGTACCTTAAAATTAAGTTTGTTTCCATAAATTTTCTTTGTAGAGTTTTTTGACAGAGTCGAACTGGGGACTATTTGTCGGGAGTTTTGAAATGTTTGTATTTCAGAGTTATTAGTTTTATGTTAAGTAAATGGGGTTTTTTTGCACCTGATTATGTGTAGTCTCTTTTATTACATCCCTATGAAGGTCACTGATCACTTTTAGAGCACTGAAATTGCAAACATTAGATATTATAGGTATTTTTCTAGCCTGCGCCTGACAGTCACATTGTATGTGAACTCGTTAGAACCGATATTGTATGTGACGGAGGGTTAAAAAAAGCATCGTGGGTACACAGCCTAATTTGATTTAATTTCCTTTTTTGTGCATTCATTTTGCTTTTTGTAAATTGATAAAAAAATAAACTATTAGTACTTCTATTGTTTAAAGCATTGCAGCATTTTTTCTACACCTGCCTAAAACTTCTACACAGTATTGTACATAAATATATATTTATGAGGCTTGGGTGAATAAATCACTACTTCATTTGAACTTTTTTTGCGTGTTGCTTTCATCTTTTGCCTTTATGTGGTATCATGGGGATTGGCGTTAGCCTGGTGAAAGCTTGCACCTGCCCACGAGGGATTAATACAGCGTTGCTCCGTATCGCGTGTGTATATAATATAGGAAGCAGGAAAAATGGGCAACTGTTAGAATCCAAATGACTATGGCAATCACAACTGGATGACAGCATCTCAAAGTGTCAGATGAAACACCTCTAGGTTAAACATATCACTTCTGTCTGGTATCAGATAGACACAGACTAAGTTTTATAGCCATATTGTAGAAATTTAAGCTATATTTTAAGACTCCTCAGTTGTGTAGAATACAGGAACATTAACCACAAAACTTAAGATGCCCTGGGATCCATTTGTCTGAGCACTATGAGAAGGGCTCGCCTGCTGTAATGCTCACGTGTATTTGATAAGGATGTTTCCTTGTAAATATATAGCATTCATTTTACCTTGGTAGCTGATAAGCAGAAAACAGATCCTGTGCCCGTACATTTTATAGACAGGGTTGTTCATCTGCCTGCACCTCACAAGAGCTCCTTCAATCACACAGTGCCACTGCTGTCTGGTCTGTAGCCTCGCTTATCCTCCTCTGCAGTAATTCTCAGCAAATAGTCTGGCACATACTCACCAGCCTCATCCTGATGCACTTTGTAGCTTCAGTCTTGTGATTAATGCACTGTTTTTCTGGATGCAGCAGAGGCTGTGCCAGCTGATCAAGGGCTATTTAAAGTGAGTGTTTCCCTGAAGGAAGTGTAATTGCTGGGGTGTGTGGACATTTTCTATATACACATTTAGTTTACACCAGACACAATGTTTTACTTTTGTTTGTTTAAGGAAATAAAAACAAATTGTAACTGCTATTCTCACTCATGCCACAGACATGCGCCAACTGATGGCAGAGAAGTATCTAAATTGACCTTTTAAGTACCGGTATATGGCCAGCTTTAGGCTCCGATCATACCACCAATATGGTTCCTGTTCACATAAAAGCCATTAGAGCCATTGTATAATTGTACAGTTTTAGGCCTCATTCAGATGTCAGTATTTTTCACATATGCAAAAAAAAAAATGGTATTGGTGTCATCAGTGTTTTGGATCCGTGTGTCATCAGTGTTTGGTCAGTGTGTCATCAGTGTTTTTCAGTAAGGATAAATACATGACAAACCTTCTTCTTCCCTTGCAATGTTAAACTCAGAGCACACGGATGCCACCCATGTGCTGTCTGTGTTTTTCACGGACCCATAGACTTATCATTTTTTTCCATCTCATTTATATGGATTTCCTGCCCATGACTCCACATGGCATAAATTACAGCGCAAATCTACAGGTGCTCTATTGTTGGGCATAGATACTTTATTTATAGGTCCATGCCCATAAACAGGCTCAGACTAAAAGGGTAGTCCAGGACTTTAACACTGATGACCTATCCTTCTGTATAATGGCCGTGGCCGGGTACTGCACATCTGCCCCCAATTCAAATCAATAGGTGGTGGATGTGCAGTACCTGGCCACTGCCAGTATTCCATCGACGCAGCTGGGCAGCTACGCAAATGAGCAGTTCCGTCCACCGCCGACAGCGGGAACAGTTGATGGGCGGTGTCGTAGAGAAACATTGTAAAATCCATAAAGACATCTCTGGAGAGGGGACATATCACCCTCACATTGGACATATGGAATTAATTATAACTGGGGAAGTGAAAAATAGCTGACACTTCAACCTCCATTGAAGTAGGACCTTCTGTCATGAACAGATAATTACCACAAGGGATCTCTGAGAACCAGCAAACAAGTCTAGGATTTGTATACTCAAAGGCATTAGCTCAAGGAATTAGCTTCCTCTGTTCAAAGAAATCTCAGACTCTCTAGAGCCAGAGGTATGTGATGAATAATGAGGTTTGCATCAATCCGATATTTATGGGAGATATACACTGCTCAAAAAAAAAAAGTAACACTCAAATAACACATCCTAGATATGAATGAATGAAATATTCTCATTGAATACTTTGTTCTGTAGAAAGATGAATGTGCTGACAACAAAATCACACAAAAATCATCAATAGAAATCAAATTTATTAACCAATGGAGGCCTGGATTTGGAGTCACCCCCAAAATTAAAGTGGAAAAACACACTACAGGCTGATCCAACTTTGATGTAATGTCCTTAAAACAAGTCAAAATGAGGCTCAGTATTGTGTGTGGCCTCCACGTGCCTGTATGACCTCCCTACAACGCCTGGGCATGCTCCTGATGAGGTTTAGGATGGTCTCCTCTGGGATCTCCTCCCAGACCTGGAATAAAGCATCCGCCAACTCCTGGCAGTCTGTGGTGCAACGTGACGTTGGAGGATGGAGCGAGACATGATGTCCCAGATGTTCTCAATCGGATTCAGGTCTGGGGAATGGGCGGGCCAGTCCATAGCTTCAATGCCTTCATTTTGCAGGAACTGCTGACACACTCCAGCCACATGAGGTCTGGCATTGTCCTGCATTAGGAGGAACCCAGGGCCAACCGCACCAGCATATGGTCTCACAAGGGGTCTGAGGATCTCATCTCGGTACCTAATGGCAGTCAGGCTACCTCTGGCGAGCACATGGAGGGATGTGCGGCACTCCAAAGAAATGCCACCCCACACCATTACTGGCCCACTGCCAAACCGGTCATGCTGAAGGATGATGCAGGCAGCAGATCGCTCTCCACGGCGTCTCCAGACTCTGTCACGTCTGTCAAATGTGCTCAGTGTGAACCTGCTTTCATCTGTGAAGAGCACAGGGCGCCAGTGGCGACTTTGCCAATCCTGGTGTTCTGTGGCAAATGCAAAGCGTCCTGCACGGTGTTGGGCTGTGAGCACAACCCCCATCTGTGGACGTCGGGCCCTCATACCACCCTCTTGGAGTCGGTTTCTAACCGTTTGTGCAGACACATGCACATTTGTGGCCTGCTGGAGGTCAATTTGCAGGGCTCTGGCAGTGCTCCTCTTGTTCCTCCTTGCACAAAGGCGGAGGTAGCGGTCCTGCTGCTGGGTTGTTGCCCTCTTACGGCCCTCTCCACGTCTCCTGGTGTACTGGCCTGTCTCCTGGTAGCGCCTCCAGCCTCTGGACACTACGCTGACAGACACATCAAACCTTCTTGCCACAGCTCGCATTGATGTGCCATCCTGGATGAGCTGCACTACCTGAGCAACTTCTGTGGATTGTAGAGTCCGTCTCATGCTACCACGAGTGTGAAAGCACAACCAACATTCAAAAGTGACCAAAACATCAGCCAGAAAGCATTGGTACTGAGATGTGGTCTGTGGTCCCCACCTGCAGAACCTCTCCTTTATTGTGTGTGTCTTGATAATTGCCAATAACTTCCATCTATTGTCTATTCCATTTGCACAACAGTGTGTGTAATTGATTGTCAATCAGTGTTGCTTCCTAAGTGGACAGTTTGATTTCACAGAAGTTTGATTTACTTGGAGTTATATTCTGTTCTTTAAGTGTTCCCTTTATTTTTTTGAGCAGCGTATTTTCGGCATCATAGCAAAGGGACGAACATAATGCATTCACTCACATCACCGTAAGGTCGGCCGAACACCTCCAACTTAAGCCTTTTCTGACGTGGAGCGTAATCGTACGACACAAGTCAGATCCCAGTGGTCGGCGCTCCTACCAAGTGAGCAAATCTGCTACATACAGGCGATTTGATCATCGCCTGTGTATAGAACAGAAGGTCAGACAAGTGCTGCTTCTAGTCTCCCGTGGAGACTATTGAAGCATGTAAAAAGTAAAAAAAAAAAATGTTTTAAAAATATATAAAAAGTATAAATCACCCCCTTTCGCCCCATGCAAAATAAAACAATAATAAAAAAACACACATACACGTATTTGGTATGGCCGCCTTCAGAATCGCCCGATCTATCCATGTTAAAAAAATAATTAATCCAATCGATAAAAGATGTAACAAGAAAAAATTCAAAACGCCAGAATTACGTTTTTTTGGTCGCCGCAACATTGCAATAAAATGCAATAACGGGCGATCAAAACATCATATCAACCCCAAAATGGTATCAATAAAAACATCAGCTCAGCGCTCAAAAAATAAGCGTCACTCTGACCCAGATCCTGAAAAATGGAGGCGCTACGGGTCTCGGAAAATGGCGCCATTTTTTTTATTTTTAGCAAACTTTGGATATTTTTTTCACCACTTAAAAAAGAACCTATACATGTTTGGTATCTACAAACTCATAATGACCTGGAAAATAAGAATGGCAGGTCAGATTTAGCATTCAGTGAATATGGTAAAAAAAAAAAAAAAACAGTGGAATTGCACTTTTTTTGCAATTTCGCCGCACTTGTTTTTTTTGTCCCGTTTTCCAGTACACGATATGGTAAAACCAATGTTGGCGTTCAAAAGTACAACTTGTCCCACAAAAAAAAGCCCTCACACGGTCATATTGACAGAAAAATACCGCGCTGCTGTCACCAATGTCCGCCGCTATTGGTCAGTACCCACTAGCTCTTTATAGGGCTCATATATATAAGAGGCCCTGTATCCACACACAACCCACCACAGCACCCTGAGGAAGTACGGAAACACGTGTCAGGGCTTCCCCTGGCACTGCTGGTTATCCTTTTACCTTCACTAAGTATGTCTTATTTAACCTTATCCATGTGATACCTGTATTTTCTGTGTGTTGCACGATTTTTGATGACTGTCTATATTTGACCTGATACAGGTCATATGATTTATGTTACTGGGTTGGACTATGTGACCTATTATAGGTCCAGTGTAAATTTGATACCAGCTGAGTCTCTATCTACCCTCTGTTGACTCATATGCCAAGTTATGTCTGTTTACACATGTAATTTATACTTATGTGTCTTATTAAATATTCAAATAAATTATTCACCTTTTTTAGTCAACATATGGTGTTCTAACTACGCTTTATTCTGGGGTTTTTGAAACACTTATGGTCCCTCTTTTGCTTACCTAATGTTTAGTGGTTTGCCCCTTATTACTTATGAGGTCCTATTTTTCATTGTTACTTTGTTGTGCTAGAAAAATAAAAAAGTTCTGGCTCTGGGAAGAAGGGAAGCAAAAAAAGAAAACGCAAAAACGGGAACTGCTCCGGTCATGAAGGGGTTAATATCGGGGCGGATGGATGATGCTATAAATGGCAAGTTTCATCTCTATAGAAAGGTAAATTTGTGGTGGTAGGAAACATGACAATCATATCACCCGCATGGGACCCCCTGGCGCAAAGATATCCTGAAAGTTGGGGATCTCATAAACTTCTAAAAGACCTAGCACATCCCACGACCAGCCCGCCTTATGAGGTCACCAAGGGCAGGTATATGGACGTAACCTTGATCGAATAAAAATCAGACTTTAGGTTTCTGTCATTTGTCAGTCCTGGAAGGTACAGCTTCCTTGTAGTTCTGTCTGTTGCTATAAGTTTTCCTAAAAGGAGTACTTCCCTCTGCTAAGCTCTGAGCCATTTCCGTGACACGTTTAGTACTTTTTCTTTTGTTATCCCTTTTATGTCATGTGATTGTACATCCTGTATTGTTTTGTTCCCATTTTGTAACATCTTTGTATATTTTTTATAAACACTGTCTATTTTTCAGAACCTAATATATAAAATGTAATAGCTCCATTCCGTTTGCTCTGTAAAACGCACCCCCTGACGCCATACGCTACCTGTAACGGGTGTCCAATCGGCCTGTATAAACGATTGGTGGTGGAAGATAGTTCCTTCTGTTATTGTGGAGTTGATAGTGATCATTGGAATTGGAGGTGTATATACTATACGCTCAATGTGAGTTCCCCAACAACTGGCCTAGTAGTAGAAACAGCAGCAGCCTCGTCCATCACTCATCAGTCAATTGCGTAATTGTCCTGACAATTGGAGGCAGCAGAGTTGTCTCTCCTGACAAATTGGTAGCAGCAGCAAGATCTGCATGATCTCTCCGGTGTTCTCCCTGACAGGCGGGGTGCCGGGTGTTGCACCCACAGCGATCAGACATTGATGACCTATCCTAAAACATTGGAACTAAGGTGCAGAAAAGATTAGCAGGTGCTCTGGACTAATGAGTCAAAATGTGAAATATTTGGCTATAACACAATTCAGTTTATTTGCCAGAGGGCTACAATAATCCGTGTCAGCAGACAACAGTGAATCATGGTGGGGGCTCCTTGGATGTCAATAAATCAAGTTATGGATTTGTGCAGAATTAATGCTGTCATCAATTCTGAGAAACACAGGCAGATACTTATCCATCAAGCAATGCCATCAGGGAGGCATCTGATTGGTACCAAATTTATTCTGCAGCAGGACGACGACCACAACATACAGCAAATGTCTTTAAGAGCAGTCTTCACCATAAAGGAAAACAATTATTCTTGGAAGTTATGATATGATCGAAACTGGAATACTCCTTTAAAATCAAAAGAGGAATCAATAAAAAGAAAATGTTCTCTCCAAAAAAAATCTATTGGCCTCCGCTCTCACTGGTAACCAGTGTATAAACACATGCAAACACTTCTGCCCACAGAAGGCTCGGAGTTATTTTTATACCGTAGTGCATTTGACATCTGCGTGACCATAATGACTATGTGAAAGTTACCAATGGGTAGATACTAGCTCCAGGCCAACATGATTTCTTTCCTGTTAATTATGTAAAGGGCTGCAAAGAAATGTATCTTGCCAACAGGGTTCCTGTACAGAGTTGTTAAACTGAAAATGGCTTGAAAACACAGTACAAAATCCTGTCCTAGCGGAAAATATCCCCCTACTTGTTATTGTTAATTCCATACAACTGTTTGAAGGCTGCGATCCTATGCTGTTGGTACCATTAAGAACAAAGATAAACGAGTTCTTCATAAATCTTCAGTAACATCTGTGGACTGGAGCCAACGCTCTCGCAGAAGAAAAGAAAGAAAACCTCAAACTTCAATCTCCAACATCACAAAAATTCACAATACTACAAGGAAAAATCCAGGGGATCCCTTCAATTCAAAAACACATGCCGAACTACATGTGAAAAAACGCAAATACCAATATACCCTCATATCTGCCACTGGCTTTTTTTTGCAAATTGTGCACACTTTTCACTATTGTTAACATGCAGCTTCCAGATGTTAATCACCTATAGGTAAGTAAAAGCTCATAAAAAATAGGGTAAGATAAAAAAAAAATTCTTCATTTAAGTGAATCGATCACCAAGCTTTTGTCACCTAATCTGAGAGCAGCATGATAGAGATAGAGATGCTGATTCCAGTGGTGTGTCACTTACTAGGTTGCTCAGTGATGTAGTTTTGATAAAATCACTGTTTTATCAGCAGGAGATTATCGCTAGAGGTCGAGTAAACCTGCTGCCAGGCAGCCAACCATATTGAGGAGCTCTGAATAACCCCACCCCCACCGATTGGCAGCTTTCTGCCCATGTACAATCAGTGGTGTGGGCGGGGTTATGCAGAGTTCAGCATTCAGAGAACTGCTAGATCTGTAGCAAATAAAATAATGATTTTTATCAAAATCCTGCTGACAGATTCCCTTTAATTAGCAAACTCATTTATTAGCAGAAACTTTACACATTTCCACTTAGAATTT
Source organism: Phyllobates terribilis (assembly GCF_046119375.1). Taxonomy (NCBI): domain Eukaryota; kingdom Metazoa; phylum Chordata; class Amphibia; order Anura; family Dendrobatidae; genus Phyllobates; species Phyllobates terribilis. The sequence goes on from NW_027362762.1 coordinate 211,480,981, forward strand.
AGATTTTGTCACAGGATTTGCCAGAGATTTATTATGACAAAAGCTTACATTGTTACATAGCTTATAAGGCCGAAAAAAGACAAGCGTCCATCCAGTTCAGCCTATTTCTTGTGCACTGCAGCTATTCCGCTATTCCTATACCATGCAGTATAGGCCAATTTACATCATTGAGGAAAAATTCACTTCCCGACTCCAATCTGGCAGTCAGATTAAATCCCTGGATTAATTAACTATCACTAAGCATAAGATGTAATTTTATTGTTCTCAAGAAAGGCATCCAGGCCTCTCTTGAACTCTTTAAGTGAGTTGGACATCACCATTTCCTCTCCCAGAGAGTTCCAGAGTCTCACGGCTCTGACCGTAAAGAATCCCCTTCTATGCTGGTGCAGGAACCTCCTTTCCTCCAGACGCATAGTGTGCCCCCTCGTCTTTGTCACCATCCTTGGTATAAACAGGTCATGGGAGAGATCTCTGTACTGCCCCCTGATGTATTTATACATGTTTGAGGTCTCTCCTAAGCCTTCTCTTTTCCAATGTAAATAGGCCTAATTTTGACAACCTCTCTGGGTATTCTAGTCCCTCCATTCCCTTTATTACCTTAGTCGCCCTCCCTTGTACCCTCTCTAGCTCCAATATGTCTTTCCTGAGCACCGGAGCCCAGAACTGTGCACAATATTCTAAGTGCGGCCTTACCAGCGCTTTATACAGAGGAAGAACAATGTTCTCATCATATGCCCCTATTCCTCTTCTGATGCATGCCATGACTCTATTTGCCTTCGCAGCTGCTGCCTGACACTGGGCACTCCAATTTAATTTGCTGTTAACCAAGACGCCCAGGTCCTAAATCATTTAGTATTTAGTAAACTGACATGCTAATAATTTAAAATCTGCACTAGGAGTCAGTATCCGTGAGGTTGATTCAGTTCCCATAGTACAAAAACACAGGGAATTTTCTGCAGAACATTAGCTTGCGGAAAATCTGTTGCATTTTACACGACCAGCAAGGTGGACAAGATGCCTTTTAATTAGATGCACTTGTAGCGAAACACATTCGCCAAGTAAATTGACAAGACCTGCAGATTTGAGATGTACAGTAGGTGCTCCCGCGCTCCTTCATACCAATGATATCCTCACCGGAAAATGGCACTGTGGATATTGCGGCATCTCTGCTGGGGGAGGTCCATGGTAGAGATGCTACGTAGGAATGTAGAATAAATATGTATTTTCCAGGACTTTTTAGACAACTTTTATACTTATGACATATCAAAATCCCTATATTTTTTGGAAGTGAATACATTATAAAAATGTCACCGAGCACCAAGTATAGTTTCAGGTGCCTCCCTACTATTTAATATGAAGGTGTAATGTTTCATTAAAAAAATCACATTTGTGATTGAAAGATTGACTCAGGCATAGATCTAGGGCCCTCATACACATTAGACTAAAATGTCGGCTAAACCCACCAATATCGAAGGGTTAGGCCAACGGTTAACTGATGGTCAGCAGAGGTGTTTAGCATGTCAGATTTTAGACCGCCGATCGCATTGTTCTCCCTGAGATAAGCCACCAGCTTTGTAAACAAAGACCAGGGGGACCACCAGAGGGTGGGTTCTCCATCGTCACCAGAGATGACTTGACCTCATTTTTTGTTTTATTGCTGTTTTTTTTTTTTTTTTTTTAAATAACATAAATCACAAAGTAGTGAGTATCACCCCATGCTGTATATACTCCCTGAGGACAGACAACCTAAAGAACTGAAGTTTACATTCATTATTGCTTTCATACAACTTTGTGACAAACAAGTATTTAAAAAAAATTGCATGACATTTTTTGTGACTAAAACTGGTATACAAACAGGCTTTTCACAAAGTATATTACATTAAGGTGTGTAAACATTGTTGCCTTTTACAGATTTGGTGGAGAAAAAACCCTATTCGAATTGTCCTCAATTTTTCTTTAGTTGTATGTGGGAAAATTGGAGGACAGGCAAACTGCCAATTAGGGCAATGAAACATTATCTTCTCCCACTCAGGAACCTGTAGTGACTATTATTATTATTATTTATTGTTATAGCGCCATTTATTCCATGGTGCTTTACATGTGAAAAAGGGGTATAATACAAGAACAATTACAATAATCTTGAACACAATGTGACAGCGACTGGTACAGGAGGAGCGAGGACCCTGCCCGCGAGGGCTCACAGTCTACAAGGGATGGGTGGGGATACAGTAGGTGGGGGTAGAGGAGGTCATGCTGTAATGTGGTGAGGCGGTGGTTACTGCAGGTTGTAGGCTTGTCGGAAGAGGTAGGTCTTCAGGTTCCTTATGAAGGTTTCCACGGTAGGCGAGAGTCTGATACGTTGGGGTAGAGAGTTCCAGAGTAGGGGGGAAGTACGGGAGAAATCTTGTATGCGATTGTGGGAGGAGGAGATAAGAGGGGAGTAGAGAAGGAAATCTTGTGAGGATCGGAGGTTGCGTGCGGGTATGTAACGGGAGACTAGGTCAGAGATATATGGAGGAGACAGGTTGTGAATGGCTTTGTATGTCATGGTTAGGGTTTTGAACTGGAGTCTCTGAGCAATGGGGAGCCAGTGAAGAGATTGACCGAGAGGAGAGGCCGGGGACTACACTGCATATCACCAAAATTTCTTTGGAACAGAAATCAAAAGTAGAAAAAAAAAAGAGCATGGTGCTGCATAGTTTACAAATGCATATTGTTTTCCAAGGGAAACCTGCTTTAGTCGCCCTACCACAGTCCAGCGCTGAGTTTCTGCTGCGGCTCTCAGTGTCAGTTATTGTCTGCAGCGCTTTTAGTGGCTCCTCCCGTCTACTTGGGCTTAGCCACTGAGCTCAGTTGTTGGCTGTAGTGCTGTCGAAATGACATCAGCGCTGCAGACAATAACAGACACCGGGAGCAGCGGCAGAGACTCAGCGCTGGACCTGGAGAGGGTGAGTAAAGTAAGTTTACTTTTTCAAACAAACTGCCCCTATGGTAGAGGTTTTCTAAAAGTAGAAAATCCTTTTTAATAAATAACATTTACCATATGCCTACTTTTCGTCAGCATCATTTTTTAAAACATCCTTTTATTTGGTTAGGGTATTAGAAGGCTGAAAACTTTAGCAGCAATTTTTCATTTTTTGAAGGAAATTTCCCAAACTTATCTCTTAAAAGACTTACCGTATTCACTTTTGAAATCACTTTTAGGTGCTTATATTAGTGGATACCCCCCAAAAGTCAGACCATTTTTAAAACTGCACTTCTCAATGTATTCAAATCTATATTCAGGAAGTTTGTAACCCTTTAGGTGCTCCGCAGGATTAAGTGGAATGGAAAAATGGAAAAAACTATTTTTACCACTAAAACGCTACTCAAGACCCAAATTTTTCATTTTCACAAGAGGTAATAGGAGAAAATGGACCCATTGATTTGCTGTGCTATTTCTCCTAAACACAGCAATACTCATATGTGGTGGCAGGCTGGTGTTTAGGTAAACGACAGACCTTGGGAGGGAACAAGCGGTATTGTATTTTTGGAGCTCAAACATGGGTGAAATAGATTGCGGATGATATGTCGCATATGCAGAGCCCCTGAGGTGCCAAAACAACAGAAACCACAAGTGATCTTATTTTGGAAACTACACCCCTCAAAGATATCAATAAGGGTGTAGTGAGCATTTTGAACCTACAGGTGCTAGATAGAATTGTATAATGAAAAAAAAATTTCTTTTTTTCTATAAAATGTTTATTTTAGCCCCAAGTTTTGCATTTTCACAAAGGGATAACTGAAGAAAATTGATTTTACAATTTGTTACACAGTTTCTCCCAAATGCAGCAATTCACTGGTTGTACACTGGTTGTAATTTATTAGTTGTTTATATCTTTTATCAGAATATTTGCTGTGCATTGTGATTATAATATGTATTCTTTTTTTTGTTTTAAGCATGCATTATTATGTGCTGTGTTAGCACTGTGACCCCCAACACTGGTTTCTTTCCATTTTTATGAATTTAAACTGTAATGTATACGGTGTACCTGATGAAGGTGCGGGTTCAGTGCGGAAACGTTTTGTTTGCAATATAGGATCTTTCTTGATACCTTTGGCTTCTGAATAGTCTCCACCAGCACCAACTTGACCTGCATTTTGTTTACCTCGACTAATAGAAACATAAATGGCAATTCAAGCACATGTGTATATATATATATATATATATATATATATATATATATATATATATATATATATATATATATAAATATATACTGCATATATATATATATAAATATATACTGCATATATATATATATATATATATATATATATATATATATATATATATACACAGTACAGACCAAAAGTTTGGGCACACCTTCTCATTTAAAGATTTTTCTGTATTTTCATGACTTTGAAAATTGTACATTCACCCTAAAGGCATAAAAACTATGAATTAACACATGTGGAATTATATACTTAACAAAAAAGTGTGAAACAACTGAAAATAAGTCTTATATTCTAGGTTCTTCAAAGTAGCCACTTTTTGCTTTGATGACTGCTTTGCACACTCTTGGCATTCTCTTGATGAGCTTCAAGAGGTAGTCACCGCAAATGGTCTTCCAACAATCTTGAAGGAGTTCCCAGAGATTCTTAGCACTTGTTGGCCCTTTTGCCTTCACTCTGCGGTCCAGCTCACCCCAAACCATCTCGATTGGGTTCAGGTCTGGTGACTGTGGAGGCCAGGTCATCTGGCGTAGCACCCCATCACTCTCCTTCTTGGTCAAATAGCCCTTACACAGCCTGAAGGTGTGTTTGGGGTCATTGTCCTGTTGAAAAATAAATGATGGTCCAACTAAACGCAAACCGGATGGAATAGCATGCCACTGCAAGATGCTGTGGTAGACATGCTGGTTCAGTATGCCTTCAATTTTGAATAAATCCCCAACAGTGTCACCAGCAAAGCAACCCCACACCATCACACCTCCTCTTCCATGCTTCATGGTGGGAACCAGGCATGTAGGGTCCATCTGTTCACCTTTTCTGCGTCGTACAAAGACACGGTGGTTGGAACCAAAGATCTCAAATTTGGACTCATCAGACCAAAGCACAGATTTCCACTGGTCTAATGTCCATTCCTTGTGTTCTTTAGCCCAAACAAGTCTCTTCTGCTTGCAGCCTATCCTTAGCAGTGGTTTCCTAGCATCTATTTTACCATGAAGGCTTCTGCACAAAGTCTCCTCTTAAGAGTTGTTGTAGAGATGTGTCTGCTGCTAGAACTCTGTGTGGCATTGACCTGGTCTCTAATCTGAGCTGCTGTTAACCTGCGATTTCAGAGGCTGGTGACTCGGATAAACTTATCCTCAGAAGCAGAGGTGACTCTTGGTCTTCCTTTCCTGGGGCGGTCCTCATCTGAGCCAGTCTCTTTGTAGCGCTTGATGGTTTTGGAAACTGCACTTGGGGACACATTCAAAGTTTGCCCAATTTTTCGGACTGACTGACCTTCATTTCTTAAAGTAATGATGGCCACTCGTTTTTCTTTACTTAGCTGCTTTTTTCTTGCCATAATACAAATTCTAACAGTCTATTCAGTAGGACTATCAGCTGTGTATCCACCAGACTTGTGCACAACACAACTGATGGTCCCAATCCCACTTATAAGGCAAGAAATCCCACTTATTAAACCTGACAGGGCACACCTGTGAAGTGAAAACCATTTCCGGTGACTACTTCTTGAAGCTCATCAAGAGAATGCCAAGAGTGTGCAAAGCAGTCATCAAAGTAAAAGGTGGCTAGTTTGAAGAACCTAGAATATAAGACATATTTTCAGTTGTTTCACACTTTTTTGTTAAGTATATAATTCCACATGTGTTAATTCATAGTTTTGATGCCTTCAGTGTGAATGTACAATTTTCAAAGTCATGAAAATACAGAAAAATCTTTAAATGAGAGGGTGTGTCCAAACTTTTGGTCTGTACTGTATATATATATATATAATATATATATATACACATGTACTTGAATTGCCATTTATGTTTCTATTAGTCGAGGGAAACAAAATGCAGGTCAAGTTGGTGCTGGTGGAGACTATTCAGGAGCCAAAGGTATCAAGAAGGATCCTATAATGCAAACAAAAAGTTTCCGTAATGAACCCGCACCTTAACCAGGTACACCGTATACATTACAGTTTAAATTCATAAAAATGGAAAGAAACCAGTGTTGGGGGTCACAGTGCTAACACAGCACATAAAAATCTTTAAATGAGAAGGTGTGAAATCAAACTGTCCACTTAGGAAGCAACACTGATTGACAATCAATTTCACATGCTGTTGCGCAAATGGAATAGACAATAGATGGAAATTATTGGCAATTATCAAGACACGCTCAATAAAGCAGTGTTTCTGCAGGTGGGGACCACAGATCACATCTCAGTACCAATGCTTTATGGCTGATGTTTTGGTAACTTTTGAATGTTGGTTGTGCTTTCACACTCATGGTAGCATGAGACGGACTCTACAACCCACAGAAGTTGCTAAGGTAGTGCAGCTCATCCAGGATGGCACATCAATGCGAGCTGTGGCAAGAAGGTTTGATGTGTCTGTCAGCGTAGTGTCCAGAGGCTGGAGGCACTACCAGGAGACAGGCCAGTACACCAGGAGACGTGGAGGGGGCCGTAGGAGGGCAAAAACCCAGCAGCAGGACCGCTACCTCCGCCTTTGTGCAAAGAGGAACAGGAGGAGCACTGCCAGAGCCCTGCAAAATGACCTCCAGCAGGCCACAAATGTGCATGTTTGCACAAATGGTTAGAAACCGACTCCATGAGGGTGGTATGAGGGCCCGACGTCCACAGATGGGGGTTGTGCTCACAGCCCAACACTGTGCAGGACGCTTTGCATTTGCCACAGAACACCAGGATAGGCAAAGTCGCCACTGAGCACATGTGACAGACGTGACAGAGTCTGGAGACGCCGTGGAGAGCGATCTGCTGCCTGCAACATCCTTCAGCATGACCGGTTTGGCAGTGGGTCAGTAATGGTGTGGGGTGGCATTTCTTTGGAGGGCCACACAGCCCTCCATGTGCTTGCCAGATGTAGCCTGACTGCCATTAGGTACCGAGATGAGATCCTCAGACCCCTTGTGAGACCATATGCTGGTGCGGTTGGCCCTGGGTTCCTCCTAATGCAGGACAATGCCAGATCTCATGTGGCTGGAGTGTGTCAGCAGTTCCTGCAAGATGAAGGCATTGAAGCTATGGACTGGTCCGCCTGTTCCCCAGACCTGAGTCCGATTGAGCATATCTGGGACATCATGTCTCGCTCCATCCACCAACGTCACATTGCACAACCGACTGTCCAGGAATTGGTGGATGCTTTAGTCCAGGTCTGGGAGGAGATCCCAGAGGAGACCATCTGCAACCTCATCAGGAGCATGCCCAGGCGTTGTAGAGAGGTCATACAGGCACGTGGAGGCCACACACAATACTGAGCCTCATTTTGACTTGTTTTAAGGACATTACATCAAAGTTGGATCAGCCTGTAGTGTGTTTTTCCACTTTAATTTGGGGGTGACTCCAAATCCAGGCCTCCATTGGTTAATAAATTTGATTTCCATTGATGATTTTTGTGCGATTTTGTTGTCAGCACATTCAACTTTGTACAGAACAAAGTATTCAATGAGAATATTTCATTCAATCAGATGAGGATGTGTTATTTGAGTGTTCCCTTTATTTTTTGAGCAGTGTATATATACACACACACACACACACACACATATATACAGTGAGGAGCAAAAGGGTAACAATGTTTTGAACTTTTGACTTTCAGGCTCCATATCTCACCATCCACTACTGCTTTGAACGTGAGACTGCCATCATTTTATAGGCAATCATCTTCGCTATCTCATATATAAATTTGACTTGCAACAATTTAGCGTATGATTCTGGTCATGTCACTGCAGTGTTACTGTTTTGCTCCTGGTGGTGGAAAATTCTTTCTTCCTATATACTACAAAATACAACCTGTTTTCACATTCCCTAATAGCTCAGTGTGTTATTAGGTTGAATACCAAGCAAAAGGTCACAGGAGCAGCCATGAAGAAGATTTCCAAAGAAAAGAGAAACAGCATCATCCAGCTCATCGATAGCAGTCTCCCGGCAAAGAAATCTGCCAAATTGCATCATGTGAGTGCCATGACAGTTGGAAGAATATGAAATGAAGTCCGTCCATCCATTCAAAAGCCAAGAGATGGACATCCAGGCAAAATATTGGTATCAACAAGTTGGCTCATCACAAGGTTTATCAGTTCGGGTGCGATAAACACGGCAGTGAAGGCGGCTCGTATGCTTCGTAATAGTGAGATCATAGACATCGATGCAAGCACCGTGCGATGCACGTTACATAAGTCTTTAACTCCTTAGTGACCAATAGACATCTTTTTACTGACCTGCGAAATAAGAGACTAGCGTTCCCCAACAGTTGACAATCCTGTAACTGCCACCTGTACACTATAGCTGACAACTTGCTGCACCAGCCACGATCAGTGTTGGCACCGACCATGAATGTTTAACCCCTTAGATTCTGCTGTCAATAGTGACTACAGAATCTAAATAGTTAACAGAATGTGGGGGCCCCCTCTTTAATCTCATCGGTACCCTGAGATCTTGATTGTGTGGTCCTGATGTTTGTCTTGGCTGGTAATGGCCAAATAACGGCCTTAGAGTCTGCTATAGCGGCCTGTTCAGAAGTTATCAAAATTTAGGTGGTAAAAATAAACTTTTTCATTCTTGTCATGCCACTTTCCATTATTTCCTGAAAAGAACCAGAAGGGTTAATGGACTACCTGATACCTGAAAGCAATTTTAAATATGTTGAGGGGTGCAGTTTTTAAAATGGTATCACTTTTGGGTGGTTTCCAACAGATAGGAGACCCAAAGTCACTTCAAAACTGAACAGGTCCTTATAAAAATAAGTTTTGTCAATTTCCTTGAAAAAATGAAAAATTACTGCTACATTTTTAAACCTTCTAAAATGCTAACAAAATAAAACAACACTTTACAAATGGTGCTGATATAAAGCAGACATGAGGAAAATGTTATTTATTAATGTTTTTGTCTGGTAGGACTATTGGGATTAAAGGGATAGTCATTCAAAGTTCGAAAATTAAATTTTTAAAACATTTGTCAAATTTCTGATATTTTTATAAATAAACACAAAACATATCAACCTAAATTTACCATTATTATAAAGCATCATGTGTCACAAAAAAAACAGTCTCAAAATCAATGGGATATGTTGAAGCATTCCAGAGTTATTACTACATACAGTGACGCTGGTCAGATTTAAAAAAATTGGTCCGGTCACTAAGGGGTTAATGGTGGCTCAAAGAAAGGTGAAGAAGCCTCGACTCCAATATTGTCATAAGAAGTGTCGGCTCGAGTTTACAAAAAAGTATGAAAAGTGGACAGTAGAAAATGAGACAAAAGCCAATAGACTAGGCTCTGATGGGTGCAAAAGGGTCTGGAAGAAACAAGGGAAAAAGAAGCTAAAGGATCAAGAAATTGAAGGAACTGTCAAGTTTGGTGGAAGAAGCCTGATGATATGGGGTTGTTTCACAGCCAAAGGAGTTGGATACTTGACCAGGATTGATGGTGGTCTCAATGCTGACCTGTATGTGAATATCCTACAAGACGAGTTACTTCGTATACGCGAGAATTTGGGTATGGAAAGGACGACATAGTGTTCCAGCAGGACAACAACCTGAAGCATACGTCAAGAATGATGAAGAAATGGGTCAATGACAATGAAGTAGAGGTGCTGGATTGGCCCCAACAGTCCTCAGACCTCAACCCAATCGAACACTTGTAGGTAGAGATGAAGATAAAAGCTGTATACATACCCAAATGAGTCAACCAGTATGCACCAACTTTGGGAATGTGTAGAAGAGACCTGGGAACAGTGTTGAAAGCCAAAAGGGGCATTTCCAAAATACTAACTAAATAATAAAAATTCTCATTTAGATTTTTAGGAGTAAAACAGGAACAATGCAGTGACATGACAAGAATCTCCATAACTAATCATATGGTAAATAGTTGCAAGTCAAATTTATGTCTGAGATAGCAAAGATGATTGTCTATAAAATGATGGTATTCTCACGTTCGAAGCAGCAGTGGATGGTGAGATATGGAGCCTGAAAGTCAAAAATTCAAAACATTGTTACCCTTTTGCTCATCACTGTACAGTATATATGTTAGATATACTAGTGACTGTGATTTTAGTGGGAAATGCGTTCTGCATTCATCTTACTTCTATTCAGCTTACAAACTAATAATAGGTAACACTCAGGAAAGAAGCAGGTACAATGCTCAAGTAAAATCATGAAATAATTATTCTTTTATTCCCTGTGAATTCATAACAACCATAAGCCAAAGGAGCATTGTGTTAACTTTCATATGCCCGGCAATGTGCGATTCCATACACTGCAGGATTTGATGATTCGCACATTACTTCCTTCTTAACAATGTTCCTATTTTCTTCGATTTTATTAGTTTGCAAAATGCTACAAACTGGAAACAGGAAACTTCCTATAGTAGTAAAGCTACAATGCATTGTTCCAAATAATTGTAAGCTCAACCATTGATTTTATGTGAATAGTTATGTCAGAACGTCTTTTATAAGTAACAGAAGCACATATAAATCTCTATCTGTGAATTAAGTAACAAAACTAAAAGTTCAAGTGTGACAGGAGTTAAAACACGGATTGGCTGGATCTCTTAAAAAAAAGTATTTTGAAAACGTCCTATTTTAAAGAAAATTTGGGGCAAGAATAAATGATTGCAACTTGTGGCGTTATATTTTTTGCTATTTATTTTTTAATTATTTCACTGCACATTTGTTGTGTGATCCAGCCAATCGCAGGCAGACATTACCACTGTGGGCAGTAAATGCCGGCCGAGGCATGTGCTAGAGTGGCAGCAATACCATCTCTGACAGCAGAGAGCCATGCAGCAGCAATGGACAGACCCGCTGGAAATTTAATACTACAATGTGACCAATTTTTTTTTTTTTTTACAAATTTTAGCAACCGAGCTACATTATAAGTCAATAATGAGGTCACATAAGAAATAATTATATTTGATAACCTACCGTAGTCATACTAATCAATATTCTAACATGTTAACCGAAACTAGAAAACAAAAACTAAAATCCACTGGTTCCTACAAATCCTACATTCTAAATGATATTTCGCTAACTAATATTTGGTCGTAAAAATAAATGATTTGTTACTAGTGATGAGCAAGCATGCGCGTTACTCGAGATTTAATACATGTGAGGAATGCCTGTTTGTTAGGCATTCCTCACATGTATTAAAGCTGTCAAACAGTTGCAAATCATGCACACACAGTGACTCAAACATAACATTCGAGCACACTGCAAATACTCGGCAAGCACCCGAGCATGCTCGCCGAAAGGGTTAACAGAACACGCTTGCTTATCACTATTTGTTACCAAAGCAAATAAGGTGTAGTGTGGACAGTCTAAGAATATAGCTCTTTCCAAAGTATTGATTAGGCTTCTTGTTCATTTTGTTCATTTGAGGTTTTTTTCTCCACTTCTTCAAAGAGATATAACTTTTTAATTTATCCATCGGCATAGTCGTCTGACGGCTTGTTGTCTTTTTTTGCAGGACGAGTTGTAGTTTTGATCGACACCATTAATTTCACCAAATACTGTACTGACAAACAGGAAAAGAATGCCAAATGGGAAGAAATTATAAAAAAATAAAGCAATTGCACCATCGCTTTTGGGTTTCCTTTTTTATGGCGTTAATTGTGCAGTACTGATCACTAATGCATCTACTTTGTGTGGAGCAATGGTACATCATGGAGCATGAAGGGGTTAAGGTATACATGGAAAAATGGATGCCTCACAGTAGGAGTGATCACCCAGCGTTCCACTATAAAAGAAGTGTACATGTATAATTGTTTTTACTGAAAACTGTTGTATAGAGCAGCCAAGTCTACTACTCTTATGTCTCATTTTTTTGTGATATACTGTTATTCACCAGCCAGATGAGGATCTAATCAACACTTTCTCTATGTAAATGTTTTGCATTTACATCAGGAGCTTTCCAGGTGTACAAAGTAAATATACATGAAAAATGTGGCACGACAGGAAAATAATCTATCACAAATTGTTTTATTTGAACAATACTTTGGTCCTCCCTTGTGAGACCAGGGAGTGTTGATCCTTGCATTGTGAGGGTGTTTTCATTAACCGTAATTTAATGATAACATTTAGACAAACATAGAGGTATTTCACATATACACAAAACAATTGCCTTGTAGATTGTAATTCAGTTTTAAGAATTAAGTAAAAGGTAGTAGGTTTCACTTGAACCAGTTAAAGGTTGGGTTTCCCCTATCGTAATTAAACTGTGGAATTCCCCTGAAATCCCTTGTATGTTGCAATAGTTAAAAAAATGCACAAAATGGTTTAACAAATACTAATTTACTATAGTCATAATTACCTAGATAGAACTGCTTAAATGTTTTCATTTTATTATTCATTAGCTTCTTAAATGCAAACTTAAGCAACTTTCTAAATAGTCTTCATTAAAAATGTTGGACCATTTTGTTGGCGTGTGTAAATAGTTTAGCTTCACACCTAATTTCTAAAAAGTTGGGACGCTGTTTAAAATGTGAAGAAAACAAGAATGCAAAGATTTGGAAAATAGTCATATTTTATTCACAGTAAAACATAGATCACAGATCAGAAGATGAAAGTTGCACGTTTCCATTTCATTTAAAAAATAAATGACTTAGAAATGGATGGCAGCAACACATCTCAAAAAGGTTGGTAAAGGGTTAACAAAAAGATGGAAAATGTCTACCTTTGAACTTCTGATCTGTGTTCTATGTTCTGAATGAAATATGGCTATAAGAGATTTCAAAATCACTGTATTCTTGCTTCCCTTACATTTTATTTATTTCTTTTACTTACTTACATAGCGCCATTAATTCCACAGCGCTTCACAAACATTATCATCACTGTCCCCATTGGGACTCACAATCTAGATTCCCTATCAGTAATGTCTTTGGAGTGTGGGAGGAAACCGGAGAACCCGGTGGAAACCCATGCAAACATGGGGAGAACATACAAACTCCTTGTGGATGTTGTCCTTGGTAGGATTTCAACCCAGGACCCCAGACACAGCAAGGCTGCTGTGCTAACCACTGAGCCACCGTGCTGCCCATCTTACAAAATATTTTGTAATTGGGCTTTACAAAACTAATAAAAATCTGTCAGAACTCCTGCTACCGACGACACTCTCTGCACTCCCCCATCCTTCTCTCAGTGTTATAGATAGGTGCAGGGAGGCTGTACACATATCTTCAGTGTTGACAGGGGAAAAGCATCTACAATCTCAGGGAGGGAATAAAACACAAGCTGTAGTTTACAAGTAAAGTACATTATAAGGAAATAAGTTAATACTGGAGCTATGCTGATACATGAATTACTGAAGACTGCAGAATCCTCGATACACACAGACCTCACAACCAGCATGTATTTCTGGTAGAGGCACATAGACCTCACATTCAGCATGTATAACAGGAAAGATCAGCCCCACGTGAGAAAAATTTGAATCTTGGACCAGACTTCAAAGTGAGTATCAGGGGTTTAAAATTAATGAATGAAAGAAGATTTTAGGCAGAAACTTAGTGGAACTCATTAGTTAAAAAATTTCACTAACAAATGTAAAAATATTTTTTACAAAGTCAAATGTGTCCATAGTTTTTAATCTAAATGGTTATGGAAATGGGAAAAACAAACATCAAATACACCCTGCATGTGTATAAGAGAGCATTGAAAAACTGTTTATATAGTTTTACCCACCAAGCCAAACTCACCATGATGATGGCAACATTTCTAAACATAAAATCCTAAGGCTATGTGCGCACATTCAGGATTTGATTGAGATATTTCTGCAGCGTTTCTGAATCTCTTGTCGGTAAAAAGAAGACCGTTTTGCTGCGTTTTTGATGCGTTTTTTAGATGCGTTTTTGTACATCAATGAATGCTTTTTGGAGCTAAATAAAGATATTTGAAAAAAGAAAAGTGTGATATCGCTTTAACCCTTGGATTGCTGTCAGACCTAGGGTGAGTATATTGGTTAATTTAAATGATTAAAGAATGTGTCTGCAGTATTTCAAATAAAGTGTTTTACTCTGGGTGTGTGTTTATTTAACTCTTTAATTAGGTTTATTAATGAAAGGATCTGAAAGACACCTTGTCATCAATAAACAAAAGGGCTAGGTGTCAAGTAATCCCATATACCCAATCTCATTAACATTTCCATTCAAGTAATTTCTGGGGCAGCTGAGAGCTGCTATTTTTAGCCTAGGAAGGTGCCATTAGGCAAACATGTTTCCTGGCAGTGGCCAAAATGCTGTATTCTAATGCCGAACTTTTGGTGTCAATACATGTGGATCCACCGCATATAATGACATTTCAGTTGGTCAAACTCAACAGCGGAGTGGGGTAATACGGTTGGGGTTCATGTCAGCCTTGTATTGGCATCTAACACGAAGTCCAGATTAGTAATGGAGAGGAGTCTATAAGATGCCCCCATTACTAACCCCGTAGTAAAGGATTTAGATGTTTTTTCAATAAAGACATGGCCAGAATAAAGTATTTTATTGAAATAAAATGACACACGGTTTTAATAATTTTTTTATTATTCTCTTAATCCCCCGAATTCCTCGACTCCTGAAAAAAAAACAAAAAAAAAACAACCATATCCCTCACCTCTCCGCCGTCATGACGTAATCCAGATTGTCCCATGGCGATTCGGGTAATTTCTACAGCAGCCACATCAATCACCGATGTGACTACTTTAGAAGACAGCACTGTACACTGACAGGAGCGTAATCACTCCTGTCACTATACATCGCTGTGCTGCAGGGGTGAGGTCACCTGAGTTCATCAGCTGAAGATCAGCTGATCAGCTCTGGTGACCTTATTACTGCATCAATTACGCGTGGGAACATTCGTGAGAGTATTCTCACGCAGCATCAGTGCCTTAAAGTGAGGTCCTGGAGCTCTCTGCTGATCTTCAGCTGATGAACTCATGTGACCTCATACAGCAGTGCAGCGATGTACACTGCCGGGAGAGAGTGCGCTTCCGTCAGTGTATCACCGGCAGCCGGGTGATCGAGTCCCCGGGGGACATCGGGAGGACGCCGGACAGGTGAGAATAGGTGTTTTTTTATTTTAAATAGATTTTTACTTCTTTTCTTTTTTTTTAACACTGTGCACACGCCGGCTGGGATGAGTAGACGACTTCTCCCCTCAGCCGTGCAGCTCTCGCCGTTATCAGCAGGAGCGGCGGCGGCCGGATGATGGGAGAAGTAGCTTTCTTCCCCGGCCCGGGTACCTTTCTTTGTGCATTTTTGCGCTGCAGAAACGCTACAAAGAACGCCACAAAGAATGGACATGCAGCGGATTTTAACGCAATGACAAACCTGAGCAGAAAATTCCGCATCATGTGCACAGCACATCAGGATTGTCATTGAATTAGCTGGCAGATCGATTACATAGCATTTTGGTGCATTTCAGCGTGGAAAAAAAGCAGCGAAAACGCATCAAAAACACACAGTGTGCACATAGCCTAATATCCACAACACTGTACTACACATTGTCTTTAACCCCTTTTAAGCCCATGACGTATTAATACACATCTGTGCCCTGGGACTTAAGAGCCTGACCCGTATTAGTACGTCATCGCGATCGCGCGCGCACACAGGCTGACACCCGGTACTATGTGCAGGGAGCGGTCCCGCACCGCTCCCGGCACATTAACCCCCGCAATGCTGCGATCGAAGTTGATCGCAGCATTGCGGTGGCTAAGGGGAGGTGATCGGTATACTCACCTCCCCTTCGGCCTCCAGCGCTGTCTGCAGCGGCTTCCCGGGTGTTGCCATGATGACCCGATGTCGTCATGACAACATCCGGGTCACCAGAGAAGCAGGAAGATTTTTTGGTCATGCGCAGTGCATGACCAAACAATCTTCTCACTGTGCAGCGCTGACTGCCTGCATAGCACAGGGATGGTGCTCCATCCCTATGCTATGCAGGCGATCAGAATAAAAAAAGTGAAAGTCCCATAGTGGGACAAAGTAAACAAATAAAAAAACTCTCAGAAAGTGGAAAAAAAAAAAATTGTAAAAATATAAAAAAAAATAAAAAAATAATCCACCAAAAATAAAAATATAATGTACCCATCAATAAATATTATTATGAAAAAAAAAACAAAAAAAACAATAAAAGTACACATATTTGGTATCGTCGCGTCCGGAACGACCTGACCTATAAAATTGTCCCACTAGTTAACCCCTTCAGTGAACACGGTAAAAAATAAAAATAAAAAACGAAGCAAAAAACAATGCTTTATCATCATACCGTCAAACAAAAAATGGAATAACACGCGATCAAAAAGACGAAAATAAATAAAAATGGTACGACTGAAAACGTCACGTTTTCCTGCAAAAAAAAAGCCGCCATACAGCTCCATCATCCGAAAAATCAAAAAGTTATAGCTCTCAGAATAAAGCGATGCAAAAAAATATTTTTTTCTATAAAATAGCTTTTATTGAGTAAAAGCACCAAAACAAAGAAAAACTATATAAATGTGGTACCGCTGTAAACGTACTGACCAGAAGAATAAGGCTACCTTATCAATTTTACCACACATGGAGTAGAATAAAAAAAAATAAAAAAAAACAATTCCTGAATTGTTGGTTTTTGTTTATTCTGCCTCCCAAAAGCTGGAATAGAAAGCGATCAAAAAATGTCACGTGCCTGAAAATGGCACCAATAAAAACGTCAACTCATCCCGCAAAAAACAAGCCATCACATGACTCTGTTGGCCAAAATATGGAAAAATTATAGTTCTCAAAATATGGCGATGCAAAAACTAGATTTTACAAAATATGTGTCTCTTAGTGTGTGACAGCTGTCAATCATAAAAACCCGATATCATTCTGGTATCCGTGTAGTCGCACCGACCCGAAGAATAAGGTCGTCTAATCACTTATACCACACTAGGAACGGCGTAAAAAATATGCTAGGGCTGGGGTTGGGGTTGTGCTAATGTTAGTCTTGGGGATAGGGTTGGGTAGGGTAGGGTTAGGGTTGGGGTTAGGGTTGGTTTTTTTTTCAAAAGTAAAAAAGAAAAAAAAGATGATGATATGGCAACTAGTGTTGAATGCAAGTGCTCACTACTTGAGTTTGCATCGGGTGCTCGGGTATGCATTGAGTATCGCGGGTGATCGAGTCTCTGCCCCATATGCTTCGCGGCCAAAAAAAACTCGAGGGGATTGCCTGCCATGCACGACCGATCCAAGCATGTTTTTTTTGGGGTGTCTAATAACCGTGAAACATGCGGGCGGGGACTCGAGCATTTCACTTGAGCACCCGTGATACATGGTGCATACCTGAGTACCCAATGCAAACTCAAGTAGCGAGCACTTGCGCTCAAGACTAATGACAACTTATTCAATATGATGACCCAATGTCATCAAATTCTGTGTCGTACCTCTGGGTTCAAAATGTTCACTATACCCCTTGATAAAATCCTTGAGGGGTGTAGTTTCCAAAATGGGGTCACTTGTGGGGGGTTTCAACTATTTAGTCACATCAGGGGCTCTCCAAACGATACATGGCATCCGCTCTCGATTCCAGCCGATTTTGCGTTCAAAAAGTCACACAGTGCTCCTTCCCTTCTGAACTTTGCCATGCGCCCAAACACTGTATTTTCCCCACATATGGGGTATAGGCGTACTCAGGAGAAATTGCACAAAAGTTTTTGGGGTCCATTTTCTCCTCTTACCCTTGTAAAAATAAAAAAATTGGGGCTAAAACATCATTTTTGTGGAAAATGTTTGATTTTTTTATTTTCACAGCTCCATGTTATAAACTTCTGTAAAGGACTTGGGGGTTCAAGATGCTCACCACACATCTAGATAAGTTCCCTGAGGGGTCTAGTTTCCAAAATGGTGTCACTTGTGGGGGGTTTCCACTGTTTAGGCACATCAGGGGCACATCCGCTAATTATTCAACCAAATTTTACAATCAAAAAGTCAAATGGCGCTCCTTCCCTTCCGAACCCTGCCGCGCGCCCAAACAGTGGTTTTCCCCCACATATGGGGTATCTGCTAACTCAGGAGAAATTGCACAACAAACTGCATAGTGCAATTTCTTCTGTTACCCTTATGAAAATGCAAAAGTGGGGGCTGAAAAACATTTTTGTGGGAAAAATGTGAAAATTTTATTTTTACGGCTCAATGTTATAAACTTCTGTGAAGCACCTGGGGGTTCAAGGTGCTCACCACACATCTAGATAAGTTCCCTGAGGGGTCTAGTTTCCAAAATGGTGTCACTTGTTGGGAGTTTCCACTGTTTAGGCACATCAGGGGCTCCCCAAATGCAACATGGCGTCCGCTAATTATTCAAGCAAATTTTACAATCAAAAAGTCAAATGGCACTCCTTCCCTTCCAAACCCTGCCGTGCGCCCAAACAGTGGTTTTCCCCCTCATATGGGGTATCTGCTTACTCAGGAGAAATTGCACAACAAATTTTGGGGTCCATTTTTTCCTGTTACCCCTGCGAAAATAAAAAAAATTGGGTCTAAAGTAACATTTTTGTGAAAAAAGTTAAATGTTAATTTTTTTCTTCCACATTCCAAAAATTCCTGTGAAGCACCTGAAGGGTTAATGAAGTTCTTGAATGTGGTTTTGAGCACCTTGAGGGGTGCAGTTTTTAGAATGGTGTCACTTTTGGGTATTTTCTGTCATACAGACCCCTCAAAGTGACTTTAAATATGATGTGGTCCCTAAAAAAATGGTTTTGTAAATTTTGTTGGAAAAATGAGAAATCGCTGGTCAACTTTTAACCCTTATAGCTCCCCAATAAAAAAAAAAATTAGTTCCAAAATTGTGCTGATGTAAAGTAGACATGTGGGAAATGTTATTTATTAACTATTTTGTGTGACATATCTCTCGGATTTAAGGGCATAAAAAGTAAAATTTTGAAAAATGCAAAATTTTCTAAATTTTCACCAAATTTCCGTTTTTTTCACAAATAAACAAAGTGATATCGAAGAAATTTTACCACAATCATGAAGAACAATATGTCAAGAAAAAACAATCTCAGAATCATGGGGATCTGTTGAAGCGTTCCAGAGTAATTACCTCATAAAGTGACAGTGGTCAAAATTGGAAAAATTGGCCTGGTCATTAATGTGCAAACCACCTTGGGTTGTAATGGGGTTAAAGAGAGCCTGTCACCCCCATAATGCAAAATAAACTCCTTATACAGTTATATAGGTGACTTAGCCCCCATAAAAATCATACCAGCTGTATACATTTTAGCATAACAGTGGCTGAGAAATTGACTTAATTCAAATGCAAATAATTGGTGCACCCTTGGTGAGGACAAGGGCTCAATGCATCCTTATGCTCCCCCCATTTTGCATTTTTAGCACTCCCTCTGATCCTGTTTGACAGCGCTCCTTGCCCAGAGTGAACTGTGCTTGAACTCAATCTACATCCATGGGCATTGATGGAATGATGTCATAAGCAGCATCATTATGTAATAGATGTACTCCGCCCTTTCCTCCTCTCTGAAGCCACTTGCTCACTACATTTCCGGATATATTCGTGTACTAAGCGACGGCTGCAGACAGGACCCAAGGGTCAGAGAATGCCTATACCCACACTTCGAGTGTGCCACTGAGCTGCTGCAGTTTCAATGCATATGCACAAGGATGAGAATTGAGTAAAGGCTATGAGGAAGCGAGAGCTGTCAATCAAAATCAGGGGGCATGCTAAAAATGAAATTAAGAGGGGGGGAGGGGTTAAAACTGCCGCAGGCTATGCAATGGGTTCAGCCACTAACACACAATACTGCGCTATATTTTTTAATGTCTAAATCTCCAATATAAATGTTTCAGTAGTTTATTTTGCATTTTGGAGGTGACAAAACTCCATTTACGGCCCAAATCACACCATGTCTACGGTGCACTAGAAAAAAAGTGACATATACCTTACAATATAATCACCAAATATAAATAGGGTGACAACCACCTGAGGCTATTTAGAGGCTATTTAAAAGTGTTTCGCTAAAGATCAATTTTAAGGGTTTCTCTGCAAGGAACTTTGAGAAATCAGGATATAGATTGTAGCTAATTCTATTGCTGTACTCACTCAACTTCAGCTGAAACCACGGACCGATTCTTGCATTTAGAAACCACAATCTTCATTTACAGTGACCTCTGAAACATAGCCTTACAGAAGGATTCTTGTACATAGCATATTTCTTGTTTACAGGACTTAATGTCAAAGAAGAAGACCTCAACTTATTTCGAAACAAA
The DNA here is from genome assembly GCF_046119375.1 of Phyllobates terribilis. Classification (NCBI taxonomy): domain Eukaryota; kingdom Metazoa; phylum Chordata; class Amphibia; order Anura; family Dendrobatidae; genus Phyllobates; species Phyllobates terribilis. The sequence goes on from NW_027362762.1 coordinate 211,501,397, forward strand.
AAGTAACACAAGAGTCTGGAGAGGCGTGGGATGTGCTGCTCAGGCTGATTCCCAAATGTTTTTTTACGATTATTAATAAGAGCGACATGTTCCCATTATCTACTTAGCTGAAGAGCAAACACTGAATTTAATTGGACATTTGGGAAACTTGAAGGAGTGAAGTTTTCCTTAGAGGAAAATGTTCTATGGATTGTAGCTTTATCATTGTTTTAAAGAAAACATAGCGAGGGACATATAGTCAGGGCAATAAAAATGCCTATACGGTGACAGACCATTGCGCATATACTATAAATACCTGCTTCTCATTTTAGCATTAGCATAAGAGGTTTGAGAAATCATTGATTTTAGACAGACCTTCTTCTCTGCCATAACAGATTTCTTGTAAAATGTAGTATTTGCATTTTCATAAGATATTATACAAAAACACTGTCATCTTTTCAGAAAGGGAAAGGCGAGGCTATAAAATAAAACACCATATAATTCAGGAATCACCAGATTACAGCACTAATGCAGACAAGAGTGGGTGTGGTTTATCTAAGGGGTGGAGCATAGGTTTCTTGCTCCCCTATGTCAGGCAGTGGGGAGAGGTTTCTGCTGCAGCCAGTTGCCTTACTGCCAGATATGGGAAAAGAAAGTAATGATACAATCAATATGAATTACAAAGCCTGAAGAGAGATTCTAATGACATCAAGTGCCCTGTTATTGTCAGGTGTTCAGTGTTTTTGTCATGAAGACATCTTGGAGAGTCAAGTCACTGGCTACAATCTTTTCTACCTATCTTGAATAATGTGGATTATGTGTGAGTATTTGAGATATCTAGGAATTTGGTCATTAGGATCCATACAAGGTCATCACACCAATTCACAATGAGAAATGCTTAGAATATGGGAATTTTACAACACATGCTTTGATTCTGAAACTTTGGTGAAAACTTCTGGGGCCTGCACAAAAAGTCACCAATTTGGGACAAATACTACTTTTGACAAATTTTGCACCTTTTTGATGCCAGAAGATTGGCGTAGAGATGATAAATTCCTTCTCTTGTTTCTTTCTAGTATAAGGCTATGTTCACATGTTGCATTTTGCAAATTAAACGTTGCTGTTTACAGTACCAGCACAAGCTATGAGATTATTTCAGAAATCTCATGCACAAGCTTTTTTTTCCCTGACTGAATTGGAAAACTGCTGGGGTTTTGAAATCTGCAGCATGTCACTTCTTTCGGCATTTTTTTAACCCACAGAAATCAATGAGTAAGTGCAAAAATGCTGCTATCAATTTTTGCATCGGTTTTGGTGGGAAAAAAAACGCAGTATCAGCAAGATGTGAAACCCATTTATTTTTGCGATTTTCCCAAGTATAAACCATAATGTCTATCATAATGCTATCATCGCATGAGCATGGATGTTCCACATTTAAGTATTTTTTTAAATTGTAATTTAATTTGCCCTTAATTTTTTTCTTAAAGCAATCCTTTCGTTTCTCCCCACTCCAAGCATCGTTTAATTCAATTAGTAATAAATACATTAAGCCATGCCCTACCACCAATTCACCTTCCCCAGCTGTTTTTATGTTTGCAATTGTGTATTTTTTACATGTACTCATATAATGTTACTTCATGGCTGCTATGAGAAAAATATTAAGAAAATATTAAGAATTCCTCCCTCCCAGACCCCTCTTCATCCCCCCTCCCCTATAGTATTTGGCAGAGGAGAGAAGCTGACACTCCATGCAGCTGTCCCCATGCAAATTAAGCCCACAGGGGAAATAGCCTATAGACAAATGCTAGCACAAAGGGTGCTGCCAAACCCAATTAACACAGGCTTGCGATAAACCTATAGACAAATGCTAGCACAAAGGGTGCTGCCAAACCCAATTAACACAGGCTTGCGATAAATCTACATCTAGGTGAGAAGGTTGTATTCCTAGAGATGCAAAGGGAATTCAACAGAAATCTTTAGCAGGGCCGGCGCGGACACGGAATATGGAATATCTCAAGTTCCATATGTCTGACAATAACGGGACCTATATTTTTAGTGGCAGGGTTAGCCAAGGAACAATATGCTTATTTTGCCATAGTTGTGAGCCCCTCCGGGGAGCAGTAACGCAAAAGTAACAAAATAGCAGACCGCAACTATGTCATGTGTGGTCTCTAAAGAAAAGCAAATTCATAATGGAAATTATGGCGTCGTTTGCAAGATTCTGCAATCACTGAGCAATAAGTTATCCCAGAAGTTAGCGATTTTAATAAAAATATGAAGGCTGGAGCCCAGCCCACATGATGTCAGCACAGGGGGTGTGTGGGTCGGCCTCCTTCTTCGGCATAAAAGACCCCACTGAGGATGGATCAGTATTCATTGTCGGGAGTATATATTTTTTATAGCAAATGATCTCGTTCGGTAACCGGCATGGATTTTATATAGTGTGACCAAGTTAGTTAAAAAAAAGAATAAAATTGGTAAAAAATAAAAAAAAACATTATACTCACCTTCTGTTGACCCCCGGTCTCCTTCTCCGGTCTTCCTGTCGGCTCGCGATGGTCTAAAAGGACCTTCCATGACGTCATTTAGTCATGTGACAGGTCACACGATCGCAGACGTCAGGGGTCGCATGACCCGTCACATGACTAAATGACGTCATGGAAGGTCCTTTTAGATTTAGACCATTGCGAGCCGCCGCGGAGCCAGGACGCATCACTAAGGAGACCGGGGGCCATCAGAAGGTAAGTATAATGTTTTTTTTTTTATTTTAAATTCTTTTTTTTACAGATACTATGATACCCGGGTCTGGAGGAGAGTCTCCTTTTCTCCAGACCCGGGTACCATCCGCACATTGAATCGCTTAATATCCGCATGTACACATGTAGTCATGCAGATATTAAGCAATTCAATGCAAGTCAATGGCGGCAAAAACGCCGCGCTTACGCAAAATAATTGGTAGTGCTGCGGATTTATCCGCAATGATAATCCGCAGCGGAAATTTCCGCAGCATGTGCACAGCACATGCGGATTATCATTGGGGAACATTGCAGACCTTCTACCAAGCGGTTTTTAAGCATTTCTGCGGCGGAATTGCCGCTGCGGAAACGCTTAAAAAACGCATAGTGGGCACACAGCCTAAGACTACTGTTTGTAAAACATTAATAAACCCTTTTCTTTGCAAGCACTTTATGGAAGCATTCCCTAATCAGTGCAACATACCAAATATTCAAAACTGCAAGACAAATTATACAGCACTTCCCAGCTTGGATGTGATTAGACGACTGGTATCCTGTAGTGCCAGGGCCACAGAATCAGGCTAAGGGTTCTGATTATGACATCATTCCTCTTCTACAAACCAGCATTTAGGGTTAAGCAGGGAATGTTCTGGATCTAGAATGCATAATTACAATGCAAATCTGTGTTTCTAACATTACAGGAGTTCCGAGTAGCCAATTGTTGTACGTCAAATAATTACACTTGAAGAAGAAAGTGCTTCTATATATAACATGCTGCTTGCTTGTTCTCATAGCGGTACAATTCTCCGAATTACTACCTGCAGAACTCTATGTAGGCAGCATAGCATGGCTCCAAAGTTCGGTTCATTCACTTAAAGGGGTTTTTCTGCTAATTACTTAGCCAAAGAATAGGTGATAAATGTGCAATTGCTAGTGGTTTAACATCTGGGAACTCCACAATGACCATATCTGTGGGCTCAAAGCTCTCAATGTAAAAGTGTGACCAGAGATAAAGCATTTCTACAAATGTCAAAAGAACAATCTGTTAGCCACATAAGGAGTGCTACATATAAATACATCTTCATAAGGGGAGGATATTACATACTCATAGTAGCCAAAATCTGGCATATGGCTAATATGAGTTCTCAAAGGACACAGTTTATGAGATCAATGTAACTAATGCCCGCGCCCATAGGCAGATTCTAATGAGAGAAATCTGGGCTACCGCCCGGGACCCAGGGCTCCGGGGGAGCCATGGCCAGATTGCCCTCATTATAATATTTTTTGCTCCAACATCGGCAAGCTTATCACCAGCAGGGAGCACTACTCTTGCTCTGCTGCTGGCAATAGAGAGACTGAGCGTACCTGCAGCCCCTCACCTTCTCTATGACCCAGCCAGAGCGATGATGTCACTGCACGACTGCGTCGATTACCATGTACGCGTTGGCAAGGAGAGAAATGAAGCAGAGCTGCAGGGGATCGCCAACAGAGGTGAGTTCTTTTTTTTCTTTAAAGTGAATGAATTGGGATAGGGGGATAAGTGAGAGCACTGCACAGTATGTGATAATGAAGTAGGGTGGGAGGATGGGTGAGAGCACTGCACAGTATGTGATAATGAATTGGGGTGTGAGGATGGGTGAGAGCACTGCACAGTATGTGATAATCAATTGGGGTGGGAGGATGGGTGAGAGCACTGCACAGTATGTGATAATGAATTGGGGGTGGGAGGATGGGTGAGCACTGCACATTATGTTATAATGAATTTGGGTGGGAGGATGGGTGAAAGCACTGCACAATATGTTATAATGAATTGGGGTGGGAGGATGGGTGAAAGCACTGCACAGTATGTTGTAATGAATTGGGGTGGGAAGATGGGTGAGAGCACTACACAGTATGTTGTAATGAATTGGGGTGGGAGGATGGGTGAGAGCACTGCACAGTATGTTATAATGAATTGGGGTGGAAGGATGGGTGAGAGCACTGCACAGTATGTTATAATTAATTGGGTGGGGGGGTGGTGAGAGAACAGTATGTTGTAATGAATTGGGGGAGTATGTGGCTATACGGAATTGGGGTATGTAACTATAATGAATTGGGGGTATGTGGCTATACTGAATTGGGGTATGTAACTATAATGAATTGGGGGATATGTGACTAATGAATTGGGGGTATTTAATTTTAATTTTGGGTATGCAGTTAGAATGAATTGGGGAGAGGACATGTAATTATAATGAATTGGGGGGGGAGCACAGTGGGGGAGTTGAGGACGCAGGAGAGTGACTGGTAATGAATTGGGGAAAAGAGCACAGTGCTAATTAATTGATATTTTTATTGGGCTGGTAAAAGTGACTAATTATAGTTAGTGGGGGTCAAAGTGGTGGTGTATTTATATTTTGATTGTGGGTTGCACAATGGCTAATTAATTATATATTAATAGTTGGTGCATGTCTGTATTCAGCGGCGCAGTGTGGGGGATTCTTTTTTTTAGGAAACATGTGTGTATATACAGTTGAAACCAGAAGTTTACATACACTATATAAAAAGACACATATGAATGTTTTTCTCAATATCTGACATGAAATCAGAATAAACCTTTCCTATTTTAGGTCAATTAGGATTACCATAATTTTTAATATTTGCTAAATGCCAAAATAATGAGAGAGAGAATGTTTTAAGGCATTTTCATTACTTACTGCAAAGTCAAAAGTTTACATACACTAAGATTACTATGCCTTTAAACAATTCTGGACTGCCCATATGATGATGTCATGTGTTTGGAAACTTCTGATAGTTTTTTTGGCAACATCTGAGTTAATTAGAGACACACCTGTGGATGTATTTTAATGCCTACCTGAAACACATTGCTTTTTTTTGTAGCACCATGGGAAAGTCTAAAGAAATCAGCCAAGATATCAGGAAGAGAATTGTGGGCTTGCACGAGTCTGGCTCATCCTTGGGTACAATTTCAAGATACCTGAGGGTGCCTCGTTCATCTGTACAAACAATTATACGCAAGTACAAAAAAGATGGGAATGTCCAGCCATCATATCGCTCAGGTAGGAGACGGGTTCTGTGTCCCAGAGATGAACTTGCTTTGGTCTGACATGTGCATATCAATCCAAGGACAAAAGCAAAAGACATTGTGAAGATTATGGTGGAAGCTGGTAAGATTGTGTCAATAACCACAGTGAAACAAGTACTGTATCAACATGGGCTGAAAGGCCACTCTACCAGGAAGATGTCATTACTCCAAAAGAAGCATAAAAAAGCAAGATTAATGTTTGCAAATGCACACAGGAAAAAGACTTTAATGTTTGGAGACATGGGCCCAAATTCCGACCAACTATTGTGAGAAGCTTGTGGAAGGATAACCCAAACATTTGACCCAAGCCATTCAGTTTAATGGCAATGGTACCAAATACTAATGAAATGTATGTAAACTTTTGACTTTGCAGTAAGTAATAAAAATGCCTTAAAACATTCTCGCGCTCTCATGATTCTGGCATTTGACATCAAATACATATTAAGGTAATCCTAACTGACCCAAAACGGGAAAGGTTTATTCTGATTTCATGTCAGATATTGAGAAAAACATGCATATGTGTCTTTTTATATAGTGTATGTAAACTTCGGGTTTCAACTGTATATTTATATATATATATATATATATATATATGTGTATGTATATATATGTGTATTGTAAGGTAGTTCTATTCATCACGCTGGGGGGCACTCGCTTCACCGGGTCAATTAAAGCACACATGCAACGTTTTTTGGTAATTCACAGTCCAGCAGTTTATTACATCTCATAAACCGCTCATAACATAGTCCATCTCAGTGGCTCACCGACATGTTACACATAATATCCCAGAGCCTTTCTAGTGACAGACATGCCCACTTGGCTCCAGACAAAGCCTTCAGCAAGGTAACAATATGAATGTCCACATCAAGCAGCGTTTTTACCTTTGCCGGGTCGTAGCTGCTTCGGTCAGCTCGGTTCTGCCACAGCTGTGCCTTTAAGGCTTCCCAGATGGGGCCTCCGGGTCACGTACCTTCCAAGGCTACTGGTATCTCAAACACAGGCTTCCAGGCTAGTGGAGTCCCACACAGTGACCAGGCCTCTCGCCCTCCAAGGCTACCGGTATCTCAAACACCGGGGATCCAGCCTCTGCCTTCCAGGCTTCACCAGGCCTCTCTCTCTAGGCCTCACCAGGCCACTCTTTCTCCCCCTGTTTCAAAACTTCCAGGGTTTATATATCCTTTTGTGCACACAGGACCTGTGATGATGTCACAGTCACGAGATCAGTCACCTGAGGGGGAGGTAAATGGTCGGCCAGAACACACCCCCTGGACATTCCAGTAATGCCGCAAGTCGCTGCATTACAGTATATATATATATATATATATATATATATATATATACAGTACAGACCAAAAGTTTGGACACACCTTCTCATTTAAAGATTTTTCTATATTTTCATGACTATGAAAATTGTACATTCACACTGAAGGCATCAAAACTATGAATTAACACATGTGGAATTATATACTTAACAAAAAAGTGTGAAACAACTGAAAATATGTCTTATATTCTAGGTTCTTCAAAGTAGCCACCTTTTGCTTTGATGACTGCTTTGCACACTCTTGGCATTTTCTTGATGAGCTTCAAGAGGTAGTCACCGGAAATGGTTTTCACTTCACAGTTGTGCCCTGTCAGGTTTAATAAGTGGGATTTCTTGCCTTATAAATGGGGTTGGGTCCATCAGTTGTGTTGTGCAGAAGTCTGGTGGATACACAGCTGATAGTCCTACTGAATAGACTGTTAGAATTTGTATTATGGCAAGAAAAAAGCAGCTAAGTAAAGAAAAACGAGTGGCCATCATTATTTTAAGAAATGAAGGTCAGTCAGACCGAAAAATTGGGAAAACTTTGAAAGTGTTCCCAAGCGCAGTTGCAAAAACCATCAAAAGCTACAAAGAAACTGGCTCACATGAGGGCCGCCCCAGGAAAGGAAGACCAAGAGTCATCTCTGCTTCTGAGGATAAGTTTATCCGAGTCACTAGCCTCATAAATCGCAGGTTAACAGCAACTCAGATTAGAGACCAGGTCAATGCCACACAGAGTTCTAGCAGCAGACACATCTCTTCAACAACTGTTAAGAGGAGACTTTGTGCAGCAGGCCTTCATGGTAAAATAGCTGCTAGGAAACCACTGCTAAGGACAGGCAACAAGCAGAAGAGACTTGTTTGGGCTAAAGAACACAAGGAATGGACATTAGACCAGTGGAAATCTGGTCTGATGAGTCCAAATTTGAGATCTTTGGTTCCAACTACTGTGTCTTTGTGCGACGCAGAAAAGGTGAACGGATGAACTCTACATGCCTGGTTCCCACCGTGAAGCATGGAGGAGGAGGTGTGATGGTGTGAGGGTGCTTTGCTGGTGACACTGTTGGGGATTTATTAAAAATTGAAGGCATACTGAATCAGCATGGCTACAACAGCATCTTGCAGCGGCATGCTATTCCATCAGGTTTGCGTTTAGTTGGACCATCATTTATTTTTCAACAGGACAATGACCCCAAACACATCTCCAGGCTGTGTAAGGGCTATTTGACCAAGAAGGAGAGTGATGGGGTGCTACCCCAGATGACCTGGCCTCCACAGTCACCAGACCTGAACCCAAACAAGATGGTTTGGGGTGAGCTGGACCGCAGAGTGAAGGCAAAAGGGCCAACAAGTGCTAAGCATCTCTGGGAACTCCTTCAAGATTGTTGGAAGACCATTTCCGGTGACTACCTCTTGAAGCTCATCAAAAGAATGCCAAGAGTGTGCAAAGTAGTCATCAAAGCAAAAGGTGGCTACTTTGAAGAACCTAGAATATAAGACATATTTTCAGTTGTTTCACACTTTTTTGCTAAGTATATAATTCCACATGTGTTAATTCATAGTTTTGATGTCTTCAGTGTGAATGTACAATTTTCATAGTCATGAAAATACAGAAAAATCTTTAAATGAGAAGGTGTGTCCAAACTTTTGGTCTGTACTGTATATATATATATATATATATATATATATATATATATATATATATATATATATATATATATATCATACATATGTGATGTTTTTTTTGCTAGGTTCCGCGGTGAATAGTGCAGCAAACTCTGAAGTGGCCACATCACGGCTTTAGGATATTGACAAAAAGGTTTGACAAGATGGAGAAGAAACAACCAAAATGGCTGTAATCAGACGAGACGTCAGCGGTAAAGGCCCCGCCAGACTAAGTGACTCTGCGGCGATCCCGACAACGATACGACCTGTCAGGGATCGTTGCAGCGTCGCTATGTGGTTGCTGGTGAGATGTCAAACAGTCAGATCTTCCCAACGACGCAGCAACAATGCGGCGACCTGTAACAATCTGTATAACGATGCACGCCTATGTGTTTCTGTGTGTGAGTCGTCAACAAGGTCGTTGGTAAGGTGTCAAACACACCGATGCATGCTACCCAGCGGGACCTCAACGATCAAAGAAATGTCCAGACCATTCCATCACAACCAGCGAACTCACAGCAGGGGCCTGGTCGCTGCTAAGTGTCAAACGTAGCAAGATCGCTGCTGAGGTCGCTGTTGCGTCACAAAACTTGTGACTTAGCAGCAATCTCGCTAGCGATCTCGCTTAGTGTGACAGGGCCTAAGTTACTGGCTGTAAATATTTATTCTGTATCTGCACTATTCAAACGTTTACATGGTGATCAGTAGCACTAAACGACCACTGATAGGTAAACCATGATCATTGTTCTCGGCAGTGTGAGTCTTCTTTACAGAGGATGATGATGTTTTGTGCTGCACAAAAAGTCATTTCACCTGATAAACAAACGTTTTGCTCATTCATTGAGTGATCGGCAGCCTGTTTACACTGGAAGGATATATCATAAGAATGCTTCTTCACTGATTATCCTTCTTCCATAGCATCCCCTCTTGTTATGTACAGCCCTGTCCCTTATTATATAGCATCTTCTCTTGTTATGTATAGCCCCATCCCTAATTACATGGTATCCTCTATAGCTATGTTTAGCGCTGTACGTAACGGAAAAAAATTGGCGTCTACAGATGTGCATCAGAGCACCTTTGAGTTCATCAAGTGACCTGTCACATGACCTCCCAAAAATATCATGTGGCATGTCACATGATACATCGGGTGCTGGGGGGCCCATGCACCCTAAACTGCTCGGGGCCTTGGCTACCGTTAATCCACCACTGCCCCCGCTCCTCTTCTCTCTCCGCTCTGTAGGGTTATTGACAGGCTGCTTTGAATGCGCATACCCAAAGACGTCCTTACAGGGTTGAATATTAGGCCATTGAAGACCAGGCCTAATTTGATAGTAAAGGGGTTTCCACTACATGGACTACCCCTTCCTAAATGCTGTTGTTACCCGAGTAGAATAAAAAAAAAAAAAACATTATACTTACCTCCTGTACCAGCAGTTTTCAGCAATGTCAGCACTAGGTCTCTTGGCTCACTAGTGAAATTATTATTTCATATGAGCACTGCAGCCAATCAGCAGTCGCTAATGAACTGCATTGTTCACACTAGCATCAACGAAACTCAGTATCATATCAATGTCAATCAAATACCAGGAGACAAGGCGCCAACATTGCTGGAACGACGCCCGTGTGGGAAGCGAGTATTTTTTTATTTTGCTCAAAAACATCACCATTTAAGAAAGGGTTATCCAAGTAATGGACGACCCCTTTTAATGTACACACTTTTTATATTTTCAATGTGATATTCCAGGAGCTAGAAATATTTTATGTTTTGTAGATGTAGCTGTATGATCGCTTATTTTCTGCAGTAATAGTATTTTCAATGGCACAATTTTTACATACAACCTAATGCCTAACTTTTATTAACTGTGACAAAGTCACTGGCAAAGTACTGGAGGGGAGATATGTTTCACTGAGGGTGTCAGCTTCAGTGATATGAACCTAGGAAAATGCTCCAGCACACTAAGTGCTGAGAGAGGTTAATCAGCCATGTTTAGTGCTAGGTTGACTGAACAGCTGTAGAGTGGGAGGAGTCCAGAGGATAAATACCCAACCTTCTAGAGCATTCAGTGTAGGTGGGTCAGGAGGTGCAAGCTCTGGAGCTGTGTTTTCATGTTAAGGAAAGCTGAACCTTGTGTTTGTTCCTGAAGCGAGCGGATTCCCGTAGCAACAAGGACTGTGCCATACGTTATGTTTTTTGTTTTCCTGTTAGGCCGGGAAGTCAGTGTTTTTTTTTCTAACGTTGCACTGGTTTATGCAGTACTTTTAATAAACCAGTGGAAGATTAAAAGAGACAGTGTTCCTATGTCTATCTCTATGTGCAGCCAAGTGAGCTGATCTACCACATAACTGTATGGGAAAAAAAAAAGCACCAATTCTGTTTTTTTACATTTTCCACTTTGAGTTGCTGCACAAATAAATTGTTCATTTTATTCTGCGGTCAGCACCATTATAGCAAATTTATATAGTTTTATTTATGTTTTATTACTTTTATACATTAAATACTGTTTGAAAAAAAAACATTTGTTTTTGTGGTAATGTGGACTTAATTGTTGCTTAACAAGATTTCATTATCGTTGGTCCCATTTTGGGGTACATATGATTTTTTGATCACTTTTCATTAAATTTTTTGGGAGGCTGAAAAAATAATTTCTGGTTTGCTTCCTTTTTTTAAAAGAGCAATCACCATTCATTATAATTAACATGTCACTTTTTCTGCAAAACAATACCAATTTTTTTTTTCATGTTTTTCTTATTTTGCTAAAAAATAAGACTTTAAGAAAAAAAAATTACTTTTTTTGTCACCATTTTCTAAGACCTATAACTTATTTAGCTGAACTTATTTTTAGAAGGAGAAGCTGGCATTTTCACTGATACCATTTTTCATTGTGGGATACATATGAATTCTTGATCCCCTTTTATTTATTTCTTTGGGGGGAGGGTAGAGGAATGGAAAACGGCAATTTCTAGCATTGTTTTGTTGCTGTTTTTTTCATTCTTTGTGCAGGATAAAGAAAAATATTTTATAGTACAGGTTGATATGATTACAGTGATACACAATTTATACCTTTTTTTTGTTTTACTACTTTTGAACAAAAAAAAAATATTTTTTTAAAAGAAGGTAAGATTGAACAGCAACTTTCTAGCACATTATTTAGCTTCACTCAAAACTGGATTCACAGCCTCACAGCTCAGTACTGCTGTATAATATATTCTATGCTGCTGCTTCTCTTCGCTAAATAGGGGAAAAAAAAGAGCAAGAATCTCTCATGTCTCTGTATCCTGTGTATAGGAGACATCATAGCAGATAGTCACAAACCACTAGCTTAGAGACAACTGAAAACTAGACAGAGTTCGCAGAGGGAATAATTGATGCAGGGAATAAGTCATAAAAAGAAATTGTATTATTCCTGATGTACACACACGACAGCCTATTCTGAAAACATATCTGAAATAACAAAGGCATTAGGAAATGTGATGAAAAATACCATTCACTAGAGCAAACATTTGGTTTCATATTACAATATATTAATTTTATATATTAATAAAGAAGTATGGTAGTATACTGAATATAGAAGAACATATTCCCAAATTGTAATATATGTTCTTCTTAAATAACAAAAAGCTATGAAGGATCAAGCAGGCTGATTTTTTCTGTTCCAAAAATAAACAACAAACAGAAACCAAACATACCCCATATATATCAATGGATCCCCTTTGCTTTCATTTGAAACCGGGATGCATATGCTCTTAATTTTATTTATTTGTCCGTTTGTCTGTCCTGAGTGGAACAGACGAAAAGAAAAAGAAAAGAAAACATAAATGCAGCGTGAATATAGCCTGACTTAGTGGTTACTGAACACATAAAAGGCCATAGCTAGAAAAACCTAAGAACTTGATATTATGCTTTGTAATCCCAGCTATTAATTAGAAGCAGAGAATGAATGTGTCGGCTGCTGCTATTACAAGATAACATGTCACAGAGAACAAAGTAGGGAGTACAGCTGGCATATACTGCTATCTTAGCTCTCAGCCCTAAGATCAGCAGAAAGGCGGTAATATTAGCACGGCAAGAGAAGGTGGTGAAGTGCCAGCCTGAGTATTACTGAATGTTTTGTGACATTTACCAGTGAGAAAATATCTCATTATAAGCCCAGTAAAAATAAATTCCTTAAAGGAGTTGCCCCACGAACAAAGCACATTTTAATTAATAGATTTTGAAATAATGATTTCTTCAATTGATGTGTTAAAAAAATGTTCCTGTGCCGAGATAATCTGTTATGCTATGTACTGTGCAATGGCTGTGTCCGACTTCCTATGTACTGTCAGACCATGCAGAGGTGCTCCAGTTCATGGTTGACACTTGGCACATCTCACAGCTCCTGAACAGGAGAAAGCATAAATCACTTATGATAAGATGATAAGTGAGTATACAGACGAAACAGGAGCTCACAGCTACTGCTTTCTCAGGTAACACATTTCCCTGTTTATTTTATCACAGGAGCAAGCGTTTCTGCCATGTCTCCAGGACTCTGAGCTAATCATACACTGACAAGCAAAATGGTAACAATGTTTTGAACTTTTAACTTTCAGGCTCCATATCTCATCATGCACTACAGCTTCGAACGTGAGACTGCCATCATTTTACAGACAATCATCTTGGCTATCTCATACATAAATTTGACTTGCAACTATTTATGATTACTTATACAGATTGCTGTCACTGGAGCTCCTACGTCACTGACTTGACTTTTGATGAGCTCAGAAGGTTGGAGATGTGGCAGAAACACTCACTCCAGTGTTACCTCAGAAAGAAGCACCTGTGAGCCCCTGCTGTTTTGTCTGTATACTCACTTACCATAATTGACCTGGAGCTGTGGTATGTGCTGACCATGAACTGGAGCAGATCCAGTGGTCGGACACAGCATATAAGACATAGCAGGGGCACATTTATAAGATTATCTCAGCAAAGGAACATTATTTTAACACATTCAATTGTGAAACTTCTTATTCTTCCAAGATCTATTGATTATTAGGTACTTTGTTTGTGGGATAACCCCTTTAAGTCATGCCTTTTTTTAATTTAGAGATATAAGCTCTCAGGAGCAGCCTCAAGTGTCTTTATATATATATGCCAAAGCCAGTTTAATAAATAAAATATCCATGACATGCTTATAGCAAATGTATATAGTGAGTATTAAGGCCCCCATACACATTGGATAGCTGTTGAAAGAACAATTGTTCTGCTGTCAACTACTTGTGCCAGCTCAGCCATACACCGCAACGCTTGACCAAGTGCCCCTGTGGAGTCAATGAGAGAGCCGCTTCCATATATCTGTGACAGCGACTTATCTCTGTGCCAAATAAAAGGATCAGGTGTTGAAATTTGGTAGGCTAAATTGTTCCTTCTTTGGAGAAATTTCGGGTGCACTCATACACATTAGACTTTTGGCCAAGCTGACATTGGTTGGCTTGGCTTACTTTAGTCTAGTGTGTATGGGGGCATTTAGCATCAAGATTTATTTATTTATTTTACTCACTTATATAGCGCCATTGATTCCACAGCTCTTTACAGACATTATGGGCACTGTCCCCATTGGGGCTCACAATCTACATTCCCTATCAGTATGTCTTTGGAGTGTGGGAGGAAACCGGAGAACCCGGAGGAAACCCACACAAACACGGGGAGAACATACAAACTCTTTGTCTCATCTGCAATTAATAAATGGCACCTAACGATGGTTTGCCTGTTGAACGAAACTGATATCAGTAACCGTGTTGTAGTAACATATATTGTATCCATCTACACATTATGAGTATTTCCCATATAAGTTTTTTTCAGTTTTCACTTGTTTTAGGTTTTTTAACTTATGTCAGACAGAATAGTCTGAGACATCAATTAACTATAGCCCTTTTACTTCCTCCCTGCAGATGTCAATGGAGATAGTTTGTTAGCTATAATAGGTTTGGGAATTTCTTGTTCAAAGAATTAAAAGCTTTTTGTGCATCAATAGAGGAAATAGTTATTTAATAAGGTCCCTTTGATTACTGCAAGAAGGGGAAGAAAAATGTAATATAGCAGCCAGTAGAAACAGGGACCAGTCTGCGGCTCCACTGTATCTGTAGCATAAAAGACAATTATAAACTTCCTATTAGTAAATTAGTAGGTGGGAAGCCTCTAGTACAAATGGCTGAGCTGGAAAATGTAAGAAAGCTAGGTGTACTTTAACATCTGAAAATCCGTAACATCAAGCACACAGCAATCCTCATGCAAAAACCACCAGGTTTTCCCCATATGACCTAAGGCCACCACCTTTCAGCCCTGTGTTACGGCATTCTGGAATGTTGTATATAAGTCTCCAAGCCACCCTGCAAAAAAAAACCTTTTATTATACTCACCTACGGGGCGATCCGATGGGCGTTGCTGGTTTTGGTCCGGTGCCTCCGCTCTTCCTGCAATACCGTCCTCCTTCTCTGCTTTGTGTGACTGATGCGCCCTATGTCATCCACACAGTGTCCTCCATCGCACTACTGCACAGGCGCACTTCTCTCTGCCCTACTTTATTGCGCATGCGCCAACGCTCTTTGGCCTTTCTCCGAGCATGTCCAGAACAGTATTTTGCTGTGCACTCAGCAGGGCAGACAGAAGTGCGCCTGTGCAGGATCACAATGGAGGACACTTCGTGGATGACGTAGGACACATCTTCCACCCAAAGCAGAGGAGGAGGATGGCATCGCAAGAAGAGAGGAGGCGCCGGACCAAGACCAGTGACACACATCGGACCGGACCACCTTGTAGGCGAGTATAATAAAAGGTCTTTTTTTTGTTTTGCTTGGAGACTCATATACAGCACTCCAGAATGCTGTAACACAGGGCTGAAAGGTGGTGGCCTTAGGTTATATGAGAAAAACCTGGTGACAGGTTCTCTTTAAGAGTAGAAAGAGATGTATTAAATAGCTCAGATCATTTTTGTTTTGTTTTTTGCTCGCCACAGAGTTGGGGACCATTTATAAACCTGAGAACAGCTGCTATGTTAGTAAAGAAATACAAAAATCTACAAAGTAAAATATACCAAAAAAAAACTAAAAATAAATCTTATACCAAGGCTAAAAAAAAAGATTGTTTTTAGCTGCCTGCTAACATACGTTGGAATGCAGTTGTGTGACTACACCATAAACTAGAGCTAAGACATAAAATTTCACCCATTACATAATAACAGTTGCATGCAGGGACCATTAGCTCATCTACAATGCCCATAATATTGTAGGAGAGACGTTTAGCAAAAGCCTATAGAAGAATAAGTTTATCACCTCTATACAATGTCAGCCCTTAGTACTGCAGTATTTCAGTGCTGAAGTACTCCCCATGTGTCTGTGGGTTTGCAAACTTTACTCGGTTGTATCTCACATTCTAACAGTATGCAGTACTTATAGCCAAACTGTATAAAAAAGCAAGTTGTCACAGTGTTAGCCCTGCAAAGCTTCTCATGGAGTTCCTCACAAGACTGTAGGAAAATCACAATTCTTATTAATGCATTAGAATAATATTTATTTAGAAGAAAAAAAAAGATCTTAGAACTCCACTTTATGCTTCCCTTTAAAAGGGAAAAAAATGTGTCCAAAGTCCTGAGGAACTGACAGTTTTGTCAGCCCCCGTCTTCAGCAGGATACTTGAATTTCCATTTGCGTCTGAAGATACTGAAAAACAATGACATCAGCGCACTGAATATAACTCCCATTCTTCCATTGCTAAGTCATGCACTCTGGGATTTTTTTCTTTACCAGAACATTAACAAATCAAATGTGTTTTACTTTTCTTAGCTTGGCTGTGCTAGGCGGCTGCGACTCCGGCTACATTAACCAGCATGGCCCTAGCAGAAGAGAAAATAGCAGTACCATTAAGCTGTGCAATACTGGCAGCTACACTTAAGTGTTTCAGGACAATTAAAACATAAGTTCATTCAATGTTATTAAATCAGGCAAAGTTAGTGTTGATAAAAGCCAAAAAAAATCAGCAAAAAAAGTTTAAAGATGACTTGTCACTAGGGATGAGCAGACCCGTGGAAGTTCAGGTTCTGGTACCCTACCCGAACTGTAGACCAAAGTTCGGTTCGGGTACCAGCACTGTACCCAAACTTCAACCAGAACTCGGACCCCATTGAAAATAATGAGCACCCGAACTTTGGAGCCAGAAAAAAAAATCTCTCTCGTCCCCGAACTTCCGTAGGAACTCCGAACAAAAACAGACTTCCGGGAGAAGTCAGTGTTCGGAGTTTGCACCGGACACTAAGTGTCGGGTATAGACACCGAACTTTTAAGTTCAGGTTCCCTCATCTCTACTTGTCACCAAGTCAAAAGTGGCCAGTTTTTGCTTTTGTTTTATTCCTGCTGCTCCAGAGTATTCAGTTTTGTTGCTCTGGTTTTTGTTTTTATCGCTGAACGGTTCCAGACATATGGGCTTTTTGTATAGTTCTAAATTACATGGGCTTTACCAAGGGAGCGTGGCTCACAGGATACTGTGTAGAGGTGTGTCTTTAGGCTGCTCTGCATTATTACCCTGTGGGCAAAGCCCCTTTCTAAAGAGTACAGGAATTCTAGTGCCCCCTATCCCTCTCTGAAGAGGCTATTTGCATATGTAAAGGAGCATTGCATTGCTTATAAGTCTCCTTACATCGTCTTGGCATCCTCCACAGGGAGAAACTTTACCCCTTAGGCCACGGCCCCCCTATCAGTATTTGGTCAGTATTTGGTCAGTAGTTTTTCTCAGGAGTAGGAGCCAAAACCAGGGGTGGGCGATAAATGCAGAATTGGTGACTTGTTTCTATTATACCTTTTCTCTGATTGTTCCTCACCTGGTTTTGGCTCCCACTCCTGAGAAAAAATACTAACCAAATATTGATAGTGGAGCTGTGTCCTTAGACACACTGTCAGAAGCCTCTTACCCAGCCAAATCAACTCTTCTGCTTTGCACTGATGAGGGGCAAACATCCTGAAACATGTGTCTGCAAATAAAGTTCCTCGTTTGGCTTGTTAGGATCCTAAGTCACGTGGCAAGGCCTTTAAAAAGTCGATATTGACTTTTAGGATTGCTACTTCCAATTGGTGGCGCTAGCGTTCCTGTCCTCTTCCCTCTGAAGAGGCCATTTACATGTCTTTGTTGTATGTCAAGTGATTGGGCAGCGCTTACCTAGCCTAATAATACAAGTTAGTTTATAGTATGAACTCTGTGATATGACAGGATAAGAGTTTATACTGTAGCCTGGGATTTATTTTCATGGTTTATCTTCTACTGGGAAGAAAACCAATACATAATACATTACAGAAAAACAGCCCTGGTCAAACAAAAACATCCTGCTACAAGAGACCAAAGTATATAGATCCTGAGTCAGATAGGGCATCAGGCTTGTTGTTTTAGGAAGGAGAAACATGATTTATTGGTACACGGACAAATTCTCTGCCTTTCAGTTGTATCATCAAATACAATTCATTCACTAAACATAATAGAAATGGAATCTGCTTCTCCATGCTGGTGTCTCAAACTTTTTTAAAGCTAGTCATCCAGATACAGGTAGAGGATAATAAAGAGGGTGTAAAAGGACTAGGAAAAAAAAGAAATTTTCTGCAGGACATAGTGTTTTTCAGCCTATTTTCATCAATGTCAGTTTTCACCATCAGTGTTTTTTAGTAATGAAAAAATAAACAACAAAGCTTCTCCTATACATTACAATGTTAAGCATGGACAGCACAATGACGATGACTGATGCCATCTGTGTGCTGCCCATAATTTTCACAGAACCATAAATTTGTATTGGTGATTCTCATTAGTGATGTCGATAAAAAAGTGATATGTCTCCATGATTTTTTACAGACACACAATTTGCAAAAAAAAAAAACATGCACATGTGAACAGCCCCATAGATTATAATGGGCATGTGCCCATAGAACAGAGATAGAACATGTACATGAAAAACCGATGTCTGAATGAGGCCTAATACAAAGTATGGACCATTTCCAGCTTTCACTGAGACGCCGTGAAAGAGCATTTAGAGGTAAGAATTACGGTCTGGTAATAGTTGTCTCTTCAGCTATCCATACATTACAGTAATTCAGGGCCATTTATCATGCAGACAAAACCACTTTAAATATTACTCGCTAAGTATGCAATGAACAGGTTTAGAAATGTGTAAAGGAGCATTCATGGAAGCCTATTACGGCTGCAATCTGTAACAACCACAGGCGGGGACTTGTTGGAAATGGGAAACTGTTTTCATTTAAATTATATTTCTTTTATATAAAAAAAAATATTATTTTGAAGCTAATATTAGATCAATATGATTGAAATGTCATTTTTATTTCAGAGTTTTTGTTCTGTGTTATCTACACAATAAACAGGAGTTACATTTACAATACCACCCACCATATTGCCTGCAGCAAGTCCTGTCAATTCCATGGAGACACTTGTGACATATTCATGATCCCGGCTTTACTTTATTCATTTATTTGTTTGCCAGGAAAGCACTTTATATTGGTTGAAAAATTCCAATCCATCAATTTTTAGCTTTAATAGTACAAATCTTTTTACCCTTTTTGTCCCCCTATTTCCTTATATAGTGAAACGTTGTTTGCAGGATCCTCACTCCTCTTTGTGTTACTCTGTAATGTCTGATATTGTTTGTACATGTGCCCCTTAAATTGTAAGGTGCTGTGGTATAAGTTTGCATTATAGGAATAAAATTAACATTATTAAATAAACGTATATTTTATTTAAATCTATTACTAGATGCTTACATAAACTCAAGAAGAGCGTCCCCAGTTTATATAAAAAAATATTCAATGAACTTACCGTATATTCCGGCGTATAAGACGACCTGGTGTATAAGACGACCCCCCTACTTTCCTGTTAAAATATAGAGTTTAGGATATATTCACCGTATAAGACTACCCCTTTTCCAACGCATACCAAACACCGGTAAAAATAAAAAAAAAACAGATTTGAATTTAACATGGTCCTTTTTTAATTTAAATTCTTATGACATGCAGGTATATAGCAGGAAAACTGTCACTCATAAACATATTAAAATAGGGGGGACCCCACGTCATTTTTTGGGGGGGTCCCCCATTCTAATAGCTAGTAAAGGCTAGGTATTCAGCTGCGGGCTGATATTAGTAGCCTGGGAAGCTCCGTGGGTATTACCCCCTTCCCAGGCTTCAAACATCTGCCCCAGCCGTCTGCTTAACCTCCGCTAGAGACTATAATGATGGGGGATCCCACGCCAATTTTCTTTTTAAAAAATCCTTTATTTTAACACTAAATGACAATTGAGGGGTTAATAAAGATGCAGTCCCTAAATTATTATTAATTTTGTAATTAATTTTTCCCAAAAATGTTGACGTGGGCTTCGCCATATTTTTGTGTCCAGCCAGGTACAGCAGGCAGGAACGGGCTGCCCCCAACCACCAGCTGCCTATTTGTACCTGGCCGGACACAACAATATAGGGAAGCCCTTTTTTTTTTTATTATTTCATGAAATAATTAAAAAAAAAAAGACGTGGGGCTTCGCCCTATTTTTGTGTCCAGCCAGGTACAACTAGGCAGCTGGGGGCTGGAATCTGCAGCGCAGGGAGGCCCAAGCTTTCTGGGCCCCACCCGCTGCAAATTGCAGTCCGCAGCCACCCCAGAAAATGGCGCGTTCATAGAAGCGCCATCTTCTGGCGCTGTACCCAACTCATCCAGGGCCCTGGTGCGGTGGCTCACTGGGTAATAAAGGGGTTAGGGCCAGCTTGGCATTATCAGCTGGCCCTAAGCCTGAAATTCATGGGGTCACGCCAATATTAGACATGACCGCCATGAATTTCTAGTAAAGTATTTAAAAAAAACACAACACCCAGAAAAAAGTCCTTTAATTGAAATAAACACACAATTTTTTAATGTTCTAAATTAAACCATACTTACCATCACGCCCATTCCAGCTGAAGCCAACGATCTCCTGCAATAAAAGTAAAATAATAAAGCAACCTCATCCTTACCTTCCCATGGTTCCCAGGACCGGTCCAGCTCTGCTACATCGAGATGACAGGCTGGACCGCAGCAGAACGCTGCCATCCAGCCTGTCATCCCGCAGACACTGAGAAGCGCAGGCATGCTTGTGCTCCTCAGTGTCTGACTGTGACGGCATCCAGATGAGCCGACAATGAACTCGGCTCACCTCATGCACGTCACTGACAGCGTGGGAAAATTCTCCAGCTCCCCGCATGCGCAGTAGAAGTTTCCCACGCTGTCAGTGACGGACGTCCAGGAGGTGAGCTGAGTTCATTGTCGGCTCATCTGGATGCCGTCACAGCGAGACACTGAGGAGCGCAAGCATGCCTGCGCTTCTCAGTGTCTGCGGGATGACAGGCTGGATGGCAGCGTTCTGCTGCGGTCCAGCCTGTCATCTCGATGTAGCAGAGCTGGAGCTGTCCTGGGAACCATGGAAAGGTAAGGATGAGGTTGCTTTATTATTTTACTTTTATTGCAGGAGATCGTTGGCTTCAGCTGGAATGGGCGTGATGGTAAGTATGGTTTAATTTAGAACAATAAAGAATTGTGTGTTTATTTCAATTAAAGGACTTTATTCTGGGTGTTTGTGTTTTCTTTTAACTTTGACTATGGGGTTAGTAATGGGGGTGTCTTATAGACGCCTCTCCATTACTAACCTGGGCTTGATGTCAGCTGGCATTATAAGCTGACATCAACCCCAACCCTATTACCCCCTGCCACCGCACCAGGGCAGTGTGGAAGAGCGAGGCTAAGTGCCAGAATTGGCGCATCCTATGGATGCGCCATTTCTGGGGCGGCTGACGGCTGGTGTTTCTAGCCTGGGAGGGGGCCAATATTCATGGCACCCTTCCTGGGCTACTAATATCAGCCTCCAGCTGTCTGCCTAGCCTTTGCTAGCTATTAAAATAGGGGGGACCCCACGTCATTTTTTGGGGGGGTCCCCCATTTTAATAGCTAGTAAAGGATAGGTATTCAGCGGGGGGCTGATATTAGTAGCCTGGGAAGCTCCGTGGGTATTACCCCCTTCCCAGGCTTCAAACATCTGCCCCAGCCGTCTGCTTAACCTCCGCTAGAGACTAAAATTAAGGGGAACCCCACGCCAATTTTTTTTTAAATAAATCCGTTATTTTAACACTAGATGACAAGTACAGTAATCAACACTGTCACTGTACTTCATATATATGTGACTGACATGTTTCTATCTATCTAATCTATGTGTGATGCTCTATTCTTTCTATTCTAAATTGTCGGGTACAGATGCTGAATTGCCGGCCGGCTTTTTTAAAGAGACGGTGCATGAAAACACTAATATTTGTTTTAATAAATCCTTTACACTAAATGACAAGTACAGTAAGCAATACTGTCACTGTACTTCATATATATGTGACTGACATGTTTCTATCTATCTAATCTATGTGTGAAGCTCTATTCTGTCTGTTATAAATTGTCGGGTACCGCTGCTGAATTGCCGGCCGGCTTTTTTAAAGAGACGGTGCATGGAAACACTAATATTTGTTTTAATAAATCCTTTACACTAAATGACAAGTACAGTAAGCAACACTGTCACTGTACTTCATATATATGTGACTGACATGTTTCTATCTATCTAATCTATGTGTGAAGCTCTATTCTTTCTATTCTAAATTGTCGGGTGCCGGCTTATGCCGCTGCTGAATTGCCGGCTTTTCATATATTGTCGCGGAAGCGATGCGAACTTCCCTGCTCCGGACACAGCGCAGCGCTTCTGTGACAAGTGAAAGCTGTCGGCACAGAAGCCCTGCGCTGTGTCCGGAGCTGGGAATACGCAGCGATGTGTCAGTTTCAGCACAGAAGCGCTGACTGTCTGGACCTACCGCCGCCGTATTTTAACTCCCTCCACCTTATATTAACTCCGACATGGCAGGGATACGGCCACGGCAGCTTATTAACACCCCCAGAGTATCCCCGCATGTCAATTTCTGAAAGTTCAAAAGCATTACCGGCGTATAAGACGACCCCAGACTAGACAAAAGATTTTTCAGTCTTCAAAAGTCGTCTTATACGCCGGAATATACTACTTAGATCTCAACCAACGCCAAACATGAATGTTTAGGAAACCATACAAAATATTACTGGTATAATGAAAGTCCAATTTATATTGGGGCTAAACCAAGCTTAAAGCAATGGTGCAGAAACATATTTGGCACAAGTACAACATACTGGAGTTCAAAAGTCTCAAACATCTACAAAAAATTAGTAAAAATTTTTAAAAAAATGTTTATTTTTTGGACTATGGGGTTCTCCAGACTTATCACAAAAGACTGCAATCAATCTGTGACGCAGACTAGTGAATCCTCACAACTCTGTGACTGCAGACTAGTGAATCCTCACAACTCTGTGACTGCAGACTAGTGAATCCTCACAACCCTGTGACTGCAGATTAGTGAACCCTCACATTGCATGCAGACCATGCGCTGAGGATGTTCCGGTGTCAGCGGCGAGACCAAGTGGTCATGTGACCACAAGTATGCAATATGCATACTTCTAGCCACATTCCAACTAGTGAGCAAGGCCGCACATGTCTAGTCGGAATGTGACCAGAAGTATGCATGTCGCATACTTGTGGCCATATGAGTGCTTGGACTCACCACCAGCACCAGAAAATCTTCACACCGTGCACTGCGCAATGTGAGAATTCATAGTCTGCCGTCACATAGAGTGACAGCAGACTTTTGTAATAAGCATGGACACCCCCTTTAAAGGGTGCAGTTACACTTGTCGATTATCATGAAGAAGCGTTCCTATGAATGTAATAGGCTGCCAATCACCAGACGAATGAGCAAAATCATTTTTCTCGGCAGCACATGTCCTATATTAATAGGATGTGTGATGGCAGAACAATGATAGTCTATGCTCACAGAACGATCTATTACAGATTGTTCTGTGCACATGGGATGAATAGATGGTCTGTCTAAATGACTGGAAACACGTAGTTATCTATTATGGACATGAGCTACTATGGGCCTATTATTGGGAAACAGGCGTTCCTAGAATAATGAATCGGCCAGTGTAAATGCACTTGTAGACTAGGATCACCAAGGAAGAATCAAATCTAAAATTCTTAAAATAAACAGGAAATTTTAGAGAACACAGAGTTGCTCTGTAGAACTAGAGATAACTACCACTAACCACCACCACCGTATATTCTGAGTGGGCTTCCGAAACTCTACCATTATCTTTACCCTATAGCTCACTGAGTCCATCCTACAAAGCTGCCCAGTCCTTCGTCCTTACGGTAATACTACTTGAATAAAGTACTTCCACATGAATATACTGTAGTATTAAACTTGGCACAAGAATTTTACATACGGTACATCCTGTAAACCAAAAATGACTGATCATTGATTTTACAAGCCACAGAAATAATCAACTGATCAGCGAAATAAAGCATAGTGAATATAATTCCTATCAACCTATCAGACATTCATGGACTTGATTAATAATTAATATGATGTACAGAAACACTAATTGTCCATTACCGCAGGAATAGTAATTGATGTAACAGATGTTGGTACATATTAGAGCATATGTTCTGCCTACTTATTAAACAGAGGAAATCAAACTGCTTTCATTTCTATTGATTTCCCAAGGTAGAATCACAGACCTAGAAACAAAGAAATGCCGACTCCTGGGATCTCAGTCATTAACCCAATACACTATTTTTATATCAGGCACTTAGGCCAGGCTCCACACTGTCACTGAGAAGTAAAAGGCAACACGGCCACAAACAGGGGGACTCCAGTGATTCCCTGTGAAAAAGATTCACTATTTGATACAAAACTACACTCCTTAATGCGCCCTCTTAGTTTATGTATGTCAAGACATGCTGGGTGTTGTAGTGTTCTCACAGCTGGAGGGCCATAGGTTGAAGCCCACTGGGCATTTCTGTGCAATAATATAAAAACACAGGACTTTTAAAGCACTACTCCACCTTTTTTTTCAATTAACCGCTGGAGTGGTGCAACTAATAAGTTCCCTGCCCCTAGTCATATATTTGCCAGCTATAGTCTTGATCTGTTATCGGCGCCGCTCCGGTCGTCTTCTGCAGGTTGTGACCTGCTGGATCGCTGGAAGTCACTACTCAATGCAAGTCTATGAGAGCCAGAACGAGACTCTCACAGATTTACACTGAGCGCTTGTTACCGTTACCTCTGACTTCCAGTCAGTCAGAAGTTGCGGTCACAAGATAGAGGCGCAGAAGTGGAGCAGCGCCAGGAGGAGCAGAAGATGGCGGCTGGTAAGTATAAGACTAGGGACAGGGAGTTGCACCACTCAAGCGCTGATATAAAAAAACGCTGGAGTGGCGCTTTAATAATGTCACTCACTGTTAGGAAACATCAGGCTGCTCCTGTGCAAGCTTCAAGACAAAAAAACAAAAATGAGGATACACCCTACAGTAAGTACATAAGTAAATAGTAATAGTCCATGTAAATAACAGAGGGTACTTAGTTAACACTATTTTGATCAAAAAGCGTAAAAGCCGCCCCACCAAGACAAGGTGACCCAATCAGGACGGTCCGATCCTGTCTCTAGCATTAAAACCTCACCTTGTGTCAGTCAATGTAGATAAGGGCAGGGGCCAACTGTTCAGTCACCTGTCGCTGTGTGGTGGCTTTCAAGCTTTTTTTTATCAGAATACTGTTAACTAAGTACCCTATGTTACTTACATTTACTATTCCGGTTTACTTACTATAGGGTATATGCTCATTTTGTTTTTTTTTCTTGGGTTTTGTCTGTGGAATGGGCACAGTGTGAACGTGCTCTTACACATTGCACGTATACCAATTTGCACTGCCAGGACAAGTCCTCTTTTAACATCCTTCATGTAAGAATTAAGGTTCTGGCTGAGAGTTTACTTATTTCTAGTAGGAGAATAGAAGTAACAAGCCTGCCGGGCTGTAAGAGAAGAATCTGGTGAGTACAGTATAGCACCCACAAGTAAGCATTTGGCTGCATAACTCAGATGCTTGTGAGGGAAATGTCATCTGCAGCAGTTACACTGTGCTCATGAAGACATTCAGCAGCGGGGACATACTGACATTCCACCCAAGGTGAATTTAGTTTGCAGCAGGGCCAAGAATATACTTAGCACTTCCCACTAAGGCCTCATTTAGATGTCCATTTTTGTGGCACGTGTTCTACACATCGGTCTGCAAGTAAAAGTGTCGGACTGGGGTTCCAAGGGCCCACCAGTAACAAACTTCATGGCCTCACTTTTCACCTACAGGCAAATGTGACATTATCCTCAATCACAAATGTATATAACAATGAACTGGGTAGATTGTTAAATGAATAAGATGCTGCCTTTGTCTGTACATAGTGATTCAAGTATATTGTGCCAAGCACTGCTCATATAAGAGGGTGGAGGTCCACTCCTGCCCAGCGGCCCACCAGAGGATTCTCCTGTGGGCCAGTCCAAGCCTAATTAGTGACTGTGATCCGATTTTCAGACCAAAAATCACCCATTTAAATCAATGGGTCTATGAATAAAATGTTGCATTCTAACTAATGCTGTTCAAATTTTACTGTCTACGGCTAAGTTCACAGTGTAGTATTATCAGGTCTGAGATCTGTCCATGAAAAAAATCTGACATCACACGGAAAGCACTAGGACGAATGTGAATGTCCGCATGCACTAGTCTCATCTGCAATTTGGATGAGAGTCGCCTATTCATGTCTATAGGTGCACATAAAAGTGGATCTCATACGGTTCATCTGTATAGTCTCTGATTTTTACAGATACATTGCTATTATGGAAACAATATTTTGTCTTGTAAAACTTGTAAATATTATTAACTACTGATGTATAAAAACTGATGGAATACGGATGTAAAGATCAGACATATAGATAGCATATGGATTACACACGGGTTATTATACAGATGAAAAATCATCCTTTTATTCCGGATGAAAATCGGACGATTCTTTTTAAACACTCATGTGAAGTTAGCCTAATAGGAGAAGCCTGGGGAAAAAAAAATTGTGCGTATGACAAAAACAGAAAAACAGATGACACCAATGGGAAAAACAAACACACTGGCCAAAAATGAATGAAAATCAGATCCAGCACACTGATGAAAAATGGTCTGTATTTCTATCTGGTACACAACAAAAAAAAAAAGACATTGGAAGGAGATCTGACAAACAGGACATATCCAATGAAATCATTTTTAATATAAAAGCAAGATTATCATAAAATACTACAAATCTAAATGCATTTTCCATGGTCAAGAAATTCACGACTATGATACTTTGAAAAAAGGCACAGCAGGTACATAATGTATATCACTAAGACTGTAGGCAGCTTGTGAGGTGTAAAACCCTCAGTACTTACTCAACTAAGGGTACAGAGCAAAGCTACCCTGCTGCCATTGTACAGATGGATGTGACCTTACACCCTCAGTCCTACAGATGTATCCGGTGGTTTACTGTAATATAACAGGAAGAAAACAAGATTCAAAGCTAAATGGTCATTTTCTGCCTGTTAGACCCCACCACCTTCCATTGCTTCCATCATGCATTGCTTACCGTCTCGTCTAGTCCTTAGGTTAAACAGATAAACCTGTCAGTCATGTTGTAGGAGTGCTCAATACCTTTAGGCCATGTAACAGAGTAATTCCTTTTTAAAAGTTTACTAATTTTTTTTCAAGAACTGGCAGTAACTGGTGACCTATTACAGGAAGGTAATGAACTGGAAACATGCCAATTAACCATCGCCATACTACATTTATTAGGTCTTAGAAGACTTATGAAAATACCCCTTCAACCTGAAGGATTGCCCATATTTCTAATAAAACTACAGTGGCTTGCCAATGTATCCACCCCTTGGCTTTTTACCTATTTTGTTACATTACATGTGTTTAAATATTTTCGTAATCCAATTTGTGTGTGATGCATCAGCGCTAAATAGTCTAAGTTGGTTAAGTGAAGAGAGAAAAATATAGGCATAAATTAAATTTATGGGATCAAATAACAAAAAATTGGCACGTGCATATGTATTCACCTCTTTTTCTATGAAGCCCCTAAAAATTTCTGGTGCCAGCAATTACCTTCATAAGTCATATGCTTAGTGAAAGGAAGTCCACCTGTGTGCAATCTTAGTGTCACATGGTCTATCAGTATATACACACCTTTTCTGAAAGGCTACAGAGGCTGCAACATCATTAAGCAAGAGGCACCACTGACCAATCAGCACCATGAAGACCAAGGAGATCTCCAAACAAGTCAGGGACAGAGTTGTTGAGAAATACAAGTCAGGGTTGGGTTCTAAAAAAAATATCCCAATCTCTGATGATTCTCCCGAAGTACCATCAAATCCATTATCATCAAATGGAAAGAATATGGTGCGACGACAAACCTGCCAAGAGAGGGCCAGCCACCAAAACTCTCAGCCTGGCAAGGAAGGCATTAATCAGAGAGGCAGCACAGAGACCAAAGGTAACCCTGAAGGTGCTGCAGAGTTCCCAAGCAGAGACTGGAGTATCATCTGTCCATACGACCACCTTTATGGAAGAGTAGGCAGAAAAATGCCTTTACTTACACACAAAAATTGTAAGGCTAGTTTTGAGTTTGAAAAAAGACATGTGAGATACTCAGCAAACGTATAGAGGAAAGTGCTGAGGTCAGATGAGACCAAAATTAAACTTTTTGGCCACCAAGGTAAACGCTATGTGTGGCGCCAAACCAACACAGCTCATCACCTCAAGAACACCATCACCACAGTGAAACATGTTGGTGGCAGTATCATGCTGTGTGGATGTTATTTGGCAGCAGGGGGGGGGGGGAATGGTTTAAGTCAAGGGAAAGATGGATGCTGCAAAATACAGGGATATTCTTGAGCAAAACCTGTCTGTCTGTCAGTGATTTGAGAATGGGATGGAGGTTCACCTTCCAAAAAGACAATGACCCAAAGCATACTGCTTAAGCAACACTCAAATGGGTTAAGGGAAAATGTGTAAATGTTCTGGAGTGGTCTAGTCAAAGCCCAGACCTAAATCCAAATGAAAATCTGTAGTAAGACTTGAAGATTGCTGTTCACCAGAGGAAACCATCTAACTTGAAGGAGCTGGAGCAGTTTTGCCTTAAGGAATGGGCAAAAATCCCAGTGGCAAAATGTGGAAAGCTCATAGAGACTTATCCAAAGCGACTTACAACTGTAATTGCCGCAAAAGGAGGCTCTATAAAGTAGTGACTTTAGTGGGGTGAATAGTTATGCACACAGAAGTTTTCAGTTATTTTGTCCTATTTGTTGTTTGCTTCACAATAAAAAGAAAACTAAAATATTCACAGTTGTAGGCATGTTCTTTACATGAATTGATTCAAACCCTCAAAAAAAAGTGAAATTCCAGGTTGTGAGGTAACAAAACACAAAAAAATGCCAGGGGGGCAGGGAGGGTGAGGGAATTGCCTGGCCTATATGTCTTAGTACACCAGCTGGTGGTCTCCACAAGGAGAGACAACACCACCCTAGATCTTCATCAGCTATCTTGCCCAACTAATCCCACTTTGCACTGATGAGAAGCAGGAATCCTGAAACCGCCGTCTGCAGATGGGTATTTTTTCCTTTTGAAGATGTCTCAGCAGGTTTAGTGCAGGAAAGGAGGCTGCTTTTGAAGTCGACAAAGGAAGAACAATTAAAGTCCATTGTTTTAGAAAAAGATGTGGATATGAAGGTGATGTGTGGGGGTTGACATGCTGTTGTTGTGCCATAGTTTAGTGATTTTCAATGACACCATTACCTTCCCTGTATGATCTACAATAATACTGTGACTTCTCTTCATTAGGTAATGACTTCCAGTCTCCTGAACAGATATTCTGCATAGTGTACAATAAATTTCTAATTGTAATGCATCACGCAACACGCAGGACAAAAGAGCACAAAATGAAGACTAGATGTTTTATCTGAATGGCTTTGTAATCTGTGCATAGTTTCAGAGTCAGGGGTGTATAAACACTGAGACATCAGAAAAATGCCTTCTGTAAACCATCCTGACTTAGCCGGGCACTTTTCCAGAAAATGTCATGCCCTGCATTTTCTTACAAGCATGTCAGCTGTATGCTGATAAAACTTTCCAGAACTATTTTAATCTGCCAATAAATTAGAAGTAAAATAGTAATCATACTTCCGCCCATTCAGTCTACGTGTCTTTAACATGAACCCTAATGGTAACATCATACATAATTTTAAAGAAGTTTTATTGGACAAGATAAAAGAACATGACAAGGGTGACGTCCTGGGGGATAACACAAGAAGGGGGACTGCGGATGAGGAAAATAGTTCTGAATAAAGTAAATACATACATGGTGATAAAGTGTACAATAGGTAACATACTTAGAATTTTAAGGGATTTATATAAAGTTTATATTCGCTAGACATTGGAGAATAACCTTAGTGATGCCAAGTCTAAGTAGAGCGGAGGTCGAACATGTGCACGTCTGCTTCATTCATTGTCTATCGGACTGCTGGGGATAGCTGAAATACAGTGCTTTGATATCTTTGGAGGTAATCATTCTCAACCTTTGCACCAATTAGATGGGATTGTGCGGAGCACCGTTCCTGGGATCGGTGGTCATCCCAATGATCAGACCAACAGGGATCAGCAAGTTATCCCTAATTCTATGGACATGGGAAAACTTACATACTTACAAAGAGGTTTTCTGGTGTAGACAACTCGGTCTATATGCTATATCACAGGGGCTTTAGGATATAACAGAAGGGTGTTTCCTATAAAAGGCCTTTGCTTTTCATACAAATCTCATGTACTCACTGAATATATTTCCCATGCAAAAACGAACACATGGTGTGGATTTTTTAATCCTGTCAATTTATTGTGTAGATCTGTTGCCGATTTTCCTTATTTAGTTTGAGAATGCTCAAAATTGTTGGCCAATTGTTGAGATTTTCACTGTGGATTACCAGCACATCAGCGGCATAATATTCAATGCCAGAATAAAAGCAAATATAATAAAATGATACTACTAAAAAACAATATACTTACCATAGTGTCCCCCTTAGCAAACCTTCTCCGGTCGCCTGTCAACCTACTTACAACAGGCCTTCAGCAATAACGTGTCATCACATTTGATCATAGCCGAATAAATGCTGCAGCGGCACATGCGGGGAGACGTCATCTCTGGGGGCTAGGCGTACAGAAACCGGCCGTGGACAAGGCCAGAGTTACCAAGGAGGTGCCAAGGGATATGATGAGTAGTGTCTTTTTTACTTTAGGCTATGTGCAGCAGCAAATCCACACCAGCATATTCCGGATGTGCACATTTTCTGCAGCAAATCCTGCATATGTGAACGTACTCTAATGGCTGGATTATAGTTCAGGTAGTGTAAATTAGCACAGTAGTCTCCACTCACCATTTATATACATGCATTGCAGCACTATGATGTACGAGCAAATAGAATACGTCTTAATACTGCACTTACCCATCGCTGGGAAATGTTTAAATATTCAATCCAATGCAAAGAGTGAAATATGTAAATCCATAAAGTCTAGAGGGAAAATATCCTGAATGTTTTGCATTGTTTTTTTGATTGATATTCATTGAAAGTCTTATTACCTGGGGTGTATGGGGTGTCCAGATAGAGGTAGCACCCCTAGTGGAGGGCATGCCGTGTCCTTTTAGGACAGCTTGCCCATCTTTGGTCCTCAACTCTCATCTGTACCTCCAAATAACTGCTAGCATGCAACAGTGGGTACACCCTCGTACACCGCCTCAGGAGGCAGGCCAAACCAGGTGAGGGTAGCCATCAGTTTTGAGGCCCACGGTGACTTTAAGGGTATGCCTAACACTGCATGTGAAGGGTGGATTCGGCGGACTGTGTGGAAGAAACCATCTATCTCCAGTCGTCTCGACTAGCTCTTGTCAATGGCACTTGATAGCCATGGACAAGAGAGTGAGTGAGGCTGACAACCGGCGCAACTCTTCCTCACTTTAATCCAAGTCAAGCGTAAGTCATGACTATTACCTAAAAATTAAAGGGGTTGTCTGGTACTTTAATATGGATGGCCTATTCTTAGGGTAGGATCATCAATATTGGTAATATATATTACCAGATTGGTAGAGGTGTGACAACCAGCACCTCTGCTGATAAGCTGTTACCAGTGTTGGTGGCAGCCGGATGTGCTTATTTGCAGAACAGCACAGCGCCGTCTACTACATAGTGGCTGCAGCAGGGTACTGCAGATCCACCACTATTTCATAGATTAATGTGCTACTATATCATCATTATTTAGCTGATTATTTTGGTAAGCATACTATAATGACATAATATTCTGCTAGATGTTTTGTTTGTAATATTTTTGCATTATCATCACCTTTGAATGTTAAGGTGCTCAAATATCTTAGTTCATATGTATGTATGGAGAGAAGAAAGCTATCAGTTCAGCTGGTCAGATGGTCTCCCAATCCGAAATCAGTGGGTTTGACCAACTTGCATATTTTACACCACCAGAATAACACTTAAACCACACAATATACAGCCGCATGAACAGACATTTTATAAGAGCAGTGTTTGATTCTCTTGTTACACTGTCGATAAGAACCAAATCGAGCTCTTGAGGAAACCGTTCATGCTCAAAGTTTCGGTGAATTATAAAACAGAGCTAATGCTGACTCAGCCGTCCCAAACGAATTATCCAGTTAGCCGAGCAGACGTCTCAGTCACAAGGGAACCCAGCACTCCGAATGCAACCTGCAGCTGTACGCCTCTGCTGACAGTATCTACAGCATTGCTTCTTTGTGTTGCCTTACTACAAAGATTATTTGAGGTAACAAATTATAGGATTACAGCACTATATCGTCAATCACAATGGAAAGATGGACTGGCAATCTATTGTGCCATGATACTACACCTCCTATCTCATTTAAACCCCTTTTAGCATTAGACGTCTATACCAACGTTACACCATGGAAGGTAACTACTTTTACAATGTTTTAAAGGAAATCTGTCAGTTCATGCTGCAAAAAAACACTGCTCTGTTGCTGAGACATTACTTTTAAAAGTGATATACAAAGGAGGCTGGAAGTGCTCTGGGCGGAAGAGAGCACTTCCACTGCCTTAGCTCCAGGCTCTATACTTAGCCGAACTCACCCTCCATCAGGTGACGGATATGCGAGTGCTATCTAACTGACAATAATTCACTGATTGAGGACCTGTGTACTCCATATACTACAGTCCACTACATTAATAAATTCAATTTACTGACAATCATCTATTGAGGGCAGACTTAGGCCTCAAGCAGACGTCCGATTTTTCCCACATGCGAGAAAATCAGACTGATTGTTTTCATCAGACTCTGATCAGAGATTGATCAGAGTGTGGTACGAGTGTGATCTGATTTTCTCATATATGGAGAAATTTAAAAAAAAAATTCTCTACCTTATCCATTCTGACAGTCCGTAAACATCAGAGCGCACTCATATGTCATCTGAGTGCAGTTTGATTTTTTAATGACGCACCGACTTGCATTGCTGATTTTGATCCGACCCTCAGAACTAAATTGGACATGTCTACAATATTTTCCACGGACCACTCGGACATGTCAATGGCCCCATAGACTATCACAGGTATGAGTGCTATCTGTGGAAAAGACTGATAGGACTCATACGCAAAAATGTGACATCTGCATAAGGGCTTAGGCTGAGAAAGGAGCTGTTAGCCCAGGCAGTGTAAGTGCTATGTCCCGCCCAGAGCACTCCCAGACTCATTTGCATATCACTTTTAAGATGGATTCTTTTTTTGCCATAAAGCAATGATTTTTCTTAATATATGGATTCACTTGTGTACTGATAACCTAACACACACGTTATTGGTTTGTGAGATTGAATAAGCTGACGGATTCCCTTTAAGCACAGGTCAGGGTCCCAGGAGTCAGACGCCTATTGATTAGATCTTTCTGACAAAGCTAATGGACATACTATGCCATTTATGCGAAAAGCCCTTTAACCGAGCTACTTCCCAGTACATGGTCTGCAGGTTCAGCTCAGGTCACTATCTTTATGAATACTTAATGTGCTCATTACATTCGTATTGGTTTTCTGTCTTTGTGTCCAAATTAGCAATTTAAAACTATAAAATCTGCAGTGCAAAGAATGAGGCAAAATTATGAAATATCAATAATAAATACATAATACATTAATGAAAACATACTAATTAGAATGATAAAATGTAGTAAAAAGGCTCCCCCCGTCTAAAGTAATGGGGGTTTCCAGTTCTATACATTACTAAAATGTACAGCGCCCCGGTATATGGTGTATTACAGACAATAAAGAGGCCGTAGCGCTCACCCTTAATTCGGCTGATTGGCAGAGGAGCTGAGAGTCAGACCGTACCGATCTGATAGTGATGGCCTACTATAAAGTTATACAATTTGGAAACCCCATTCATTCCTATGTCGCTGAGCTAATCCAGATTCCAGCTGCACAGGTTACATAAGGTTAACGCCACATTGTTGGGGTCCAAACGCTAGAAACTAATTTTAGAAAGGATTTCACTTCCAGTTTATAATCTGTGCCTAAACCCATATGTGATAGATACGCCTGACGTAAACTTGCACTGATGAAAAAAAAGGTATGATGAATGGATGGATATCTGAGTCATACACTCAGCGGCTAAGGCTATGTTCACACGTTGTGTTTTTGCTGCTTTATTTTTCTGCACCAAATCTGCTCTCTTGGCAGCGGAAAGAAGTGACAAACTGAATTTTGCAAAAACCAAGGTTTTGCACAAAATACTGAGGACGAAAAAACCAAGCTGTGAGCATGAGATTTCTGAAATCTCATAGATTTGCTGGTACTGTAAAACGCAGGTAAAAAATTGCATAAAAAAAAGCATAAAAAAAAAAACGCAACATGTGACCAGAGCCTTAAAATGATTTCATCAAATGTGGTGTAAATCACAATCCTGATATCTGTATGGTTGCTAGGTGGGCACTGCATAGCAACGCAGCCATTTTAAGGGGATGGTCTTAAACTAGTTCTATTTAGGCTATGTGCCCACGTTGCATTTATGAAGCAGAAAATTTCTGCTTCATAAATGCAAGTCCTCTCCCGGAAAAACGCATGCGGAATTCCGCACGCGTTTATCGCGCATTTTTCGCGCGTTTATCACGCGTTTTCCACATGCGGAATTGCCTTGCGTTTTTTATGCATTGGACAAAGGCAATTCCGCTTGCCGAAACGCAAAATTAAATGACATGCTGCGGATTTTTGAACGCGGCATAAACGCTGCGGAAAAATCCGCAGCATGTGCATAGAACTTGCGGAATCCCATTGGGGACCATGGGGTGCGGGTTACCAAGCGTTTTACAAGCGTTTCCGCTGCGGAAATTCCGCATCAAAAACGCTTGAAAAACGCTACGTGGGCACACAGCCTCTCAGAGGCTTGATAGGAAAACCGGCCCATCATCTTTTTTTGTTGTTTTCTATTCATGTCTTATTAGCGGCACACTAGAACTGGCAGACTGGCCCACAGAGTGGTGTTTTTGGCTCCTAAACTCTACAGTATTTGGCTATTTCTAAGCTTTTTGGAGTTAAGGCCTGTTCACACAATGTTATCAGTAAATGTGGCAGCTATATATAGCAGACGGATTTCCTGATGTATACCTTTGATGTATGCCTCCAATGTATAGGTATACAGTTGCATGTGTCACCCATGGGTTCCAATGTTTAAAGAAAGTGTAGCGCACAATATAGATTTTTTACTTATTGCGTCAGCATAGACTAGTGAAGCATGCTAGGCTACTCCATACACTGAATAAAGAACACACACAGCCGCTGAATCTGCATTATACAGTATAGCAAAACCATTAATCATGAGAACAGATATTAAAGGGAATCTGTCAGCAGGTTTTTGCTATGTAATCTGTGGGCAGCATGAGGTAGGGGCCAAGACACTGATTTCACTGATGTGTCACTTATTAGGCTGTGTGCTGTTTCAATACAATGAGTGTTTTTTCAGCAGGAGATCATCACTACCCAGACTACCGCTTGCCTGCCTCCTGGTCCAACCACGCCACGTCCCCTGCACTGATTAGCAGCTTACTGACAACAGACAATGTACACAAAAAGCTGTGGCGGGGTCAGCTTTTGAGCTCTGCTACATCTAAAAACTCTGTATCACAACTGCTGCACCCAGTAAACTAAGTTATACATCGCTGGAATCAGGGTCTCTTTCTCTACATTATGCTGCTCTCAGATGAGGTAGCAAAAACCTGGTGTCAGGTTCCCTTTAACATGCTGGTACCTGTAGTTCTTCATGTACTGTCTTTGACACCAAGTTGTCAAAACATAATCTCAAATGTAAAACTCTATTTATAAGACAAGCAGCAAACACTAAATATCTGTTTGTGGCATCTGTCGACAAGCAGCAAACACTAAATATCTGTTTGTGGCATCTGTCGACAGCAATCAGCGCAAATTAGGCAGATTGTATTAAAATAAATGAGGAAAGGTACCAAGAAAGAATTAATAAGAAAAACATGCAATTCTGTCGCTGGCTCACGAGTCTCTGGATCTGTCCAACTCCCTTTCATTCCTATAGTTAAATTTTATTAAATTTGAGCAGGCCGAGCCAAGAAAAATAAAGAACCGGAAAAACAAAATTTACATGCAAAAAATGTCAGCAGTATGATTTAGATGGAAAAAAAAAGAGAGTTTTCAAAGCTTCAGAGAGCAAAAGGTTTCGTTCAAGCCACGTCTGCAGTACAGACAATGTCTAACACAATAATAATCAAAGCATAGCAGGCAAAACTGAAGCTTCTGGCTCAGACTCACACCACCATTGGTTTGTCTTCTTTTATGTGGTTTGGGCACAGTTATCCCTGACTTTTTCAGGGTGGAATAAAGTGGACTGAGTATGACACAACTGCTTGAGCGAGCTGCATTAGGCTACGTTCCTACTATGAGCTTTTGGTGAGTTTTTGATGTTGCAGATTTTCTGCACCTATTAAGTAAAAAAACTCACCACTCACTCATTATGGGAATGTAGCCTTAAAGTGATTTTAGTAAACACCTGTATTAAACAGAACTTTGTGGAGCGCAGTTTTGTGTTATTCATCCTCATGTGAATAAATCAGCCACGGGAGGGGGTACCATTTCTCTTGTGAAAGGTGCAGAGAAACAGAACAACATAGGTATAAGAGAAGTTGTTTTTCATGGGGAATACAGGCATTTACTAACATAGACATGTCAGGAGAGCTGAACTCTTTCCTGATTGTAGTGGCTAATGGAGAAATGCCGAGAGTGTGCAAAGCAGTCATCAAAGCAAAATGTGTCTACTTTGAAGAACCTAGAATATAAGACATATTTTCAGTTGTTTCACACTTTTTTGTTAAGTATATAATTCCACATGTGTTAATTCATAGTTTTGATGCCTTCAGTGTGAATGTACAATTTTCAAAGTCATGAAAATACAGAAAAATCTTTAAATGAGGTGTGTCCAAACTTTTGGTCTGTACTGTACATCCAGAGGAAGTGAGAGAGCAGCAGCAGCTTTCACTTCCTCTGGATATATGCAATTTGCCCGAAGGCGGGGAGAGTGAAGCAGCCGCTGATTGATCACAGGGATCGCGTGACATAACAGGAGAGGCAGTGCCGACACCACTGGAATGGCACCGGCACCAGAAGTGAGTATAGGTGTTATTATTTTAGAAGGGGTAAACATAGGTGTTGTCCGAGTAGTGGACAAGTCTTTTAAAGCCCTCATGCATATTTTAAGAGTAAAGTTGACCAAAACTGCTGATATTAGCGTAATCATCTGACAGTTGAATGTGTATAAGGACCACCCAACTCTCTCCACACATGATAGGGTATAGAAAAATTTGGCCTCTTGGATTTCCAACGGCCATAAGCCACTGCCAGAAAAGTCTTTCATACAGAACATAGGATCGCTCACCTGAGAGTTCCTGGTGTATGGGGATGTCAGGAGCAATAGCTGCCAGACAAAAAATAATTTGGACAACAGCTATCTAATCTGCATAGGAGCCTTAATGCTAAACAGAATAAATTAAAGTTAACGGGGTCTGTCAAGCACCTCTGCTATGATAGCACATAATTGTGCTTTGGTAACTATGACAGAAAACAAAAACTGAATTCGTACCATCATCTTTAATGTAGCCTTAATCAACTTTATTGTTAAAATAAACCGGATTTGAAAGCTATGAAAATAAGTCAGCAAGGGGTCTAAAGGTGGTAAATATAAAAAATACCTGCTGAACCTTTTGTAATTCCAGCACTGTCAATGCTGTTCCCCTTACCAGTCTTCAGTCTTTCTATCCTTGGTATTAAGTGGAGTAAACCATAAATGACCAAAGCAGACAATCATTGCTGTATATTGTTGAGGCCAGTGATTGGTTGCAGTGGTCACGTGTGCTTAATGACAAATCTTTACTGCAGCCAAGGACACAAAGATCGTTGGGGAGCAATGGAGCAACTGCACTGAGAAGGTGGGTGATTCAACAGTTAAGTAATGCTTAAAGAGAACCTGTCAGCAGGTCCTAATGCCGGGGGCGCGGTTACAGCGGTGACTTAACCGGCGCCGCCTCCTCCCTCATTACTGAACACCGAATGCTGGTGGGGAGAATAAAGTTCATTTTCTCCCCGCTGCATTCGGCTGCATGCAGGCGCCGGGCAGCATAGCGTTATTTCTGGTGACCGGTGTCCTTTAAAAATGAAAACATGTGAAGTGTTAAAATCCAACCCCAAAGGCTTTTTTTATTTTACCATTTGTTAGCTATCAATAAAGTATATTCAGTGTGTGCATTAAAATACTTATCGCTGGACGTCTTCTGCTGTTTACAGCACTGCTCAGTCCTCTCCTGGATCAAATGACTGCAGTTGTGACCAGACGGCTCACAACAGCGTTTCTGTGTGGGTTGGGGAGTCACTTTCTCAATGTAAGTCTATAAGACTAAAACAAGCCTCTCAAAGGCTTATATTAAGAAAAGAACAAACAGTCATTTGTGTGAGCAAGAAAGAGCTGTTGTAAGAGAGGGACAGAAGCAACACTGGGAAAGGCATAAGACAGCAATTGGTAAGAAGTTTTTCATACAGTGAATATATAACCCTATTTTCAAAAAAGTTGGGATGCTGTATGAAATGTAAAAAAAACAAGAATGCAATGATTTGGAAATCTTTTGTAGCCATGCTTTATTCACAACAGAACATAGAGCACATAGAGCACAAGTTGATGGAAGCAACATCTCCAAACTGTTGGGACAAGGTTAACAAAAGTTAAGGAGTACTGGACAAGTAAGTGGTATTAATGAAAAACAGCTGGGGGGGGGGGTATATGGTCAACTAAGTCACATGACTATGTATGAAAAGAGCATAGTAGAGAGGCAGAGTCTCTCAGAAGCAAAGATGGTCAGAGATTCACCAATCTGTGAAAAACTGCATCAAAAAATTGTGGAACAATTTTAGAAAAATATTCCTCAGCATAAAATTTCAAATACTTTGAATATCCCACCATCTACAGGTAATAATATAATCAGAAGATTCAGAAATTCTGGAGAAATCCATGTGTACAAGGGACAAGGCCGGTGGTCAATATTGGAGGCTCGTGATTTACGGGCCCCTCAGACGGCACTGCATTAAAAACAGGCATGATTCGTTTGTGCAAATCTTTGCATGGGCTCAGGAATACTTCCAGAAATGTTTTTTTTGCATTTTACATAGCGTCATAACTTTTTTTTTGGAATTGGTGATGTATATTACTGATACTAAACTAATGGGGAAATACAAAAAAGCTGCAATAGTCATTTAAAAGTGAAAGTACATAGTAAATATGTAAATGTGTAGTTTATGAAATGCCAATAAATCTTTTGTAAATGTAATGCCGCACAATGTCTATTTCAACACATATACATGGCTAGACACGGCTGCAGCCAGGAATACATAATTGTAAATGTTTGAGTTAGGGATTTGATAACTCAT
Source organism: Phyllobates terribilis (assembly GCF_046119375.1). Lineage (NCBI taxonomy): Eukaryota > Metazoa > Chordata > Amphibia > Anura > Dendrobatidae > Phyllobates > Phyllobates terribilis. The sequence continues at coordinate 211,541,179 of NW_027362762.1, forward strand.
CGCAGGAAACTATGCTTACATCCTAAGAATGAGCGAAGCGTCTCGGTAAAGCAGCCTCGCCCACGTCTAATGACATGTTTACACAGGACACAATGTGCAGCCGAGTTTGTCTGTATACAATGTTCACCCAATAAAATGATCACGACACGTCCTGTCATAACAGTGCTGAATACCCTGAGAAATCATTTCTGAGACAGTACAAACACAAGTGAATGACTCATGGTAATAGAAGTCATCAATTCAAGAACATTAAACTAAAAACTACTACAATAACACTCTTCTGATTGTCTTGTCACAATATGGATCTGCTTGAAGGGGATGGTCCACAAAAAAAGAGGCTTTCTAGGGCCGACCAATGTAAAGAGATTGCCTGCCTCTTTTTCATTATAAAACCTTGCCCGGAGTGGTCTAAAAAGAAAAGATTTGGGGCATTTATGGTGCTCTTTCAAGCATTTCACTCAGCAGAGAGATGTTTGCTTGGTGTATAGGAAGATCTCTACATGTTTTAGGGTATTTTTGAGTCAGTTGTGCTTTGCTTTGGGAAAGGCATTTTTCATGTTGTGTTGTTCTATATTCCTCTAGTTTTGTGGTTGTCCCATAATAGACGTTCACCTGCCTTCTGCTACTTTAGGCTTTTGGCTGATAGATAGTGGTGCACCAATCAAAGGGAAAAGGGGCCAGGAATAATAAAGAAGGCTGATGCACTCAGCACTGACCAAGCCCTCAACGCACTTCCAGCCTTATTAGCATGTACTTTCAGAACAGGATTTTTCAATCCTGGAGCAACGCTTTGGGGACCATACAGGTACTCATTAATTTATATTTTTAAGTCCTTAAATAGCTTGGAGAAAAACTCCCTTTAAAAAATGTTATGCTATACTTAACACCTTTCCCTTGATATGAAGTATAATGATGGCTATAGACATAGACTGACCTCTATTATAAGTGGACTTTTTAATAACCAAATAGTCAAAAACAAAAATCTAGCTTGGCTCCCTCATATTCCTAACAGCCAAACAACCCAAACATTCAGGGCACTAGCAGCAAGCACCTTGGGATAGGTCATCAATGTCTGATCAGTCTGGCACCTCCGCCAACCATTTTTTCTCAGTGTTGGCGGCAGCTGCTCACTGGAACTACTCAATTGTGGAGCGGCTCCGTCTTCTGATGGTGGCCGCGGCAGGGTACTGCACATCTGCCTCCTATACAAATCAATAGGGGGTGGATGTGCAGTACAATACCGCCGACACAGACAACAACTGATCGATGGGGGTGCCAGGTGTCGGACTGCGACCGACCAGACATTGATGACCTATCGCAAGGATAGGTCATCAATGATAGAGTAGTAGACAACCTCTTGAAGTGTCATGCACACGTTGCTTATTTTTGACTTAAAGAGATATATCTGTAGCATGTCAGTTCTTTCAGCATTTTGCTGCAAATTTCATCCATACTAATGAGTGGGAAAAAATCTGCAACAAAAAAGCATGTCAAAAACGTATAAAAAACAAACGTATGTACAGAATTTTACGCTGCCTTTCTCCTGGCATGAGATGCCGAAATGGTGAAGAAATTTCTGCACCAAATACTTGACGTGTGCACATACCTTTACAGTGGGCCAGTGATTGCTCAAGAAAATAATCTTAAAAGTGAATGATCACTCCTTGAACACCTTTTGATTTTTTTTGCTTTTTTATATAGCGGTCTTAATGACATGTTCATTATTTATTGTGGAGCTTCATATCCATTGCACAGCTGTAAATTTAGTGGCTTGTCCAGCCAAATAAAAGTGTTTTTGCTGTGCCTTAGCGGCTTCACTGTTGCAATGGCTGGACACAGGAGAGCTTCCTTCCCCACTCAGCGTAAGCTTGTGACCGGTAATGTGTGCAACAATCTGACTCAGCCTATAGCTAAGCCAGCCCCCTTCTCTGTCTATGAATCAGCTGTGATGCAGAAGAGTCTAAATACAGGAAGAAGCAAAAATCGTTCTCTTGTATCAACAGCAACGTAGAAATGGAGAGTCCACAACCTGGGACTGGCAGTGACATACAGCCATCAATGAAGGTTTCAATACTACAGTATGATAGTAAGTTCTATTCATTTCAATTTGAGAAACTTCCAGGACCATTTTTGTTGGACAACTCTTTTAAAAGACAAAATTCTGATGATAATGATCATTTATTGTACTATATGTATTAATACATTTATACTTCTTTTTGATGACGCATCTTTCTTTAGAATAGCAAAATGAATTTTACCTATCCGATCCCCCGGCTAATCTTTTACTTCCTGTTCAGTCCAGACGGGCATATGACCATTGGTAAATATGATTTTTTTAATCATTTTAAATCTTTTTGAAAGCTAAATAATTTAACTTATAATTGCATTCATTCTTGGTATATTTACATGGGCCAAAAGTCAGCGAAAGAGCATAGGAAGAATGGGAAGCATTTAAGGAAACCAGGATGGATGAACACAGAACTTAAACACATGCTAAAAAGAAAGAAAGAAATGTTTATTAAATGGAAAGAGGGAGGCATATCTAAAGAAGATTATAATGCAGTCTGCAGATCCTGCAGGGCACGTATCAGGTTAGCTAAAGCTGACAACGAATTAAGGCTTGCAAGAGATGTCAAAAGCAATAAAAAAGGATTTTGGGGGTATGTCAAAAGTAAAAGAAAAGTCAAAGATGCTATAGGATTTTTACAGGATGAAAATGGAGAAATGGTAAGAGAGGATGTTGAGAAGGCCGAACTTTTTAATTCCTATTTTGCATCTGTTTCTCTCAGAAAGAAAATGTAACATCAACTGATCTTCACTGTCCTTTTAAAGGAATAGAGGAATCCAAGTTATCTGTAAACAGAAAGATTGTGAGGGAATATTTAGCTAACATAAATGAGTTCAAGTCTCCAGGTCCAGATGAATTACACCCCAGAGTACTGAAGGAGATCGTAGAAGAAATTTTAGAACCACTCTCCATAATCTTTGAAAATTCTTGGAGAACAGGAGAAGTCCCAGAAGACTGAAGAAGAGCAAATGTTGTTCCTATCTTCAAAAAGGGGAAGAAGGTGGACCCAGGGAACTATAGGCCGGTGAGTCTGACTTCTATACCAGGAAAGATCTTTGAACAAATTATTAAACAACATGTATGTAAGTACATGGATAAGAATGAAGTGATTAACCAGAGTCAGCATGGGTTTGTAACTAACAAGTCATGTCAGACTAACTTAATTTCCTTCTATGACAGAATCACTGACTGGGTGGATCAGGGAAATGCTGTAGATATAGTATATCTTGACTTCAGCAAAGCATTTGACAAAGTATCTCACACCATCCTTATTGAAAAAATGACCAAGTATGCAATGGACCAGGGAACTGTTAGGTGGATTCATAACTGGCTTAGTGATCGGACTCAAAGGGTGGTTGTAAATGGCTTCACATCCAGCTGGATGAATGTCTCAAGTGGGGTACCACAGGGCTCCGTCCTGGGACCTGTATTGTTCAACATCTTTATCAATGATTTAGATGAAGGAATTGAGGGTAAACTGATTAAATTTGCTGATGACACAAAGCTAGGAGGGATAGCTAATACTAGAGAAGAGAGAGAGAGGATTCAAAAAGACCTAAATAAACTGGAGCAGTGGGCAGCAACCAACAGAATGGTTTTTAACAGGGAAAAATGCAAAGTACTACATCTGGGCAATAAAAATGAAAAAAGCATATACAGAATGGGAGGAATAGAGCTAAGCAACAGTACATGTGAAAAAGACTTAGGTATACTAATAGATCATAGCCTGAACATGAGTCAACAGTGTGATGCAGCAGCAAAAAAGGCAAATACAATTCTGGGATATATTAACAGAAGCATACAGTCTAGATCACGTGAAGTCATTATCGGTCTTTACTCCTCTTTGGTCAGACCTCATCTGGAATACTGTGTACAGTTTTGGGCACCACATTTTAAAAAAGACATAGACTAACTGGAGCAAGTTCAGAGAAGAGCGACCAGAATGGTGACTGGTCTGCAAACCATGTCCTATGAGGAACGGTTGCAGGATTTGGGAATGTTTAGCTTGCAAAAAAGAAGACTGAGAGGAGACTTAATAGCTGTCTACAAATATGTCAAGGGCTGTCACATTGTAGAAGGATCATCTTTATTCTCATTTGCACAAGGAAAGACTAGAAGCAATGGGATGAAACTAAATGGGAGGAGACACAGATTAGATATTAGAAAAAACTTTTTGACAGTTAGGGTGATTAATGAGTGGAACAGGCTGCCACGAGAGGTGGTGAGTTCCCCTTGAATGGACGTCTTCAAACAGAGGCTGGACAGACATCTGTCTGAGATGATCTAGTGAATCCTGCTTTGAGCAGGGGGTTGGACCAGATGACCCAGGAGGTCCCTTCCAACTCTACCATTCTATGATTCTATGATTCTATGATTTGAAAGAACACTCCTTCATCGATAATTATTGCCCTTGTAAACATGCCGCAGATTATCCAAAAAACAAATAAAATGCTCGATCATCGGGAGATTATGAATATGAATAATTTACACCACTATAAAATAAAAATCATTATCAGGAGCACATCACACATAAACAGGGGATGTGCTGGTGATAACATGACCCTCTAAGTCTAAGGGGACAGAACGATCATCTTAATGAGTGGAGGTGTGCAAGCTCGACATCTGCTACAGGGATTCTCTATGGGACTACTGTAGAAAGCCAAGCCCTGAGCTCTGCTATTTCTTGTAGTCCCACAAACAATTGGTGGCACATAAGTTGGTCATGTGTACCTGCACTCTATTCAAGATAGGGCTTTGCAGACCTTGGTTCATGGGTTACCAAGCACCATTCATGGGATCTCAGAAGGTCCTAGCAGTCCTAGAGCTAGAGCATACATGTCAAACTCCGGCCCGTGGGCCGAATCTCCCCCGCAGGTGGTGATATTTGGCCCGCCACACCAGAACCACCACCCTTATGTGGGGCCATTATTCTGTATGGAGGACTATGTGGGGCCATTATTCTGTATAGAGGACTATGGTGGGCCCATTATTCTGTATAGAGGACTATGGTGGGCCCATTATTCTGTTTGGAAGACTATTTGAGGCCCATTATTTCGTATAGAGGACTATGTGAGGCCCATTATACTGCATATTGGTTGGCCCGTGACTTTGTCCACATTTTTCATTTTGGCCCTCTGTGTGTTTAATTTGACATCCCTGAGCTAGAAGATAACTTACTATTTTAGGAATAACATGTAAAATAATCTAACACTGTTTAAGAAATGCCTTATACCTCATATCATACAGATTTTAAAGAGTTCTTAAAAAAAATAACTTGCTAATGACTGTGGGCACAAGGCTTTCTCTAAGTAGTGACACTGACAATGAATGGAGTGGTGGCCGAGCATGCGCACCTCCGCTGTATTGAAAACAGAGATGAACAGTCCTGTTCTTGAGGTTCCGAAGCCCCAATTTTGGGATCACTGGAGATCCCTTTGGGTTAGCCCCCCAGCGACCAACAACTTGTCCCCTATCCTGTGGGTAGGAGACAAATTGTTTTTCTGGGAATACCTTTTTAAAGGGTTATTCCCAAAATCAAAATGAGGAGTAAGTATTTTGTACACATAGAATTAACCATCTGTGCCAATACAACCTATTTTAAAATCTGCACTGATTTGAAGCTATCACCCCCTTAATGATGACTCCCCAGGGCTCTCTAACTCTATTGCCACATGATCTGTCCTCCAGAAAACTTTAATGAAGTAGACGGGGCCACTTTGTGCTATCTGATTTCTTTTTCAGCAGTGCCCACCTTCTTGAAGCGGGCATAGAAGTGCAGTCAATCACGTTTTTGTGATGAGCCCACCACAAAAAGGCACACACTGATGGAAAGGAGCTCAGATAGAGCACAAAGTGACTCCACTTGCTTTTTATTCAGGGCTTCAGACGGAAGACAGTGATATGGCAAATATGCAATGTGAACCCGGCCTAATGCTGTCAGTTAAGCATACTCAGATGCACCTAACAACCCTGTCTAATGAAACATCTGACAGCCGCATTGTAACACTGCTTAGCTATGCTCGGCCAATGATACCAGCTGCATTTGTATCTAAGGACCCTGTCTAATTCAATAAAAACAGATGCTCCTATGACCCTGTTAATAAGACATCCCCCAGACACTTTTACAGCATCCTCATTGCTGGGTTGTAGCACAGCTCAGCTATTCTATGCTCATCTGTTACTTATGCAGGGGTGAGTGTGATCATGCTCTGAAGATCCTCATGAACCAGCAATAAAATGTGGCATTTGCAAATAGTAATGACTCAAATAGCAAATAGTTCAAATAGCAGATCACAGTCACTACATTCACAACTACAATGTCACCTCGTCAATAGAAAAAATTGCCTGTGTTGCCATCAATCTAAGAACATAGGACAGCAGAGAGAAGAGCATGCAGCACTAAGGAGAAGCAGTGTACTACTGGAAAATACAGGGTGGTCCAAAAGTAGGTGGACAGAAAGTGTAATAAGGTTATGAAGGGGGAAATTTATCAAACAAAATCCAGTAATTTTAGATAACATTATGTGGAGTGATGAAGCTTCTTTCAAATTATCCGGCCATATTAACAGACATAATTGTATTTACTGGTATAATGAGAACATGCATTTAACATTAGAGCAACAACTAAATGAGCCTGGTGTCAATGTTTGGGGCGGTATTTCAAGTTTTGGTGTTTTAGGACCAATATTTTTTGATGGAACAGTCACAGAAGTCTCGAAATTCTAATGAATCAAGTTGTTCCTCAGTTACAGCAACAGCCTAATTCAAATGACCTTTATTTCCAACAAGATGGGGCCCCTCCACATCATTCAAGAGTAGTCCGCGAGTATCTTGATGAAACATTTCCTAATAAATGAATTGGCTGAAGAGGCCCACTTGATTGACTGGCATGTTCACCAGACTTGACCCCAATGGATTTTTTCTTTTTGGGGAGTACTCAAGGACAAAGTTTATAGTCGAAAACCAAAAAGTGTCAGTGATTTGAAAAATTACATATGAGATGCATTTCAAGAAATTAATACCCAAAGAGACTTGTGCAAAAAAGTTTGTCGAAGCGTAAGAGGCGACTTCAAAGCTGTGCAAATTGTAATGGAAAACAGTTTGAGCACCTGCGTTCATAAAATTTAAGGGCTTTTGTATTATTGTTCAGAATAAAATGTAATTGTCAATGTTATGCTTGTGTTAGTAAATATAATTTTATATATAAATCAAAATAAATGTTATTATTTTCTGTCCACCTACTTTTGGACCACCCTGTAGAATAGGATTCAGCTCTGTGAATCTGGATGCACATGGGGCAGGTGGAGATAAAAAAAAGACACATAGGAAAAAGAAAGTAACTTTATGTTATGATTGTATTGTAAATTAACAATAGTCCTGCAGATGCTATGCTTTGTAAAATTATTGCCATTGTGGGAATAACTCTTTAACTATCGTCAGAAGACCACAAGATAAAAGTAATGTTGTTATGAAGACAAATCATTCCGATTTTTTTTTTTTTTCAAGAACATGATTTTAATATTTATAATAATTTTTTTTATAATAATTTTTCCAGTAGATGTAAATATAATTCCCTTTCAATACTTATCCAGAGAAAAATGATATAACTTCACAGGAGGTTTTCCTGTTTAATTCAGGGAGTTTTCCAGCTGCAGTTAAAAACAATCCTCAGCGTTTCCTTACATGCATGGAGTCTCTTTCATACAGTGTGAAGGAATCAGAATACACCCACATCTCTGTTATAAAAGGATGCTCAGCTCTGGACTTGGAAGGAAATCAAGGCCGGCTGGAATTTCACAGCTCAACAACTATGTGGTGATTTATGAACAGAACACACAAAAACATCCTTTGGATTATTTGTCCAAGCATAAAAAGCTTTAGAACCAAAACCTACATGTACTGGCAGTGCAGCCGAAGGGTACGACGATAAAGCCTTACATAATAACCGACATTAAGGCATAACTTAATCTATACTATAAGATAGGTGAGTGAAAGTCACCTGTCATCTCACCCATTGTCTATCATAATGAGGTCTCAGATTTCTGAACGTACAAAATTAATCATGTGCCAATACAACCTATTATGAAATGTGCAGTGATTTGCAGCAATCACCCCCCCCCCCCCAATGATGACCCTCTCCAGGGCTCTTTTTAGCCTCCATTGCCACAGGATCCATCCTCCAAAAAGGGCTTAACGCGATGACACATTGTATCTGCCTGTCTGTATCCTGAAGATCTGTTCAAATACAGTGGGTACGGAAAGTATTCAGACCCCTATAAATTTTTCACTCTTTGTTTCATTGCAGCCATTTAGTAAATCCTGAAAAGTACTTTTTTTTCTCATTAAAGTACACTCTACACCCCATCTTGACTGAAAAAAACAGAAATGTAGAAATTTATGCAAATTTATTAAAAAAGAAAAACTGAAATATCACATGGTCATAAGTATTCAGACCCTTTGCTCAGACACTCATATTTAAGTCACATGCTGTCCATTTCCTTGTGATCCTCTTGAGATGGTTTTACTCCTTCATAGGAGTCCAGCGGTGTATAATTAAACTGATAGGACTTGATTTGGAAAGGCACACACCTGTCCATATAAGACCTCACAGCTCACAGTGCATGTCAGACCAAATGAGAATCATGAGCTCAAAGGAACTGCCCAAGGAGCTCAGAGACAGAATTGTGGCAATGCACAGATCTGGCCAAGGTTACAGAAGAATTTCTGCATTACTCAAGGTTCCTAAGAGCACAGTGGCCTCCATAATCCTTAAATGGAAGAAGTTTGGGACCACCAGAAGTCTTCCTAAACCTGGCCGTCCAGCCAAACTGAGCAATCGTGGAAGAAGAGCTTTGGTGAGAGAGGTAAATAAGAACCCCAAGATCACTGTGACTGAGCTCCAGAGATGCAGAAGGGAGATGGGAGAAAGTTCCAAAAAGTCAACTATCACTGCAGCCCTCTACCTGTCGGGCCTTTATGGCAGAGTGGACCGACGGAAGCCTCTCCTCAGTGCAAGACATATGAAAGCCCGCATAGAGTTTGCTCAAAAACACATGAAGGACTCCCAGACTATGAGAAATAAGATTCTCTGGTCTAATGAGATGAAAATAGAACTTTTTGGTGATAATTCTAAGTGGTATATGTGGAGAAAACCAGGCACTGCTCATCACATGCCCAATACAATCCCAACAGTGAAACATGGTGGTGGCAGCATCATGCTATGAGGGTGTTTTTCAGCGGCAGGGACAGAACGACTGGTTGCAATTGAAGGAAACATGAATGCGGCCAAGTACAGAGATATCCTGGATGAAAACCTCTTTCAGAGTGCTCTGGATCTCAGACTTGGCCGAAGGTTCATCTTCCAACAAGACAATGACCCTAAGCATACAGCTAAAATAACAAAGGAGTGGCTTCTGAACAAATCTGTGACCATTCTTGACTGGCCCAGCCAGAGCCCTGACCTAAACCCAATTGAGAATCTCTGGAGAGACCTGAAAATGGCTGTACACCAATGTTCACCATCCAACCTGACGGAACTGGAGAGGATCTGCAAGGAAGAATGACAGAGGATCCCCAAATCCAGGTGTGAAAAATATGTTGCATCATTCCCAAGAAGACTCATGGCTGTACTAGCTCAAAAGGGTGCTTCTACTCAATACTGAGCAAAGGGTCTGAATACTTATGAGCATGTGATATTTCAGTTTTTCTTTTTTCATAAATTTGCAAAAATTTCTACATTTCTGTTTTTTTCAGTCAAGATGGGGTGCAGAGTGTACTTTCATGAGAAAAAAAATGAACTTTGTAGAATTTACCAAATGGCTTCAATTAAACAAAGAGTGAAAAATTTAAAGGGGTCTGAATACTTTCCGTACCCACTGTATATCTAAATATTGTACTTTATTATGTGAGCAGAAAAGGTGCTTTTTCCTCTAAGTGGCGGTATAGGTGTCCTCCTGTTGAGAGTCGGATGACATGGAGCTGGGTGTATCGGCCCTGATTTACCAGGACGACGGAGACTAATATCGTGGGTCTTGTGGTGAAGAGAGGCCTGAAGCGACATCCCAAAGTAGCAGAGGAAAGCACAATAGTTCAGTATGTACTGTTTAAAGAGGTTGTCCGGGATAAAATGAAAAGTCGGCAATCACTCTATATGACTGCAGCAAGTGTCATATAGCGCACACTGTCACGATCCTCATGGAGTCCCCATCCCCCTTGCGTCACAATCACATTAGGTTAGGTTCCCAGCAAAGAAGGTTGCCTTGTCGATGGTTGTTGGGTACACATGAATTGGCTAATTTATGCACTAAGTATCTTCATTTTAACTTTTTTTTCTAGAGCAACAATGCAATTCCAATTTCATATTTTCTATGTTTGCATACTATAACGTTACAGGCTGCAGCTTTAATTTGTTGGTTAAGTATGGACGTGGCTCTCTTAGCTTGCACCTGTTCACACCTGTTTTCTGTTTGGATTTGATGGTCAGTCTCTGATATATATGACTCTATATGATTGCAGACTGCCAAGTCATGTCAGTTTGCAATGCGCCCACTGTCACGATCCCCATGGAGTCACCATCCCCCTGACGTCACCACCATCTTCTATTCCCCATGCGGATGGTCGATTAGAATGATGGATGACGATGTCACAATCTTTTGTCATGTGACTGCACGGATCTGACGCCACCTGTCACAGTATTTCATCAATGAAAAATTACAGGTTGCTTCTATACATATATTGGTACCATTTTTCATATCTAAATTTTAAAAAACCTCTGTATAAAAATATAATGCTAATTAGCGATCTTAAGAAATTAAGGCCTTCATGTATCATAGGTGGAAACTTGTGTTGAACCACAGCACATTAACAGAAGTGATATATTATCACACACATATGTAGTGTAAAAGCCAGACACAGATACGGGATGGCCGGGGCGCACCGCTGCTGCCTAACACAGGACTGGACAAATCCCAGGAGACACCGAGCCAGAAAGCTGCTATTACTGATTGCATTCACACAAGGGAGATCTTACAGATATTTCTAGGACTGAAAATCAGTTGCGTTCTCCTGAATCGGGGTTGGTACTGCAGCATATGCATGGATTACTGCAAGCGCCATTCACACTAACGAGACAGCTATGTATGCTATGTATTTATACACCATTATTTGGGACTATTTTTTGCTAAACTTGGCCACTAATAATGTCAAATTTAGTCCTATAGTCTTCTGACTGGCTCCTAAATTTCACTATATTCTGTCCGGCCATGCTCTAATATAGGCATTAGTCAGGGGCCTAAGATCTTACAGGACTTCTTCTTGTTTGGATAGCTTGTTATAATATTAAAGGGAAGGGTAAGGTAGCAGAGTGTCAGGGCCAGCTCCAGGTTTATGGGCATCTTTGGGTGACAGAGTCTCAGTCAGCACCTACAGTCATATGAAAAAGTTTGGGCACCCTTATTAATCTTAAGCTTAATGTTTTATAAAAATTGGTGTTTTTGCAACAGCTATTTCAGTTTGATATATGTAATAACTGTTGGACACATTAATGTTTCTGCCTTGAAATGAGGTTTATTGTGCTAACAGAAAATGTGCAATCTGCATTCAAACAAAATTTGACCGGTGCATAAGTATGGGCACCCTTATCATTTTCTTGTTTTAAATACTCCTGCCTACTTTTTACTGACTTACTAAAGCACTTTTTTTGGTTTTGTAACCTCATTGAGCTTTGAACTTTATAGCCAGGTGTATGCAATCATGAGAAAAGCTACTTAAAGTGGCCACTTGCAAGTTGTTCTCCTGTTTGAATCTCCTCTGAAGAGTGGCATCATGGGCTCCTCAAAACAACTGTCAAATGATCTGAAAACAAAGATTATTCAACATAGTTGTTCAGGGGAAGGATACAAAAAGCTGTCTCAGAGATTTAACCTGTCAGTTTCCACTGTGAGGAACATAGTAAGGAAATGGAAGAACATAGGGACAGTTCTTGTTAAGGCCAGAAGTGTCAGGACAAGAAAAACATCAGAAAGGCAGAGAAGAAGAATGGTGAGATCAGTCAAGGACAATCCTCAGACCACCTCCAGAGAGCTGCAGCATCAACTTGCTGCAGATGGTGTCACTGTGCATCGGTCAACTATACAACGCACTTTGCACAAGGAGAAGCTGTATGGGAGAGTGATGCGAAAGAAGCCGTTTCTGCAAGTACGCACAAACAGAGTCGGCTGAGGTATGCAAAAGCACATTTGAAGAAGCCTATTTCTTTTTGGAAGAAGGTCCTGTGGACTGATGAAACCAAGATTGAGTTGTTTGGTCATACAAAAAGGCGTTATGCATGGTGGCAAAAAAACACAGCATTCCAAGAAAAACACTTGCTACCCACAGTAAAATTTGGTGGAGGTTCCATCATGCTTTGGGGCTGTGTGGTCAATGCCGGCACTGGGAATCTTGTTAAAGTTGAGGGACGCATGGATTCCACTCAGTATCAGCAGATTCTTGGCAATAGTGTTCAAGAATCAGTGATAAAGTTGAAGTTACGCAGTGGATGGATCTTTCAGCAAGACAATGATCCAAAACACTGCTCCAAATCTACTCAGGCATTCATGCAGAGGAACAATTACAATGTTCTGGAATGGCCATCCCAGTCCCCAGACCTGAATATCATTGAACATCTGTGGGATCATTTGAAGAGGCTGTCCATGCTCGGCGACCATCAAACTTAACTGAACTGGAATTGTTTTGTAAAGAGGAATGGTCAAAAATACCTTCATCCAGGATCCAGGAACTCATTAAAAGCTACAGGAAGCGACTAGAGGCTGTTATTTTTGCAAAAGGAGGATCTACTAAATATTAATGTCACTTTTCTGGTGAGGTGCCCATACTTATGCACCTGTCAAATTTTGTTTGAATGCAGATTGCACATTTTCTGTTAGTACAATAAACCTCATTTCAAGGCAGAAACATTACTGTATCCAACAGTTATTACATATATCAAACTGAAATAGCTGTTGCAAAAACACCAATTTTTATAAAACATTAAGCTTAAGATTAATAGGGGTGCCCAAACTTTTTCATATGACTGTATTAATTTTTGGTTTTTCTTCCACACCTTTCAAGAGCTATAACTTTTGTTCATTTTTTGCTCAATCATTATCTTATGAATCCCCATACCCAGGTATACAATGCCATTACCACTCAGGTGGTTGGGATCCGTGGATGTCGGAAAGAAGACCTTACCCCATTTCCTATCTCTTAAAGGGAATCTGTCAGCAAGTTTTTGCTACTTCTTCTGAAAGCAGCGTAATGTAGTCAAAGAGAAGCTGAATCCAACGATGTATCACTTAGATTACTGGGTGCAGCTGTTCTCACACAATTAGAGCTTTTAGATATGGGATGAAGCAGAGCTGAGAAAGCTAACCCCGCCCACACCAAGCTCTCTGTGTACAACGTCAATAGACAGTGAGGAGCTTATCACAGAGTGAGTTGGCATTGTCAGACTAATGTAGTCCAGCAATTTGAATCTCTTAGTGATAAATCTTTCACAGTTAGTAAACAGCACACACTTTGACAAGTGACACATCCCTGAATTCTGTGTCTCAGGCTCTATCTCCTGCTGTTTTCACCTTACATAGCAAAAACCCGCTGACAGATTTCCTTTAAATGCTACTGTTTCGATTGGAGCTGAGCCATACATTCTGTCCACACACCTGCAGTACATAAACGGAAGTCGCAAGTATAAACTTAATGAAAGGGGGTTCCCCAGGTACCCTGGGCCCCAAAACTTGGACGGGTCTGGCCCTGCATACTGTGCTCTCTGGACCATTTCTTTACATAAAAGGTGACATATATCATTAGACTCTGTGATTGATGATTATACCTATTTAAATGAGTATTTATACACTAGCACTAACGCTAAATTCAGGATTTAATCACGATTTATTTAGATATGGTTTCTACACCTAAATTCTCATCAAATCCTCTGATATTCTGTATCCAGTTCAAGTGAATGAAATATTTCACACCCAATTCGCAAGCAGCATAAAAATCTGATAAGAATAATTTCTACGTGGCAGATTTTATAATCTGTAGAAGGCTCATTATTTGCTTGGCTTCCGAACCAAAAAAAGCTGTAGATTAGCTACACTGAATGGCATGGGGGGTATTTTCATATGAATCGAGTGAGGTATCTGGATTTTGTTAACAATAAATGTCATGGGAAAATTCTGAATGTGTAAGCATAGCATAGGGGAGATCCTGAATAATTATGCTTTGTGGACAAAGTAAAAAAATCAAGAATATTAAAGAGTGAAATATACTAAGAAATAAGAGTAAAAAGCTGTGTGCGCTATTTTCTCACAATATACCGTATTTTTCGGACTCTAAGATGCACTTTTTTCATCCAAAATTTTGGAGGAAAGTGGGGGGTGCGTCGTATAGTCCAGATGCACGGTCCGGCTGTGGATGGTGAAAGGTATGGGGGGCGGCAGCGGCGGAGGAGCGGGGCACAGGAGGCAGGAGCCGCCTCCTGCAGCTAACACTGTGCCCACTGTTAAAGTAAACAAATATTCACTGATCCCCACTAACGGACTATGGATGTGGAGAGCAGTGAATATTCATTCTCCTTAATAGTGCACAGTGTCAGCCGCCAGTTTCCTGCAGCGGTTGGGCAATCACGTGTACCTGCTATTAAAGAGAATGAATATTCAGTACTCTCCACTCCCATGGGCGTGGGGAGTAGTGAATATTCATTCTCTTTAATAGCAGGCACATATGATCGTGGAGCCGATGCAGGAGCGGCAGCTGCAGCTGACACTATGGGTGTTATTATGGAGAATGAATGTTCATTATTCCCCACGCCCATAGTCCGTGCGTGGGCAGCAGTGAATATTCCGGCAGCTGACCTCAGCACGTGAGGGCGCATGGTAGTGACATCATGCGCTGCTCACACGGTGAGATGAGTTGCTGGCAGCAGAACAGGACGCAGCGCTGGAGCAGAAGGAAGGTGAGTAGAATCCTTTATTTTTTATGTGTGGGGATCGGGGTGCCATGCATACCAGGATGTGGGTACCATGCATACCAGGATGGAGATGGGGGTGCCATGAATACCAGGATGGGGATAGGGGTGCCATGCATATAAGGATGGGGATAGGGGTGCCATGCATACCAAGGTGGGGATAGGGGTGCCATGCATACCAGGATGGGGATAGGAGTGCCATGCATACCTGGATGGGGATAGGGGTACCATGCATACCTGGATGGGGATAGGGGTGCCATGTATACCTGGATGGGGATAGAGGTGCCATGCATACCAGGATGGGGATAGGGGTGCCATGCATACCTAGATGGGGATAGGCGTGCCATGAATACCAGGATGGGGATAGAGGTGCCAAGCATACCAGGATGGGGATAGGGGTACCATGCATACTAGGATGGGGTTAGGGGTGCCATGCATACCTGGATGGGGATAGGGGTGCCATGCATACCAGGATGGGGATAGGGGTGCCATGCATACCTGGATTGGGATAAGGGTGCCATGCATATAAGGATGGGGATAGGGGTGCCATGCATACCAGGATGGGGATAGAGGTGCCATGCATACCAGGATGGGGATAGAGGTGCTATGCATATCAGGATGGGGATAGGGGTGCCATTCATACTAAGATGGGGATAGGGGTGCCATGCATACCAGGACGGGGGGTGCCATGCATACCATGATGGGGATGGGGGTGTCATGCATACCTGGATGGGGGACCATGTATACCAGGATGGGGATGGGGGCCACGTATAACAGGAAGGGGGGATCATATATACTAGGATGGGTAATATTAACACAGAACTGGGGGACACTACCCATATGACAGTGTGAGCAGCAGACCGCCTCCCCTATAACAGTGCGTCATGACCACATATTTTGCTTTAATTTTTTTTCTATTTTCCTCCTCTAAAACCCAGGTGCGTCTTATAGTCCAAAAATACGGTAATCGATTTCATCCCTGTTAGGCCCACGTTTACATCCTTGCTCTACTCAAGTGAGCCTAATATAAACACAATTACATACAGTATCAAGCACACTTGGCTAAATCTCATTAACGACGCTGTTAAAATTCCTAAAATAGAATGAATGAGGAGAGCCACATTCTGCAGGCTGGGCAATTCTGGGGCGATGTGTAACATAACTCACAGACCAGCAGCTGACCTGCAGACCACAAAGAGGCAAGATATCAACATTATTTCCCCTGTCTTCTAAAAATACCAGCATGGGAAGAAGGGCTGGTGGTGAATACATGACTTTACCACTTACATCTTTTGTTTAATTTGGTTCTTGCTCAAAAGCAATAAAAGCAACACAATAAGGAGGCGGCGTATACCACAAAAGCACAAAAAGTCATATAAACTGCTTCAGATCATCATTAATTAAATCTGCGGTTGATCATAGTTTCATTAAAAGAGAAGAGACCAAATATTGATTGATAATGGGCATCTAGGCACATGATATAGAGTACTAATGAATACAGATGCAGTACAGGACTGATCCCGTAAGCAAAAAGTAAAATAAATGGAAAAATACTCTTCTTTAATAACTGCATGGAAGTGGCCAATTCCTCATTACTAACATGTGCAAGACGCCCACAGGGGCTGGTTATACCGTGATTTTTCCACTGGCAGCAGGAACAGACACTGACTGTGTTTTTGCAGCCATGTAAGTTTTGTTCTGAACTACTGCAGCGTCTCAGAGAACTCATAGCTTGAAAAGCCAACAGGAACTATGGGGCCGATTCATTAAGACGGGTGTTGTGCATGCCAGTCTTAATGAAGGGCTCGCTGGAGTGTGATGTGTCAATATCACTAAGAGGCGCAAGCCACATAATGAATTTATCTTCTTAGTGGCATCCAGGGACTGGAGTATAGCTTCTGAAGTCTAAAACTCTGGCCCTTCTGCTGAATTTACAACTATCAAAGACTGACAGTCACTTTCAAACAGAAAAACAGGTGTCAACAGGTGGTTTTAATCACAGGTTGACCCTACCTACCCATATAAATGTAGGCTATCAGACAAGGAGAGGTATCATATTAGGTTAGGTTCCCAGCAAAGAAGGTCGCTTTTTCGATGGTTGTTGGGCACACATGAATTGACTCATTTATAAAGCTAAGTATCTTCATTTTACCTTTTTTTCATATATTTCATGCTTGCATATTATAGTGTTACAGAGTGCAGCTTTAATGTGTTGGTTACATATGGAAGTAAAGTAGCTTCTGCTGAATTTGACGGATAGGTGTAGCCATGCTCTGTTGTTACTCTCTGTCTCCTCCGCAGCTTCACCATTTTGGCCAAGCTGCTCCAAACTGGCGTGAAAATGCCGAAAGATGCAAAACTTTTGTGCAACTCTTTGACTTTTCAAAGAGTATTTTTAAGCAAGCTTTCTGGTGAAAACAATTTGATGAATCGCCACCTATATATCTCAAATGACTAAATTGAGGACAGTCCCTGGTGGCTTCTCCCCACCCTGCACACCATGACTGACATGTTACTCTCTATACACATGCATATAGGGGGAGACCTGACAGTCTAGCCGTGGACCAGCCTCTTGGACTAGTCACCTGAGACACATAGCTTCCATCAGCTTCTCAAAGTATGTTTTCTCTGAAAAAATGCAGCAGTTCAGGGTGAAACATACATCGCTGCAACAATGTAACCAGTGTCTGATTCATGCTGCCCCTTGTTTAGGTGACATGAATTTCATGAGAGGTTCCCTTTAAAGGGGACTTTTCACTGATTGACATCCAGAAACTTCTTCCAGTATCATACAGATATATGACAGTCACATTGATCTGTACCCAGAATTGTTGCAACTCTGTAAATCATGTGAATATGTGTTGGTCATACATTTTCTGATAAGATGCATACCGCATACAGCATATGCTTTTTCATTGCAAGGTACAGTATATTGGACATACTGGTTGTGCATGGCTGATATGAGACATGCTGAACATGCCGGTCTGTAGAGAAACATGCAATTTTGCATTTTTGGTATGAAAACACATTGCACATACTACGTGAACTTTCAGCATGAGGCACAAAGAATATAATGATTTTGTATTGTATGTCTACTGTTCAAAGATATTGGAAATCATTATGTTTATGTCAATCTATACCATAGACAGCAGACAGATAGGCATCAATAATAAATGAAGTACCAAACAGCAGTGTAATCTTAAAACAAATTGCTAACAAAACCCTTTTTCTTGTATGCAAAAAACACTTTAATTTTCTATACTAATGATGGCTGCTGAACATAGGCACACTGCCAATCGGGGAGGGAGCCCAAGGGGGCAAATGTGACATTGTCAGTGTTGTCTTCTAAATAAAAACTACACTTTTAAATAAACAGTACAAGAGAAGATAAGAAACTTTGTGATACATCTTATTACAGAAAAAATGCTTCTTTCCCTACCTAGGAGCCACTTGTTTCCTATACATCATTCACTCTAAAATCTCTCTACAGATCTGTCTGTAATTTGAGATCAAATTACACCTGCTACTATAAAACTCTATGAAAAGTAGGTGGGAAGCTAAAGGGAACTAAAAGCAGAAAGGCACAAGGAGAAACTGCTGAGGCTTCTAGTGCAGGCGAAAAAACTGATAAAAAATAGAGAACAAATACAGGATACAAGCCATATAATGGTGTTTACGCACTTAGTTCTTCCCACACCGTGCAACACGAAGGGATGAGGGGAAGGTGACCCAAACGCTGTGGAAATGGGGAGTGGAGACCCCTAGGCAGATCTAATATCACCCTACCTATCCTACCGTCCCTATATAGGTTCTGCACCTATCGCCGAACAGGAAACCTAATCCCTGTATATCCCTAGAGCTAGGCCCTAGATAGGAAGGGGGGGGGTGAGCACTGGTCAGTCCCCACTCTAAACTAAAGACCTCAAGGGAGACAAACAAAGGGGGAAAACTTAGCTTGAGCAGACACAAGAGAGATAACACCAAACGTCCTACAAGAGCACCAGAGAGGAAGCTTGCTGATTGCTATAGGTCCAAACCTGCACAAGGGAAAATGAGAATATCACCGGCGACTCCCTGAAGCAGACTGAGAGTTTGTAAACACCCAGACCAGGGTGTGTCAATCAGAGAAGGAGGGAGGTTGCCACTGGGTCCAAAAGTAAGAAGGATTAAGAAGGCGTCTGCAATGCCAAACGCAGTGACATTCTGCAGCCAGACTCAGAGTGACTGTCTGTTACACCTGACACACCCTTGACAAATAGCCAGAATTCCTTATGTAGAAACGTGACAGCTAATTCAGAAAACTCACCTGAAAGTGCAGCTACACTTTAAATTGTAACTAAACCTTATTATTGATTTTCCTATTTAACAGGGACTTGAAGTGTCTGCAGATTGGTTAGGGGTCCGGGTTATTAGACCTCCACCTATTGTGCACACAGCCCAGAATGTGAATTCAATAGAAAGCATAGGCTGCCTATACTTTCTATTGAATCTGGATTCAAGCCTGTATGTGAATGCAGACAGGAGCTGTGTGCTCCTGTCTGCTGGAGTGTGCACTTCTCAAGGGTCTAGTGTGTGTGATCAAGGGGTCTGTCAGGATCCGGATCCCCACTGATCTGTGGACAATTCAAGTGCTTGCTAAATAGGAAAAAAACAAGAAGAAAGTTTAGTTACTCTTTAAACTTTTCTGGGTAGAGAAGCAAACACTGACATCCAATCCACTTGCTATTAAAGACCAGTCTGCAGTACTCAATGATAGTTGAGGTGCTTAAATGACAACTTGCCCGGGCAGCAATTTATCAATTTATTCAACTAATCCTATTTATCAAATGAAATGAAAAGTGGTGTACTGGAAGAAGACAGTCTTCATTTGAAAACGATGCATTAAAAGGATATGGACAGGCAACTAAAATTCATTAAAAATAGGAAATTCATCAGCTTATATCCAGGAAAGACAAGGAGTGGTGTAAGACGGAGAATTGCGCTGAGAATGCTTTTAAAGTGCGAAATGTATTACCTTGTGGATACAATTAAAAAGTACTTTTTCCAATTGTTAATCACTGTTCCTACAACAATATTGAAAAATGTCTCCCCATTTCATTCATTTTAAGCGCCCTTAGAGTAAGTTCAGGTAGTAGCTGAATTCCGCAGATGACATTCTGAAGACAAACTGGACTGGCACAGGATGGGTTATCTAACTAAAGCATTGGGCAACACATACAGACTTCTCTCGTGCTGCACCAGTTCTCTGGAATGCTCTACCCCAGACGATCCGATTGATGCCTAGCCCCGATGTCTTCAAGCGCGCTTTAAAAACCCATCTCTTTAAACAAGCCTACCACCTCAACTACTCAGTAAACTAACTTTCCCCTGTTCCCTCCTAAATACTATTCAGAATCTGCACCCTACTGTTCATCTGTTTCTACACCCTCCATGCACTCGATAACTGCACTCGGTAATTGAGTATTGCACTTTAACATACAGGCTGATGACCGGATCATACAGCTTTATATGATAATCCCGACTTATTATAATAGCCAGACCTGAAATAACAAGCACTTTCCACCTATTGTGTCCCCCCATTTCCATGTAGATTGTAAGCTTGCGAGCAGGGACCTCACTCCTGATGTTACTGTTAAACTGTCTCACCTTGTATTGAATTTATTGTTTGTACATGTCCCCGCTTAATTGTAAAGTGCTGCGGAATATGTTGGCGCTATATAAATAAAAATTATTATTATTATTATTACAGCAATTACTATATACAGGTATACACAATTCGCCTGCAGATTGCCCAGACGTGACTAGTGCATTATGCTGCTATCAATGCCGGCGGTGTGAGGCAGACTGCAGAGATCTGTCACTAGTTCTAGAGCACACTGGCACAATCACTGGCATTGGACGTGCCCATTAATTCTGAATACATAAATGTCACTATATCCTGTAAATAAACCTGTTTGCATTACTGTACATTACAAAACTAGTGGGTACATTAGCTATGATGTAGTATACGTATATGCAGTGAGAATACGTGGGGGCGTTCTTCTTCTTCACCACCCATGAACAACCTGCTTTTGCAAGGCAGTTATTGCTGACACTGGGAAAGCTGTGTCATCGGATGACATTATAATATCCGACCATGTCAAGTGCCCCAGTGCCACAGCTTTGTAGCTCATTCACACAGGATTTAGCATCAAAATCATAATCAAGTCCACTGACATTTCACATCGGCTGCATGTAAATGTAAAATTTGTACCCCATTCACAAGCTCCAGAAAATCTGCACACATTTCTGTTCACGCTGCTATAGACATCCAGGATATAAAAAAGCATGCTCATTCCTCTTGTAGATTAACACATGGATTAGCCCTACTGAATGGGGCGAAACCTCATCCGCATCCTCATGCGTACCCAAGGCACATTGGTGGCAGAAATCCGAGTGTCAGCTTCAGCTTTCTGCAGCAGATCCTTTATTAAAGTCATATCAAACTTGCCATAGGAACATGCTCAACAAGTAAACATATCCTTAAAGGGGTTGTCTCATCTCCTACTCCAATGCCACCTGGCTTCCTGCTTACCAGTTTTGGACCAAGTCGAACCAGTGGCCTGAACTGTGCTCTCTCCTATGCTGCAAACAGAAGAAGCTTTACAGCATCAGAGAGCTTCAGAGTAGCGCTTACAAGCTCAATAGAAAAGATCTTGAAAGCGCTGTATGGCTACTGATGCTAGACTGCAGCGGTCGGTAACCTAGGAAATGAGCAGCAAACGAGATTAAAATCCATTCGTTCTTGAGAATAAGGATGATATTTAATAACAAGTAAATTGCAAAATTACTTTTTTTTCAAGCATTTTGCTAATTTTTCCCCCATTTAAGATGAAGAGACAACCCCTCTAAGTGAAATCCAGTGCAGGGACACCTCACTATGACCCACATATGTTCTACGACAGTATACAGTCAGGGGTTGCCCTGGTTGTACTCTATGAGCCCTGCTGGCTAGCTGGCATCGGATGTACTTCTACAGGGACATCTGTGGATATTCCAGGGTGGCAAGTGGCCACATAAGATTGGTGGCATGGGTATGTTACATGGTACATGGTACACTGTATGTTGGACTTCTTAGGAGCCATCACCACCAGACGCCCCGGTTATGACTTGGAAGGCTGCAGATAAATGGCCTGGACATCTTGGATGCCTGTTAGTGAGGAGTAGTCAATTGTCACTTGTCCATATGAGGTGTTCTCACTAAACCTCTGCATCACTGCCATAGACTGGAGCTTCCATACAACCGGGATCACCCTTTAGCTTGAGAAGGGCTGAGCCAGCACCATGGTCTACAGGCTGAGCACATCGGCACCATGGTGTGCAGGCTGGGCACATCAGCACCATGGTCTGCAGGCTGGGCACATCGGCACCATGGTGTGCAGGCTGGGCACATCAGCACCAAGGTCTGCAGGCTGGGCATATCAGCACCAGGGTCTGCAGGCTGGGCACATCGGCACCATGGTGTGCAGGCTGGGCACATCGGCACCATGGTGTGCAGGCTGGGCACATCAGCACCAAGGTCTGCAGGCTGAGCACATTAGCACCAGGGTCTGCAGGCTGGGCACATCGGCACCAGGGTCTGCACCCTGGGCACATCGACACCAGGGTCTGCAGGCTGGGCACATCGGCACCAGGGTCTGCACCCTGGGCACATCGGCACCAGGGTCTGCAGGCTGGGTACATCGGCACCAGGGTCTGCACCCTGGGCACATCGGCACCAGGGTCTGCACCCTGGGCACATCAGCACCAGGGTCTGCAGCCTGGGCACATCGGCACCATGGTGTGCAGGCTGGGCACATCGGCACCAGGGTCTGCAGGCTGGGCACATCGGCACCAGGGTCTGCAGGCTGGGCACATCGGCACCAGGGTCTGCAGGCTGGGCACATCAGCACCAGGGTCTGCAGCCTGGGCACATCGGCACCAGGGTCTGCACCCTGGGCACATCAGCACCAGGGTCTGCAGGCTGGGCACATCGGCACCAGGGTCTGCAGGCTGGGCACATCGGCACCAGGGTCTGCAGGCTGGGCACATCAGCACCAGGGTCTGCAGGCTGGGCACATCGGCACTGTGCGCACAGAATACCAATCTCCCACAGTAACTTCCCATCCTTCCCTCCCGGCAGGGGTTAATGCTGCCTGCTCTCTTACCTGCCTGCACGGTGTCGGACAGATCGTGGCTCCCCGAAGTCCTGGGGAATTCCTTCAGCTTCCTGGCACTGAGGTTCAGGATGCCGGAGTTTGCCGCCTCCTCCAGGGCTCTCTCCAGCCCCCGGTTGACGGGCAGGTTCAGGCTGAAGTTGGGGACTCCAGTGACAGCGCTGTGCTGCTGCTGCGGGTACTGGGACTGGAGCAGGGCGCTGACCGGGAGGCTGGAGAACAGCTGACACTCGCTTCCCAGCGTCGCCATCTTCCCTCCCGCTCCCGAGCGCTGTCTGGGCTGTAGCTCTGTACAGTATCTCTGTACAGTATGGAGGAGTCAGGCAGCCGCAGCACCGAGAGCTTTCCTGTAGGTTTCCTGCCTTCTGGAGTGTGGAGGCAAAGGGCGCATGTCCTCCCCCTGCTGTATATCCTGCCCGCACCGAGGTACCAGCGATTCTCCTCACAAGCTGCTTCCTGCCACACACAGAACTTCTCCACATGTGAGAACTCCTCAGCACAGGGGAGCCCTGCATACACCCCAGAGAAACCCCCATAAACCCCAGAGGGAGCCCTGCATACACCCCAGAGGGAGCCCTGCATACACCCCAGGGAAACCCCCATAAACCCCAGAGGGAGCCCTGCATACACCCCAGAGGGAGCCCTGCATACACCCCAGGGAAACCCCCATAAACCCCAGAGGGAGCCCTGCATACACCCCAGAGGGAGCCCTGCATACACCCCAGGGAAACCCTGCATACACCCCAGAGGGATCCCCGCATACACCCCAGAGGGAGCCCCGCATACATTCCAAAGGGAGCCCTGCATACACCCCAGAGGGAGCCCTGCATACACCCCAGAGGGAGCCCTGCATACACCCCAGGGAAACCCCGCATACACCCCAGAGGGATCCCCGCATACACCCCAGAGGGAGCCCCGCATACATCCCAAAGGGAGCCCTGCATACACCCCAGAGGGAGCCCTGCATACACCCCAGAGGGAGCCCTGCATACACCCCAGGGAAACCCCGCGTACACCCCAGAGGGATCCCCGCATACACCCCAGAGGGAGCCCTGCATACACCCCAGGGAAACCCCGCATACACCCCAGAGGGATCCCCGCATACACCCCAGAGGGAGCCCCGCATACATCCCAAAGGGAGCCCTGCATACACCCCAGAGGGAGCCCCGCATACACCCCAGAGGGAGCCCCGAATACACCCCAGAGGGAGCCCTGCATACACCCCAGGGAAACCCCGCATACACCCCAGAGGGATCCCCGCATACACCCCAGAGAGAGACCCGCATACATCCCAAAGGGAGCCCTGCATACACCCCAGAGGGAGCCCTGCATACACCCCAGAGGGAGCCCTGCATACACCCCAGGGAAACCCCGCATACACCCCAGAGGGATCCCCGCATACACCCCAGAGGGAGCCCCGCATACATCCCAAAGGGAGCCCTGCATACACCCCAGAGGGAGCCCTGCATACACCCCAGAGGGAGCCCTGCATACACCCCAGGGAAACCCCGCATACACCCCAGAGGGATCCCCGCATACACCCCAGAGGGAGCCCCGCATACATCCCAAAGGGAGCCCTGCATACACCCCAGAGGGAGCCCCGCATACACCCCAGAGGGAGCCCCGAATACACCCCAGAGGGAGCCCCGCATACACCCCAGAGGGAGCCCCGAATACACCCCAGAGGGAGCCCCGCATACACCCCAGAGGGAGCCCTGCATACACCCCAGAGGGAGCCCCGAATACATCCCAGAGGGAGCCCCGAATACACCCCAGGGAAACCCTGCATACACCCCAGAGGGAGCCCTGCATACACCCCAGAGGGAGCCCTGCATACAACCCAGGGAAACCCTGCATACACCCCAGAGGGAGCCCTGCATACACCCCAGGGAAACCCCGCATACACCCCAGAGGGAGCCACGAATACACCCCAGGGAAACCCTGCATACACCCCAGGGAAACCCCGCATACACCCCAGAGGGAGCCCTGCATACACCCCAGGGAAACCCCGCATACACCCCAGAGGGAGACCTGCATACACCCCAGAGGGAGCCCTGCATACACCCCAGAGGGAGCCCTGTATACACCCCAGGGAAACCCCGCATGCACCCCAGGGGGAGCCCTGCATACACCCCAGGGAAACCCCGCATACACCCCAGAGGGAGCCCTGCATACACCCCAGAGGGAGCCCTGCATACACGCCAGAGGGAGCCCTGCATACACCCCAGAGGGAGCCCCGCATACACCCCAGAGGGAGCCCTGCATACACCCCAGAGGGAGCCCTGCATACACCCCAGAGGGAGCCCCGAATACACCCCAGAGGGAGCCCCGCATACACCCCAGAGGGAGCCCTGCATACACCCCAGAGGGAGCCCCGCATACACCCCAGAGGAAGCCCTGCATACACCCCAGAGGGAGCCCCGCATACACCCCAGAGGGAGACCTGCATACACCCCAGAGGGAGCCCTGCATACACCCCAGAGGGAGCCCTGTATACACCCCAGGGAAACCCCGCATGCACCCCAGGGGGAGCCCTGCATACACCCCAGGGAAACCCCGCATACACCCCAGAGGGAGCCCTGCATACACCCCAGAGGGAGCCCTGCATACACGCCAGAGGGAGCCCTGCATACACCCCAGAGGGAGCCCCGCATACACCCCAGAGGGAGCCCCGCATACACCCCAGAGGGAGCCCTGCATACAACCCAGGGAAACCCTGCATACACCCCAGAGGGAGCCCTGCATACACCCCAGGGAAACCCCGCATACACCCCAGAGGGAGCCCTGCATACACCCCAGGGGGAGCCCTGCATACACCCTAGAGGGAGCCCTGCATACACCTCAGGGAAACACCGCATACACCCCAGAGGGAGCCCTACATACACCCCAGGGAAACCCCGCATACCCCCCAGAGGGAGCCCTGCATACACCCCAGGAAAACACCGCACACACCCCAGAGGGAGCCCTGCATACACCCCAGGGAAACCCCCATACACCCCAGAGGGAGCCCTGCATACACCCCAGGGAAACCCCGCATACACCCCAGAGGGAGCCCCGCATACACTCCAGAGGGAGCCCTGCATACACCCCAGGGAAACCCCGCATACACCCAGGGGGAGCCCTGCATACACCCAGGGAAACCACGCATACACCCCAGAGGGAGCCCTGCATACACCCCAGGGGAAGCCCTGCATACACCATAGAGGGAGCCCTGCATACACCCCAGGGAAACCCCGCATACACCCTAGAGGGAGCCATGCATACAACCCAGGGAAACCCCGCATACCCCCGAGAGGAAGCCCTGCATACACCCCAGAGGGAGCCCTGCATACATCCCAGAGGGAGCCCTGTATACACCCCAGGGAAACCCCGCATGCATCCCAGGGGGAGCCCTGCATACACCCCAGGGAAACCCTGCGTACACCCCAGAGGGAGCCCTGCATACACCCCAGAGGGAGCCCCGCATACACCCCAGAGGGAGCCCCACATACATCCCAGAGGGAGCCCTGCATACAACCCAGAGGGAGCCCTGCATACACCCCAGAGGGAGCCCTATATACACCCCAGGGAAACCCCGCATACACCCCAGAGCTAGCCCTGCATAAACCCCAGGGAAACCCCGCATACACGCCAGAGGGAGCCCTGCATACACCCCAGAGGGAGCCCTGCATACACCCCAGAGGGAGCCCCGCATACACCCCAGAGGGAGCCCCACATACATCCCAGAGGGAGCCCTGCATACAACCCAGAGGGAGCCCTGCATACACCCCAGAGGGAGCCCTGCATACACCCCAGAGGGAGCCCCGCATACACCCCAGAGGGAGCCTTGCATGCAACCCAGAGGGAGCCCTGCATACACCCCACGGAAACGCAGCATACACCCCAGAGGGAGACCTGAATACACCCCAGGGAAACCCCGCATACACCCCAGAGGGAGCCCTGCATACACCCCAGGGAAACCCCGCTTACACCCCAGAGGGAGCCCTGCATACACCCTAGGTGGAGCCCTGCATACACCACAGAGGGAGCCCTGCATACACCCCAGGGAAACCCCGCATACACCCCAGAGTGAGCCCTGCATACACCCCAGGGGGAGCCCTGCATACACCCCAGAGGGAGCCCTGCATACACCCCAGGGAAACCCCGCATGCACCCCAGGGGGAGCCCTGCATACACCCCATGGGGAGCCCTGCATACACCCCAGGGGGAGCCCTGCATACACCCCAGAGGGAGCCCTGCATACACCCCAGGGAAACCCCGAATACACCCAAGAGCCCAAGAGGGAGCCCTGCATACACCCCAGGGAAACCCCGCATACTCCCCAGGGGGAACCCTGCATATACCCCAGAGGGAGCCCTGCATACACCCCAGGGAAATCCCGCATACACCCCAGAGGGAGCCCTGCATACACCCCTGAGGGAGCCCTGCATACACCCCAGGGAAACCCCGCATACACCCCAGGGTGAGCCCTGCATACACCCCAGAGGGAGCACTGCATACACCCCAGGGAAACCCCGCATACACCCCAGGGGGAGCCCTGCATACACCCCAAAGGGAGCCCTGCATACACCCCAGGGAAACCCCGCATACACCCCAGAGGGAGCCCTGCATACACCCCAGGGGGAGCCCTGCATACACCCCAGAGGGAGCCCTGCATACACCCCAGGGAAACCCCGCATACACCCCAGGGTTAGCCCTGCATACACCCCAGAGGGAGCCCTGCATACACCCCAGGGAAACCCCGCATACACCCCAGGGGTGCCCTGCATACACCCCAGAGGGAGCCATGCATACACCCCAGGGAAACCCCGCATACACCCCAGAGGGAGCGCTGCATACACCCCAGGGAAACCCCGCATACACCACAGAGGGAGCCCTGCATACACCCCAGAGGGAGCCCTGCATACACCCAGGGAAACCCCGCATACACCTCAGAGGGAGCCCTGCATACACCCCAGGGAAACCTCGCATACACTAAGAGAGGGAGCCCTGCATACACCCCAGGGGAGCCCTGCATACACCCCAGAGGGAGCACTGCATACACCCCAGGGAAACCCCGCATACACCCCAGGGGGAGCCCTGCATACACCCCAGAGGGAGCCCTGCATACACCCCAGGGAAACCCCGCATACACCCCAGAGGGAGCCCTGCATACACCCCAGGGAAAACCCTCATACCCCCCTGAGGGAGCCCTGCATACACCCCAGGGAATCCCCGCATACACCCCAGAGGGAGCCCTGCATACACCCCAGGGAAACCCCGCATACACCCCAGAGGGAGCCCTGCATACACCCCAGATGGAGCCCTGCATACACCACAGAGAGAGCCGTGCATACACCCCAGGGAAACCCCGCATACACCCCAGAGGGAGCCCTGCATACACTCCAGGGGGAGCCCTGCATACACCCCAGAGGGAGCCCTGCATACACCCCAGGGAAACCCTGCATACACCCCAGGGGGAGCCCTGCATACACCCCATGGGGAGCCCTGCATACACCCCAGGGGGAGCCCTGCATACACCCCCGAGGGAGCCCTGCATACACCCCAGGGAAACCCTGAATACACCCAAGAGGGAGCCCTGCATACACCCCAGGGAAAACCCGCATACTCCCCAGGGGGAACCCTGCATACACCCTAGAGGGAGCCCTGCATACACCCCAGGGAAACCCTGCATACACCCCAGAGGGAGCCCTACATACACCCCAGGGAAACCCCGCATACACCCCAGGGGGAGCCCCGCATACACCCCAGAGGGAGCGCTGCATACACCCCAGGGAAACCCCGAATACACCCAAGAGGGAGCCCTGCATACACCCCAGGGAAACCCCGCATACACCCCATAGGGAGCCCTGCATACACCCCAGGGAAACCCCGCATACACCCCAGATGGAGCCCCGCATACACCCCAGAGGGAGACCTGCATACACCCCAGGGAAACCCCGCATACACCCCAGGGGGAGCCCTGCATACACCCCAGGGAAACCCTGCATACACCCCAGAGGGAGCCCCGCATACACCCCAGGGGGAGCCCTGCATACACCCCAGAGGGAGCCCTGCATACACCCCAGGGAAACCCCGCATACACCTCTGGGGGAGCCTTGCATACACCCCAGGAAAACCCCGCACACACCCCAGAGTGAGCCCTGCATACACCCCAGGGAGAGCCCTGCATACACCCCAGAGGGAGCCCTGCATACACCCCAGGGAAAACCCGCATACACCCCAGGGGGAGACCTGCATACACCCCAGGGAAACCCCGCATACACCCCAGAGGGAGCCCTGCATACACCCCAGGGAAACCCCGCATACACCCCAGGGGGAGCCCTGCATACACCCCAGGGAAACCCCACATACACCCCTGGGAAACCTCGCATACCCCCCAGAGGGAGCCCTGCATACACCCCAGGGAAACCCCGCATACACCCCAGAGGGATCCCCGCTTATACACCAGGGAAACCCCAAATACACCCCAGAGGGAGCCCTGCATACACCCCAGAAGGAGCCCTGCATACGCCCCAGGGAAAGCCCACATACACCCCATAGGGAGCCCCGCATACACCCCAGAGGGAGCCCTGCATACACCCCAGGGAAACCCCGCATACAGCCCAGGGGGAGCCCTGCATACACCCCAGGGAAACCCCGCATACGCCCCAGAGGGAGCCCTGCATACACCCCAGGGAAGCCCTGCATACACCCCAGGGGGAGCCCTGCATACACCCCAAAGGGAGCCCTGCATACACCCCAGGGAAACCCCGCATACACCCCAGAGAGAGCCCTGCATACACCCCAGGGGGAGTCCTGCATACACCCCGGAGGGAGCCCTGCATACACCCCAGGGAAACCCCGCATACACCCCAGGGGGAGCCCTGCATATACCCCAGAGGGAGCCCTGTAAACACCCCTGGGAAGCCCTGCATACACCCCAGGGGGAGCGCTGCATACACCCCAGAGGGAGCCCTGCATACACCCCAGGGAAACCCCGCATAAGCCCTAGAGGGAGCCCTGCATACACCCCAGGGAAACTCCGCATACCCCCGAGAGGAAGCCCCGCATACACCCCAGGGAAACCCCGCATACAACCCAGATGGAGCCCCGCATACACCCCAGGGGGTGCCCTGCATACACCCCAAAGGGAGCCCTGCATACACCCCAGGGAAACCCCTCATACACCCCAGAGGAAGCCTTGCATACAACCCAGGGGGAGCCCTGCATGCACCCCAGAGGGAGCCCTGCATACACCCCAGGGAAACCCCGCGTACACCCCAGGGGTAGCCCTGCATACACGCCAGAGGGAGCCCTGCATACACCCCAGGGAAGCCCTGCATACACCCCAGGGAAAGCCCTGCATACACCCCAGGGGGAGCCCTGCATACACCGCAGGGAAACCCCGCATACACCCCAGGGAAACCCCACATACACCCCAGAGGAAGCCCTGCATACACCCCAGGGGGAGCCCTGCATACACCCTGGAGGGAGCCCTGCATACACCCCAGGGAAACCCCGCATACACCCCAGGGGGAGCCCTGCATATACCCCAGAGGGAGCCCTGTAAACACCCCTGGGAAGCCCTGCATACACCCCAGGGGGAGCCCTGCATACACCCCAGAGGGAGCCCTGCATACACCCCAGGGAAACCCCGCATACACCCCAGAGGGAGCCCAGCATACACCCCAGGGAAACACCGCATACCCCCAAGAGGGAGCCCTGCATACACCCCAGGATAAACCCGCATACACCTCAGAGGGAGCCCTGCATACACCCCAGGGAAACCCCGCATACACCCCAGAGGGAGCCCTGCATACACGCCAGAGGGAGCCCTGCATACACCCCAGAGGGAGCCCTGCATACACCCCAGAGAAACCCCGCATACACCCCAGAGGGAGCCCTACATACACCCCAGGGAAACACCGCATACACCCCAGAGGGAGCCCTGCATACACCCCAGGGAAACCCTGCATACACCCCAGAGGGAGCCCCGCATACACCCCAGAGGGAGCCATGCATACACCCCAGGGAAACCCCGCATACAGCCCAGGGGGAGCCCTGCATACACCCAAGGGAAACCACGCATACACCCCAGAGGAAGCCCTGCATACACCCCAGGGGGAGCCATGCATACACCCCAGAGGGAGCCCTGCATACACCCCAGGGAACTCCGCATACACTCCAGAGGAAGCCCTACATACACCCCAGGGTAACCCCGCTTATCCCCGAGAGGAAGCCCCGCATACCCCCCAGGGAAACCCCGCATACACCCCAGAGGGAGCCCTGCATACACCCCAGGGGGAGCCCTGCATGCACCCCAGAGGGAGCCATGCATACACCCCAGGGAAAACCCGCATACACCCGAGGGGGAGCCCTGCATATACCCCAGAGGGAGCCCTGCTTACACCCCAGGGAAGACCTGCATACACCCCAGGGGGAGCCCTGCATACACCCAAAAGTGATCCCTGCATACACCCCAGGGAAACCTAGCATACACCCCAGGGGGAGCCCTGCATATACCCCAGAGGGAGCCCTGCATACACCCCAGGGAAGCCCTGCATACACCCCAGGGGGAGCCCTGCATACACCCCAGAGGAAGCCCTGCATACAGCCCAGGGAAACCCCGCATACACCCCAGAGAGAGCCCTGCATTCACCCCAGGGAAACCCCGCATACACCCCAGAGGGAGCCCTGCATACACCCTAGGGAAACCCCGCATACTCCCCAGAGGAAGCCCCGCATACACCCCAGAAGGAGCCCTGTATACATCCCAGGGAAACCCCGCATACACCCCAGGGGGAGCCCTGCATACACCCCAGGGAAACCCCGCATACACCCCAGAGGGAGCCCTGCATACACCCCAGGGGGAGCCCTGCATACAACCCAGAGGGAGCCCTGCATACACCCCAGGGAAACCCCGCATACACCCCAGAGGGAGCCCTGCATACACCCCAGGTAAACCCCGTATACCCCCCAGAGGGAGCCCTGCATACACACCAGGGAAACTCCGCATATACCCCAGAGGGAGCCCTGCATACACCGCAGGGAAACCCCGCATACACCCCAGAGGGAGCCCTGCATACACCCCAGAGGGAGCCCTGCATACACCCCAGGGAAACCCCGCATACACCTCAGAGGGAGCCCTGCATACACCCCAGAGAGAGCCCTGCATACACCCAAGGGGGAGCCCTCGATACACCCCAGAGGGAGCCCTACATACACCCCAGGGAAACCCCGCATACACCCCAGTGGGAGCCCTGCATACACCCCAGGGGGAGCTCTGCATACACACCAGAGGGAGCCCTGCATACACCCCAGGGAAACCCCACATACACCCCAGGGGGAGCCCTGCATACACCCCAGAGGGAGCCCTGCATACACCCTAGGGAAACCCCGCATACACCCCACAGGGAGCCCTTCATACACGCCAGGGAAAACGCGCATACACCCCAGAGGGTGCCCTGCATACACCCCAGAGGGAGCCCTGCATGCACCCCACAGGGAGCCTTGCATACACCCCAGGGAAACCCCACATGCACCCCAGGGGGAGCCCTGCATACACCCCAGAGGGAGCCCTGCATACATCCCAGGGAAACCCCGCATACACCTCAGAGGGAGCCCTGCATACACCCCAGAGGGAGGCCTGCATAAACCTCAGGGAAACCCCGCATACGCCCCAGAGGGAGCCCTGCATACACCCCAGGGAAACCCCGCATAGACCCCAGAGGGAGCCCTGCATATACCCCAGGGAAACCCCGCATACACCCCAGGGAAACCCCACATACACCCCAGAGGGAGCCCCGCATACATCCCAGAGGGAGCCCTGCATACACCCCAGGGAAACCTCGCATACACCCCAGGGGGAGCCCTGCATACACCCCAGAGAAACCCCGCATACACCCCAGAGGGAGCCCTGCATACACCCAAGGGGGAGCCCTGCATACACCCCAGAGGGAGCCCTGCATACACCCCAGGGAAACCCCGCATACACCCCAGAGGGAGCCCTGCATACACCCCATGGAAACCCCGCATACCCCCCAGAGGGAGCCCTGCATACACCCCAGGGAAACCCCGCATACACCCCAGAGGAAGCCCTGCATACACCCCAGGGGAACCCTGCATACACCCCAGAGGGAGCCCTGCATACACCCCAGGGAATCCCCGCATACACCCCAGAGGGAGCCTGCATACACCCCAGGGAAACCCCGCATACACCCCAGCGAAACCCCACATGCACCCCAGAGGGAGCCCTGCATACACCCCAGATAAACCCCTCATATACCCCAGAGGTAGTCCTGCATACATCCCAGGGGGAGCCCTGCATACACCCCAGAGGGAGCCTTGCATACACTCCAGGGAAACCCCGCATACACCCCAGGGGGAGCCCTGCATACACCCCAGAGGGAGCCCTGCATACACCCCAGGGAAAACCCGCATACACCCCAGAGGGAGTCCTGCATACACTCCAGAGGGAGCCCTGCATACACCCCAGGGAAACCCCGCATACAACCCAGAGGGGACCCAGCGTACACCCCAGGGAAACCTCGCATACACCCCAGAGGGAGCCCTGCATACACCCCAGGGAAACCCCGCATACACCCCAGAGGGAGCCCTGTATTCACCCCAGAGGGAGCCCTGCATACACCCCAGGGAAACCCCGCATACACCTCAGAGGGAGCCCTGCATACACCCCAGGGGGAGCCCTGCATAAACCCCAGAGGGAGCCCAGCATACACCCAGGGAAACCCGCATACCCCCCAGAGGGAGCCCTGCATACACCCCAGGGAAACCCCGCATACACCCCAGAGGGAGCCCTGCATACACCCCAGGGAAATCCCGCATACACCCCAGAGGGAGCCCTGCATACACCCCAGAGGGAGCCCTGCATACACCCCAGGGAATCTCCGCATACACCCCAGAGAGAGCCCTGCATACACCCAAGGGGGAGCCCTCGATACACCCCAGAGGGAGCCCTACATACACCCCAGGGAAACCCCGCATACACCCCAGGGGGAGCCCTGCATACACCCCAGGGGTTGCTCTGCATACACCCCAGAGGGAGCCCTGCATACACCCCAGGGAAACCCCACATACACACCAGGGGGAGCCCTGCATACACCCCAGAGGGAGCCCTGCATACACCCCAGGGAAACCCCGCATACACCCCAGAGGGAGCCCTTCATACACGCCAGGGAAAACGCGCATACACCCCAGAGGGAGCCCTGCATACACCCCAGTGGGAGCTCTGCATGCACCCCACAGGGAGCCTTGCATACACCCCAGGGAAACCCCACATGCACCCCAGGGGGAGCCCTGAATACACCGCAGAGGGATCCCTGCATACATCCCAGGGAAACCCCGCATACACCCCAGAGGGAGCCCTGCATACACCCCAGAGGGAGCCCTGCATAAACCTCAGGGAAACCCAGCATACGCCCCAAAGGGAGCCCTGCATACACCCCAGGGAAACCCCGCATACACCCCAGAGGGAGCCCTGCATACACCCCAGGGAAACCCCGCATACACCCCAGGGAAACCCCACATACATCCCAGAGGGAGCCCCGCATACACCCCAGAGGGAGCCCTGCATACACCCCAGGGAAACCTCGCATACACCCCAGGGGGAGCCCTGCAAACACCCCAGAGAAACCCCGCATACACCCCAGAGGGAGCCCTGCATACACCCAAGGGTGAGCCCTGCATACACCCCAGAGGGAGCCCTGCATACACCCCAGGGAAACCCCGCATACACCCCAGAGGGAGCCCTGCATACACCCCATGGAAACCCCGCATACCCCCCAGAGGGAGCCCTGCATACACCCCAGAGAAACCCCGCATACACCCCAGAGGAAGCCCTGCATACACCCCAGAGGAACCCCGCATACACCCCAGAGGGAGCCCTGCATACACCCCAGGGAATCCCCGCATACACCCCAGAGGGAGCCCTGCATACACCCCAGGGAAACCCCGCATACACCCCAGCGAAACCCCACATGCACCCCAGAGGGAGCCCTGCATACACCACAGATAAACCCCTCATATACCCCAGAGGTAGTCCTGCATACATCCCAGGGGGAGCCCTGCATACACCCCAGAGGGAGCCTTGCATACACTCCAGGGAAACCCCGCATACACCCCAGGGGGAGCCCTGCATACACCCCAGAGGGAGCCCTGCATACACCCCAGGGAAACCCCGCATACACCCCAGAGGGAGTCCTGCATACACTCCAGAGGGAGCCCTGCATACACCCCAGGGAAACCCCGCATACACCCCAGAGGGGACCCAGCGTACACCCCAGGGAAACCCCGCATACACCCCAGAGGGAGTCCTGCATATACCCCAGGGAAACCCCGCATGCACCCCAGAGGGAGCCCTGCATACACCCCAGAGGGAGCCCTGCATACACCTCAGGGAAACCTTGCATACACCCCAGGGGGAGCCCTGCATACACCCCAGGGAAACCCCGCATACACCCCAGAGGGAGCCCTGCATACACCCCAGGGGGAGCCCTGCATACACCCCAGAGGGAGCCCTGCATACACCCCAGGGAAACCCCGCATACACCCCAGAGGAAGCCCTGCATGCACCCCAGGGGGAGCCCTGCATACACCCCAGAGGGAGCCCTGCATACACCCCAGGGAAACCCCGCATACACCCCAGAGGGAGCCCTGCATACACCCCAGGGAAACCCCGCATACACCCCAGGGAAACCCCACATACACCCCAGAGGGATCCCCGCATACACCCCAGAGGGACCCCTGCATACACCCCAGGGAAACCTAGCATACACCCCAGGGGGAGCCCTGCATACACCCCAGGGAAACCCCGCATACACCCCAGAGGAAGCCCTGCATACACCCCAGGGGAACCCCGCATACACCCCAGAGGGAGCCCTGCATACACCCCAGGGAATCCCCGCATACACCCCAGAGGGAGCCCTGCATACACCCCAGGGAAACCCCGCATACACCCCAGCGAAACCCCACATGCACCCCAGAGGGAGCCCTGCATACACCCCAGATAAACCCCTCATATACCCCAGAGGTAGTCCTGCATACATCCCAGGGGGAGCCCTGCATACACCCCAGAGGGAGCCTTGCATACACTCCAGGGAAACCCCACATACACCCCAGGTAAACCCCGCATACACCCCAGAGGGGACCCAGCGTACACCCCAGGAAAACCCCGCATACACCCCAGAGGGGACCCAGCGTACACCCCAGGAAAACCCCGCATACACCCCAGAGGGAGTCCTGCATATACCCCAGGGAAACCCCGCATGCACCCCAGAGGGAGCCCTGCATACACCCCAGAGGGAGCCCTGCGTACACTTCAGGGAAACCCTGCATACACCCTAGGGGGAGCCCTGCATACACCCCAGGGAAACCCCGCATACACCCCAGAGGGAGCCCTGCATACACCCCAGGGGGAGCCCTGCATACACCCCAGAGGGAGCCCTGCATACAGCCCAGGGAAACCCCGCATACACCCCAGAGGGAGCCCTGCATACACCCCAGGCGAACCCCGCATACACCCCAGGGAAACCCCACATACACCCCAGAGGGAGCCCCGCATACACCCCAGAGGGAGCCCTGCATACACCCCAGGGAAACCTCGCATACACCCCAGGGGTAGCCCTGCATACACCCCAGAGAAACCCCGCATACACCCCAGAGGGAGCCCTGCATACACCCAAGGGGGAGCCCTGCATACACCCCAGGGGGAGCCCTGCATATACCCCAGAGGGAGCCCTGCATACACCCCAGGGAAGCCCTGCATACACCCCAGGGGGAGCCCTGCATACACCCCAGAGGGAGCCCTGCATACACCCCAGGGAAACCCCGCATACACCCCAGAGGGAGCCCTGCATACACCCCAGGGAAACCCCGCATACACCCCAGAGGGAGCCCTGCATACACCCTAGGGAAACCCCGCATACTCCCCAGAGGAAGCCCCGCATACAACCCAGAAGGAGCCCTGTATACACCCCAGGGAAACCCCGCATACACCCCAGGGGGAGCCCTGCATACACCCCAGGGAAACCCCGCATACACCCCAGATGGAGCCCTGCATACACCCCAGGGGGAGCCCTGCATACAACCCAGAGGGAGCCCTGCATACACCCCAGGGAAACCTCGCATACACCCCAGAGGGAGCCCTGCATACACCCCAGGTAAACCCCGTATACCCCCCAGAGGGAGCCCTGCATACACCCCAGGGAAACTCCGCATATACTCCAGAGGGAGCCCTGCATACACCCCATTGAAACCCCGCATACACCCCAGAGGGAGCCCTGCATACACCCCAGAGGGAGCCCTGCATACACCCCAGGGAAACCCCGCATGCACCTCAGAGGGAGCCCTGCATACACCCCAGAGAGAGCCCTGCATACACCCCAGGGAAACCCCGCATACACCCCAGAGGGAGCCCTGCATAAACCCCAGAGGGAGCCCTACATACACCCCAGGGAAACCCCGCATGCACCTCAGAGGGAGCCCTGCATACACCCCAGGGGGAGCCCTGCATAAACCCCAGAGGGAGCCCTGCATACACCCAGGGAAACCCGCATACCCCCCAGAGGGAGCCCTGCATACACCCCTGGGAAACCCCGCATACACCCCAGAGGGAGCTCTGCATACACCCCAGGGAAATCCTGCATACACCCCAGAGGGAGCCCTGCATACACCCCAGAGGGAGCCCTGCATACACCCCAGGGAATCCCCGCATACACCCCAGAGAGAGCCCTGCATACACACAAGGGGGAGCCCTCGATACACCCCAGAGGGAGCCCTACATACACCCTAGGGAAACCCCGCATACACCCCAGGGGGAGCCCTGCATACACCCCAGGGGGAGCTCTGCATACACCCCAGAGGGAGCCCTGCATACACCCCAGGGAAACCCCGCATGCACCCCAGAGGGAGCCCTTCATACACGCCAGGGAAAACACGCATACACCCCAGAGGGATCCCTGCATACACCCCAGGGGGAGCCCTGCATGCACCCCACAAGGAGCCTTGCATACACCCCAGGGAAACCCCACATGCACCCCAGGGGGAGCCCTGCATACACCCCAGAGGGAGCCCTGCATACATCCCAGGGAAACCACGCATACACCCCAGAGGGAGCCCTGCATACACCCCAGAGGGAGCCCTGCATAAACCTCAGGGAAGCCCCGCATACGCCCCAGAGGGAGCCCTGCATACACCCCAGGGAAACCCCGCATACACCCCAGAGGGAGCCCTGCATACACCCCAGGGAAACCCCGCATACACCCCAGGGAAACCCCACATACACACCAGAGGGAGCCCCGCATACACCCCAGAGGGAGCCCTGCATACACCCCAGGGAAACCTCGCATACACCCCAGGGGGAGCCCTGCATACACCCCAGAGAAACCCCACATACACCCCAGAGGGAGCCCTGCATACACCCAAGCGGGAGCCCTGCATACACCCCAGAGGGAGCCCTGCATCCACCCCAGGGAAACCCCGCATACACCCCAGAGGGAGCCCTGCATACACCCCATGGAAACCCCGCATACCCCCCAGAGGGAGCCCTGCATACACCCCAGGGAAACCCCGCATACACCCCAGAGGAAGCCCTGCATACACCCCAGGGGAACCCCGCATACACCCCAGAGGGAGCCCTGCATACACCCCAGGGAATCCCCGCATACACCCCAGAGGGAGCCCTGCATACACCCCAGGGAAACCCCGCATACACCCCAGCGAAACCCCACATGCACCCCAGATGGAGCCCTGCATACACCCCAGATAAACCCCTCATATACCCCAGAGGTAGTCCTGCATCCATCCCAGGGGGAGCCCTGCATACACCCCAGAGGGAGCCTTGCATACACTCCATGGAAACCCCGCATACACCCCAGGGGGAGCCCTGCATACACCCCAGAGGGAGCCCTGCATACACCCCAGGGAAACCCCGCATACACCCCAGAGGGAGTCCTGCATACACTCCAGAGGGAGCCCTGCATACACCCCAGGGAAGCCCCGCATACACCCCAGAGGGGACCCAGCGTACACCCCAGGGAAACCCCGCATACACCCCAGAGGGAGTCCTGCATATACCCCAGGGAAACCCCGCATGCACCCCAGAGGGAGCCCTGCATACACCCCAGAGGGAGCCCTGCATACACCTCAGGGAAACCCTGCATACACCCCAGGGGGAGCCCTGCATACACCCCAGCGAAACCCCGCATACACCCCAGAGGGAGCCCTGAATACACCCCAGGGGGAGCCCTGCATACACCCCAGAGGGAGCCCTGCATACACCCCAGGGAAACCCCGCATACACCCCAGATGGGACCCAGCGTACACTCCAGGGAAACCCCGCATACACCCCAGAGGGAGTCCTGCATATACCCCAGAGGGAGCCCTGCATACACCCCAGAGGGAGCCCTGCATACACCTCAGGGAAACCCTGCATACACCCCAGGGGGAGCCCTGCATACACCCCAGGGAAACCCCGCATACACCCCAGAGGGAGCCCTGCATACACCCCAGGGGGAGCCCTGCATACACCCCAGAGGGAGCCCTGCATACACCCCAGGGAAACCCCGCATACACCCCAGAGGAAGCCCTGCATGCACCCCAGGGG
The DNA here is from genome assembly GCF_046119375.1 of Phyllobates terribilis. Classification (NCBI taxonomy): domain Eukaryota; kingdom Metazoa; phylum Chordata; class Amphibia; order Anura; family Dendrobatidae; genus Phyllobates; species Phyllobates terribilis. The sequence goes on from NW_027362762.1 coordinate 211,581,048, forward strand.
GAGCCCTGCATACACCCCAGAGGGAGCCCTGCATACACCCCAGGGAAACCCCGCATACACCCCAGAGGGAGCCCTGCATACACCCCAGGGAAACCCCGCATACACCCCAGGGAAACCCCACATACACCCCAGAGGGATCCCCGCATACACCCCAGAGGGACCCCTGCATACACCCCAGGGAAACCTAGCATACACCCCAGGGGGAGCCCTGCATACACCCCAGGGAAACCCCGCATACACCCCAGAGGAAGCCCTGCATACACCCCAGGGGAACCCCGCATACACCCCAGAGGGAGCCCTGCATACACCCCAGGGAATCCCCGCATACACCCCAGAGGGAGCCCTGCATACACCCCAGGGAAACCCCGCATACACCCCAGCGAAACCCCACATGCACCCCAGAGGGAGCCCTGCATACACCCCAGATAAACCCCTCATATACCCCAGAGGTAGTCCTGCATACATCCCAGGGGGAGCCCTGCATACACCCCAGAGGGAGCCTTGCATACACTCCAGGGAAACCCCGCATACACCCCAGGAAAACCCCGCATACACCCCAGAGGGGACCCAGCGTACACCCCAGGGAAACCCTGCATACACCCCAGAGGGAGTCCTGCATATACCCCAGGGAAACCCCGCATGCACCCCAGAGGGAGCCCTGCATACACCCCAGAGGGAGCCCTGCGTACACTTCAGGGAAACCCTGCATACACCCTAGGGGGAGCCCTGCATACACCCCAGGGAAACCCCGCATACACCCCAGAGGGAGCCCTGCATACACCCCAGGGGGAGCCCTGCATACACCCCAGAGGGAGCCCTGCATACAGCCCAGGGAAACCCCGCATACACCCCAGAGGGAGCCCTGCATACACCCCAGGGAAACCCCGCATACACCCCAGGGAAACCCCACATACACCCCAGAGGGAGCCCCGCATACACCCCAGAGGGAGCCCTGCATACACCCCAGGGAAACCTCGCATACACCCCAGGGGTAGCCCTGCATACACCCCAGAGAAACCCCGCATACACCCCAGAGGGAGCCCTGCATACACCCAAGGGGGAGCCCTGCATACACCCCAGAGGGAGTCCTGCATACACCCCAGGGGGAGCCCTGCATATACCCCAGAGGGAGCCCTGCATACACCCCAGGGAAGCCCTGCATACACCCCAGGGGGAGCCCTGCATACACCCCAGAGGGAGCCCTGCATACACCCCAGGGAAACCCCGCATACACCCCAGAGGGAGCCCTGCATACACCCCAGGGAAACCCCGCATACACCCCAGAGGGAGCCCTGCATACACCCTAGGGAAACCCCGCATACTCCCCAGAGGAAGCCCCGCATACACCCCAGAAGGAGCCCTGTATACACCCCAGGGAAACCCCGCATACACCCCAGGGGGAGCCCTGCATACACCCCAGGGAAACCCCGCATACACCCCAGAGGGAGCCCTGCATACACCCCAGGGGGAGCCCTGCATACAACCCAGAGGGAGCCCTGCGTACACCCCAGGGAAACCTCGCATACACCCCAGAGGGAGCCCTGCATACACCCCAGGTAAACCCCGTATACCCCCCAGAGGGAGCCCTGCATACACCCCAGGGAAACTCCGCATATACCCCAGAGGGAGCCCTGCATACACCCCATTGAAACCCCGCATACACCCCAGAGGGAGCCCTGCATACACCCCAGAGGGAGCCCTGCATACACCCCAGGGAAACCCCGCATGCACCTCAGAGGGAGCCCTGCATACACCCCAGAGGGAGCCCTGCATACACCCCAGGGAAACCCCGCATACACCCCAGAGGGAGCCCTGCATACACCCCAGAGGGAGCCCTGCATACACCCCAGGGAAACCCCGCATGCACCTCAGAGGGAGCCCTGCATACACCCCAGGGGGAGCCCTGCATAAACCCCAGAGGGAGCCCTGCATACACCCAGGGAAACCCGCATACCCCCCAGAGGGAGCCCTGCATACACCCCTGGGAAACCCCGCCTACACCCCAGAGGGAGCCCTGCATACACCCCAGGGAAATCCTGCATACACCCCAGAGGGAGCCCTGCATACACCCCAGGGAATCCCCGCATACACCCCAGAGAGATCCCTGCATACACACAAGGGGGAGCCCTCGATACACCCCAGAGGGAGCCCTACATACACCCCAGGGAAACCCCGCATACACCCCAGGGGGAGCCCTGCATACACCCCAGGGGGAGCTCTGCATACACCCCAGAGGGAGCCCTGCATACACCCCAGGGAAACCCCGCATGCACCCCAGAGGGAGCCCTTCATACACGCCAGGGAAAACGCGCATACACCCCAGAGGGATCCCTGCATACACCCCAGGGGGAGCCCTGCATGCACCCCACAAGGAGCCTTGCATACACCCCAGGGACACCCCACATGCACCCCAGGGGGAGCCCTGCATACACCCCAGAGGGAGCCCTGCATACATCCCAGGGAAACCCCGCATACACCCCAGAGGGAGCCCTGCATACACCCCAGAGGGAGCCCTGCATCCACCCCAGGGAAACCCCGCATACACCCCAGAGGGAGCCCTGCATACACCCCATGGAAACCCCGCATACCCCCCAGAGGGAGCCCTGCATACACCCCAGGGAAACCCCGCATACACCCCAGAGGAAGCCCTGCATACACCCCAGGGGAACCCTGCATACACCCCAGAGGGAGCCCTGCATACACCCCAGGGAATCCCCGCATACACCCCAGAGGGAGCCCTGCATACACCCCAGGGAAACCCCGCATACACCCCAGCGAAACCCCACATGCACCCCAGAGGGAGCCCTGCATACACCCCAGATAAACCCCTCATATACCCCAGAGGTAGTCCTGCATCCATCCCAGGGGGAGCCCTGCATACACTCCAGAGGGAGCCTTGCATACACTCCATGAAAACCCCGCATACACCCCAGGGGGAGCCCTGCATACACCCCAGAGGGAGCCCTGCATACACCCCAGGGAAACCCCGCATACACCCCAGAGGGAGTCCTGCATACACTCCAGAGGGAGCCCTGCATACACCCCAGGGAAGCCCCGCATACACCCCAGAGGGGACCCAGCGTACACCCCAGGGAAACCCCGCATACACCCCAGAGGGAGTCCTGCATATACCCCAGGGAAACCCCGCATGCACCCCAGAGGGAGCCCTGCATACACCCCAGAGGGAGCCCTGCATACACCTCAGGGAAACCCTGCATACACCCCAGGGGGAGCCCTGCATACACCCCAGGGAAACCCCGCATACACCCCAGAGGGAGCCCTGCATACACCCCAGGGGGAGCCCTGCATACACCCCAGAGGGAGCCCTGCATACACCCCAGGGAAACCCCGCATACACCCCAGAGGAAGCCCTGCATGCACCCCAGGGGGAGCCCTGCATACACCCCAGAGGGAGCCCTGCATACACCCCAGGGAAACCCCGCATACACCCCAGAGGGAGCCCTGTATACACCCCAGGGAAACCCTGCATACACCCCAGGGAAACCCCACATACACCCCAGAGGGAGCTCCGCATACACCCCAGAGGGAGCCCTGCATACACCCCAGGGAAACCTCGCATACACCCCAGGGGGAGCCCTGCATACACCCCAGAGAAACCCCGCATACACCCCAGAGGGAGCCCTGCATACACCCAAGGGGGAGCCCTGCATGCACCCCAGAGGGAGTCCTGCATACACCCCAGGGAAACCCCGCATACACCCCAGAGGGAGCCCTGCATACACCCCATGGAAACCCCGCATACCCCCCAGAGGGAGCCCTGCATACACCCCAGGGAAACCCCGCATACACCCCAGAGGAAGCCCTGCATACACCCCAGGGGAACCCCGCATACACCCCAGAGGGAGCCCTGCATACACCCCAGGGAATCCCCGCATACACCCCAGAGGGAGCCCTGCATACACCCGAGGGAAACCCCGCATGCACCCCAGGGAAACCCCACATGCACCCCAGAGGGAGCCCTGCATACACCCCAGATAAACCCCTCATATACCCCAGAGGTAGTCCTGCATACATCCCAGGGGGAGCCCTGCATACACCCCAGAGGGAGCCTTGCATACACTCCAGGGAAACCCCGCATACACCCCAGGGGGAGCCCTGCATACACCCCAGAGGGAGCCCTGCATACACCCCAGGGAAACCCCACATACACCCCAGAGGGAGTCCTGCATACACTCCAGAGGGAGCCCTGCATACACCCCAGGGAAAATCCGCATACACCCCAGCGGGGACCCAGCGTACACCCCAGGGAAACCCCGCATACACCCCAGAGGGAGTCCTACATATACCCCAGGGAAACCCCGCATGCACCCCAGAGGAAGCCCCGCATGCACCCCAGAGGGAGCCCTGCATACACCTCAGGGAAACCCTGCATACACCCCAGGGGGAGCCCTGCATACACCCCAGGGAAACCCCGCATACACCCCAGAGGGAGCCCTGCATACACCCCAGGGGGAGCCCTGCATACACCCCAGAGAGAGCCCTGCATACACCCCAGGGAAACCCCGCATACACCCCAGAGAGAGCCCTGCATGCACCCCAGGGGGAGCCCTGCATACACCCCAGAGGGAGCCCTGCATACACCGCAGGGAAACCCCGCATACACCCCAGAGGGAGCCATGCATACACCCCATGGAAACCCCACATACACCCCAGAGAGAGCCCTGCATACACCCCAGGGAAACTCCGCATACACCCCAGAGGGAGCCCTGCATACACCTCAGGGAATCCCCGAATAAACCCCAGAGGGAGCCCTACATACACCCCAGGGAAGCCCTGCATACACCCAGGGGGAGCCCTGCATACTCCCCAGGGAAACCCTGCATACACCCCAGAGGGAGCCCTGCATACACCCCAGGTAAACCCCACATATCCCCCAGAGGGAGCCCTGCAGACACCCCAGGGAAACCCCGCATACACCCCAGAGGGAGCCCTGCATACACCCCAGGGAATCCCCGCATACACCCCAGAGGGAGCCCTGCATACACCCCAGGGAAACCCCGCATACACCCCAGGGAAACCCCACATGCACCCCAGAGGGAGCCCTGCATACACCCCAGATAAACCCCTCATATACCCCAGAGGTAGTCCTGCATACATCCCAGGGGGAGCCCTGCATACACCCCAGAGGGAGCCCTGCATACACCCCAGAGGGAGCCCTGCATACACCCCAGGGAAACCCCACATACACACCAGAGGGAGTCCTAAATACACTCCAGAGGGAGCTCTGCATACACCCCAGGGAAACCCCTCATACACCCCAGGGAAACCCCACATACACCCCAGAGGGAGTCCTAAATACACTCCAGAGGGAGCCCTGCATACACCCCAGGGAAACCCCGCATACACCCCAGAGGGGACCCAGCGTACACCCCAGGGAAACCCCGCATACACCCCAGAGGGAGTCCTGCATATACCCCAGAGAAACCCCGCATGCACCCCAGAGGGAGCCCCGCATACACCCCAGAGGGAGCCCTGCATACACCTCAGGGAAACCCTGCATACACCCCAGGGGGAGCCCTGCATACATCCCAGGGAAACCCCGCATACACCCCAGAGGGAGCCCTGCATACACCCCAGGGGGAGCCCTGCATACACCCCAGAGGGAGCCCTGCATACACCCCAGGGAAACCTCGCATACACCCCAGAGGGAGCCCTGCATGCACCCCAGGGGGAGCCCTGCATACACCCCAGAGGGAGCCCTGCATACACCCCAGAGAAACCCCGCATACACCCCAGAGGGAGCCCTGCATACACCCCAGGGAAACCCCGCATACACCCCAGGGAAACCCCACATACACCCCAGAGGGAGCCCCGCATACACCCCAGAGGGAGCCCTGCATACACCCCAGGGAAACCTCGCATACACCCCAGGGGGAGCCCTGCATACACCCCAGAGAAACCCCGCATACACCCCAGAGGGAGCCCTGCATATACCCAAGGGGGAGCCCTGCATACACCCCAGAGGGAGTCCTGCATACACCCCAGGGAAACCCCGCATACACCCCAGAGGGAGCCCTGCATACACCCCATGGAAACCCCGCATACCCCCCAGAGGGAGCCCTGCATACACCCCAGGGAAACCCCGCATACACCCCAGAGGATGCCCTGCATACACCCCAGGGGAACCCCGCATACACCCCAGAGGGAGCCCTGCATACACCCCAGAGAATCCCCGCATACACCCCAGAGGGAGCCCTGCATACACCCCAGGGAAACCCTGCATACACCCCAGGGAAACCCCACATGCACACCAGAGGGAGCCCTGCATACACCCCAGATAAACCCCTCATATACCCCAGAGGTAGTCCTGCATACATCCCAGGGGGAGCCCTGCATACACCCCAGGGAAACCCCACATGCACCCCAGAGGTAGCCCTGCATACACCCCAGATAAACCCCTCATATACCCCAGAGGTAGTCCGGCATACATCCCAGGGGGAGCCCTGCATACACCCCAGAGGGAGCCTTGCATACACTCCAGGGAAACCCCGCATACACCCCAGGGGGAGCCCTGCATACACCCCAGAGGGAGCCCTGCATACACCCCAGGGAAACCCCACATACACCCCAGAGGGAGTTCTGCATACACTCCAGAGGGAGCCCTGGATACACCCCAGGGAAACCCCGCATACACCCCAGAGGGGACCCAGCGTACACCCCAGGGAAACCCCGCATACACCCCAGAGGGAGTCCTGCATATACCCCAGGGAAACCCCGCATGCACCCCAGAGGGAGCCCCGCATGCACCCCAGAGGGAGCCCTGCATACACCTCAGGGAAACCCTGCATACACCCCAGGGGGAGCCCTGCATACACCCCAGGGAAACCCCGCATACACCCCAGAGGTAGCCCTGCATACACCCCAGGGGGAGCCCTGCATACACCCCAGAGAGAGCCCTGCATACACCCCAGGGAAACCCCGCATACACCCCAGAGAGAGCCCTGCATGCACCCCAGGGGGAGCCCTGCATACACCCCAGAGGGAGCCCTGCATACACCCCAGGGAAACCCCGCATACACCCCAGAGGGAGCCCTGCATAGACCCCAGGGGGAGCCCTGCATACACCCCAGAGAGAGCCCTGCATACACCCCAGGGAAACCCCGCATACACCCCAGAGAGAGCCCTGCATGCACCCCAGGGGGAGCCCTGCATACACCCCAGAGGGAGCCCTGCATACACCCCAGGGAAACCCCGCATACACCCCAGAGGGAGCCCTGCATACACCCCATGGAAACCCCGCATACACCCCAGAGAGAGCCCTGCATAAACTCCAGGGAAACCCCGCATACACCCTAGAGGGAGCCCTGCATACACCCCAGGGAAACCCGGCATACACCCCAGAGGGAGCCCCGCATACACCCCAGAGGGAGCCCTGCATACACCCCAGAGGGAGCCCTGCATACAACCCAGAGGGAGCACCGCATACTCCCCAGAGAAACCCCGCATACAACCCAGAGAAAACCCTGCATACACCCCAGGGAAACCCTGCATTCACCCCAGAGGGAGCCCTGCATACACCCCAGAGGGAGCCCCGCATACACTCCAGGGAAACCCCACATACACCCCAGAGGGAGCCCTGCATACACGCCATGGAAACCCCGCATAGACGCCAGAGGGAGCCACGCATACACCCCAGGGAAACCCCGCATACACCCCAGAGGGAGCCTCGCATACAACCCAGAGGAAGCCCCGCATACACCCCAGGGAAACCCCGCATACACCCCAGAGGGAGCCCTGCATACACCCCAGGGAAGCCCCGCATACACCCCAGAGGGAGCCCTGTGTACACCCCAGGGAAACCCCGCATAAACCCCAGAGGGAGCCCTGCATATACCGCAGAGGGAACCCTGCATACACCCCAGGGAAACCCCGTATACCCCCCAGGGAAACCCCGCATACACCGCAGAGGGAGCCCCGCATACAACCCAGAGGGAGCCCCGCATACACCCCAGAGAAACCCAGCATACACCCCAGAGGGAGCCCTGCATACACCCCATGTAAAACCCGCATACACCCCAGTGGGAGCCCCGCATACACCCCAGGGAAACCCTGCATACACCCCAGATGGAGCCCTGCATACACCCCAGAGGGAGCCCTGCATACAACCCAGAGGGAGCACCGCATACTCCCCAGAGAAACCCCGCATACAACCCAGAGAAAACCCTGCATACACCCCAGGGAAACCCTGCATTCACCCCAGAGGGAGCCCTGCATACACCCCAGAGGGAGCCCCGCATACACTCCAGGGAAACCCCACATACACCCCAGAGGGAGCCCTGCATACACGCCATGGAAACCCCGCATAGACGCCAGAGGGAGCCACGCATACACCCCAGGGAAACCCCGCATACACCCCAGAGGGAGCCTCGCATACAACCCAGAGGAAGCCCCGCATACACCCCAGGGAAACCCCGCATACACCCCAGAGGGAGCCCTGCATACACCCCAGGGAAGCCCCGCATACACCCCAGAGGGAGCCCTGTGTACACCCCAGGGAAACCCCGCATAAACCCCAGAGGGAGCCATGCATATACCGCAGAGGGAACCCTGCATACACCCCAGGGAAACCCCGTATACCCCCCAGGGAAACCCCGCATACACCGCAGAGGGAGCCCCGCATACAACCCAGAGGGAGCCCCGCATACACCCCAGAGAAACCCAGCATACACCCCAGAGGGAGCCCTGCATACACCCCATGTAAAACCCGCATACACCCCAGTGGGAGCCCCGCATACACCCCAGGGAAACCCCGCATACACCACAGAGGGAGCCCTGCATACACCCCAGGGAAACCCTGCATACACCCCAGATGGAGCTCTGCATACACCCCAGGGAAATCCCACATACACACCAGAGAAACCCCGCATACACCCCAAAGGGAGCCCTGCATACACCCCAGGGAAATCCCACATACACCCCAGGGAAATCCCGCATACACCCCAGAGGGAGCGCTGCATACACTCCAGGGAAACCCCGCATACACCCCAGGGAAACCCGCATACGCTCCAGGGAAACCCCGCATTCACCCCAGAGGGAGTCCAGCAAACACCCCAGGGAAACCCCACATACACCCCAGGGAAACCCCGCATTCACCCCAGAGGGAGCCCTGCATACACCCCAGGGGGAGCCCTGCATACAACCCATGGAAACCCCGCATACACCCCAGAGGAAGCCCTGCATACACCCCAATGAAACCCTGCACACACCCCAGAGGGAGCCCCGCATACACCCCAGAGGGAGCCCTGCATATTCCACTAGGAAACCCTCACACACCCTAGGGAAACCTCGCAAACACCCCATAGGGAGCCCTGCATACACCCCAATGAAACCCCGCATACACCCCAGAGGGAGCCCTATATACACCCCAGGGAAACCCCACATACACCCCAGAGGGAGCCCTGCATGCACCCCAGAGGGAGCCCTGCATACACCCCAGGGAAACCCAGCATACACCCCAGAGGGAGCCTCGCATACACCCCAGAGGGAGCCCCGCATACAACCCAGAGGGAGCCAAGCATACACCCCAGAGAAACCCCGCATACACCCCAGAAGGAGCCCTGCATACACCACATGGAAACCACGCATACACCCCAGAGGGAGCTCTGCATACACCCCAGGGAAATCCCGCATACACCCCAGAGAAACCACGCATACACCCCAAAGGGAGCCCTGCATACACCCCAGGGAAATCCCACATACACCCCAGGGAAACCCCGCATACACCCCAGAGGGAGCCCTGCATACACCCCAGGGAAACCCCGCATACACCCCAGAGGGAGCCCTGCATACACCCCAGAGGGAGCCCTGCATACACCCCAGGGAAACTCCGCATACACCCCAGGGAAAGCCGCATTCACCCCAGAGGGAGCCCAGCATACACCCCAGGGAAACCCCGCATACACCCCAGGGAAACCCCGCATACACCCCAGAGGGAGCCCTGCATACACCCCAGGGGAAGCCTGCATACACCCCAGAGGGAGCCCTGCATGCACCCCAGGGAAACCCCACACAAACCCCAGAGGGAGTCCCACAGACACCCCAGAGGGAGCCCTGCATACACCCCAGGGAAACTCACATACACCTCAGGGAAACCTTGCATACACCCCAGAGGGAGCCCTGCATGCACCCCAGGGAAACCCCGCATACACCCCAGAGGGAGCCCTGCATACACCCCATGGAAACCCCGCATACACCCCAGAGAGAGCCCTGCATACACCCCAGGGAAACCCCGCATACACCCCAGAGGGAGCCCTGCATACACCTCAGGGAATCCACGCATAAACCCCAGGTGGAGCCCTGCTTACACCCCAGAGGGAGCCCTGCATACACCCCAGGGAACCCCTGCATACACCCAGGGGGAGCCCTGCATACTCCCCAGGGAAACCCTGCATACACCCCAGAGGGAGCCCTGCATACACCCCAGGAAAACCCCACATATCCCCGAGAGGGAGTCCTGCAGACACCCCAGGGAAACCCCGCATACACCCCAGAGGGAGCCCTGCATACACCCCAGGGAATCCCCGCATACACCCCAGAGGGAGCCCTGCATACACCCCAGGGAAACCCCGCATACACCCCAGGGAAACCCCACATGCACCCCAGAGGGAGCCCTGCATACACCCCAGATAAACCCCTCATATACCCCGGAGGTAGTCCTGCATACATCCCAGGGGGAGCCCTGCATACACCCCAGAGGGAGCCTTGCATACACTCCAGGGAAACTCCGCATGCACCCCAGGGGGAGCCCTGCATACACCCCAGAGGGAGCCCTGCATACACCCCAGGGAAACCCCGCATACACCCCAGAGGGAGTCCTAAATACACTCCAGACGGAGCCCTGCATACACCCCAGGGAAACCCCGCATACACCCCAGAGGGGACCCAGCGTACACCCCAGGGAAACCCCGCATACACCCCAGAGGGAGTCCTGCATATACCCCAGGGAAACCCCGCATGCACCCCAGAGGGAGCCCCGCATACACCCCAGAGGGAGCCCTGCATACACCTCAGGGAAACCCTGCATACACCCCAGGGGGAGCCCTGCATGGATCCCAGGGAAACCCCGCATACACCCCAGAGGGAGCCCTGCATACACCCCAGGGGGAGCCCTGCATACACCCCAGAGGGAACCCTGCATACACCCCAGGGAAACCTCGCATACACCCCAGGGAAACCCCACATACACCCCAGAGGAGCCCCGCATACACCCCAGAGGGAGCCCTGCATACACCCCAGGGAAACCTCGCATACACCCCAGGGGGAGCCCTGCATACACCCCAGAGAATCCCCACATACACCCCAGAGGGAGCCCTGCATACACCCAAGGGGGAGCCCTGCATACACCCCAGAGGGAGTCCTGCATACACCCCAGGGAAACCCCGCATACACCCCAGAGGGAGCCCTGCATACACCCCATGGAAACCCCGCAAACCCCCCAGAGGGAGCCCTGCATACACCCCAGGGAAACCCCACATACACCCCACAGGAAGCCCTGCATACACCCCAGGCGAACCCCGCATACACCCCAGAGGGAGCCCTGCATACACCCCAGGGAAACCTCGCATACACCCCAGAGGGAGCCCTGCATGCACCCCAGGGGGAGCCCTGCATACACCCCAGAGGGAGCCCTGCATACACCCCAGAGAAACCCCGCATACACCCCAGAGGGAGCCCTGCATACACCCCAGGGAAACCCCGCATACACCCCAGGGAAACCCCACATACACCCCAGAGGGAGCCCCGCATACACCCCAGAGGGAGCCCTGCATACACCCCAGGGAAACCTCGCATACACCCCAGGGGGAGCCCTGCATACACCCCAGAGAAACCCCGCATACACCCCAGAGGGAGCCCTGCATATACCCAAGGGGGAGCCCTGCATACACCCCAGAGGGAGTCCTGCATACACCCCAGGGAAACCCCGCATACACCCCAGAGGGAGCCCTGCATACACCCCATGGAAACCCCGCATACCCCCCAGAGGGAGCCCTGCATACACCCCAGGGAAACCCCGCATACACCCCAGAGGAAGCCCTGCATACACCCCAGGGGAACCCCGCATACACCCCAGAGGGAGCCCTGCATACACCCCAGAGAATCCCCGCATACACCCCAGAGGGAGCCCTGCATACACCCCAGGGAAACCCTGCATACACCCCAGGGAAACCCCACATGCACACCAGAGGGAGCCCTGCATACACCCCAGATAAACCCCTCATATACCCCAGAGGTAGTCCTGCATACATCCCAGGGGGAGCCCTGCATACACCCCAGGGAAACCCCACATGCACCCCAGAGGTAGCCCTGCATACACCCCAGATAAACCCCTCATATACCCCAGAGGTAGTCCGGCATACATCCCAGGGGGAGCCCTGCATACACCCCAGAGGGAGCCTTGCATACACTCCAGGGAAACCCCGCATACACCCCAGGGGGAGCCCTGCATACACCCCAGAGGGAGCCCTGCATACACCCCAGGGAAACCCCACATACACCCCAGAGGGAGTTCTGCATACACTCCAGAGGGAGCCCTGGATACACCCCAGGGAAACCCCGCATACACCCCAGAGGGGACCCAGCGTACACCCCAGGGAAACCCCGCATACACCCCAGAGGGAGTCCTGCATATACCCCAGGGAAACCCCGCATGCACCCCAGAGGGAGCCCCGCATGCACCCCAGAGGGAGCCCTGCATACACCTCAGGGAAACCCTGCATACACCCCAGGGGGAGCCCTGCATACACCCCAGGGAAACCCCGCATACACCCCAGAGGAAGCCCTGCATACACCCCAGGGGGAGCCCTGCATACACCCCAGAGAGAGCCCTGCATACACCCCAGGGAAACCCCGCATACACCCCAGAGAGAGCCCTGCATGCACCCCAGGGGGAGCCCTGCATACACCCCAGAGGGAGCCCTGCATACACCCCAGGGAAACCCCGCATACACCCCAGAGGGAGCCCTGCATAGACCCCAGGGGGAGCCCTGCATACACCCCAGAGAGAGCCCTGCATACACCCCAGGGAAACCCCGCATACACCCCAGAGAGAGCCCTGCATGCACCCCAGGGGGAGCCCTGCATACACCCCAGAGGGAGCCCTGCATACACCCCAGGGAAACCCCGCATACACCCCAGAGGGAGCCCTGCATACACCCCATGGAAACCCCGCATACACCCCAGAGAGAGCCCTGCATAAACTCCAGGGAAACCCCGCATACACCCTAGAGGGAGCCCTGCATACACCCCAGGGAAACCCGGCATACACCCCAGAGGGAGCCCCGCATACACCCCAGAGGGAGCCCTGCATACACCCCAGAGGGAGCCCTGCATACAACCCAGAGGGAGCACCGCATACTCCCCAGAGAAACCCCGCATACAACCCAGAGAAAACCCTGCATACACCCCAGGGAAACCCTGCATTCACCCCAGAGGGAGCCCTGCATACACCCCAGAGGGAGCCCCGCATACACTCCAGGGAAACCCCACATACACCCCAGAGGGAGCCCTGCATACACGCCATGGAAACCCCGCATAGACGCCAGAGGGAGCCACGCATACACCCCAGGGAAACCCCGCATACACCCCAGAGGGAGCCTCGCATACAACCCAGAGGAAGCCCCGCATACACCCCAGGGAAACCCCGCATACACCCCAGAGGGAGCCCTGCATACACCCCAGGGAAGCCCCGCATACACCCCAGAGGGAGCCCTGTGTACACCCCAGGGAAACCCCGCATAAACCCCAGAGGGAGCCCTGCATATACCGCAGAGGGAACCCTGCATACACCCCAGGGAAACCCCGTATACCCCCCAGGGAAACCCCGCATACACCGCAGAGGGAGCCCCGCATACAACCCAGAGGGAGCCCCGCATACACCCCAGAGAAACCCAGCATACACCCCAGAGGGAGCCCTGCATACACCCCATGTAAAACCCGCATACACCCCAGTGGGAGCCCCGCATACACCCCAGGGAAACCCCGCATACACCACAGAGGGAGCCCTGCATACACCCCAGGGAAACCCTGCATACACCCCAGATGGAGCTCTGCATACACCCCAGGGAAATCCCACATACACACCAGAGAAACCCCGCATACACCCCAAAGGGAGCCCTGCATACACCCCAGGGAAATCCCACATACACCCCAGGGAAATCCCGCATACACCCCAGAGGGAGCGCTGCATACACTCCAGGGAAACCCCGCATACACCCCAGGGAAACCCGCATACGCCCCAGGGAAACCCCGCATTCACCCCAGAGGGAGTCCAGCAAACACCCCAGGGAAACCCCACATACACCCCAGGGAAACCCCGCATTCACCCCAGAGGGAGCCCTGCATACACCCCAGGGGGAGCCCTGCATACAACCCATGGAAACCCCGCATACACCCCAGAGGAAGCCCTGCATACACCCCAATGAAACCCTGCACACACCCCAGAGGGAGCCCCGCATACACCCCAGAGGGAGCCCTGCATATTCCACTAGGAAACCCTCACACACCCTAGGGAAACCTCGCACACACCCCATAGGGAGCCCTGCATACACCCCAATGAAACCCCGCATACACCCCAGAGGGAGCCCTATATACACCCCAGGGAAACCCCACATACACCCCAGAGGGAGCCCTGCATGCACCCCAGAGGGAGCCCTGCATACACCCCAGGGAAACCCAGCATACACCCCAGAGGGAGCCTCGCATACACCCCAGAGGGAGCCCCGCATACAACCCAGAGGGAGCCAAGCATACACCCCAGAGAAACCCCGCATACACCCCAGAAGGAGCCCTGCATACACCACATGGAAACCACGCATACACCCCAGAGGGAGCTCTGCATACACCCCAGGGAAATCCCGCATACACCCCAGAGAAACCACGCATACACCCCAAAGGGAGCCCTGCATACACCCCAGGGAAATCCCACATACACCCCAGGGAAACCCCGCATACACCCCAGAGGGAGCCCTGCATACACCCCAGGGAAACCCCGCATACACCCCAGAGGGAGCCCTGCATACACCCCAGAGGGAGCCCTGCATACACCCCAGGGAAACTCCGCATACACCCCAGGGAAAGCCGCATTCACCCCAGAGGGAGCCCAGCATACACCCCAGGGAAACCCCGCATACACCCCAGGGAAACCCCGCATACACCCCAGAGGGAGCCCTGCATACACCCCAGGGGAAGCCTGCATACACCCCAGAGGGAGCCCTGCATGCACCCCAGGGAAACCCCACACAAACCCCAGAGGGAGTCCCACAGACACCCCAGAGGGAGCCCTGCATACACCCCAGGGAAACTCACATACACCTCAGGGAAACCTTGCATACACCCCAGAGGGAGCCCTGCATGCACCCCAGGGAAACCCCGCATACACCCCAGAGGGAGCCCTGCATACACCCCATGGAAACCCCGCATACACCCCAGAGAGAGCCCTGCATACACCCCAGGGAAACCCCGCATACACCCCAGAGGGAGCCCTGCATACACCTCAGGGAATCCCCGCATAAACCCCAGGTGGAGCCCTGCTTACACCCCAGAGGGAGCCCTGCATACACCCCAGGGAACCCCTGCATACACCCAGGGGGAGCCCTGCATACTCCCCAGGGAAACCCTGCATACACCCCAGAGGGAGCCCTGCATACACCCCAGGAAAACCCCACATATCCCCGAGAGGGAGTCCTGCAGACACCCCAGGGAAACCCCGCATACACCCCAGAGGGAGCCCTGCATACACCCCAGGGAATCCCCGCATACACCCAAGAGGGAGCCCTGCATACACCCCAGGGAAACCCCGCATACACCCCAGGGAAACCCCACATGCACCCCAGAGGGAGCCCTGCATACACCCCAGATAAACCCCTCATATACCCCGGAGGTAGTCCTGCATACATCCCAGGGGGAGCCCTGCATACACCCCAGAGGGAGCCTTGCATACACTCCAGGGAAACCCCGCATGCACCCCAGGGGGAGCCCTGCATACACCCCAGAGGGAGCCCTGCATACACCCCAGGGAAACCCCGCATACACCCCAGAGGGAGTCCTAAATACACTCCAGACGGAGCCCTGCATACACCCCAGGGAAACCCCGCATACACCCCAGAGGGGACCCAGCGTACACCCCAGGGAAACCCCGCATACACCCCAGAGGGAGTCCTGCATATACCCCAGGGAAACCCCGCATGCACCCCAGAGGGAGCCCCGCATACACCCCAGAGGGAGCCCTGCATACACCTCAGGGAAACCCTGCATACACCCCAGGGGGAGCCCTGCATGGATCCCAGGGAAACCCCGCATACACCCCAGAGGGAGCCCTGCATACACCCCAGGGGGAGCCCTGCATACACCCCAGAGGGAACCCTGCATACACCCCAGGGAAACCTCGCATACACCCCAGGGAAACCCCACATACACCCCAGAGGAGCCCCGCATACACCCCAGAGGGAGCCCTGCATACACCCCAGGGAAACCTCGCATACACCCCAGGGGGAGCCCTGCATACACCCCAGAGAATCCCCACATACACCCCAGAGGGAGCCCTGCATACACCCAAGGGGGAGCCCTGCATACACCCCAGAGGGAGTCCTGCATACACCCCAGGGAAACCGCGCATACACCCCAGAGGGAGCCCTGCATACACCCCATGGAAACCCCGCAAACCCCCCAGAGGGAGCCCTGCATACACCCCAGGGAAACCCCACATACACCCCACAGGAAGCCCTGCATACACCCCAGGCGAACCCCGCATACACCCCAGAGGGAGCCCTGCATACACCCCAGGGAATCCCCGCATACACCCCAGAGGGAGCCCTGCATACACCCCAGGGAAACCCCGCATACACCCCAGGGAAACCCCACATGCACCCCAGAGGGAGGCCTGCATACACCCCAGATAAACCCCTCATATACCCCAGAGGTAGTCCTGCATACATCCCAGGGGGAGCCCTGCATACACCCCAGAGGGAGCCTTGCATACACTCCAGGGAAACCCCGCATACACCCAGGGGGAGCCCTGCATACACCCCAGAGGGAGCCCTGCATACACCCCAAGGAAACCCCGCATACACCCCAGAGGGAGTCCTGCATACACTCCAGAGGGAGCCCTGCATACACCCCAGGGAAACCCCGTATACACCCCAGAGGGTACCCAGCGTACACCCCAGGGAAACCCCGCATACACCCCAGAGGGAGTCCTGCATATACCCCAGGGAAACCCCGCATGCACCCCAGAGGGATCCCCGCATGCACCCCAGAGGGAGCCCTGCATACACCTCAGGGAAACCCTGCATACACCCCAGGGGGAGCCCTGCATACACCCCAGGGAAACCCCGCATACACCCCAGAGGGAGCCCTGCATACACCCCAGGGAAACCCCGCATACACCCCAGAGGGAGCCCTGCATACACCCCATGGAAACCCCGCATACACCCCAGAGAGAGCCCTGCATACACCCCAGGGAAACCCCGCATGCACCCCAGAGGGAGCCCTGCATACACCTCAGGGAATCCCCGCGTAAACCCCAGAGGGAGCCCTGCATACACCCGAGGGGGAGCCCTGCTTACACCCCAGAGGGAGCCCTGCATACACCCCAGGGAGCCCCTGCATACACCCAGAGGGAGCCCTGCATACTCCCCAGGGAAACCCTGCATACACCCCAGAGGGAGCCCTGCATACACCCCAGGGAAACCCCACATATCCCCCAGAGGGAGCCCTGCATACACTCCAGGGAAACCCCGCATACACCCTAGAGGGAGCCCTGCATACACCCCAGGGAAACCCGGCATACACCCCAGAGGGAGCCCCGCATACACCCCAGAGGGAGCCCTGCATACACCCCAGAGGGGGCCCCGCATACAACCCAGAGGGAGCACCGCATACTCCCCAGAGAAACCCCACATACAACCCAGAGAAAGCCCTGCATACACCCCATAGAAACCCCGCATACTCCCCAGAGGGAGCCCTGCATACACCCCAGGGAAACCCTGCGTTCACCCCAGACGGAGCCCTGCATACACCCCAGAGGGAGCACCGCATACACTCCAGGGAAACCCCACATACACCCCAGAGGGAGCCCTGCATACACGCCATGGAAACCCCGCATAGACGCCAGAGGGAGCCACGCATACACCCCAGGGAAATCCCGCATACACCCCAGAGGGAGCCCCGCATACAACCCAGAGGGAGCCCCGCATACACCCCAGGGAAACCCCGCATACACCCCAGAGGGAGCCCTGCATACACCCCAGGGAAGCCCCGCATACACCCCAGAGGGAGCCCTGTATACACCCCAGGGAAGCCCCGCATAAACCCCAGAGGGAGCCCTGCATATACCGCAGAGGGAACCCTGCATACACCCCAGGGAAACCCCGTATACACCCCAGGGAAACCCCGCATATACCCCAGAGGGAGCCCCGCATACAACCCAGAGGGAGCCCCGCATACACCCCAGAGAAACCCAGCATACACCCCAGAGGGAGCCCTGCATACACCCCATGTAAACCCCGCATACACCCCAGTGGGAGCCCCGCATACACCCCAGGGAAACCCCGCATACACCTCAGAGGCAGCCCTGCATACACCCCAGGGAAACCCCGCATACACCCCAGGGAAACCCGCATACGCCCCAGGGAAACAACGCATTCACCCCAGAGGGAGCCCTGCATACACCCCAGGGGGAGCCCTGCATACAACCCAGGGGGAGCCCTGCATACAACCCATGGAAACCCCGCATACACCCCAGGGAAACCCTGCATTCACCCCAGAGGGAGCCCTGCATACACCCCAGGGGGAGCCCTGCATACAACCCATGGAAACCCCGCATACACCCCAGAGGAAGCCCTGCATACACCCCAATGAAACCCCCACACACCCCAGAGGGAGCCCCGCATACACCCCAGAGGGAGCCTTGCATATTCCACTGGGAAACTCTCATACACCCTAGGGAAACCTCGCACACACCCCATAGGGAGCCCTGCATACACCCCAATGAAACCCCGCATACACCCCAGAGGGAGCCCTACATACACCCCAGGGAAACCCCGCATACACCCCAGAGGGAGCCCTGCATGCACCCCAGAGGGAGCCCTGCATACACCCTAGGGAAACCCAGCATACACCCCAGAGGGAGCCCCGCATACACCCCAGAGGGAGCCCCGCATACAACCCAGAGGGAGCCAAGCTTACACCCCAGAGAAACCCCGCATACACCCCAGAAGGAGCCCTGCATACACCCCATGGAAACCACGCATACACCCCAGAGGGAGCTCTGCATACACCCCAGGGAAATCCCGCATACACCCCAGAGAAACCCCACATACACCCCAAAGGGAGCCCTGCATACACCCCAGGGAAATCCCACATACACCCCAGGGAAACCCCGCATACACCCCAGAGGGAGCCCTGCATACACCCCAGGGAAACCCCGCATACACCCCAGAGGGAGCCCTGCATACACCCCAGAGGGAGCCCTGCATACACCCCAGGGAAACCCCGCATACACCCCAGGGAAAGCCGCATTCACCCCAGAGGGAGCCCAGCATACACCCCAGGGAAACCCCGCATACACCCCAGGGAAACCCCGCATACACCCCAGAAGGAGCCCTGCATACACCCCAGGGAAACCCCGCATACGCCCCAGAGGGAGCCCTGCATGCACCCCAGGGAAACCCCGCATACACCCCAGAGGGAGCCCCGCATGCACCCCAGAGGGAGCCCTGCATACACCCCTGGGAAACCCCGCATACACCCCAGGGGGAGCCCTGCATTTACCCCAGGGAAACCCCACATACACCCCAAAGGGAGCCCTGCATACACCCCAGAGGCAGCCCTGCATACTCCCCAGGGAAACCCCGCATACCCCCCAGAGGGAGCCCTGCATACACCCCAGGGGAACCCCGCATACACCCCAGAGGGAGCCCTGCATACACCTCAGGAAAACCCCCATACACCCCAGAGGGAGCCCTGCATACACCCCAGGGAAACCCCGCATACACCCCAGGGAAACCCCACATACACCCCAGAGGGAACCCTGCATACACCCCAGGTAAACCCCTCATATACCCCAGAGGGAGTCCTGCATACATCCCAGGGGGAGCCCTGCATACACCCCAGAGGGAGCCTTGCATACACCCCAGGGAAACCCCGCATACACCCCAGGGGGAGCCCTGCATACACCCCAGAGGGAGCCCTGCATACACCCCAGGGAAACCCCGCATACACCCCAGAGGGAGCCCTGCATACACCCCAGAGGGAGCCCTGCATTCACCCCAGGGAAACCCCCGCATACACCCCAGAGGTGGCTCTGCGTACACCCGAGGGAAACCCCGCATACACCCCAGAGGGAGTCCTGCATATACCCCAGGGAAACCCCGCATACACCCCAGAGGGAGCCCCGCATACTCCCCAGAATTAGCCCTGCATACACCCCAGGGAAACCCTGCATACACCCCAGGGGGAGCCCTGCATACACCCCAGGGAAACCCCGCATACACCCCAAAGGGAGCCCTGCATGCACCCCAGGGGGAGCCCTGCATACACCCCAGAGGGAGCCCTGCATACACCCCAGATGGAGCCCTGCATACACCCCAGGGAAACCCCGCATACAACCCAGATGGAGCCCTGCATACACCCCAGGGAAACCCCGCATACACCCCAGAAAGAGCCCTGCATACACCCCAGGGAAACCCCGCATACACCCCAGAGGGAGCCCTGCATACACCCCAGGGAAACCCCGCATACACCCCAGAGGAAGCCCTGCATACTCCAAAAGGAAACCCTGCTTACACCCCAGGGAAACCCCGCATACACCCCAGATGGAGCCCTGCATACACCCCAGAGGGAGCCCTGCATACACCCCAGGGAAACCCCGCATACACCATAGAAGGAGCCCTGCATACACCCCAGAGGGAGCCCTGCATACTCCCCAGGGAAACCCCGCATACACCCCAGAGGGAGCCCTGCATACACCCCAGGGAAACCCCACATACACCCCAGAGGGAGCCCTGCATACACCCAAGGGAAACTCCGCATACACCCCAGGGAAACCCACATACACCCCAGGGAAACCCTGCATACACCCCAGATGGAGCCCTGCATACACACCGGGGAGTGTGCAAAGCAGTCAACAAAGCAAAAGGTGGTTACTTTGAAGAACCTAGAATATAAGACATATTTTCAGTTGTTTCACACTTTTTTGTTAAGTATATAATTCCACATGTGTTAATTCATAGTTTTGATGCCTTCAGTGTGAATGTACAATTTTCAAAGTCATGAAAATACAGAAAAATCTTTCAATGAGAAAGTGTGTCCAAACTTTTGGTCTGTACTGTACACCCTATGGGGAGCCCTGCCTACACCTCAGCAGAGCTCTGCCTACACCCCAGGGGGAGCCCTGCATACACCCCAGGGGAGGAGGAGCCCTGCATACACCCCAGGGGAGGAGGAACCCCGCATACACCCCAGGGGAGCAGGAGCCCCGCATACACCCCAGGGGAAGAGGAGCCTCGCATACATCCCAGGGGAGGAGGAGCCCCGCATACATCCTAGGGTAAGTGGAGCCCCGCATACATCCCAGGGGAGGAGGAGCCCCACATACACCCCAGGGGAGGAGGCGCCCCGCATAAACCCCAGGGGAGGAGGAGCCCACGCGTACACCTCATGGGAGGAGGAGCTGCGCATACACCCCAGGGGAGGAGGAGCCCCGCATACACCCCAGGGGAGGAGGAGCCCCGCATGCACCCCAGGGGAGGAGAATCCCCGCATGCACCTCATGGGAGGAGGAGCTGCGCATACACCCCAGGGGAGGAGGGGCTCCGCATACACCCCAGGGGAGGAGGATCCCCGCATACACCCCAGGGGGAGCAGCCTTGCTTACACCCCAGGGGGAGCAGCTCGCATACACCCCAGGGGAGCTCAGCCGATACCCTAGGGGGAGCCCTTCATACACCCCAGGGGAGGAGGAGCCCTGCATACACCCCAGGGGAGGAGGAGCCCCGCATGCACCCCAGGGGAGGAGGAGCCCACGCATACACCTCATGGGAGGAGGAGCTGCGCATACACCCCAGTGAAGGAGGGGCTCCGCATACACCCCAGGGGAGGAGGAGCCCCGCATACACCCCAGGGGGAGCAGCCCTGCTTACACCCCAGGGGGAGCAGCTTGCATACACCCCAGGGGGAGCAGGCCGCATACACCCCAGGGGAAGCCCCGCATACACCCCATGAGGATCCCCGCATACACCCCATGGGGAGCCCCGCATACACCTCAGGTGGAGCCCTGCATACACCCCAGGGGAGGAAGAGCCCTGCATACACCCCAGGGGGAGCTCTGCCTACACCTCAGGGGGAGCCCTACATACACCCCAAGGGAGGAGGAGCCCTGCATACATCCCAGGAGGAGCACTGCAAACACCCAAGGGAGAGCCATGCATACACCCCAGGGAGAGTAGCCCTGCTTACATCCCAGGGGGAGCAGCCCTGCTTAGACCCCAGGGGAGCCCTGCATACATGCCAGCGGGAGCCCTGCATACACCCCAAGGGGAGACACCCCAGGAGGAGCCCAGCATACACCCAAGGGGGAGCCTCCTGCCACACACGATACCACACATGACTTTATCACAGTCCTGATTCTTCCCTTTATTTTATGTCCTTTTATCAAAGAAAGGGAAAAAATCTCATTATTTAGAAAAACTTCTCCATATTGTAGAAAATTCCCTCCGGCTGCGCCAATTTGGGTCTTTTTGACACCTTCTACCCATACGCTGCTGCACAATATTGCTGCGCCTTAGAAATGCAGTGAATCATAAAAAGGCATAAGTGCAATGTCTCTGCGGCATGTACTTATCACCTATGTGTGATCCATTTACACCAGGGGTGCACAACCTTTGGCCACATGCTGCTTGCCATGCCATTCTGTGCTGCCCCCAACCATCTCTTCTGTGTTCAGTATCTCACATAAAGACCACGTGCTCATGTTCAGTATTTGGTCAGTATTTTATCTCAGGATTTGTAAGCTAAAACCAGGAGTGGGTGATAAACGCAGAAGTGGTGACGTGTTTCTATTATACTTTTCATCTGATTGTTCCACTCCTGGTTTTGGCTTACAAATACTGAGGTACAATACGAAGTGATATTGTGGTACCGTGTTAGGCTATGTGCCCACGATGCAGAAATGCTCAGCATCTCCCTGGCAGAAAAAAATGCATGCGGATTGTACATGCGTTTTTCTGCCAGGGACATGCGGATGTGAAGCGTTCTTCACTTGCATTTCCGCATGCGGGTTGACAAGCGCTTTCCAAGCGATTTTAGCATCACTTGGAAAGTGCTTGTCAACTTGGTCACACTATATAAATCCATGCAAACGGCATGGATTTATATAGTGTGACCCGAGAGAATGTAAAAAAATAAATGTATACTTACCTTCCGATGGCCCCCGCAGTCTTGCTTCACCGTCCCGGCTGCCGGTAGCGGTAGACTGAAGGACCTGCCGACTTCAGCGTCGCTTGACGCGTCACATGACTATGACGTCAGCGCAGGTCCTTCAGTCCATTGCGAACTGCTGGCAAGCAAGGAGGAGCGCAGCGCGGGCCGCCAGAAGGTAAGTATATATTTATTTTTTATTTCATTCTTTTTTTTACAGTTTTCTATGGTACCCAGGTCCGGAGGAGAGTCTCCTCTTCTCTAGACCCGGGTACCATCCGCACATTAGAACACATGGAATCCGCATCTACATATACAGTGATGTGTAATCCATGCGTTCTAATGCAAGTCAATGGCGGCAAAAACGCAGCACTTCCGCAAAATAATTGGTAGTGCTGCGTTTTTTTCCGCAATGATAATCCGAAGCAGAAATTTCCGCAGCATGTGCACAGCACATGCGGATTATCATTGGGGAACATGGCAGGCCTTCTACCATGCATTTTTTAAGTGTTTCTGCAGCGTTTTTGCCGCTGCGGAAACGCTTAAAAAACGCATCGTGGGCACACAGCCTAAGCCAGAAAAATCGATGTAAATACTTTTATGCCAAAAATGACAAAAGTATTCTCGGAGTGATACCTTTATTGGCTAACCAGAAAAAAATATATATACACTGTGTTCCAAATTATTATGCAAATAATATTTTCTCAGATTTTCCCAAATTACCTATATGAATTGCAGTCATTGTAATTTTCCAGTCAAATAACTATTAGAGTACAATTGAAAGGTTTTTGTACAAACTGCCTATGATAACAGTATATTTTTTAAAAAATGAAAAACTCAAACTGCACTCAAAATGCATGTTCCAAATTATTATGCACAGCAGAGTTTTCAACCTTTTCATTTTAATAAAGAACAAAAAAATGGTCATTTTTGAAATTATAAGCATTAGCAGGTTATTACAAACTGAAATCAAACAGTTTTCAACTCAAAACTTTATTCTAGGTGATGTTACATTTGCACATAGGACCCCTTGTTCGAAAGGAGCTTATGAACTCTCTCGTCCATTGAATTTGTCAGGTTTTGGATGGTTTCTGCTTCAATTGTTTTGCATGAGGACAGAATACCCTACCAGAGCTGTTGCTTAGATGTGAACTGCCTCCCGCCATCATAGACACTCCTTTTGATGATGCTCCAGAGGTTCTCAATGGGGTTGAGGTCAGGGGAGCATGGGTGCCACACCATAAGTTTGTCCCCTTTTATGCCCATAGCAGCCAGAAATGCAGATGTGTTATGTGCAGCATGAGACGGGGCATTATCATGCATGAAATGATCTCGATGGTCCAGATGAAAATATTATTTGCATAATAATTTGGAACACAGTGTATATGCAAGCTTTCAGAGCACAGAGGCTCCTTTGTTCATGAGGAGACATTTGTTCATGAGGTGTAAGTTGTGATGCCTCCTACTGATAAGGCACGGAGATCAAATTAGTTTTTTTTGTTGCAAAATGAGAGGCCCTGGGAATGTTTAATTATCTGGAGGTGTGAATTGTGTCCATGTAGTGAGTCATAAACCCAGGTGTTATATTTAGTACTGTTGTCAGTGAATTGAACATCCTTATCAATTTGAATTCCCAAATTTTTCTCTGTTGCCCTTGAAGTGACCTTTTAGTATTAAAACTTTTAGATCTTTCATACAGTGACCCCGGACAGAGAAATGTTTCCCCACAGGCGTGTCCAGTACATTCTTAATTGTGTGTCTGTGTAAATTCATTCTCGATTGCAGTTTTTGGATACATGTATACCTCATCGGAGGATGTACTTGAAATGACATCCATGATTTTGTAGTCCTGATTTGTGTTAGGTATGCAGACTATATTTGATGGTGATATGTACAAGTTTTGTATTTTTTGTTTTTACTTGGGCATGTGCCCATCACTGATGGTGATGAGAGGACACTTCTGACAAGGAGATTCCTTAAGTTAGGGGGCTGTTTGTAGGAGAGAAGTGGTAGTTCTGGGAATATTTCTTTCAGTTTGTGGTCTCTGTGCAATATGGGTTGGAGATCAGCACCAATTTTCCTTAGGATGTTCATGTGGGGGTTGTATGTGATCACAAGAGGTACCCTGTTGTTGTCCTACCTTTGTCTGTAATTCAGGAGGCTACTTCTTGGTATTCTTGTAGCTCTGTGAATCTGTTCATCTATTACCAGTGGATGGTATCCTTGTTGTAGGAATGTATTCCTCAGTGATAGCAGCTGTAATTTTCTGTTCTTACTGTCTGAACAGATTTGAATGTTCCTCAGAGCTTGACTGTAGACAGGGCCAGCGTCAGCACCTGGCGTACCCGGGATAGTGCCCGGGCCCTGGAAAATCAGAGGGGCCCACCGCCCACTCACTGTCGGGGCCCACCGCCCACTCACTGTCGGGGCCCACCGCCCACTCACTGCCGGGGCCCACCGCCCACTCACTGTCGGGGCCCTGGCCGCTTCCTCAGCATCTGTTCAGTGACGCAGGCGCTGCACTCCCCCAGACATGGCCGCGTGCTGTGCGGCTGTGTCTGCTAGTAATGACACGGCAGGGTCGACGGCACCTTTAATTGTGCTTGTGTGTCGCCCCGTGCCGCGTCATTACTAGCAGACACAGCCGCACTGCGCGCGGCCATGTCTGGGGGGAGTGCCGGCAATCAAACACCGTCGGAGGACCTGCACAGATGGGGGGGAGCGGCCCGGACCCGACCGCAAGTGGGCCCCTCTGATGGTCCAGGGCCATGATGTCTGTGACACGCCGGGGGTCCTGCACTGCCCCATACCTGTGGAGCTGCTGGACAGGACACTGGACCGGGGACAGGTGAGTGATGCTTCCCCAATCCCCATATTAAAAATATTTGTAATGGGTCTCTGTGTGTGCATGTATGTGAATGTCAGTGTGTATGAGTGTGTATATATATTTGTCTGTTTTATATATGTTTTTAAGAATTTGTGTAAAAATGTGTGTATGTCTGTATGTGTACATATCTGTGTACCGTGTGTGCGTGCGCGTGTCTGCGTACCGTGTGCGTGCACGTGTCTGTGTACCGTGTGCGTGCACGTGTCTGCGTACCGTGTGCGTACGCTTGTTTGCGTACCGTGTGTGCGTGCGCGTGTCTGCGTACCGTGTGTGCATGCGCGTGTCTGCGTACCGTGTGTGCGTGCGCGTGTCTGCGTACCGTGTGTGCGTGCGCGTGTCTGCGTACCGAGTGTGCGTGCATGTGTCTGCGTACCGTGTGTGTGCGCGCATGTCTGCATATGTGAAGGATGAGGTGGCAGGCTGGGCCCTGTGTACTATATATATATTTCTCCGCCGTATCTGTGCATCATGAATCGTGTATGTGTTAAAAGGGCCCACTGAGACTCTTTCGCCCAGGGCCCAGAAAAACCTGGAGCCGGCCCTGACTGTAGATGATGGATTTTTTTGTGTGTCTTAGATTAAAGCTGTTCCATCTAAGATATGCCAGACGTCCTGTGGGCTTATGGTAAATTGATGTTTGGATGGTGTTTTCTTTGATGTATGTGGTCGTGTCCAGAAAATGTATTTGGGATTTTGAGAAGTTGAGGGTGAGCTTGATGGTTGGGTGGAACCTGTTGAAGTTATCGTGGAAGGTGAGTAGATCATCTTTTGAGCCTGTCCAGATTATTAGCAGATCATCAATGTAGCGGAAGTATGATAGGGGTTTAATAGAGCAAGATGACAAAAACTCCTCTAGTTTAGCCATAAATAGGTTAGAATATTGTGGGGACATTTTGCTTCCCATGGTGCTGCCCATACATTGTTGGTATAAATTGTTCCCAAAAGAGAAATAATTGTGATGGAGCACAAACCAGATGAATTGCAGAGTTGGTTCTGTGTCCAGATTGTTTTTTTGTAGGAAATGTTTGCATGCTGCAATCCCATCCTAATGAGGAATGTTGGAGTAGAGAGACTCTACATCTATCGTGGCTAGTATTGTTTCCTCCGGAAGAGGGCCCAGGGCTGAAAGTTTGTAGAGAATATCCGTGGTGTCCTAGATATAGCTGGGTGTGCGTCTCACCAGGGGTTTCAGAATGTTCTCCACCGAGCCTGAGATATTTTCCGTTAATGTCCCAAAGCTTCTCACCAAAGGTTTCAGAATGTTCTCCACCCAGCCTGAGATATTTTCCATTAATGTCCCAATGCCAGAAATGATTGGCCTCCCAGGATTACCTTTTTTATGTATTTTAGGTAACATGTCGAAGGTACCTGTTTGGGGATTGTCTGGTATTGGTTCCAGTAGTTAGGATGAAATAGAATCTATGTGTTAGTTCCTCTGTGTATTTTTTGTTGGGATCTTCCTGAAGTGGAGTGTAGTATTTTATATCCAAGAGTTGTCTGGAGGTTGTCTGAGGTAAAATACTGAACGTGTTAATGTGGCCAAACTATGGAAATAGCTGCTCTTATTGTATGGTCATCTTTCTGGAGTGCTAAATAAGTGAGCAGCGGACCCTCTTTATCTACAGTAGTGTCAGAAATGGATCTCCCATACAGCAGAATATGTCAGATGTAGTACTGTTGATATATACCTCAGCTTACAATACCCCTTTAAATTGTCTGTGGCCCTTGTGAGTGGTACAATCACAAACTTTGTCATACCGAAAAAAAATTTGTGCACCTTTGATTTACATGGAGCAACCGGCGGCACTAGATGACTGCCTATTTACCGATTAGCGGTCATTTATGCGATCTATGCAAAAAAAGGAGCATGGACCGCACCTCCAAAAAATCATACATTGATCTAATGCCACTCTGCAAAAATATACACTGCTCAAAAAAATAAAGGCAACACTCAAATAGCACATTCTAGATCTGAATGAAATATTCTCATTGAATACTTTGTTCTGTACAAAGTTGAATGTGCTGACAACAAAATCATACAAAAATCATCAATGGAAATCAAATTTATTAACCAATGGAGGCCTGGATTTGCAGTCACCCCAAAAATTAAAGTGGAAAAACACACTACAGGCTGATCCAACTTGTAACATACCTGGCGGCGTGCTTGCATAGTGCACCATCTCCCACTATGCAAGATTGCATCTTAACCTTCAGTCCAGTTTGTAAGCCGTGCTCCTGTTCTACTGTGTGCATGCTCTGGTCTGACTGCTTAGGGCGGCGGCCCGGTTACTTCCTGTTTCTTATAGCTGGTGTGGGCACACTCCTAATGCGTCCCCAGCCTATTGCTGTGAGTCACTGGATATTTAAACCCACTCCACCCTGTAGGAGAGGCCTGAGCAACTCTTAACATTCAGTGTGCTCCTTGACTCTGAATGTCCCGTTCTGTTTCTTGCCTGTCCGCCAACCTGGGGGCTGTATTCCCAGGCCTGTCTGAACTATCTCTTAGCCTGTTTGTCCGCCATACTGGGGGCCGTATACCCAGATTCGCTTCTGTATCTTGTTGCAGTGTCAGTTCCTGTCTGAACACTCTCCTAGCCTGTTTGTCCGCCATACTGGGGGCCGTATACCCAGACTCGCTCCTGTATCTTGTTGCAGTGTCAGTTCCTGTCTGTACACTCTCCTAGCCTGTTTGTCTCTGTGTCTGTACCTTCCCTTTTCCTGCAGTCTCTGAACCTGCACCTAACTCCTACTCGTTGTCTCTGTACTTCTGTTGTGAGTTTAGAGTCCACTCGCTACTTCATTGCAAATACCTTGTGTGTATCTGGTTCTGCTTGTCCCTTCCAGTCTGTTCAGTGTGAACAGAGCCCTGTCCTCTCTGCTCTGCCTTGCTCACCGCTCCGGCGGTTCCTCTCTGCTCTGCCTTGCTCACCGCTCCTGCGGTTCCTCTCTGCTCTGCCTTGCTCACCGCTCCGGCGGTTCCTCTTTGCTCTGCCTTGTTCACCGCTCCGGCGGTTCCTCTCTGCTCTGCCTTGTTCACCGCTCCGGCGGTTCCTCTCTGCTCTGCCTTGCTCACCGCTCCGGCGGTTCCTTCCTGCTCTGCCTTGCTCACCGCTCCGGCGGTTTATCTCTGCTCTGCCTTGCTCACCGCTCCGGCGGTTCCTCTCTGCTCTGCCTTGTCCACCGCTCCGGCGGTTTCGCCCTGCTCTGCCTTGCTCACCGCTCCGGCGGTTCCTCTCTGCTCTGCCTTGCTCACCGCTCCGGCGGTTCCTCTCTGCTCTGCCTTGCTCACCGCTCCGGCGGTTCCTCTCTGCTCTGCCTTGCTCACCGCTCCGGCGGTTCCTCTCTGCTCTGCCTTGTCCACCGCTCCGGCGGTTTCGCCCTGCTCTGCCTTGCTCACCGCTCTGGCGATATCTCTCTGCTCTGCTTTGCCCACTGCTCCAGCGGTTCCTCTCTTCTCTGCTTGTCTACCACATCTGCGGTTCTGTTCCTGAATCCCAGTCTGTACTGGACCCTATCCAGCCTGCGCTCCAACCTGCTAGTGCCTCCCTGTCTGCACTCCAGCCGTGCTTGCCAGTACCCCCCCGTCTGCATACCAGCCGTGCTTGCCAGTATCCTCCTGTCTGCACTCCAGCCGTGCCTGCCAATACCCACCTGCCTGTATGCCAGTCTAACCTGCCTGTTCCTGCATTCCCCGGTGTGGGTCAACAATTGTGACCGGGGTCTGACCTGGAGTCGCACCTGGTCCCTCTGCTCGGTTCCTCCTTGGTCCACGGAGTCGACTAAGCCGCCGTGCGACCTTGGCCGGATCGGGTTGATACTTAGTTACGCCCCTCCAGGCACTCCTCGGTTCATGGTACAGTGGGATCATTAATCACGCATACGCCAGCCAGTCCGGTCGTGTGCATAACACAACTTTGATGTAATGTCCTTAAAACAAGTCAAAATGAGGCTCAGTATTGTGTGTGGCCTCCACGTGCCTGTATGACCTCCCTACAACGCTTGGACATGCTCCTGATGAGGTTGCGGATGGTCTCCTGTGGGATCTCCTCCCAGACCTGGAGTAAAGCATCCGCCAACTCCTGGACAGTCTGTGGTGCAACGTGACGTTAGTGGATGGAGCGAGACATGATGTCCCAGATGTGCTCAATCGGATTCAGGTCTGGAGAATGGGCGGGCCAGTCCATAGCTTCAATGCCTTCATCTTGCAGGAACTGCTGACACACTCCAGCCACATGAGGTCTGGCATTGTCCTGCATTAGGAGGAACCCAGGGGCAACCGCACCAGCATATGGTCTCACAAGGGGTCTGAGGATCTCACCTCGGTAGCTAATGGCAGTCAGGCTATCTCTGGAGGGCTGTACGGCCCTCAAAAGAAATGCCACCCCACACCATTACTGACCCACTGCCAAACCGGTCATGCTAAAGGATGTTGCAGGCAGCAGATCGCTCTCCACGGCGTCTCCAGACTCTGTCACGTCTGTAAAATGTGCTCAGTGTGAACCTGCTTTCATCTGTGAAGAGCACAGGGCGCCAGTGGCGACTTTGGCAATCCTGGTGTCCTGTGGCAAATGCCAAGCAACCTGCACGGTGTTGGGCTGTGAGCACAACCCCCATCTGTGGACGTCGGGCCCTCATACCACCCTCATGGAGTCGGTCTCTAACCGTTTGTGCAGACTCATGCACATTTGTGGCCTGCTGGAGGTCATTTTGCAGGACTCTGGCAGTGCTCCTCCTGTTCTTCCTTGCACAAAGGTGGAGGTAGCGGTCCTTCTGCTGGGTTGTTGCCCTCCTACGGCCCCCTCCACGTCTCCTGGTGTAGAGGCCTGTCTCCTAGTAGCACCTCCAGCCTCTGGACACTACGCTGACAGACACAGCAAACCTTCTTGCCACAGCTCGCATTGATGTGCCATCCTGGATGAGCTGCAATACCTGAGCAACTTCTGTGGGTTGTAGAGTCTGTCTCATGCTACCACGAGTGTAAAAGCACAACCAACATTCAAAAGTGATCAAAACAACAGCCAGAAAGCATTGGTACTGAGATGTGGTCTGTGGTCCCCACCTGTAGAACCACTCCTTTATTGAGTGTGTCTTGATAATTGCCAATAATTTCCATCTATTGTCTATTCCATTTGCACAACAGCATGTGAAATTGATTGTCAACCAGTGTTGCTTCCTAAGTGGACAGTTTGATTTCACAGAAGTTTGATTTACTTGGAGTTATATTCTGTTGTTTAAGTGTTTTCTTTATTTCTTGAGCAGTGTATATAACTGAACATGAGGTTCTTAGTTTAACATTCTAATCAGACTGTATGAAGCCCACTGCCACTTCACGGCAACCCTCTTAGTGGGTCCCTAACTTTTACTGCCTTAAAGAAGCGGCATCGTGCGCTAACCAGCAGGTTCGCCGTGACCTGGCAGTGGGCTTCATACAATTTTACTCATTAGGTGCCAAATACTTGGATTGCTAATAAACGGAGAAGCAAATTTAAGGAAAAAATAATTATTCTGCTCTGCAGCCACTATTACATTGTGTGTCCAGTTCAATATGAAAAACTTGGTGAAAGATCCTCTTTAATGCAGATAAAGGTTGTGCATGTCCCAAGTAAAACAGATTTCTCCCATTATGTCTGGGTGCTGAATGATTCTGCTGAAAGCTGACATCTGCAGCAGGAACATGGCCCAAAGACTTTATTGCATAGGCCAATCATTGTTCCCAATCTGTAAATGTGCCCAGTGAGCAAACTTTTTTTGGTCACCCATTTAGACCTTTTTATTTATTTTATTTATTTTACTCACTTATATTCGTAGGCCTAAAAGTTATTGTTGGTCAGCAGCACATGCCTTTGTTTAAATGTGAGGAAAACAAACAGGGGCATACATAGAAATCATGGGGCCCCATAGCAGAAGTTCTAATTGTGCCCCCCCCCCAAAAAAAATGAATATTCGCCGGGGTCACAGAATAGTATATCTCACAATTTTGCAGCCCTTGCAAAGTACTTTTCTTACTATTGAAGCCCTTGGATTTCTCTTCATTGCCCCCATAATGTAGGATGCCAAAAAAAGTGCTCCCCCATACACATTAGGATACCCCCATAGTGAATTCCTCCACAGTATCCTCCACACACACAGAATGATGGCCCTAACACAACCGTCAACCCTGTATGATAGCCCTTACTAGTCCTCCAAATGGTATAATGGCCCCCACACAGCCCCCGAAACCGCATAATGGCCTCCAAACAGCATAATGGCCCCCAAACAGCCCTCCAAACAGCGTAATGTACAGCACACAGTCCGTCAAACAGCATAATGGCCCCCACACAGCCCTCAATGCAGTATGATGGATCCCATTCAAACCTTCACTCTGTATAATTGCTTACATACATTCTAATGCCCCCATCATAGACCTCCGAACAGTAAAATAGTCTCCACTTAGTCCTACAAACAGTATACTGGACGTCCACATAGTCCTGCAGACAGTATAATGGACCCCCACATAGTCCTGCAGACAGTATACTGGACCCCCACATAGTCCTGCAGACAGTATAATGGACCCCCACATAGTCCTGCAGACATTATACTGGACCCCCACATAGTCCTGCAGACAGTATACTGGACCCCCACATAGTCCTGCAGACAGTATACTGGACACCCACATAGTCCTGCAGACAGTATAATGGACCCCCACATAGTCCTGCAGACAGTATACTGGACCCCCACATAGTCCTGCAGACAGTATACTGGACACCCACATAGTCCTGCAGACAGTATAATGGACACCCACATAGTCCTGCAGACAGTATAATGGAGCCCCACATAGCCCTGCAAACAGTATAATGTCCCCCCCACATAGCCCTGCAAACCATATAATGGCCCCCCACATAGCTCTCCATAAAGTATAAAGGCTACCACATAGCGTTCCATATAGTATAATGGCTCCCACATAGCCCTTCAAATATTTTAATGGTCCAACGCATAGCCCCCCAAATAGTATGATGACCCCAATTTAGCCCTCCAAATAGTATGATGGCACCCACATAGCCCCTCCAAATATAATAGCCTCCACATAGTATAATGGGCCCCACATAGCCTTCCATATAGTATAAAGAGACCCACATAGGCCTCCATATAGTATAATGGCCCCCACATAGCCCTCTAAATATTATAGTAGCCTCCACATTGCCTTCCTTATAGTATAATGGGCCCCACATAGCCCTCTATGGCCCAGTCCTTGAAGGAAACTTGTCATGTAAAAAAAAGCAATTAACCTGGAGATATTGGGTTAATCTGCAGGTTAATAGTGTTCTGACACTGTGCGGCCACCATACTTCGAGCCCCAGCTGTCAGTCAGTGCCAGGGTTGTGGTTACAGCCACCTCTCTCTATGTACAGAGCAGTGACTGAAACCATGCCGGTTCCACCCCTATGACTGAAAGACTGATCCTGCCGGGAGGAATAAAGTTAATTTTCCCCCAGCAGCAGGGCTCTTAGTGTGGCAGCCGTACGGTGACAGAATGCTATTAATCTGTAGGTTAACAGCTTTTTTTTACATGACAGGTTCCCTTTTAGGGGGCTAAAATGCTCAGCTCCAGCCAGGTTCAATTCATCGCAATCATACTCTAAATATATAAAGAGTTAACAAGATGTCCTGTAACGAAAAAACATTATTTACCAGCCTGCTCTTGCTCAGACCAGAGGCACACAATGAAAAAGATGCAGAGTTCACATTTTTATTTTTTTTACATTTTGGCATTGTGAGCATGCTCCAAAATATGTAATACTTGCCTCAGTTTTACATGGAAGCCTGCAGAAATGTTCTGAATGTGTACTGAAAGATATTTGTATTCATGTGCCTACATGTATATTAATAAGTGGTAAATGTTTCTTTATGTACTGGATCACTTTGTTTTATTTGTGCTAATGTGAAAGTATTGTCATATCATCATTAATACACAGTCATTAATACATATCATCATTAAAACCCACTAAAGGGTTTTTCCCCTATCAGAAAACTTGGGCATAAGCTTTGGTAGTTATAAAAAAAACAGACTGTTAATACTTACCCATCCGAAAGCCTGGTCCTGCTATCCGCTGCTGCCTCAGTCTCTGTTTGTCTTACGTGCTGACATAACTTCGCAGGTGCTAATCACAGTAGCTCAGACTGTGTTATTATGCTTACTTATATAGCACCATCAGTGATTTACATACATACATTATCACTGCTGTCCCCATTGGGACTCACAGTTTACATTCCCTATCAGTATGTCTTTAATGTGGGAGGAAACCAGAAACCCATGCAAACACGGGGAGAACATACAGGTGCATCTCACTAAATTAGATTGCCTTCTGGATATCTGTCAAGTCAGCAGTCTTCCCCATGATTGTGGAGCCTACTGAAACAGACTAAGGGACCTTCTTAAATGCTCAGGAAGTTTTTGCAGGTGTTTTTTTTTAATTATTTTAATTTGCTGAGAAAATGACTTTTGTGTTTTCATTGGCTGTAAACCATAATCATCAACAGAAATAAACACTGGAAATAGATCACTCTGTTTGTAATGACTCTATATAATATCTGAGTTTCACTGTTTGTATTGAAGAACTGAAATAAATTAACTTTTTGATGATATTCTCAACTCCTGGCAGATGTCCTTGATGGGAGTTGAACCCAGGACCCCAGCACTGCAAAGCAACAGTGCTACCACTGAGCCACCATGCTGCCCCATATAGAGGTGGTGCTAACCACTGAGCCACCATGCTGCCCCATATAGAGGTGGTGCTAACCACTGAGCCACCATGCTGCCCACAGAATCAGCCGCAGAGCTCACTGATTGGCAGCTGTAACCGAAAAAAAAACGAAAGTTTTAGAGTATCAGGCTGTGATAATTGGGTTATTTTCCTTTTCCACTAATTAGTAACGCTATACTTTTCTTCCCCTCATTTGTTAAACATTGGCCAGCTTAAAGGGAACCTTTCATGTTGGGAAAAACAAACAAACAAAAAAACACTATTAACCCCTTCATGACCTTGCGATTTTCAGTTTTTGCGCTTTCGTTTTCTTCTCCCCTTCTTCAAAGAGCCAAAACTTTTTTATTTTTCCATCCTCATAGCCGTATGAGGCCTTGTTTTTTTGCGGGAAGAGTTGTACTTTTGAATAACACCATCCATTTTATCATGTGATGCAATGGAAAGCATGGGAAAAAAATTCCAAATGCACTGAAATTGCAAAAAAAAGTGCAATTCCACAATTGTTTTTTGGGCTTTTTATTTCCCATGTTCACTATATGGTAAAACTGACCTGGCAATATGATTATCTAGGTCAGTATGAGTACGCAGATACCAAAGGTGGTTTTTT
Organism: Phyllobates terribilis; assembly: GCF_046119375.1. NCBI lineage: Eukaryota > Metazoa > Chordata > Amphibia > Anura > Dendrobatidae > Phyllobates > Phyllobates terribilis. Next base: position 211,616,716 of record NW_027362762.1, read on the forward strand.
TTTTTATTCAATTTTAAGTGGTGAAAAAATTTCCAAAATTTGTAAGAAAAAAAAAATTAAATCAGTCATCATGTGCAGGAAAGATGTGAGCTCTGCATGTGAGCCGACATCAAAGGAAGGGGTTAGCCTGTAAATTGTGGCTCTAAGTGCGGGCGCCGGGCAGGTACAGGACGCTATTAACCTTCAGATTATGCCCATATCTGCGGGCTAATAGCGTTTTTTACGTGACAGATTCCCTTCTCTGCAAAGTGTTTCCATCTTGTTTGAGCAAGTCATCTATAAACTCCTTACTTTATCAAAATTCAGTCATGTTGGGGCCAATAATCACTATTTAGAAAATATTGGATCACAACTGTATGGTAGTCTAGGTGGCTTGACCGGCAAAATACACCTGACAGGTTCCCATTAAACACTTTCAGCCATCAATCGCTACTTGTTATGATATGGGAGCAGGTTTTTATAAGTAGAAGGCCACGGCCCCACTATCAGTATTTGGTCAGTATTCATTCAGTATTTATTCTCAGGAGGGGAAACCAAAACACAGAAAAGGTATAATATAAACAAGTCACCAATTCTGCATTTATCATCCACTCCTGGTTTTGCCTCCCACTCCTGAGAAAGAATACTGACCAAATACTGATAGTGGGGCTGTGGCCTTAGGATATGTTCACACGTTCAGTATTTGGTCAGTATTTTACCTCCGTATTTGTAAGCCAAAACCAGGAGTGAGTGATAAATGCAGAAGTGGTGAAGTGTTTCTATTATACTTTTCCTTTGATTGTTCCTCAACTGGTTTTTGGTTACAAATACTGATGTAAAATTCTAACCAAATACTGAATGTGTGAACGTGGCCTTAGGTATATTCACATGCGGTAAATGTTTTGCAGAAATTTTTTCAGCTGTCAGGCTATGTGCCCACGATGCAGAAATGAAGCAGAAAATTTCTGCAGCATTTCTGCATCTCCCTGGCAGAAAAAAACGCATGCAGATTGTGCATGCGTTTTTCCTGCAGAATACATGCGGATCCACATGCGGGTTCACATGCGTTTCCGCATGCAGATTGACAAGTGCTTTCCAGGCGATAGCATCACTTGGAAAGTGCTTGACAACTAGGTCACACTGTATAAATCCATGCAAACGGCATGGATTTATACAGTGTGAACCGTAAAAATTAAAACAAATAAAGCTATACTCACCCCCGAGGCCCCGGCGTGGCTGCAGCGCTGCTTCCTGGCTGGTTCCCGGCTGCCGGCATATCGCGAGACAGAGCGGTGAAGGGCCTGCGGTCACATGACTGTGACGTCACCGCAGGTCCTCAAGCGATGCCGGCATTCAGAGAGAAGACGCCGGACAGGTGAGTATAAACTTTATTTGTTATTTTATTCTTTTTTTACAGGTACAATGGTACCCAGGTCTGGATGAGAGTCTCCTCTCCTCCAGAACTGGGTACCATCCGCACATAGAGACGCATAGAAGCTGCTTGTAAAAATGTACAGTCGCGGTTTCTATGCGTCTCAATGCAAGTCAATGGCGGGAGTTCCGCTGCACTTCCGCAAAATTAAATGACATGCTGCGGATTTTTGTACGCAGCATAAACGCTGCGGAAAAATCCGCAGCATGTGCATAGAACATGCGGAATCCCCTTGGGGACCATGGGGTGCGGATTACCTAGCGTTTCACAAGCGTTTCCGCTGCGGAAATTCCGCAGCATAAACGCTTGAAAAACGCTACGTGGGCACTCAGCCTGACAATTATCTGCATGGTGCGTGCAAAAAACCCTTCTACTGAGTGACAGGCTATGAAGTAGCTGTAAGGCTAAATTCAATAGCATAGAAAAAATCGTCCTATTTTAATCCAGAAAACGCTGACTTTTTTTTCTCATTTGTCCTCTGTAATCAATCCATTTACAATCCCTGTGCCATCCATTTTTACATTTACAAGGCTAAATCCAGTTTCCTATGATAAAGAGCTGCAATGTGTCCAGAAAGACTGTTGCTATAAGGTGGCTCCGTATGGCATCTGATTTTTTTTGCTCACCTATAGATTTGTTTGGGCGAGTCTCATCTGACACACGTAAGCAACCAGTCCATGATGTGGGTTTATTTTTCACGCTCAGATTTGGTTTGTGAAAAAAATTGAATAACAATGGTATCGGTGCTGTCCGTGTGTCGTCCATTTTTCCATCTCCAGCACTCAGATTGAAGATATGATCATGAGAACTTTGCCTACTTTTCACTATATTGCACTAGCTATTGAACCCATTCTACGCCCCGGGTCGCGAGCATTTTTATTGCTATCCAGCGCCATTTTTTTTACGACACTGTGTCTGCGAATTCGCATATACAGTGTCTTCAATAAAACGGCGCCGTAGATCGCGGTATGCACACACACTGACTCAAGTGCCATTTTATTGAAGTAATGTACTACAACGTCAACATAGCAGTGCGCACGCGCCGGCCATGGGGATAATGGTGATTGACCGGCTAGTGCGCACTGCTATGTTGACGTTGTAGTAGAATTCTTCAATAAAATGGTGCCCGAGTCAGCATGTGCGCTTACCGCGATATCCGGCGCCAGTACGCACACGTGCTGACTCTGGCTTCAGACAGAAGGATGGGTCCAGCATTATATGTCACCTAGCTTAACCAAAGCCATTTTTTTTATAAAATGCTTTATTCCCCAGAGATTGTTTATTATTGGAGCTATTTTAGGGGAAATGATCTTAATCATTTTTGTCTCATTACCATTATTTCCTTTAAGTGGCTTCTTACAAAGCAGACTAAATATGAACTCCTATTTTTTGTCAGAAATCTCGGCCTCTGCTTCCTACATCACGTCACCATTGTCTGAGCTCACTGCATTGTTTCCAGCACTTCCTCATTTGCTCTTTTTCCTGTGGCGAAATGTTCCTCTTTCTTCTCAGCACTATCCAGTATCTTATGGGACGGTGCCCAACATGGGTGGATTTCTCCTTGTGCCCGCTGACGCCTCTTCCCCATAAAACCTGTTTCCATGTGTAAATCAGTAGGCAGCAGCAAGACTCCACACGTCTCGTTACCGTGGGACAACCGGCTGCTTTTTACTACCAGGAAATGTACAATTTTATAACGTGTTTGTTTTCTTTTTCATGATCTGCTTTCAGTTATTTTAAACTTTTCAGGAAAGATCTTGTCTAAAGCTCCAGTGGGATCTATGGACCCTCTGTGCTGGTTATTGAGTGCTTTGGGTGTTTTAATACATGAATATGTGCTTTATGGAACATCTGGGAGAAATGAATAGTGCGCTCTGTATCAGAACAAGTATTATTGGTAATGCTTAGGAAAATAAACCACTAAAAAGACTGGGGTGTGGGGCTATGGAAAAAAAGAGAACCTACTTTACTAAGTCCGAAACCTTTAAAAAGTGTTGCTAATAATATAATAAAATATTAAAAAGGCTTTCACTTTATAAATGCTGTAAACTCCTGACATTCCCCTTCAGATAAACCAACTCCAGTACCAATATTGGTCTTAAAACATATATGATTATTATCTGAATATATTAATACATTAGTAGCCCATTATGACCTATATACCATTAATGTCATACAATCAAATGCGTTCTTTATTTTAATGTATATACCATTAAAAATGTACAAATAAACAACCAATTAAATTGTATGTCTCTAATGATGTATAGGTAATAATGGTTTACTAATTTATTGATATATTTAGATTATAGTCATATGTTTTAAAGTGAACCTGATACATGCTGCCCCATCCACAGGCAAACAGCATGTGTCGCACGCTGGCTGTACGCTCTCAGCCATATATGTTTAACTCTGAAACGCTGCAGCATTGCAGAGAAAAACTTAGTTTAATAGTTGCCACAGACCAAAACGCGCGGGAAACTGGTCGGACAGACAGGTTCCCGGTGCGTTCTTCCCACCAGCTTCCATGGATTGGCAGGTGTCTCCCTGCATCTACATGTGTGTACAGGGAGAGACCGATCACTCAAGGAAAGAGGGCTGGGGAAGTCACTAAGGGCAGGGCTGACTGACTAGTCTACATTGCGGCCCAGTGCCCAGCGTTTATTAAACTATGTTTTTCTCTGAAATGCCGCAAGGTTTCAGAATTAAACATATATGACTGAGAGCATACAGCCAGTGTCTGATACATGATGCTCGTGGATCGGAGCTGTCAGGTTCCCTTTAACACTGATATTGGTACTGGATTTACTCCACCTCTCAGCTTCTGGCAGTTTTAATCACAGTAGGATCCTATCTATCTATATAAATGCAGGCTTCAGCATAGGAGAGGATTCACATTAGGATAGGTCCCAGCAGAGAGAATCACCTTATCGTGGCTTCCGGGTACACATGAATTGGCCAATTATTCTCATTTTTTATCCTGTTTTCTAGAGAAGTAATACAATTCAAATTTCATATATTTCATGTTTGTATGCTATAGCACTACAGAGTGCTACTTTATTTGTTAGTTACTTTTTAATATAACCCTTGAGTGAGGCACTCAGCATTTCCCCTGTTGTTACTAGTGGTGAGCTAATTATATGGTGATTAGATTTCATTCAAAAAGATACTTTGTCGCAGGCAATAAATGTATATCTTACAATAAAGTCTAAAAGTGTTATTATCATAAAAAGTTTAAATTGTAAAAACAAGCACATTTGCAATGTATTTGTTATTCAAGCACGAATGCACCACCACCCCAGCAATCAGAAAGCCGTGAGGCTGTGAAGCAGTGCACTGCTGCAAAATATGTTGAGAAAACCCCTTTAATTTTCTATTTAACTAGGTTTTTTTAGATGGTACAACATGGGCGTTTTGGAATATAACAACTTATACAGATGACAGCCTTTACAGTCTTCCTGATGCCCTGTCTGTATGTATGTCACTGTAGTTTTGCTTTTTTTTTTAGTTCTTGTATTATATTTATGAACGAACAATAAGCAAACCTGAGTGACAAAGTGAAGTGTATTTTGGTCATCATAATCCAAACTGTGTTCGAGGAGGTGGCACAAATATATGGGAATTGGATGTTTTGCCCCCAGCAGTTCGCCCCCAGCAATTCACCCCCGGGTACATTTCGCCCCCGCACATTTCGTCCTCAGCATTTGGCCCCCAGGATGTTTTGCCCCCGCACATATCGCCCCCAGTTCGCCCCCGTCCAGGGGCGAAACGTGTGGGGGCGAATCTTCCTGGGGGCGAAATGATAGGGGCGAAATGTGCGGGGGCGAAATGTACCTGGGGGCGAACTGCTGGGGGCAAATTGCTGGGGGCGAACTGCTGGGGGCGAAACTTCCTATAACCCAAATATATTGGGTAAAGGTGCTTTTGTTGATTGGCGATCTTTAACAGCCTTTTAACACAGGCGCGTTTGTCTATGTTCTTGGCAGCACAGGTCCTGCTTACACAAGATGATGTGCAATGTTGTGAAATGAGCATTCTGGAATAATTATGCAGTGTAAATGCGCCTGGACAGTAGCTAAACTGCTCCATCTGCTGAGTAAGAAAACATATTACACCTGCATGGCAAGGCAGCCTGCCAACTATAGACATTATAACCAGACCTTTCCAGGCAAACATATAAAACAGCGAGAGAGTAAATATAACTGGTCCCTGAGAGCAGCCTGGGCAACTATGTCTTAGCATAAAGTTGCCCAGGCAATCCCTGATGACCAACTGTATACAGCCTCTGGTGCGCCCAAAGAGATGGGGTCAATCTCCATGTCTATGGCAGATAGTATGACCCGTCAGCATGCAACCCATGGCTAGAAAAAATGTTTGTACTGCATTTCATGTTTTCCTAATAATTCCTAGACAACATCTTGCGGCAGCGTTTTTTTTTACAAGAAAATAAAGAAACATAAAATGCGTGAAAAAAAAAACAGCATTTTCCCACGATGACTTTTGAGTGTGTTTTTTATGTTGCAGATTTTTGCAAAAAGTACCTGCAAGAGAAATTGACATGTTTATGCTGAGTAAAAAAAAAAAACAGTGTGCATGAGATTTATATAAATCCCATCCACTTTGCTAGAACTGCAAGATAATGAATTTTCGACACAGTGAAAATACGTAATGTCAAAAACTCATCGTGGGCCTTAGGGTATGTTCATGCATGACAGAAAAAAATGTATTCAGATTGTTTTTTTTTTTCCTGGTGTTATTCTTTGCATTGCAAACGGTGCAATCCAGAGTGAAAATATGCTTAAAGAATTTACATTCTACAAATTATAAGCGGAAGTGTCCTACACAGCGTTTTCTTTAACACCTTCCCGACTGCAATCCTGAGGCAAGCTTCACTTGCTGTTTATGGATTAATGTAAAGTATATATAGGATTAGGGGCGTATCCTCCCCCCTTCCTAAAAAAACTCTTTAATATTCAATGAGGTCACAGAAGAGCATATCTCACAACTTTGCAGCCCTTACAAAGTAATTTTCCTCCCATTGAAGCCCCTATTGATGCCAACTACAGTGTCCCCCCAAAACACAGTATGATACCCCCACAGTGGGTTCCCTCCACACACACAGTATGACACCCCAACTGTGATTTCCACACAGCCCTCCATACAGTATAATGGCCCGCCATACAGTATAATGGCCCCCACATCCCTCCACTCAATATGATGGCCCCAACATAACCATTCACACTGTATAACGTCCCCCACTAGGCCTCCAAATAGTATAATGGCCCCACCCAGCTATCCAAACAGGATACTAACCCCCACACAGCCCTCTACACAGTATTATGGCCCCCGAAAAAACTTTGACACTGTATAATTGTTTACATACAGTATAATGTCTCCCACATATCCCTCCAAACAATATAATAGCCCTCACATATCCCTCCAAACAATATAATAGCCCCCACATAGCCCTTCAAACAATATAATAGCTGCCACATTGCCCTCCAAACAGTATAATGGTCCTCACATAACCCTACCAACAGTATAATGTTCCCCATATAGCCCTCCAAACAGTATAATGGCCCCCACATAGTCCTGCAAACAGTATAATGGCCCCCACATAGTCCTGCAAACAGTATAATGACCCCTCACATATACCTGCAAACAGTATAATGCCCACCTCCACATAAACATGCAAACAGTATTTCGGCCTCCATATAGTCCTGCGAACAGTATAATAGCCCCCACACAGCCCTCCATTCAGTATAATGGCCTCCACATAGTCCTCCATACAGTACAATGGGATCCACATAGTCCTCCATACAGTATTATGGGCACCACATAGCCCTCCATACAGTATTATCGGCACCACATAGCCCTCCATACAGTGTTCTGGGCACCACATAGCCTTCCATACAGTGTTATGTGCACCACATAGCACTCCATACAGTATTATGGGCAACACATAGCCTTCCGTACAGTATTATGGGCTCCAAATAGCCCTCCGTACAGTATTATGGACACCACATAGTCCTCCATACAGTATTAGGGGCACCATATATTTCTACATACAGTATTAGGGGCACCACATAGTCCTCCATACAGTATTACGGGCACCACATAGTCTTCCATACAGTGTTACGGGCACCACATAGCCCTCCATACAGTATTAGGGGCACCACATAGTTGTCCATACAGTATTATGGGCCCCATATAGTCCTCCATACATAAAAAAGAAATACTACTCCCTGATCCCCACTGCTCCGGTCTCTGCAGTGCGTCTTCTGACCCTCTGCACTGTTCAGCACAGAGGGTGCGCTGTAGTGATGTCATCGCGCCCTCTGTGCTGAGACATTCACAGAGCTCAGACGCAGTGGGGAAATGATGGGAGAGGGATCGTTAGCTGACGGCTCCCTCTCCCATCATTGTTTTCAACTGTATCGGCATCCAGGACCAGAATGCCGATACAGTTAAAAGTACAATGCAGGGGGGGCTCGGTGCCGGTGCTGACACCAGGCCCCCCCCCCCGACTCATGGTCCCCATAGCGGCCGTGTGGTCTGCCGCCATTGGCGATACGCCAGTGGTTGGATCATACCTATGTGCAGTGGCATAACTAGAGTCCGATGGGCCCTCGTGCAAAATTTGGACCTGGGCCCCCAACTATATGTTAGTCAGATGTATTAGTCCTTGTGGCATTTTAAATCCTATAAAGACATATGTGTTGCCCTCCCATAATGTAATAATGTCCCCCATTCTGTACTAGTGTCACCCATCCTGAGACCCTTCCTGGTATAATGTCTTTCATCCTGTGCCCCTTCCAGTAAGAATGTTCCACATTCTGGACCCCTTCCAGAGATGGGAATAATTTATTTAACTCTTGTCAGAGCAGAGAGATGCAACCCCGACCTCCGAGGAGGAGGTACCACGGAGCGATGATGACTTTGGAGAGAAATAAGTATTATAAGTGGCGGACTGAGCGCTCAAATCGGGACAGCCCTGCGGAATCAGGGATGGTTGGGAGCTATGGCATCTCCCATACTCCTTTCCTGTGTCTGCAAGAGAGAAGTCTTCAGCTGACATGCACAGTGGAATTCAGCCAGGAGACGATGCAAACAGCTACTAGTGGATCGGACAGTGGGACAAAAGCCCCTCTACCTCCCAGCCCGCCTCTGCCCTTGTCTAAATAAACTTGGACTCAAATTACCCTCCGGTTGCATAAGGTGTTGTTGACCTGCATGTTTGTACCTACATAGCTGTGCAGAGTCAGGAAAGAATTCCAGTAGTGGTCGCAAGGACCAACGGTGGTGCTGGGCAAATGTAAACAAGTGGCCATTGGACGCTTTCGATTGGGCCACATTTAAGAAGATGCATGCGCCTTTTAATACATTTGCACAAAACGCTCTAGCTTGGCATAAGATGCATAAAATAAGATATTTTAGTTTTAGTAAATGTTGGCCATGATCTGATAATGGTGGCCATTGAAAAGCCTTAGGCCTCATTCAGACATCAGTTTTTCACATACGAGTTCTATCCATGTTTTTCATAGACAGAACTGATACATATTATAATCTATGGAGCTGTTCACATGTCTGTGTTTTTTTGCTGACCGAGTGAGCTGCGCAATCACGGAGATATGTCCAATCTTGATCTGATGCTGTTTGGTATGAGAAGCTTGAGAAACCTTCATCATTTCTTTTTTCATCCAAGAAAAATTGATGAAACTGTGACCAAACACTGATGTTAAAAACTGACACACGAACCAAACTCTGATGACACGCTGATAAGACCACTGATCAGACTCAGACCATTGTTGCATACAAGAAAAATCACTGATGTCTGAATGAGGAAAAATGCAAAAATTATGATACACAGAATACCTCAGCATTAACCAATTTTTTTTTTTAATACAAACCTTTGAATTTTTTTTAAAGATATATAGAAAAAACGTACAAATTTTATATTGCAGTAATCGTATTGACTAGAGTTGATGCAAGTTTATTCGCACGACCCATTACATCAGTTACCACAGTGGGTTGTGGCACTGGACCGGAGAGATAATTGCCGCCTCCTTCTAGCCAGCAACAGTGGCTCTTCTTTTGATTAGCTGACATGGTATGTCGACACACGTTCATGATGCCGCAACAATGACGTTGTGTCAAGCCGGCTAATCAAAAGAAGAGCCGCTGATGCCAGCGGGTAAGGGACGGTACTCCCACTGTCGTGGTCTATAGAGTGGGACATGTCAGTCAACTCGGACCAATACTGACTTAAATCATACTGCCTGGTCATTGCTACCATACAATGAACACTGCGAAAACAAAACCAAAAAACAATGGCTGAATTGCGTTTATTTCACTATTTCACCCCACTATATATTTTTCCATTTTTAAGTACATTATATAGTAAGGTAAAGTGTCTGGTATCATTCAAACCCACAACTCGTCCCACAAAAAAATTCTTCATATAGCTATGTCAACTGAAAAAGTAAAAATTATACGGCTCTTGCAAGAAATGGAGGAAAAACTAATTGTCAGATCACAAAATGGTTAAACCAACCTGTTTTTTGCATTATTTTTTTCATTGATTATGGCTTTTATCGTATATGAACCCAAATGAGATCAGGCTATGATGATCTCCCTTACGCAAGCTACTGAATTTTACTTTGTCTGTTCTATACCGCCATCTGTTGGACTGTAACTGTAAAACTGCACACTTGTTTACCCACCAAATGACATACAATTGGCTTTTAAAGAAAAAAATGTAATATTACATTTTTATTTAAAATGCTTTGGCTTGCAAAAAAAATTACAAGAAACCCCCGATTTGAGCAGTGTAAGGCTGGTTTCAACATCTTTTATCTCATACATGAAAAACAGTCCATGTTTTTTTCAGTTAGCTGCACCCATTTTTGGTCGGTGTTTGATTTACTCCCCCCCCCCAAAAAAAAAGACATGAGAAAAGGCACATTCACTGTAAAGCAATTAGAACATTATTTATTTTATTTTCTAATCTGTAGGAAGATTGAAAGGTCCACCAAAGTCATTGTTAGGGAAATTAAGAGTTAAAAGTTATAGCAAGTGTAAGGTGGCTGCTGGACAGGTCGTGGACGGGAGGTATGTGTCCCCGAAGTGCCAAGCTTCGGTGATGTAGGACCCGGAGAAGCAGGCTCCAGCACACATAGTGCTGAGAGGAATTTAATGGGCCCGGATTACAGGGCCGGGTTTTAGGAGCAGCTGAAAGAGCTGGGGGGAAATCAGCTGCTCACTTACCTCCAGTCCAGGTCTTGGAAGGCTAATTTAAGACAGCTGCGCCTGTCTCTGTCGGTCTGTGTTTGTTGGGCAAAGTGAGCAGACCTTGCAGGTGCTTCTTAGACTCTGCAGGAGGCAGAGAAAAGCACCTTGTTTAAACGGTTGAGGCCGTGCTGCATGGATTTGTTATTTTGAGCTTTGGTCTGTTACTCCTTTTTGTGCCAGGAAAAGGCTGTTACTTTTGTTTCTTAACTGGTGTATGGACACTAAAATAAACCACCAGTTTATTTGAACCCGTGGACTGCATCACTGTGTGAACCCGTGCCTACCTCCAACGCGGCTCAGTGAGTACAAATCCCTACAATTGGTGCTAGAAGCACGGGCATAGATCCCAAGCGGCAGTGTGACTGCTACAAGAAAAGGTATATGTCCTGGGTGAAGTCGGCCATAAGCCAGCAAGTGTCGCCGGAAAAAATGGAGGACCTGCTTAAACATCTGTTGCAGGCACAGCAGGCGCAACAAGCGCAGCAGCAGCAAGCGCAACAACAGCAGCAGTACCTGCAGAGCCAGCAGAGCATGCTGCAGCCGCAGCAGGAAACAAATAAACTTCTGATGCAGCAGATCCAACAGCAGCAAAGACAAATGGAAATCTTAGCAGAGCAGATCCGTGGCAGGACGACCGCCACATCCTCAGGTCCAGGTGATGACTCACACGTCAGGAAGACGGTAAGAAGAGCATTACAAAATATGACCCCGGGTGATGACGTTCAGGCGTTCCTGACAGTCTTTGAGAGGGTGGCAGAGCGGGAGAAATTGCCTTCAGAGCAGTGGGCGGAGGTACTGGCGCCATATTTGACAGGCGAGCCGCAGAAGGCCTATTATGACTTGGCCTTGCAGGATGCAAAAGAGTACGCTAAGTTGAAAACTGAGATTTTGGCGCGCTTGGGAGTAACTCTGACTGTCAGGGCGCAACGTGTGCACCACTGGGCCTATTGCAGTGACAAACCTCCCCGGTCCCAGATGTTCGACCTCCTACACCTGGTCCAAAAGTGGTTGCAACCTGAATCTTCCTCCCCAGCACAGATGGTGGAGAAGGTCGTTATAGACAGGTTTATACACTCTCTCCCGAAGTCGGTGAAATCCTGGGTTGCCCAGGGAGATCCCCATAATGCCGATGACTTGGTGGAAAGATACCAGGCTGTTGAGAGTCCGTTGGGAAAACAAGGGGTCATAGCCTCTCAATACTGGGGTTCCCAAAAGGCGGCGGACACCCAAAAGAAGGGAGCTAGCGCCACACCTGGGGGGCGTCCTAGAGTTCGGGAGGGGTCTGAGTTGCTGCCCAAGGTCCCACCCCATAATATAGTGTGTTGGAGATGTCATACCCCTGGCCATATTGCCGCCCGGTGTCCCATAAACTCTGAGCCAATGGACTGCAACATGGGCCGGCGTTGCTCTTATTTTGCCTACCCCGCCTGCAGCGCGGTTCCTCAATATGGCGAGGGCCCTCAGGCATGCTCAGTGTCAGTAAACGGGTCACAAGTCTCTGGACTATTGGACTCCGGAAGTTTGCTGACCCTGATAAGGGCCACACTCCCTCATCGGCTGGTTCCTGGGAAGGTGGTGGGTGTCCGGTGTATCCATGGGGACGCTAAGAACTATCCTGTGGCCCAGGTGGATGTAAACACGGACTGTGACACCACATCTCATGAAGTGGCGGTCGTTAAGGACCTATTGCATCCCATAATAATTGGACGTGACTTTGCATTATTCTGGGAAATGTGGGGGAAAGCCGGGACACCAGGTTGCTCGGACGACAGCCAGATCGCCCCTAAGGAAACTTACCCGCAGAACATAGTAGATGAGTTTCCCATGTGTGTGCTGGTGGGCGATGAGGATGAAGTAGCATCCCCTGAGGCCAATATCCCTGAGCTGGAGGTGTCCGAGGGAAACTTTGGTACTGCCCAACTCAGGGATTTAACTCTGAAAGGGGCCTTTGAAAATGTTACTGTGTTAAATGGGGTGCCTCAGGAACAGAGGGCTGAGACTCGGTTCCCTCATTTTGCTGTGAATGGGGATTTGCTGTACAGAGTAACCAAGCCAAGGGGTGAGGTAATAGAACAGTTGCTGGTGCCAGGGCCCTATAGATGCAGGGTGTTAGACATGGCTCATTCTCATGTGTTGGGTGGTCACCAGGGTGCAGACAAGACTCAGGAACGGATCCTCCAGAGATTCTTCTGGCCAGGTTGCTATAGAGAAATAAAGAGTTATTGTTGTTCCTGCCCCACATGCCAGATAACCTCCCCAGTGACCCACTTCCGCAGTCCCCTAGTGCCCCTACCCGTCATCGAGGTTCCATTCGAACGCATAGCAATGGATCTAGTGGGGCCTCTGGTCAAGTCTGCCCGAGGGCATCAGTATATCCTGATGGTATTAGATTATGCTACACGGTATCCGGAGGCTGTACCACTATGAAACTCCTCCGCCAGGTGTATAGCCCGGGAGTTAGTCCACATGTTTTCAAGAACGAGGTTGCCTAAGGAGATCCTAACAGACCAAGGAACTCCATTTATGTCGAAGGTCATGAGGGAATTGTGCAAGACACTGCAGATTGCACAACTGAGAACCTCCGTGTACCATCCCCAGACGGACAGACTGGTCGAGAGGTTTAACAAAACCTTGAAAGCAAGGTTGAGGAAAGCAGTGGAAAAGGATGGCCGAGACTGGGATTATCTGCTTCCCTATCTGTTGTTCGCCATCATGGAAGTTCCCCAAGCTTCCACAGGTTTCTCCCCGTTTGAACTACTCTATGGACGACACCCTCGAGGACTCCTGGATGTGGCGAAAGAGTCCTGGGAAGCTGAGACCACTCCCTACAGGAGCGTGGTGGAGCACGTTGCCCAGATGCAAGAGAGAATTGCCCACGTGATGCCCATTGTGAGGGAGCACCTCCTCAAGGCACAAGAGGCACAGTCCAGGGTGTATAATAGGTCGGCCAGGGTGAGATCGTTCAACCGAGGAGATCGAGTGCTTGTGCTAGTGCCCACAGTGGAGAGCAAGTTCATGGCCAAGTGGCAGGGCCCCTATGAGGTGGTAGAGAAAGTGGGGGAAGTCAACTATAAAATCCACCAACCAGGGAAGAGGAAGCCCTACCAAATTTACCATGTTAACTTGATTAAGCCATGGCAAGATAGAGAGCCCACGGAAGCTCCCTGTTTAGTGGCTGAGGCCGAGGCCGATGTGAAAGAGGTCAAGGTGGCAGAGTCACTGTCACGTGCCCAAAAGCAACAGTGCAAAGAGTTGTTACAGCGAAATAAAGACCTGTTTTCGGAGTTGCCAGGACTCACTCAGGTCATAGAGCATGAGGTTCTCACAGGGCCTCATGTTCGTGTCAATCTAAAACCATACCGGATCCCCGAAGCCCGCAGAGAGGTGATCTCAAAAGATGTGAGGCGGATGCTTAACCTGGGAGTCATTGAAGAGTGGATGGTCCAGTCCTATAGTCTTAGTGCCGAAACCAGATGGGGAATGGTGGTTTTGCAACGACTATAGGAAGCTGAACGAGGCCTCAAAGTCCGACGCCTACCCAATGCCTAGGGTAGATGAGCTTATCGAAAGGCTAGGACCCGCTCGGTACATCACCACTCTGGACCTCACCAAAGGATATTGGCAAATTCCTTTGTCCAAAGAGGCCAAGGAGAAGACAGCCTTCTCGACGCCAGACGGGTGTTATCAATACGTCAGGATGCCGTTTGGGTTGCAGGGAGCTCCGGCCACCTTCCAGAGAGCCAAGGACCGGATCTTAGCACCCCACAAAAAGTATGCAAAGGCCTACCTAGATGACATCGTCATATTTAGCCAGGACTGGGAAAGTCATCTGGACAAAGTTCAAGCCATACTTGATGCCCTAAGGAAGTCGGGCTTTACTATCAACCCGAAGAAATGTGCCATGGGGATGGAGGAAGCCAAGTACCTAGGGTACGCTGTTGGTAGAGGAGAAATAAAACCACAAATAAATAAGGTCGAGGCAATCTAGAACTGGCCACAGCCCCTCTCGAAGAAACAGGTCAGGGTGTTTCTAGGCATTGTGGGCTACTATTGAAGATTGGTCCCTAACTTTGCCCTGATAGCAGCCCTGCTTACGGATCTTCTGAAAGGGACAAAGTCAGCTATGGCCAAGTGGTTCCCGGCCCGGAAGCAGGAGCGGCCTTCCAGGAATTGAAACTGGTCCTCTGTAAACAACCAGTCTTGGTGGCGCCCAACTTCTCCAAGGAGTTTGTGGTCCAGACGGATGCATCGGATGTCAGGCTTGGAGCAGTCTTGTCCCAGGAGATTAACGGAGAAGAACACCCTGTAATATACCTCAGTCGGAAGCTCTCTGCTTGTGAGAAGAACTACTCCATTGTAGAAAAAGAATGTTTGGCCATTAAGTGGGCGTTAGACACTCTGAGGTATTACCTGTTAGGTAGAAGGTTCAGGTTAGTGTCAGACCATGCCCCACTGAGGTGGATGCGAGAAAAGAAGGGGAACAATGCCAGAGTGACTAGGTGGTTTCTGGCTCTACAAGATTTTAGTTTCCGGGTAGAGCATAGGCCTGGGAAACAACATGGGAATGCTGATGCCTTGTCAAGGGTTTATTGTATGGTGACAGAAGGTGCCAAGCCCCCCGGCTTTGGGCAGAGGGGGGGGGGGTATGTAAGGTGGCTGCTGGACAGGTCGTGGACGGGAGGTATGTGTCCCCGAAGTGCAAAGCTTCGGTGATGTAGGACCCGGAGAAGCAGGCTCCAGCACACATAGTGCTGAGAGGAATTTAATGGGCCCGGATTACAGGGCCGGGTTTTACGAGCAGCTGAAAGAGCTGGGGGGGAAGCAGCTGCTCACTTACCTCCAGTCCAGGTCTTGGAAGGCTAATTTAAGACAGCTGCACCTGTATCTGTTGGTCTGTGGTTGTTGGGCAAGGTAAGCAGACCTTGCAGGTGCTTGTTAGACTCTGCAGGAGGCAGAGAAAAGCTCCTTGTTTAAACGGCTAAGGCCATGCTGCATGGACATGTTATTTTGAGCTTTGTTCTGTTATTCCTTTTTGTGCCAGGAAAAGGCTGTTACTTTTGTTTCTTAACTGGTGTATGGACACTAAAATAAACCACCAGTTTATTTGAACCCGTGGACTGCATCACTGTGTGAACCCGTGCCTGCCTCCAACGCGGCTCATGAGTACAAATCCCTACACAAGATATATTTCCAATAGATGTCTGTTCTCATGGCAGGGACAAAAGAATATTTGTAGATATGTACTTATCAAACACCTGTTTCTGCGATAGAGATAGATTGAGACCGCGACCTTGGATTTATACAGGACTAGTGTTATTGACTCGCCCTCCCTGAGCAGTGGGGCACTCGGAGCCGGGCCTTGCAGATGTCGTGGGGATGCAGTCGTGGCCTTGGCCCGTTCCGTGCCCAGGGCTGTCATCTGAAAAGAAAATGGGCTTTTTGGGATGAGTGGTGGTTCGACTACGCCACCTGTGGTTTCTGATGAAGGCCACCAGCGCTGCAACAGTCCTCTGAGGCTGGTGTTCTGGCAGCTTGGTTGGTACTACTCCCCACAGGCGGAGTAGGCCTCTGGGCAGTGTTTGGTGAACTGTATGGAGGTATGGTGGGTGCAGTGCCACGCAGGAATAAACCAGCGTAGGCGGTGAATGAAGTCATCCGGGTCTTTACTCACTTTAGATGCACTTTCAGCCGCAAAGCTTCTCTCTGCTACACACGGCGTACTGCGGCCACCGGGTAGGGGGTTCAGCACTTCCCAGGTAGATCAGGAGCACCTGTCAAGACCCCGCTGGTGTGTTCCTCTGCTTCTTATCTCCTCCCGCTTGTGTTCGTCCCTGGGATCCACTAAGCCGCCGGGCTTTTCCAACAGTGACGTGAAGTACACAGTCAGATATCGGGGGCCGGTCACCCCTCTTGCAGCAGGAATCCCTCTGGCTAAGCCAGAGTGAACAATACAGGTGGCGACTCTGCTCCGTCCGTATCCCCCTGGGATTCTTTTGCCTGTGGAGCCTATCTCCTCTACTGCCCACCAAGGCCTTCTTAGAACAGGACCCTGACCGGGCAGAGACACTGGTTAACTCTGACCCACTCCTCGCCTCAAGGCCAGAGAATGAGGACCGTGAATCTTCAGCCAGCTACAGACTCTTGCTGGACCCTGACAGAAGACCACAATCAAAAGACCTTGAACTAAAGATGGCCATTTATTATATATGATTCTATAAGTGCTTCCTGTTAGTGTTTCCTCCACTCTCACCCACTACTTGGTTCCCCCTATCTTTGGTTCCCCCCATCTCCTCTATCCCGGGCCGGTCAGCACCCTGGTACATTTAGGCCCCCTACAGGACAGGAGTGGTGTAGTGTTGAGTGTGAAGAGGGGTCCTGAGTGATGCTCCATCCTTACCTGAAAGAGGAGATACCACACCTCTATCTGAGGTGCAGTACCCCTATGGCGACTGAACCCTCAGGGGCGCCACATTATCAACACCTGTCGGTTAAAAAAGCAGGTGTATTTGGGGGAGATAGTTCAAGACAGCCTTGTCGCTTCAAGTATCTTTTGTATAACCAACATTCAGAGAAGTTAATTACGTAAATAGATACAGTGCCTACAAGTAGTATTCAACCCCCTGCAGATTTAGCTGGTTTGATAAGATGCAAATAAGTTAGAGCCTTCAAACGAGAGTAGGTTTTATGAACAGAAGCATAAATCTTACAAACCAAAAAGTTATGTTGCTCAGTTGAATTTTATTAAATTTTAAACATAAAAGTGTGGGTCAATTATTATACAACCCCTATGTTTAATATTTTGTGGAATAACCCTTGTTTGCAATTACAGCTAATAATCTTCTTTTATAAGACCTGATCAGGCCGGCACATGTCTGTGGAGTTATCTTGGCCCAGTCCTCCATGCAGATCTTCTCCAAGTTATCTAGGTTCTTTGGGTGTCTCATGTGGACTTTATTCTTGAGCTCCTTCCACAAGTTTTCAATTGGGTTAAGGTCAGGAGACTGACTAGGCCACTCCAACACCTTGACTTTTTCCCTATTGAACCAGGCCTTGGTTTTCTTGGCTGTGTGCTTTGGGTCGTTGTCTTGGTGGAAGATGAAATTACGACCCATCTTAAGATCCTTGATGGAGGTGCGGAGGTTCTTGGCCAAAATCTCCAGGTAGGCCGTGCTATCCATCTTCCCATGGATGCGGACCAGATGGCCAGGCCCCTTGGCAGAGAAACAGCCCCACAGCATGATGCTGCCACCACCATGCTTGACTGTAGGGATGGTATTCTTGGGGTCGTATGCAGTGCCATCCAGTCTCCAAACGTCACGTGTGTGGTTGGCACCAAAGATCTCGATCTTGGTCTCATCAGACCATAGAACCTTGAACCAGTCTGTCTCAGAGTCCTCCAAGTGATCATGAGCAAACTGTAGACGAGCCTTGACATGACGCTTTGAAAGTAAAGGTACCTTACGGGCTCGTCTGGAACGGAGACCATTGCGGTGCAGTACGTTACTTATGGTATTGACTGAAACCAATGTCCCCACTGCCATGAGATCTTCCCGGAGCGCCTTCCTTGTGGTTTGAGGGGTTGAATAATAAATGACACTCTGAATTAACTTTTAACGTTTAAAAAAAAAAAAAAAAATTTGCTTCAGTGCATTTCCCACTTCCAGGCTGATCTACAGTACAAATGTCACAATGCCAAGTTAATTCCGCATGTGTCAACCAGCTAAATCTGCAGGGGGTTGAATACTACTTGTAGGCACTGTATTTACCAATAAGTTATACCCCCCTTTCAAATCCCTTCACTGGCTCCCAATTGCCCAGCGTATCCAGTTCAAACTACTAACACTGACCTATAAAGCCATACATAACCCTTTCCCTCCATACATCTCTGAACTAATCTCCCGATATATTCCCTCACGTAATCTCCGGTCATCCCAAGACCACCTCCTCTCCTCCACACTTCCTGCATTCGTTCCTCACCCAATCACCTCCAAGACTTCACCCGAATATCCCCATCCTCTAGAATTCTGTGCCTCAACACGTCCGATTATGCGCCACATTCGGATCCTTTAGACGGAACCTGAAAACTCATCTCTTCAACCTCCAATGACCACGCTGCCGCATCACCATCAGCAGAGCTGCTGCAACCCCTCAACCTACTGTCTTCTTCCCCATCATCCTGTAGAATGTAAGCCCACAAGGGCAGGGTCCTCTTCCCTCTGTACCAGTCTATCATTGTTAGTTCATTTACTGTAAGTGATATCTGTATTTTGTATGTAACCCCTCCTTATCTACAGCACCATGGAATCAATGGTGATACAGTGGGGAAAATAGTATTTAGTCAGCCTCCAACTGTGCAAGTTCTCCCACTTAAAAAGATGAGAAAGGCCTGCAATTGACATCATAGGTAGAACTCAACTATGAGAGACAAAATGAGAAAACAAATCCTGAAAATCACATTGTCTAATTTGGAAAGAAATGTTTTTCAAATTTTGGTGGAAAATAAGTATTTGGTCAATTACAAAGAAGCAAGATTTCTGGCTCTCACAGACCTGTAACTTCTTATTTAAGAGGCTCCTTTGTCCTCTACTCATTACCTGTAGTATTGGCACCTGTTTGAACTTGTTATCAGTATAAAAGACACCTGTCCACAACCTCAAACAGTCACACTCCAAACTCCACTATCGTGAAGACCAAAGAGCTGTCGAAGGACACCAGAAACAAAATTGTAGCCCTGCACGAGGCTGGGAAGACTGAATCTGCAATAGGCAAGCAGCTTGGTGTGATGAAATCAACTGCGGGAGCAATAATTAGAAAATGGAAGACATACAAGACCACTGATAATCTCCCTCGATCTGGGGCTCTACACAAGATCTCACAAAAATGATCTCAAGAATGGTGAGCAAAAATCCCAGAACCACACGGAGAGAGCTAGTGAATGACCTGCAGAGAGCTGTGCCAACATTACACAGGCTACCATCAGTAACACACTATGCCGCCAGGGACTCAGATCCTGCAGTGCCAGATATGTCTCCCTGCTTAAGCCATTACAAGTCCAGGCGTGTCTGAAGTTTCCTAGAGAACATTTGGATGATCCAGAAGAGTATTGGGAGAATGTCATATGGTCAGATGAAACCAAAGTTGAACTGTTTGGCATAAACACAACTCGTCGTGTTTGCAGGAGAAAGAATGCTGAGTTGCATCCAAAGAACACCATACCTACTGTGAGGCATGGGGGTGGCAACATCATGCTTTGGGGCTGTTTCTCTGCCAAGGGACCAGGACGACTGATCCGTGTACATGAAAGAATGAATGAGGCCATGTATCATGAGATTTTGAGTGCAAACCTCCTTCCATCAGCAAGGGCATTGAAGATGAAACGTGGCTGGGTCTTTCAGCATGACAATGATCCCAAGCACACCGCCAGGGTAACGAAGGAGTGGCTTTATAAGAAGCATTTCAAGGTCCTGGAGTGCCCTAGCCAGTCTCCAGTTCTAAACCCTATAGAAAACCTTTGGAGGGAGTTGAAAGTCCGTGTTGCCCAGCGACAGCCCCAAAACATCACTGCTCTAGAGAGGATCTGCATGGAGGAATGGGCCAACATACCTGCAACAGTGTGTGCCAACCTTGTGAAGACTTACAGAAAACGTTTGACCTCTGTCATTGCCAACGAAGGATATATAACAAAGTATTGAGATGAACTTTTGTAATTGACCAAATACTTATTTTCCACCAAAATTTGCAAAAAATTCTTTGCAAATCAGACAATGTGATTTTCAGGATTTGTTTTCTCGTTTTGTCTCTCATAGTTGAGGTCTACCTATGATGTCAATTACAGGCCTCTCTCATCTTTTTAAGTGGGAGAACTTGCACAATTGGTGGCTGACTAAATACTTTTTTCCCCACTGTATATAAATAAATAATGATAAGGAATAGACAAGTATATTTGAGTGACTCTATTGAATTCTAAGAGTATAAAAAGTCCAGTGATGTACAGTACAGACCAAAAGTTTGGACACATCTTCTTGTTTAAAGATTTTTCTGTATTTTCATGACTATGAAAATTGTACATTCACACTGAAGGCATCAAAACTATGAACTAACACATGTGGAATTATATACTTAACAAAAAAGTGTGAAACAACTGAAAATGTCTTATATTCTAGGTTCTTCAAAGTAGCCACCTTTTGCTTTGATGACTGCTTTGCACACTCTTGGCATTCTCTTGATGAGTTTCAAGAGGTAGTCACCAGAAATGGTCTTCCAGCAATCTTGAAGGAGTTCCCAGAGATGCTTAGCACTTGTTGGCCCTTTTGCCTTCACTCTACGGTCCAGCTCACCGCAAACCATCTCGATTGGGTTGAGGTCTGGTGACTGTGGAGGCCAGGTCATCTGGCGCAGAGCTCCATCACTCTCCTTCTTGGTCAAATAGCCCTTACACAGCCTGGAGGTGTGTTTGGGGTCATTGTCCTGTTGAAAAATAAATGATGGTCCAACTAAACGCAAACCGGATGGAATAGCATGCCGCTGCAAGATGCTGTGGTAGCCATGCTGGTTCAGTATGCCTTCAATTTTGAATAAATCCCCAACAGTGTCACCAGCAAAGCACCCCCACACCATCACACCTCCTCCTCCATGCTTCACGGTAGGAACCAAGCATGTAGAGTCCATCCGTTCACCTTTTCTGCATCGCACAAAGACACGGTGGTTGAACCAAAGATCTCAAATTTGGACTCATCAGACCAAAGCACAGATTTCCACTGGTCTAATATCCATTCCTTGTGTTCTTTAGCCCAAACAAGTCTCTTCTGCTTAGCAGTGGTTTCCTAGCAGCTATTTTACCATGAAGGCCTGCTGCACAATGTCTCCTCTTAACAGTTGTTGAAGAGATGTGTCTGCTGCTAGAACTCTGTGTGGCATTGACCTGGTCTCTAATCTGAGCTGCTGTTAACCTGCAATTTCTGAGGCTGGTGACTCGGATAAACTTATCCTCAGAAGCAGAGGTGACTCTTGGTCTTCCTTTCCTGGGGCGGTCCTCATGTGAGCCAGTTTCTTTGTAGCGCTTGATGGTTTTTGCAACTGCACTTGGGGACACTTTCAAAGTTTTCCCAATTTTTCGCAGTGACTGACCTTCATTTCTTAAAGTAATTATGGCCACTCGTTTTTCTTTACTTAGCTGCTTTTTTCTTGCCATAATACAAATTCTAACAGTCTATTCAGTAGGACTATTAGCTGTGTATCCAACAGACTTCAGCACAACACAACTGATGGTCCCAACCCCATTTATAAGGCAAGAAATCCCACTTATTAAACCTGACAGGCACACCTGTGAAGTGAAAACCATTTCCGGTGACTACCTCTTGAAGCTCATCAAGAGAATGCCAAGAGTGTGCAAAGCAGTCATCAAAGCAAAAGGTGGCTACTTTGAAGAACCTAGAATATAAGACATATTTTCAGTTTTTTCACACTTTTTTTGTTAAGCATATAATTCCACATGTGTTAATTCATAGTTTTGATGCCTTCAGTGTGAATGTACAATTTTCATAATCATGAAAATACAGACAAATCTTTAAATGAGAAGGTGTGTCCAAACTTTTGGTCTGTACTGTACAATAAGTTAGACAAGGCTTATGACCAATAATTTGTCCACTTGCTGCAAGATGAGAATAAACACTACCTTGTTCCGGATGATACCGTGCCTTGTGAGATAATTTTTCTTACAGTCATATCCGCCGTTATCTTGATAGTATCAAGCCATCGAGATTCTGGTCTTACTCTTCTCCTTGTTCCTTCTATTCTTCAGATCATGATGTTCCTTCTTCAGTGATTACTATATTTGTATGATGTGTCCAAAGCATGTAATTCGTAGATTGGTGACCCATGCATCGAGAGACATGTCTTAATTTGTTCCAAAATTTATTTATTTGTTCTTCTTGCCATCCATGGTATTGATAATATCCTTCTCCAGCACCATATTTCAAAGGCGTCGATTCTTCTGTCTTGTTTCTTTATCGCCCTGGTTTCGCATCCATATGTTACTACAGAAAATACCAAACTACGTACGAGCAGTGTGTTCATCACCAGTGAAATATTCCTCAATTTGAAGACCTTGTCTAGTGACTTCAATGTTGATTTGAACATAGTTATTCTCCTATTGATTTCCGGTGCCGCCACTGCATCTCGAGTTATCATCAATCCGAGTAGGTTGAAGTCCTTTATGACTTGCAGTTTGTCACCGTCCATCTCAAATGTGCCCGGTCGCACCTGGCAGTATTCAATATCTTTGTCTTCTTTGTATTAAGTAGCTGTCTCATGTTCAAGTTTTCCATCTTGACATTCCGTAATAAGTCCTTCATTCCATCTATGCTTGTTTCTATCTATGTTAAATTGTCTGCATATTTAAGATTGTTGATGATTCATCCAGCAATTTTGATTCCTTCTTCTTTTCAGCAAGTCCAGCCTTCCTGAAAATAGCTTCTGCATATAAATTGAAGAAAAATGATGACGGGATGCAGCCTTGTCTTACGCCTCATTTTATTTTGAACCATGCCATGTTCCGTTCAGACTGTTGCTTCTTGGTCGATGTAAAGGTTCCTAATGAAGCTGATCAGATGGTTCGGCACACCCATATCCTTCATGGTATTCCAAAGTTTCTGGTGATCACACCAGCCAAAATCAGTTCTCATACTTCGCACTGACGAGGGCCAACAGCCCGAAACACCGTGTCTGCAAATTGAGATTCTGATTTTGGCTTTTATCCTAAATCATAGTGCACGACTCGTTAAAGGGTTGATTGTGACTTGTAGGATTGCTGCTTCCAATAGGTGGCACTATAGAGTACAAGTCCTCTTTTTCTCTGAAGACACAATTTGCATGGTGATCACAGTCAAAAGTTTTGCTGTAGTCGTTGAAGCAAAAATAGATCTCCTTGTTGTATTCTTTGACCTTTTCCATTATCCATCTAATATTTGCAATCACATCATCTGTTAGTATAGAGGAGACTAAATATAGTGTTTAGTGTACCGCAAGCAATGTTTAACTGTCCCACATAGCTTCCCTCTGTACTGTATTGTCCTTATGCAATTAGAGCACATATATTGCTATGTATAACAATTAACTAGAATAGGCTGATGTCACAATCCGGCATATTCACTAATACTGGTGTTGCTGATTTGTAAGCCAGTATGTAGTTAGAGTGTAGTTTTCAATATATAACACGTAACACGTAACTACTAATCTACATCAAGTCCACTCTCATTTTTTAAATCTTTGACCTGCACAAACTATATGTGAAAAAAGTAAGGAAAGTATCATTAAAGGGAACCTATCACTTGATTTATACTGCCCCACTACAGGAAGCATGAATCAGGGCCTGACTACACAAATTGGGTATCCCCTATCGCGTAGTCTGGTGCCGTCTTTTTCTGATTCTAAAATGCACATCTAATTATCTGAACAATTATTTTTTACTCTGATTAATTCTCCTGTTGGTATAATTTTTTGGTGTTTTTAGGATGACAAGATTGAGCTTTTAATATTGAATTACGATATTTTATGTAGGTTTTCTGTAGGAGATAACTTTGTATGATTTTTCAATATCTCCCATCAAAGTAATATCCAAAAAATCTAATTTGGTTGTAATTAAAATAACCTGGAAATTTCAAATTATAAGGATTATCATTAATATAACACAGGAAAGCTTCTGATTCATCCGATCTGCCTCCCCACACCAAAAGCAGGTCGTCAATATAACAATGTGAGGGGCAAATGGATTGGAATCATCAAAAAAAATTATCTTCCCATCTGGACATAACAATATTAGTGAGTGAAGGAGAAAAGTTTGGTCCCATACAAACTCCCTGGTTTTGTGGATAGAATCAGTTTTCAAAGGAAAAATAATTATCCAAAAGAAATGCAAAAGATAATATTGAAAATTCCTTGATTGGAGTAGTGTAAGTACAATACTTGTTGAGATGATATGAAAGATACTGCAAGGCAATATCATGCGCTACGGATGGATAAAATGTGGTAACGTCACATGTTTGCCAACCAAAACTCCCTGACCACTCTACTTATCAAATACAGAAACAACATATTTGGTATCCTTAGTATAACTTTATAGATCTGGTATCAATTGTTTGACATAGTGGTCAATCCAGGCTCCAAGTCTCTTTGCCAAAGAGCCTATATCAGACCACTATTAGTCTAAGAGGAGGGGGAAAAAACCTTTGTTATATTTATGAGAAGCGAATTGTACACTGCTCAAAAAAATAAAGGGAACACTCAAATAACACATCCTAGATCTGAATGAATGAAATATTCTCATTGAATACTTTGTTCTGTACAAAGTTGAATGTGCTGACAACAAAATCACACAAAAATCATCAATAGAAATCAAATTTATTAACCAATGGAGGCCTGGATTTGGAGTCACCCCCAAAATTAAAGTGGAAAAACACACTACAGGCTGATCCAACTTTGATGTAATGTCCTTAAAACAAGTCAAAATGAGGCTCAGTATTGTGTGTGGCCTCCACGTGCCTGTATGACCTCCCTACAACGCCTGGGCATGCTCCTGATGAGGTTGCGGATGGTCTCCTGTGGGATCTCCTCCCTGACCTGGACTAAAGCATCCGCCAACTCGTGGACAGTCTGTGGTGCAACGTGACATTGGTGGATGGAGCGAGACATGATGTCCCAGATGGAGGGGGCTGTATCTGTCACATGTGCTCAGTGTGAACCAGCTTTCATCTGTGAAGAGCACAGGGCGCCAGTGGCGACCTTGCCAATCCTGGTGTTCTGTGGCAAATGCCAAGCGTCCTGCACGGTGTTGGGCTGTGAGCACAACCCCCATCTTTGGACGTCGGGCCCTCATACCACCCTCATGGAGTCGGTTTCTAACCATTTGTGCAGACACATGCACATTTGTGGCTTGCTGGAGGTCATTTTGCAGGGCTCTGGCAGTGCTCCTCCTGTTCCTCCTTGCACAAAGGCGGAGGTAGCGGTCCTGCTGCTGGGTTGTGGCCCACCTACGGCCCCCTCCACGACTCCTGGTGTACTGGCCTGTCTCCTGCTAGCGCCTCCAGCCTTTGGACACTACGCTGATAGACACAGCAAACCTTGCCACAGCTCGCATTGATGTGCCATCCTGGATGAGCTGCACTATCTGAGCAACTTTTGTCGGTTGTAGAAGTCCGTCTCATGCTACCACGAGTGTGAAAGCACAACCAACATTCAAAAGTGACCAAAACATCAGACAGAAAGCATTGGTACTGAGATGTGGTCTGTGGTCCCCACCTGCAGAAACACTCCTTTATTGAGGGTGTCTTGATAATTGCCAATAATCTCTTGTCTATTCCATTTGCACAACAGCATGTGAAATTGAATGTCAATCAGTGTTGCTTCCTAAGTGGACAGTTTGATTTCACAGAAGCTTGATTTACAGTACTTGGAGTTATATTCTGTTGTTTAAGTGTTCCCTTTATTTTTTTAAGCAGTGTATAATATATGAGGTATTAGTTGATATTTTGGCCAAAATACGTAAGCTCGTAACCCCCTTTTTTGTGCAATTCAAATACTAAGCACTCACCCCCTCCATGAAATGGTAGATTGTGAGTGATTGTCTCATCAGTATTTTGCACCTGTGTAGCCGCCATCTTTATGTGTGTTTGCTGCATCCTGGTAGTACATTTAGCTTTGGCAGGTAAATATAGCTGCCCATTTTTGCTGTTTTTTCTTGAATTTTTCGGGGAAATTTTAATTCTTTTTAGTGTGGCTTTGCAATTCAGAACTCTCCAGTGCTTTGTTTCCATCCATTTCTTGGTGTTTCTTGAAGTATGTTTGGTGTCATTGTCCTGCTGGAAGACCCATGACCTAGAATGCAAACCCAGGTTTCTGACACTAGGCACTACACTGTGATAATCTTCAAATTTCATGATGCCTTGCACAGAGTCTAGGCACCCTGTGCCAGAGCCAGCAAAACAACTTCAAAACATATTTGAACCTCCACCATATTTGACTGTGAGTACTGTCTTCTTTTCTTTGTAGGCCTCACTCTGTTTTTGGTAAATATTTATCTGGAATGAGATTTCTGGTGTAGGGAACACCACAGCTTATCTGGATTCATGCCCCTGTTGCCCCTCGTCTCGCTTATTTCAGTGGAGCTGGGAAAAACTAGTGAGTTGCGCCTAAATTTTGTGACTTTTCAAATATTTTACAACAGAATTCTGGAGTGAAAACTTTGGTGAATTGGGCCCTATGTTTCTGTTATACTCCAGTTCATTTTTTTCAGTTTAACAACATATAACTGTTGCCTAACTATTATTACATACATGACTCTGGTTCCAGAAGTGACCTGTATTCTTGTAAGCAATAATGAATCATCTTACTTAATGGTTGCAAATTATAGGAACTTAATTTAGAAACCTATTTCCTCTTGACCTCAAAGCAATGGGTACCCCACTGCTGCGGGAGGACCAAATTGAAGCCGTTGTCGGATGGATGGCAGCTAACGCATCGACTTCAATTAGTTCCAGATCCTCTCAGGTCCTGAGCACTGAAGAGCACCCATCTGTCTCTTCACCACCTGCCAAATTGCCCAGGCAGTCAGAAAGCCCTGGACAGGAGCCATCTCTACTTCTGTTCTCTGAATCTCTTGGCTTGGAAAGAGGGGGTCAGCCAAGCAGAATTCGAGAATTTGAAGAAGAGGTAGTATGCAGTGATGCGCAACCGTTTTGTCTCTCTGAATCTGAAGAAGCGGGTGCGCCAGTGCCTATGGTCAGCAGCACACCTCAGTACGCATCTGATGATGAGACTCAGGTGCCACTTTCTGGTGCGTACTGTGCTGTCGAGACTACCCAGGAAAAGCAGTTGTTTGAAGAGGGTGGTGTAGATCATGAGGTCCTTGACCCATCATGGCGTGAGGGACAGGAAGGTGGTGGGAGCAGCTCTGAGGAAGAGATTCCCCGAACGGCCCAAAAAGGAGGGAGAGGGAGGGGGCAGACTTGGTTGCCTGTAGCCTCCACTTCGGCACCCTTTAGGAGCATGGCTCTTCCAAAATCCAAAGCGGGCGCTCCCAAGACTTGCAGTGCCTGGTCCTTTTTTGACACAGTTGCAGATGACATTTGCTTTGTCAAATGCAAGCTGTGTAATCAGAAGGTGAAAAGAGGGAAAAGTGTCAGCTACCTCAATACCACAAATATGTGGAAACATGTGCGGACCAAGCACTTGGTGGAGTTACAAAAACACACTGAAGACCTAGGCCAACCTACAGCGCCACCTACCACCTCTTCAACTCGTGTTGTAGCCTCTTCCTCCAGCTCACGCACAGCTGGTTCGGCTTCCTCACAGGATCGCCATGGAAGAATCTCTGGCACTGTTGTACAGAGACACAGTGTAATTCCACCCACAGCACCACTTTCCCTGTTATCCTCACACTCCCAGGCCAGTCTACAGCCATCGTTAGCACAGGCATGGGAGAAAAGGCGCCCATACTCGGCAAACCACCCCCGAGCACAGGCTCTGAATGCTGGCATTGCTAAACTACTGGCCCTTGAAATGCTATCATTCAGGCTGGTGGAGACTGACACCTTCCGTAACTTTATGGCATTGGCAGTCCCACAATACAACGTGCCCAGCCGCTTTTATTTCAGCAGGCAAGCCGTCCCTGCCCTGCAACAGCATGTGGAGGGAAAAATTAAACATGCGCTACAAAACGCCGTCAGTAGCAAGGTCCACCTGACCACCGATGCGTGGACCAGTAAGCATGGACAGGGACGATACCTTTCCCTCACTGCCCATTGGGTAAATGTTGTGGAGCCAGGTACAGATCTCGAGAGTGGGGCTGTACGTGTTCTGCCAACTCCAAGGATTGCAGAAATCCAGTCTGTACACATTGACTCCTCCTCATACTCCAGTTCCTCTGAATCAGCGCTGCAGGAGCCGTCACGGTCTACCTCCACATCGACCCGTGAACGGTTACCTGTTATGATGACCGATATGAGCACAGCCGTGGCCAAACGTCAACAGGCCGTATTAAAATTAATTTCTTTGGGGAAACGAAGCCACACAGCGCAGGAGCTCTGGAATGCCATCAAGCAGCAGAGCGATGTGTGGTTTGTGCCAGCGAATCTTCAGCCAGGCATGGTAGTGTGTGACAATGGCTGAAATCTGGTGGCAGCTCTGGGCCTAGGCAACCTCACTCACATCCCATGTCTGGCACATGTGCTCAACTTGGTCGTGCAGAGTTTTTTGAGGGACTATCCGGATCTTGATGCACTGCTTCACAAGGTCCGCATAGAGTGCGCTCACTTGCGGCGTTCCAGCAACGCAAGATCGCGCATTGCAGCTCTGATTACGTCTTCTGGAACATCGCATCATATGTGACCTACCCACCAGGTGGAATTCAACGTTACATATGTTGGAGAGGTTGTGTGAGCAGCAGGCAGCAGTAATGGAGTACCAGCTGCAGCAGGCGCAAACAAGTCGCAGTGCGCGCCGTTCACACTTCACCACCACTGAGTGGGCCTCTATGAAGGACATTTGCCATGCTTTGCGTGCCTTCGATTATTCCACGCGGATGGCGAGTGCAGATGATGCACTAGTCAGCATGACTATCCCCCTTATCTGCCTGCTTGAAAAAACACTGCAAGCACTAAGGGACGAGGTTTTGGAAGAGGTGGAGGATGAGGAGTCACAAATGCCATCTGCTTCTCTACAGTCTGCGCAACGTGGTTCCTCACAAAGGCCTAGGCAGGGGACACTTTGTGGGGAGGATGAGGAGGAGTCAATGGAGGAGGAAGACATCTGTCCAGAGGAGGGAGGTACACAATGCTCTAGTAGTCAGTATCTAGAGCGAGGGTGGGGTGATGCAGAGCAGGCGGAGATCACGCCTCAAGCAAGGGACAGCGTTTCTTGGTCAGTTGGCAGTCTGCAACACATGGTTGATTTCATGCTGCAGTGCCTGAGAAATGACCGCCGCATCGCCCACATTCTCAACACGGCTGATCAATGGATGTCCACCCTCCTGGATCTTCGCTACCGGGACAACTTACAAAGCCTCATAACACCGTAAAGAGCGTAAAATGCGGGAGTACCAAGACGCACTGGTGCATTCCATCATGTTCTCCATTCCAACCGAGAGCAGTGCTGCTAGTGCTTTACAAAGCAGCTCAGTGCGTCGAGGCAGTGGAGGAAGCTCTGCAAAAATAGGGAGCAGAAGCAGCGCCTCAGCACAAGGCAAGACCAGTATGGCCCAAATGTGGCAAAGTTTTGTGTCCCCCCCCGCCACAAATGTCTACACCATCACAGACGGCTCCAGTCAGCAGGAGGCAACGTTTCCGTCAGATGGTGACAGACTACATGTCTTGCCCTCTCAGTGTACTCCCAGACGGCTCTTCTCCCTTCAAGTTTTGGGTCTGTAAGCTGGATACATGGCCAGAGCTTAGCCAGTATGCATTGGGGGTGCTAGCTTGCCCTGCTGCTAGTGTATTATCGGAACGCGTCTTTAGTGCCGCAGGTGGTGTACTAACAGACCGTCGCATGCGACTATCCTCCGATAACGTTGACGGGCTTACTTTTCTCAAAATGAACAAGGCCTGGATCTCGCATGAATTTGCCAGTCCTCTTCCAGAATAAATAATTGGTTGGCAACAGTATCCAGGTCTCCTGTTGTGTTCATGTTTCTACCACCTGAACTGTAATCCCTGAGCTCCAACACCGCCAGTTGCTGCTCAGAAGTGCCGTCTGCACAGTCAATGCTTGCTGCCTTGTTATTGGGGTTCAGTAACGTCAGCTGTTCCCCTGCTGTGTGTCCGGCAAATTCTCCTGCTCTGTCCACATCCACTGTACTACTAATTTAAAACTTACTCCAATTACACCTCTGGCTCCTCTGTTTTTAGTATTTACCTTGGACTCCAATACCGCTAGTTGCTGCTCAGAAGTGCCGTCTGCACAGTCAACGCTTGCTCCAGTGTTATTGGGGTTCAGTAACGTCCGCTGATCCCCAGCTGTGTGTCCGGCAAATTCTTTTGCTCTGTCCACATCCACTGTACTACAGATTTAAAACTTGCTCCAAATACACTTTGGAAGTGCATTGAGGTGAAGGGTACATTGCTGGAAAAGGGAAAAAAAAAAACCTCTTTAAATCTCTTAGTTTGCGAGTGTGAACGAGCTGCGTGTGTCCGGAGCATAAGTGCGAACGAAAGTAAGTGTGTGACTTGTTTTTCAGTAACTTTGGATTCAGGGAGTTTGGAAGGGAGGACTTAGGACTGAATTGCTGACTGTATTTCATTCTTTCTTTACTTTACTTTTTACTTAATTAATCCACCTGACCTACTTATCTGATTCCCCCGTCCATACTTGATACTTAATTGATCCCCCGTCCATACTTAACTGATCCCCCGCCGATATCTAATTGATACACTTGCACATCCCTAATTGATCCCCGTCCATACACCTATATATAAATAATTGTGTTTTGTACTTGTATATATATACTGACTGTATCCCCATATTTAGAATGACGTCCATGTTGGCCGGAGCCGTGCAGTGTACATCTTGCGCAATGTATGCATTCCGTGAGCAACCGCTCGAGGATCCATACTGCTGCGAGAGATGTGAGCATATCGTGCACTTGGAAGCCCAAATTCTGGATCTAAGTGCTCAGATAGCGATACTGAGGAGCATCAACAACATGGAACGGAGTTTGCTGCTCACCGAGCAGACACTCAATGGGTCAATACTGGGGGTGGAGCATAGAGAGGAAGTGCAGGCTGAACAGGCAGGGAGCTGGATAACAGTTAGGAGGGATAGAGGGAAGAAGTATAGGAAGGCTGGTTCAGAACCGGCATTATTGGAGCACGACAGATCCTCTGACCGCCGGGGGAGTGTATGCTCCAGTAATGAGGGGGAGGGGGGAAGTGTAGGGCAGGCAAGACAGGTTCTGGTAGTGGGTGACTCTATTATTAGGGGGACAGACAGGGCAATCTGTCACAAAGATCGGGATCGCCGAACGGTGTGCTGCCTCCCTGGCGCTCGAGTCCGGCACATCGCGGATCGGGTTGACAGGTTACTGGGTGGGGCTGGCGAAGACCCAGCGGTCATGGTCCACATCGGCACCAATGACAAAGTGAGTGGTAGATGGAGGGTCCTTAAAAATGATTTCAGGGACCTAGGTAGGAAGCTTAGGGCAAGGACCTCCAAGGTAGTTTTCTCAGAAATACTACCAATCCCACGAGCCACACAGGAGTGCCAACGGGAAGTTAGGGAGGTGAATAAGTGGCTAAAGAGTTGGTGCAAGGCAGAAGGGTTTGGGTTCATGGAGAACTGGGCCGACTTCGCGGTCGGCTACAGGCTCTACCGTAGGGACGGGCTGCACCTCAATGGGGAGGGTGCAGCGGTGCTGGGGAAGAAGATGGCTAATAGGTTGGAGGAGTTTTTAAACTAGAGACGGGGGGGGGAAACCAAGGAAATAGGTGGGATGTGAGGCAAGCAAGGGGGAAGGGGAGAAGTGAATATAATGAGGGTGGAGAGGGGGGTGGGGATAGTACAGTTAGATCGTTAGAGAAGAATAGGATGCTAAATAACCCCAAAGTTTTATCTTGCATGCTGACCAACGCAAGAAGCCTGACCAATAAGGCGGATGAGCTGCGGGCGCTTATATCGGAGGAGAGGTATGACATCGTAGGTATAGCAGAGACTTGGCTAGACGATAGCTACGACTGGGCGGTAAATTTATTAGATTATAGTTTATTTAGAAGGGACCGGAAACAGGGGAAAGGCGGTGGAGTCTGCTTATATGTAAAGTCATGTCTAAAACCCAGACTAAGGGAAGATATAGGAGAGGGAGAAGAGGGGGTCGAGTCCATGTAGGTAGAGATAGAGGGGGCAAAAAATAATAATAAAATATTACTGGGGGTCTGCTATAAGCCACCAAATATAACAGAGGAGAATGAGAATCTGCTATTAGGACAAATAGACAAAGTAGCGAAACATAATGAAGCGATTGTAATGGGGGATTTCAACTACCCGGATATTGACTGGGAAACAGAAACCTGTAGATCTCAGAAAGGAAAAAGGTTCTTGACAAATATTAAGGATAATTATCTCTCCCAACTAGTGCAGGAACCAACGAGAGGGAAGGCCGTGTTGGACTTAATATTGACTAATAGGCCTGATAGAATAACTGAGGTACAGATAGGGGGGCACCTAGATAATAGCGATCATAATATTATCGACTTCAAAATGCCCTTCAGTAGGGTTATCAATAAGGGAACAACAAAAACATTAAACTTTAGGAGGGCGAAGTTTGATCAGCTGATAGAAAACCTTCAACTTATTGACTGGGACAAAGTACTTAATCAATGGAATACGAATAGTAAATGGGAAACCTTCAAAAGAATTCTGAATACTCAGTGCAAGAGGTATATACCGTATGGGAATAAAAGGGCCAGAAATAAGAGGAAACCAATATGGTTGAACAAGAACGTAAAAGGGGCGTTAAATAGCAAAAAAGAGGCATTCAAGAGATTAAAACAGGAAAACAGTAAGGAGGCACTAATGTGTTACAAGGAAAAAACGAGAACCTGTAAAAAACAAATAAAAATAGCGAAGGAGGAAACAGAGAAACGTATTGCTAGGGAAAGTAGATCAAATCCCAAACTGTTCTTTACGTATATAAATAGTAAAAGGATTAAATCGGATAATATTGGACCGATAAAAAGTGAGGAAGGCAAAATCATAGAGAAAGATGAGGATAAAGCTAATCTATTAAATTATTTTTTTTCGACAACTTTCACAAAGGAAATAGAACTAACAGGAGAAATGAGAAGTGACAAGCTTAATCCTCCACTAAGTATGACTAATCTAACCCAAGTTGAGGTACAGAAACGCCTCAGTAACATTAAAATAAACAAATCACCAGGACCTGATGGCATACACCCACGGGTACTAAGGGAACTAAGTAATGTGATAGACAGACCGTTATATCTTATATTTAAGGACTCTGTTGAGACTGGGTCTGTACCACTTGATTGGCGACAGGCGAATGTAGTGCCAATATTCAAAAAGGGAGCGAAAAGTGACGCCGGAAACTATCGGTCGGTGAGTCTGACGTCCGTTGTGGGCAAAATTTTTGAAAGCTTCATTAAAGAGGCAATTACGGAGCATCTTGATGCTAATAATCTTTTAATCCCGAACCAACATGGATTCATGAGGGAACGCTCCTGCCAAACAAACCTGATTGACTTCTACGAGGAGGTTAGCTCTCGAGTAGATCAGGGGGAACCAGTGGATGTCGTGTATCTCGACTTCTCAAAAGCGTTCGATAGCGTGCCACATAATAGGTTGGTATACAAAATGAGAATGATGGGGCTGGGGGAAAATGTCTGCAAGTGGGTAGCTAACTGGCTAAAGGATAGAAGGCAGAGGGTGGTTATAAATGGAATATTCTCAGATTGGGTAAGAGTCACTAGTGGGGTACCACAGGGGTCTGTACTAGGCCCAATGTTATTTAATATCTTTATTAACGACATAGTCAACGGGATAAATAGTAAAATATCAATATTTGCAGATGACACAAAGTTATGTAAAACAATTAATACAAAAGAGGACAGTGCAGACCTACAGAGGGATTTGGATAAGCTGGGTAGGTGGAGCATTAAATGGCAAATGAGGTTTAACGAGGAGAAATGTAAGGTCATACATATGGGAAGGAAAAATGGAAGTCACCAGTACTCACTGAATGGGAAATCATTGGGGAATTCAGAGATGGAGAAGGACTTGGGCATCTTGATTGATAGCAAACTAAATTGGAGTGCCCAAAGTCAGGCCGCTGCTGTAAGGGCAAACAGGGTAATGGGATGTATCAGAAGAGGTATAGCTGCAAAGGATGAGAACATTGTTCTTCCACTGTACAAAGCACTGGTCAGACCACACTTGGAATACTGTGCTCAGTTATGGGCCCCAATATATAGAAAGGATATAAATGAGCTTGAAAAGGTACAAAGGAGGGCAACAAAATTAATAAAGGGAATGGAGGGACTGCAATACCCAGAGAGGTTGGCAAAACTAGGACTATTCAGCCTGGAAAAGAGAAGGTTGAGGGGGGACATAATAAATGTGTACAAATATGTTAGGGGACAGTATAGAGATCTTGCCCGGGATTTGTTCAAAAGGAGGGATATTACGGTAACAAGAGGGCATTCACTAAGACTGGAAGAGAAAAGGTTTCAGCACCAGCATAGGAAGGGGTTATTTACGGTAAGAGCAGTGAGAATATGGAATTCACTGAGTGAGGAGACGGTAATGTCAGATTCACTACACCAGTTCAAGTGGGGACTGGATGCATTTCTAGATACCAGGCAGATTTCAGCATATACTTAAAAATAAAATAAAATAGTAGGTTGATACAGGGATTTATTCTGACTGCTGGTTTCAGAGTCGGGAGGGAATTTTTCCTCAGGTGAAGATTGGCTAAATCATTTGGGGTTTTTGCCCTCCTCTGGATCAACTTTAGCTATTACAGAACTAACAGGTCGAACTTGATGGACGCAAGTCTTTATTCGGCTTTACAAATTATGTTACTATGTTACTATGTTACACCTCTGGCTCCTCTGTTTTTAGTATTTACCCTGGGCTCCAATACCGCCAGTTGGCGCTCAGAAGTGCTGTCTGCACAGTCAACACTTGCTGCCGTGTTATTGGGGTTCAGTAACGTCAGCTGTTCCCCTGCTGTGCGTACGGCAATTTCTCCTGCTCTGTCCACATTCACACTACTACAGATTTAAAACTTGCTCCAATTACACCTCTGGCTCCTCTGTTTTCAGTATTATCCCTGAGCTCCAACACCCCCACTTGGCGCTCAGAAGTGCTGTCTGCACAGTCAACACTTGCTGCCGTGTTATTGGGGTTCAGTAACGTCAGCTGTTCCCCTGCTGTGCGTACGGCAATTTCTCCTGCTCTGTCCACATTCACACTACTACAGATTTAAAACTTGCTCCAATTACACCTCTGGCTCCTCTGTTTTCAGTATTATCCCTGAGCTCCAACACCACCAGTTGGCGCTCAGAAGTGCTGTCTGCACAGTCAACACTTGCTGCCGTGTGATTGGGGTTCAGTAACGTCAGCTGTTCCCCTGCTGTGCGTACGGCAATTTCTCCTGCTCTGTCCACATTCACACTACTACAGATTTAAAACTTGCTCCAATTACACCTCTGGCTCCTCTGTTTTCAGTATTATCCCTGAGCTCCAACACCGCCAGTTGGCGCTCAGAAGTGCTGTCTGCACAGTCAACACTTGCTGCCGTGTTATTGGGGTTCAGTAACGTCAGCTGTTCCCCTGCTGTGCGTACGGCAATTTCTCCTGCTCTGTCCACATTCACACTACTACAGATTTAAAACTTGCTCCAATTACACCTCTGGCTCCTCTGTTTTCAGTATTATCCCTGAGCTCCAACACCGCCAGTTGGCGCTCAGAAGTGCTGTCTGCACAGTCAACATTTGCTGCCGTGTTATTGGGGTTCAGTAACGTCAGCTGTTCCCCTGCTGTGCGTACGGCAATTTCTCCTGCTCTGTCCACATTCACACTACTACTGATTTTAAACTTGCTCCAATTAGGCCTCTGGCTCCGCTCTGTTTTTAGTATTTACCCTGGGTTCCAGCACCGCCAGCTGTTTCCCAGCAGTGTCTTTGGCACGGGTACTCCCTCCTGCCCAGCCTGGTTCCAGCACACCAGCTGTTTCCGGGTAGTGTTAACGTCACTTTGCCTCCAATGCGTTGTCCTGTCGTGTTGCGGTCGGGTTAGCCGACTCTATGGTGCCTGCAGTTTAGGTGACTCCTATGTGGGCTGCGGGATCTGGCAATGAAGGCTGGTTCCATAGTGCCAATAGGACAAGCACCCCCTGTAGGACTGTGGGTTTCGGTAACTCAGGCCGGCTCGCGGCCTTGCAACTTTTTTTTTCATGGGTACCTTCTGCTACCCATCCGAGTTCCAGTACCGTCAGCTGGTCCTCGGCAGTGCCTTTGGCTTAGGTGCCTCCTTCTCGGTATCCAAGTTCCACCAACGTCTGCTGGTCCTTGGTAGCGCTTTCTGGCACAGGTACCTCCTGCTTAGTAACCGAGTTCCAGTACCGTCAGCTGGTTCTTGGTAGTTCCATTGGCTCTTGTACCTTCTGCTATCCATCCGGGTTCCAGTACCATCAGCTGGTTCTCGGCAGTTCCTCAGCCTTCTTGTACCTTCTGCTACATTTCCAAGTTCAAGCTTTTTGAAATGGTTCTTGGTAATCACTCTGGATCTCCCTGACGAGGACCCTGAAGATGAGGACCCTGAAGACCACCCCGAAAAAGACGAGGACCCTGAAGACGAGGACCCTGAAGACCAACCCGAAGAAGACGACAACCCTGAAGTCGACGACCCTGAAGACCACCCCGAAGAAGACGAGGACCCCTAAGATGAGAACCCTGAAGACGAGGACCCTGAAGACCACCCCGAAGAAGAGGACCCCTAAGATGAGAACCCTGAAGACGACCCTGAAGACCACCCCGAAGAAGACGAGGACCCCGAAGACGAGGACCCTGAAGACGAGGACCCTGAAGACCACCCCGAAGAAAACGAGGACCCCAAAGACGACCCTGAAGACGACGACCCTGAAGACCACCCCGAAGAAGACG
Organism: Phyllobates terribilis; assembly: GCF_046119375.1. Classification (NCBI taxonomy): domain Eukaryota; kingdom Metazoa; phylum Chordata; class Amphibia; order Anura; family Dendrobatidae; genus Phyllobates; species Phyllobates terribilis. The sequence goes on from NW_027362762.1 coordinate 211,654,078, forward strand.
AGGACCCTGAAGACGACGACCCTGAAGACGACGACCCTGAAGACGACGACCCTGAAGACCACCCCGAAGAAGACGAGGACCCCGAAGACGAGGACCCCGAAGACGATGACCCCGAAGACGACGACCCTGAAGACCACCCCGAAGAAGACCAAGAAGATGACCCTGAAGAAGTTGACCAAGAGGACAAAGAACAAGAAGACAACCACCAAGATACAGAAGAACAAGAGACAGAAAACCAAGAAGCAGAAGTACAAGAAGCTGCAGAACAAAAAGCGGAAGAACATTAAGCATAAGACTAAAAATCAGAGCAAAAGATAATATCTAAATTATAAGCAGAAGATGACTAAGCAGTGTATGGGGGTGAGTCCGTTCCTCCTTGTGGTGCCCCTGGAAAAGACCTGCTGCTGCAGGCCAAACTGAACGCGGACAAATCCTGTTGTAAATCTTTTGTGACGGGCAGAACGAAAGGTGTAATGTTCAAACTTTTATAGATAACAACTACAGGAATGCCTGTCACAAATAAGAATATGATGAAGAAGAAGAATATGAAGAAGATGAAGAAGTAGAATATGAAGAAGAATAATAGTTGAATAAGAAGAATATGAAGAATGTAAAAAAAAAGAATAATACGAAGAAGGTGAAGAAGAAGAAGATGAAGAAGGTGAAGAAGAAGTTGATGAAAAAGATGCTGATGCTGAGGATGATGAAGGAGAAAGTGTGGGAGAAGTAAAAAAGAAGGTGAAGAGCATGGAAGCAGTGAAACATAAATATCTGACAAAATATAAAAAAACTTAACATAGTCAATATTTCCGTAACTCAGAACGTCTTAAAAAAAATATTAATTCCTGCTATTCCATTTGATTGGGTTAAACCTCTATGCCTTTATTGTCTCCCCCACCTTCCCCAATACATTCTACATTATTCTTAGTTGTTTTCCTTCATATAGAATTAACCTAAAAGAAAAGAAAGGGTTTATTTTTATTCCGATATTTCTGTCCCATTGACTTGCATTGGGTTCCGGTATCGGAATCAGCGATATTCGATACTTTTTGGGTATCGGTCCGATCCAGTCCGATCCGATATTTCCAGATATCGGAAGGTATCGCTCAACACTAGTGGGGACCCATTTCATCCATCTCCGCACTCAGACTAATAAAAGTTAAAATCCCATAAAGGGAATAAATAAAAAAATAAAAATAAGTTAAGAGGATTGAAAAAATTATTTAAAAACAAAGCAAAAACAAAATATATTACACCAATAAATACACATAATAATGTAAAAACAAAAAATAAACAAAAAAAGTACACATATTTGGTATTGCTGCTTCCCGAAAAAATTCGATCTATAAAACCATCATACTAGTTAACCCCTACACTGAACGTGAAGGAGAGCCCACTTAATTTTCTGTATGCGTGTCTCCAAAAGCACAAACTGGTGTAATGCCGGGTGATGATGAAATGACGCTAACCAACAAGAGCAGTGTGTTGGTCACACTTGGCGCTAGCTATCGTACTGCTGCACACACTTGAGGGCCGGGAATACTCTTCACCCCCTCCAGGTCCTGGCAAGGGGGAACTTTAGCAGAGCCCTTGCCAGGCAGAGAGCAGCACGTTGAACTGTGACAAACAGCAGACAGAGCAACCACACCAGAATCAAAAAACCACAGTACAACTGCATTAACTAAGGTGAACAATAGCAAACCAAGTACAGGCACCAAAGCATGAACCACCTCAGAAGCACAGAAACGCTGACCTTAACGACCCACCAGAATTGAAATAGTCAGCAACGAAAAGGAGGAAATGGCAGGTTTAAATCTGCCTCCCACCAGTCTACGCTGAAGCAACGCCCAATATCCACCCCCAGACCACAGAAACACCGGAGGACGGGAGAGAAGACTGGAGGGAACCTCCCACCATCTGACTGCCCCAGCAGGTATGGCGTTCTGCAGCCGCTGGCAGCAGCTAACACCAGGGGACCTGGCGTCCCGGAGTCCGCGCACAGCACAATCGCTGGGAGCAGCGGCATCCCGCCTCCCAGCGATGCTAGGAGTGTATCTCCTAGAATGCGATATCCGGACTGAGCGAGCACCCCTGCAAGCTCCTCCCCCCGGAGGTGACACCCTGGACCCCATGGCCAGTGAAGTACCATGTACTGGGCACTACAATGGCATATTTGCATTTTCACTCAGCAACGTTCATTCCTGCTTGTTTCTGGAAAACATCCATTGAGTCAAAGTCATCACTACACATGTAGATTAATTCCCAGAGGGGTGTAATTTCCAAATAGGGGTCAATTGATGGGGATTCTGCTTTTCTGTCACTTAGGAATTCTGTATATGGAGTCCGCAAAGTATTCTACGAAAAAATTTTCTTTCAACAGTTAAATAGTGCTCCTTCCCTCCCGAGTCTCACCGTGTGTCCAAACAGTACAGTACAGCCACATATGGGGCATTGCTTCATTCAGCAGTAATTGTGTAACAAATTATGTGGTCATTTTACCTGTTTCCCCTTGTGAAAATGTAAAATTTGGGACTAAAACAACTTTATAGTGGTAAAAATGTAATTTTATTTTCTTCATCGCTCAATAGTATAACATTTTGTGAAACACATGTGGTATCAATATGCTCACTGCACCCCTATATGATTTCATTAAGAGATGTAGTTTGTAAAATGGGGCCACTTATGGAGGTCCTGACACCTCAGAGGCTCTGCCAATTTGACATGGCACCCGCAAACCATTAAAGGCAAATCTTGTTATGGTGCTCCTTCCCTTCTGAGCTTTGCACTGTGCCTAAAAAGTAGTTTTTGACCACATAAGAGGCATCGCCGTACTCAGAAGACATTGCACAACAAATATTATGGTCTATTTTGTCCTATAATAACATTTTAGTGGAAAAAATTTAACTTTTCATTTTCACAGCCCAATGTTATACAATTCTATGAAATAACTGTGGGTTTAAAATGCTTACTAAACCCTTAGAGGAATTCTTCAAGAGGTGTACTGTTTTGGAACCTTGGTAGTTCTCCAAATTCCAGAAAATTTTGCACTACAAAAATCAAATAGCGCTCCTTCCCTTCCAAGCACTGCTGTGTGGCCAAACAAGAGTTTCTGAGCACATATGGGGTGTTGTTGTACTCAGGAGAAATTGTACAACACATTGTATGGTCCATTTTCTCCTGTTACCCTTATGAAAATTAAAAATTTTGGGCTGAATCAACATTTTTGCGGGGAAAATTTATTTTTCCATTTTAATGGCTCAACGTTATAAAATTCTGTGAAGCACCTGGGGGTTCAAGGTGCTCACTACACCCCCAGATATGTTCCCTGAGGGGTGTAGTTTCCAAAATAGGGTCACTTATGGGGGGTTTCTACTGTTTAGGCACATCAGGTGCTATGCAAGTGTGACATGACTTCCGCTAGGTATTCCAGCCAATTTTGTGCTCCATAAGTCAAATGGCGTCCCTTTCATTCCAAGCTCTGCTGTGCACCCAAACAGTAGTTTTCCATCAGATATAGGTTATTGGCGCACTCAGGAGAAATTGCACAACAAATTGAATGGTCCAATTTCTCCTGTTAACCTTGTGAAAATTAAAGAATTTGGTGCTAAAACAACATTTTTGTGGGAAAAATGTGATCTTTTATTTTCACGGCTCAACGTTATAAAATTCTGTGAAGCACCCGGGGGTTCAAGGTGCTCACTACACATCTAGATAAATTCCTTGAGGGGTCTAATTTCCAAAATGGGATCACTTGTGGAGGGTTTCCACTGTTTATGCACAACAGGAGCCTCCAAAGGCAACATGGCGTCCGCTCTCGATTCCAGCCAATTTTGTGTTCAAAAAGTCAAACAGTGCTCCTTCCCTTCCGAGCCCTGTCATGGGCCCAAACAGTAGTTTTTCACCACATATGGGGTATCAGCATACTCAGGAGAAGTTGCACAACAAATTTTGGGGTCCATTTTCTCCTGTTACCCTTGTTAAAATAAAATATTTTGAGCTAAAGCAACATTTTTGTGGTGGGAAAAATGTGATTTTATTTTTTTTTTATTTCATAGCTTAATGTTATAAAATTCTGTGAAGCACATGGGTTTAGGCACATTAGGAACTCTCCAAAAGTTCTATGTCGTCCCTTCTTGATTCCAGCCAATTTGCATTGGAAAAGTCAAACTGTGCTCCTTCCTTTTCGAGCCCTTCCGTGCACCCAAACAGTAGTTTTCCCCCACACATGGGGTATTGATGTACTCAGGAGAAATTGCACAACAAATTTTAGAGGTCCATTTTTGTCCTGTTACCCTTGTGAAAATAAAAAATTTGAGGCTAAAGTAACATTTGTGAAAAAAAAGTTAATGTTAATTTTTTCCTTTCACATTCCTTTAATTCCTGAAGGGTTAATAAACTTCTTTAATGTGGTTTTGAGCACTTTGAGGGATGCAGTTTTTAGAATGTTGTCACTTTTCTGTGTTTTCTGTCAAATAGGCCCCTCAAAGTCACTTCAAATGTGATGTGGTCTCTAAAAATGTTTTTGTAAATTTTGTTGGAAAAATTAGAAATTTCTGATTAACTTTTAACCTTTCTAACTTCCTAACATAAATTAGGTTGCAAAAATTATGCAGATGTAAAGTGGACATGTGGTTAATATTATATATTTTTTTGTGTGATATAACTGTGATTTAGGGTATAAAAATTTTAAAGTTTGAAAAATACAACATTTTCAAATTTTTGGTCAAGTTTTTGATATTTTCATAAATAAGCGCAAATCATATGGACCAAAATTCACTACTAACATGAAGTACAACATGTCACGAAAAAAACAGTCTCAGAATCATGGGGATATGTTAAAGCGTTCTAGAGTTATTACTACATAAAGTGACACTGGTCCGATTTGGAAAATGAGGCTCGGTCCTTAAGTGATTAATCCACCTCTCTCCTTCCTCCTCATCCGCTTCTCTCCTCTACAGATCACTTCATTGGCTTCCAATTCCCCAAAAAATTTAATTCACACTACTAACATTGACCTACAAAGCCGTCCATAATCTGTCTCTTCCATATAATATATTCAAACTAATCTCCCGATATCTACCCACACATTCTCTCTGGTTCTCCAAAGACCTCCTTCTCTCCTCCACACTCATATGTTCCTCACCCAATCACCTCCAAGGCTCCTCCTGAGTATTCCCCATCATCTCGAATTATGTGCCCCAACTTGTCCAACTCTCCACCACATTCGAAACCTTCAGAACTTGAAAACCCATCTCTTCAAGAAAAGCTTACAGCCTGCAATGACCCCACTACCACCTCACCACAATCGGCGTTGCTGCAACCCCTAATCTACTGTCTCCTTCCCCATTATCCTGTAAACCAGTGGTCCCCAACCTTTCTGACCTTGAGAGCCACATTCAGCTCTGAGAGACTGTCGCGAGCCACATTCAGCTCCTGCCCACCTTACAGTAGTGGCAACCAAAGCCCCCATTACCAGTATAATGACAGCCAAAGCTTTTCCACAGAAATCACCCCAAAGCACTATACCGAGATCCAGGGGTTCAGAAAATACCTCCACAATACCTCCATTCAGTATTCTCCCATCAAGCATTCCCAACATACAGCTTCAATCACCTCTTCTGACAGGTAGGATTATCCTGTCTCCAGTATAACATACTTAAATTATCTCTAAACCCCTAAGACAAGTATATGTGCATTCAGATCTGCTCTTCTGTGCAGGGCTACTCACAAAATTCACCATTTTGAATTCTTTATTAGTGTTGAGCGAGCATGCTCGACACTGCTCGGTACTCGCCCGAGCATCTCACTACTCGGGATGCTCGGCGAGCACCAAGCATTTCCGGGTTACTCGGGCGGGAGCTCGGGTCTCCGCCCTGCATGTTTGGCGCTCTTTACAGAGCCAATGAACATGCAGGGATTGCCAGCCAGTCACTGTAATGCCGCAGCCATGTTGGTTGTGGGCATTACAGTGATTGGCTGGCCGCACAGCGTCACCTCGAGTATTTAAAACCGGGCGCCGCCATCTTGGACACAGTCGCTCTGGATCAGACAGTGTAGGGAGAGTGGTGCTGAGCTAGGGAGAGATTTATACTGCGAAATAGGTAGTGTAGGGTGTCTAAAGCCTGCAAACTCAAACAAACAGTCCTTCTTAGGACTAATATCCATCCCAGATATCAGGCAGGCAGGCCGTATAGGAGACACAGTGGTTATACCAACAAACACTGCATTACAGACCTGTGTGCTACCGCTGCTCAAATTGCTAGACTTAGCCTCAGGTCTCAGGGGCCAGGAAAAATGCTTTTTTTTTCATCTAAATCCTCTTTTTTTTTTTTTCCTCAGTCAGACTGTACAAATACACGTCTTATTAACCTTTTGGTATTTCCCCCCCCCCTCCAAAAAAAAAAAATTGAGTGTGTCTGTGAGTGTTCAGACACAAATATATCTGTTTAAAAGAGTCTGGTTTCGGCCAGACAACTAGAACTGTGGTTTTGCAGTTCCACGGTTCAAATCTCTGTATTATCCACTTTTTTGCCTTTTTCCATAAAAAAAAACAGTTTGAGTGTCTCGCTGACTGTTCAGACACAAATATATCTATTTAAAAAAGTCTGGTATACGCCAGGAAATTAGAACTGTGGTTTTCCTTTTCCACGGTTCAAATCTGGGTGTTATCCACCTTTTTGCCTTTTCTACATAAAAAAAACAGTTTGAGTGTCTCTCTGACTGTTTAGACACAAATATATCTGTTTAAAAGATTCTGGTAGAACCTACATATGTGACACAAAAATTGAATTCATATAAAATATAACATTTATTGATCAATGAAGACAGTAAAAATACATAAAGAGTAAAATAGGGAGAGGTATCCTCGTCAAAGCCCCTGGCGAAACGCGCGTCGGATCTGGTCACTCGGGTCAGTAAAAGCTCTGTTACTATTACATATCTCATGCATTTATATGCCATACCTACCTATTTATACTGCATCATTATATCTCTATATTTATAGAACTCTTAATTAGCACTATGCACTTTACTTCAGATTACATCTAGAGATTATTTTGCATATTTATGTCCCTCTCATCTATAATGAATTGTTTTTTTGCATGTAAATTATGTTATAGCCACTACTTACTCCTGTGACCTTTCGGTTGTGTTACCTCTCCCTATTTTACTCTTTATGTATTTTTACTGTCTTCATTGATCAATAAATGTTATATTTTATATGAATTCAGTTTTTGTGTCACATATGTAGGTTCTTCTAGTCACAGACACATAAACGTCTGATTGTATTTTTACACAGACCTTATATAATTAAAAGATTCTGGTGTAGGCCAGAGAACTAGAACTGTGGTTTTCCTCTTCCACGGTTCAAATCTGGGTGTAATCCACCTTTTTGCCTTTTTTACATAAAAAAAAACTGTTTCAGTGTCTCGCTGACTGTTCAGACACAAATATATCTGTTTAAAAGATTCTGGTGTAGGCCAGAGAACTAGAACTGTGGTTTTCCTCTTCCACGGTTTAAATCTCCTTTTTATTACCATTGATAGTGCGAGTGTAAGCTATTTTACTTCATTTACAATGGGCAAGGCGTGTGGCAAGGGACGTGGAACTGGACGTTCTGGTGATGGTGCGTGCAGAGGATGGAATCCGTGGCCAAGGTAAAAATGTGCCACAACCAACAGCCACATCTTCTTGCTCCCAGTTCTTGACTGAATTACTATGGAAACACACAACAACACCACTATTGCGAACTGATCAGTGTGAACATGTTATTAATTGGATAGCAGATAATACTTCCAGTTACCTGGGCACCACCACCTCCAGTCTGTCTTCCACACGGTCAAGTGTTAGTAGCCGTGAGTCTCGACCGCATACTCCTCCTCACCCTGATGCTCCTTCCTCCCACCATGCCGAGTGTCATCAGACAGCAACTGATCCCACAGTTGGACACTCTGAAGAGCTGTTCACTGGTCCATTTCCATATTTGGGCCCCTCGCCTGCTTCGCTTGAAGTGGTGGAAGAGGCACTGGCACAGGAAGGCGACGCTGGCAATTTGTTACAAGAGGTGGACGATGACGAGACACAATTGCCACGAAGTGAGGAGGAGGACCGTGGTGCAGAAGTGGAAGAGGAGGAGGTGGATGATCTAGTAACTGACCCATCGTGGCAGGAGGACACGCAGAGCGAGGCCAGCAGCACACAGGAGGAGGGAGGCAGAGTACCCCAACAGGCAGGAAGAAGCAGTGTGGTGGCCGCAGACAGAAGGCGGGCAACTACTCCCCGTAACACCAGCACGATGGACGTTGCCAGTACAACCGGTAGGTCTTCCAGAGTCTGGAATTTTTTAAAGACTCTGCTGATAACCCCAAAAGGGCCATTTGTACCACCTACCAGGCCAGCATCAGCAGGGGTGACAAAACTACCAGCCTGACCACCACCAGCATGATCAGGCACATGTCAGCAAAGCACTCGACTTTGTGGGGCGAACCCCAGGGTCCACGACCAGTGTCAGCAGGTGTCACCAATGCTTCTTCCGCTGTTGTGCGTGTAAGAGAACCCCCTGTTGTGCGTGCAAGGCAATCCCCTGTCCATACTGCATGCAAAGATGCCCCCTCCTCTCAGTCTTCACTTGTTATGGCAGTTTCTCAAGAAACAGCATCAACGTCCACGTCCACGTCCCACCGCAGAGTTCAATTGTCCATATCCCAGACCTTTGAACGAAAGCGCAAATTCGCAGCCAATGCCCCACAGGCCACAGTCCTAAATTTGCACATTTCACGACTGCTTGCGTTGGAAATGCTGCCTTTTAGGCTGGTGGAGATGGAATCCTTCAGCAACCTTATGGCGGTGGCCGTCCCTCGGTACTCGGCCCCCAGCCGACACTATTTTGCGCGGTGTGCCATCCCCGCACTACACAAGCTTGTGTCCCAAAACATCTGCCGTGCCCTCAACAACGCAGTTACTGGGAGAGTCCACCTGACAACGGACACGTGGACAAGTGCTTGTGGCCAGGGACGGTACATCTCCCTGACGGCACACTGGGTAAACATAATGGAAGCCGGGACCCAGTCGGACCTTGGGACGGAACACATCCTCCCCACACCGAGGATTGCGGGCCCTAGGAGTTTCCCCCACAGTGTACAGCTCCTGCGCATCATCCTCCTCCTCCTCCTCATGTTCAGCCTCTATCTCAGATATCACCACATCAGTTACAAGCTGGAAGCACTGCAGTACTGCCTCAGCCAAGCGGCAACAGGCTGTGCTGAAACTCATAAGCTTAGGTGATAAACCTCACACTGCTTGTGAGTTGTGGACAGATGTGAAAGAGCAGGCAGATCTGTGGCTGAGACCGCTGAACCTACATCCAGGCATGGACGTGTGTGACAATGGCCGTAACCTGGTCCCGGTTCTGAGGCGAGGCGAGATCACATGCCTGGCTCATGTGCTTAACCTCGTGGTTCAGCGGTTTCTTAAATCGTACCCCGAGTTGCCAGATCAGCTCGTCAAAGTATGCCGCCTGTCAGCTCATTTTCGGAAGTCGGCTACAGCTTCCGCCGCCCTTGCTGTGTTGCAGCAGCGTTTGCAGCTTCCGGCACACTGACCGGTGTGTGATGTCCCCACACGTTGAAACTCTACCCTCCACATGTTGCAAAGGATTTGTGAGCAGAAGAGAGCAGTTGTGGAGTACCAGCTGCAACAAGGCCGTCGATATTCAGGTCAGACTCCACACATAAGACCTCAGGAGTGGACCTGGATGTCTGACATATGTACCATCCTGACAAACTTTGAGGAGTCCACCAAGATGATGAGTGGCGATGACGCCATCATTAGCGTCAGCATCCCACTTGTCTGTCTTTTGCAACGCTCTCTGCAGAGAATTAAAGAGGAGGCATTGCAGCCAGAGTATGATGAGATGGATCAAGAAGCCGTAGAGGGCGATTACACACAGCCCAGCCTCATCTCATCCCAATGTGCATTGGGGGACAATGAGGGAGAGGAGGAGGAGGAGGAAGAACAAGAGCTAATATCATGCGCTGTAGACGGTAATACCAGTACAACTGTCGTACCGTCGGTTCAGCGTGGGTGGCCTGAGGACAGGGAGGAGGAGGAGGAGAGCATGGTCAGTCGTCATCTTGGTGAGGACACGGAAGTCTTGCCCGTTACCAGTCTGGCACGCATGGCTGACTTTATGTTATGCTGCCTTAACCGTGACCCTCGCGTTGTCAAAATGTTGGGTGACAGTCATTACTGGTTGGTGACACTTTTAGACCCCCGCTACAAGGAGAACTTTCACTCTCTTATTCCTGAGGTGGAGAGGTCTACAAAAATGGGGCAGTACCAGAAGGCCCTTGCTGCAGAACTGTTAAAAAAATTCCCATTTGAACACGCTAGCGGCAGAGGTCACAGTTCGTTGACCAACCAAGGCGTACAAGCGAGAGAGAGGCAACTCCAATCCAGCAGAGCCAGGGGAGCACTGTCAATGTTCTGGGACAGTTTTCTGAGACCCGCCCAGCTTACAGGCCCTGAGGCGCGGGGTGCTCTCACAAGGAGTGGAAAGTTTCAAAAGATGGTGAGGGAGTACCTTGCTTACCGTACCAGCATCCTCCGTGATTCCTCTGTGCCTTTCAATTACTGGGTATCCAAGCTGGACACTTGGAATGAACCCGCTCTGTACGCCTGCCGCTAGTGTGTTATTGGAGCGTGTTTTTAGTGCCGCTGGGGGAATTATAACTGACAAGCGCACTCGCCTGTCAACTGACAATGCTAACAAGCTGACCCTTATCAAAATGAACAAGGGCTGGATTGGACAAGAGTCAGACTTCTCATCACCACCAAATGACAGCAGAGTAACAAAGTCAAATCCACTGTGTTATTTCGGGAGGTGTATTCCCATGCACCGCTTCACACCCACACATGGGTATACGCTTCCTCATTTCGGCTGTTTTTTTCTCTTCTCCTTATCCTCAGCCTCCACCATCACTATACCACCAGGGTGACCTTGGTCCGTGTTGCCAGCATTGCAAGTTCCTCCGTCCTAATTTTTGGCAGCTTTTGCTTGGAAGGCATAGGCAAAGACTATGGGAGACCCACTCCCCAATAATGGGAATAATGTTTTTAATATGCTGTACTGCATGGCTCTTGTAAGGGGCATTACAAGTTCCTCCGTCCTAATTTTTGGCAGCTTTTGCTTGGAAGGCATAGGCAAAGACTGTGGGAGACCCACTCCCCAATAATGGGAATAATGTTTTTAATATGCTGTACTGCATGGCTCTTGTAAGGGGCATTAAAATCGTCTTGTTAAGCTACTGTGACCTCCACGTCTCTTCCAACGGTCATTGACATTGTCTTTTTATTCCACTGGGACCTCCACGTCTCTTCCAAGGAGCATTGATATTGTCTTTTTATTCCACTGTGACCTCCACGTCTCTTCCAAGGGGCATTAAAATCGTCTTGTTAAGCTACTGTCACCTCCAAGTCTCTTCCAAGGGTCATTGATATTGTCTTTTTATTCCACTGGGACCTCCACCACTCTTCCAAGGGGCATTGATATTGTCTTTTTATTCCACTGTAACCTCCACCACTCTTCCAAGGGGCATTGATATTGTCTTTTTATTCCACTGTAACCTCCACCACTCTTCCAAGGGGCATTGATATTGTCTTTTTATTCCACTGGGACCTCCACATCTCTTCCAAGGAACATTAAAACCGTCTTGTTAAACCACTCTGAACTCCACGTCTCTTTCAAGGGGCATTAAAATCGTCTTGTTAAGCTACAGTGACCTCCACGTCTCTTCCAAGGGTCAATGATATGGTCTTTTTATTCCACTGGGACCTCCACGTCTCTTCCAAGGGGCATTAAAACCGTCTTGTTAAACCACTCTGATCTCCACGTCTCTTCCAAGGAGCATTAAAACCGCCTTGTTAAACCACTCTGAACTCCACGTCTCTTCCAAGGGGCATTAAAACCGTCTTGTTAAACCACTCTGAGCTCCACGTCTCTTCCAAGGGGCATTAAAACCGTCTTGTTAAGCTACTGTGAACTCCACGTCTCTTCCAAGGGGCATTAAAACAGTCTTGTTAAACCACTCTGAACTCCACGTCTCTTCCAAGGGGCATTAAAATCGTCTTGTTAAGCTACTGTGACCTCCACGTCTCTTCCAAGGGTCATTGATATTGTCTTTTTATTCCACTGGGACCTCCACCACTCTTCCAAGGGGCATTGATATTGTCTTTTTATTCCACTGGGACCTCCACCACTCTTCCAAGGGGCATTGATATTGTCTTTTTATTCCACTGGGACCTCCACCACTCTTCCAAGGGGCATTGATATTGTCTTTTTATTCACTGGGACCTCCACGTCTCCTCCAAGGGGCACTAAAACCGTCTTGTTAAACCACTCTGAACTCCACGTCTCTTCCAAGGGGCATTAAAACCGTCGTGTTAAACCACTCTGAACTCCACAGCTCTTCCAAGGGGCATTGAAATGTTGTTTTTAATTACCTCTAACCTCCACGACTCTTCCAATGGGCATTGCATTTCCTCCTAATTTTAGTCAGCTTTTGCTTTTCAATGCATAGGCGAACACTAAGGGAGACCCACTCCCCAATAATGGGTAGGTTTTTAGTACGCTGTAATCCACGTCTGTTTCAAGGGGCATTGCAGTTCCTCATAATTTTTGGAAAGCCTTCCATTCACTGCTTAGGCCAACAGTGTACAGGAGACCCAGTTGTTATAAATGGAAAAAACGGTTTAGTTAAGGCCCTCTGACCTCCATGTCACTTCCAAGGGGCATTGGAGTGCCTCGAAATTTTTGGTAGACATTGCACTCACTGTATGCCCTATAACTGTGTAGCCGAACCGCTCCTTTTGGTACAGAAACATATCCTACAAGACATGTGTGGTTGACTCGCCTGATATTGATGTGAATGGTCCCTGTTCCTCCTGCTCTTTCTCCTTTGCCACCACCTCATCCATCATTCATCACCTGAAGCTTTGTTTTAACGGGAGTCATAGAACTGGGATAGTAGCAGGAAAACATCCAGCAATCCTCGTAGGAGGTAGGATATGCGCCAAATCGCTGACCACCTCAGGCCTAGCATCTACTACATACATGGGCTTGCATTCCAAGGAACAGAAAGCTAAGGAGATGGATGGCCTCATGATCATGAATAATTTACTCATTCTGTAGGAGGCCGACCACTGCTGCTGTCTACCTTCTGAACTTTGTGTTGTAGCCTGATTGACCCAGGACCCGCAATCCTCTATGTGTGGAGGACGTGTTGCATCCCAGTGTCCAACTGTGTCCCGGCTTCCACAATATTAACCCAGTGTGAAGGCGTCGGTGAGATGGACCATCCCTGGCCACATTCACTTGTCCACGTGTTTGGGGTTAGGCTGTCCATCCCACTAAATGCACTGGGGAGGGCACAGGTAATGTTTTGTTATGCGCGCTTGTTTATAAGGCGCACCGGGACAAATAGGTGCGGCTGGGGACCGTTTATGGACACCCGGCCGCCCCCAGGAGGCTAGGGATCGTGTGTGGGCACCCGGCCGCGGGGCGGCTGGGGACCGAGTATGGCTACCAGCTATGACGTGGTGGCCAGATTCCGCCTCCACATGCCTAAAAGGCCCAATTTCAAGTGCAAGCAAGCAATCAGTATGGTATTGCAGCCTGGGGGTGGGTGGGTGGGTGGCAGGCTGCATACTTGCGCTTGCATTGCAAGGAATGGGGGAGTTACAATTGAACACTGCCCTGGGACAACGACTTGCACGGGGATAGTTGCAAGTCTGCATCTTCTGATGCGGCAAGGATCACTTCTGATGGGCACACTTTTAGGCAGTAACCTGCGTGTCAGAGATGCTTCCAGGGGTCTTCCCCATGCTGTTCCCATGTTTTTTCAGCACTGTATGTGACTCGCCCCCTGGGCCGTGGGGTACTCGAAACCGGGTCTTCTGGTGTACGATGCTGATGGGGGTAGTAGTGGCAACCCGGTCCCGTGGCTCAGGGCGGTCAGACCAATGTTGTGGCAGTCTATTTATAGATTTGTGAATGTCTGACTACGCCACCCGTGGATTGCGGTCAGGGATAACCGCCGCTGCGAGGCAGACCGCTGAGGCTGGTGTTGATGTGCAGCATAGGGGTAGGATAACTCCCCACGGGAAGAGTGTAGCCTCAGGGCAGTGTAGGTGGATGCTGGGGGTGATGGTGCCAGCGCAGCAGAAATCACACTGAGTCCAATGATGCAGTTCAGGGTCTTTTACTCACAGTTGTTATCCAAGTCACTTCTGTCAGCAAGGACTGCCCGAGCCGTGCTGCGTCCACCAGGTGAGGAGCTCGGTCAACCCCCAGGCAATTCAGGAGCATGGCACAGGACCCCCTTCTGTCCTTTCTCTGGCCTCACGTGCCCCACCAGTGTCCTGACTTCTGTCCGGCTACCGCGGACCGTGTAGGTTAAGCGTTGGCCTTCACTTCCCGCTATCCTATATGGTGCCTTCCTAGCAGGTTTAGCGGGGGGTCGCACCAATAAATGGTCACAACCTCCGGTTCTTGGCTGAGGGTAGATTTGCCTCCACCAACTTAGGGATCCGGTACCTTTCCACAGCCTGACCCTTTCACCCGGTATAATGGGGTATGCAACGGTTGCTGACCGTTCTGCACTCTTAGGGTCCCTTCTGCCTTCTTGTTTCTGGAGCCCTGCCACTCCTCTGTCTCTCCTCCTTCCTTCCTTCTCCTTCTTCTCTTTTCCTCTCTGGCCCCGGCCTTCTCTCTAGGCCTGCCTCGTGGAGCTGAGCTCAGGCTGAGCCGCGGCTCCCTGTCAGCTCTCTCTCCCTTCCACTCTGACTGAACTTCTCCTACTTCTTAAGATGGCTCCCATCTTTTATCTGCTTCTCTGTGTCTGAGCTCAGGTGACCTGCACCCAATGAGCTCCTTCCTATGCTCCAGAAACCGCCTCTCTGCTCCTACACCACTGGGTTCTCTCCCCCCCCCTCCCCACTCCAGCCAGGGACATGGTCAGTTGTGCCCGCAGCTGGGAGCACCGTCGAGCTGTCCCCCGGAAATGGGGTGTGTGTGTGTGTGCAGCTAACTGAGCCCTGGTCCACACTCCATCCTTAGCTGGGAGTGGAATATCACACCTCTGGTTGAGGTGCAATACCCCTGTTGCAACCGAGCCCTCGCGGCGCTACATTCCCCCCTGGTAAACCACAGCACGTCCTCGGGCTGGAACAGAGCAAAAGACAATTCAAAAACATGCAAGTTTTTAGAATGCATCCATATATAAAATTATAAACCATTATTACTCATCCCTTTATGGGAGGCAATTTTTCTCTTTTAACGTTACTAGCACATTTTCTCTTTCAGCAATATTATAAGACTTTCTTCTCATATATAAAACATTATAAAACTCTTTTCACTTTTATAACCACATCTGTCACATATAAAACATTTTTCTTATAAACATTCTTCATGTAAAACTTTTGTTAACTGGTCACAGTGTGCTTTGCGACCAGGTGTCCATCTTTCTATAAAATGCAAACTTGTAAACACAAACATGAAGGACCCATTCGTAAACCCTCAACGAAGGTCTCGGTGTGGCTGCAGGGCGTAGCTGATCCAGCTGCTGGACCTCGTCTTCGGCCACCTCTAACGGGTTTTTCTTCTGAGGTCAGTTGTTGTTGTAGTCTCTTATAAAACCAGTAGGGGGCACTTTAGGAAGTGCAACTATTTACAGAATTGACCGTTCCCTGTCCTCGGCCGGATAGTTCACTAAGTTGGCTGCTCCCAGTCCTCAGCCGGTTATTCAAACGACATACAGGCAACAGTCCCCATCCGGAGTGAACTTTCTCTTCTGTACCCTAACGGGCAACTATTTACAGTGCACTCACATTTTAATAACTGTGTCCTACTGGTGCACGCTCTTCCTCCTCGCCATACTCTCCAGACCCGTCCGGGTCATCTGGGTAGCAATGCTCCTGGTACTGTTCCTCCTCCACCCTCTCGACATTGAGGGCATACCACCCCCGTAATCCTCGATGCCGGGTGTAGGACACCAAGTCCCCCGGATACAGATCCCGTCCTCGGTGACCCTCAGGCAGATGACTCTCCACGTCCCTCCTATTCACAAAGAGGTCCGTGTCTGTGGTAGGATCCCGAATAAACCCCCACCCTTCCTCCTGGTGGAACTTTACCACGGTCCCAGTTACTTTAGAACCACGTGCTGCATGGGGGTTTCGACGAGTTTGCGTCTTCTCCTCTGCGCTCCGAGCCTGCAGCTGCTCCCTCTCCTGGCACCGCGCCCGCTCCTCCCTCGCAAGCTGCTCACAGATCTCCCGCCTGCGGACTGCGGCCGCCCGTGTCTCCTGTGCAAACCCCATCGGGTCCTCCCCGGTCTGGTCCCATTCTATCCGGACCTCTTCCTCCGGGAGCTGAGAAACGGTGACTGGCTGCGGTACGGGCAGGAGCCGAGCAAGCAGGGCCTCGGCCTCTGCGGACAGGTCCTTCCGCCGGCTGGGGTGGACCCATCCCTCTGGCACAGGGACCGGCTCCCCGTCGGGCCCAGCAAGCTGGCTGTACAGGTCGGCCCCTAAGGGTGGTGGCTTCGGGACCGGGGTCGCACGTGGTTCAGGGGCGCCTGGAGGTGTCAGGCCTAGCGACCGGGCCTGGTGCGAACCGCCTCCAACCGCACCTGAAGTCAGGGGGCACGGCCTGGGGCTTGACTCGACGACGGGACTCGCGGCTTGGGGCCTGCGTGCCGGCGGTGGGAGCAGGGTAGGCACAGCGACGCCCGGAACGTCTGGCTCCGCGACAACGTCCAGAGGCAGGTTGGTGGCACTAGGGTTTGTGGCGGGGGTGTCCCCCTTACCTGCCTCCAGGGCTACGCTGCTCTCAGCTTCCGGCCTCCGCTCCTCGTCCTCAGGGGCTGGCTCGCTGGTCGGTGCTGGTGGCGTCCCGTGCTGCTGGGCCACGATCCGCCGGGCCATCTCCTTTCTCCACCCTTCTACAGCTTCTCGCTGCGCCTGGACCATCCTTCGGTCCAAATCCTCCAACGCCGTCCGAAGGAACTCCGGGTCTCCTCCTGGGAGCTGCGCCATCAACTCCTTGAGGCTGTATGGGGCCGAGATGGCCTGCAGCAAGCCACCCGTTAGGGTGCTGGAGTTGGTGCTGCTCTCCGTCTCCGGGTGTGGTCTGGTGAGACTGATCCAAACCATACCCTGCCCCTCGGTTTTCTTCTCTTTCTGCCCCTGTTGGGGGTGGTCCCGGGGCAATCTGCTGACAATCACCCTCAGGGGCAGCACCCCCGCATTGATGGACATCTCTACAGCCGCACTCATGGCTGTTGGGGGTGGGCTCCATCTTTGGCGCCATTCTGGGACCCGGCCCACGATGGGCGGTGGCCTCTTGTGGTCTTTTGGCGCGCACATGATGGCGTCCGTTCTGCTGAGGCGGGCTCCACATTCAATACAGTGAAACAGTCTCTTTTCAGGCACGCAATACCCGTTTGTGGCGGGTTGGTCACGATCCTGCCGACTACGCCAAAGCTGACTCGCCCCCTGGGCCGTGGGGTACTCAAAACCAGGCCTTCTGGTGTACGATGCTGATGGGGTAGTAGTGGCAACCCGGTCCCGTGGCTCAGGGCGGTCAGACCAATGTTGTGGCAGTCTATTTATAGATTTGTGAATGTCTGACTACGCCACCCGTGGATTGCGGTCAGGGATAACCGCTGCTGCGAGGCAGACCGCTGAGGGTGGTGTTGGTGTGCAGCATAGGGGTAGGATAACTCCCCACGGGAAGAGTGTAGCCTCAGGGCAGTGTAGGTGGATGCTGGGGGTGATGGTGCCGGCGCAGCAGAAATCACACTGAGTCCAATGATGCAGTCCAGGGTCTTTTACTCACAGTTGTTATCCAAGTCACTTCTGTCAGCAAGGACTGCCCGAGCCGTGCTGCGTCCACCAGGTGAGGAGCTTGGTCAACCCCCAGGCAATTCAGGAGCATGGCACAGGACCCCCTTCTGTCCTTTCTCTGGCCTCTCGTGCCCCACCAGTGTCCTGACTTCTGTCCGGTTACCGCGGACCGTGTAAGGTAAGCGTTGGCCTTCACTTCCCGCTATCCTATATGGTGCCTTCCTAGCAGGTTTAGCGGGGGGTCGCACCAATAAATGGTCACAACCTCCGGTTCTTGGCTGAGGGTAGATTTGCCTCCACCAACTTAGGGATCCGGTACCTTTCCACAGCCTGACCCTTTCACCCGGTATAATGGGGTATGCAACGGTTGCTGACCGTTCTGCACTCTTAGGGTCCCTTCTGCCTTCTTGTTTCTGGAGCCCTGCCACTCCTCTGTCTCTCCTCCTTCCTTCCTTCTCCTTCTTCTTTTCCTCTCTGGCCCCGGCCTTCTCTCTAGGCCTGCCTCGTGGAGCTGAGCTCAGGCTGAGCCGCGGCTCCCTGTCAGCTCTCTCTCCCTTCCGCTCTGACTGAACTTCTCCTACTTCTTAAGATGGCTCCCAACTTTTATCTGCTTCTCTGTGTCTGAGCTCAGGTGACCTGCCCCCAATGAGCTCCTTCCTATGCTCCAGAAACCGCCTCTCTCTGCTCCTACACCACTGGGTTCTCTCCCACCCCTCCCCACTCCAGCCAGGGACATGGTCAGTTGTGCCCGCAGCTGGGAGCACCGTCGAGCTGTCCCCCGGAAATGGGGTGTGTGTGTGTGTGTGCAGCTAACTGAGCCCTGGTCCACACTCCATCCTTACCTGGGAGTGGAATATCACACCTCTGGTTGAGGTGCAATACCCCTGTAGCAACCGAGCCCTCAGGGCGCTACATATGCATGTGTCACACAGCACATGGCCAGATAAGGTTGTAAAATGTTAAAATGACATTTCTCGGTGAATGCATTTGTCACGGTTGAAAGCAATACAAAAGTGCAAAAACGCATAAAAAATGCTACTTTTGAACATAGCCCAAGGTGTGGAGGAGTATTTTTGTTTTTGGTTATTTATTTTACCTTATACACAAGTCGTTACCCTGGAAAGGATGTTCCTTAACATATTTCACAGGAAAACAGTTTCAGTTTAGTTTTTGAACGTTTTATTGTGAGCCCGTAAAAGTGGCTTAAAACCTCTGACCACGTTGTTGACAGCAGTGACCTGGGGGTCAGAAATGCTTCCTGGGGCGATCCCCATGCAGTCCCCATGTCATTTGAGCACTGTCACTATCGTTTTGGGCACTTTTTAGGCTTTTAAAAGACTGCCGGGGGTGCCGCCGCAAAAATGCTCGGGTCTCCCATAGACTAACCATAGACTAACATTGGGCTCTTTGCTCGGGTCGAGCACCCGAGTATCACGGTGAGCTCGGCCCGAGCTTCGAGCACCCAAGTATTTTAGTGCTCGCTCAACACTATTCTTTATATCAGTTTACTAGATCTGGAGCTAATGCACCAAGCTGGCAGACAGCTCCGAGCCACAATTCATGGGACCATGAGCCACATGTGGCTTCCTAGGTACAGGTTGGGGATTCCTGCTGTAGAATGGAAACCCACAAGGGCAGGGCCCTCTGTTCCAGTCTGTCATTGTTAGCTTGTTCATTGTAATTTATATTTGTATTTTATATGTAAACCCTCTTCATGTGCAGCACCATGGAATCAATGATGCTCTAAAAATAAATAGTATTATTATTATTATCTGCCTAAAGCATGACTCAGCTGGCATTCTAAAAGGTCCCCAAGAATTGCTTTAGAATCAATTTTATAGATGCATAATATAATAATTTGTGTCCCAATATTTCAACCTCAAATCCCAGCCTGACAATTGTATGTACACATGTAGATATATTGATAGGATTATATATGATTTTTTTTAAAAGCACCTAATTTTGTTTTAAAACCCTATAAGCTCATCTACTTTTGGTACAGACCATTTTCTGCCAATTGTTAATACCTTTTTGTGACACAAATGAGCATGACATACATGGTACTGAAGGCAAATGTCTTTGGTATGGTTGATTTGGTGTGCCAGATTTTTTTAGTTTGTTGTCAAGTGCCATCCTTAAAAGGAATCTGTCATCAAGTTTTTGATATGTAATCTTAAAGCAGCATATTGTAGGGGCTGAGACCCTGACTCCAGCGATGTGTCACTTACTGGCCTGCATGCTGTCATTTTTATACAAGCACTGTTTTCTGTGTTGCAGATGAAGCAGGGCTCAGAACGCTGTGCTCAGTATAACCCCACTTACGCCCCTGATCGGCAGCTTTCTATGTACACTGTACATTAACATAAAGCTGCTAGCAAGTGATGGGGGCAGGGTTGGACTCGGAGGCACAAGACACCTAGTCCTGTAGTGATAATCTCCTGCTGATAAAACACTGATTTTATAGAAAGAGCAGCACAGAAGCCTAGTAAGTGACACATCCCTGGAATCAGTGTCTCAGCTTCTACATCATGCTGCTCTCAGATAACATATCAAAAACCTGCTGATGGATTCCCTATAAAATGTCGTTCAAGCTGAGTGTTACACTTGCATCCTTTTAACAGGAGGCCAGACTACATCACATTTCACTGCAAGGGTCATTTATTGATTGATCATTTTAACTTATGCCCTGAATTTTTAAAATACAACCTCCTCAGACCAGCCAAGGACAAGTCTGAAATTGGTCATCTAAAATCAGTATGGCCAATCTCAGGAGAAACACAGTTCCCCACTCTTTCTATTTGAGCTTCTCATATCCTTTTCATGTTATCTAGTAAAATGATTCACACCCAAGACAATGGTCAGATGCACAGGACACTATTGTTATAGCCACCTTCTCCTAGGTATTTTGTTTGCACTTTCAATATTTGTTTTTGTTCTCCTTTATTCTTACCAGCTCTTTATCTAATTCTTCTCATCTAAATAATTATATTCCATTTTATTTGGCTTTACTTTTGATCTCTGTTGGCTCTCATCTGTTTCACACTGCTAATCTCTCTTAATGCTATAGAAACAACAGGGACTGGTATAGGTTAAGAATTAACAGGGTTTAATAGGCCTCTAGTTATGAAGGCCCATTTAGACCAGGCAATAATTGGTGAACTTTCCCAATTATTCGCCCGTGTAAACATGCCTGTGAGTATGTGATAAACACATATTTGATTGGGTGATCAGATTTTTTATACCGGCATAATAATCATAACTATTGGCAGCATATTGCCCTAGGTACAAGTTTTATGGTGACAAATAGATTGCATTATCAATCATTGTGTTCCCAGTTCTCTTATTGGCCTGTTTACAAAGGTCAAACAACTATACATGTTTGAATTTGTTATATCTTTTGTATGATAACCAACATTCAGAGAAGTTAATTACGTAAACAGATATTTACCAATAAGTTATACCCCCCTGGCGAATCCCTTCACTGGCTCCCAATTGCCCAGCGTATCCAGTTCAAACTACTAACACTGACCTATAAAGCCATCCATAACCTTTTCCCTCCATACATCTCTGAATTAATCTCCCGATATATTCCCTCACGTAATATCCGGTCCTCCCAAGACCACCTCCTCTACTCCACAGTTACTGTATTCGTTCCTCACCCAATCGCCTCGAAGACTTCACCCGAATATCCCCATCCTCTGGAATTCTGTGCCTCAACACGTCCGATTATGCGCCACATTCGGATCCTTTAGAAGGAACCTGAAAACCCATCTGTGGCACCCCAGGCCTGGTTGCCACAAATGTGATTAATCAGCGTCTGAGAGCAGGAGGGAGGTTCCCTGGTTAGGGACAATTAGCATGCAGCACCTCCTGTCCCAGGCCAGTAGAGGGAGCTGGCTGCCCTATAAAAGCTGGAACTGGGGCAGGGTTAGAGAGACCAGAACCCACTTCTGAAGTGACCAGAAGGGTTTCTTAGAGGAAGGGACAGGTCAGCAGCAGCTGAGGAGTCTGTGAGGCAGAGGAGAGACTGCAAGCCAGGGACAGAGGCGACGAGAGCCGGTCCTGGCAGAGAATCAATCTAACTGGACATTGGGGTCCGAGGCTGTCCGGGTTATCATTCCCAGCAGCAAAGAACCAACCCGCGAGGGATTTCAGGTCCCTTGGCCTAAGAAGCCTGGAGGCTCCGCTACACAGAGGGACCAGTACAGCGAGGAGAAAGCAAAAGGTGCCCAAGGCCCGAGTCGCAAGCCATACAGGCGAGAAGTACACGGCAAGCTCAGGGACGTGGGCTATTACACCACGAAGAGGGGGATAGTCAGAAAGAGCATAGAGAGAACGGTAGGCCTACACACTCACCCTGACCAGTGGGGCTACCCCGAGTGCTCTCAGACACCCAGGCCCATTCTTAACCGGTACTACTGTTGGGTCATTAATAACATCTACAATAAAGACCCAGAAATGTTTTGAAACGGACTCTGAACTTTTACTATTGCGGCCGGCACTATCACCCCCAGCATCCACCTACACTGCCCTGAGGCCACACTCCTCCCGTGGGGAGTTATCCTACCCTTGAGCTGCACACCAACACCAGCCTCAGCGGTCTGCCTAGCAGCGGCGGTTATCCCTGACCGCAATCCACGGGTGGCGTAGTCGGACATTCACAAATCTATAAATAGACTGCCACAACATTTGTCTGACCACCCTGAGCCACGGGACCGGGTTGCCACTACTGCCCCCATCAGCACCGTACACCAGAAGACCCGGTTTCGAGTACCCCACAGCCCAGGGGGTGAGTCAGCATTGGCGTAGTCGGCAGGATTGTGACCAACCCGCCACAAATGGGTATTGCGTGCCTGAAAAGACTTTATATTTACCTGAGTGAAGTTTCCCGCCATTCGGGGCCGTTTCCGGCCAAAAGGCGCCATCTTCGGGACGCCGCGCGGGAAGAAGAGGGGCGTGGACACCAAAACCGCGCGAGACCTGAAGCCCCGCCCTACGTCCAGACGTTGCGCAAGGTCCTGGAAGGAGATCCAGCGGACGCCGACGTCATCACCCCGCGACGCCAGGTCCTCACCCAGAGCATCGCGAGCGGAGCCGCGGCCTACAGAAGAGGATCGTCGGAAGGTAGGCCACGGTTAACTAGGGGGGAGGAAGATGTCGGAAAAGGAGGGACCCTCTACCACCAGCGTAGCCGCTGCAGCTGTGATGCCGTTTTCCATGCCCTATAACCCCGGAGAAGCCTGGCTGCCACAGTATGCCGGCGAGTCGCATACCTTGAGCGACTTTAAAGAAAGACTGTATAGCTTATTCAAAGTTTATCCCCTGACAGAAGAACAGAAAGTAAGCATACTGATAGGGCAGTTAACTGGAGCGGCCCAGCGGGAGGTAAAGTCTTGGACAGCTGAGGAGAAAAGGACTGTAAAGGGGGTTCTGACCCGTCTACGGGACACCTTTGATACCCGTACCTCAGCAGAAATCAAAATGCGGTTCTATGGATGTAAGTAGCGGGCCCAAGATAGTATCAGAGACTATGCCTTAAACTTGCAAGAAGCCCTGAGAGCAATCAAACAAGCTGACCCTGGCAGCGTGCAGGATACAGATAAACTATTGACTGAACAGTTCATAGAAGGTCTGCTGTCCAGCGCCCACAGAACCCAGCTGCGCCTCATGGCCCTACAGAACCCCGATTTGACTTTTGCACAGTTTAAATATAGGGCCATCCGGGTGCTCCGAGAACCCGCACCAGGTGACGCTGTAGCTTTCCAGCGCCCTGCCATCACTTACCACCAGGAGGCGGCGCCCTACCCTGCAGACCTTGTGGGGGCTGATGCGCAGGCCCTAAACCCATCCCCGCCTGCAAACCTGCACCATCAGGTCCAAGAACTAACAAAGAGTGTTGCTGCATTGACCAGGACCGTACAGTCGTTACAGATGGACCCGTCAGGACCAATCGAGCTGGCTTGCAGTCCGGAGGATGTCCCGTGGCGTCGACAGAGGAGGATCCCGTCGTACAGAGGGAGGCCCACAGACCGCGCTACGCTGAGGATGGACAGCCGATTTGCCGCCGTTGCAACAAGCCAGGACACATAGCCAGGTACTGTACTTTAAATGGGTCCGACCTGGGGCAGAGGGCCAACCCCCAGGCATAAGGTCACCAGGCCCGTCTAATTGGTGTGATAAGTACGTTGGGGGACGCCCGGTTTTACCCGTAGTGCTGGACGGTATCCCCATGAGTGCACTGCTGGACACCGGGTCCCAAGTGACTACCATCCCCTATGTACTTTTCAAGCAGTATTGGAGTGACACTCATATAACCCGTTATCCAGACAATAACTTGAGCATCATCGCCAGCAATGGCCAACCCGTGCCACAGGTGGGGTTCAAAGAGGTGACCCTCAAGATTGGTAAAGTTGAACTGCCGGCACAGGGGATGATTATTGTGGACATTGACCGTCGTGAAAGTCACCCTAATATAACTTTGGGTACTAACGTGATTGAAAATTGTCTTTCAGAGATAATTGTAATTTTACAGCAGGTGGCGATGAATGCTAGCTGCAGCCAACAGATGGTCCTCCAGAAAGAGATAAGAGCCCTGATGAGACGGAAACAGGTGGAACTGTCTGGTGGTGAGATCGGTAGCGTGAGGATGAGCGCCCCGTTCCCCATTGCCATGCCTCCCAAAAGTGAAATGATGATCTGGTGTCGGACTGCAATCGGGTTAAGAGGAAGAGACTACCAAGCCATGGTAGAGCCCGTGTACTCAGACAGCAGGCCCACCATTTTGACAGCCCTGGGGGGTGGTTGATGTCTGCCATGGGAGGGTGCCCGTCCGCATCTTAAACATTGGGGAAAGGGAAGTACACTTGCCCCGGTACGCTACACTAGCCAAATTGTTTGCTGTCGAACACAATGCTCTCAGGGTCGTGGAACCCTTGCCTCCATCTCCCCCGGTGGAGGATAATGGCTCCCAGAAACACAAGGAGGACTGGTGCCAGAAACTCCATGTGGGTGCTGACTCCACTCCCCTGCACCAAAAACAAGGAGTCTACCGGGTGGTTCAGGACTACGAGAGAATCTTTAGTAAGCACCCGCTAGACTTGGGCAGAGTAAAAGGGGTAGAACACCACATCCCCACGGGGAGCCACCCACCAATAAAAGAGAGATACAGACCTGTACCCCCCGCACACTATCAGAACGCAAAGGGCATGCTGAGAGAAATGAAAGAAGCTGGGGTCATTAGAGACAGCTGTAGCCCCTGGGCAGCTCCCTTAGTTCTGGTAAAAAAAAAAGACGGAACCATGAGAATGTGCGTGGATTATAGAAAGGTTAATCGTATTACCCATAAAGACGCGTACCCGTTGCCTAGGATAGAGGAGTCTTTAGCCGCACTAAAATCAGCTAACTTCTTCTCTACTTTGGATCTTACTAGCGGGTACTGGCAGGTTCCTTTGGCAGAGGCTGACAAGGAAAAGACCGCCTTCACCACCCCGATGGGACTCAGTGAATTCAACTGTATGCCGTTCGTGCTCTGCAATGCACCAGGGACCTTCCAGAGGTTGATGGAATGCTGCCTAGGACACAAAAATTTTGAAATGGTCCTACTCTACTTGGACGATGTTATTGTCTATTCAAAGACTTACGAGGACCATCTAAAACACCTGGCAGAGGTGTTCGAGGCCCTGGCAGGCTTTGGCATGAAGGTGAAACCATCCAAGTGCCATCTGTTAAAGCCGAAGGTACAGTACCTGGGACACGTGGTGAGTGCAGAAGGAGTAGCCCCCGACCCTGACAAGATCACAGCAATAAAGAACTGGCCAAGCCCCTCTAACATAAAAGAAGTGAGGCAGTTCCTCGGGTTGGTGGGCTACTACCGCAGGTTCATCCCCAGGTTCACCAAGATGGCAGCCCCTATGCAGGACCTCCTGATAGGACAATCTAAGACCAGAAGCCAAAAGCCACCCTTCAAGTGGGACAAGCTGGAAGAGGAGTCTTTCCGCCTGCTGAAGATGGCCCTCACGGGGGATGAAATCCTGGCCTACCCCGATTATGGCCAGCCTTTTATCCTCCACACAGACGCCAGTAATGTGGGGCTGGGAGCCGTACTGTCACAGAACCAACAGGGCAGAGAAAGGGTGATTGCGTACGCCAGCCGGAAACTGAGGCCCACCGAGAGAAACCCGAAGAATTACAGCTCCTTCAAACTGGAGTTCTTGGCCGTGGTGTGGGCCGTAACGGAACGTTTTAAACATTACCTGGCCTCTGCTAAGTTCACAGTATACACGGACAATAATCCATTGATGCACCTGTACACTGCAAGACTTGATGCCTTAGAGCAGCGATGGATGGCCCGGCTATCAAACTATGACTTCACAATCAAGTATTGGGCAGGCTGAGCCAATGCCAATGCAGATGACCTATCGAGAATGCCCCACTTACCCGATGAGGGAGAAGATCCAGAAGAGCTGGAGGAAATAGAGCTCCATGCATTCCACCGGTATGGGGCCACTCAGTACTCCCACCGTGTAAGAGACAAAGACTCGACCACCGTCATGTTCAATCCCTTACCTCACCACGGCTGGGCTGAAACGCAGGATAGTGACCCTGCAGTTCGCTTGGTGAAGGAAATGCTGACTCAGGCAGATGCCTACCCTGATCTGGATGCCCCTGAGGAAGCTAAGCAGCTGTGGAAGGAGAAGAGCAGGCTATTCCTCTACGAGGGGAAGCTGTGCAGAAGGCTTGTCAACCACAGGACACACGAGTTAACCTGGCAGGTAGTAGTCCCAAGGCGAGATGCGGCCATGGTCCTGGAGGCCTACCACGACAGAGCAGGACACTTCGGGTGAAAGAAACTGGAGTTCCTGTTACGTGAGCGGTTCTTCTGGATAGGTATGAGAGGGGCCATAGAGAGATGGTGCAGAGAATGCGGCCCCTGTAACCTCAGAAGGAAGGATCGTACCAGCTAGAAGACTCCTTTGAGGCCGATTATCACCAGGCAGCCTCTCGATACATCTATGCCCTCACGATTGTGGTCCATTACTCCCGGTTCCTAGTGGTGGTTCCTGTTAAAGACTTGGCAGCGTAAACGGCAGCCCGCGTCTTCCAGCAACACTTCTGCCGTCCACACGGGTACCCGGAGCAGGTATTCACAGACCAAGGTCCAGCGTTCGAGGCTGAAGTCTTCCAAGAGTTCTGCAACCTCTACGGCTGTAGGAAGATACGGACGACGCCTTACCACCCCCAGACCAACGGAATGTGTGAGAAAATGAACCAGGTTGTCATAGACCTGCTCAAAACGTTGCCCCTGGAGGAACGCTGCCTGTGGCCTGAGAAGCTGCCACATCTAATAGACTTGTATAATCATATCCCGGTGGGATCTACTAACTGCACCCCGGCTTACCTAATGCAAGCAAGACCTGGTAAGCTGCCGATGGACTTGGAGATGGGAGTCCTGACACCCGAGGACACCTCCCCAGAAGCAGACTGGGACACAGAAAGGAGGCAGCAGTACAAGAAGGTACAGGAGAGTGTGGAGAGGAGCTTATCCCAGGCGAGAGAGAAGCAGGAGAGGCTCTTCAACCAACACGCACCTGCTGGTCCCCTGGCACCTGGAGAACAGGTCCTAAAGAGGAAGAGGCGGCTCCACAAGCTGGACGACCAGTGGGAGAAGTACCCTTACACGGTGCTGCCTTCCAACCATGACAATTCGAAGGTGTGTGTAATCAGCAAGGATGGAGGAGAAACCACCACCACTGTTTCCAGAGACCACCTGAAAAGGTGCCCCGAGCAGCTACAGAGTGCTGGTGAAGACCAGGATAGCCTTGAACCCGCAGTGGACAAGGAAGAAATGGTCAGCACGGTCCTCGGAGAGTTCCCCCGGTCCTGGACTCAAATTAACAACGCCATAGTGGTACCCGTCCTTACCTTCCTTCAACCAAACCAGCAAGAACCTACAGGAGAGCAGGAAGAGTTGGAATAACAAGCAGCCCCGGAGGCAGAAGAGTCCATACCAGCAGCCCAGGAGAGTCGGTCCTCTGCTGATAGTGAGCCTGCCATGCCTGCGGTAAGCCAAAGGACGCGCAGACAGCTGCCCGGCCTACCTGTAGGCCCTGCAAGTATCTGTACCCCAAATAAGAGTGAAGAGAGCCAGGTTAGACCACCACCAGACAGTGGGTTATGTAGGTCAACCCGGAGCACTAGGGGACAGATACCCTTGCGCTGGAAAATATAGGATGTGCCAATAGTGTGACCTGTATATATTTTCCTGTAAATGATGCCTAATGTTGAAAAAGTTTACAAAAGTTAATTGCATGACCAGTAATTATGTTTTTCTAGTTTCTCCTAGTGACAAATGGATTAACAGTTTATGAACTTTGAGTAACCGGGACTGCTTGTAAATAATTGCACAAGGTGCCTCCTTTTGAAGCTCAACCGCGGAAGAAAGACTGTCCAAGCAAAGACTGTCAAGGACTTGGGGGTTAGGACAGATCCCCACCCGGTTTGAGCCTTATCTGTTTAAGTGACATGGACACCCGGTCACAGACCACACTGTGACCTAAAGAACTCAATTGTGTTTTGTTTGTTGCCATTTATTAATGTTGTGTCTATGGTCGTGCATGTTACCGGGTTGTTTTTGCCAAAAAGGCTTAGCCCGGAATACTAACTTTTACTAGGGGGGAATGTGGCACCCCAGGCCTGGTTGCCACAAATGTGATTAATCTGCGTCTCAGAGCAGGAGGGAGGTTCCCTGGTTAGGGACAATTAGCATGCAGCACCTCCTGTACCAGGCCAGTAGGGGGAGCTGGCTGCCCTATAAAAGCTGGAACTGGGGCAGGGTTAGAGAGACCAGAACCCACTTCTGAAGTGACCAGAAGGGTTTCTTAGAGGAAGGGACAGGTCAGCAGCAGCTGAGGAGTCTGTAAGGCAGAGGAGAGACTGCAAGCCAGGGACAGAGGCGACAAGAGCCGGTCCTGGCAGAGAATCAATCTAACCGGACATTGGGGTCCGAGGCTGTCCGGGTTATCATTCCCAGCAGCAAAGAACCAACCCACGAGGGATTTCAGGTCCCTTGGCCTAAGAAGCCTGGAGGCTCCGCTACACAGAGGGACCAGTACAGCGAGGAGAAAGCAAAAGGTGCCCAAGGCCCGAGTCGCAAGCCATACAGGCGAGAAGTACACGGCAAGCTCAGGGACGTGGGCTATTACACCACGAAGAGGGGGATAGTCAGAAAGAGCATAGAGAGAACGGTAGGCCTACACACTCACCCTGACCAGTGGGGCTACCCCGAATGCTCTCAGACACCCAGGCCCATTCCTAACCGGTACTACTGTTGGGTCATTAATAACATCTACAATAAAGACCCAGAAATGTTTTGAAACGGACTCTGAACTTTTACTATTGCGGCCGGCACTATCACCCCCAGCATCCACCTACACTGCCCTGAGGCCACACTCCTCCCGTGGGGAGTTATCCTACCCTTGAGCTGCACACCAACACCAGCCTCAGCGGTCTGCCTAGCAGCGACGGTTATCCCTGACCGCAATCCACGGGTGGCGTAGTCGGACATTCACAAATCTATAAATAGACTGCCACAACATTGGTCTGACCACCCTGAGCCATGGGGCCGGGTTGCCACTACTGCCCCCATCAGCACCATACACCAGAAGACCCGGTTTCGAGTGCCCCACGGCCCAGAGGGTGAGTCACATCTCTTCAAGAAGGTTTACAACCTGCAATGACCATGCTGCCGCATCACGACCAGCAGAGCTGCTGCAACCCCCCAACCTACTGTCTTCTTCCCGATCATCCTGTAGAATGTAAGCTCGCAAGGGAAGGGTCCTCTTCCCTCTGTACCAGTCTATCACTGTTAGTTCATTTACTGTAAGTGATATCTGTATTTTGTATGTAACTCCTCCTTATGTACAGCACCATAGAATCAATGGTGCTACAGTGGGGAAAAAAGTATTTAGTCAGCCACCAATTGTGCAAGTTCTACCAGGAGAGAGGCCTGTAATTGACATCATAGGTAGACCTCAACTATAAGAGACAAAATGAGAAAACAAATCCTGAAAATCACATTGTCTGATTTGGAAAGAAACGTTTTTCAAATTTTGGTGGAAAATAAGTATTTGGTCAATTACAAACAAGCAGAATTTCTGGCTCTCACAGACCTGTAACTTCTTCTTTAAGAGGCTCCTCTGTCCTACACTCATTACCTGTAGTACTGGCACCTGTTTGAACTTGTTATCAGTATAAAAGACACCTGTCCGCAACCTCAAACAGTCACACTCCAAACCAGAAACAAAATTGTAGCCCTGCACCAGGCTGGGAAGACTGAATCTGCAATAGGCAAGTAGCTTGGTGTGAAGAAATCAACTGTGGGAGCAATAATTAGAAAATGGAAGGCATACAAGACCACTGATAATCTCCCTCGATCTGGGGCTCCACACAAGATCTCACCCCGTGGGGTCAAAATGATCTCAAGAACGGTGAGCAAAAATCCCAGAACCACACGGGGGGACCTAGTGAATGACCTGCAGAGAGCTGGGACCAACGTTACACAGGTTACCATCAGTAACACATTACGCCGCCAGGGACTCTGTAGCATACCTGGCGGCGTTCTTGCATGGTGTTCCATCTCTCATCATGCAAAATCGCAAACTTCATCTCCCGCCCAGCTTCCTGGTCTGGCTTCTTTCCTTGTGCTCTGCTCTGCTCCACTTTGGCTGCATAGGGCGACGCCCGCTTAACTTCCTGTTTCTTGTACCTGCTGCGGACACGCCCCTGTTGCACCTTCAGCTTATTGCTGTCCATCTTTGGGTATTTATACCACCTTCTTCCTCAAGATGGCGCCTGAGCATTGTTTCTTGTCAGTTGGCTTTTTGTCTCTGACATGCCAGGTCCTATCCTGTTTTCCTGCCTGTTTTCCAGTTCTGTGTCTGAACTGTGGTCTGTTCTTGTGAACACGCTTCTTGCCTGTTCTTTCGCCTTCTAGGGGCCGTATTCCTAGATCTGCCTGTCTGTGCCTTGCGGTATCTGTTCCCGTCTGAACAGAGTCCTGTTTGTGTCTCTGCCTTGCGGTATCTGTTCCCGTCTGAACAGAGTCCTGTTTGTGTTCCTGCCTTGCGGTATCTGTTCCTGTCTGAACAGAGTCCTGTTTGTGTTCCTGCCTTGCTGTCTCTGTTCCCGTTCCTCTGTTCCCTGTTGTCTGTGCCTCGTTTCTACTTTATACCTTGTCTCCCTTTTCCCTCTATGTCTGTTTTCTGCGTCTTTCTGCAGAGTCTGAACCCGCTCCTAAATTCCTTCTCGTCGTCTCTGTACCTCTGTTGTGAATTTAGTGTACGCTCGCTACTTCTATGTAAGTACTGTGCGTGCTTCTGGTTCTGCCTTTCCTTCTCCGTCTGTTCTTTGTGAACAGAGTCCTATCCCCTTGCCTTGTTTACCCCTCTGCGGTGTCCGCTCTGCTCCTGCTTAGCTTGCCGCTCTTGCGGTTTCTGCTCTGCTCCTGCCTTGTCTACCGCTCTGCGGTGTCCGCTTTGCTCCTGCTTAGCTTGCCGCTCTTGCGGTTTCTGCTCTGCTCCTGCCTTGTTTACCGCTCTGCGGTGTCCGCTCTGCTCCTGCTTAGCTTGCCGCTCTTGCGGTTTCTGCTCTGCTCCTGCCTTGTTTACCGCTCTGCGGTGTCCGCTCTGCTCCTGCTTAGCTTGCCGCTCTTGCGGTTTCTACTCTGCTCCTGCCTTGTTTACCGCTCTGCGGTGTCCGCTCTGCTCCTGCTTAGCTTGCCTCTCTTGCGGTTTCTACTCTGCTCCTGCCTTGTTTACCGCTCTGCGGTGTCCGCTCTGCTCCTGCTTAGTTTGCCTCTCTTGCGGTTTTCACTCTGCTCTTGCCTTGCTTGCCGCTCCTGCGGTTTCTGCTCTGCTCTTATCTTGCTTACTGCTTCTGCGGTTTCCGCCCTGCCCTGCTTCTGCCTGCTGCTCCGGCAGTCCTGTCCTGCCCTGCTTGTGCTCGCTGCTCCTGCAGCCCCGTCCTGCTCTGTTCTTGCCCACCGCTTCGGGCGTTCCCTCTCTGCTGTGGTTGTCTACCGCATCTGCGGTTCTGTGACCCAGTCTGTACTGGGTCTTAACCTCTCTGTGCTCCAGCCCGTCCTTTCGGCCAGTACCTCCCTGCCTGCATACTCGCCTGTATCCACCCATCTGCATACCTGCCGTGTTTGCTTACATCCACCAGTCTGTGCCAGCCTAACCTGCCTGTTCCAGTAATCCCAGTGTGGGTCAACCCCCGTGTCCGGAGTTTGACCTGGAGTAGCACCTGGTCCCTCTGCCCGGTTTCTCCCTGGTGCACTGGCGTCGTATGCCGTCGTGCCACCTTGGTCGGATCGGCCAGATACTTAGTCACGCCCCTCCAGGCACTCTCCGGTCTATGGTCCAGTGGAACCACAACACCCGCACACGCCAGTCAGTCCGGGCGTGTGCATAACAGCATACTCAGGCCATGGTTCCCGTTGAGCCCCACGGCCTTCGCTCTCTGAGACGTTTTCCAGCTAATACGTGCATTAAAAATAAATAAATAATTTTTTTTTTTTTCTCTCTAGCTGAGTTCCAGGCTAATTTCGCACCCGTCCAGATGGAGCTTTCTGCACCCGTTCCTGCGGATCCGCCCCAGTACTATGGGGATCCAAAACAAAGTCGTGCATTTGTGGAGCTATGCATGCTGCACTTCAAGTTCTACCCTCTTTCTTTTCCTTCTGATTGGTCTAAAGTGGCATTTATAATTGACTACCTAGCGGGGGATGCCTTGAAGTGGGTCACCCCCCTATGGGAAGCTTGGGATCCTATCGTCCTTGACCTGCAGGCCTTCCTGGTGGCCTTCCTAATGGTCTTCGATGACCCCAACCCTGGAGTCCCTGCTGAAGCTGCACCTGCTCCCGCGGATCCACCACGGTACTACGGGGATCCAAAACAATGCCGTGCGTTTGTGTGGCAATGCTTGCTGCAGTTCCGGTTCTATACTAATGCTTATTCTTCTGATCGGGTTAAGGTGGGATTTATAATGTCCAACCTAGCGGGTGATGCCTTGGAATGGATCAACCCCCTATGGGAAGCACAGGATCCTATCGTTCTTGACCTACAGGCCTTCCTGGTGGCCTTCCTTTTGGCTTTCGATGATCCTAACCCTGAAGCCCCTGCTGAAGCTTCACTTCCCTGTATCCCGGAGCAGCCCCGACGGGTAATGTGCATAGGTAGCGCACAAGTTCTCCTGCCCAAAAAGACTGTTGCTTGCCCTGAATCCTCTCAGGATGACTACACTCTCCGGAATACTGCTCCCAACCTCAAGAGGCAGTCCAGACGTGCTAGACGCAGAGGCAAGCCGTCACGCCAGGGTCTGTCCTCCCTGAGACCTCCTGACCCCAACCTTGAAGTCCCTACTGAAGCTTCATCTTCCTGTATCCCGGAGAAGCCCCAGCGGGTGATGTGCGTGGGTGGTGCACCAGTTCTCCAGCCAGAAGAGACTGCTACCCATCCAGAGTCCACACAGGAGAGCTTCCTGCACCTGGCATCAGATTCTACACCCACTTTAACCAGTGTGCATGTCCAAGGATGCTCCGAAGCTGTGTTTACCTCCGAGTCTGTACACCTCTACTACCTGGCGGAGGACCCCTTGTTGCCTCCTGAATCCTCCGGGATACCACTCGATGACAATTGGAGAGAGACTTCCCTACACCCGGTACCCGATACTTCGTCCGCTCAGTCCTGTGGGCCTGACAATGGGTGCCTCAAAGTGGTAGTTACTCCCGAGTCTCTACACCCCTCTGACCAGGCGGAGGACCTCCAGTTGTCTCCAGAACCCTTCGGGGTGCTACCTGGTAGCGAAAGGACAGAGACTCTCCTATTCTCTGTACCTGATACCTCGCCCGCTTCTTCCAGTGAGTCCGACCTAGTGTACTCCGAAGCAGAGGTTACCCCCGAGTCTCTACACCCCTCCGACCAGGCGGAGGACCTCCAGTCGTCTCCTGAACCCTTCGGGGTGCTACCTGATAGCGAATGGACTGAGACTCTCCTTTACTCGGTACCTGATACCTCGCCCGCTTCTTCCAGTGAGTCCGACCTAGTGTACTCCGAAGCAGAGGTTACCCCCGAGTTTCTACACCCCTCCGACCAGGCGGAGGACCTCCAGTCGTCTCCTGAACCCTCCGGGGTGCTACCTGATAGCGAATGGACAGAGACTCTCCTTTACTCGGTACCTGATACCTCGCCCGCTTCTTCCAGTGAGTCTGACCTTGTGTACTCCGAAGAAGAGGTTACCCCCGAGTCTCGGTATCCCTCCAACTTGGCGGAGGACCCCCAGTTGTTTCCTGAATCCTCCGGGGTACCACCACATAACAAAGAGGCAGTGTCTTCTCTACACCTTGTACCTGATACTTTGCCCATTTCATCCTGTGAGCTTGACAAGATGTACCCCGAAGCAGAGGCTACCCCCGAGTCTCTGCACCCCTCCAACCCGGCAGAGGACCTCCAGTTGTCTCCTGAACTTTTTGGGGTGCTGCCTAAAAATAAATGTAGAGAGACTTTTTTGTGTGCTGTTTCTGGTACTTCACCCGTTTCATCTGTTGCTGAAGATGGCTGGATGGGAAGTCGCATCCCAGCCATCCAGATTATGAGACCAGTTTTGTCTCCTCCTGTGGACAATAGAAGTAATCTCCTTGAAGAGAGGGATTGGCCCCCAAATTCCCTGCGGAAGATCCTTGCAGGCCTGAAGAAGAGGGGGCATAAGGGGGGGGGGGTACTGTAGCATACCTGGCGGCGTTCTTGCATAGTGTTCCATCTCTCATCATGCAAGATCGCAAACTTCATCTCCCGCCCAGCTTCCTGGTCTGGCTTCTTTCCTTGTGCTCTGCTCTGCTCCACTTTGGCTGCATAGGGCGACGCCCGCTGAACTTCCTGTTTCTTGTACCTGCTGCGGACACGCCCCTGTTGCACCTTCAGCTTATTGCTGTCCATCTTTGGGTATTTATACCACCTTCTTCCTCAAGATGGCGCCTGAGCATTGTTTCTTGTCAGTTGGCTTTTTGTCTCTGACATGCCAGGTCCTATCCTGTTTTCCTGCCTGTTTTCCAGTTCTGTGTCTGAACTGTGGTCTGTTCTTGTGAACACGCTTCTTGCCTGTTCTTTCGCCTTCTAGGGGCCGTATTCCTAGATCTGCCTGTCTGTGCCTTGCGGTATCTGTTCCCGTCTGAACAGAGTCCTGTTTGTGTCTCTGCCTTGCGGTATCTGTTCCCGTCTGAACAGAGTCCTGTTTGTGTTCCTGCCTTGCTGTCTCTGTTCCCGTTCCTCTGTTCCCTGTTGTCTGTGCCTCGTTTCTACTTTATACCTTGTCTCCCTTTTCCCTCTATGTCTGTTTTCTGCGTCTTTCTGCAGAGTCTGAACCCGCTCCTAAATTCCTTCTCGTCGTCTCTGTACCTCTGTTGTGAATTTAGTGTACGCTCGCTACTTCTATGTAAGTACTGTGCGTGCTTCTGGTTCTGCCTTTCCTTCTCCGTCTGTTCTTTGTGAACAGAGTCCTATCCCCTTGCCTTGTTTACCCCTCTGCGGTGTCCGCTCTGCTCCTGCTTAGCTTGCCGCTCTTGTGGTTTCTGCTCTGCTCCTGCCTTGTCTACCGCTCTGCGGTGTCCGCTTTGCTCCTGCTTAGCTTGCCGCTCTTGCGGTTTCTGCTCTGCTCCTGCCTTGTTTACCGCTCTGCGGTGTCTGCTCTGCTCCTGCTTAGCTTGCCGCTCTTGCGGTTTCTGCTCTGTTCCTGCCTTGTTTACCGCTCTGCGGTGTCCGCTCTGCTCCTGCTTAGCTTGCCGCTCTTGCGGTTTCTGCTCTGCTCCTGCCTTGTTTACCGCTCTGCGGTGTCCGCTCTGCTCCTGCTTAGCTTGCCGCTCTTGCGGTTTCTGCTCTGCTCCTGCCTTGTTTACCGCTCTGCGGTGTCCGCTCTGCTCCTGCTTAGCTTGCCGCTCTTGCGGTTTCTACTCTGCTCCTGCCTTGTTTACCGCTCTGCGGTGTCCGCTCTGCTCCTGCTTAGCTTGCCGCTCTTGCGGTTTCTGCTCTGCTCCTGCCTTGTTTACCGCTCTGCGGTGTCCGCTCTGCTCCTACTTAGCTTGCCGCTCTTGCGGTTTCTGCTCTGCTCCTGCCTTGTTTACCGCTCTGCGGTGTCCGCTCTGCTCCTGCTTAGCTTGCCGCTCTTGCGGTTTCTACTCTGCTCCTGCCTTGTTTACCGCTCTGCGGTGTCCGCTCTGCTCCTGCTTAGCTTGCCTCTCTTGCGGTTTTCACTCTGCTCTTGCCTTGCTTGCCGCTCCTGCGGTTTCTGCTCTGCTCTTATCTTGCTTACTGCTTCTGCGGTTTCCGCCCTGCCCTGCTTCTGCCCGCTGCTCCGGCAGTCCTGTCCTGCCCTGCTTGTGCTCGCTGCTCCTGCAGCCCCGTCCTGCTCTGTTCTTGCCCACCGCTTCGGGCGTTCCCTCTCTGCTGTGGTTGTCTACCACATCTGCGGTTCTGTGACCCAGTCTGTACTGGGTCTTAACCTCTCTGTGCTCCAGCCCGTCCTTTCGGCCAGTACCTCCCTGCCTGCATACTCGCCTGTATCCACCCATCTGCATACCTGCCGTGTTTGCTTACATCCACCAGTCTGTGCCAGCCTAACCTGCCTGTTCCAGTAATCCCAGTGTGGGTCAACCCCCGTGTCCGGAGTTTGACCTGGAGTAGCACCTGGTCCCTCTGCCCGGTTTCTCCCTGGTGCACTGGCGTCGTATGCCGTCGTGCCACCTTGGTCGGATCGGCCAGATACTTAGTCACGCCCCTCCAGGCACTCTCCGGTCTATGGTCCAGTGGAACCACAACACCCGCACACGCCAGTCAGTCTGGGCGTGTGCATAACAGACTCAAATCCTGCAGTGCCAAACATGTCCCCCTGCTTAAGCCATTACAAGTCCAGGCCGGTCTGAAGTTTGCTAGAGAGCATTTGGATGATCCAGAAGAGTATTGGGAGAATGTCATATGGTCAGATGAAACCAAAGTTGAACTGTTTGGTATAAACACAACTCGTCGTGTTTGGAGGAGAAATAATGCTGAGTTGCATCCAAAGAACACCATACCAACTGTGAAGCATGGGGGGGCAACATCATGCTTTGGGGCTGTTTCTCTGCCAAGGGACCAGGACGACTGATCCGTGTCCATGAAAGAATGAATGAGGCCATGTATCATGAGATTTTGAGTGCAAACCTAATTCAATCAGCAAAGGCACTGAAGATGAAACGTGGCTGGGTCTTTCAGCATGACAATGATCCCAAGCTCACCGCCAGGGCAACGAAGGAGTGGCTTCATAAGAAGTATTTAAAGGTCCTGGAGTGGCATAGCCAGTCTCCAGATCTAAACCCTATAGAAAACCTTTGGAGGGAGTTGAAAGTCCGTGTTCCCCCGCGACAGCCCCAAAACATCACAGCTCTAGAGGGGATCTGCATGGAGGAATAGGCCAACATACCAGCAACAGTGTGTGCCAACCTTGTGAAGACTTACAGAAAACGTTTGACCTCTGTCATTGCCAACAAAGGATATATAACAAAGTATTGAGATGAACTTTTGTAATTGACCAAATACTAATTTTACACCAAAATTTAAAAAAAAAATTCTTTACAAATCAGACAATGTGATTTTCAGGATTTATTTTCTCATTTTGTCTCTCATAGTTGAGGCCTACCTGTGATGTCAATGATAGGCCTCTCTCATCTTTTTAAGTGGGAGAACTTACACAATTGGTGGCTGACTAAATACTTTTTTTCCCCACTGTATATAAATAAATAATAAGGAATAGACAAGTATATTTGAGTGACTCTATTGAATTCTAAGAGTATAAAAAGTCCAGTGATGTATAATAAGTTAGACAAGGCTTATGACCAATAACTTGTCCACTTGCTGCAAGATGAGAATAAACACTACCTTGTTCCAGATGATACCGTGCCTTGTGAGATAATTTTTCTTACAGTCATCTCCGTCGTTATCTTGATAGTAGCAAGCCATCGAGATTCTGCTCTTACTCTTCTGATTGTTCCTTCTATTCTTCCGATCATGATGTTCCTTCTTCAGTGATTACTGTATTTGTATGATGTGTCCAAAGCATGCAATTCGTAGATTGGTGACCCTTGCATCAAGAGACATGTCTTAGTTGTTCCAAAATTGATTTATTTGTTCTTTTTGCCATCCATGGTATTTATAATATCCTTCTCCAGCACCATATTTCGAAGGCGTCGATTATTCTGTCTTGTTTCTTTATCGCCCTGGTTTCACATCTATATGTTACTACAGAAAATACCAAACTATGTACGAGCAGTGTCTTCATCACCAGTGAAATGTTCCTCAATTTGAAGACCTTGTCTAGTGACTTCAATGTTGATTTGCCCATAGCTATTCTCCTATTGATTTCCGGTGCCGTCACTGCATCTCGAGTTATCATCAATCCGAGTAGGCTGAAGTCCTTTATGACTTGCAGTTTGTCACCGTCCATCTCAGATGTGTCCCGGTCGCACCTGGCAGTATGCAATATTTTTGTCTTCTTTGTATTAAGTAGCAGTCTCATGTTCGGGATTTCCATCTTGACATTCCGTAATATGTCCTTCATTCCATCTACACTTGTTTCTATCAATGTTGTATTGTCTGCATATTTAAAATTGTTGATGAATCATCCAGCAATTTTGATTCCTTCTTCTTTTTCGGCAAGTCCAGCCTTCCTGAAAATAGCTTCTGCATATAAATTGAAGAAAAATGATGACAGGATGCAGCCCTGTCTGACGCCTCGCTTTACTTTGAACCATGCCATGTTCCATTCGGACTGATTGTTCTTGATCGATGTAAAGGTTTCTAATGAGGCTGATCAGATGGTTCGGCAAACCCATATCCTTCATGGTATTCCAAAGTTTCTGGTGATCACAGTCAAAAGCTTTGCTGTAGTCGTTGAAGCAAAAATAGATCTAATGGTTGTATTCTTTGGCCTTTTCCATTATCCATCTAATGTTTGCAATCACATCATCTGTAAGTATAGAGGAGACTAAATATAGTATTTAGTGTACCGCAAGCAATGTTTAACTGTCCCACATAGCTTCCCTCTGTACTGTATTGTCCATATGCAATTAGAGCACATATATTGCTATGTATAACAATTAACTAGAATAGGCTGATGTCACAATCCGGCATATTCACTAATACTGGTGTTGCTGATTTGTAAGTCAGTATGTAGTTAGAGTGTAGTTTTCAATATATAACACAAGATGGCACGTCTCTTGGCGACGTAACTACTAATCTACATCAAGTCCACTCTCATTTTTTAAATCTTTGAACTGCACAAACTATATTGATTTATACTGCCCCACTACAGGAAGCATGAATCAGGGCATGACTACACAAATTGGGTATCCCCTATCACGCAGCCTGGTGCTGTCTTTTTCTGATTCTAAAATGCACATCTAATTATCTGAACAATTATTTTTTACTCTGATTAATTTTCCTGTAGGAATAATTTTTGGGTGTTTTTAGGATAAGATTGAGCTTTTAATATTGAATTACGATATGTAGGTTTTCTGTAGGAGATAACTATGTATTATTTTTCAATATCTCCCAACAAAGTAATATCCAAAAAACTAATTTGGTTGTAATTAAAATGACCTGAAAATTTCAAATTATAAGGATTATCATTAATATAACACAGGTAAGCCTCTGCTTCATCCGATCTGCCTCCCCACACTAAAAGCAGGTCGTCAATATAACAATGTGAGGGGCAAATGGATTGAAATCATCAAAAAAAAAATTCTCTTCCCATCTGGACATAACAATATTAGTGAGGGAAAGAGAAAACTTTGGTCCCATACAAACTCCCTGGTTTTGTGTATAGAATCGGTTATCAAAGGAAAAATAATTATCCAAAAGAAATGCCTTGATTGGAGTAGTGTAAGTACTACACTTGTTGAGATGATATGAAAGATACTGCAAGGCAATATCATGCGCTACGGATGGATAAAATGTGGTAACGTCACATGTTTGCCAACCAAAACTCCCTGACCACTCTACTTATCAAATACAGAAACAACATATTTGGTATCCTTAGTATAACTATATAGATCTGGTATCAATGATTGGACATAGTGGTCAATCCAGGCTTCAAATCTCTTTGCCAAAGAGCCAGAGGCGTACATAGGAATCAGGGGGCCCCATAGCAGAAGCTCTAATTGCCCCCCCCCAAAAAAAAAATAAAAATAATAATTGTCGGGGTCACCAAAGATCAGATTGTAATGACTCTCCCAGGGGGAATGGGGATTACTCGGGTACCAGGGCCTTTAGCCTGGCCTTGGGGATGTCGCGTTGGTCGGCT
The DNA here is from genome assembly GCF_046119375.1 of Phyllobates terribilis. Classification (NCBI taxonomy): domain Eukaryota; kingdom Metazoa; phylum Chordata; class Amphibia; order Anura; family Dendrobatidae; genus Phyllobates; species Phyllobates terribilis. Next base: position 211,694,359 of record NW_027362762.1, read on the forward strand.
CCCGGGCCCGTACCCTGGGGTCACTCTTTAAAAGCGTTGATAGTTGTTTATTTTATAAAAGTTTGTGACGCCACCTGTGGTTTCTGGTGAGATTTACCAACGCTGCGGCAGTCCACTGAGGCCGATGATAAGGCAGCTTGGATGGTATCGCTCCCCACAGGTGGAGCTAGGCCTCAGGGCAGCGTACGGAAAGGGGGATGCAGGACAGGTGAGACCCAGCCGGGTCAGAGCAAGAACAGGGACAGACACGATAGTCACTTCAGTACCTTTTACTGATGGAAATTCAGGCACATCCCGGAGCACTGTAGGGTGAAGGGTGCATGTCAGGATCCTCCCCAATGAGTGGGTGTAGGGCCTCCTGTTTCTTGCCTCTGCGTAGTAAGTTTCTGACCTGCCTGGAGCTAGGCCGAACTTTGTCTCTGTCCTGCGCTGGCTGACCTTGTGGTAGGGCCTTTTCTTGGAATACACGCTCCTCAGCTTGCGGGGCCTATGTGTCTCCCGGCTCTGTTACGTATCAGCACTTTAGCGATCCTGGGACTTGTAGTTCTCCAGGGATTCCGGTTATATCTTACTGGGTCATAGAGATCCCGGTAAGCTTCGGACCTGGTGTCCGGTAAATTCTTCGGGGTGAGCAAGTTAAGCTCCTCTGCCCCCTATGTACTAACTCTCCACTCGCCTTCGGCCTACTCGGGCCCTCACTAGGCTACTCACACTAACGGCAGCTTGCCGCGCTTCATCGATCTTATGGCGCCGGCACACCTAAAGCTCACTTCTCTGAGCTACACTGAGTCTGGACTGTGCTCCACTGCAGACTGACCTCTCTCAGGCTTCTTTACTGCAGGAACTCTCTCAACAGGCTTGGTTCTCTGTCGACTCCAGTCTAGACTAACTGCTGCCCGGCTCCACCTTCCCTATGTATATCCCTAACGGGCTCCCTCTGCTGGTCTGAGGTGGAAGGTGAAGATGTGTGAATGGTTATGGGGGCCTCTTGTGGAGGAATCCATCAATGCACTCTTCCAGGATCAGTGATACCAAGCGCAGCTGGGTGTCACAGTAACATACCTGGTGGCGGGCTTGCATAGTGCACCATCTCCCACTATGCAAGATCGCAAACTTGATCTTCAGTCCAGTCTGCTAGCCTGGCTTCTATTCACTGCTTAGGGCGGCGGCCCGGTTACTTCCTGTTTCTTGTAGCTGCTGTGGGCACACCCCTAATGCATCCCCAGCCTATTGCTGTCTGTCACTTGATATTTAAACCAGCTCCACCTTGAAGCTGGTGCCTGAGCAACTTTACCCTCAGAGGGCTCCTTGCCTCTGATGTGCCAGGTCCCGTTTTGTTTTTCCTGCCTGTCCGCTTTCCTGGAGGCTGTATTCCCAGGCATATCTGAACACGCTCCTAGCCTGTTCGTCCCGCCTTCTGGGGGCCGCATACCCAGACCTGTTATCTGTGTCTTCTAGCCTGTTTGTCCGCCATTTCGGGGGCCGCATACCCGGACTCGCTCCTGTATCTCGCTGCAGTGTCAGTCCTGTCAGAACACTCAGTTCCTGTCTGAACACTCTCCTAGCCTGTTACCTGTTTTGCTCTATGTCCGTACCTTCCCTTTTTCTGCAGAGTCTGAACCTGCACCTAGCTCCTACTCGTTGTCGCTGTACTTCCGTTTGTGAGTTTAGAGTCCACTCGCTACTTCATTGCAAGTAGCTTGTGTGTATCTGGTTCTGCCTTTCCCTTCCAGTCTGTTCCGTGTGAACAGAGCCCTGTCCCCTCTGCTCTGCCATTGCTCACCGCTCTGGCGGCTTCCCTCCGCTCTGCCTTTGCTCACCGCTCCAGGAGGTTTCCCTCCTGCTCTGCCTTGCTTACTGCTCCGGCGGTTTATCTCTGCTCTGCCTTACTCACCGCTCCGGCGGCTCCTGACTGCTCTGCCTTGCTCACCGCTCCGGCGGCTCCTGCCTGCTCTACCTTGCTCACCGCTCCGGCGGCTCCTGCCTGCTCTGCCTTGCTCACCGCTCCGGCGGTTTCGCCCTGCTCTGTCTTGCTCACCGCTCTGGCGGCTCCTGCCTGCTCTGCCTTGCTCACCGCTCCGGCGGCTCCTGCCTGCTCTGCCTTGCTCACCGCTCCGGCGGTTTCTCTCTGCTCTGCCTTGCTCACCGCTCCGGCGGTCTCACCCTGCTCTGTCTTGTTCATCGCTCCGGCGGTATCTCTCTGCTCTGTCTTGCCAACCGCTCCGGCGGCTCCTGCCTGCTCTGCCTTGCTCACCGCTCCAGCGGCTCCTGCCTGCTCTGCCTTGCTCACCGCTCTGGCGGTTCCTCTCTGCTCTGCCTTGCTCACCGCTCCGGCAGTCTCGCCCTGCTCTGTCTTGCTCACCGCTCCGGTGGTATCTCTCTGCTCTGTCTTGCCCACCGCTCCAGCGGTTCCTCTCTGCTCTGCTTGTCTACCGCATCTGCGGTTCTGCTCCTGAGTCCCAGTCTGTACTGGTCCCTATCCAGCCCGCGCTCCAACCTGCTAGTGCCTCCCTGTCAGCACTCCAGCCGTGCTTGCCAGTACTACCCTGTCTGCATACCAGTCATGTTTACCAGCACCCACCTGCCTGCATACCAGTCGTGCTTACCAGTACCCACCTGTCTGCATACCTGTCGTGCCTGCCTATACCCACCTGTCAGTGTGCCAGCCTAACCTGCCTGTTCCTGTATTCCCCGGTGTGGGTCAACAGCCGTGTCCGGGGTCTGACCTGGAGTAGCACCTGGTCCCTCTGCTCGATTCCTCCCTGGTGCACGGCGTCGTAGCTGTCGTGCGACCTTGGTCGGATCGGGTTGATACTTAGTTACACCCCTCCAGGCACTCTCCGGTCCATGGCACAGTGGGATCACTAATCACGCACACGCCAGTCAGTCCGGGCGTGAGCATAACACAGATCTCACAACTTTCCATCCTTTACATAGTAATTTTCCTCCTGCTGAAATCCTAGATCTCTCTTTCATTGCCCCATAAAGTGTGATTCCAATAAAAGGGCCCCCCACAGTATGATACCCCCATGGTGAATTCCTCTACATACGCAGTATAATGACCCTACTGTACCCCACCTCAACTCCCAGGGCAAAGTATGCTGACCCCAACACAGTATGATGCCCCAACTGTGAGCCCCTAGAGCTAGAGAGGATGGTACATGATAAGGGAGGGTGTTATACATAATAAAAGAGGAAACTATATAAGTAAGGAAGGCACTATACATAATAAGTGAGTACACTATCTACTAAGGGACTGTGCTATACATAATAAGGCTGCATTCCTGCATCTGTGTGCAGTGTCGGTGTGCAGCCCTGTTTTACCGACGCATTGAGCATGTCCTATTCTAATCCTCAAAATCGGATCAGAACAGGACATTCTCTGACCCTCCTAGATCTCATTCTCAGATCCGTGATTTTCATGGATGTCTGAATGGATCTATAAAACTGTACGAGTCCGTAGACCATCCTATAAAAAAATCTGGCAGCACACGAACATTTCACACAAATGTGAGAATGTGGCCTAAGGGATTTTACACATAACATTATCACTCCAAGTCACACAGTGCAGATACAGAATAATATTTACATCCAGGCACTTACCGCTCACGTCTCATATGATCAGAGTCGGTTTCTGCTGCTTCTTCTCCATCTGGTCAGACCTTCATGTCAACATCTTCCAGCCACGACTCGTCTTGTCACGATGATGTCCAGCCTAGAAAATAACAAGGTCACATATTGTATGCATACATGTGTCTCCCCCGCTCTGCATCCTCGAATACAGATATGTAACCCCCCCATTAATATACTATTAGCCACTTAGTAATCAAAATATAAAGTGATACGCAGCACTGTGCCCCCCATTAACTATAATCTCCACCAGCCAATAATATAAATTATTCAATCTCTGTGACTCTCCCCAATTAACTGTAAGGCTATGTGCACACGGAAAACATATAAGGCTTCACAGTACAAGCAAACTGAAACCCCCATAATTGCTCTCTCCCAGCACCCTCATCATTGCTCTCTCCCAGCACCCTCATCATTGCTCTCTCCCAGCACCCTCGTCATTGCTCTCTCCCAGCACCCCCGTCATTGCTCTCTCCCAGCACCCCCGTCATTGCTCTCTCCCAGCACCCTCGTCATTGTTCTCTCCCAGCAACCTAGTCATTGTTCTCTCCCAGCACCCTCGTCATTGTTCTCTCCCAGCACTCTCGTCATTCCTCTCTCCCAGCACCCTCGTCATTGCTCTCTCCCAGCACCCCCATAATTTCTCTCTCCCTGCACCCCCATAATTGCTCTCTCCCAGCACCCCTATAATTGCTCTCTCCCACCACCTCCATCATTGCTCTCTCCCAGCACCCCCATCATTGCTCTCTCCCAGCACCTCCATCATTGCTCTCTCCCACCACCCCCATCATTGCTCTCTCCCAGCACCACCGTCATTGCTCTCTCCCAGCAACACGTCATTGCTCTCCCCTTCCCCACCATCCCAATCATTGCTCTCCCCAGCCCTATCAGCCCCATTATTGCTCTTCCCAGCCCCATCATTCCTCTCCCCAGCCCGATCATTGCTCTCCCTAGCCCCATCAGCCCCATTATTGCTCTTCACAGCCCCATCATTCCTCTCCCCAGCCCCATCAGCCCCATTATTGCTCTTCCCAGCCCCATCATTCCTCTCCCCAGCCCCATCAGCCCCATTATTGCTCTTCCCAGCCCCATCATTCCTCTCCCCAGCCCCATCAGCCCCATTATTGCTCTCCCCAGCCCCAGTACTCCTCTCCCCAGCTCCATCAGCCCCATTATTGCTCTCCCCAGCCCCATCTTTCCTCTCCCCAGCCCCATTATTGCTCTCCCCAGCCCCACCATCCCACGATCGCTCTCCCCCCACCCCCCCTCCCCAACGTTTCTGTAAAAAAAAGCAACAAAAAAAAACAACTTACCTCAGCTCGCTCCCCTGCAGCAGCATCCTCCTGGTTGCCGGCAGCTTTCTTCCTGACCCAGGCACGCGCTGCATAATGACGTCATCAAGCTGCGCGCCTGAATCAGGGAGGAAGCAGAGGACGAACCCTCCAGCTCCGCTGCTATTCTCCTCCTGACAGCAGCGGAGCTGCAGGGATCGCTCCCTGACTGCCACGTGGGGACCCGGCGCAGCTGCGCCGGCAGCGGTATGTCCACCCCTGGACTGCTATGGGGCCCCTCCGGCTCACGGGCCCCATAGCAGTCGCGTGGTCTGCCGCCATTGGCGGTACGCCACTGCAAACAGCCTATATCAGACCACTATTAGTCTAAGCGGAGGGGGAAAAAACCTTTGTTATTTTTATAGGAAGCGAATTGTATATGGACACTGTGGGGCATTCTATATATAAGCATTCTGCAAAGCTCTTATTTATGGCCCCCATATGCAAACATCTTCATCTTCTATTAATTTGTATAGAAATTGCACCAACTGCAGTCTTCCTCTTAGCCCTTCCTTTTGCAAGACAATAGTGCTAACAAGCAAGAACATTTTGGCCTCGGTTTTATTGAAGAAATTTTGCCAGAATTCTGGAATAAATTGCTTTGAAAAGTTGCAAAATATTGACGCAACATGGAGTTGCGCGATAATTTAGCAACTTTTGATGTTTTCACTCCAGTTTTTCCCAGCTCCCACAAAATGGGTGGAGCTCGTCTAATTCATGACAAGCAGTGACATTCTCTAGCCTAAAAATATCACTTCAGTCTCTGACTGGAGTAAGTTTCCAGGCGTGGCACACAGAGGTCCACGCCACTCGTCAGACGCTCCAGATTCACGAAGAAGCGTGCACCTCTTCATGAATCAGGAGCGTCTGACTCCACCACACCCCCTCATCAAGACAGAAGAGAAAAATCACCATTCTTGATGAATTGCTGACTTCGTGTCTGTACTATGTATATTGGCATGTTCCAGAAGTAAAGGTTTGATATTTAACTTAGTTTTCCTGTGTTTCTTTCTCTCTCCACAGGTGTTCACTGTGATTTAGATCTGGACTCATTGCTGGCCAATTCAGAACTCTCCAGTGCTTTGTTTCCATCTATTTCTGGGTGTTTCTTGAAGTATGTTTGGGGTCATTGTCCTGCTGGAAGACCCATGACCTAGGATGCAAACCCAGCTTTCTGACACTAGGCACTACACTGTGACCCAAAATCCTGTGATAATCTTCAAATTTCATGATGCCTTGCACAGAGTAGAGGCAGCAAAACAGCTTCAAAACATATTTGAACCTCCACCATATTTGACTGTGAGTACTGTGTTCTTTTCTTTGTAGGCATCACTCTGTTTTTGGTAAATATTTATCTGGAGTGACATTTTTGGTGTAGGGAACACCACAGCTCATCTTGAATCATGCCCCTGTTGCTCCTCGTCTTGCTTATTTCAATGGAGCTGCGAAAAACTAGTGAGTTGGGCCTAAATTTTGTGACTTTTCAAATATTCTACAACAGAATTCTGGAGTGAAAACTTTGGTGAATTGGGCCCTATGTTTCTGTTAAACTCCAGTTCATTTTTTTCAGTTTAACAACATATAACCATTGCCTAACCATTATTACATACATGACTCTGGTTCCAGAAGTGACCTGTATTCTTGTAAGCAATAATGAATCATCTTACTTAATGGTTGCAAATTATGGGAACTTAATTGAGAAACCTATTTCCTCTTGACCTCAAAGCAATGGGTGACTGTAAGTTTTCACAAGAATACTTGATAAACTGCAAAACATTATGGCATATACAATACTATTATTGTAATATCCTCCTCTGTGGCCTTCCCAGAGGGGTGTAATTTCCAAATTGGGGTCAATTGATGGGGAATCTGCTTTTCTGTCACTTAGGAACTCTGTATATGGAGTCCGCAAACTATTCTACGAAACATTTTTCTTCAAGAGTTAAATAGTGCTCCTTCCCTCCCAAGTCTCGCCATGTGACCAAACAGTACAGTACAGCCACATATGGGGTATTGCTTCATTCAACACTAATTGTGAAACAAATTATGTGGTAATTTTACCTGATTCCCCTTGTGAAAATGTAAAATTTGGGACTAAAACAACTTTATAGTGGTAAAAATTTATTTATTTTTTCTTCATAGCTCAATAGCATAACATTTTGTGAAACACATGTGTCAATATGCTCACTGCACACCTATATGATTTCATTAAGAGGTGTAGTTTGTAAAATGGGGTCACTTATGGGGTCATGATGTCCTGACACCTCAGAGGCTCTGCTAATTTGACATGGCACAAGCAAGCCATTAAAGGCAAATCTGCATTTGTTATGGTGCTCCTTCCCTTCTGAGCTTTGCACTGTGCCTAAAAAGTAGTTCTTGACTACATAAGGGGCATTGCCGTAATCAGGAGACATTGCGTAACAAATATTGTGGTCTATTTTGTCCTATCAAACTTTTTTGAAAATTAAAAATTTGAGGCTGAAACAAAATTTTAGTGGAAAAAATGTAACTTTTCATTTTCACAGCCCAATGTTATACAATTCTATGAAATACTTGTGGGTTTAAAATGCTTACTAAACCCTTAGAGGAATTAGCGCTCCTTCCCTTCCAAGCGCTGCTGTGTGGCCAAACAAGAGTTTCTAAGCACATATGGGGTATTGTTGTACTCGGGAGAAATTGCATAACACATTGTATGGTCCATTTTCTCCTGTTACCCTTATGAAAATGAAAAATTTTGGGCTGAATCAACATTTTTGGGGGGAAAATTTATTTTTCCATTTTCATGGCTCAACGTTATAAAATTCTGTGTAGCACCTGTGGGTTCAAGGTGCTCACTACACCTCTAGATATGGTCCCTGAGGGGTGTAGTTTCTAAAATAGGGTCACTTATGGGGGGGTTTCTACTGTTTAGGCACATCAGGGGCTATTTAGCTTGACATGGCTTCCGCTAGCTATTCCAGCCAATTTTGCGCTTCATAAATCAAATGGCGTCCCTTTCATTCCAAGCCCTGCTGTGCACCCAAACAGTAGTTTTCCACCAGATATAGGTTATTGGCCTACTCAGGAGAAATTGCACAACAATGGTCCAATTTCTCCTGTTACCCTTGTGAAAATTAAAGAATTTGGTGCTAAAACAACATTTTTGTGGGAAAAATGTGATCTTTTATTTTCACAGCTCAACGTTATAAAATCCTGTGAAGCACCTGGGGGTTCAAGGTGCTCACCACACATCTAGATAAATTCCATGAGGGGTCTAGTTTCCAAAATGGGGTCACTTGTGGAGGGTTTCCACTGTTTATGTGACGCGCCCCCTGGGCCATATTCTTTAGGGGGAATATCCGGAGCCGGATCAGATGGGAGTTGTAGTCTTCCGAGTGGCTGTGACCCGGTCCGTGCCCAGGGTGTCAAACTCAGTTGTATGTGGCAGTCCTACAGATGTTATTAAGTTCTTTATTGTCGACTACGCCACCCGTTGTATTGCGGTCACTATGGCCGCCGCTGCAGCAGGGTCCGCTGAGGCTGATGGTGTAGGTGCAGCTTTTGATGGTGTAACCCCCAACGGGTGGGGTATAGCCTCAGGGGGTCAGGTGCAGAGGATGGGGGTTGTGGTGGTGCAGCATAGGTGTTAAATGAAGACAGAATCGGGTTGTGCAGTTTAGGGTATTTACTCACTGCTGATGTTCCGGTCACTCCAGCTTCAAGTGACCACCCGAGCCGTGCTGCGTCCACCAGGTCCTGGATCCAGCCAACCCCCAAGCGAGTCTGGAGCGTGACCCTGAGCTCTCCTTCTGTCCTTTCTCTGGCCGTCCCCACTAGTGATCCACCCAGGTCCAGCTCCCTCGGGCCTTCTGTTGGGACACCCTTGGCCTTGGGTTCCCTGACCCTCCACGTGGTATGCCTTCGGGGTGGATGTGGTGGGTGGCCGTGGCAGACACTGCCCACGGCCTCCGGTCTCTGGCTAGGGTGTGTTTTTGCCCCCACCAGCTTGGGTTCCGGTACCCTGATGCCAACTCTTCACCCGCTGATGGACTTTGGGTTCTCAGAGTTCCTTTTCTGTTTCCCCCTCTGGGTCTTTCTGGCTTTCTCCTCTCTCTCTCTCTGGGACTGCTCTGCTCCTCTTCCTCCTCTGACTTCTCTGCAAAGACTCACAGACTGACCCTGTTCTTTGATGGTGCCCACCTTATATACACCCTCTATGTGTGAGCTCAGGTGACCAGCACCCAATGAGCTCCTATCTTTACCCAGGCTGCTCCCCCTATCTGCCCCTACACTACTTGGGATGTACCACCCCCCTCCCACTCCAGCCAGGAACAGACTCGGTCGTACCTGCACATTTCTAAGTGGGAGTACCGTCGGTCTGCTCCTCGGAAATGGGATGTGTGTAGTGCATGCAGCCTACCGAGCTCAGGTCCACACTCCATCCTTACCCGGGAGTGGAATATCACACCTCTGGGTTGAGGTGCAATACCCCTGTAGCAGCCGAATCCTCAGGGTGCTACATTTGCACATCAGAAGCTCTCCAAAGGCAACATGGCGTCCGCTCTCGATTCCAGCCAATTTTGTGTTCAAAAAGTCAAACGGTGCTCCTTCCCTTCCGAGCCCTGTCATGGGCCGAAACAGTAGTTTTTTACCACATATGGGGTATCAGCATACTCAGGAGAAATTACACAACAATTTTGGGGTCCATTTTCTCCTGTTACCCTTGTGAAAATAAAATATTTTGAGCTAAAGCAACATTTTTGTGGTGGCAAAAATGTGATTTTTTATTTTTTATTTCATAGCTTAATGTTATAAAATTCTGTGAAGCTCATGGGTTTCCACTGTTTAGGCACATTAGGAGCTCTCCAAAAGCTCTATGTTGTCCCTTCTCAATTCCGACCAATTTTGCATACAAAAAGTCAAACTGTGCTCCTTCCTTTTCGAGCCCTGCCGTGCACCCAAACAGTAGTTTTCCCCCACACATGGGGTATTGGTGTACTCAGAAGAAATTGCACAACAAATTTTGAGGTCTGTTTTTGTCCTGTTGCCCTTGTGAAAATAAAAAATTTGAGGCTAAAGTAACGTTTGTGAAAAAAAAAGTTAATGTTAATTTTTCCTTTCACATTCCTTTAATTCCTGAAGGGTTAATAAACTTCTTGAACGTGATTTTGAGCACTTTGAGGGATGCAGTTTTTAGAATATTGTCACTTTCTGTATTTTCTGTTAAATAGGCCCCTCAAAGTCAGTTCAAATGTGATGTGGTCCTTAAGAAATGGTTTTGTAAATTTTGTAGGAAAAATGAGAAATTGCTGATTAACTTTTAACCTAACTTCCTAACATAAAAAATGATGTTGCAAAAATGATGCAGATGTAGAGTAGACATGTGGTTAATGTTATGAGCTTATTTGTGTGATATAACTATCTGATTTAGGGCATAAAAATTTAAAGTTTGAAAAATACAACATTTTCACATTTTTGGTCAAGTTTTCGATATTTTCATAAATAAACGCAAATAATATGGACCAAAATTCACTACTAACATGAAGTACAACATGTCACGAAAAAACAATCTGAGAAGCACTGGGATATGTTAAAGCGTTCTAGATTTATTACTACCTAAAATGACACTGGTCCGATTTGGAAAATGAGGCTCGGTCCTTAAGTGGTTAATGCGCCTCTCTCCTTCCTCCTCATCCGCTTCTCTCCTCTACAAATCCCTTCATTGGTTTCCTATTCCCCAAAAAATTCAATTCACACTACTAACATTGACATACAAAGCCATCCATAATCTGTCTCTTCCATATAATATATTCAAACTAATCTCCCGATATCTACCCACACATTCTCTCTGGTTCTCCAAAGACCTCCTTCTCTCCTCCACACTCATATGTTCCTCACCCAATCGCCTCCAAGACTCCTCCTGAGTATTCTCCATTGTCTCGAATTATGTGCCCCAACATGTCCAACTCTCCACCACATTCGAAACCTTCAGAACGTGAAAACCCATCTCTTCAAGAAAGCTTACAGCCTGCAATGACCCCACTGCCACCTCACCACAATCGGCGTTGCTGCAACCCCTAATCTACTTTCTCCTTCCCCTTTATCCTGTAAACCAGTGGTCCCCAACATTTCTGACCTTGAGAGCCACATTCAGCTCTGAGAGACAGTCTCGGGCCACATTCAGCTCCTGCCCCCCTTACAGTAGTGGCAACCAAAGCCCCCATTACCAGTATAATGACAGCCAAAGCTTTTCCATAGAAATCACCCAGAAGCACTATTCCGAGATCCAGGGGTTCAGACAATACCTCCACAATACCTCCATTCAGTATTCTCCCATCAAGCACTCCCAACACACTGTCGAATACAGCTTCAATCACCTCTTCTGACAGGTAGGATTATCCTGTCTCCAGTATAACATACTTAAATTATCTCTAAACCCCTAAGACAAGTATATGTGCATTCAGATCTGCTCTTCTGTGCAGGGTTACTCACAAAATTCACCATTTTGAATTCTTTATATCAGTTTGGTAGACCTGGAGCTAATGCACCAAGCTGGCAGACAGCTGCGAGCCACAATTCATGGGACCACGAGCCACATATGGCTTCCTAGCTACAGGTTGGGGATTCCTGCTGTAGAATGGAAGGCCGCAAGGGCAGGGCCCTCTGTTCCAGTCTGTCATTGTTAGCTTGTTCATTGTAATTTATGTTTGTATTTTATATGTAAACCCTCTTCATGTGCAGCACCATGGAATCAATGATGCTCGAAAAATAAATAATAATAATACTATCTGCCTAAAGCATGACTCAGCTGGCATTCTAAAAGGTCCCCAAGAATTGAGGCAATTTTATAGATGCATAATATAATAATTTGTGTCCCAATATTTCAACCTCAAATCCCAGCCTGACAATTGTATGTACACATGTAGATATATTGATAGGATTATATATGATTTTTTTTAAAAGCACCTAATTTTGTTTTAAAACCCTATAAGCTCATCTACTTTTGGTACATGCCTTCTATACTACGTGGAAGAAATGATTAATTTTTTAAAGCTGGCCGTAAACCATAGAATTTGGACAGTTGAAAGGATCATTTAGACCATTTTCTGCCAACTGTTAATACCTTTTTGTGACACAAATGAGCATGACATACATGGTACTGAAGGCAAATGTCTTTGGTATGGTTGATTTGGTGTGCTAGATTTTTTTAGTTTGTTGTCACATGCTATCCTTAAAAGGAATCTGTCAAGTTTTATGATATGTAATCTTAAAGCAGCATAATGTAGGGGCTGAGACCCTGATTCCAGCGATGTGTCACTTACTGGTCTGCAAGCTGTCATTTTTATGCAAGCACTGTTTTCTCTGTTGCAGATGAAGCAGGGCTCAGAACGCTGTGCTCTGTTTAACCCCCTTATGCCCCTGATCGGCAGCTTTCTATGTACACTGTACATTAACATAAAGCTGCTAGTAAGTGATGGGGGCAGGGTTGGACTAGGAGGCACAAGACACCTAGTCCTGTAGCGATAATCTCCTGCTGATAAAACACTGATTTTATAGAAAGAGTAGCACAGAAGCCTAGTAAGTGACACATCCCTGGAATCAGTGTCTCAGCTTCTACATCATGCTGCTCTCAGATAACATATCAAAAACCTGCTGATGGATTCCCTATAAAATGTCGTTCAAGCCGAGTGTTACACCTGCATCCTATTAACAGGAGGCCAGACTACATCACATTTCACTGCGAGTGTCATTTGTTGATTGGTCATTTTAACTTATGCCCTGATTTTCTAAAATACAACTTCCTCAGACCAGCCAAGAACAAGTCTGAAATTGGTCATTTAAAATCAGTATGGCCAATCTTAGGCTGCGTTCACACATTGCGTATTTCCCTGCGTTTTTTTACGCTGCGTATTTTCCTGCTTTTTTTTACCTGCGTTTTTTTAAGCAGGTAAAAAAAGCACCTCCATTGACACACTGCGTAAAAAAGCGCAGCAAAAAACGCAGTGTGAAAATGAAGGGTGACATGTGTAATGTCACACTTCATTTCAGTGTGACATGTGTACTGTCTGTGTCTATGTGTCCTGTGTGTCTATGTGTCGTGTGTGTGTCCCTAGCAGTGTATGTACAGACTATGGATACTCACCTATCCGATGGATGAGAGACGCGTCTGCTCCATCCCGCGCTTGCAGCATCTGCCGTGAAGCGATCAGCAGACTGTCAGCTGACCGGCTTGTAATCAGATGACCGGCCGGTTACAAGCCGGTTAGCTAACAGCTGATCGGCTCACCGGCAGATGCTGGAAGCGCGGGACCGGAGCGGACAAACCGGACGCCTCTCCCCTGACATCGAGTAGGCGAATATCCATCGTGCGCCTCCGTAAAAAAGCGATGGAATTACGCAGTGTGTGAACACCGCTGCGTAATTCCATCGCTTATAATGGGCACAATAGAGAGAAAGCGCAGGACGCAGCTGCGTAAAGAATTGACATGCCAATTCTTTACGCAGCTGCGCTTTCCCGCTGCGTAAAATTACACAGTGTCTGAACGGCAAAGTGAATTTCCCATTCACTTTGCTGGCAGACACAAAGCACATTGCGTATTTTCAAAAAGCGCGCGCAAAAAAGCGCGCGAAAATACGCAATGTGTGAACGCAGCCTTAGGAGAAACACAGTTCCACACTCTTTCTATTTGAGCTTTTCATACCCTCTTCATGTTATCTAGTAAAATGATTCACACCCAAGACAATGGTCAGATGCGCAGGACACTATTGTTATAGCCACTGTAACATACCTGGCGGCGTCCTTGCATAGTGGTCCATCTCCCACTGTGCAAGAGCGCGCACTTGATCTCCAGTCCAGTCTGCTAGCCTGGCTTCCCTCCATGCTGTCTGCTTGCCTCTGTGTTTGCTGCTTAAGGGCGGCGCCCGATCACTTCCTGTTTCTTGCACCTGCTGCGGGCACACCCCTTGTGCGTCCTCAGCCTATTGCTGTCTGTCACTTGGGATTTAACCCAGCTGCTCCAATGAATCCCTGCCTGAGCATTGTGTTTCATTCAGTGTGCTCTTTCACTCTGAATGTGCCAGGTCCCTTTCTGTGTTTGCTTGCTTGCCTTTCTTGTAGGCTGTATTTCCAGTCCTGTCTGAACACGCTCCTTGCCTGTTCGTTCCGCCTTCTAGGGGCCGCATACTTAGACCCGCTCCCGTATCTTGTCTGTCCTGTCTGAACACGCTCCTAGCCTGTTCCTCCCGCCTTCTAGGGGCTGCATACCTAGACCCGCTCCTGTATCTTGTCTGTCCTGTCTGAACACGCTCCTAGTCTGTTCCTCCCGCCTTCTAGGGGCTGCATACCTAGACCCGCTCCTGTATCTTGCTACTGTGTCTGTTCTTGTCTGTATACTCTTCTAGCCTGTGTCTGTACCTTTCCTTTTTCTGCAGAGTCTGAACTCGTACCTAACTCCTGCTCGTTGTCACTGTACTTCCGTTTGTGAGTTTGTGGTCCACTCGCTACTTCACTGCAAGTACCCTGTGGGTATCTGGTTCTGCCTTTCCCTTCCTGTCTGTTCCGTGTGAACACAGCCCTGTCCCCCCTGCTCTGCCTTGCTCACCGCTCCGGCGGTTCTAGTCTGCTCTGCCTTGCTCACCGCTCCGGCGGTTCTAGCCTGCTCCGCCTTGCTCACCGCTCCGGCGGTTCTAGCCTGCTCTGCCTTGCTCACCGCTCCGGCGGTTCTAGACTGCTCTGCCTTTGCTCACCGCTCCGGCGGTTCTAGCCTGCTCTGCCTTTGCTCACCGCTCCGGCGGTTCTGGCCTGCTCTGACCCTTTGCTCACTGCTCCGGCAGTCTCGCTCAGCTCTGACCCTTTGCTCACTGCTCCGGCAGTCTCGCTTCGCTCTGACCCTTTGCTCACTGCTCCGGCAGTCTCGCTCCGCTCTGACCCTTTGCTCACTGCTCCGGCAGTCTCGCTCCGCTCTGACCCTTTGCTCACTGCTCCGGCAGTCTCGCTCCGCTCTGACCCTTTGCTCACCGCTCCAAGCGGCCTCGTCCTGCTCTACTATTGCTCACCGCTCCAGGTGGCCTCGTCCTGCTCTACTCTCGCTCACCGCTCTAGGCGGTCTCGTCTTGCCCTGCTCTCGCTCACCTCTCTGGGCGGCCTTACTCTGCAGAGTTTGTCCACCACATCTGTGGTTCTGTTCCTGAGTCCCAGTGTGTACTGGGTCCTATCCCGCCTGTGTTCCTACCTGCTAGTGCCTCCCTGTCTGCACTCTAGCCGTGCTTGCCTGTACCCCCCTGCCTGCATACCCGCCTGCCTGCATACCAGTCGTGCCTGCCTATACCCACCAGTCTGTGTGTCAGCCTAACCGGTCTGTTCCTGTATTCCCCTGCGTGGGTCAACAGCCGTGTCCGGGGTCTGTCCTGGAGTAGCACCTGGTCCCTCTGCTCGGTTCCTCCTTGGTGCACTGGCGTCGTATGCCGTCGTGCGACCCTGGTCGGATCGGGTGAATACCTAGTTACGCCCCTCCAGGCATTCACTCTCCGGCACGGTCCAGTGGAATCACACGCACATGCCGCTCATCCCGGGCGTGTGCATTACAGCCACCTTCTCCTAGGTATTTTGTTTGCACTTTCAATATTTGTTTTTGTTCTCCTTTATTCTTACCAGCTCTTTATCTAATTCTTCTCATCTAAATAATTATATTCCATTTTATTTGGCTTTACTTTTGATCTCTGTTGGCTCTCATCTGTTTCACACTGCTAATCTCTCTTAATGCTATAGAAACAACAGGGACTGGTATAGGTTAAGAATTAACAGGGTTTAATAGGCCTCTAGTTATAAAGGCCCATTTAGACCAGGCAATAATTGAACTTTCCCAATTATTCGCCCGTGTAAACATGCCAGTGATTATGTGATAAACACATATTTGATCGGGTGATCAGATTTTTTATACTGGCATAATAATCATAACTATTGGCAGCATATTGCCCTAGGTACAAGTTTTATGGTGACAAAAATATTGCATTATCAATCATTGTGTTCCCAGTTCTCTTTATTGGCCTGTTTACAAAGGTCAAACAACTATACATGTTTGATTTTGTTATAATTACAGCAATCTGTAGAATAAAGTTAAAATGGTGACTTTTGAAAATCATCTGTTATGTGTCTATGAACTCAATAAGGCTATTACAGGCAGTCTTAGCACTAGTGGCTCCGCTCAACAAGTTCCAAGGGTTTCCAGGGGTTTTACCCTTTCATCCCTATCCAAGAATTAAACCTTCACGCAAAAGCCCCTAGGCTGCCTCCGTAGAGTGTAGTTGCTGCCTGGTGGATTGAAGAAGTGTTTGTTGGTAAGATTGGTAACAACTGTAATGCACACGCCCGGGCTGAGCGGCGTGTGCGTGTGATTCCACTGGACCGTGCCGGAGAGTGAATGCCTGGAGGGGCGTAACTAGGTATTCACCCGATCCGACCAGGGTCGCACGAAGG
Organism: Phyllobates terribilis; assembly: GCF_046119375.1. Taxonomy (NCBI): domain Eukaryota; kingdom Metazoa; phylum Chordata; class Amphibia; order Anura; family Dendrobatidae; genus Phyllobates; species Phyllobates terribilis. The sequence continues at coordinate 211,710,775 of NW_027362762.1, forward strand.
CATACGACGCCAGTGCACCAAGGAGGAACCGAGCAGAGGGACCAGGTGCTACTCCAGGACAGACCCCGGACACGGCTGTTGACCCACACAGGGGAATACAGGAACAGACTGGTTAGGCTGGCACACAGACTGGTGGGAATAGGCAGGCACGACTGGTATGCAGGCAGGTGGGTATGCAGGCAGGGGGGTACAGGCAAGCACGGCTAGAGTGCAGACAGGAAGGCACTAGCAGGTAGGAACACAGGCGGGATAGGACCCAGTACACACTGGGACTCAGGAACAGAACCACAGATGTGGCGGACAAACACAGCAGAGTGAGGCCGCCCAGAGAGGTGAGCGAGAGCAGGGCAGGACGAGACCGCCTGGAGCGGTGAGCAACAGCAGAGCAGGACGAGGCCGCCTGGAGCGGTGAGCAAGGGCAGAGCAGGACGAGGCCGCCTGGAGCGGTGAGCAAGAGCAGAGCAGGACGAGACCGCCTGGAGCGGTGAGCAAGAGCAGAGCAGGACGAGACCGCCTGGAGCGGTGAGCAAGAGCAGAGCAGCACGAGACCGCCTGGAGCGGTGAGCAAGAGCAGAGCAGGACGAGACCGCCTGGAGCGGTGAGCAAGAGCAGAGCAGAGCAGGACGAGACCGCCTGGAGCGGTGAGCAAGAGCAGAGCAGGACCAGGCCGCCTGGAGCGGTGAGCAAGAGCAGAGCAGGACGAGACCGCCTGGAGCGGTGAGCAAGAGCAGAGCAGGACGAGACCGCCTGGAGCGGTGAGCAAGAGCAGAGCAGGACGAAACCGCCTGGAGCGGTGAGCAAGAGCAGAGCAGGACGAGACCGCCTGGAGCGGTGAGCAAGAGCAGAGCAGGACGAGACCGCCTGGAGCGGTGAGCAAGAGCAGAGCAGGACGAGACAGGGCTCTGTTCACACGGAACAGACAGGAAGGGAAAGGCAGAGCCAGATACCCACAGGGTACTTGCAGTGAAGTAGCGAGTGGACCACAAACTCACAAACGGGAGTACAGAGACAACAAGCAGGAGTTAGGTACGAGTTCAGACTCTGCAGAAAAAGGAAAGGAACGGACATAGAGGCAAAACAGGTAAAGGATAGGAGAGAGTTCAGACTGGAACTGAGCGTACGGAAGAGACCGACACTGCAGCGGGATACAGGAGCGGGTCTGGGAATACGGCCCCCAGAGAGGCGGGACGAACAGGCAAGGAGCGTGTTCAGACAGGACAGACAAGATACAGGAGCGGGTCTAGGTAATCGGCCCCTAGAAGGCGGGAGGAACAGGCTAGGAGCGTGTTCAGACAGGACAGACAAGAAACAGGAGCGGGTCTAGGTAATCGGCCCCTAGAAGGCGGGAGGAACAGGCTAGGAGCGTGTTCAGACAGGACAGACAAGATACAGGAGTGGGTCTAGGTAATCGGCCCCTAGAAGGCGGGAGGAACAGGCTAGGAGCGTGTTCAGACAGGACAGACAAGATACAGGAGCGGGTCTAGGTAATCGGCCCCTAGAAGGCGGGAGGAACAGGCTAGGAGCGTGTTCAGACAGGACAGACAAGATACAGGAGCGGGTCTAGGTAATCGGCCCCTAGAAGGCGGGAGGAACAGGCTAGGAGCGTGTTCAGACAGGCCTGGAAATACAGCGTCCAGGATAGGCAGACAAGAGAAACACAGAACGGGACCTGGCACCTTCAGAGTGCAAGCACACACTGAATGAAACACAATGCTCAGGCAGGGATTGATTGGAGCAGCTGGGTTATATACCAGGTGACAGGCAGCAATAGGCTGAGGACGCACAAGGGGTGTGACCCACAGCAGGTACAAAAAGCAGGAAGTGATCGGGCGCCGCCCTTAAGCAGCAGAAACAGACACAAACAGACAGCATGGAGGGAAGCCAGAGAGACATTCTGGACTGGAGATCAAGTGCGCGCTCTTGCACAGTGGGAGATGGACCACCATGCAAGGGCGCCGCCAGGTATGTTACAACAACCAGAAATACAATGACAAAAATAGACACAAAAACATTATCCTTGAAAAGATAGGTTGAAATCCTGAAGGTGAAGCAAAGGGATTGTAAATAGTCAGCGAAAGGGTCACGTCCAGATGAAAGGCCAAAAGCTGAAAAGCAGAGAAAACAAAAGCTGGATTGGTAGCCAAAGGGTCAATCTAGAGCAGTATGAACAATAAATTAAAGGGGTTGTCCTTTCATTTAAACCCAGTTGAGCATCTCTGGAGAGACCTGAAAATAGCTGTCCACCAATGTTCACCATCCAACCTGACGGAACTGGAGAGGATCTGCAAGGAAGAATGGCAGAGGATCCCCAAATCCAGGTGTGAAAAACTTGTTGCATCATTCCCAAGAAGACTCATGGCTGTAATAGCTCAAAAGGGGGCTTCTACTCAATACTGAGCAAAGGGTCTGAATACTTATGACCATGTGATATTTCAGTTTTTCTTTTTTAATAAATTTGCAAAAATTTCTACATTTCTGTTTTTTTTCAGTCAAGATGGGGTGCAGAGTGTACTTTAATGAGAAAAAAATGAACTTTTTAGAATTTACCAAATGGCTGCAATGAAACAAAGAGTGAAAAATTTAAAGGGGTCTGAATACTTTCCGTACCCACTGTATTTTGTGCTGGAGGACCTCTCCTGTCCTGCATCACCCAGAAAGCAAATTGATTTGAATTGGCTTTGCCTAATGCTTCCTTTTTCCTGTGGTGGCACTGCAGGGAAACTGAATTGTTATTGTTAGTTTTCTTGCAAAGATATGGCCATTTTTAGCCAGGACGTAGCTCATACTCCTTGGTTCCTGAGTTGCCACCCTGTGAGGACGTATGAGATATATCCTCAGCAGAGAAGGGGTTATCAATATTACAAATGCTACACATTTTTGAACTTTCCTTTCCAGTTCAGACTTAGACTGCTCTGTTTAAAACTTTGAAGTTTTAATTGACCTGTGTACTTAATATTTATTAACATTATTCATTTTGGGTGAAAAATTCTTTTCAGGCTTATTTCCACATAGAGATTATTATAGAGATGTGCAGAATCATCAATGAATCTTAGAAATTGAATTAATCATTCTAGAAAATTGTTCATGACAGAAAACATTATATTTGTGTGTGAGCTCAATGATTTGTGAATATTTGCCCTCTGGCTCATTACTACTCAGCAATATTTGCAAAGAGAAGATTTTGTGACTCATACAATAATTGTGTTGATATTTACGCCCATCGTACTGTTATGAAACCTTTTGGAGTTGGCTGTCTCTAATATGTTGTATAATAAACGAGTAAATGATTATATAATTTGCATCATATTTTACATTGCTCCAAAGAAGCCCTCCCACCAACCTTTTTATTGCCTAAACCTGTGTAAATATATGTGTAGTGAGCGTTAATACACTCACCGATGGGTTTCCAGCACTATTCGGGTCCTGTTCAAGGTCACTTGACCGCCATTCCAACGTGCCAGATCACACTGAGGTCTATGTGTTAGCTTGTACAATGTAAGCCTATGGAGCCTCCTTCTTACACTCCATAAACTATGGTTAATTTCACACATAGCGTTTTTGTGGCATTTTTCCGGCTGCGAAAACGCTTGTTAATCAGTCTGCCATATGTAGCAATGCGAATTCGGATGTGCTGTGCACAAAATGCGTTAACGCGCCGAATTCGCATTGCGTTGCAAAGCGCAGCATGGCCATTTCTAGCGCGATCACGCCGCAAATTCGCGGGCATTCAGTTACATTGAAACGCAGCAAACCCGCAGGTAAATGTGGATTTGCTGCGTTTCAATTAAATTTAATGGCCGCGAATTCTCTTCAATTCCTCTCATCCCGGCCGCCGCTCCCACTGATAACAGTGAGAGCGGCGTGGATGGTAGGAGAAGTAGTCTCCTCTTCATCCCGGCTACCACGCGCGGTAAAAAATAAAAAAGTTAAAAATAAATAATAAACCTCTATACTCACCTGTCCGGCGGCCCCCGGCAGCGATCTTCTCCTTCTGGCAGCCGGCGGTACTTACAGGATCTGCGCTGACGCCACAGATCAGCTGATGGTCACGTGGTCATCAGCTGAGCGGTTACGTCAGCGCAGGTCCTGATGGTCACGTGACGGTCAGGACCTGCGCTGCCATCACAGATCAGCTGATGGTCACATGACCATCAACTGAGCGGTGATGTCAGCACAGGTCCTCATTGTCACGTGACCATCAGCTGAGCAGTGACGTCAGCGCAGATCCTGATGGTCACGTGACCATCAGCTGAGAAGTGACGGCGCAGGTCCTGATGGTCACGTGACCATCAGCTGAGTGGTGACGTCAGCACAGGTCCTGATGGTCACGTGACCATCAGCTGAGAAGTGACATCGGCACAGGTCCTGATGGTCACGTGACAATCAGCTGAGTGGTGACGTCAGCGCAGATCCTGATGGTCACGTGACCGTCAGGACCTGCGCTGCCATCACAGATCAGTTGATGGTCACATGACCGCTGAGCTGATGGTCACGTGACCGTCAGCTGATCATAAGCCCACCGGGGCTGATCAGCTGATCTTCAGCTGATCAACCCCAGTGACCTCCTGCAGCATGTATACTGACAAGGGATGATTTTACACCCCTGTCAGTACACATTGCTGTATTCTACAGCAGTGACATCAGTGATGGCTGATGTCACTGTGTAGAAGTGACACGAATCGTCGTGGGACACTTGGTGGTACGTGGACTGCGTCGTTGATGGCGGACAGGTGAGGAATATGGTTGTTTTTTATTTTACGTTTTTTTCAGGAGATCGAGGGCTTCGCGGAGGCGTGTAAAAAAAAAAAAAGTAGAACTGTGTGTTTTTTTATTTAATTAAAATACTTTATTCTGACCGTGTCTTTTATTGAAAAAGCGGCGACCATTTTACTATGCGGTTAGTAATGGGGGCGTCTTATAGACGCCCCTCCATTACTAACCTGGGCTTCACGTCAGCCACCAATGCCAGGTTGACATGAACCCCAACCCCATTACCCCACTCGCCACCGCTACAAGGCAGTGGGAAGAGCGGCGGCTAAGCGCCAAATTTGGCACATCTTATGGATGCGCCATTTCTGGGACTGCTGAGGGGTGATATTAAGAGCCACGGAAGGGGCTAGTATCCATGGCCCCTATCCTGGCTATTAATATCAGCCCACAGCTGTCTAGTTTAGCCTTTGCTAGTTAGATGTTATAGGTGGACCCTACGTCAAATTTTTTCTGGGGTCCCCGTGTAATCTAGCCAGTAAAGGCTAAACAAACAGCTGTGGGCTGATATTAATAGCCAAGGAACATTTTGGGCTAATGGCCCCTTCCCTGGCTACTAATATCAGCCCCCAGCGGTCAGCTTTCCCTCTGCTGATTATAAAAATGATGCGGGAGCCCATGCCATTTTTAAAAAAAAAAATTGGGCTCTGTGCCCATGATCCGGATGTAGCAGTGCTTTGGACTCATATTTTTTGCTGCATCCAAAACGTTGCATTCTATTGAACGCAGGTAAATCCACATGTGTTCACTGAACCATGCGGATTTACCACATTCAATACTTTCTAGTGGTCAAATTTCTGTTGCGGAGACTAGTGACTCCGAACGAGAATTTGACATGCTGCGGTCCTGAAAGACACGCCGCATGTCATTGTCCACAGGTTATTTGCAGACTCTGATGCACGCATAGTGGACATGGGATTTCTAGAGATCGCATCCACTATGCTGTAACATCTGGACGCTGCGGCTTTGACGCTGTATAAACACACAGTGTCAGACCTGCAGCGGCTCCCGATCGTGGCCATGTACTCAAACTCACCCGCAGCATGTCAATTTCTGTAGTGGACACGCCCGTCTCCGCTGCAGGTTTTGACCAATTGAAATGTCATTATATGCGGTGGATTAACATTTACCGACAACAAAAGTGCAGCATTAGAACACCGTGTTTTGGACGCAGCAAAAATAAGCTGTGTCCAAAGCGCTGCTGAGTGCTGATCAGGGGTGGATGTAGCAGCTAACGAACCAGCTGTGAGTTGTTATTAATGGCCAGGGACCATGTTTGCCTAATGGCACCTTCCCAGGCTAAAAATAGCAGCTCACAGCAGCCACATAAATTACGTGAATAGAAATGCTAATGAAGATTGGGTGAATGGGACTAGCTGACACCCAGCTTTTTGTTTGGTTCTGATAAGGTGTCAATCAGATCTTTTCATGACCAAACTTAATTAAAGTAAAGTAAAGAGTTAAATAAACACACAGACACAGTGTAAACACTTTACTTGAATTACAACAGACACATTATTTAATCATTCAAATTAACCAATATACTCACCCCAGTTCTGATGGTAATTCAAGGTTTAAGCAATGTCCCACCAAATAACTTTATTTAGCTCCAAAGATCATTCATTGATGTACAAAAACGCTTAAAAAAAAAACGCATAAAAAAACGCGTCAAAAACGCATGTAAAAATGCATGCGTTTTCCCTGCCAAGGAGAATCAGAAACACACAGAAAATTTCTGCTTAAAATACGCATCGTGCGCACATAGCCTTACATTGTAAAAGTGACTTGTGGCTCACACATAGAGCCCAGAATGAATCAAGTGGAAATAGCCAATATGTGACCTAGCAGAGGACGAGAAAGGAGCTAAAAACTGGGGAAGACAGCAATCGGTAAGTATATTATCGCACTTACATGACAATACGTATACATTTACACAGTTTTAGACAATACAAAGTTTCGTGAAGGACTTCAAGTGTTTTCAATGTTTTTTTGTTTGTAATATTGTGGTTGTTAAAATACTACAAAGAGGGGATTTACTTACTTTTATTGACATGAAAAATGAAAAAGAGCAAATACAGTATAACATTTTGATGTATACACTACAATAATATAAAAGCAATCTGTAAGGGTTACAATTTGGCTGTTTTTCAGTTATAGTATTGAGTTTGCATCAAGTTTAAGAATGTCCAATAAGGCAGTAAGACAAAGGGAAGGGAGAAAGTGAACAGACAAAAGAAAGGTGGGGCAGGATAGAAGGGGTGGAAAAGATTAATTGGTGTCTAAGACCCAGAAAATATTATCAGGCTACATGGCTTGTGCCTTCCCAAGCTGCAAAGCCCAGTGTCCCCTAAATTCTGTCCTTGTGAACCATATTTTAAAGAAGGCTGAATGATCTTCTCTGTCCAAGGCTATCACGGTACAAAGATATATATTTTCCCTGTGTCCAAGGCTATAAACTCCTCTGCCTTCATTATTTTGAAGAGTTACCACCCATTGTGAGCGAGAAGCAAGTTTTGAATATTTTCAAAGTCTCAGAATGGAGGTTTTCCTGGAAATCTGAAAGTGGTGTAGGAAGCCATTTTTTATTTTAGATAAAGAACCCAGAATCATCGATAAGAGAGTTAGATCGGGAGTGTTGGAAATAGAAGTGGCAAAAGGTAGTTATATAATTGCATGGTTTCATCCCTGTGGGATTTTATTAGTGTGCATTCCCACCAAATGTGGAGCATCATGCATTTAGTTGACTTGCGCCTACAGCAGAGATCAAAAGAGTCTGGATAGTACATTTGTAGGAGGGGATGGTGTTCTATACCACTTGGGAATCATTTTAAAATTTTATATGGTAAACTTGTGGGTCTGCAAAAGTGCTTATCCCAGTCTGACTCTGAGAATGTCCTTACTCCAGTTCTGCACCACAAAGGTTGGAAGCTTCTTGTAGGCTCTGGACCCCAGCAGCAGTTTGTATATCCTGGAGATAGTCTAGCTAGGGGCTGTTGATTTAGAGCATAGCTCTTCAAAACCTGAAAGGGAAAGGAGCTTTTGTGACCAAGCTCCAAGAAAAAATTAGAGACTCTTTTATTGTCCACGTTAACCATGAATCTCCAGGAATACGATCCAATTGAAAAAAAGTAATTCAGTAGTGTTAATCCCCTTTTGGTTTACCACATGTCGAAAAGTTGGGGTTTGTGTTGGGCTTGGTACAAAATAATACAGTGCTCTCCGGCAAACACTACGTCGGGTTTCCTTCACATGCCTAAAAAAACTGTAATCCAAAGGGGACCATCGGGGCTTGTAGGAATACAGTTTTTTGGGGATTCTGAAAGAAAACACCAACTTACTGCTTACCAGTGAGCAATGTATTAATGTGAACATATCTTTAGCATGAAACCTTAATATTTTTTTAATTTTATAGGATGTCAAATTAACTGTAAATCCAAGATCATAATATATACAATGGCCTATTTAAAAAAAACTAAATCAAAATGACCTTTTCCAACTCACATTGGCAAACTTATTTATGAGCAGCTTTACTGGCACAGCTTTCTTTACCTGAAGAAGACAAATGATAATCTCAGATAACAGAGTCCATTTCACGTGGTGTTCCTAATTCCAAAGATAGTCATTGATTTCTCAAATTCCACAGATTCCAATCCAGCTTTAAATAGTTCCTGAACCATGTCATGTGTTTAACCTCATAGGGTTAACTGAGTTCATATCCAGGAATCACACAATATATGAATTTCTGGCTTTAAAAAAAAAAAAAAAAGAAAATATCTCAAACATTTATCAATCAAATCAATTTATTCTTAAAGGAAGATGACTTTCATAAGCTAAAAAAGCTTTTTAGCAAGGATGATTTGTAGTGTCTAGTGTTGAGCGAACATGTTGGAATAAGGTGTTATCCGAGCACCTTCGGCGTGCTCCCTGCAGCTGCAAGCTTTGCAGCGGTAGACAGACGCAACACATGCGGGGATTGGTGCAGAAATGTGTGCTGCAAATATTTAATGTGTGCACATAACCAAAGAATTAACATTGCAAATGTTTTAATGGTTCAAATCTGCAAAGGAATAATTAAACAGTATGTGCATGACATTTTAGAAATCACATTCACTTTGCTGGTACTGTAAAACGCTGCATTTTTTCCGTGGCAAAAACACTGAGAAAAAAAAAACGTGGCAAAAACGCAACATGTGAACAAGCCTTAAGGCTAGATTTACTCAGTATTTGGTGATTAAGTGTAGGACAATACTGATCAATGTATAATTATGAGCTTTGGGCTTCAGGACATCAGGTACTCATTGAAAAAGTCATCGATCATATGATGACATTGTTTGGGAAACAAAGTTTCTCTGTTTGTTGTGATTGATCATTACAGTAATCACAGTTTCCTTCCTTCCTGTCTTTCTAGCTCTCCTTACACTATGTGGGAGCGGAGATGGAGATTCAAGTTTGAGTTGCTGCTAAAAAAGTAAAAATTGACAGAAAACACAAAAAACCCACTTTATTAAACTTGATACATTCATTTTATTTTAGTTCTAGGCTGGGCTTATCCCAGAGTTAAAGCACCACTCTAGCATTTTTTAAATATCAGCGCTGGGGTGGTGCCACTAAGTAAAGTTCCCAGCCCTTAGTATTATGCTTACCAGTCACTATCTTCAGCCGTTCCTGGCGCCACTCCAGTCCCGCGCCTCCATCTTGGGACCGCAACCTTTGACTGACCGGAAGTGAGAGTAAATGATAACAAGCGCACAATATCAAGTCTATGAGAACCTTGTTCTGCCTCTCATAGACTTACATTGAGTAGTAACTTCTGGATTGCCCAGTAAACACTGGAGCAATCTGGCAGGTCACAACCTACAGAATATGGACCGGAGCAGCGCCAGTAACAGATGAATGCAGAGGCTGGCGAATATTATACCAGGGGCAAGGAACTTAGTGACACCACTGCAGCAGTAAAATAAAAAATAACCACTGGATAGGTACGTTAAAGAGGTATCCTCAAGTTTGAAAGTTATTCCCTCTCCATGAGATAGGCGATAACCTTCCAATTGCTGGAGGTCCGACTGATGGGCAGGGCCGGCCCAAACGTATAGGTGAACTAGGCGGCCGCCTAGGGCGCCGACCCTAAGGGGGCGCCAGAGAAAAAATAGAAAAAATTATATAAAATCATTTCAAAAGGCAAAAAGTTTTAGGGATGGAAAGAAAAGTGTACATAAATTTTTTTACCATAAATTTAAAAGAAAAACCGTTGAGCTTCAATTTACGCACGGAAAGGAGGCGCTAAACTATGGACGTGAGTCGTTTGCATCGTCTGCTGACAGGTGTTTGATCCCGCGCGTTTATTTTGCTCCTAAGTTTTCAAATGTTGGCAAAGCAAAGCAAACAACCAAAAATGCACACACTACACTAAGGGGACGCCCGAGAGAAAAAAATACATATACTTAAAAGGTAGGTGTACCATATGGCCTATTTATACGTAGTTTGGACTTTAAGTACTAGGTACTAGTTGGCATTATATTGATAGATGTCATCAGCAGTCGATGCGGCTAGTGGGAGGAGTCTGTTTTGACGCATTGGCGTAGACTGCCTGGACTGCCAGTCAGGCCAGCTAAGGCAAGGGAGATAGTATCTATGTTTTTTGCATATCGGCGCGCGCGATTATAATATTTTCGAGGTATGCCTCTACTGTTTGCATGCTTTATCATGTGAGCCATTGCTGTTATTTTGTATATTCATTAGATTCATTGTTCCATGAGGTTTCATGAATGCAAATAGAAAATAGGAGGTTTTTAGTAAATTTTTGGCCTAGGTTCTAAAGTGTTAGGCGCTGCGAGGTAGGTATATTGTTTTGATTTTCAAAAATATTGGAAACATTGGAAATTGTTAAAGAAATTTGTGGTTTTTGTCTTAAAAGTAAAATCGTATTATATAATGTTCAGATAACAATTTTAATCGGCGCGTTAACTTTTAGGTAAATGCTGTGTGTTGTAACGAGTCATGGCTGATAAGAAGAAAAAACTTTCGGGGTTTCAGAACCGTAAAAGAAAAGCTGAGGAGGAGAAATCACTTTCAAAAATCAAAGGGTCATTTTTAAAATATCTAAGCAATAGAAATGAAGATGCGGAATTCCAAACGTTGGAACAACAGGCTTCTGTTGCCTCGGAAATATCGAATGTGGAAATAGAATTTGTTTCTCATGCTGAAAATAGTGAACTACAACCATCAATATCTGGTGGTAGATCTGATCAAAGTACCAGTACTGACATGGAGGCTGGTACATCTATAGAAATACTACGCAAAGACTATTTGGACGATCCCGCTACGTGGACCGTAATCAATGATGACTTACGCCTAGATTTAGTAAAACTCGGCCCCACACAAGTTAAAGATTTCGATTTTCCTTTGGACACTAATCGTAGAAAATTTTATTGTGTTCACTATAAACGTCGTCTTGTCAATGGTGAAAGTCTTGAACGCAATTGGCTAACGTATTCTATTCAGAAAAATTCAGTTTTTTGTTTTTGCTGCACGTTGTTTCCAGACTCATCACTTCAACTAGGAATCATCAAAAGCTCAGCCTTAGGTACTGATGGCGTAAATGACTGGAAAAACATATCTGTTATTTTAGCCAGCCACGAAAAAAGCAAAGATCACATGATTAGCTTTCAAAAATGGAAGGAACTCGAAAATAGACTTAAGATGAACAAGACCATTGACGAAGAACACTTACACAAAATTGAAGAGCAAGAAAAATACTGGCATCAAATTTTAGAAAGGTTGATAGCTCTATTGAGGGTACTAGGTACGCAAAACTTAGCGTTCCGTGGATCAAATGATGCATTGTTTGCATCTAATAATGGGAACTTTTTGAAATTTGTGGAGTATTTGGCTATGTTCGATCCCGTCATGTGTGAGCACATTCGGAAAATCCGGGACAAAGAGATTCATGCACATTATTTGGGAAAAACAATACAGAATGAGATGATTCAACTGCTAAGTAACAGTATTCAGGAAAAGATTCTTGACGATGTCAAAACTGCAAAATACTTTTCTGTAGTGCTGGATTGTACCTCTGACGTGTCTCTGTTATGTTCTGCTACCAAAGCTAAGGAAAGAGAGGAGATCTGTCCCTACTATAAGACTCAGCTGAATCCCTACGATGTAACAGGGAACCTGATCCTGCGATCAGACCTGCTAAAGTCCTAATCTAGTCTGTACGGAGACCTATAGATTTGGGGAGGGAATCCCTACAAGTACTAAGGACTGGGAGGAATATGGGACACCTCCTAACAGAAATAGTAGCAGACAGACGAACAAACAAAATAGATAGAACCTAGAGGTCCGTAGACCAAGCAAACTAACAGAGTTAGATACAGAGCACAGGCTAGCTAGAAAGTAGATATACAATGAAGTCCAGCAAAGCCAGAAGGGCGGAGCAGGATTAAATAGGCCAACAAGGTCATGTGACCAGCAAAGGAAAAAAAACCTAACAGCAAGGTTCTAACAGTCTCATGTTGAACAAATGACTATCATTGTTCGGTTTGTTTCCACATCAGAAGACAAAAAGTTTGAAATTAAAGAGCACTTCTTGGGATTCATTCCTGTTTCTGATACAACTGGAGGTGGTTTGACAGCCGCTGTCTTGAACAAATTTGAAGAACTGTCGCTCTCTGTGGACAACTTACGAGGGCAAGGCTACGACAATGGGAGCAACATGAAGGGAAAAAACATTGGACTACAAAGACGAATTTTGGACATAAACCCACGTGCATTCTTTGTGGCTTGCAGCTCCCATTCTCTAAACTTAGTTGTCAACGATGCCGCTAAATGTTGTTTTGGAGCGACAACTTTTTTCCTGTTAGTTCAAAATCTCTACGTATTTTTCTCTTCATCAACTCAGCGTTGGGAAGTACTCGTGCGTCATTTGCCATCTCTGACTCTAAAACCACTAAGTGAAACAAGGTGGGAAAGTAGAATTGATGCTCTGGCCCCCCTCTGTTACCAATTGAGCGAAGTCCATGATGCCCTAATGGACATAGCAGAAAATATTAGTCTCACAGGAAGCTCTGGAAATGTCTCCTGGCTAGAAGCTCAAGGTCTTGCTAAACAAGTTGGAACCTTTTCTTTTGTTACATCTGTTCTAGTATGGTTCAACATTTTGTACGAAATCAATTTGACAAGTAAGTTACTTCAGTCTCAAGAATTTGATTTAGCTGCTGCTTCCCAACACCTTGACAAAATAAAGAAATATCTGCAATCATTAAGAAGCTATGAAGAGTTTGAGAAGCTGTTAGTTGATGCGAGGGAAATCTCAGAAGACCTTGGCATACCAGCTAATTTTGAGTCAAGTTCTGCACCAAAACGTTTAAAGAAAAAAAACAGACAGTTCTCTTATGAAGGGAAAGATGAGCCCATAAGAGATGAGAAACAGAGTTTCAAAATTAACTTTTACTTTGCGATCTTAGATACTGCTATAAATTCAGTTGATGAGCGGTTCACTCAGCTGAAAGAAATGGAATTAAAATTTGGATTTTTGGACCACATCCGTTCACTTGAGGGAAAACCAAGCAAATTTTTTCTGGATAAGTGTAAAGCTCTGGAAAAGTCTCTTACACACAACGAAGTAAAAGACATCGATGCCATAGAGCTATTTGGTGAACTGCAGGCAATGTCAAGACGTGTTCCAGAAGATTCATCACTAAAAGACGTTCTTGAACTTTTGCTTAAATCTGACTTGAAAGAAAGTGTCCCCAACCTGGTGGTGGCTCTAAGAATTCTTTTGACTCTGCCTGTGTCTGTGGCCTCAGGAGAGAGAAGCTTCTCAAAACTAAAGCTAATTAAAACATATTTAAGGGCAAATATGACGCAAGAGAGGTTGGTTGGGTTGGCAACAATTTCGATAGAATCTGAAGTTGCTAAACAAATTAATCTCGGTGACTTAGTGTCATCCTTTTCAAAAAAAAAAAGGCAAGGAAACAAAAATTTTAATTACCTATGGTCGTTTTTGTTTTGTGTTATTGATTACTTTGTATATATTTGTCCTATACAACTTCTCAGAAGATTAAAGAGTTAGGAGAGAGTTAATTAATCATTGTTGTTGTGGTTTATTTTGCTCCTAAATTTATATCCCAAGTTTTCATCTACTGCCAAGAATAGTAGGGGCGCAACAAAATAGTTTCGCCTAGGGCGCCGTAATCTCTCGGGCCGGCCCTGCTGATGCCGCCCACACCAAACCCAAGAACCAAGGCTCTGAAGAGTCCCATGGACTGGAATGGAGCAGAGGTAAATCATGCGCATTGCGGCTCCATTCAGGGTAATGAGAATGCCAAAGACCAGCAGAGCGCAGCACTCATCAATCTCCAGAGATCCTGTTAAGAATGAACAGAGTGGCAGTGTACATGATCGACCATCGATCCATTCATACTAGGCTCTTTAGAGCTCAGGTTCGTCTGATCGCTGAGGACCCCAGAGAATGGATCCTCAGTGATCAGAAAGTTATCCGCTATCCAACAGGTAGGGGATAACTGTAAAACTTGAGTATAACCCTTTAAGCTGGATGTACACAGCAAGCTTATTATGAAAGAGTGTTCTTTTCTGAAAATCGGGTAGTGTAAATAGAGGCCTCTAATCACTCGACGAACGAGCAAAATGCTTATTTGTTGGATAAAATTATTTTTAAGCAGGTTAAAAATCATTGTTCTCAGCAGCACATCATCCTTTGTAAAACGGACATGTCCTGCTGAGAACAATGGCAGTCTGTGTGCACATAAAGGTCTATTACTGAACATGTGCATAGGAAATGCGGTATGCCTGTGTAAACAGGCTATTAAACGACCACAGATTAGCAAATATCTAGCTGACTGGCGGTTGTTTAATGTCGCAAGTCACGTGGCATAAAACCGCCCTTACTCCTCATTCAGACAACTTTTTTTGCATTAAAGAAACAATGGACCATATTTCATCAGGGGAATAGATACAATTTTTATCCATTTTTGGTCCGTGTCGGTTTTTTACCATCAGTGTGGTATTTGTTTTCCCTGTATGAAAAAAAAAAGAAAAGAAAAACAGTTCCAAGATTTTCCATCTCATTAAACAGTAAAAGGAGACAGCACTCGGATGACACACGGAGGGCATCTGCGTTGCGTGCTGTCATTTTTCTTCAAGGACCCATTGATTTAAATGTGGAAGTTTGATAAGTGACTCAGATTAAAATCTGACATGTAGACTTGTAGACAATCAAATCAAACCCAAACCATCGTCATGCAAACAGTTCCACAAACTATAATGGGTACACGTTCTGTCCATGAAAAACACAAGCAGAACATGTACTTGAAAAATTTACGTCTGAATGAGGTTTTAGGCTATCGTCTAGGATTAGCTAGAGGTGGTCTACACTGTGTGCACAATTGGTATTTTTGATGATTAACTTTATTATTGAACAACTACAGTGCTATTGGCTAATACAAAAGGTTAATAAACCTGAATATTTAAGAAAGTAAAAGTGAGGTTTTGTTGTATCTGTGTGTGCAGAATTTTTGGGCAAATATTAGTGGGCAGAATTATTATGCAACTAAATGAAAAATGTAAATTTTACCATCTCATTTGTTTGTTTTCATCTCTTAAAGTGAGAATAATAACCAAACAACTCAACATGTACAAAATACATTTCTGACATTTAAAAAAATATATATCAGTGACCAATATAGCCGCCTTCTTTTCAATAAACCCATGAGCTCCATCCATGGAGTCTGTCAGTTTCTTAATTTATTGACTATCAACTTTTTGGGCAGCTCCAACCACTGCCTCCCCGACACTGTTCAGAGAGATGAACTGTTTTCCTTCATTGTAAATCTCCCATTTAAGAGGGGCCCACAAGTTCTCAATAGGATTTAGGTCCGGTGAGGAAGGGGCCGTGTCATTATTATTTTATTTTTAATCCCTTCACCCCAACGCCTGTTTTCACCTTCATGACCAAGCCAAATTTTACAACTGACCAATGTCACTTTATGAAGTAATAACTCTGGAACACTTCAACATTTTCCAGTGATTCTGAGATATTTTTTTAGTGACATGTTGTATTTAATATTAGTGGTAAATTTTGGTCAATATGACTTGCATTTATTTAATTTTCAAACTTTCAATTTTTATGTTCTTACACTACACTTATCTTACACTAGATAAAATAGATAATAAATAATATTTACCACATGACTACTTTACATCAGCATCATTTTTTAAACTATGTTTTTGTTCGAAAGTTAGAAGGGTTAAAAGTTAATCAGCAATTTGTTTTTTCATTTTTCAAACAAAATTTGCAAAATTATCTTTTTTTTTATTTTGAAGTGACTTTGAGGGGACTATGTGACAGAAAATGCCCAAAGTGACACCATTTTAAAAACTGTACCCCTCAAAGTGCTCAAAATCACATTCAAGAAGTTTATGAACCCTTTAGGTGCTTCACAGAATAAATTATACATAAAATTTTTCCCACAAGCAAATTTTGCTTTAGTCCCATATTTTTCCTTTTCACAAGGGTTACAGGAGAAAATGGATGGTGCAATTTGTTGTGCAATTTCACCGATGCTCTATACGTGGTAGAAAACTACTGTTTGGGTGCACTGCAGGGCTCGTGAAGGAAGGAGCATCATTTGACTTTTGGAGCGCAAAATTGGCTGGAATAGATAGTGAACACCATGTCGCGTTTGCAGAGTCCCTGATGTGCCTAAACAGTGGAAACCCCCCTCCACCAAGTGATGTCATTTTGGAAACTATACCCTTCAAGGAACTTATCTAGAGGTGTAATGAGCATCTTGAACCCACAGGCGCTTCACGGAATTTTATAACATTGAGCTGTGAAAATGAAAAAATCATTTTTTCCCGCAAAAATGTTGCTTTAACAGGGCTCAGAAAGGAAGCGCCAATTTAAATCTGAAGTGCAATTTTGGCTGGAATAGATTGCAGATGCCATGTGACATTTGAAGAGCCCCTGACATGCCAAAATAGTAGAAACCTCAACAAGTGACCCTATTTGGAAACAACACCTTTCAAGGAATTCATCTAGGGGTGTAGTGAGCATTTTTAATCCTCAGGCGATGCACAGAATTGCATAACATTGGGCTAAGTAAATGGAAAATTACCTTTATTGACTAAAATGTTGCTTTGACCCCAAGTTTTTAATTTTCAAAAGGGATAATAGGAGAAAATGAACGGTACAATTTGTTACGCAATTTCTCCTGAGTATGCCAATACCCCATAGATGGTCAAAACCTACTTTTGAGGCACAATGCAATATTGGAGTTCAGATTTTGCTGGAATGTTTTGAGGGTGCCATGTCACATTGGCAAAGCCACGGAGGTTCCAGAACAGCGGAGCCCTCCATAAGTCACCCCATTTTACAAACCACCCCCCATTGAATTCATCTAGGGGTGCAATGAGCATGTTGACAGCACATGTGCCTCGCAGAATTTTATACCATTGGGTGGAAGAAGAGACAATAATTTAATTTTTACCACTAAAATGTTGTTTTAGCCCCAAGTTTTTAATTTTTATAAGGGCTAATAGGAAAAATGGACCTCTCAGTTTGTTGTGCAATTTCTCCTGAGTGCGCCAATACCCTATATGTAATCGACCAATACTTTTCAGGCACAGTGGAAAGCTCGGAAGGGAAGGAGAGCTATATTGTGCTGCAGATTTAGCGGTTTTGGTTTGCGGGTGCCATGACCCACTGGAAGAGCCTGTGAGGTGCCAGAACAGCAGAATTCCTCCATAAGTGACCCCATTTTACAAACTACACCTTTCAATGAACTAATCTAAGGCTATGTGCCCACGATGCAGAAATGAAGCAGAAAATTTCTGCAGCATTTCTGCATCTCCCTGGCAGAAAAAACGCATGCAGATTGTGCATGCGTTTTTCCTGCAGAATACATGCGGATTCACATGCGTTTCCGCATGCAGATTGACAAGCGCTTTCCAGGCGATAGCATCACTTGGAAAGTGCTTGACAACTAGGTCACACTATATAAATCCATGCAAACGGCATGGATTTATACAGTGTGAACCGTAAAAATTAAAACAAATAAAGCTATACTCACCCCCGAGGCCCCGGTGTGTGCAGCAGCGCTCGTTCGTGTCTGGTTCCCGGCTGCCGGCATATCGCGAGACAGAGCGGTGAAGGGCCTGCGGTCACATGACTGTGACGTCACCGCAGGTCCTCAAGCGATGCCGGCATTCAGAGAGAAGCCGCTGGACAGGTGAGTATAAACTTTATTTGTTATTTTATTCTTTTTTTACAGGTACAATGGTACCCAGGTCTGGATGAGAGTCTCCTCTCCTCCAGAACTGGGTACCATCCGCACATAGAGACGCATACAAATGTACAGTCGGGGTTTCTATGCGTTTCAATGCAAGTCAATGGCGGGAGTTCCGCAGCGCTTCCGCAAAATTAAATGACATGCTGCGGATTTTTGTACGCAGCATAAACGCTGCGGAAAAATCCGCAGCATGTGCATAGAGCATGCGGAATCCCCTTGGGGACTATGGGGTGCGGATTACCTAGCGTTTCACAAGCGTTTCCGCTACGGAAATTCCGCAGCATAAACGCTTGAAAAACGCTACATGGGCACCCAGCCTAAGAGTTCAGTGATCATATTAACACCACGGGTGTGTAACAGAATGTTATACCATTGGGTAGTGAAGAAAAAATAATTACATTTTTATCACAAACATTTTGTTGTAGACAAATAAAGAGCTCCTAAGAGCCAGAAGAGCAGAATCCCCCTCAAGTGACCCCATTTTGGAAAGTATACCCCTCTTGGAATTTATCTACAGGTGTAGTGATGACTTTGACTACAAGGGTATTTTCCAGAAACAAGCAGCAGTGGATGTTGCTGAGTGAAAATTGCAAATCTGCCATTGTATTGCGCCAAGCTCATTTTTCCACTTTTATTATTGGTCAGAATTTACAAAATTGGCCTGGTTAGGAAGGTACAAACAGGCTGAGGGTGAAGGGGTAAAAACTTTATTCATTTAACACTATTATAATATAATTTTGTTCCCTTTTTTTCTATTTCAACCAACAACAAGATTAAAAATATTAAATTTTCACCCCTTGATGACCCATGCCATAATAGTAGCAGAGGCAGGAGTCCTTGGAGGACTTATGCTGTACTATTACACCGCTCTAAAAAACTGAACTAAATAAATGCTAGAACATTAGGACCAAAATAGATATTGAAGGAGTTAAAGGTTAGAAAAGAAAGAATAGTTTTACAGTAGATGACAAAGTACACACCTAGGACTACTCCCTTATGTGTTCCAGAATAGTTTGCAGTAAGCTTTGTGTACAGTTTCTGCTCCATTAACAACCGACTGGTGAGTAATATGGGGTTAGCATCCTAAAACCAGCAGGTTGAGAGATAGGAAAAGGCACAACCAAGAGCAGTGAGGCTAGTAATGTAAATGTTGATGGACTGGGCACCTGGGAATCACACATTACCACGCAATTGTGTGCTAGTATTCAAGTTACTTACAGCATCATGGCCACCATCAGGGTATTACTGCCCTTCTACTGTATGGGGCCGGGTGACCCCTCTCTTTGCTTCTGCTTACCGGGCCTCTTAGGGTATGTGCACACGATGCAGAAATGAAGCAGAAAATTTCTGCATCATTTCTGCTTCTCCCTGGCAGAAAAAACGCATGCGGATTGTACATTCCATTTTTCCTGCGGAATACATGCGTTTCCGCATGCGGATTGACAAGCGCTTTCCAGGCGATTTTAGCATCACTTGGAAAGTGCTTGACAACTTGGTCACACTATATAAATCCATGCAACCGGCATGGATTTATATAGTGTGACCGTATAAGAATGTTTAAAAATTAAAAAATAAAGCTATACTTACCCTCCGATGGCCCGGCGTGTGCTGCCGCGTTCGTTCCTGGCTTGTTCCTGGCTGCCGGGATATCGCGAGACACTGCGCTGAAGGGCCTGCGGTCACATGACTGTGACGTCACCGAAGGTCATTCAGTCTTGCATGCGAGCAGAGGGAAGGAGACCGGGGGCCGTCAGAAGGTGAATATAATCTTTATTTTTTATTTTATTCTTGTTTTTACAGCTTTTTTATGGTACCTGGGTGTGGAGGAGAGTCTCCTGTCCTCCACACTCGGGTACCATCCGCACATTAGAACGCGCCAATAACGCAAGTACAAATGCAGTCTTGCGGAATTGGCGCGTTCTAATGCAAGTCAATGGCGGCGAAAACGCCGCGTTTCCGCAAAATTAATGGACATGCTGCGGATTTTTGAGCGCAGCATAAACGCTGCGGAAAAATCTGCAGCATGGGCACAGCACATGCGGATTATCATTGGGGAACATTGTTGCCCTTCTACCAGCGTCCTGCAGCTGCGGAAACGCATTAAAAACGCATCGTGTGCACACAGCCTTAGGTACAACAGTTCGGCGCATGATGCACCTGGCGGATGGAAATGAGCGGCCGGGCGCATCATGGTCCTGACTCCGGTCATGTGACATGCTGTGCACTCATCTTCAATCCGGAGCAGAGCAGCATACGATGAGTTGCGGGGACAGCAGTGGGCGGTCAGGCAAGGCAGTGTGTGTGTGTGTGATAGTGAGGAGGCTGCTGAAGGGATTCTGCTGAGGGTCGGCTGGTGAGGGGATTCTGCTGAGGTGAGGCTGGTGAGGGGAGGCTGGTGAGGGGATTCTGCTTAGGGGAGGCTGGTGAGGGGATTCTGCTGAGGTGAGGCTGGTGAGGGGAGGCTGGTGAGGGGATTCTGCTGAGGGGAGGCTGGTGAAGGGGTTCTGCTGAGGGGAGGCTGGTGAAGGGGATTCTGCTGAGGGGAGGCTGGTGAGGGGATTCTGCTGAGGAGAAGCTGGTGAGGGGGTTCTGCTGAGGGGAAGCTGGTGAGGGGATTCTGCTGAGGGGAGGCTGGTGAGGGGATTCTGCTGAGGGGAAGCTGGTGAGGGGATTCTGCTGAGGAGAGGCTGGTGAGGGGATTCTGCTGAGGTGAGGCTGGTGAGGAGAGGCTGGTGAGGAGATTCTGCTGAGGTGAGGCTGGTGAGGGGGATTCTGCTGAGGGGATTTTGCTGAGGTGAGGCTAGTGAGGAGAGGCTGGTGAGGAGATTCTGCTGAGGTGAGGCTGGTGAGGGGATTCTGCTGAGGTGAGGCTAGTGAGGAGAGGCTGGTGAGGGGATTCTGCTGAGGTGAGGCTGGTGTGGGGATTCTGCTGAGGGGATTTTGCTGAGGGGAGGCTGGTGAGGGGATTTTGCTGAGGGGAGGCTGGTGAGGGGATTCTGCTGAGGTGAGGCTGCTGAGGGAAGGCTGGTGAGGGGATTCTGCCGAGGTGAGGCTAGTGAGGGAATTCTGCTGAGGGGAGGCTGCTGAGGAGATTTTGCTGAGGGGAGGCTGCTGAGGGGGAGGCTGCTAAGGGGATTCTGCAGGTGGAGCTGGGGTGGAGCCTGGGCGGATTGGGTCCTGAAATTCCTAGTGGCAGCCCTGTACAGCATACACTGATGCTCACCGATGTTTCCCCTAAAATAATATTTCTTACGAATTGTTTTTCTTTTTCTAATGTTATTATTTTGCCCTAAGATGCATTTGACCATATTTTTGGCTTTGTATTGTATAGAGCCATATTAGGGCTGCTATACAGGTATATGTAGCCTATGCTTTACCTCCATATCCCTGCTGTTGCAAAAATCATGGGAAATGTATACAACTATGGCATCATGGAGTCCATACTAAGGGAACAATATCTGTGTATGTACACAGCCTGAAGCCCACTAGAGCCTCTATGGCAGTGTACGGAGGTCCGACAGTTTATGCCCTATGAAGCTGTATAGGTCTGTGCCTGTGTAAACCTTTGACTTCTTCATCTGATTTATTGGTCAAGCTGTAGAAAAATATAAAGGAGATATAGTCAATCTGGATTTGGAATCCTAACCCTTTACATTATACAAATCGGCAAGGGAAAGTATACAATCTAACTTCAGACTTTGATCCTGAAGGTCAGGAAAGAGCAGGTGCTGAGAAAAATACGCTAATGTTTAGTGTTCAAACAAAGATACAAAGTTGTAAAAAAACACACAATAAAGATTAACTTCTGTTCACCTCCGATAGTCTTACTGTTAGAGGTTTATGTCAGGAGTATAAAGGTGCATTTACGCTGCACAATTATCTAGAAACAAGATTCCTGGGAACGCTCATTTCCCGATAATCCAGCAGTGAGAACAGGCTGCCGATCACCAGATGAACAAGCAAAACGCTCTTTTGGGTTCAACCCCTTAACAACCACCGATATGTATAAAAACGGCGGCCGCTAAGGGGCCTTAATCCCGCATCACCGTTTTAAAATAGCGATCGGGAATAAGAAAATAGCGCCACCCCACAGTCAAAATTCCTGCAGGTGACAGTGTGGCACCCCAGGGGTCTGGTTTCCACAGTAATGCAATGTTATGTCTGAGAGCAGGTGGGAGGTCTCTTGGTCAGGAATCCTATGCATGCCACACCTCCTGCCCAGTCCTGGGAGGGGAAGGACTTCCCCTATATAAACCTGGGGCTGAGGCAGGGTTAGAGAGTTCAGAGGGAGAGTTCAGTCAGGAGGGCTGACAGGGAGCTGTGGCTCCGGCTGGGCCCAGCTCCTGGGCCATGCCAGAAGTAGAGACAGAGAAAAGAAGCAGCTATGGGAAGAAACAACAGGAGCTCTGTGGGAGCAGTGTTACAAGGAGTCAGGGGCTGGCAGCTGCAGAGCTCGCCCTGACTGAGAAGATTTCTTACCGGACCCGGAGTCCGAGGCTGTGGGGACTAACTCCTACCCAGCAGCAGAATCCGTCAGGCAGGGGATTTCAGGTCCTCTGGCCAAGAAACCCGAAGGCACGGTCACATGCATGGGGCCAGCACCGCTGTCGTGGAGCGGAAGCTACTAGAAGGCCCCGAGTCACCGGCCATACGGGTGAGCACCACACGGTACACTCAGGGACGTGGGCTACTTATACTCGCTTCTAGCAAGGTAGCCAGAAGAGTATCGTTAGTTTGGGAGGCCTACAACTCCACCTGGCCAGGGGAGATCCCATCTGCTCAAGGACTGACCAGGCCCCAACCGCTAGCCAGTACTCCGGGAGGGTCTATCTTTGTCACCAGTAAAGACCCTGAACTACACCGCATCGTCTCTGAGTGGTTCCTGCTACCCCCATCATCCACGTCGGCTGCCCTGAGGCCATACCCCTCCCGTTGGGGGTTATACCATCCACGCTGCACCATCCTTCCACCGGCCTCAGCGGTCTGCCCTGCAGCGGCAGCTCCATAGCTGCATTCAACGGGTGGCGTAGTCGTCCATCATCTACCGCTGATACAGCGCCACTTAGTCTGACTCCCTGGGCACGGACCGGATCACCGCCACGAGACTACAACCCTCAAGAGATCTGGCTCCGGGTAAGCTCCCGCGTGCGCAACGCAGCGCGACACAGGCCCAGGGGCGCGTCAACCTTTGGCGTAGTCGGCAGGATTTCGTGCCCGCAACCACCGGGTACTGCGTGCCTGAAAAAGAGACTTTTCAAACTTACCTGTGGTGAAGATTCCCGCCATCCGGCGCCATTTTCAGCCTTCTTCCCGCCATCTGTGGAGTTTTCCCGCCGTTGGGCGCCATCTTGGGGACGCCGCGCGGGAAGAAGAGGGGCGTGGACTCCGAAAAGCCCGCGAGAACTGAAGCCCCGCCTCACGTCCGGACGTTGCGTAAGGTCCTGGAAGGAGCCCAGCAGACGCCGACGTCACAGGAGCGCGACGGAAGGTCCTCAACCATCCACTGCGGAGCCGCGGCCTACGGAAGAGGATCATCGCAAGGTAGGCCACGGTCCACTAGGGGGGAGGAAGATGTCGGATACGGAGGAGAGCTTCACTGCCTCAACCCCCGCCAGCGCCACCGCTGTTGCGGTCATGCCTTTCACCATGCCCTATATCCCGGGGGCAGCCTGGCTACCCCAGTACTCAGGGGAGTCACATACCCTGCATGACTTTAGAGACATGCTGGATAGCCTCTTCCAGGTGTACCCCCTCACAGAGGAGCAAAAAGTGAGCATCCTGGTGGCCCAATTAACCGGGGCAGCCCAAAGGGAGGTAAAGTCCTGGCCACCTGGGAGGAGGACTGTCGCAGAGATACTAACCCAGCTAACCGAGGAGGAGCTGCAGTACTACCAATACGAGGAAAGCCAAGAGGACCCAGACGGGTCTGAGGACTACCCTCAGGAGGGAGCACAAAGAGGACATAGCTACTGAAGGGAAGTAGCGTGAATAAAGAGCTGTACATAGTTACCCGTTAGGGTACAAGGACTGCTGCTAATTAAAATATGGTCCCCGTTGGGATTAGTGAATTGTTCCCCGTGTGTCCCTATCCCTTACCAGGCTGAGGACTGTGAGCAGCCATCCCCTATCCCTTACCAGGCTGAGGACTGTGAGCAGCCAATCCTTATCCCCACTGGCCGAGGACTGAGAGCGGCCATATCCTGTAAATAATTATGTGTTTCTAGTAATTTATAGGAGTCCTTGGTGGATTTACCGGGAATCCTTTGTACAGTTAGTGGAGCGTAACCCAGGATGGACTAAAAGACTGTTAAGGACTCGGGGCAGGACAAACCCCTACCTGGTTACGTCTCCCTGTTTTGGTGAAATGGACACCTTTGTTTCCTTCAAAGACTGCACCCGGTTGCGGACATGCCGTGACCACCTTTATGTGTTTTTCTTATTGTATTATTATTGTTATACCCTGTTATGTATTTCTAAAAATATGTTTAGTCCCGGAGTACTAAATTTCACTAGGGGGGAATGTGGCACCCCAGGGGTCTGGTTTCCACAGTAATGCAATGTTATGTCTGAGAGCAGGTGGGAGGTCTCTTGGTCAGGAATCCTATGCATGCCACACCTCCTGCCCAGTCCTGGGAGGGGAAGGACTTCCCCTATATAAACCTGGGGCTGAGGCAGGGTTAGGGAGTTCAGAGGGAGAGTTCAGCCAGGAGGGCTGACAGGGAGCTGTGGCTCCGGCTGGGCCCAGCTCCTGGGCCATGCCAGAAGTAGAGACAGAGAAAAGAAGCAGCTATGGGAAGAAACAACAGGAGCTCTGTGGGAGCAGTGTTACAAGGAGTCAGGGGCTGGCAGCTGCAGAGCTCGCCCTGACTGAGAAGATTTCTTACCGGACCCGGAGTCCGAGGCTGTGGGGACTAACTCCTACCCAGCAGCAGAATCCGTCAGGCAGGGGATTTCAGGTCCTCTGGCCAAGAAACCCGAAGGCACGGTCACACGCATGGGACCAGCACCGCTGTCGTGGAGCGGAAGCTACTAGAAGGCCCCGAGTCACCGGCCATACGGGTGAGCACCACACGGTACACTCAGGGACGTGGGCTACTTATACTCGCTTCTAGCAAGGTAGCCAGAAGAGTATCGTTAGTTTGGGAGGCCTACAACTCCGCCTGGCCAGGGGAGATCCCATCTGCTCAAGGACTGACCAGGCCCCAACCGCTAGCCAGTACTCCGGGAGGGTCTATCTTTGTCACCAGTAAAGACCCTGAACTACACCGCATCGTCTCTGAGTGGTTCCTGCTACCCCCATCATCCACGTCGGCTGCCCTGAGGCCATACCCCTCCCGTTGGGGGTTATACCATCCACGCTGCACCATCCTTCCACCGGCCTCAGCGGTCTGCCCTGCAGCGGCAGCTCCATAGCTGCATTCAACGGGTGGCGTAGTCGTCCATCATCTACCGCTGATACAGCGCCACTTAGTCTGACTCCCTGGGCACGGACCGGATCACCGCCACGAGACTACAACCCTCAAGAGATCTGGCTCCGGGTAAGCTCCCGCGTGCGCAACGCAGCGCGACACAGGCCCAGGGGCGCGTCAACAGCTGTACATGACAGCTAACAGCCTTCGGTATAGGCCCTGGATGGCTGTGGGGCCGATTAACCCCCTTAAATACTGATTGACAGCGGTATCTTAATTAGTAAAAAGGGGTTTAAAGACCCCCCTATGGCAAGATCAACCTCCCCGTGATTGTAATTGCGGGTGCCAATCATTGCCATGCTACCCTGAGGTCATGTGATGACCCCAGGGTACGGTGGCCAGTGAGATCCAGCTATAAGCTGGGTCTCATAGGCTGTGTCAGTGACTCACTGACAGATCTCATGCACTGCAGTACACCAAAACTGCAATGCATGAGACTAGTGATCAAAGTAAAAGAGGTACATATCCCACAGTGGGACTTAGTGAAAAAGCTAAAAAAAAACACAAAAAAGGGCACACAAATCACGAAAAGCTGTTTCGCCACTAAAATCGTAGCATTTGTGATAAAACAAAGTTAAACAAAAAAGTGCACATATTTGGTATCGGTGCATCCGGAACGACCTAATCTACAAAACTGCCATGTTATTTATTCCGCATATCGAATACCGTAGAAAAAATTTAAAAAAATACACCAAAGATGTCACTTTTTCATCATACTGACACATTTAAATAAAACGCAATTAATAGGTCAAATGTAAAAAAAATTGTAAAATAAAAACGCCAAACTGTCCCGCAAAAAACAAGCCCTAGTATGGCTCATTCGGGAAAAAATAGTCTGTAAAAGCATCAGAGCATAAAAAGATATATAAATCTGGTTTCGCTGTAATCGTACTGTCCTGATGAGCAAATCGGTCTTATCACTTTTACCGCCTGATGAACAGCGCAAAAAAAATAAAAAGTTAAAAACAATCTGTGAATTGCTGGTTTTTGTTCATTTTTTGTCTGCGTCTGAATAATCGGAATCAAAAAACATTATGTGCCCCAAAATGGTACCAAAAAAATCTCCAGCTCATCGGGCAAAAAATAAGCCCTCACACACCTGTGTTCACCAAAAAATAAAGTTATAGCGCTCAGAAGATGACGACGAAATAACTATATATTTTTTATTACAAAAGCATTTTTACTGTGTGATAGCACCAAAAGATAAAAAAAACTATATAAATCTTGTATCGCTGCAATCGTACTGACCCAAATAATAAATCCGCCTTATCACTTACACCGCATGGTGAACTGTGCAAAAATAATAATAAAAACTATTCTAGTAGTGCTGTCTAAAAGTTCATTATGTCTCCCAAAAATCGGAATAAGGCTCGGCTCACATTTATCCTGCGCTCTCCGCTGAGCGCTTACGTTGGGGTTTCTGTGTAACTCCACAAAACCGTGATTGAGACAAAACCCAGACGGAACCACTCACAGATGGCAGATGGAATCACTGTGGACTGATCTGTGTTTTGGTGGTGTCCCATCATTTTAGGTATCTTTTTAGCGCACAAGTGTGGGGACCACAGTTCTGTGCACGCCTAAAAAGATGGATACCACCGGAGCACACGCCAAACGGAATCCAAAATGTCTCTATATTCGACATTATAGTGAGTGGTTCGGTTGGGGGTTTCTTCTAAATGGCATTATTGTCGAATTTACATGGAAATCCTGAGGTGAGCGCTCAGCGTAGAACACAAGAAGGTGATCCAGCCTTATTCTGGAATTAATCGAAAAATATTATGTACCCCGAAATGTTACCAATAAAACCTTAATTTATCCCGCACAAATCCAGCCTCCTCTCATGTCCGTCATCTGTCACTGAAATCAGAATAAACCTTTCCCGTTTTAGGTCAATTAGGATTACCATAATGTTTAATATTTGCCAAATGCCAAAATATTGAGAGAGAATGTTTTAAGGTATTTTTATTACTTAATAGCAAAGTTTTACATACATTTCATTAGTATTTGGTACCATTGCCCTTAAAGTGAATGACTTTGGTCAAACATTTGGTATATCTTTCCACAAGCTTCTCACAATAGTTGGATAGTTGGTCGGAATTTTGGCCCATTCCTCCTGACAAAACTAGTGTAATTGATCCAGGTTTGTAGGTCGCCTTTATTTCACCTGCCTTTTCAGCTTGGCCCATAAATTTTCAATAGGATTGAGATCAGGGCTTTCTGATGGCCACTCCAAAACATTGACTTTGGTATCCTTAAGCTACTTTGTTACCATTTTAGCAGTATGCTTCGGGTCATTGTCAATTTGGAAGACCCATTTCCACCCAAGCTTTAACTTCCTGGATGTTGTCTTGAGATGTTGCTTCAGCATTGCTACATAATCTTCTTTTCTCATAATGCCGTCTATTTTGTGAAGTGTACCAGTCCCTCCAGCAGCAAAACAACCCCACAACATGATGCTGCCACCCCCGTGTTTCACAGTTGGGATGGTGTTCTTAGACTTCCAAGTTTCTCCCTTTTTCCTCCACACGCAACGATGGTCATTATGCCCAAAAAGTTCAATTTTAGTTTCATCAGACCACAGAACATGTCTCCAAAAATTAAAGTCTTTGTTTCTGTGTGCATTTGCAAACATTAATCTGGCTTTTTTGTGTTTCTTTTGGAGTAATGGCTACTTCCTGGCAGAGAGGCCTTTCAGCCCATGTTGACACAGTTCTCGTTTCACTGTGGTTATTGACACAATCTTACCAGCTTCCGCTATCATCTTCAAAAGGTCTTTTGCTTTGTCCTAGGGTTGATATGCATATGTCAGACCAAAGCACGATCATCTCTGGACACAGAACCTGTCTCCTTTCTGAGCGGTATTGTCACGGGTGTGTCAGAAGTGACAGACAGTCGCCTTGCAGTTGGTTGCATGAGATCTCTACATTTGGCATTACAGACACCTTCTTAGAGGCTGTCTCTCTAGGACCCAGTGGCTACCTTCCTCTGGATAATTAACACCCTGACCTGGATGTATAAATACCTGCTGCCTGCTAGAGGGAGGTGCTGGCGATACTCACATTACCCTTTGTGAAGGCTCGGAGCAAGTGCATTACTTCATCCTCTCTGGAGCTATGAGGACGGGTGTTAATCTCTCTTAAGTTGACTAAAAGCTAAGCTATCTTCCCTTGTTTGTTCCCCCTTGTTTTCTTTAGTTGTCAGTGAGGATCAACTAGCGCTCGCCCCCCTCCCTTCCCTAGCCAGGGCCAAACGCCAGGGAAAGACAGGGCGAGGTTTGCGTGCGGTGATTGGTGAAGAGCCAATATAGGGACGTTAGTGGAGATAGGGTGATAGTAGATCAGCCTAGGAGGTCTCCACTCCCTCTTTCCCTAGAGTCTGGGCTCCCTTTCCCTCTTCCCTTTGTGTTGCACTAAGTCTTTCCTTGCGTGACAGATATGATGGCTGGACATTCCCATCTTGTTTGTACTTGTATATAATTGTTTGTACAGATGAACGAGGCAACCTTCCGGTATCATGAAATTGTACCCAAGGATGAGCCAGACTTTTGCAAGTCCACAATTATCTTCCTGATATCTTGGCAGAATACTTCAGAGTTTCCCATGATGCTACACAAAGAAGCAGTGTGTGTTTCAGGTGTGCATTAAAATACATCCACAGGTTTGTCTTTAATTAACTCAGATGTTGAAGCATCCAAACACATGACATCATCATATGGGCAGACCAGAATTGTTTAAAGGCATAGTAATCTTAGTGTATGTAAACGTTTGACTTTGCAGTAAGTAATAAAAATGCCTTAAAACATTCTCTCTCATTATTCTGGCACTTGGCAAATATTAAAAATGATGGTAATCCTAATTGACCTAAAACGGGTAAGGTTTATTCTGATTTCATGTCAGCTATTGAGAAAAACATTCATATGTGTCTTTTTATATAGTGTATGTAAACTTTTCGTTTCAACTGTAGACCCCTCAAAGTCCATTTAAACCTGAACTGGTCCCTAAAGAAACAGGTTTTGTAAATTTCTTGAAAAAATGAGAAATTGCTAATAAATTTTAACCCTTCTAACAGTCTAACAAAATAAAATGACGTTTGAAAAATGATGCAGATGTACAGTAGACATATGGAAAATTTTATTTATTAATTATTTTGAGCAGCATAACTAACTGGTTTAAAGATATAAAGATTGAAAATTACAAATTTTTCAACATTTTTGCCAAAATTCTGTTTTTTTTTTTATAAATAAACGCAAAACATATCGACCAAAATATACCAATAACATAAAATACAATGTGTCACGAAAAATAATCTCAGAATCACTGGGATCCGTTGAAGCGTTCCAGAGTTAATACCACATGAAATGACACTGGTCAGATTTTAAAAATTTGGCCTTGTCATTAAGGTTAAAATTGGCTCGGTCACTAAGTGGTTAAAAGATCATCATGTTAGGTCCTGTGTAACCATGACCTGTGCTGCCGAGAACAATGGCAACCTATGTACACTGAACGATCTATTACAGATCCTTTGGTGTGCATATTAAATACAGTCTGTCTTTTTAATTAACCGCTTAGCGACGCCCCACTGTAGATAAACGTCGGCGCTTGCTGGGCTCTGTGCAGCGCCGACGTTTAAAAACGGTGGGTGGTCCCGCAACGCTCAGGACCCCCAGGGTCCTGCAAGCGCTGCGGTACCGGTTCAGAGCGATAGCTCTGACATGTGGCATCATGGGGACCTGATTGGATGTTAACCTGTTCCTATCTTCTAGATGCCGCGATCCATAGCGATCGCGGCATTTAAAAGATAGTGACAGCCGGTGGTCGGCGATCGGGACCCCCCACATACCTTAGCAGCGGCGGGGATCCCGGTGCTGTGACCTCTGACATCATGGAGACCTGATTGGCTCAGGTCTCGATGATGTCAGCATCACACCAGCCAATCAGAGAGATCACTAGGGAAGTTTGTTTTAGCAACAAACTTTCCCGGGCGATCTGGCTGATAAATACACTGTTTCTCCTCCGATCTCAGTGAGAGAGCAGAGGAGAAACAGTGTGACAAGAGCTGTCAGCCTTGCCACTGTAAAAGTGAAAAAAAAATAAAAAAAGAAAGTAAGGTTAGGGTTAGTCAGTCCTGTCAGATCAGTCGGTCCTGTTAGATCAGTCGGTCCTGTCAGATCAGTCGGTCCGGTCAGATCAGTTGGTCCTGTCAGATCAGTCGGTCCGGTCAGTTCAGTCGGTCCGGTCAGATCAGTCGGTCCGGTCGATCAGTCGGTCCGGTCCGTTCAGTCCGGTCCATTCAGTCCGGTCCGTTCAGTCCAGTCAAAAAAATATAAAATTAAAATGGCCCGTCAGACTTATACCGCAGAGGAGGTGTATGCCCTGCTATGTTCTGACACTGATGACAGTGCAATCTCAGATGGAGATATGGATTTTGAGGGCTTTAGTAGCGGCGACACTGAGAGCTCAGAAATGAGCAGTGATTCTGGTCCATCCTCAAGCCCAAGGACCAGTACAGCAATAGGGGCAAATAGCGCTACTGGAGAAACGTCTCCAAATCAGGGAACACTGCCCAGTACAAGCGCTGTCCCTGCTACTAGTGAATTTGCGCACGCCAGTGTACAAGGGGCTTTGCCACATGATCTAGCATTTCCCAGATGGGAGGCTTCGGATTCGGTTGCTCCATTCAGCCCTGATTTCAACGCCATTCCTGGTATAAATGTGGAGGTGGAAGATTTTTGACCAATTCATTTTTTTAATTTGTTTTTTACAGACCGCTTGCTAGAGCATATTGTCGTGCAAACAAATTTATACGCATCCCAATTCATAAGCCAGAATCCCCGATGTTACTATGCTAGGGCAAATTTATGGACACCAACTAATGTCCCGGAAATAAAAATTTTTTTAGGACTTACATTTGCCATGGGGCTTGTTAAAAAACCGAGCATTCGATCCTACTGGTCCAACCACCCTGTTCAAGCCACCCCTATGTTTTCAGTCGTTCTTACTAGGACCCGTTATGAAATGCTCATGCGGTTTTGGCATTTTAACGACAATAGTCAATGCCTGCCCAGAAATGCCCCAGAACATGACAGGTTATATAAAATTAGACCCATCATTGAAAATTTGTAAGAAAAATTCTTAAGGCTCTACACCCCAACACAAAATATTTCTATAGATGAGTCCCTTGTAAAATTCAAAGGAAGACTGCACCTCAAGCAATTTATCCCATCTAAAAGGGCAAGGTTTGGAATAATGATCTATAAAATGTGCGAAAGTTGAACCGGATACACATCCGCTTTTCGCATATATGAGGGGAAAGATAGCCAACTAAACCCACCAGGATGCCCTACTTATCTGGGGACATCTGGAAAAATTGTTTGGGAGATGATAAGTCCATTTTTTCAAAAAGGCTACAATCTATATGTGGACAATTATTACACCAGCATACCCCTATTTAAAAGTCTGGTTGAACACAACATCGGGGCTTGTGGGACCATCCGTAAAAACAGTCAGTTGTTTCCACAACCATTGGTCAACCAAAAGTTTCAAAAGGGGCAGTCAGGGGCTGTACGCAACAGAGAGCTGCTTGCCCTGAAATATAGGGATAAGAGGGATATTTTTGTCCTCAGCTCGATCCACACAGATGCCACAAGGGCCACTGTAGAACTAGGATCCACCACTCCGAAGCAAAAACCTGTGTCAGTCATTGACTACAACAAACACATGGGGGTGTGGACCTTGCAGACCAGGTTCTACAGCCATACTAGGTATCAAGAAAGTCCTATACCTGGTTTAAAAAGTTGGTTATTTATTTGTTTCAGGTGGCCACATACAATTCTTTTGTGTTGTACAAAAAAGCAGGAAATTCCGATCCTTTTCTTGATTATCAAGAAAAGGTAATTGAAAATCTTGTTTTTCAAAGTGTTAGCCCAGCTCATCCATTAGAATCTGAGGATGTGAAAAGACTCACTGAGCGACATTTTATTGCACTTATTCCAGCAACGGAAATAAGAAGGAACCCCCAGAAAAGAGGTCGTGTATGTACTAAGAGAGGAATGAGGCGTGATACCCGCTACTATTGCCCACAATGCCCATCATTGCCAGCCTTATGCGTCACTGACTGCTTTAAAATCTT
Organism: Phyllobates terribilis; assembly: GCF_046119375.1. NCBI lineage: Eukaryota > Metazoa > Chordata > Amphibia > Anura > Dendrobatidae > Phyllobates > Phyllobates terribilis. The sequence continues at coordinate 211,743,452 of NW_027362762.1, forward strand.
CCACACAGAACCACGTTTTTAAACTGTAAAAATGTATCCCAATTTGTCATTCAAACATTTGGTTCATTTAGTGAATGACACATTCGAGTAGAGCTCACTTAATTTCCAGGGGGTTGCTTCTGGAAATCATCCATTGAGTTAAAATGGTCACTAAACCCATAGATGAATTCCCAGAGGGGTGTCATTTCCAAAATGGGGTCACTTCAGGGGGGATTCTTTAGTTCTGGTACTTAGCGCCTCTGAAAAGTGCCAAAACAGCAGAATCCCCCCCTGAAGTGACCCCATTTTGGAAATGACACCTCTCTGGGAATTCATCTATGGGTTTAGTGACCACTTACCTATCTACTTATTTTCCCACCACTAGATTAATTTATACAGTGGAGTAGATTGTAAAATTTGGTCACTTGTTGGGGGTTTCCTCTGTTTAGGCACTTCAGGGGCTCTCCAAATGCAACATGGCGTCCGCTATCGATTCCAGTCAAATTTCCATTCCAAAAGTCAAATGGCGCTCCTTACCTTTCGAGCCATGCCGTGCACCCAAACAGTGGCTTTGCACCACATATGGGGTATCAGCGTGCTCAGGAGAAATTGCACAACACATTTTGGGGTCCATTTTTTCTGGCTGCCCTTGTGAAAATTAAAAATTTGAGGCTAAAGTAGCAGTTTTGTGTTAAAAATGTGTTTTTTTATTTTCACACTTCAACATTATAAAATTCTGTGAAGCCCCTGGGGGTTCAAGGTGCTCACCACACATCTAGATAAGTTCCTTGAGGGGTCTAGTTTCCAAAATGGGGTCACTTGTTGGGGGTTTCCTCTGTTTAGGCACCTCAGGGGCTCTCCAAATGCAACATGGCGTCCGCTATCGATTCCAGTCAAATTTCCATTCCAAAAGTCAAATGGCGCTCCTTACCTTCCGAGCCATGCCGTGCGCCCAAACAGTGGCTTTGCACCACATATGGGGTATCAGCGTGCTCAGGCGAAATTGCACAACACATTTTGGGGTCCATTTTTTCTGGCTGCCCTTGTGAAAATTAAAAATTTGAGGCTAAAGTAGCAGTTTTGTGTTAAAAAGTTAAATGTTCATTGTTTTCTTCCACATTCCAAAAATTCCTGTGAAGCACCTGAAGGGTTAATAAACTTCTTGAATGTGGTTTTGAGGACCTTGAGGGGTGCAGTTTTTAGAATGGTATCACTTTTGGGTATTTTCTGTCATAAAGGCCCCTCAAAGTCACTTCAAATAAGATGTGGTCCCTAAAAAAATGTTTTTGTAAATTTTGTTGTAAAAATGAGAAATCGCTGGTCAACTTTTAACCCTTATAGCTTCCTAACAAAAAAAAATTTTGGTTCCAAAATTGTGCTGATGTGAAGTAGACATGTGGGAAATGTTATTTATTAACTATTTTGTGTGACATATCTCTCTGATTTAAGGGCATGAAAATTCAAAGTTTGAAAATTGCAAAATTTTCAAAATTTTCGCCAAATTTCAGATTTTTTCACAAATAAACGCAAGTTATATCGAAGAAATTTTACCACTATCATGAAGTACAATATGTCACGAAAAAACAGTCTCATAATCAGGGGAATCCGTTGAAGCGTTCCAGAGTAATTACCTCATAAAGTGACAGTGGTCAGAATTGAAAAAATTGGCCCGGTCACGAAGGCAAAAACAGGCTCTGGTGTGAAGTGGTTAAATGACTGACAATCAGCAATAAGGTGGCTGATTGGCGCCTGTTTAATGCAGTAAGTCAGATGGTGTTAACCCACCTTTACATTATGTTCACACGTGGTGTTTTTATTGCAACCAAAATCTAAACTCTTGGCAGCATGGGCGTACCCAGGATCAAAACTAGGGGGGAGGGGGGGCAAGCCATGGTCACAGATACCGAAGAGAAATATACAGTTATATGAAAAAGTTTGGGCACCCCTATTAATCTTAAGCTTAATGTTTTATAAAAATTGGTGTTTTTGCAACAGCTATTTCAGTTTGATATATGTAATAACTGTTGGACACAGTAATGTTTCTGCCTTGAAATGAGGTTTATTGTACTAAAAGAAAATGTGCAATCTGCATTCAAACAAAATTTGACAGGTGCATAAGTATGGGCACCTCACCAGAAAAGTGACATTAATATTTAGTAGATCCTCCTTTTGCAAAAATAACAGCCTCTAGTCGCTTCCTGTAGCTTTTAATGAGTTCCTGGATCCTGGATGAAGGTATTTTTGACCATGCCTCTTTACAAAACAATTCCAGTCGATGGTCGCCGAGCATGGACAGCCCTCTTCAAATGATCCCACAGATGTTCAATGATATTCAGGTCTGGGGACTGGGATGGCCATTCCAGAACATTGTAATTGTTCCTCTGCATGAATGCCTGAGTAGATTTGGAGCGGTGTTTTGGATCATTGTCTTGCTGAAAGATCCATCCCCTGCGAACTTCAACTTTGTCACTGATTCTTGAACATTATTGTCAAGAATCTGCTGATACTGAGTGGAATCCATGCGTCCCTCAACTTTAACAAGATTCCCGGTGCCGGCATTGGCCACACAGTCCCAAAGCATGATGGAACCTCCACAAAATTTTACTGTGGGTAGCAAGTGTTTTTCTTGGAATGCTGTGTTTTTTTGCCGCCATGCATAACGCCTTTTTGTATGACCAAACAACTCAATCTTGGTTTCATCAGTCCACAGGACCTTCTTACAAAAAGAAATTGGCTTCTCCAAATGTGCTTTTGCATACCTCAGCCGACTCTGTTTGTGGCGTACTTGCAGAAACGGCTTCTTTCGCATCACTCTCCCATACAGCTTCTCCTTGTGCAAAGTGCGTTGTATAGTTGAACGATGCACAGTGACACCATCTGCAGCAAGTTGATGCTGCAGCTCTCTGGAGGTGGTCTGAGGATTGTCCTTGACTGATCTCACCATTCTTCTTCTCTGCCTTTCTGATGTTTTTCTTGGCCTGCCACTTCTGGCCTTAACAAGAACTGTCCCTGTGTTCTTCCATTTCCTTACTATGTTCCTCACAGTGGAAACTGACAGGTTAAATCTCTGAGACAGCTTTTTGTATCCTTCCCCTGAACAACTATGTTGAATAATCTTTGTTTTCAGATCATTTGACAGTTGTTTTGAGGAGCCCATGATGCCACTCTTCAGAGGAGATTCAAACAGGAGAACAACTTGCAAGTGGCCACTTTAAGTAGCTTTTCTCATGATTGCATACACCTGGCTATGAAGTTCAAAGCTCAATGAGGTTACAAAACCAAAAAAAGTGCTTTAGTACATCAGTGAAAAGTAGGTAGGAGTATTTAAAACAAGAAAATGATAAGGGTGTCCATACTTATGCACCTGTCAAATTTTGTTTGAATGCAGATTGCACATTTTCTGTTAGTACAATAAACCTCATTTCAAGGCTGAAACATTACTGTGTCCAACAGTTATTACATATATCAAACTGAAATAGCTGTTGCAAAAACACCAATTTTTATAAAACATTAAGCTTAAGATTAATAGGGGTGCCCAAACTTTTTCATATAACTGTATATATATAGTACAATGCAAAGATTTCACTTCTTACATTACATGAGTGATATCTATTGTAAATTCCACAATAGCTCAGAAACCGGCGAATCGCTCCACACAGTATACTGGCCGCCATAAAATGCCCCATACAGGATACTGGTCCCCATATAACACTCCATACAGGATACTGGCCCCCATATAATGCTCCATACAGAATACAGGCCCCCCATATAACACTCCATACAGGATATTGGCCCCCATATAACGCTCCATACGGAATACTGGCCCCCATATAACACTCCATACAGGATACTGGCCCCCATATAATGCTCCATACGGAATACTGGTCCCCATATAACACTCCATACAGGATACTGGCCCCATTATAACGCTCCATGCAGGATACTGGCCCCCATATAACGCTCCATGCAGGATACTGGCCCCCATATAACGCTCCATGCAGGATACTGGCCCCCATATAACGCTCCATGCAGGATACTGGCCCCCATATAACGCTCCATACAGAATACTGGCCCCCATATAACGCTCCATACAGAATACTGGCCCCCATATAACGCTCCATACAGAATACTGGCCCCCATATAACGCTCCATACAGAATACTGGCCCCCATATAACGCTCCATGCAGGCTGTTCCCCACACATAATGCCTCATGCAGGCTGTTCCCCCCCACATAATGCCCCACGCAGGCTGTTCCCCCCACATAATGCCCCACGCAGGCTGTTCCCCCCCATATAATGCCCCATGCAGGATGACACCCCCCCTTCCTTATAATGCCCCATGCAGGATGTCACCCCCCCTTATAATGCCCCATGCAGGATGTCACCCCCCCCTTATAATGCCCCATGCAGGATGTCACCCCCCCCTTATAATGCCCCATGCAGGATGGCACCCCCCCTTATAATGCCCCATGCAGGATGTCACACACCCCCCCCAACCCCTTATAATGCCCCATGCAGGATGTCACACCCCCCCCAACCCCTTATAATGCCCCATGCAGGATGTCACACACCCCCACCTCACCCCCCTCCCTTATATTGCCACAGGCCTCCATATAATAAAAAAAAAAATCAAATACTCACCTCACATCTCACCTGCTGCCGCTGCTCCGGACTCCAGCGTCGCCGGCCTCATCCCGCTCTGCGCTGTGACTGCTCACAGTGCAGCAACCGCGGAGGATGCAGGAGCTGCTGCGGAGGCACGGGGAGGGGTAAGTATTGTGCCGGGTGCCGGGGCCATGAGCAAGCGGGGGGGGGGGGAGTGGGCGCTGACGGTGAGGGGCCCCCCCACCTGCTCAGGGCCCTGGCATTTGCCCAGGTGCGCCGGGTGCTTGCATGCCTGCTTCTGGGGGGGTGGGCAGCTGCCCCCCCCCGCCCCACAGTGGGTACGCCCATGCTTGGCAGTAAAAATGCTACATATAAAACTCCGCTATTTACATAGTTCAGACAGCTCAAGCTTAAAGTATATAATGTTCATCCTAACACCAAGATTAAATAGTCAAATTAACATTATACATCATCTTCCTCAGTTCTAAGAGATCTATTTTTAATGTAGACAGTTTGTATTTCGAAATCTGGTGACAGATCTGCTTTAATGTGGCTGTATTTGGACACCAATATTAAGGAAGAAGGTCCTAACTCTACTGCATGTCTCAAGGATCTATGGTGCTGTTAGTCCAGGTCTTAAAAGGTATCTTATCAGGATTTTGGTATGTATCTGAGAACAGCATGACGTAAGGGCTGAGACCCCAATTCCAGCGATGTGTCACTTACTGGTCTACATGCTGCCATTTTGATACAATCAGCATTTTCTCTGCTGCTGATCTCGCAGTGCTTAGAATACTGAGCTCTGTAAAACCCTGCCAAAACAAAGGATTGGCAGCTTTCTAATATGATGCGCCACTTTTGGGGCGGCTGCAGGCTGGTATTTTTAGGCTGGGAAGGGATACCCAATAAAATTTAGCTTTTAATAATTACCATTAAAAGTGTACTTAATAGTCCAAATGGGACAAAACATAACTGAACATATCAATAAAAACATCATATGGGGGAGGGATAGTAAGGGTAACAAAATGTACAGTCAGGCTTACCGTATATAGCCCTTATGGGATGGATTACCCTACCTAACAGCGGAGTGTTTTCACCCTAACGATACGGATTGGTGTCCCCTCTCCACGGAGGCTGTCCCTCACCTGTCCCTAAGTCTCCCTAAGCAGACACACGGATAACATCATACGTATTGACCAAAATCAAATACAATCATGTCATAATTGACATGCTGAATATCACACAGCATTTATGTTAGTAGGGGAAGAAATGCAAAAACAGAGGGAAATATATCCCATAATTATCGTCAGTGGGATCAGATCTAGCCCCCCAACACTAGTGTATATAAGTGGGAGCCACACAAAAATCACTCACAAGATCCCAGACAATGAAACAAAAATACATCGGTCAAAGATACAAAAGGAATGGACTTATCTGGTCTCTAGTCCATCTGAAGGTCCCAGCAGATGCCTTGGATGATAATTCTTTAGGCCCCTCAATAAGTGGCTGTATAGTCCCAGACAAAATCTAAATTCACAATTGTGGACTTCACAAAGAATTTCCAGTCAAAACGGGCACCCACTTTCTGAGGAGAAATTGTTCCTCTGTATCTGACTTCTTTCATAGGGCAAAGGACTTAAAGGAGCGATTCATTGATTGAGACTATCCAACTAAGATGGTCAATAAAGCATATAATCATGCTTTGCAACAGGACAGGTCCAAATTGCTTGTACCTTGAGCTAGGTCCGAACAGACCCCTTTAACTAGATTGATCGGGACGTATGATGATCAACACCCAAGGATTATGACAATTTTGAGAAAATACTAGGGCATTCTAAGGACTGACCCTGACATATCTAAGTGGATTACTGACTACCCATCTGTTACCTTTAGGAAAGGCAGATCAGTTAAAGATCATCTGGTACATAGCCACTTTGTTCCACCTAAAAAAGAGGGAACCTGGTTGGATAGAAGGTCGGTGGGATATATTTCCCTCTGTTTTTTTGCATTTCTTCCCCTACTAACATAAATGCTGTGTGATATTCAGCATGTCAATTATGACATGATTGTATTTGATTTTGGTCAATACGTATGATGTTATCCGTGTGTCTGCTTAGGGAGACTTAGGGACAGGTGAGGGACAGCCTCCGTGGAGCGGGGACACCAATCCGTATCGTTAGGGTGAAAACACTCCGCTGTTAGTTAGGGTAATCCATCCCATAAGGGCTATATACGGTAAGCCTGACTGTACATTTTGTTACCCTTACTATCCCTCCCCCATATGATGTTTTTATTGATATGTTCAGTTATGTTTTGTCCCATTTGGACTATTAAGTACACTTTTGGTAATTATTAAAAGCTAAATTTTATCGGGTATTTTTTCTCTGTCTGGTTCACATAATATTGTATACCCCTTTTTGCCAACTTGATTTGGCTTGGTTTGTCTTGGTTTTTCTAGGCTGGGAAGGGACCTTTCCAGTCTTATAATATCAGACCACAGCTGTCGGCTTTCCCTTAGCTGGTTATCAAAATAGGGGGGACCCCATGTTGTTTTTTTCATTTATTTATTTAATCATGAAAAGCTGCTGGATAAGCTCCACACACGAGACACTAAAGCAAAGATGTCAAAATCAAATACACAGTGGACCAAAATTGAAAACTTGGACAAAGTCTTGATATTTATTTTAAAAAAATCTACAATTGAGGCAGTTATTCCTTATCATCAAATATAATGATGAACCTTTTCATATGGGGTTGTTCCATGAACAAAGTACATATTAGCACCGTGGGCAGCACCGTGGCTCAGTGGTTAGCACTGCAGTTCTCCGGTTTCCTCACACACTCCAAAGACATACTGATAGGGAATTTAGATTGTGAGCCCCAATGGGGACATTGCCGATAATGTCTGTAAAGTGCTGTGGAATTAATGGTGCCATATAAGAAAGTAAAATAAATAAATTAATAGATTATAAGAGTCATATCACACGACGGGAGCATTGGGTATTTCCTTGTGGGCAGAGGCATACAAAGAAATCACCGGGCCCCATAGCAGATGTTCTAATTGCCCCCCACCCCTCCAAAAAACCCTTAATATTCGGTGGGGTCACAGAAGAACATATCTCAGAACTTTAAAACATTTACAAAGTAATTTTCCTCCTAGTGATGAAGCCCCTAGATTGCCCTTCATTGCCCCCATAAAGTGTGATGCCAACAAAAGTGCCCTCCAAACACAGTATGATACCCCCACAGTGAATTCCTCCACATGCACAGTATGAGGACCTTATTGTACCCTACCCCCTGCTCAACATCCCTGGCAAAGTATGGTGACCCCAAATATAGTATGATGCTCCAACTGTGATCCCCACACAGCCCTCCACACAGTATAATGGTCCCAACTAGCTCTACACACTGTAAAAGAGGTTCCACATAGTCCTCCATACAAAATAATGGGCCCCATATAGTCCTCCATACAGCATAATGGCCCCACATAGTCCTCCATACAGAATAATGGCCCCTGTTACGCACACGCCCGGACTGACTGGCGTGAGAGTGATTAGTGATCCCACTGGACCATGAACCGAGGAGTGCCTGGAGGGGCGTGACTAAGCATCAACTCGGTCTGACCAAGGTCACACGGCAGCTCAGTCGACTCCGTGAACCAGGGAGGAACCAGGTGCTACTCCAGGTCAGACCCCAGTCACAGCTGTTGACCCACACCGGGGAATGCAGGAACAGGCAGGTTAGGCTGGCATACAGACAGGTGGGTACTGGCAGGCACGGCTGGTATGCAGACAGGTGGGTATTGACAGGCACGGCTGGCATGCAGACAGGTGGGTTGTTACGCTCGCGCCTGGACTGACTGGCGTGAGCGTGATTAGTGATCCCACTGTACCATGAACCGAGGAGTGCCTGGAGGGGCGTAACTAAGTATCAACCCGATCCGACCAAGGTCGCACGGCGGCTCAGTCGACTCCGTGAACCAAGGAGGAACCGAGCAGAGGGACCAGGTGCTACTCCAGGTCAGACCCCGGTCATAGCTGTTGGCCCACACCGGGGAATGCAGGAAGAGGCAGGTTAGACTGGCATACAGACAGGTGGGTACTGGCAGGCACGGCTGGTATGCAGACAGATGGATACTGGTAAGCATGGCTGGTATGCAGACAGGTGGGTACTGGCAAGCACAGCTGGTATGCAGACAGGTTGGCACTGGCAAGCACGGCTGGTATGCAGACAGGTGGGCACTGGCAAGCCCGGCTGGTATGCAGACAGGTGGGTACTGGCAAGCACGGCTGGAGTGCAGACAGGGAGATACTGGCAAGCATGGCTGGGGAGCAGACAGGGAGGTACTAGCAGGTTGGAGCGCAGGCTGGATAGGGTCCAGTACAGACTGGGAGACAGGAACAGAGCGGCGGATGTGGTAGACAAGCAGAGTAAAGCGAAACCGCTGGAGCGGAGGACAAGGCAGAGCAGAGCAGAAGGTGCAGGCAGGCAGGACAGGGCTCTGTTCACATGGAACAGACTGGAAAATACAGGAAGATAGTTAGAACACAGGAGGTAGATACGGAGGCAGGGAAACGGGACAAGCAGAACCAGATACATACAAGGTACTTACTATGAAGTAGCGAGTGGACACAAAACTCACAAACAGAAGTACAGAGACAACGAGTTGTAGTTAGGTGCAGGTTCAGACACTGCAGGAAAAGGGAAGGTTCGGACATAGAGACAAAAAGGTAACGGGCTAGGACACAGTTCAGACAAGAACTGAACCAGGAACAAGATACAGGAATGAGCCTGGGAACTCAGCCCCCAGGGAGGCAGAAACAGACTAGAAGTCACAGATACAGGCAACAGGCCTGGGTATACAACCCCCAGGGTGGCAGAACAGACTAGAAGTCACAGATACAGGTAACAGGCCTGGGTATACAGCCCCCAGGGTGGCAGAAACAGACAAGATACAGGACAGGACCTGGCAACTCAGTTGCACAGAACACACTGTAAGAAAGTGTTGCTCAGGCACCTCCTACTGGGTGGAGGGGGTTTAAGTATCCAGTGACTCACAGCAATAGGCTGAGGAGGCATTAGGAGTGTGCACACAGTAACTATAAGAAACAGGCAGTAACCGCACCGCCGCCCTAAGCAATCAGACATGAGACATGCACACAGCAGGTACTGAAGCAAAGTATGCAGCCTGGACTGATAGGTAAGATGGCGGTCTTGCATGGTGGGAGGTGGTAAGACATGCTAGCATGCCGCCAGGGATGTTACAGCCCCCACATAGTCCTTCATACAGTATAATGGGCCCACATAGTCCTCCATACTGAATAATGGCCCCACATAGTTCTCCATACAGAATAATGGCCCTCACATAGTCCTACCTACAGTATAATGGGCACCACATAGTCCTCCAAACAGTATAATGAGCCCACATAGTCCTTCATACAGTATAATGGGCACCACATAAAAAAAAAAAAATTCTCTCCTCTCCTCATTCCCCCGCTGCTCCAGCCTGAAGCTTGGCACTCTGAAGCTCTTCATTGCTCACAGCAGGCACTAATTAGTGACATCATCGCGTCTGCTGCGCAGAGACGTCAGACAAAGAGGGAGAATGATCTGGGAGGGACCAGATGGGTTCCCTCTTCCATCATTGCTTTCAACTGCATTGGCATCCAGGATGGGGGAGTCATGTCATCAGCTGGTGTAGGTCCACTGTGTTTTATCAAGACCAAAGTCAGCGCAGCCGTCTACCAGGAAATTTTAGAGCACTTCATGCTTCCCTCTGCCGACAAGCTTTTTGGAGATGGAAATTTCATTCTCCAGCAGGACTTGGCACCTGTCCACACTGACAAAAGTACCAATACCTGGTTTAAAAACAACAGTATCACTGTGCTTGATTGGCCAGCAAACTTGCCTGACCTTAACCCCATAGAGAATCTATGGGGTATTGTCAAAAGGAAGATGAGAGACACCAGACCCAACAATGCAGACGAGCTGAAGGCTGCTATCAAAGTAACCTGGGCTTCCATAACACCTCAGCAGTGCCACAGGCTGATTGCCTCCTTGCCACGCCGTATCGATGCAGTAATTGATGCAAAAGGAGCCCCGACCAAGTATTGAGTGCATTTACTGAACATACATTTCAGTAGGCCAATATTTTTCAAGCTGGTGTTATAAAGTATTCTAATTTACTGAGATAAGGACTTTTGTGTTTTCATTGGCTGTAAGCCATAATCATCAACATTCACAGAAATAAACACTGAAATAGATCCCTCTGTGTCTAGTGACTCTATATATGAGTTTCACTTTTTGTATTGAAGAACTGAAATAAATAAACTTTTTGATGATATTCTAATTTAGTGAGAAACACTTGTATAATCAGGGCCATTTAATTTCAATTAAGGTGTCCAGCATTGAGCAAATACCCTAATGGAAAATAAACAGACCCTCACTATAAATAAAGGGATACGTCTGATGGTTTTTGTATCCATCATGCGACAAATACAGCTTGCACAAAACTGATGGTTGTTCTGGACTCTCCGTCAGAAGACACCACATCCATATCGCTCAGCTCCTTCTCCATCACTTGGATTGTGGACACATACACCCCACGAGTGCACCAAAGATTGGGACACAAGGACACACAATCCAGTACCCAGCACAACGGGACGGACTTTTTTTGGCATTTTGCCAGGATCTCTATTAAGCATAGTGCAACACTCTGCAGGACATTTGCCAGGGTCTCCATCTAGCAAAGTACAACGCTCTGCAGGACATTTACCAGGATCTCTATTGAGCACAGTGCAATACTCTGCAGGACATTTGCCAGGATTTCTATTGAACATAGTGCAAGAGCATAGTGCAACGCTCTGCAGGACATTCGCCAGGATTTCTATTGAGCATAGTGCAATGCTCTGCAGGACATTTGCCAGGATCTCTATTGAGCAAAGTGCAACGCTCTGCAGGACAGTTCATTTGGAGCGAACAAAAGGATCATCAGCATATAAAAAGGTAGGAAACACAGTTTTCTGGAACCTTTACCTATATATTCAATTGGTTTATATCCATATGAAAAACTGATATTATTTTTACATTTTAGAAATGAACTTCTTAGCGCATCTCTAATTTTTTACATGGGATTTTTACTGGTTTCACTAGTCTGCACTTAGGCAAAGTTGCTCTTGAGTTTGCAGCTTGGAAGTTAACAAACACAGCGCTAGTGCAAAACCTTTTTTCAGTACATGCATATGGCACCAAAAACATCATCAGTAAATAAATACGTCACCAGTAGTGATGAGCGAGCATGTTCGGTTTACCCTTTCAGCGAGTATACTCGGGCGCTTACCGAGTATCTTCAGTGTACTCGGTGATACGTTTGAATCACTCCCGTGTGCATGATTTGCGACTGTTTGACAGCTTTAATACATGTGAGGAAAGCGAAAGAAACAAGCATTCCTCACATGTATTAAAGCTGTCAAACAGTCGCAAATCATGCACACGGGAGTGATTCAAACATATCACCGAGTACACTGAAGATACTCGGTAAGCGCCCGAGTATACTCGCTGAAAGGGTAAACCGAACATGCTCACTCATCACTAGTCACCAGAACCACCATCAATACATGAATATGTCACCAGAACCACCATCAGTACATGAAAGCATCACTAGATCCACCATCAAAACATGAATACATCAACAGACCCACCATCAGTACTTGACTACGTCACCTGAACAGTCATCAGTAATTTAATACATCACCAGAACCACCATGAGTACATGACCAGAACCAAGGGTACTTGAGTACAAGAACCAAACTTAGTACAATGATCATTTGTAATATCAAGTCAGCCCCGTAAACAAATGTATTGCATGAACCTACAACTCCCAGTATGTCCCTAACAAGGGTAAGGTGATAATGGGAGTTGTTATTAACAGCCATCATCAGATTGAAAACCACACAGGAACCACAGGACTGATGAGAGGCAGTCAGTATGACAAATAAACATTTACATCCAGGTACCTTATACAGTAGATTACATCTGGAGTCGTCTTTCTTTTCATTTCCAACTTGTCTAGGTGACATGCTTTTTCACATCCACAGCTGTTCTCTGCAAACCTCTCTCTTCTCCGGTCTTTTGCAGCACATCCCCAGATAGTGCCTTTAAAAATAAGAGTGTTATTAAAATGCCATCTGCATACAAATATCTGTTCATATTATGACCTAAATAAGCCTCCTATGGTACATGACCTCCACACAGTCTGCCATTATCAGCTACATCCGCCACACCATCCGCCCTTAAGAACCACGGCCCATACCATGGCTGCCCCTCTCTAATTTTCCATTACACTTTCTATATCTCCACACTGTCCCCAAATCACGCTAACCCTTCTCCATACTGTGCCTCCATTTCACCCTGTCCCCTCTCAATATCCATTCTGTGCCCCCTCTTCACACTATGCCTTCATATTGCACACCACGCTGCCCTCTTCAAACTGTAACCACTCCTCACACTGGCCTCCTACACAGTACGATGGTCACCACAGCTGCCCATGATATCCACAAAAGCTGCCAATATATGGTGTCACCAACACAGCCCACATATATAGTATGTGTAGCATCGGCGTCTCTACCTCCTGCCGGGCAGAGACGCCGTTCCCCTCACCGCCGTGGTCCAGGTCCAGTGTCTTCCCGCTCCCCTGCTGCTGTGGCACACACCGGGCGCAGCTTCCCGGGCACTGTGCTTAGGGCGCGCGTGCTCCCTCCCTCTTAAAGGGGTCACACGCGCCGTCCTATAGAGTCCCCGGCCAATGGCCGGAGGACTTCCCTTATATAAGGCATATAAGGCACCTCCTCCAAAGTGGAGGTGCCTGTGCAAAGTTGCTGTTCCGTGTGCTAAACACTTGCTCCAGCCCTCAGGTTCCGCTGCCTTTCAGTCCTGCCTGCCAGTCTGTCTGTCTGTCAGTCCAGCCCGCCAGCCTGTCTAACAGTTCTGTTTTCCAGTCTGTCTAAAGTTGAGCCCGCCAGCCTGCTTACCTGGAGCACCTGTCTGTAACCTACCGTGACCGCCAGTCTGCTACCTGGAGCACCTGCCTGTTACCTGTCGTGCCCACCTGCCAGCCTACCTGGAGCACCTGCCTGTTACCCGTCGTGCCCGCCAGCCAGTCTACCCGGAGCACCTGCCAGTTACCTGTCGTGCCCGTCTGCTCGCCTACCCTAGCACCGGTCTGGCTATCTGCCGAACCAGCCTGCTTAGCTACCTGGTCCACCCGTCAGCCTTCCTGCCGTGCTCATCCGCTGTACCGGTCAGTTCCTGCCGTCTGACCCGTGGGAGTCACCTGCTCTCACACAAGGTCGGTCCCAGAGTGGCACCTGGTCCACCTGCCCGGTTCCTCCCTGGTTCACGGAGTCGACTAAGCCGCCGTGTGACCTTGATCGGCCCGTGTAGGCACTTAGTCATGCCCCTCTGGTCCCTTTTTGCACCGAAGCACTGAGGTTCCACCACCCGGACCCGTAACAGTATGATGTCCACCACAGACCCCCATAAATAGTATGATGTCAAAAACAGCCCCTTATACAGTATGGTCACCACAGGTCCTCATATACTTTGCTGTTCCCCTGCACAGCCCCTCATTTCATGGCCCAAACACAGCCCCTCATTTCATACAGTAGCACCCCATACTGTCTCTCATTTCATGCTCTCCCATACAGCCCCTCATTTTATTTCCCCCATCTGCACAGCCCCTCACTTTATCCCACCCCTCTGCACAGCTCCTCAGTTTGTCCCCACCATCTGCACAACCCTCATATTATTTCCCCATCTGCACAGCCTCTCAGTTTATTCCCCATCTGCACAGCCCCTCAGTTTACCCCCATCAGCTCAGCCCCTCATTTTATGACCCCATCAGCACATACCCTCAGTTTATTCCCCCCATGAGCACAGCCCCTCATTGTATTCCCTTTATCAGCACATCCCCTCAGTTTATTTCTCCCTCATCAGCACAGCCCCTCATTGTATCCCCCCTATCGGCCCAGCCCCTCAGTTTATTACTTATCAGCACTGCCCCTCAGTTTATTATCCCCCCATCAGCACAGCCCCTCAATTTATTACAATCCACCAGCACAGCCCCTCATTGTATTTCCCCTATCAGCACAGCCCCTCAGATTATTACCCCCACATCAGCACAGGCTCTCAGATTATTATCCTCACATTAGCACAGCCCCTCGTTGTATTCCCCCCCCTATCAACTCAGCCCCTCAGTTTATTACCCCCCCCCCATGAGCCCAGACCCTCTCCTCATAGTAATGTAAGAATTTTAAAAAAAGTTTATACTCACATGATGCAGGCCCCCCATCCACAGTCTGCTCTTCTCTGAAGTGCAGCAGTAGATGCTTGGCGGTGTGATGATGTCACTCCATTGCGCCATCCAATGTCCTTTGTGTGCACCTTCTCCAATAGTAGTGGGCAGTCCGGCTCTTTTTCGTGATCTGGCTCCGCTCACCAAAAAGTGCCGGCTCTTCTGGATCTTAAATGGATCCCTTTTAAATATGTGTTCAATGTGTGTTCTGAATACAATTGAGTGCAGGGAGGGAGCAATGGCCGGGGCTCAGGACAGACAAAGGGTGAGTGGTGTCAGTGACTGACATCGCTCACATTCGTGCCTGCGCCCTGGCTGTCACTGTGCTCAATATCTGCGGCCGGAGGAATGTGTCTGGAAGCCGCAGACATTCAGAGATTTTGTTTTTGAAAGTGAGATCCCCTCGGGGAGGCAGGAGTTGCCGCCCTAGGAAGGTGCCTATCCTGCCTAACCCTTGTCCCGGCCCTGGTCCCAATGCAGGCAGAGCGGCGCAGTGACATCAAGGCACTGCCTGTGCTGAGACGTTGACATGCTATTCTCAAGGCATCCTCCGGTGTACAGAACAGAGAGTGGTAAAGAAAGGAGACCATGGCTCCCTACTTTTCCACAGGGTTTAGAACTATCGACATACATAATCTGCTGATAAGATTGAGTGACGGTCGCTCCGGTGTAGGCTACCCCTCCGGTAGTGCCGCCCCACATTAGCTACGCCACTGATGATGCCCTGTATTCTAATAATATTCTATTAAAGAACAATTACCATTTTCTGGTAAATAGTTTGTGCACCAAATGTCCTAATCACTGTAAAGACACTTATAATGGAATCAGAGGCATTTATTGTGTCTATATACAGAGCTCTATTCATTACAGAAAGACATAAAGACACATGCCATAGCATTAGCTCATATGATGCCAATTATATGGGATGAATATCACAATAAACCAATTAGACTCCAGAATCCAATGCTAAGGTTCTGGTTATTTCATCCTATGTCATATCTGTATTTTTTTTAATAAAGTTATTTGTGATTATCATTTATGCATCTACTGCAAACTCTGATTCAAAGGGGTTGTCCACCACTAGACAACCCATAATTGCATAAATAAAAAAATATCCATTTTTATCTCTTGAACCGAATCCACTACTTTGACCCACTTGTCCCCTGCTAATCATATGACACAATGTCACGTGGCCGCTGCAGCCAATTAGTAGCCACTGATTTGCTACCACCTTCATAATTACGTGCAAAAGGAAAAAACACTCAAACAAGAGGAGCTGCCCTGATTCGGGAGGTAGGTTTGAGATTTTATTTTATGCAGCACACTGGGGCAATTAATAAGGGATTGCCAATTAGAAGACAACCTGCAGCCAATCATCGGCTTCTTCCCTCTGACTTCCTTAAGACGTAACTGCCATTTCGAGGAAGGCAGAGAGCAGCAGCAGCTTCTTCTGGTGTCAGTTCCATCCAAAGGAAGTGAGAGTGATTGGCTGCAGGGCTCATGTGGACTAACAACATCACGAGAGTCCTTTGAGACCCGATGTTGCTGGAATGGCGCCAGCACTAGCAATGAGTATAGGTTGTTTTTTTTTTATATGGGGGTATATAGCAATTGAGAAGGGGTTCCCTGAGTAGTTGGTTATCTCTTCTCCCAAGATCTCAATCTGTGCGTGCTGCGGCGGCCATTTTGCCAAAGCACAGAGCAGGGCTATCTATGGGATAGGGAACCTCGCCTCCGCTCACCGCCGACTTCTCAGGACGAGGCCGCAGCATCGCCCCGCAACCGCTGCCACCACCACCTTGAATCAGCAACACTTCTTTTGAGGACGAGGCCTGCAGCCCCTCTACCACCGCAGCCGCCACCAACCTCCAGTATCTGGGACCCCGATCCGACGCCGCCCCCCCCCCCCCCAGGTAAAATACCGTAAGTTTGCATTATAATACGCACCCGTTTTTTCCTCCCAAATTTGGGGGGGGGGGGGAGTGCGTCTTATAATCCGCAAAATACGGTATGTGCAGTGCTGCGGCACTGGTCAATGAAATGCAGTTTTTGTACAAGCTGGTGATAAGGCTCCACACACACAAGGGAGAAACCAATATTGGGGAAAACAGATATTTGGTATTACCGTATATGTTGTAGTAAAATGATTTACCTTTGTGGGAAAATTCTCACTGCGCATGTGCAGACGTCATTGGCCGGCCTGGCGAGAGTGAGAACTTTCCCACGCTCGCGCTGACGTCAATGAGGTGAACTGAGTTCAGTTGACACGAACTCAGCTCATCTTGATGCCGTCACAGCGAGACACTGAGGAGCACACACACGCATGCTCTCATCGGTGTCTCTGCAGGATGGCAGCCTGGATGGTCGCGTCCAGCTACCATCCAGCCAGCCATCTAGATGTAGCAGAGCTGGAGCCGTCGCAGGACACATGGATTCTGTTCTTCATGTCGGAAAGGTAAGGATGAGGTTGCTTTATTATTTTACTTTTATTACAGGTGATAAGGGATTCAGATGGAATGGGCGTGATGGTAAGTATGGTTTAATTTAGAAGATTAAAGGTATCTGTGTTTATTTCAAATAAAATATTTTATTCACGGTGTGGGTGTATTTATTTTACATTTGACTTCCACTATGAGGTTAGTAATGGGGGCGTCGTATAGACGCCTCTCCATTACTAACCTGGGCTTGATGTCAGCTGGCATTATAAGCTGACATCAACCCCAGCCCTATTACCCCACTGCCACCGCTACAGGGCAGTGGGAAGAGCGAGGCTAAGTGCCAGAATTGGCTCTTCCTATGGATGCGCCATTTCTCGGGCAGCTGACGGCTGGTGTTTCTAGCCTGGGAGGGGGCCAATATTCATGGCTCCCTTCCTGGGCTATTAATATCAGCCCCCAGCTGTCTGCCTAGCCTTTGCTAGCTATTAAAATAGGGGGGACCCCACGTCATTTTTTTTTTAGGTCCCCCATTTTAATAGCCAGTAAAGGCTAAGTATTCAGCTGGGGGCTGATATTAATAGCCTGGGAAGCTCCGTGGGTATTACCCCCTTCCCAGGTCTCAAACATCTGCCCCAGCCGTCTACTTATCCTCTGCTAGAGTGTAAGATTACGGGGGACCCCACGCCAATTTTTTTTTTTAATAAATTCTTTCATTTAACAATAAATGACACGTACAGTAACCAACACGGTCACTGTACTAATTTGTATGTGACTGAGACATCTTTCTATCTATTCTATGTGTGAAGATCTATTCTTTCTATTCTAAATTGTCGGGTACCCCTGTATTGTAACAGTACGCGGCTGATGAATTGCCGGCTTTTAAAGAGACGGGTGCGTGAAAATCGCATAGCACTCGCATGACACGCGTCCATTTTTTCGGTCCAGAATAAGGAACTTTTTTTTTCCACACATATGGGTATGAGCCCTTACAATGAGAGTAGTGCTGTGGGCGAGCACAGAACAGCCTTTGTCATCTGAGTTGCTGCATACGTAGAGTGCAGCACGAGATAAGTTTGTCATAGGCTGTTGAGCTCTGCATAGGCAGCGACCGAGAAGGAAAAGCTCTCTTCATTAGGCCTTGTTCACACATCTTTGTTTAAACATGCATGTGAAAGAATGGTACCGGTGTCATCAGTGTTTTGGATCAGTGTATGCTCCGTGTGTCGTCAGTGATTTTCACGAATGGTTAAATAAATTAAGCTTCTCCTATACTTTGCAATGTTAAACCCGGGCAGCACATGGGTGAGACACTGATGCCATCCGTGTGCTGTACGTGTTTTTCACTGACCCATAGACTTATATTGGCACTTTTTATGCGTGATACCGGAGAAAAACGGACACGTCTCTGTAAGTTGTGCAAGTACACACAGTCCATGAAAAAACATTGACATATGAACAGCACCATAGATTCTAATAGGTACGTGTTCTACATGTGAAAAAAATGGATACAACACGCACGTGCAATACAGGTGTCTGAATTAAGCGTTAAGCCACGTTCACACATTCAGTACTGAATGTGGCCTTATACTGAGACCTTGTCATCTCAGTTGCTGCCTATGCAGAGTGCAGCAGTGAAAGACAAACTCATCTTGACTGCTGCAATCTGCATAGGATCCTGGCTGCTTCAGTTCTCTCGCACACCAGGCGGGCCCTCCCTGTACACTATTGCAACTCTAGGAAGAAGTGTTAGTGGGGTTAATGTGTAAAATTGTACACCCCTATAGAATGTAGTACTTGGAGCAACTGCTTAGGTGCCCTCTCCCAGAGCTATGCAGGTTTTTATTGGGTCATTGTGCTGTCCATTGAGCATACAGAATGACTATATGTCTGAAGAGCCCTTAGAGCTGACAGCAGAGGGGGAGGGGGTGTACACAGCTCTGCAATAGGCAGAAGGCAAAGAATCTGAAGGAGGGGAAAGAAAGCAGTCTGCAGAGAAGGAGATCACAGGAAGAGGAAATTGCAGGGTAGAGGCTGTGATGATAGATGAGCTAGTGAAAGCCCAGCATCCTGGGTACACAGCTCGTACACTCTACCACAGGAGGAAAATAAGAAACATGGAGCAGACTGCAAACTATTAGGAGTCTGACAATGAATGACGGAATGAAGGTGGCAGAATGAAACTTAGTACATTACATTAAAGGGATTTTTGGGCTGAGAACAGAAGTCTGCAGTCACAGTGATTCCCGAATCATGGCAGTGTGTGAGAAAAGTGCTGTCATCCGCCCACTCTCACTAGAGCATTGAGAGAAGCCTGTGAGAATCTAGTCGGCATGTGACTGCAACAATGCAAAAGGTATACATGTGGTCATGTGACCGCTCACTAACAATAGTGACCGTGTGTGGATCGCACCTTGCTATGGTTCAGCAGGCTGCAGTCAGCCACCACGGAGTTTAACTAAAGGTGACCACTAACATAGGCGTCACAGGAGCCTGGAAACTACTGGTAGGACTCATACTCATCTGCGAGAAATACAGACGAGTGCAATCCTATAGCAAATCCGACTGCACTCTGACCCATGTTATTCTATGAGGCTCATCTAAGCTGCGATTTTTTTCTCAGCTGAAATCGGACTGAGAAAAAAAAGGCAGCATGTTGCGTATTGCCGCGTAGATTGGACGAGACTCACCAATGCAAGTCAATGGGTGTGGGAAAAAAATGGACGTACTGACTATCCGTATGGTGTCTGATTTTTACGGATACATTACCATTGTGTAGCATAGAACATTGTACATGATTGTAGGATAGCTGCAGAGAAAACACACATTGCATACGGATGTCATAAAGATGGTGGGTGAGAGAAGAATCGCATGGTCCTCACAAGACGCTCGTCCTACTTTACAGGAACAACATCGGAGTCTTTTCTCGCAGAGGAGTGCAAGCCCTCAGTGAGAGCAATGGATAAAACTCTTCAGGAACGAGGTGCAGGTCCAGGATGAGACCAGGGGTCCCTGTATTCAGTGTCAGAGGACGCCATATTATTAGGGTGACATTAGAGCTGCAAAGTATAGTAGGTGATAGAATACACGTGATGGAACCTGGAGGGTGAAGACAAGCCCTCCATGCCCAGGACAGGTGGTGCCTTACTGATCGGTGGGGTCCGGCCTCTGATCAGCAGAACAGCCACGTTTCCCCATGACAGGACCTCCCGCCATTCATTCTGCCAAGCCCCATAGGGAATGATGGAGCGTGAGCATCGGTACAGCAGTGTAAAGGGAGAAAGAGCTCAGTGCTCCGGGGTCCCAGCGGTCTCCCCCCAGAGATCAGTAATGCACCCCCCATCCTGTGAACAGATTTCTCCGGACACCCCTCAGTGATAAGCCGCAGGAAGCACACGGCCTGTGGGGGGTTTTGGGCAGACTGGTCTTTGCCCCTCTTTGTGGCTCTTCCTTCTGGTTTGCAGTAATATAATGTCGGGGCTATGTCCGTGTAATCTTATCGGCGCTTTCTATGTGTTCTCAAGGCCGGCAGCAGTATCAGTGACGGCCCCCAGTAGCCCTGGAGCAGATAATTGCCGCACACAGCCGCGCACCCGGTGACCCAGGAGAGGATTAGTAGTTGCCAGGCGGAAGACGCGAGCGGGGGAGGGGCCAGAGGCTGCGGTGGGCGGGGCCACCGGCACAATGTGCAGCAGGGAGGGCGGAGCTAGCGCCGTGTATACATCCCACTGCCGGGCACTGCGGGGTTACACTGCACGCACCGCGCTGAGCAGCCGCCGGCCCCGGTATTATGTAGCCGCCGGAGCCATTATCAGCTGTGTGCGGGGAAATCACATCTGACGGAGCGGCGTGGCCGAGATCACCGGCACCTGAGGTAAGAGGCGGACACTGCTCAGCGGCTGTGACAGCGGGACAAGTGTCCAGTGCCCTCCGCGCTATTGTGTTCTGGTGTCAGCCAGTGATGTGCGACCCCCAGAGATGGTATAAGCCTGCGTGGCTGATGGGTTTGCAGTGTGATGGCTGCAACTAGTTGTGTAAAACTTTCCAGAGCTGGTGACCACTAGTGCGGGGCTGTAATGTGCGATCACAGGGAGGAAAGCTAAGGGGGCTGACCTGACTACTGCTTCAGAAGACCCCACTATCGGGAGTAGGTGTTGGGGGTCCTAGTACAGGTTAGCCCACGAGCTTCACTCTGATCATCCCTGCCTGGGATAGTGCTGCCGGAGGAGACCCTGCTCGGTGCATTATAGGGGCTCAGCTCTGATTTCGTGATGGCCGATTCCTGCCCCAATGCTGGAAGGTGGGATCTGGGATGGGCCGCCAATTTCAAAGAAGTGGCTCAGTGGTTAGCACTGTACTATGTATGTATGGGGCAGCATGACCTTGCAGCGCTGGGGTCCTGGGTTCATATCCCACCAAGGACAACATCCGCAAGGAGTTTGTATGTTCTCCCCGTGTTTGTGTGGGTTCCCCCCCCCCCCCCCCCCCTAAAGACATACTAATAGGGAATGTAGATCGTGAGCCCCAATGGGGACAGAGATGATGATGTCTGTAAAGTGCTGTGGAATTAATGGTGCTATGAAAGTGAGTAAAACAGGTATTTGGGGCCAGTCCTTATTCCTGAGCTTTAATCCACCCCCTTTATTAAGCAGATTACAGCCATACATAATTTAGGGCCAGACTCCTCCAGATCGGTGACATTGGTACCCGGCAGATCTTCACCCACAAGGATAAATCTCAGTAATATCTTTTGATTCTCGTCTTCAGTCTTCTTTCCCTTTGTGATCAGCGTTACCATATACTGCTCCTCCACCTGCACATTCAGCCAAACCAAAGGTTTATAGGGCATCTGACTATTGTGGGTGCCAGTGTAATTGATTAGGGGCCAGTGAATGTCCCCAGTGGCATAACCTGCCGGGGTCTACAGCTGCATCGCTGCGATCAATGATTTAGCATCACTTCCTTCTGGAAGATTTTCTGGTAATGAATTGAGTGAACAGTGGGGTCTTGTCCAGTTTGGGCCCCTCCCCCGCCCTGGTCTGGGTGGCTGGCAGGCAGGTTTGCAGGGCAGCTGCAGGCCCATGTGTTGCTGGTGGAGGAAGAGTTTGCATTCTTTATCTCATCTGGGAGGGAGACATTCATATGGTAATGTACTATAGCAGGCTGCCGCTGTTAACCCTTACAGCCCTCATTTTACTGATCACTTTTTATCAGTAAAAATACATATATTTTTTCTTTTTATTTCCTGCATATTAAATTGACAGAATTCTTTATGCCGTTGTCCTCAGCTTTTTATCTTAATTTTACTTTATTTATCCATTACATATTATAGTCATGATTGCTGTTACTGACCATTAGTATCGGGCTGCCCTATAGGTTCTGTCCATGGATTTGTCTGGCCCGTTATACCTTATATAATCATGGATATGTGGGACCTCTTTTAGTGTGTAGACTGCTGGGAAGACAGTTGCAGGTCATACATGTATATGACGTCTGTATTATGTATACAGGAACCCCTGGAGAAACCTAATAGAGTGTACCTTCATTTATGATTGCATGGTGGAATTATTTGGGAACAGACTTGTTGTATAACGTGTGAAACACGTGGCGGCGTCATGTGGACTCTTTATGGGAGAATTATTTTATTGCTTCACATTAGCTGAAGTGCACTGTATATGGCTGTAATATTTTGCCAGTATGTCCGTATTATGCGAATGATCACAATTACAATAAAAAGTGAATACCTTGTCCGTCCATGTTAATAAATGAGATGTGATGTGGGTGGAAAATGATGGGTCATTGATTTATTGGTTTGTTCAGACGATCACTCTGCACTTGGGGGAGGGGGTCACTGATCATCAAAAATGCTGACCTGAGTCATGATTAATGGTAGGGTTAGCCATTTACTCCAAAAAGGACTGACCATGCACAGAGCCGTGTCTCAGCTGTTTTGTACCCTGTATATATCTCTGATTTAATATCAACCTTTTTTATATATCAAATTCTGGACAATGGTCCCGAAACATCAAGATATTTGTACCTGAATTATAGCGGATAACGCCTTGAAAAGTCACAATATTTTTACGCAACTCGAATATTTTGAGACTAGGTGTCTTTACGCTATCTTTGCTAAAGTTGGTAGAGCTGAGATAGGGGGCATGGTGAAGTCTGCCCAGCAAATTCATCAAAATTTACCCCAGAGTAATGTTGTAAATTATCCAAAAATCTAATGAATTGGGCACACATTACTCCAGTGGACACAATGGCAGTCTTAAGGACCCCATACACATTAGATGACTGTTAGCCAAACGATGCTTCTGACGATCGTCTGGCGGACTGCCACCTCGGCCATTTCTCTCATGTACAGGAGCGCTTGTTATGCCGAGCACTCCCATGTTCTCTTAGTAAGCCGATGGTGGCTTATCTCCTACAGAACAAAGCAATCAGAACTTCAGAAGTCTGAAATTGGACATGCCTGATCAAAATCTCCCCCTGACAATCAGCTGGTGCCCCCATATTTACGAACGTTGATTTTGGTGGGTTTAGCCCACATTAGTCACGGTTTTGGGATCGCTGGAGTGTCGTTTCGTGATCGCTGGGGAGCTGTCAAACATGCAGAACTTCCCAACGATTTCGGCCGCCCCAGCGATCTAACTAACGATCTCGGCGGTCGTTGGGACGCTTTCACACAGCAGCTATTTCAACGATCCACACCTTGATAGGGACTGTACTGTGTCACAAAGGCGTGCATAAAATCACTTTTCCGCGCCCCCTCATCTCCGATTGGTGGATGCTACTGCTTTCTGATTCGGCAGCCTTGGTTTAACATCGCTAATGCGTCTCCGGTCAGATGGGATCGCTACTGCGTCTCCGGTCAGACAGGAACACTGGTGTGTGCATTGTTCCTGTACAGATGTATGGATGTCCATATATTTATATGAATATATAGAGATGTAAATGGCCATTTATGTGTATGCATATCTGTATGTTTGAGAGTATGTATGTGTATATATAGTTATCTGTATACGTGTGTGTGTGTGTGTGTGTGTGTGTGTGTGTGTGTGTATATATTTATGTACTTAAAAATATGTATGAATACATGGATGAATCTGTTTACATACGAGTACACGAATGTATATGCGTGTATGTATGTATCTGTATACGCATGTGTATACATACCGTGCCTACAAGTAGTAGTCAACCCCCTGCAGATTTAGCTGGTTGACACATGCGGAATTAACTTGGCATTGTGACATTTGTACTGTAGATCAGCCTGGAAGTGGGAAATGCACTGCAGCAAATTTTTTTTTTTTTTTTTTTAAAGTTAATTCAGAGTGTCATTTATTATTCAACCCCTCAAACCACAAGAATTCTGTTTGGTCCCCCTAAAGTATTAAGAAGTAGTTCAGGCACCAAGAATAATGAGCTTCACATGTGTGGATTAAAGATCTCTTTTGCCAGCCTTTTCTGACTATTTAAGACCCTCCCCAAACTTGTGAACAGCACTCAGACATGGTCAACATGGGAAAGACAAAGGAGCATTCCAAGGCCATCAGAGACAAGATCGTGGAGGGTCACAAGGCTGGCAAGGGGTACAAAACCCTTTCCAAGGAGTTGGGACTACCTGTCTCCACTGTTGGGAGCATCATCCGTAAGTGGAAGGCTTATGGAACTGCTGTTAGCCTTCCACGGCCAGGACAGCCTTTGAAAGTGTCCTCCCGTGCCGAGGCCAGGCTTGTCCGAAGAGTCAAGGCTAACCCAAGGACAACAAGAAGGAGCTCCGGGAAGATCTCATGGCAGTGGGGACATTGGTTTCAGTCAATACCATAAGTAACGTACTCCACCGCAATGGTCTCCGTTCCAGACGAGCCCGTAAGGTACCTTTACTTTCAAAGCGTCATGTCAAGGCTCGTCTACAGTTTGCTCATGATCACTTGGAGGACACCGAGACAGACTGGTTCAAGGTTCTATGGTCTGATGAGACCAAGATCGAGATCTTTGGTGCCAACCACACACGTGATGTTTGGAGACTGGATGGCACTGCATACGACCCCAAGAATACCATCCCTACAGTCAAGCATGGTGGTGGCAGCATCATGCTGTGGGGCTGTTTCTCTGCCAAGGGGCCTGGCCATCTGGTCCGCATCCATGGGAAGATGGATAGCACGGCCTACCTGGAGATTTTGGCCAAGAACCTCCGCACCTCCATCAAGGATCTTAAGATGGGTCGTAATTTCATCTTCCACCAAGACAACGACCCAAAGCACACAGCCAAGAAAACCAAGGCCTGGTTCAATAGGGAAAAAGTCAAGGTGTTGGAGTGGCCTAGTCAGTCTCCTGACCTTAACCCAATTGAAAACTTGTGGAAGGAGCTCAAGAATAAAGTCCACATGAGACACCCAAAGAACCTAGATAACTTGGAGAAGATCTGCATGGAGGACTGGGCCAAGATAACTCCACAGACCTGTGCCGGCCTGATCAGGTCTTATAAAAGACGATTATTAGCTGTAATTGCAAACAAGGGTTATTCCACAAAATATTAAAGATAGGGGTTGTATAATAATTGACCCACACTTTTATGTTTAAAGTTTAATAAAATTCAACTGAGCAACATAACTTTTTGGTTTGTAAGATTTATGCTTCTGTTCATAAAACCTACTCTCGCTTGCAGTTTGAAGGCTCTAACTTATTTGCATCTTATCAAACCAGCTAAATCTGCAGGGGGTTGAATACTACTTGTAGGCACTGTATGTATATATTTATATGGACTGCTTACTGCGGTGACTACTGCTACTACTGAAAGAATGAGAAACAAAGCTTTTGCATAGTAGAACACAGTTTATTAGACACATCAGTACAGAAATGTCAGTAGTGTAGAAACATGAGTAGTTGCCCACTATAGGTTCTGATGCTGCCAAGGAACAGCACCAGGACCGTTAAAATACTGGCAGCAGTTGTCGCGGCAGGTCTTCGCATCATGGGTGTTTCTGCCATGTCCCACTGGTTGAAGGCCTGCAATTGCAGGATCGTTTGCACGCCATTCACCGAGCTCCACTTCCCCATTGGCTCGGTCCACAGAGTCCACGAAGCCAGGCGGACAGTACGTAATTGCATCACGTCGACGAAGAAAGTTGTGAAGCGTGCAACATGCCAAAACAACAGTCTATTGATTTAAGCTTCATGTTAATCGGCATGTGAAAAACTCTGAAGCGGTTGGCCAGGACAGCGTGTCAGAAAACGTGCTGTGTGGGTGTGTGTGCACGAGACCCCTAAAATATCTGCCCATGTAAAAGCATATATATACAGATAGAAGCCAAGCCCTC
Source organism: Phyllobates terribilis (assembly GCF_046119375.1). Lineage (NCBI taxonomy): Eukaryota > Metazoa > Chordata > Amphibia > Anura > Dendrobatidae > Phyllobates > Phyllobates terribilis. The sequence continues at coordinate 211,770,145 of NW_027362762.1, forward strand.
CCTCCATGAAGAGCAATGATAGCAAATAATTGGTAAATGTCCTAATAAATGAATTAAAAATGGAAACTCATTCGAGACCCCAAACAATACCTACCTTGCTAAAGATGTCTGATTTCTTCAAAGTGGAGTCACAGCCGGAGAACGCTGGTGGGATCCGAAAAACAAGGACGCAGTAGCGACCACCAATCGGGGACGAGGGGTGCGGAAAAGTCCAATTTATGCACGCCTACGTGTCTCAGTTCTGAATCGCTAACGAGGTCGTTAATAAGGTGTCAAATACAGTGGTGCACACTGCCCAGCGGGAGCGCAACGACCCAGGAATGGTCCAGGAAGCTTTGTAACGATCAGCGATCTCACAGCAGGGGCCTGATCGTTGCTACCTGTCAGACATAACGAGATCACTAGCGTGTGACTGGGCCTTTAGTGCATTGCTCTAGTAGAGATTAGCTCTGTACACATGAGGGGAGATTGGGGAAAACTGTCCATATTGCCCAAAGCAACAATCAGAGAGCAGCTTTCATGTCAGTGTGCTTTTGAAAAATAAAATCTGCATTGTAATTGGTTGCTATGGACAACAGACAGTGTCATAATTCTTCCCCATAGAGTTCCATAGATCCTGTATGGCTCCGTACTACAGGTCCCGTGTGCATGAGCCCTGAGTCCATTGCAGTGGCCATGCCAGGACCCTTAATTTTACTGGGTTAATCCATTTTATTAGCATTTCCGCTCCTGCATTGTATGCTTTTTGTTGTTGTCTATTATACTTTAGGCTTAAGTCCAAATTGAGCCGCCCCATATACCACAGTCCGAGTACGGACCATGACTTCAGGAGTCACCGTGGGTCTCCTGAACCGAACTCAACAGCCCATCTATCCATATGAGGCTGGGTGATGAGACCTGTGGCCAGTCCAGAAATAATTTTACAGAATTCCTACTTATTCTATAGAATACTTAGCATTTTTTTGTGATTTATGAAGTAGACCTGAATAAATTACAAATGTTATAGACGAGATTATTTTATTTATTTTTTTTTAACAACCACTTCGTTTCTGATTACTGGGAGCCTCATCAATCCCCAGACCTCCATGTGAAAGGGCAGAGCACCCTGCAATCTTCAGTCCCATAGAATTTATGGGGTGGTGTTGTGCACATTCTAGGTTATAATCTATGATAAGACCACATTACTGCCAAGATTGGATCTCATCAGGAACCAGGGACGCTAGACTCTAAATGGAAGCCATCTATACAGAGCGATAAAGTTGTGATAAGGGGGTGACTATGCTAAATAAAATGCGACAAGATTCCTCTCTAACTCTGCTGTTCATAAAAAAAAAAAGTCAAAAATCAGTGAAGCCCAATAAAAGTGTAAATAGCTATAGTGGTGCCCGTACTGCTTCCCAGGATACTTTAGCTATATAGTAAGTGCTGTTCTGAGGTGGCAGGTGTCTTTACCCTATTGCACCGTTTGTTTTTCTATTTTAGTCAACTTCTTGCTGAAGTTGTGGTCTGAAGTAACGCTTCAAAAAGCATCCTAAAATAGGAACGTGTGACCTTTAGTGGTTCCTTGTGAGGGATCTGCACTAAATTTCAGCTTACAAAATGTGTGAATCTTGATACTTTTTTTTTTTTTTTTTTCAATACCTAAATTCAGATATTGACCATTCCTCTCATTTAAAGGGCTAGCAGAACATGATATTTTTACATAACTTTGCCCCGATTCATAACTTGTAATTTATTGAAGTCACTTTTCTTCTTTTGTCTTGTGATATTCACTGATGCTTTTGCTTTAATTTCTTCAAAACTGTGTACTCTGTAAATTTGTTGCAAAATAAAAAATGCTTTTTATTTTTGTCTTTAACGTTTTTTTTTTGCGAGTTTTCAGCACCAAAAGTCCCAAAAGCTGTGAAAAGTCACACGCTTGTCTAAAAATGCACCAGATTGAAAACCCCAATAGAATCCTTACTTTGGGCAAGAACTAATGTGAGGTGGTGTGTTTTTCTTTTTGCACATTAGGTAAAAGTCACTTTTCACAAACCTGTCTAAAAGGTCATCTGGATAAGCTTTAAAAAAAATAAAGACAACTTACAAAATGTCTCAAATCTTAGAGAGAATTGGGTGTGAATATGAAAACCACTAAAAAGAAAAACTGAAACCATGATGACTCCTGGCCTGAGTCTTTTAATATGGATTTTGGAGTGGATTCTGCTTCCTGATGAAAAACTATTTCAAATACTCTTTGAATAACCTCCCTATTAATTTTATTAGGAAAATCTGACCAGCCTACAGTTCTGTACAGTTTTTTTTTTTCCATGTAGAAAAATAAACATCAAAATTCAATGGAAAGCTACCCACATAAATGGCTGCACATCCAGTATATTGGAAAAAATGCTAATTTAATAGCAAACCTAAAAAAAAATAAAAAAAAAAAAAGTAAAATCATCAAAAGACAGAAAGACCTTGGTCCCAGCCTAAGGATTTGGTGAAGGACCACCCCAGTTACATTACCAGCTTTCTATCAACTGCATTCTTGATATCCAGGTAGAAAGCAATGAGAAATAATAATGCAGTACCACAAAAAATATTGTATAATCGTGAACAAAAAAGGTTATTACCACTACCATAATGGATTGTGGCAATCCAAAAGAAATAGAGATCGTAAAATAAGCAGGGACTGAAACCAGGTACATGTGTGGGGGAAGACTACCCCATGCTCATCGCCATATCAAGATGGCTTCCTTGGGTCAAGAAAGAGCAGCAACATGGCAATTCTTGAGGCGTTTAAAGCACATAAAATACCCCATATACTAAAACATAACCTAGAAAAAGCACCAAAAGACTTTGGGGTCAATTAACAAAGATTGTCATTTTGTACGTCAGTCCTGATCCAGGGAGCGCTGGCCTAAGATGCACCAAATTTATTAAGAGGCGTGCGCTTCTTAATGACTTTGCCACATCCCTCAGCTGCGGTGCACCAGAGTACACTTCTGGTATAATTTATGCCACAAAAATGACAAATTAAGATTAATTGTTGGGTCACACTAAGCCATGCCATTACCTTAAAGCTCCCCATTTTCTTTCTTTTTTTTTTAAACTTTGCTAAAACTGGCATAAAAGTCACAAAAGTTTAAACAAATTTGGGATATTTGAAACCATTTCATGACCTTTTTCTGGCGCAAACGGTTTAATAAATCATGCATTTAGCTTCTTTTATTTTTTCTTTTAAAGCGTTTCTTTGATGTAGATTTTTTTTTTTTCAGATAGAGAAATTGACTTAAAAAAACTTTGTGAATAAATCAGTAACATGGGTATTTTCCAGTCAGTAATTTGCATCAGTTTTGGAAGCTACGAAGAGGAGAGGGTATAATGGCAAGAGTTGTACGTCTTCCTTGGTTTGGACCCACTCTTAGTTTTGGCTTACAAATACTGAAGGGAAATTCGTACTAAAATAGAACTGTGAATAAGAGCTTACTGTTTATTTGTGGATTTAGGTTACAGACTCTTGAAAAGCAGGAAAAGGCTATAGAAAGCTCTGTACATCCTGCAATCTCTGAGATAAAGGAGCCTGTGGTAGGAGGCAGCACTTCCCCATGTGTGGCAACTTTCTGCTTTTTAGATTGGATTCTCACTAATAAAAGGCTTTCATGAAGATCTTGAAGTTCACATGGACAGAAAGGAAAAACCAGCAAGACCCTGTTCCCAGGAAGCTGACCTTCTTGAAATTCGATATTACCTGAATCCCCAAATCCTGCAATTACGCATTGGTTCAAGTGACAAAATTCCAGTAAATCTTGTTAAGACAAGTCTCGCTCCAGTCAATAGACTAATCAGCAGTTTAATGTTGTCCTTGCTATGGGTATCGTAACGTAGTGACCGGGGAACAAGCCGGGCACAGAGACGTCCGCCTGGTGTCTCCCCTTTAGGCTATGTGCACATGGCATGTTACAGATGCAGCTGCCGAGTTTTCACAGGCAGTTTCTTCAGGAAAGTCCTGGTTTTTGTCCTTCTGAGGTGGCTTTGCCTTCGTTCTTGTTGTGACTCCGCCGCTGGCCTCTCTTACTCTATATTGTGAAGTGTAGAGAGCGGGTGGCTGTCTCCCCAAGCATGAGCTTGTCACTTTTTAATCACTTCAGGGGTTCTGAAACAGTTAGAAGTGACAAGACGGAACATGCACAGCAATGTCGTTTTCACATTGCTGTGCATTATGTTCACATTATGGGGCGGTTTTGCCGCTCTTTTTCAGGCGGATTCCAAGTATAATCCGCCTGAAGAAGACGCCATGTGTATATATAGCCTTAACTTGGCAGGTGTCTTCATTAGAACTATGATTTTGCTGAGCTGTCATAGTGTTTCAGAGTAAAACATGGGTTACTGCGATAAGGGAGACTGTCAGTATTTAATGACGTCTGTGGCATGAGAAGTTGTCTGATAACTTCCCTTTAACTGTTTAGTTTCACTGCTGATTCATGTAGATATGCCATCGTTATTGGCACCCATGAAGTTTAATTACATAATGTGGAATATCTCCTGGAAAAAAATGAATCAAGTGAAACCTTTTTTTTTTTGTATAGAGCCCTCGTGTTAAATACAAAAGAGGAAATAATAAACAATAATTTAAAACCAAAAACAATGGGAGGGAAAAATAGAAAAACCTAAAGCTTGCTGTGTCACTGGTATCTGCACCCTTTACATTAATTTAGTATGGAAATACATTTTGACTCGCCTGTGGAAATCACAAAAGATGTTCACTTGTGATTGTCGGTGCCCATGTGACATGAATTAGCCAATTAATGATGACTTCAGTGTTTTAAAAAGCCACATGGTAGGCCATGTTCATTTGTCACAATGGTGAAGACAAAGAAGCTGTCTGAGGACATCAGAACTGCTATTAGCAGACACAAAACTTCCAAAGGGTATAAGGCCAACTTCAAAGACCTTAGTATCCCAGTTTCAGCAGTGCGCAATGTTATTAAGAAGTTTGCCAAGCATGGAACCGTCATGAACCTCCCTGGATGTGGGGGAAAGAGGAAAATTTGATAAGAGATGTCTTCGAAGGCTTGTGCAAATGATGGAAAAAACACCATGTCAAGCATCCATAGAATTGAAGGCCAACTTGGAGCAGTCTGGGGTCATGGTTTCAACAAGTACCATACGCAGCACACTAAACCAAGCAGAGCTTTATGGGCGAAGGCCAAGGAAGAAACCATTGCTGAATAAAAGACATAAACAGGAACGACTGATCTTTGCCAAAGAGTACCTTGACAAACCACAATCCTTCTGGGAAAATGTTCTGTGGACACATGAAACAAAAATAGAGCTTTTATGCAATGCAACAGATTGTTTACAGACTGTGACGCGCCCCCTGGGCCATATTCTTTAGGGGGAATATCCGGAGCCGGATCAGATGGGAGTTGTAGTCTTCCGAGTGGCTGTGACCCGGTCCGTGCCCAGGGTGTCAAACTCAGTTGTATGTGGCAGTCCTACAGATGTTATAAAGTTCTTTATTGTCGACTACGCCACCCGTTGTATTGCGGTCACTATGGCCGCCGCTGCAGCAGGGTCCGCTGAGGCTGATGGTGTAGGTGCAGCTTTTGGTGGTATAACCCCCAACGGGTGGGGTATAGCCTCAGGGGGTCAGGTGCAGAGGATGGGGGTTGTGGTGGTGCAGCAGGGATGTTAAATGAAGACAGAGTCGGGTTGTGCAGTTTAGGGTATTTACTCACTGCTGATGTTCCGGTCACTCCAGCTTCAAGTGACCTCCCGAGCCGTGCTGCATCCACCAGGTCCTGGATCCAGCCAACCCCCAAGCGAGTCCGGAGCGTGACCCTGAGCTCTCCTTCTGTCCTTTCTCTGGCCGTCCCCACTAGTGATCCACCCAGGTCCAGCTCCCTCGGGCCTTCTGTTGGGTGACCCTTGGCCTTGGGTTCCCTGACCCTCCACGTGGTATGCCTTCGTGGTGGGTGGCCGTGGCAGACGCTGCCCACGGCCTCCGGTCTCTGGCTGGGGTGTGTTTTTGCCCCCCACCAGCTTGGGTTCCGGTACCCTGATGCCGACTCTTCACCCGTTGCTTGAATTTGGGCTCTGAGTCCTCTCTTTGTCCCCTCTCTGGGTCTTTCCTTCTTTCTCCTCTCTCTCTCTGGGACTGCTCTGCTCCTCTTCCTCCTCTGACTTCTCTCTGCAAAAGGCTGACAGACTGACCCTGATCTTTGATGGTGCCCACCTTATATACACCCTCTATGTGTGAGCTCAGGTGACCAGCACCCAATGAGCTCCTATCTTTACCCAGGCTGCTCCCCCTATCTGCCCCTACACTACTTGGGATGTTCCACCCCCCTCCCACTCCAGCCAGGAACAGACTCGGTCGTACCTGCACATTTCTAAGTGGGAGTACCGTCGGCCTGTTCCTCGGAAATGGGATGTATGTAGTGCATGCAGCCTACAGAGCTCAGTTCCACACTCCATCCTTACCCGGGAGTGGAATATCACACCTCTGGATTGAGGTGCAATACCCCTGTAGCAGCCGAATCCTCAGGGTGCTACAACTGCACAATGAAACTTATAAGGAAAAGAACACCTTACAACAGTTAAGCATGATGTAGGATCCATAATGCTGTGAGGTTGCTTTGCTGCGTCTGGTACTGGAAGCAGGGCTGTGGAGTCGGTAAGCCAAACCTGCGACTCCGACTCCTCAATTTCCCTTACACCGACTCCACGACTCCCACATATATTGCTTATATTTAAGTGAAAAATTTATTGTAGTACAATGTGAACATCAGACATTTAATAATTTTTCTGATACAATAATCAAGATATTTAGATAGAATATAATATATATTTATTGGAATACAACTTTATAACACAAACTAAATTGTAAATATTTAATACACTATGTAATCGATTTTATATATATAGATAGATAGATAGATAGATATATATATATCTCACTATGTAATAAACTAAGTGGCAAAAAAACAGTTTTCAACAAAAACATACTAAATAACATTTGTGCAGTCTATGAATTTGTTCTAAGAAATAGTATCACCTCCATCAGATCCTCCTTCATAGATGACCTCAAATCTGACCTAATAATTTTAAGGCTAGAGAACAACCTCTCTACACTAACATTGGGTTGGAGGCAAAGCCTTAACCACATGGGCAACATCTCTAACAATTTCCGGGTATAAAGGAATTGCCTCATGCACAGTCAGTTTTGATGAACGGTTGAATTTTTCTATTTCTTTGAGAGCAAGTGAAACATTTTGCTGAAATATGGTCAATCTGCTTGCTATAGGAGACGGAGTGAAATCTTTTTCCTTGCGGCAACGCTTTGCCTGCTCCATGTCATCCAAATACTTGTCAAAGTCAAACTCCTCATCTGATGAGGACGAAGATATGGCAGCAGTAGCACTGTCAGGACCCAAGTCCTCTTGCGCCTGGCAGTCCTCCTGTAGGCCACTCATCCTAACTGCTACCTCAGTCAGAGCTTCTTTTCCTTTAGTAAGCTGTTGATCATCAAGCAGTATACGATGACCTGGGTCCACATAAACAGCTGCCAGAAAATGTTTTATTTTCCAATAGCTGTGTTTCTCTCCGTTTCATTGAAGCAGAAATGCCATCTGCGATTAAACCTCCTCTTTGGGACAGGCAAAATAGCAAGTTCTTCCACTCCCTTATGAAAATGCCAGGAGTTAAATCCTCAGCTTGTAATTTTTTAGTCACGGTAAATGGGTGATTAAGCAATTCCTTCAATTCAGCTACCTGTGTCCATTGACCTTCATTTAGGGTTACCTGAGGGTTCGCCATATCTATAAGAAAGTGTTTTAGTTCAAGCAATCGCTCAATCATTAAATAAGTGCTGCCCCACCGAGTGGCTTGATCGACAATTGCCCCTTTCCCAGCACGTCTCTTCAAGATGGAATCAATTTTAGGGGTTCTGGCGGCAATAACCAATTTCCTCACTTTTCCAATCAGATTTCCAGCTTGTCCCTCTTGCAGATTATCTCTTATTGCCAGCTGCAGCGTGCGCACAACACAGCGCATGTGATGAATAGGAAAGTGTTTTGAAGCAGCTTCAACAAGATCTATTTCTAAAGTATAATTTTGCTGTTTTTCCATTGTAATATCTGTTTGTTCCTCAGTTACATGAACAGCACTGTGGCCTTCCATCTCAAACCTACTGAATCATAAGTTTTCTTCTAGCTGTTGTTCATTACTCTCATTCATCAGTTTAATTGTACTTATCATGTTTGAAGCATTGTCTGTTAGAATAGCAAGAACCTGTTCTTTTTTGAGTTCGTAATCTTGCAGAACTTTTTCCACTAAGGCCTGGAGAACCTGGCTGCTGTGATGAGCTTTAGTATCTTTTACTGCCAGTGTCTTGGTAACAATTTCTTTGTTGTCACAAACATATCGAACATTGATGGCAAAATAGTTCACTCTGTGACGTGTGCAGGCATCCATTTTAAGAAACATGAAGCGTCTATTGAGAGTCTTTTTAAAAATATTCCCCACAAACTGCATTGATCTACTGCACCCAATTTATTATATATTTTAGGAGTCGGTCCATTTTATACCGACTCCTACTCCACCAAATTGAGTATCGACTCCGACTCCACAGCCCTGACTGGAAGCCTTGACCTTATACCAGGAGTCATGAAATCAGAGAATTATCAAGAGATTTTAGAGCAAAATGTCCTACTCAGTGTAAGAAAACCTGGTTTGAGTTGAAAATCATGGGTCCTCCAGCAAGACAATGACCGAAAACACACATCCAAAAGTACACAGGAATGGTTGAAAAAGGAAAAATGGACTATTTTAAAATGGCCAGCAATGAGTCCTGACCTCAATCCCATTGAAAATCTTTGGGGTGAGCTGAAATCTGCCATTGGGGAAAAATAACCCTGCAAACATTCAAGAGCTTGAACAAACTACAAAGGAAGAGTGGGAGAAAATTCCAGCTGAGAAGTGCAAGAAACTTATAGATGGCTGCAGGAAACGTTTGGAGGCTGTCATCAATGCCAAAAGGTGTGCAACCAAGTATTAATTAGCGGTGCCTTTATTGCTGCACATGCTGTTTATTCTGTTTTTTTTCTTTGTTTTTCAACTTTATGTTGCAATTTCAATGCTTTTATTGTATTACTTTTGGACCACTAATTTAAAAATCCTGAGGATATCACTTTGGTACATTTCCATTTATTTCTGAAGATATTATACAGTCTATGAAAAAATTTTATTTATTTATTTTTTATTTTTTTAAGGGGTACCAATAATGGCGAGCAGCACTGTAAGTGTTTCCCAAACTTCAATCCTCACGGCCCCCAACAGGTTAGGTTTTCAGGATTTTCTTAGTATTGCACAAGTGATGGAATTATTATCAAGGCAGCAGAAACTGTCAGGTTCTCTCACCTGTGCAATATTATGGAAATACTGAAAATATGATCTGTTGGGGGCCAAGAGGACGGGGTTTGGGAATCACTGATGTAGATGTATATGGTAAAAGTCAAGTGCATGTTAGTTTTAGCTTCTACAAATAATCTCACAAAGTAAAATAGAAATTGCAAGGGAAGTAAGAGCTTAACTTGAAGGATGGAAGCATAGCACGGAGAGTATTTTATGAGGAATCTGCTTTTTTTTTAAATAAAATGTTCATAGCTTATATTGATTATTATCCTTATTCAGGAATTTTACATACTCTTTGGATGGATGTTGGAAAATCCCATTAACCTTTAAGTTGACCAAAAGTTTTTCATACAAAACTCAAGACAGAACTTAACTTTTTGATGATATTCTAATTTAGTGAGATGCGCCTGTATTACTGCACCATTGTGAGTTTTTAGAAGCAGAAATGTCAGCCATTGATTACCATAGAGGTTATAATCAGCTGTCACAGACACTAAATGACCTATGTTTCTGCCTTTCTGTTTTTTAAAAAGTGAGAACATAAGCAGACGAAGACTTGTTTGTAGGTGAAGGGTGAAAAGCAGTCAACGTCCTGGCTTCTAAGAAAACAGGTTAAACAAAAAAATCTGCTTTCCATATTCAGGTCATATAATATACAGTAAATTCTTTATTCACACAAATGTGCAAGGTTTCTATCTCCAGGTTGAAATGTCTTACATGTTTGTGTGAATAAGGGATGTGCATTTTTATATGAACTGGAGTGCTGTCAAGACTGTATATTTCCATTTGGCTCCTGTGTGTGGATACCCAAAGTGACAGAGCTTAAAAAAACTGAAAGGTTCTTGCTAGGCAGAATCAGTGTGTAACGGTTTTGGTCGACCGGTCTCCTCCAAGATCCCCATACACGGGAACTCTCTGCTTGGCGGAGTGCTTCTGTGCTGCCTGAGAGCTGCTGCTAGACTCCGGGAGATAAACCTGTCAGAAAACAAAAAGGATCTGCGTCCTGGATCCTTCTTTGCTTACTCCTTAGCCCGTTGGTCTATCCTGCTGATATCATTTTTTCTTCTGATGTTAAGGCCCCCATACACATTAGACTAATGTTGACTAAACCTGCTGATATCGACCGACTTGGCCAATGGTCTAACGTGTAAGGAGGTGCCAACAGACTGATGGTCGGTTAAGATGTCGATTGTGCATGTCTGATTTCAGACTGCCACTCACATTGTTCTCCCGAAGATGAGCCGCTGGCCGACATGTCAGCCAGTGGCTTCCTTATAGATCACACAAGCGCTCAGCCAGGCGAGCACTTCCGGGGTATGGGAGAGTCGGCAGAGATGGCTGTCGACCGAATGATAGGTCAAAACCTAATTTGTCTGATAGCCATTTAATATGTATGGCCAGCTTTAGTCTTATGTGAATTGGGCCTCTCTACACGTGACCTACTTCAGTTTTTGTGCACAAGCTAGTCCGAGCTAACGGAAGTGTTTGTTTTCACCGGCCGGTCGTGTCTGAACGCTGGTGTATCCATGTGCGGTTCTGTGCATTCGTCTGGTGAAGGAGCTACCTCGTATCTGCATTAAAAAATGGCAAATCGAACAAAACTAATGTATGCTGCGTTTGTTCTCAGAGTGGAAAATTTCTCCTGTACTTTTGCACATTTATTTTTATTGGTCATCACGCTGTACTGTCTGCAGGACTCTTTATACAGGCGGCACACTGGCCTTGTTCCCATGAATGTATTTGCAATCAAATACCGATTGCATCAAGTTTATGCAAAACTCAGTATTTACAGTGTGAACTCTTATTTTTAAAGACTTGTGCAATTCTCCCTGGCACAAGGATATCGGCTTCTAGGCCACATCCTGACTGATGGCAGAGAAAATAGCTTTTTAGTCCTCTGCTGTCTAATCCCAATGCATCCTGCAAAGTTATTTTCTCTGATTTAAGCCTCTTTCAGACGGTTTTGGACATCCAGAAGAATTATGGTCCAGAGGAGTCAAGGTACAGCAGTTTGTGGGGAATATTTTTTTCATAAGAATTTGGGGAAAGTTATAAAATGTCCTATTCCTGATCTAAGGGTCTAGACTTTTAGCTGAGATGAATCTGTGCTACAGTAAACTTATCACTTAAACATGAGCCGTGTATGAGGGAGTTGTGGAGTCGGGAGTTGGAGTCAGTCGGAGGTTTGGCTTACCGCCTCCACAGCCCTGGTCATCAGTCAGGATTTGGCCCAGAAGCCGATATCCAGCTGCAAGGACAAATTACAGAACTCTTAACAACGAAGGGTCAAGACTATAAACATTGAGTCTTTTCACAATTGTATCAAGTTTATGCAAAGTTCAAAAACTGATAAAATGCTTTAGAATTGTACTTAACTAATCATAGAAACATCTTGACTAAAAGATCTAAAAAAACTGAAATGGCAAACTGCGAAAACCAAAATATGTCAGTCTCAAAACTTTTGGCCATGACTGTAGATGTAGTAAGTGTATTAGAGCAGACGTGTGTACAGTAAATGCGCATGTCTAGAAGTAGCAAGCAAGAGTAAAGATAAGTGTACATGCATGCAAGTATGTTTAGTTTGTAGTTATATATTTTATTTGGGCTTTGATGGTATTATTTAGACTTTTCATGGGGGTGACTGTCAGTAGTATTTGGTTACCTTATATATAGTAGTGTCTGAGCATTATACATTGATATTATAAGCACACGATAGTGGTTATTTGCGTGCAGAATGTTTAGTAAATGGGTAGCACTTCATGCAGTTGTAAGACAACACTGCTTTAAATAACTGATGTAGAGTATACAGTATATTGGAAATTGTTGTAGGAGACCATGGTTTATTTTTTTACATTACATCCTCCTACAGTAAGATGCCAATCAGTGGTGGGGGGCCTGACACAAGATGTAGTCCTGTAGTGATAATCTCCTGCTGATAAAATACTAATTGTATTGAAATTACAACACACAGACTAATAGGTGACACATCACTGTAATCAGGGTCTCTGCCCGTGTATTATACCACTCGTATATTAAATAGAAAAAACCTGCTGACAGATTTGCTTTAATTGACTAACCAGTGCTGCAGTCAAAACACAAGACTGCCAGAGCAGCAATAGATTTAACAGCTAAATATAGGGTTTTGCTATTCTCTGCCACTGATTACATTTTTTTAGTCTTATGAACTCCTCTTTTAAAAGTTTTTTTTTTTTTTTTTTTTTTTTTTTTTTTTTTAGTGTCCCTTTAAGAGTGTAAATGCCCTTTCACAACTATGTAATGAATCAGGTATTGTGGAAACTTTCAAGTTCCTTATTTTTCCTTTGTTTGTGACGCAATAAAAAAAACAACTCGCTCCACACTGACCACACCAACTTCCTTTTATAATGCAAAAAAAAGGGGCCATACATTTTACGATCAGCAGTGTCTTCTTCCTTTTGGAGGAGAGAGGCGCACTGGGTCTTCTTGCTTTCTCCTCTGTGATACATTTTGCATTTTAATGTCTGTTACTATGAAGAATATTTTGTTGGTTTAAGGCTAAGTGCCCACAATGCAGAAATGCATATTTTTTCCGCTTCTCCCTGGCAGGAAAAAACATGTGCGGATTTTACATTCGTTTTTCCCGCCAGGTAGAAGCGTTTGTCAAGCGTTTTTGCATGCGGGTTATCAAGCGCTTAGGCTGCGTGCCCACTATACGTTTTTCAAGCAGAATTTCCGTAGTGAAAACGCTTGGTAATACGTGTCCCATGGTCCCCAATGATAATCTGCATATGCTGTGCACATGCTGTGGAAATTTCCGCTGCGGATTATCATTGCGGAAAAATGCGCAGCATGTCCATTAATTTTGCGGACACGCAGCGTAATTGCCGCTATTGACTTGCATTGAAACGCTTAATATCCGCATGACTACATGTGCACATGCGGATAGGAAGTGATTCAATGTGCGGATGGTACCCGGGTCTGGAGAAGAAGAGACTCTCCTCCAGACCCGGGTACCATAGTACCTGTTAAAAAAAAGAATTTAAAGCAAAAAATAAAGATTATACTTACCTTCTGATGGCCCCTGGTCTCCTCAGCGATGCGTCCGGTCTATTGCATGGGTCGCGGTGGTGTGAAGGACCTGCCATGACGTCATTTAGTCATGTGACAGGTCACGCGACCACTGACGTCAGCGGTCGCGTGACCTGTCGCATGACTCAATGATGTCATGGCAGGTCCTTCACACCACTGCGACCCATACAACAGACCAGACGGACCGGAGAAAATACCGGGGGCCATCGGAAGGCAAGTATAATCTTTATTTTTTTTTTATTTTTTCCCATTTTTATTCTTTTTTTTTATTCTTAAACTATTACTTGGTCACACTATATAAATCCATGCCGGTTGCATGGATTTATATAGTGTGACCAAGTTGTCAAGCACTTTCCAAGTGATGCTAGAATCGCTTGGAAGGCGCTTGACAACCCGCATGCGGAAATCATGTGAAGAACGCTTCACATCCGCATGTCCCTGGCAGGAAAAAAGCATGTACAATCCACATGCGTCTTTCCTGCCAGGGAGAAGCGGAAAAAATATGCAGCATTTCTGCATCGTGGGCACTTAGCCTTATATTAATATTTGGTCTCTTTGCACCTAATATTGCTTTGTAAACGATAAATTGCTAGCAATGTCTATAGTTTTTGCACACCGCAAGCATCATTTCCAAACCTTAAAGTGGTAATGAAAACAGATATTGTGCGCAGTTGTGATGTTTTTACATTGCTGGGCATTATGTTCATTTTTGTATTGTGTGTATGTGCCCTTAAAGTGAACCTGACAACTGATACATGAAAAGCCGCTGGGGACCGAGCCACACTGTAGACTAGTCGGGAAGGTGGTCCCTGGTGGCTTCTCGCCAGCTGCTGATCTGGATTGACAGGACTCTGCCAAGGACCTGCCTATCTGACTACTATTCTACAATGCGATCTCTGTCCCCGACAGCATCTAAAGTATGTTTTTCTTTGAAACACCGCAGCATTTCCAAGTTGGATACCTGGCTGAGATGATTCAGTCTGCCGGATACATGCTGCCTACAGATTGGGCAGCATGAATCCGATTCTCTTAAAAAATGTTGCAAGACATATGATTGACACGCTCATCAAAGGACTTGGTCGAGGAAAGGAGTTTGGCCTAAATTGCTATCCCATGAACAAAACTGCCGAAATTGCTCCACCATTTGGTGTAATTTATTGGAACAAAGAAACCCAACTAATAGGTGGTGTAATCTTAAGGCCCCGTCACACATAGCGAGATCGTTATTACGTCACGGTTTTGGGATCGCTGGAGAGTCGTTTCGTGATCGCTGGGGAGCTGTCAAACATGCAGAACTTCCCAACGATTTCGGCCGCCCCAGCGATCTAACTAACGATCTCGGCGGTCGTTGGGACGCTTTCACACAGCAGCTATTTCAACGATCCACACCTTGATAGGGACTGTACTGTGTCACAAAGGCGTGCATAAAATTACTTTTCCGCGTCCTCTCATCTCCGATTGGCGGCTGTGACTCTGTATCCGTTCATCTGGGCTTTGTTCCTGACAAGCGTTCTGGTTTGTGGATTGTAGTAGTGTTCTTCGGCTGTGACTCAACATATCAACAGCCCAGAGAATTCTGCTAGGATCTGCAATCCAGCACGAGGTCAGAAGCAAAGGATGGAATCGCTATTCTGTTGCCTTCTTTTTGCACGGTGGAAAATAAGAACGCTGTAGCGACCACCAATCGGGGACGAGGGCCACGGAAAAGTCCAATTTATGCACGCCTATGTGTCTCAGTTCTGAATCGCTAACAAGGTCGTTGATAAGGTGTCAAATACACCGATGCGCAACGACCCAGGAATGGTCCAGGAAGCTTTGTAACGATCAGCGATCTCACAGCAGGGGCCTGATCGTTGCTACCTGTCAGACATAACAAGATCGCTATTGCGTCACAAAAACCATGACGTATCAACGATCTCGCTAGCGATCTCGTTATGTGTGACGGGGCCTTTAGACTAGACAGATGCGGCACAATTATCAAACAGCGTGAGCCACTAGGTTTTAAGATGACTTAGTGTAAACTTACACTGCTTTAGTCAATCGTCAAGTTCATTTCATACTTGGGAGGTCCTGAAATATCTTGCCTGCTTCCACTGGGCAATCACATTCTGAACAGCTTCTGTTATAAAATAGCCACACTCGCCTTAGCGATACCCTGCGGTTCTGAAGCTTCATGGTGTCTTCTACCTGCTGCAGCGGTGATGGTCCACTGCAGACCTGTGACCGCTGCAGCTAACTACTAGCTGCACAATCGCTTAGTAAGGACATGCGCCTTCCACAAAGGAAATGATCGAAACAAGTTGACAACTGAAAACATGTCCGTCGATGAAATCGATTATCTTCAATCCCTTCCTGACACACAGAACGGCATACTGGTACCTCCAATGTTGGGTTCAGGTGTATGGAGCCGGTTCAGGAGTTACACTGACAGCAGCGACCCACCAGTGCTAGCTCAGATTGCTGCTGTTTTACCATTTAAATGCTGCTGTCAGTCTCGGACAATGGCAAAAAAAAAGAAAAACAATTTCCAGCCAAAACCTTCCATGTGAATATCTGTATCCCTGGATATTCCCTAGACAGCGTGGAGCAAGGGACCGCGGGGCGAGGGGATCGACGCGGCACAGCTGCTGCCTGATCGGCTCATAGTAAATGAGTTTATAGATTTCACCAGCTTGATATTCTGACATCGGTCCGTGGTTTTAGCAGATTATTGCGTGTGGGTCTGGTACCATGTGTATTTCTATGCACTTAGTTTATTCAGTCATTTTTTTCAAATTCCCTGGTTATTAGACTCTGAAATTTCACTTTTAATCTGCATGATTGGAATTGGACTCTGCAGATCATCAAAGGTGGGAAAGCCAGGAATGCCGGAGTATAATAAATTGTATTCTCTTCAGTTCTGTAGTAAAAGCACATTTCAAGGTCTGTGAACTCTCTTGGCCCCTGGATCATATGAGCTGAGGTCATCTGTTTCTGTAGGAGAGCAAAGCAGAAGGATTTATCAGATGCTGACAGCTCTGTTCTCACCAGACCACAGGATAAATGATGAGTTTATGACCAGGGCCCCAATATCTTGTGTGAATGGAGCAGAAGTATACATGCACCATTCGCTGCTATAGGTCTATGATGATGCTTGTTTGCATGTGTGAACAGAGCCGACGTCACAAATGTGCACTACTGGATTTTACTTTTACAAACCGCAGCCAATGATATGAAATAACAAAATGAATAATATTCCCCTTACCAACATCTTGCTCCTGACCTGATGTCTACAAGTCTCTCGTACTCCCCATCACACAACCACACCAGTCTGTTACCTGATGATGAAATAATACCACTGCAGCCGATCACTGGTCATAGTGGTGACCTTAGTGTTGCCGACTTAGGCTATAACCAATGATACAGTGGTCTCTTATCGACGTGACCTAACCTCGCTGGAACAGAGAGGAGCAGGACATTAGTAAGCAGAGTTTGACTCCTTTGTTTCATACCATTGTCAGCTGTTTGTAGAATGTAAGCACGGCACTGGTGGAAAACCCTTTTAATTTACCATCTTGGACACGTACACTTTTATATCAAGTCAATTGACCTAGTTGTATTGTTTAGGAGAATGGGAGTAAAAAGGAAAAATGTAAAAAAATCCACATTTACTTATCCAATATAGGGAACCTGCCATCTGATTCTTGCTACTTGAACTATGGACCACCTGAATCTGACACTGACTGCGTTATTGCAGCCATGTATGTTTTATTATGCACCACTGTGGTATTTCCGAGAAAACCTACTTACAAAATTCCCAGCTGGCTTTTGTATCTCAAATGAGTAGTCTGAGAGGATGGCCCCCAATGTCCGTCCCCCCCCATTCCTTAGGGATATAGGTCAGTCTAGGGGATCGGGCTGGGGAGATGCTGCTGGCCTAATAATCCAAGACTCATAGTCCCCATGGACTGGTTTAAAAAGTGTCCTAAATGTACTTACTGTCCAGTATTTTTTGGCTGGTTGGCATCTCTGATGTGATTCCTGCTTCCGATCGTTCAGGTTCTCTGTAAACTGCCCTCATTTCTTCTTGTAATCTCAGAGGACACATTTAGGTGACTCTGCTTCCCCATATTATAATGTTTGTGTATCTTGTATGTCACTAGTTTAACACTTCAATTGTGTTTTTGTATATTTTTAGGTAACAAACTTGAAGAACTTCCAGCCATGTATGTACATACCATGACGCTGACCAGTTACAGCAGTACAAAGAGGGTTAAAAAGTGTGCAAGAACGGCACAGGTATGACAGATTATATAAAGGGGCAATTCTTAATACCCATTATTTGTTTTCTGGTTATGAGAAGTTGCGTTGTGCTGCTGTTAAAGGAAGTTGTAGACAAAATGTGTGTTGTTTTTTTTTGTTTTTTATGGTCTTTGCCTAGGCACTTATAATGTGTCCATTTATACATTCTGTTTTCAATGTCTTAGGTGAGACGTCCTAATAAACACCATCTTGAGTTTCCGCCGTTTTTGAGTCCACTTTCTCCTCTGCTCTCGATGCCAAGGACCTCGACTGTTCTATTTACAGAAGGTAAACGCCCGCTGTGATATTGCATGCCACATGCTGGACACTGTCTGCATAAATGCTTCCTCATAGTCCACACAACCATATTAATAAAAAGCTTCATGAGCTTGCTTTGGGAAATTAGGACCTCAAGGTTAATGTTTGCCTTTTGAACACCACTTTTTTTTTTTTTTTTTTCCTGAGCTAAATTTCATATAACTATATGGTGGTTGGAGCTCAAAACTGCTGCACCAGAGTTAAAGGAACACTAAACCTAAATATCAAAATATAATGGGAAATGTAGGTTTCCCAAATTTTGTCACCAGAATTTACTAGATCCCTTAGATCTGGTGAAGGTGGTGTATTTACATGGAAAATCTAATGGAACCTTTCACCAAAATCGTGCTAAAGGAGCTATGTGCGGCATGAATCCGGCACTAGCTGCCCAAATTGCAGCCTAGAGTGTTTTTAATATGAAATGCTATGGCATTTCTGAGAAAGTCCCTGGCCGGCTTTTCAATGGAGGTTATGTGTCTCAGCTGACTAGTCCAAGACAAGTTACCTGCGGCTTCTGCCTGCTCCTCTCCAATTGACTGACATTTCCCCTCTTATATGTAGGGAGAGGCCTGTTGGTCAAAGAGATCAAGGCAGGGAGAAGGCGTCAGGGAACTGCCTCAGATTATACAGCCATTTTTAAGATTGTGGACACTAAATGAACGATGATTGGCTTGCATGTAGCCAATTGGCGGTTGTTTAATGGCCTGGTTAGTTATCATTGCTACATGACACATGTGATGTCGCGCAAGAACAGCTAATCAAGAGAAGAGCTGCAGATGCCATCCGGTAAGAGGCCATTTTCATGGGTTCTGTCCAGGGGCCACAGATTACTGGCGTGACCGATGGACTGGTTAATGCGAATTGATTTTCACCAACTCTACTTAATGGAAAAATTCCAGATAAAAACCAAAAAAAAGCAAAATCTAAAGACATGGAATCCATAGAGCATATGTTCATAACTCTACTTGCCATTTTTTTTTATTGCAACCTTTTCTTTCTTTGCAGATGTATTGCCTCGACCAGCAGTTATCGGAGTAGGGGCAAGCTATGGATCTTACGCAGATAGTGCTACTGCAATTAAAGAAATCCTCTGTTCAGTTTTAAACTTACCAAGAAGTATTAATTCCACAGCGTCTGTGAATGCTCATCCGCAGGACAGTGATGAGGAAGACTTGAAGGACACCAACACTGGTGGCAATAATATGGACTCAAATTGTGATCCTGATGGTAGTCCTTTATTGACAACTGCAGACAATGACATCCGGTTTAATAGACACACAGCTGCCTGGGATAACACCCAGTTGGACTCTTTTAATATGTCTCCATTGGACCCACCTACACCCATCACAATCGCCTATGTTGTACCCGAACTGGATTTGTCCCCCTACATACAATGCGAAAAGTGTTCAGACTTTATTTTACCTGAATCTGAATTTTTCCCACCACAGAACTTGCCTATAAACACCCGAAAGGAAAAACGACGATTTTCTTCACCCGGTGTAACACCCCATCATGGAAATCCAACGTATAGTTCCATCGTAGATGAATCTGCTTTTCACTTGAATGAGACTAAAACAGACACTGAGACTTCTACTGTAGAAGGCGATAAGTCCGTCCATCGGAGGTCGTTGTCCTGCTCCAGTCTTTCAAAAGGTAATATTCACTGATATCAGAGTTTATTTCTGCATTGGTGTTGGCAGATGTAGCTGCTTTCAGAAATGTAATGATTTACCAGTATTGTGGTGATAAAATCTAGCATAGGCGGTGCACAGTGTGGCACTGTAACCAGCACTGTATCTTGGCTTGTGAATATGTGCTTTAAGCTTAAAGGGAATCTGTCATGTTTTACACCTAGAAGATCTTAAGAGCACCTCATCCGCCTCTGATACTCTAATTAATGATGTTTGTATTAGTTTTTAAACACTTAAATTTAGTGTTTATGGCCAAGCTTAATTGTCTCTACTTCCCTGTGACTACTTAGGGTGAAGCTGGGACAATGAAGCTTAGTTTTTAGGGCTAGTACAAGTGTTTAAAAACGAAGTATACATGTTTAAAAACTATGCTTCATTGTTCCCACTTACCCCTTCGTGCACTCACCGGACTAGTCCGGGACCGCCCTCAATCAATGCCACTGGCGAGGGAGAAGCACGCCCACAGGGGTGTACCTGTCATTCCCGCGTGTGCTGGAAGAGAAGAGGCCATCCCTCAGCTCTATTTGCCACACCCAGACTGGGATGTCAGATACACCGCTCTGGGTGTGCTCTCCCCACACAGTGGCATTGATTGACAGTGGTCCCGGACTTGTCTGGTAAGGATGAAGCGGGGACAAATAAGTTTTTCGTTTTTAAACACTTACATTTAGGGCTAGTACAAGCATCAGTTATTAGGAGGCTGGTAAAGCTGTCCTAATACCTTCTAGGGGTAGTATGATGACTGGTTCCCTTTAACCTGTTGTAATGTTCTAGAGGTGATCAGATATTGGGTCCACAATGTCTGAACTCTTAATGGCCAAAAGTGCAAAAATTCTTGATTCTGCGTCACTGGATAGATTAATTTGGGTTGAGGAGAACATTGAATGTTGGAAATATGCAAACGCTTACAGGAAGTGTCCAGGAAAACTGGTGACTTGCTGAAACTTCCAAGCTGCTGACATGAGGTCCTTATATCCAGGAACCTTCTCACAGTTATTTTGTATTTGTGGCTGATCATGGTCATATATTTTATTACAGAAAAAAATAAACCACACAACAAAACCATAAAAAGCTAAAGAAATTGCAGATTTGTAAGAAACCCTTACTGTAGGACTAGGTCAGATATATGCTATGAATCTTTTAAGATGACTATAGATTGGACTATTTGCTTATATATTTTTCACACGAGGGATCCTGAATGTTAAAGGGAGTGGCTATGATTTTTCCATTGTCAAGTATCGTTCGTGTAAAGTGACGACCACACCTTTTAATTAGACAAGGTTTCTCAGGTCTGCAATTCCTTCATATTTTTGGGGTATTGTGTCTATTCATTTAAAGGGTATCTGTCCACAAGATCAGCTCCACCCTACCTAACCCACATGTAATGGCAGGCTTTTGAAATGTAAATCCATTGACACCTTTTATATCCTCTAACTGTTGTTGCATTCTTGAGTAATTAGTGTTTAGTTCATATACTAATATGGCAGTGTGCTTGGCATGGCGGAGCACTCAAGCAGCCACTTCCTTCCCAGGCTTGATCAATAGGTCACCTGTGACCTCAGGCACCAGGCAAAGGTTGTGAGTTGTCATCAAGCTAAAGAAACTAGTACTGGGTGGGGAAACAACCTAGGGATGCATAGGTTCAAGAAGTGCTTTGTCACACACAGAGGTCTTAACACCTCATTTTGCATATGAATTCAAACGACAACAACTCAGAAATGCTGCAACAGATAGAAGGTTTAAAGGTGATGGATTTACATTTCACAGTCCTGCATTACCCATATATATACACTTATTGCAGGAGGTTGATCTTACTGACAGATCTTTGTATAAAATTGCTAAAATGGAGTCTTAAACCCCCGAAATGCATTTTATAGTAGATGTGCCGTAATCTAGCCCACTCATCTGCATATGAATTGTTATTTTCTCAGGCACTGTATCCTTAACAGAGACACTGGCTTTTATAGGGGCTAAGTCCCCTGCATCACATTATACTAAAGTTTAAAATCCGTTTTGGAGGTGACTGACTCCCTTTAAAGAGAATGTCTGTTAACTTGGCTACTGCTGTTCCATCATATATTCTATATGTGGACAGGGTATGGCTTAGACTTATTTGGCTTGCTAAATTCTGTAATTTTGGGGTGCAACATACAATAAAAGAATGCAGAGATCGAAACGCAGTGCACGGACTGACCCGCTGCTCTCCCCACCCTAGCATGGCAGCTTCATATATTTCTAAGAATCTGTATCAAAATGGAGGATAGCAGAATGTACCGTCTGTATCATCCTATATTTCTATGCAGCTGTCCTGCTCGGGTTGGGAGAGTCGCTGGCCAGTCCATGCAGTGCGTTCCAATCTCTGTCCAAGTTATACGTTATACCGCCGTCTGTGCCCTTATAGAGTAAAGAAAATAAGAAGTTTACTTGACCAGACAAACTATGTTTTAAATTAGAGCCAAAAAAAACTTATAACAAAAAAAAAACAAAAAACCTTCCAACAATCTGGCATGTAGATGACAGTGATGGAGGAGACCATGTGCTGCCGGAACACACAATCCATGTGGTGTAAGAATGAAAACATTTGTCTGATTGAAAACAGAAAAACAAAGATCCTGATCTGATCTAAAGTTAGAAAAACCTGACCTGGCTTTCGTCACCTGGAGAATAATGGTTTGCCCCGAAGTCGTTCTGTATGCTGCTAAACTCCCGAAGAACCGGTGCTGTCACATTACTTTCACGTTTCTGGATTCCTCTTCCGCCTTCTGTATATTACTGTGGTGATGTCTCCTTTTACATAAGCTGTCAATCAGGATTAGTGTTTCCAGTAGGATTATGGCTCTTTTGTATATGTTTATATGGAAAAACAAAACAAACTTTTTTTTTTTTTTTTTTTTTTTGGTAAAGTCCAAATTGCTGTTTGAAAGAGCTTATAATACATGGCGGCAGTGTGGATGGCTGACAGATCTGTCAGTAGGATCAACTCTCCAAAGCCGGCTATATGGGCATAAAATGATCCATTGATATCTGAGATCTGATGTCTTGTTCCAGAGAAATCCACTTTTTTCTTATATGTAAATGAGCTGTTCAGGACTGACAGTCGGCTCTCCTGGTCTCACACTTTTATTAAAATTAAGCTCTGGTGGCAGAATCTTCAGCATATCCAATGTCTTAATTGTCATTTACATTTTACTGGAATTGGACATCGGACCGCAGATATCAAGGTATCATTTTATTCAGCTTCCTGTGACCTATATTCCCATATAGACGACTTAGGAGGGTTGATCCTACTGTTAATCTTTTCATGCACTTTGTCCCTGCCATTTCAGAGATGAATGAGGGTCTCCACATCCGGTCCCCCACAGGTTAAAACAAAGTTAAGTAAAAGTACAGGTGCTTTTTTTATGGCTCATTATAGGTCAGTAGTACTATTACTGAGTTTGTCCACTACTTAATCATTGATGACCTATCCTTATGATGGGTCATCAATGTCTAATTGGTCGGGGTCTGACACCAGGCACACCCGCCGATCAGCTTCCTCCCCTGCCCAGGAGCTGTGCTATGATCAGACCATGTTCCTGTACGATCAGACACAACCATTACACAGTACACAGCAGGGGCACATTTATAAGATTATCTCAGCACAGGAACTTTTTATTTAAACAAATCCAATTATGAAAGTTATTATTATTCCAAGATCTATTGATTTAAAATCAACTTTCGTTCGTGAGAAAATCCCTTTAACTACTCACTGCTTGCTAGATTTATTTTCTAATCCCGTGTTTACTCTGTGATAGTAACAAGAGGTTTTGATAAAAGCTTCAGGAAAGTGAATTTGATGGTTAGATTAGCGCTATTATTAATACTGTGATTTGCTGGTCAGTACTGGCAATGCTTTGTGTGTGTTCACAGCAGGTCCTGTCACGTTTCATTTATTGTTAGAATTGACCTGATTGTCTTTCTGTTGTAGTAACGGAGCCGCCACCAGCCTCCAGCACAGAAGCCCTGCCGCCATCCGGGGAAAATCTGTTCGAACCAACTGTGAACTTGGAGAGAGTAAGAAGTGTTCACAATCAGCCTCTTATATGGGTCACATAGTCGGGGTGGAAAGTGTAATAAAATGGAAACCTTGCTCTCTTATCAGATGAGTTGGCCCATAACCTGTCCACAGGATTAGGATCTATTTAGATGTCTGTGACTTCTCTTGCATGCAAAACAAGGACCGATTTTCATCTGTGCGCTATCTGGTCCCTGTGGCACATTTAGCCCTGATGACCTTGGGCCGCCAATACTACAAGTCCCACGTGTTGGTGGGGAAAAAAGCTGCCTTTATTGAGCTACACCTTTTTAGTTTTTTTGTTTTTTTTCAAAGCCATGTTGTGGCCCAATATGGCATTATTACTTGTATGCTGTATTGTTTTGAATTATGTGGGCACCAAAGGAGGAGATGGTTGCACGTTAATATAAAGGCACCATTAAACTCATGACTGGCCTCATAGATACTAATTGGTACAATCTCTAGAAGGCAATGTTATTACTGTTATTGTAATCATTGTTCACATTGGCCTGGCATTTGTTAGGTTTTCTAACCAGCAGGAATGCACTACAATTTCTTTATTTTATTTTTCTATGTATATCTCTTTAAATAATTAAAGAAATGAGTGCACCTTATTCCTTACATGACACACTGTTTTGCCTTTTTGCAGGAAAATGAGCATTTTCTGGCTGCCGACCTTTTTATATCCGTGGTTGAGATGATGAAGAGCAGTTGGCAGTCTGATCAGTTCCAAACAGAAGGAGGAATGTACTGGCTCAGAGAAGACCCCGAGGAGCCCTGGTACCGGAGACACAAAGCCAACTCCGAGTCCGCCACGTCTGTGGATAGTGGTTATGACGGTAGATACTCAGCTGTCTATACACTTGTCTGTACTAACTGTAAAAATGATGACGGCGACCTGGAATAATTGTAGAGAAGGGAAAACCCTCAACATTTTCATATCTAATGTAAAAGTCTTTACAATGTTTCACGCGCAGAAAAAAATGGAATAGAGAACATTTGTAATTCTAGTTGTCTGAAAAAGGCGATCCATTAGTCCAGCACTTGGTCCTAACATATTTACCTGCGAATATTGCCTTTTGCTTGTAAAAAAAAATCTATATATATTTTTCTTTATTTTCTCTAGCATATTTTAGTTTACATCTGATTTAATTGTATCAAATTGTCTTAATACATAAGGCTTAACATCCGGTTGTTCTGCCCATTATCTTATGTAACTTGTTATCAGATGTCTTAATGGAAACCAGTTTGCCCAGTGCTGGTCTCGACCTTATTAATCTATATAATGGCCAGTGTTGCATTTTTTTTATTTTTTTTTTTAGTTCTCCAAATTGCCATTAATATGCTATTGTGTTTGAGGTCAATTGGCTTTATAAGAAAAGAACAATGATATTACAAGGGTAATGACACTGTTTGGGAATTACAGGCTTGGTTGCTGTGCAGAGTTCTCCTGTGGAAACCATTATTGAGGAGGAAGAAGACGATGACTCCACAACCTGTGAAGAAGACTATGACTCTGATTATGTGATAATTGGTAAATTGATTCATATGCGTGCTTTATTGAGATACATAGTTATGGTTATTGTAAGTATGAAGCAATGTTTAGGTTTCTGCTGATCCATCCATTTCTATTTTGAGAGGGGATGCCCTTTAAATAGTTAACATGCCACACAAGTTAATGTTCAAAAATTCATATCGACTGTGAAGTACTAACAAAATATGTTCACTCTTCTTTTTCTCAACAGAAATTGAGGACTATGAGAAACTGGTGGCGAATAATAATGCGTCCAATGACACAGCAGCAAGGTATGATCAGGCTCTATGGCCTTATCCATGTAAATGTAGTGTTATGGGATACATTTCTAATGTTGCCTTTAATTGTCTTTTCTAGAACTGGTCCCATAGTCTCAAACACGGCCGAACAAACAGCCAGGAATCTGTACAGAGCTTTCCGCCAGCAATGGACTCTGATTGATGTAGATGGGCAGCTCCCTGCTAAACTGACCACCAACACGGTATGTTCCACAAGAGTCTATTTCACTATCGCCCAGACACCTCTAGCTAGATGCTTAGTCACCGATCATTTACAGCAAAGCCACTTCTCACAGACAGGACAGCCCCTTATTGTTATATTGCTATTGTTAGGCAGTAGGTGTGACACAATGCTTCTCCGTGACTCTATGGTGATTCACAGCAATGTCACATACCATCACACGAAGTAAGATATCAAGATCTGTAAGTAAATTACCGGATAAACTCCTTCCTGATAGACACACATGTTAAGTTAAAAAGGACCGGTCACTTAACAAAAAAAATAAAAATCCCTGAGCTCCCCTGATTCTGCCGCTTTTTTTCCGTTTCACGCTTTTTCCCTTCCTTGCAGAGATGTTCACATTTGTTACTTTCGTAGCACAACAGGTGAAATCTCTGCTTGCAGTTCAGCTGGGTGTTTCTTCAGAGTCGTCTTTGAGGGTGTTACACTTTCACCCTTCCCTCCCAGAAGCTTCCAATCACAGCTCAGCAGCATGAGACTGCTAGACTAGTGCTGAGCTGTGATTGGCCGCGTCTGGGAGGGTGGGGTGAAAACTCACGTCCCCAGAGAAGACTCTGAAGAAACTCTAAAAAAACAAATGTGAATATCTCTGCAATGGAGTGACAGTGCAGAACAGAAAAGAGCGTCAGAATTGGGGTAGCTCAGGGATTTTTACAAGGGATTTAAATCCTCTTTTTGCGCAACTGACAGGGTCTCCTTAACGACGCTACCCCCTCCCATAAAAAATTGACCTTAGGATAGGTCATCAATCTAAGATTAGTAGGTGTCTGACACCCAGCACCCTCACTGATCAGCAGTTGTCAGCTCAGGTGGCGTTCAGATGTAAACAATGGACAGAGCCAGAATGGCTCAGCTCTGCACACTGGTGGTTGATCACGGGCACTGCAGCTCAGCTCCTTTTGAAGTAAACAGGACTGTATTACCCCAGACAACCTGAGGACATGGATGGCGCCACAGGTTGCTCTTTTCTAACCCTGTACAGCTACGTTATTGAATCTAATGTCTTTTTTCTCTTTTAGCGGTCTTATACAAATATGATTCCAGAAGAATTTGAGTCCAGTGTGTGTCTGGCAGAGGAGATTAAACGCTTCAGAATGATGGACGATGAAGACTGGTCTCCTCCACGGTTTCAGGTTATCACCACCGTGCACCAATACATCAGGTATTTACTCGCAGTCCTTTTTTATTACCTGTTCCTTACATTTATAATGTATAGATTTGGTCACAGATTATATTTAAACCATATTTATTTTTACATTTTTCAGGTTTTATTATTTTAAAGCTTCGCATAGACATTAGACTTAAGTGTCCTGCTACCATTTTGCCTTGAGACTGGTTAACTTTTAAGCTATGCTTGGTATTGAGGAAAACTTAGATTTTTTTTAAGTTCCATTGTTTCTCCAAAGATAAGAGGCCATCAATATCTGGTAGCTACTCAGACTCATGGCTCTACTATTAAATGTTAATAGGGTGGGGGACCTCAGGCTTTGTATACAGTTCTTGGGAGTACAACTTGTGTATGTTTGTTATGCAAAGTGAGACTCTTAAGGCCCATATACACCTTAAGCCCCCGTCTCGCATAGCGAGATTGCTAGCGAGATCGCTGCTGTGTCACGGTTTTGGTGACGCAACAGCGACCTCACCAGCGATGTCGTTATGTGTGACACTTTGCAGTGATCAGGCCCCTGCTGTGAGGTCGCTGATCGCTGCAAAGTGTCCTGGACCTTTTTTTGGTCGTTGCCCTCCTGCTGGTCAGCACACATCGCTGTGTGTGACCAGCGGGAGCAGCGATCAGGCTGGTAACCATGATAAACATCGGGTTACTAGGGGCACACGCGCACCTAGTAACCCGCTGTTTATCATGGTTACGAGCCTGCTAAAGTGAGCGGTAACCTCCCGCTCACCGTAGCAGGCTGGTAACCATGATAAACAGCGGGTTACTAGGGGCGCGTGTGCCCCTAGTAACCCGATGTTTACCATGGTTACCAGCCTGCTCCTGCTTCAGCAGGCTGGTAACCAGGAGCAGGACATCGTGGAAAGATTCTTTCCACGATGTCGCTGCTCCCCTGATCGTTGGTGAGCCTGCCTGTTTGACAGCTCACCAGCGACCACATAGCGACGCAGCAACGGTCCCTGACAGGTCGTATCGTTGTCGGGATCGCTGCAGCGTCGCGAAGTGTGACAGGGCCTTTAGATTAATGGCAGCTGAACCTGCTGATCTTGACATATGTGGCTGACTGTCTAATGTGTATGGGAGCGCCAGCCAACTGATGGTTGGGAAAGATCCAATTTTTGGATTGCCGATCATTGTTCTCCCTGAGGTAAGCCGCTAGTCGATGTGGCAGTCGACTGCTCTCTTGGAGAATGCAGGAGCACTCGGCCAAGCGAGTGCTCCTGTGTATGGGAGAGTCGGCTTAGATGGCTGTCGCCCGAAGCATTGTTCAGCCAACCGCTATCTAATGTGTATGGCCAGTCTTAGTTTCACTTACATGCAATTGCCATGAGAGTCCATGAATTTCCATCGACTGAATGTTGTGCCAAAGTTGGTATTACAAATGTGGTTTACAGTTTAGGACTTTTTGTCATATTTAGTATCAGCGCTAAATGACTGACAATCCGCTCCATGCTTGCCGATCGGGGTGATTTTCACTTTTTACACAGGCCGACCCCGCTTCAGTTGCACACTCGGGATCAATAATCTATCATTCAGTGCACGTAGACTGCCATTGTTCTCGACAGCACAGGTCCTGTTTACACAGAACAATGTGCTGCCGATGACTTATCAGGAACACTTGTTTCCAATAATCGAGCTGTGTAAATGGACTGTTAAGAAACATTGTATGTAGGGGAGACCCTGGTTCCTCAGCAATACCCTATACAGGGGTACAGGGTGCTTAATGTCTGCAGCATGAACACACTCCATGTGCCATTGTACAGGCGCTGCTCTCAAGGGAAATGAAGTTTCGACGTTAAACATAAAATCATACATAGCCTTTTCTACGATCCTTATATTGTACTAGTAATCATGAACTTGATGTAAAGAGTAAAGTTTCCCAAACTGCTGTGCACTTTGCACGTAATGAATTTGTGATATTTGAAGCTTTATGACATTGTTTTGACCTGGTGTCAAACACGTCATTAGATACATGTAGTCATTCTGCAAAATTGGCACATTTTTGTCTCCTGCGGTCATGTTGAGTATTGACTTTTGGCCTTACTAGGGGAGTGTTTTCTAGGAAAAGTGAATGCTGAATAAGATAAGATAGGTAGATTATACAAGGAAGTGAGTACGTTGTGTGACTGTGTGAATATAGCCCTGTACAGCGATGTGTTATGATCAGTCATTGAATTTATCTATGTGAATAACGTCCTTGTAGTGGCTAATATTCACGTAGACGGACTGGGAACTGTGGTCAAAGCTTGTGGCTGTGGCTATACACTGGACACATGTCATTATGAGAGACTGAAACTCTTGTAATTGGCTGTAGTTTGCCTGCGTGGGAAAATTCAATATTGAGCAATATATGGCTCTTTTTAGTGCTCATAGAGGTAAAAATCTTCCATTTGACGAACTGACTGCAAAAAGGCAAACCACGATTTGAAGAGGACCATAAAAAAGACCTTGATCCATGCTAGTTTTACATTTTCCTGGTGTCAGCAGGAGAACTGGGGAAATCGCTTTGTTAGTTGTGATCAGCTATTAAATTTGTTCTTGTTTGATTGCTGTATTGAAAACAACAGAAAGTTTGTAAATTTTGCGAATGTGCAAAAAAGAGAAAAAAAAACTGCATCATTCATAACTCACACGAGTTGAAAGGATAACTGCACACACCTCGCGATTATACGGGAACGCCGGGTGCTTCACCAAATGTAAGATTTTCGTAAGACTCTGAAGAGAGGAAAGGCAGCACTCTGTCCAATAAAAATGTATTTTATTATAAAATCATTAAAACATGGATGCAGAAGAATGCAGGTGCAAGAGACGGACGACGGCCGTTTCGCACACAATGGTGCTTCAGCGGCTCCAAACGGACATCTTCCATCTTTCACCTGCATTCATTTTTTAACGATTTTGCAATAAAATACATTTTTATGGGACAGTATGTCGCCTTTCCTCTCTTCAAAATTTCGCTAATGAGCCTAATTTACCATGGGGGTGAATAATTTTGATTGCAACTCTGTAAGACAATTACTTAAAATGTAACAATTATTTTTTTTATTTTTTGTCTTTCAGGCGGGATGTAATTGTAGCATCACAAAACTATTTTTGTGCTGGATGTGGAACAAAAGTTGAGCCTAGTAAGTAAATGGGTATTGTTTAGTGAAGGGCTTCTCTGAAATTATATATATATATATATATATATATTCTCCCCTTATTTCACAGCCAATTTTCCAATAATATATATTATTGGAAAATTGGCTGTGAAATAAAGGGGGATAAGCATGGATTTTATTATGCATTGACTCTTCTATTATGGGGAGAGTTTATTACCTTCCCTGTGTTGTTCTGCATTAACTCCACGTGCTTATGATATGAAATGTTAGATTCCAATATTGTCTGTGATAATGATGTGGTAATAAAGCATTTTTATACATTCTTGTCCTATTAGCGCATTGTCTCTGGCACAATGGTAGTAATTGACCTGTGATATTCTGTGCGCAGGGTACACCAGCAGACTGCGGTACTGTGATTACCTAGGGAAGTATTTCTGCGATTGCTGTCACCATTACTCAGAAAGCTCCATTCCTGGCCGCATTCTCTCAAAGTGGAATTTCAGTAAATACTACGTCAGTAACTTCTCTAAAAGCGTTGTAGATAAAATATGGGACAGTCACACATTCAATGTGCAGAGTGAAAACCCAGCTCTGTACAAAAAAGTGAAGGACCTGAACAGAGTTAAGGTCAGTAATGTTCTAGTGTCTTGTGTACATCTAATATCTCACCTATTAAAGGGAACCTTTCATTATGATGCTGCCCAGCCTTACTGAAAATTGCAGTTATTGGGAGACCATGAACTTCTCTCCCCGACACTTTGGCAGCCGGCTGTGCATCAGATGTGTGATGAGTAGTGTTGAGCGAGTATGTTCTGTTAACCCTTTCGCAGAGTATGCTCGGGCCGAGCTCCGAGTATTTACAGCTGCTCGGTGATATGGTTGAATCACTTCCCGTGTGCATGATTTGCAACTGTTTGACAGCTTTATTACATGTAAGGAATGTGTAAGAAATAGGCATTCCTCACATGTATTAAAACTGTCAAACAGTCGCAAATCATGCACACCGGAGCGATTTAACCATATGACAGAGCAGCTGTAATTACTCGGAGCTCGGCCCGAGCATACTCGGCGAAAGGGTTAACAGAACATACTCGCTCATCACTAGTGCTGAGCAATCTGTCAATCAAGGTGCCAGGGCATGCTTCCAGCCGCCCCTCACTAAAGCCCCTGTCACACTAAGCGAGATCGCTAGCAAGATCGCTGCTGAGTCACAAGTTTTGTGACGCAACAGCGACCTCAGCAGCGATCTTGCTACGTTTGACACTTAGCAGCGACCAGGCCGCTGCTGTGAGATCGCTGGTCGTGTCAGAATGGTCTGGACATTCCTTTGATCGTTGAGGTCCCGCTGGGTAGCATGCATCGGTGTGTTTGACACCTTACCAACGACCTTGTTGACGACTCACACACAGAAACACATAGGCGTGCATCGTTATACAGATTGTTACAGGTCGCCGCATTGTTGCTGCGTCGTTGGGAAGATCTGACTGTTTGACATCTCACCAGCGACCACATAGCGACGCAGCAACGATCCCTGACAGGTCGTATCGTTGTTGGGATCGCTGTAGCGTCGCTTAGTGTGACGGGGCCTTAACTGCTCTGTCCATGCCCCATGATTGAAACCTGGCAGCACTTGGAAGGATATAAGTTCATTTTCTCCCTATAGCCACACTTTCAGTGCAGCAGCCAGGTAGCATTGTAACACTATTAACCTGCAGATTAACCCTATATCTGCAGGTAAATGGTGTTTTCCAAGGCATCAGGTTCCCTTTAATTGCATACTGACAGTTGTTCCCATATATTGTAACGTATAATCTACAAAGGGTAAATGCTAACTTTTAACTGTTTTTGGGGGGTGGAAGGTGACTTTTTTTTTACTTATATGGGAAAATGCTTTGCTGTACTCTAGTGGTAGATCAAAAAACCATGTCACAAGAGCCTCTCCCCAAAAAAAGAATAAAAAGGCTGCTTATCAAGTTCTGCTAAAAAAAAAAACCACTGTGGAAAAATTGACCCTGAAGTAAGAATATAGCCACAGCCTTTCCAAGCTTGTACTTTTGCAACCATTACTGAAGAATGAAAATGGCATGTATTAGCAGAAAAGGAGCGTGCGGCTTCGAGTTTACATGTGATAACACTTTCACATTAGACTAATGTGTGAACCCTATTAAAGATATTTTAACCAAAACCTTCATTCGTTAGGTGAAAATTTAATTAAAAAGCAATTACTTGTTTTAGCCATTTCATGAAAGCCCACTCTCCGAGACATGAAACTTGGATGGTCACTACAGACTAAATGTGTACGATTACATCAATGGGACACTTGTTTGTTCATCCATCAACCAACTTCTGGCCATCATTTAAGGCCTCTTTACACATTAGATGAAAGTTGGACCAACGCCATGATTTCATCAGGACGATCTGATGTGTATGAGGACCTCTCGACTGGAATTTCAAAGGTCGATCCTTTTGTTTTCAGGGCAGATAACCAGCTGCTTTCTCGTCTCTTTTGATTGAAGACCCATGAACACTTATCCCAGTGGAGCACTTATGTTTGAGGGAGTCAGGAGAGATGGCCATCTGATCAAACGTTTGGCTGACAAGCTGAATTGACTTGTCTGTGAAATATTGACCGTGCTCGGATCACAATACCCAGCCTGACTTGCGGCCTCCTATCCTGAGCTAACTGCCCCATAGGTCAGGTATTGTGATCCGAGAATATTCTGTGTTTCATGGAGGTGTGAATTTGGCCTTCTCATCTACGTGGCCAGCTTTAGAGATGGGTCTCATGCACATGACTTGGAATTCTTCCAAGGAAAAAAATTTTTTTTATTGTCTTTCGAGCATATTTTGCACAGAGCCACTAGTGATTGTGGCACACTGATTGCCAGAGCTGTCATGAAAGCACTGTTCACACTGGTGTCAAGGCATCTGAGAAATTCACTAGCTGGTGGCGAAGCGATCATTCTCTCCGAACAAAAGGATCGGCTGTTGCTCGGCCAACTGTGTATGGGGGGCTTCCCGACTCTCCCCTGGCAGATGTGTAGAATAGTACAGAAGTCTGTTACTTAACTTGTCAAAATCCATAGAATCCTGATAGTGGGGAATCTAAATGACAGCAAAATCCTTCCCATTATGGGAACAAAAATATATATATTTCATTTTTTTTTTTTTTTTTTAGGAAAAAGCTACATTTTCGCCCAGCCTTCTACAAGTAATGTTCCATAATCTTACATGACTGCACACTACAATATGATTGAATGCTGGCAGAGTCATAACGACACGTTCTGCCATGTAAGCCTCGCCATAGCATGTGGCACCATGAGACGGAGATGGCTATAGACATAACATTTTTTTTTATTCCCCATAGGAAGTGCAGCAACAGCTAATTCACATCAGAAAGCTGGTGACGACCTGTCGTTTTGCTGATAGGTAAGATACAACTTTAGGGTTAAATACATGTTCCCCTTTTGTGTGACTAATAAATGAATTAGGAATATAATGGCTATGTGTTTTCACATTTTAGACGATCTGATGATCTAAAGCGATGAGGAAGGATTATGGGTTGTTGTTTTTTTACATTTTCGGTATATTTGTCTTTCCTGCTGTGAAAGGAATGTTCCCTTTTTCTGTCCTCCTTCCCCTTTTTAGTAAATTACAGTTAACACTAGTGCTTAATATGAGGATGGCCCATTATACACCAGAATATAGTGTATAAATGTCTTTCTTATTTGATCAAACGATTTGATTAAAGGTTGTGGGATAAAAAAAAATAATGCAATACCGTAAATTTAAATGGGAAATCTTCATCTGGTCCCTTGATCCTCACTAGACCTGCAGCCATCACATCACATTCATCAGTCACCTGACTGCTACACCCAATCACTGGCCTTAGAGTCTACGTGAGTGACGGACTTTACATAATCACTACAAGTCCACTGGAGCGATGACTCAGTAATAATACAAATACATACCTGTATTCCAATTTTATTTCACATTTTCTACTCTAACTTTATTTTTTATTTTTTTTTCCCTAGAAAATCCCAGCCAACCCCTTTTTAACTAGAGATGACCGAATCGATTCACAAGACCCCTAGTCCAGCAGCCAGGCCCGTAGTTCATGACCGCTGGATGGGAGCTCTGCAAAATGCTATCTGCATCCGCAGCTCCTCTTTTGATTTGTCTGGCAGGCACATTGTGTGTGCGTCACGCTGCAATGATGACATCACGAGAGCCCAGCCACTCAAAAGAGGTGACGTGGAGGCCGTCAGGTAAGAGGTGATTTGCAGAGCTCCCGTCCAGTGGTCCCGAAATACGACCTGGCTGCTGGGCCGGTGTATGGAGTATCTATTCTCTCAGCTCTCCTTATAACACAGATTATCTAAAATGCTTGTTATTGGCCACATTTCAATTATGTGTTTTATTGGTGGCATTGGTCTGCTAATGGCCAAGAGCTATAATTGGGTACTGCTACTGATTGGTGGACAGGGGTCTGTTACTTGGATAAACATGTCATAAAAGGTCATTGCAGAATGAATTCTTGGGACAAACCCAAGAGTTGTGCATTCTTTATTTTTTACAAGTAGTAAGTCCTCTTTCTTCCTTTATTGGTTCTGATCCATACATTTTACAAGTGGTTCATGGGCTCTATGCAAATACTGAATAATTTCTTCTCTTGAAACCAGTATCATAAAGGCCTTTGAGGATGTCCCCTCTCACCTGACTGAGGAGCTGCATCTCTTCACAATGGCTGATTTGTATAACGTGAAGCAGAAGTCCCTCTTGCCCGGTCTCCATGAGCTCCTGGCTCTGGCTGTAGCCCATGTGGAAAAATGTGAGGTATGTGGGTTGTTAAGCCTGTCTAATACTGGAGACCGGGCGATCAAACGCATTCAGTTCTGTCCGGAACCAACTAAATCCATGGACTGTCGGAAACGTTACAAAGCGTTAAGCCTCATACACATTAGACAGCCGCTGGCCGAGTGATCGTCTGGGTGACTGCTAACGCTCCTGACTCACCCCATACGTAGGAACACTGATCAATAGATGGGTATTATTATCAGTAGGGTAAATTCATTACTTCGTCTTTTCTCATGGTCTACCCAATAGCAGAAGTTGTAGTCTATAGGTAACGGTGCACAATTTTGCTTCACTGATCGTCTAAATTGAGTGAGACAAGAAGTAAAGCCTCCTGGAGGAGAGCAGCATTTCTCAGGTAGCCGCAACAGGTAATATTTCAGTATTACAGTAGGTACAGTACAGGTGTTAGAATTTTCGGTGATCATTATTAGGCGATGTGCACGTTGAGTATTTGCAGCACAGATTTTTCTACACCAAAAATTAGAGCATTGGCAGGAACAATGCTGCTTAAAATGTGCATGCGTTTTTATTTGCTTTTTTTTTTTTTTTTTGTGTGAAAAAATGATGCAAAAATACAAAGCATTGGTATGCTGCAGATTTGATTTAAACCATCAGATTTTTTTTCTTTTTTTAATTCTGCAAGGGAAAAATAAGCAGCATGAGATTTCATAAATCCCATTCACTTTCCTAGTACTCTAAAGTTAAGCGTTTTTTTACCCTTTGAAAAAACGTGCAGAAAAACTGTGTTAAAGATGCATTGTGTGACCAAGCCCTAGTGGAGATGCCAGGCTGGACTGCTGGCTGCATGTGTCCAAATTTCCTACCGCCAGAATGCCTAATGGCCACACAATTTTGGTTTAAAAATCTTGTGGTTATTGGACATTACTATGGACCATTTTGGACACATGCAGCCTGTTTTCTGGTCCAGCTTTACATGGAGACTTTGGCCACACAACAGGCTGTGCAGTCAGAAAACACAGTATCCAGATGCTTCATTGCAACATAATGAAAGATGCCAAGACTGCTGGATTTCTGGCTTACTTTTGCATCAGCAACTTTTGATTTGCATTTCTCATTTTTTTTCCACGGACATTATGTTGCAATGTTGCATCGTGATACTGACATGTGACCAGAGTCGTCGTGTAGCCTTAGGACACCTTCAGTATTTGGTCAGTATTTTACATCAGTATCTGTAAGCCCAAATCAGAAGTGGGTGATAAACGCAGAAGTGGTGACGTGTTTCTATTATACTTTTCATCTGATTGTTCCACTCCTGGTTTTAGCTTACAAATACTGAAGATGTGAACGTGGCCTAAAGCCTAACCAGAGTTTCACAAGTACCACCAATAGGTCGTGATTTGATAATTTTAGCCCAATTGTCTGATATTTCACAAAAAAAATTTAAGATCGGACTTCATACTCATGTTTCCTGCATTTTTTTCTGTGGCTGCTAAGGAGCCTTTTGGGAGAGGAGGCCAAGCTTTGGTTTGTCCCAATCCCTCTGCAGTGGGGTAATGAGGACCTGTGTAGGACTTTCATGTACACCACTGTTTGGTGCATTCACTTTACACTGAGATTATAGGCTATGTCGGTTCACGTGGTGGACACAATGTGGAATTTCTCTCCAGATTTGTGGGTGGAAAATCTGCAGAGTATCACAGTAGGCTCAAAGTGGATATTATTTATTTATTATTTCATTTATTTTTTACATTTGGAAAACCCACAGCATGTCAGTTTTATGCTGTGGATTTCACCTTGTTTAGTGCATAGAAGTAAATTTAATGTAAGGTATATGATTAAGTGTGTTATGCTTATATCCTGTCATTTACCAGCCTCACATCTCTACATATCTATCTACAGTGGGTACGGAAAGTATTCAGACCCCTTTAAAATTTTCACTCTTTGTTTCATTGCAGCCATTTGGTAAATTCTAACCCCATCTCGACTGAAAAAAAACAAACAAATGTAGAAATTTTTGCATATTTATTAAAAAAGAAAAACTGAAATATCACATGGTCATAAGTATTCAGACCATTTGCTCAGACACTCATATTTAAGTCACATGCTGTCCATTTCCTTGTGATCCTCCTCCTTGAGATGGTTCTACTCCTTTATTGAAGTCCAGCTGTGTTTAATTAAACTGATAGGACTTGATTTGGAAAGGCACACACCTGTGTATATATAAGACCTCACAGCTCACAGTGCATGTCAGACCAAATGAGAATCATGAGCTCAAAGGAACTGCCCAAGGAGCTCAGAGACAGAATTGTGGAAAGGCACAGATCTGACCAAGGTTACCAAAGAATTTTTGCATTACTCAAGATTCCTAAGAGCACAGTGGCCTCCATAATCCTTAAATGGAAGAAGTTTCAGACCACCAGAAGTCTTCGTAGACCTAGCCGTCCAGCCAAACTGAGCAATCGTGGGAGAAGAAGAGCCTTGGTGAGAGAGGTAAAGAAGAACCCCAGGATCACTGTGGCTGAGCTCCAGAGAATGCAGTAGGGAGATGGGAGAAAGTTCCACAAAGTCAACTATCACTGCAGCCCTCCACCAATCGAGCATTTATGGCAGAGTGGCTCGACGGAAGCCTCTCCTCAATGCAAGACCTATGAAAGCCCGCATAGTTTGCTCAAAAACACATGAAAGACTCCCAGACTAAGAAATAAGATTCTCTGGCCTGATGAGACAAAGATAGAATTATCACCAAAAAGTTCTAAGCGGTATGTGTGGCGAAAACCAGGCACTGCTCATCACCTGCCCAATACAATCCCAACAGTGAAACATGGTGGTGGCAGCATCATGCTATGGGGGTATTTTTCAGCTGCAGGGACAGGACGACTTGTGGCAATTGAAGGAAACATGAATGCCGCCAAGTACAGAGATATCCTGGATGAAAACCTCTTCCAGAGTGCTCTGGACCTCAGACTTGGCTGAAGGTTCACCTTCCAACAAGACAATGACCCTAAGCACACAGCTAAAATAACAAAGGAGTGGCTTAAGAACAACTCTGTGACCATTCTTGACTGGCCCAGCCAGAGCCCTGACCTAAACCCAATTGAGCATCTCAGGAGAGACCTGAAAATGGCTGTCCACCAATGTTCACCATCCAACCTGACGGAACTGGAGAGGATCTGCAAGGAAGAATGGCAGAGGATCCCCAAATCCAGGTGTGAAAAATTTGTTGCATCATTCCCAAGAAGACTCATGGCTGCTCTAGCTCAAAAGGGTGCTTCTACTCAATACTGAGCAAAGGGTCTGAATACTTATGACCATGTGATATTTCAGTTTTTCTTTTTTAATAAATTTGCAAACATTTCTACATTTCTGTTTTTTTTCAGTCAAGATGGGGTGCAGAGTGTGCATTAATGAGAGAAAAATGAACTTTTTAGAATTGACCAAATGGCTGCAATGAAACAGAGTGAAAAATTTAAAGGGGCCTGAATACTTTCCGTACCCACTCTATCTCTCTATCCAATCAGAATCCATATACTCCTCATTTTATATCTTCTTATCTATCGTTTTATGTTTGTCTTGTATAGGAGGGGCAGTGCCATCATTATCCATAAATACATGCGTTTAGGCAGCTCCTTGTAATTTTCCCTCTTCGGACATTTTTAGATGATAGTTGATCCCCCACTTAAATAAAACTCGGAACCACATCTAAAGAAGCGTTCACCACTGAAAGGTTGCTAAATTTTAAAAAATGCATGAAATAGGGTGAAAAGAAAATGGAAACAGCTGACCAACTTCTGGTCATGGTAACTGCAATGTGAAATGGGGCTCTCTACAACATACAGCTCTTCCAGGCTGCATTACCTCCCCGCACCCTTCCAGGTTTCAGTGAATCTTTTTTTTTTTTTTTTTCAGTATTTACTTATTGAATTAAAAAAAAAGATGTTCTGAGGATCCCACGCCCCCCTTATGTTCATTTCGGTTTTAAAATAAGAAAAACATAACTAAAAATGGGAACAAACATAAAAAGTCTAAGAGTAACGCTATAATACGGCAATGCAGGGAAGGTTACAGGAAGAAGTGGTAGCAGCAGTTTAGTCTGGCAAAGCAAACCCCTGACTGCAGCTATAAACTGCTACTGTTGCTACATTTAGTTTATGATAAACTTTTTTTTTTTGTCCATATGATGTATCCAAGTTGCAAATAGACAGAACGTGTATATTGGATACAGAGGTTCTTGAAAAATGTAGGCTGCATTGCACCACTAAATAACACCAGTTTGCTTTCCCTTTCTCCAATTTTCAGTTGTTTCTAAACTAATCGCTGGGTAACTGTTGTGATGTCTCCCAAACACTGTATACAGCCGCCTAAGATATTCCTTATAAGTAGCACACTAATCAGCAACATGGATGACTTTCTACATCAGACCTGAGCAGTGTAGCTGTGACTCTAACTCTGGAGTGAGATAAAACACTTACTAGAAACTTAAGCTGGAGCTCTGCCTGTGTCTGTCTGTTGCCCTCTCACTGCTTTTCCCTCCTGCTGTTTTCTCTCAATAGACCACTTAAATCTGATCCTTCAGTGAGCTATCAGTTTGTCTTGTCTTGAGAGAGACCAGATTTTTAGGTGTTTTTCTGTTGATAAGTCTGGAAGGCGAGGAGAAGGGATTGACTCGAGTTGAGAAAGAGGGTTATGATATTTGCTTGTGATTTAATGATTTATGTAAGTTTTTTTGGGGAAATGACGATCTAAGGCCAAAAATAACCTGATTGTCATTTTCATTTACTCATAATGTAAGTTGACATTTTGGGAGATTATGAACCAATTACTAGTTTTTGTCTCAAGCACTAAACTTAACAATATACTACTGTTATCCACAAATGAATAGAAGTCCTATCTTCACATACCTGCAGGAGTGTGTGCTCGATCGTCGGGTATCATGCACATGTCCTATTCATGCATTATAGGTATTGTGCGCCTAGTTTTCTATCGATTGTGTATGTGTACATGTAATGTCATCAGCACCGCTCACTACCAGATTGTGAGGACAGGGTGCCAGAGAATCCTTCATTACTCTAACCTTTTGGAGTTCTGCATTTGTATGAGCTTTTAGTGCAAATCTACTCATACAACAGCTTATGTTACAGGTGTTTTTCACTGTATTTTTAAAGTTAATAGTAGGAAGCCACCCTGGTGAAAGGGAAAAATGGAGGTATACTTGCCACCGGAATCTGGCTGCCGCTTCAGTGGTCTCCACTAGACTAGAAATAATTGCTTACTGACCACCAGTGAGCGGACTGCTATGCCCCCTGATGGCCTGCAGGGTCAGGTAACTGGTGGTTGGGGTGTCTTTGCAAAGAAAAAAACACATTTACCAAGGTGATTTTCCACTGTTGACAGAAAAAATACAGGGAATTCTACATTGATCTGTACACACTGGGAAAATTCCTTGCACTGTGGTCACACGTGGTTTTTGTAGGGTTTGGGTTTTTTGTTTTTTTTTTAAGTCTCAGACAGGCGTACATACAGGAGAAGTGACCGAGTGTCTTTCATTTATACGTAGTGTGTGTGAGAAGCCATCGCCTGAATAAAGCTGGAATCAATCTCCAGATAATCCATAATCCTTTTATTCTTGGGGAGATAAGCCACTGCTAGAAGTGTCTGACAGCTTCACTGACTATTCGTGCACGCTCAGCTGTCTCCTCAAGAGAGAGGACTGTCCGCTGGGCAATTTAAAGAATAAGTTAAATACCATTTAAAGGAAAAATATTGGTGATTTGATTCAATAAAAATCCATGTTTTTGTTGTTTTGTTTTTTTTTACAGTTGTGCAATGCCAAAGGTTTTTTCTGTGAATTTTGCCGAAATTCCGACGTGATTTTTCCTTTCCAGACTGACATTTGCAGAAGATGTGAAGGTATGCATCATAAAAGCTGGGCTCTTGCCTTGGTTACTGTTTTGTGAAGATTATAGCCGCAGCCTTATTTGGGAGCACAATAAATGTTCTATTGAGATATATTATTTTTGAACCTTGGGCCCTTGTTTTTTTTAAATGAGTTACCTGTTGGGAGGGAAATCATAAGTGTCCCCTTCTGTAATGGCTCCTAAATGTATCTGGTGGGTGTACTCCTCCTGCTGTTACAGACACCCTTTAAGAGGGGATGTTGTCAGCCAATACATGATTGGAACGATGCCTATATATTCCTCCTAAGCGATTTGTTCTGCAGCAGCAGCTTTTTCATAATGCATATTGCCCCTATAGTAACTAAATATTAGGCTACCTGTATTTTAGATTTTTTTCGCCTTGTGATTGTTTTTTTTATAGACTCTGAGCTCTTCATTTACCATCTATTCTGCTCTGTTACAGTGGGTTGCATTTCTTTTAATCAGTGGCACAGGGGCCACATGTGATTCTTGGACCCCAGCCAGTG
The DNA here is from genome assembly GCF_046119375.1 of Phyllobates terribilis. Classification (NCBI taxonomy): domain Eukaryota; kingdom Metazoa; phylum Chordata; class Amphibia; order Anura; family Dendrobatidae; genus Phyllobates; species Phyllobates terribilis. The sequence continues at coordinate 211,811,520 of NW_027362762.1, forward strand.
GCTTCACTTCTATTGTCATAATATCATAGCATTACTAGAACTTGGGACAAGGATTAAAACTGAATCACTGTTATATAAAACATTGATGAAAAACGCATCATTTTGTGGGAAAAGCTCCCAATGTATTTAATAAGAATAAATGTAAAAAAGAAGTCTGCTCACCCATCTCAGAAGTTCCACACACGGCGACCAGCAGGGCCGCAGGAGAAATATCAGAAGAATTCAAGCGTTCTGAACTTCTTTAAAAAAACTTTTAATGAAAAAAATAATTTAAAAGATCTAAACGTAAACCACTTTCCAGAGATAAAAAAATGTATAAATAAAATAGGAGGAGGGGTGCTACGGGGAAACGCGTTTCGGAAAGAGTTCCCTATTTATTACCTGCACTAAACATGTGTTGCTCTGTGTTTAATGTCCTCTTGGGTAGACATGCGATTGAGCATCACCAATCCTAAAAAAGAGAAGAAATTCTCGGACAAACACATATATATGAACATCAATAATAAGCCAATACAATATGACTAAAGAATCATTCGTAATGGTAGATTAGATCATGCCTCAAATTCATTCCAAGAGGAGATCTTGTGTTTAATTCATAAATCCACCAAGATTCTCGGTTTAATAATTTTCTTAGGTGGTCTCCACCCCTATAGGGCTTAACACGTTCTATTTCTGTGACAACGCACAAAGAAGTATTACCATTATGTTCAATAGAAAAATGTTTTGTCGCTGAGGAGCATTTAGTGACTAGCTGATTAGCGGCATCCGTAACTTTTAGCGGATTAGAGGTCCACCCCACATATTGAACATTACAAATTTTACAGGTAATCAAATAAAGAATATAGGATGAATTGCAATTCATCCTATTTTGTCTATTTGATTACCTGTAAAATTTGCTCATTGCAGCACACGTTTAGTGCAGGCAATGAATAGGGATCTTTCCAAAACACCTTTGCCCGTAGCACCCCTCCTCCTATTTTATTTATACATTTTTGGAAAGTGGTTTACTTTTAATCTTTTAAATGAATTTTCATTAAAAAAAATGTTTTAAAGAATTTCACAACACTGGAATTCTTCTTTTTTCAATGTATTTATTAAACTTATCAATAAGGCCCCATCTCTGGGCTGGAGGCCAAAAGAGTGACTTTTTTAGTCTGTTGGGGTGATCGACGTACCTTATTAATTGTATAGGAAAGTGCACCCCTATTGGCAATGTATGCCATTCTGTGCCTATACAGTGGCGTAAATCAGAGGCATCAGTCGGGCAATCTACCCGATGTTTACTGCTGATGAAAGGCTGAGGCAATGTGCATGTAATTCATTTTTCTAAGGCTGCATTTTCTAGTCTATGGCGCCATACTGTTCTCAAGATACAAATCTGCTGCTCTGTATTTGCTGTATAGGTCATATAATATATCATATCATTTTTTTTTTCCCCAGATTGTAAAACGTGCTACCACAAGGAATGTTTTAAGATCAACGACTGTCCGAAATGCATAAGGATCAAGGCGAGGGAAGCCCAAAACAATGAACTTTCCTTTACCTCAAGTGAAGAAGTGGATTCAGCCTTAACGACCTGAGCACCATTATAAAGAACTTGTAGATTTTCTTTTGTCTATAGTTGTTTTGCAGTGTAAAAAATGTATTTATGAGAATGTAGAATTGCTTTGGTAAACTTTTTTTTTTATTTTTATTTTTTTTATTAAGTATGAACACGAGGAGCATTTTAATGCTTTGGGTTTTTTAGGATTTGTTTAAGGATGTCAATAGAGTATGTGCCTTCATTTTAAATGATGTTATTATTGCAGACCACTGTGGCTGCCGCTAATAGGCTTCCAAAAAAAAAAATCAACAAAGGATTACTTTCCTGAAGTTTATTCTTTGTGCAATGCCTTTAGTAACTGACAGGAGAAATATGGAGCAATGTGCAATGAAGTGATTTTAAACGCCAGTTTTTGTAATTATGTTTTTATTTTTACAACTAGAAATGTATTGTAAATGAACAAAAACCTTAAATTTTTATACAATTGTTTACATAAACTTCAAGTATTAAAAGGATTCTGTCAGCAGGTTTTTGCAAACGTGTAAGCTGAGATGTAGTCCCCAGTGACTGGCAGCTTTCACTGTGCATAGGCAGAAAGCTGCTAATCAGTGGTGTGGGCGAGGTTATACAGGGCTCAACAGTACAAACTGTTAGGCTGTGTGCCCACTATGCGTTTATTAAGTATTTCCGCAGCGGCAATTCCGCTGCAGAAACGTTTAAAAAAACGCTTGGTAGAAGGTCTGCCATGTTCCCCAATGTTAATCCGCATGTGCTGTGCTCATGCTACGGAAATTTCCGCTGCGGATGATCATTGCGGAAAAATCCGCAGCACAACCAATTATTTTGTGTAATTGCAGCGTTTTTGCCGCCATTGACTTGCATTGAATCGCTTAATATCCGCATGACTACATGTGCACATTAAGCGATTCAATGTGCGGATGGTACCCGGGTCTGGAGAAGAGGAGATTCTCCTCCAGACCTGGGTACCATGGTACCTGTTAAAAAAAAAAAACAAAAACACATTACACTTACCTTCTGATGGCCCCCGGTCTTTTCTTCGCTGCGTCCGGTCTCTTGTACGGCTCACGATGGTCTAAAAGGACCTGCCATGATGTCATTTAGTCAGCGGTCACGTGACCTGTCACATGACTAAATGACGTCATGGAAGGCCCTTTCACACCACCGCGAGCCGTACAAGAGACCGGACGCAGCGGAGAAAAGACTGGGCGGGGCCATCAGAAGGTAAGTATAATGTGTTTTTTTTATTATTTTTTACCATTTGTTGATCTTTTTTCAACTATTAACTTGGTCACACTATATAAATCCATGCAAACGGCAAAATAGTGTGACCAAGTTGTCAAGCACTTTTCCAAGTGATGCTACAATCGCTTGGAAAGCGCTTGTCAACCCGCATGCGGAAATGCAAGTGAAGAACGCTTCACTTCCGCTTGTCCTTGGCAGGAAAAAAACGCATGTAAAATCCGGAGCATTTCTGCATCGTGGGACCAGCATGTGACACACCACTGGAATCAGGGTCTCAGTCCCTAAATCATGCAGCTCTCAGATCACATAGCAGAAGCCAGGTGACAGATTACATATAAAAGTAAAGTCATATTTTTGAGAAAATGTAAAATTTACTGATCTTTTTTTTATTGAAAAATAAATCTTGACTGTTTTTGAGTAACTGCTTCATTTCTATAATTCTTCTTTTTTTTTTAGGATGGTTTTACTGTTGTGGTTTTTAAAAGCACACTTTACACCTCCAGGAGGTTTTTTTACATTCTATAGGCATTAATGTGTTCCCCTTTGCAGCAGGGCTGTGGAGTCGGTAAGCCACACCTCCGACTCCGAAATTTCCATGACTCCACGACTCCCTCATACATGGCTCATGTTTAAGTGATAAATTTACTGTAGCACAGATTCATCTCAGCTAAAAGTCTACACCCTTAGATCAGGAATAGGACAGACATTTATAGGACATTTCATAACATTCCCAAATTCTTATGAAAAAAATATTCCCCACAAACTGCATTGAACTACTGTACCCAATTTTAGGAGTCGCCGTCGGTCCATTTTATACCGGCTCTGACTCCACGACTCCGACTCCACAGCCCTGCTTTACAGCTAAAACACCTTGCACTCTTCGGGAAGACATTCTACAAGATTTTGGAGTGTCTGTGGGAGTTTTTGCCCATTCATCTAGTAGGACATTTGTGAGGTCAGACACTGATAACTGATGAGCGGGTCTGACTCCTCTGTGCGGCCAGTTGTGTTCTTCCACACTAAACCCGCTGAACCATGCCTTTATGGACATTCCTTTGTGCACTCAGTTGGGCACAGTCATGCTGAAACAACAAAGGGGCCTTCCCCAAACTGCTGTCAGAAAGTTGGGAACATACAATTTAAAATATCTTGGTAAGCTGAAGCATTAAGATGTTTCTAAAATGGAACTAAAGGACCAACGCCTGAGAGAGAGCCCCATAGCACTATACCCCCTCCATCAAACATTAGAGCTGAATCCAGACACTTCAATCAGACTGCAAGATGGAGAAATCTGGGTAACAAAAAAAAAAATAGTTGTGCTCCATCAAGGTAGTGGGCTAAAAGAAGTAAAAAGTCGCCTTTTCACCTGTACCACATGAAAAACTGTGTAAAAATTGAAAACTATTCTACTGCTGTTTTATTTTTTGATTCTGCGTCCCAATAATCGGAATAAGGCTCTGTTCATATTTATCCTGTTCTCTACGCTTAGCACTTATGTCTGGGTTTCCATGTAAATTCCCAGAAACCACGATTCAGACAAAATCCCCAACAGAATCACTTAATAAAATGAGGCAGATGAAGTCACTTCGGATTCCATCTGGCCCACTCCAGAGGTGTCCCATCTTTTTAGCGCACAAGTGTGGACAATTACAGTTGTGATCACACTTAAAAAGATGGATGATACAGACACCAAACGGAGTTCAAAGTGACTCCATCTACATAGAAAGGTAGAGTAGGAAGGGACCTCCAGGGTCATCTGGTCCAACCCATGATTCACTAAGCCATCTTAGACAAATGTCTGTCCAGCCTCTGTTTGAAGACTTTCATTGAAGGAGAACTCACCACCTCTCGTGGCAGCCTGTTCTACTCATTAATCAGCCTCCATGTCAAAAAGTCTAATCTATCTTCTCCATTTCAGTTTCATCTCATTGGTTCTACTCTTTCTCTGTGAAAATGAGAATAAAGATGATCCTTCTACAATGTGACAGCCCTTGAGATATTTGTAGACCGCTATTAAGTCTCCTCGGTCTTCTGTTTTGAAAGCTAAACCTTCCCAAATCCTGTAACCATTCTTCATAGGGCATTGTTTGCAGACCGGTCACCATTCTGGTCGCTCTTCTCTGAACTTGCTCCAGTTTCTTCAGGTCTTAAGATGTGGTGCCCATAACTGGACACAGCATTCCAGATAAGATCTGACCAAAGAGGAGTAGAGGGGGAATAATTATTTCACGTGATCTAGACTGTATGCTTATGCTAATACATCCCAGAATTGTGTTTTTGCCTTTATTGCTGCTGCATCACACTGTTGACTCATGTGCAGTTTGTGATCTATTAGTATACCCAAGTCTTTTTCAAATGTACTGTTGCTTGCTCCGATTCCTCCGTTTCTGTATGTGTTTTTTTCATTTTTCTTGCCCAGATGTAGGACTTTGCATTTCTCCCTATTAAAAACAATTCTGTTAGTTGCTACCCACAGTTCCAGTTTGTTTAGATATTTTTGAATCCTCTCACTCTTCTCTAGTATTAGCTATCCCTCCTAGCCTTGTGTCATCAGCAAATTTAATTCCTTTACCCTCAATTCCTTCATCTAAATCATTGATAAAGATGTTGAACAACATGGGGCCCAGGACAGAGCCTTGTGGTACGCCACTTGAGACATTTTTCCTACTGGATGTGCAACCATTTATGACCACTCTTTGGGTCCGATCACTAAGCCAGTTATGAATCCCCCTAACAATTGCCTTGTGCATTCCATAGTTGGTCATTTTTTCAATAAGCATGGTATGAGATACTTTATTATATCTTGAGCAAAGCATTTGACAATGTCTGCTGCGTTTCCCTGATCCACCAAGTCAGTGATTCTTCTGTCTTGGATGGAAATTTAAGTTGGTCTGACATGACTTATTAGTTACAAACCCATCTGCCTCATTATGGTGGATGGTTCCGTCAGGGATTTCATCTGAATCACATTTTTGTGGGATTTACATAGAAACCCCAAAGTAAGCACTCTGCGTAGAACTGTCACGGGTGTGTCAGGTGTGACAGTCGCTCTGGAGCAGGCTGTAGAAGGTCACTGCGCTTGGCATTGTAGACGCCTTTGTGATTGCCTCATCTCTGTAGTATAGTTATATCCTTCTTCCTTTAGGACCCAGCAGCGACTTCCACTTTCTGCTGCTGATTGACACACCCTTGCTGGGTAGTTAAATAGTCTGTTTCTCCAGAGAGTCACTGGTAATGGTTCTATGTACCTCTGTATAGGCTTGGAGCACTAGCAGTCGGCTAGTTTCTTCTCTGGTGTCTGCTCAAGCTAAGTGTATCCCCTTTGTCTACCTTTTTGTTTTTAGTTTGTAGTTTGGCCCGACTAGTGCTCACCCCGTCCCCTCCCCATCTAGGGCCATGCTCTGGGGATATTCAGGGCTTAGTTTCCTGCTTGGCGATGGGTGTGGAACCTAGATGGTAATCTAGCATTTTTCACACTGATCACTGTGGCTTTTTAGAATTGTACTTCTTTTCCATTCAGGAACAGTTTTAACCCCTTCCTGATGTCCGCTGTACATGTACAGAGACTGAGCTTGCGCCATTCCCGGCAGATAGATGATGTCTGTGTCATCCAGCCATTATCTGCCTGTAACAGCAGCGAGTGGCGCTATCGCTATCGCTGTCAATCTCTGACAAGTGCATTTAAGACATGCCGGCTGGATGGGGTGCTGATGGCTCGCCATTGCAGCTGAAGACCCTTGTGCCTGCCATGACTGTGCTCCACTGAAACCCAGCCTGGCATTCATAAAAAAACAAAACAGAAAAGAAAACACAATTTCCTAACTATATTCTGCTTTAGTTTTGCAGCACATAGTAAAAGCGATTGGATGATAACAGGTTCAAGTCTCCTAAGGAGAATTTAGAAAAAGTAAAATAACTTAAACATATTTGGAATCGACACATCTATAAAAGTCTGATCTTTCAAAATGTTAAACTAATAAACCCGATCGGTAAAGAGAAAAAAAAATCGAAATGCTAGAAATGTGGTTGTTCGGTCGTGACAAAACCACAAAAAATATAATAAGAAGCAATCACAATGTACAGTATTATGTATCCCAAAAATGGTACCAATAAAATGGTCAACTCATCACTCAAAAAACAAGCCCTCCCACATCTCCATCCACAAAAAATAAGTTACGTGTCTCGGAAAATGGCACATAAAACACCCACCCCCCAGTTTTGTTTTGTTTTTTTCCCAATTTCAGAATTTTATTTTCACCACTAAAATATAAAAAAAAAAAAACACTGGACAAGTTTGGCATTGCTGTAGTTGCACTGATGTGGTGAATCATACCAGCTCATTTTTTATCACACAATGAACACCGTAAAACCAAAAAACAGTCAGAATTGAATTTTTCCACAATTTTACCGCACTTGGATTTCTTCCCCCATTTTCCAGTACTTTGTATGGTAAAATGAATGTGGTTATTCAAAATTGCAACTATTCCCGCAAAAAAAGCAAAATCTCATGTTGCTATGTCTGCAGTCAGTAGAAAAATAAAATGGTTATGGCTTTTGGAAGAAGTGAAGAGTGTAAAAGTGAAAAATCATTCAGTCCTTAAAGGGACTTTTTTCCCTATGGGGCTACTTACTTAGTAGGTAATTGCTAACTCTCCCGATCCCTCCTGACTCAGAGCGGTCAATGACGCTCTTGCCAGCGGTTCTTCCTGTGACATCGTGGCAATCTGCTGTCAATCTGCATCATGTCAGTAGTGACTCCTTGTTGATCGAGCATAATAAAAATAAAAGTAACTGCTACGTTACCTACCGATGAGTGCTACTGCTTAGCACTATGGGGAAAAAAGTCCATAATAACCCCTTTAAGGCTACGGCCCCACTGTCGGTGTTTGGTCAGTATTCGGTCAGTATTTTCTCAGGAGTGGGAGACAAAACCAGGATTGGGTGATAAATGCAGAATTGGTGACTTGTTTCTATTATACCTTTTCTCTGATTGTTCCTCACCTGGTTTTGGCTCCCACTCCTGAGGGGGAGTGCTGACCAAATACTGATGGTGGTGCCGTGGCCTAAGGGGTTAAGCAGGACTCCTTATCAACAGAGGCATCAGCGGTTGCGTGACCTGTCACGTGATTAAATGACATCATGGAAGGTCCTTTTACACCACCGCGAGCCGTACAAGAGTCCGGACGCACCGGAGAGAAGACCGTGGGCCATCAGAAGGTGAGTATAATGTTTGTTTTTTTACCATTTTTATTCTTTTTTTAACTATTAACTTGGTCACACTATATAAATCCAGCCGGTTGCATGGATTTATATAGTTTGACCAAGTTGTCAAGCACTTTTCCAAGTGATGCTAAAATCGCTAGGAAAGGCGCTTGATAACCCGCATGCAGAAATGCATGCAAAGACGCTTGACAAACGCTTCTACCTGGCAGGAAAAAACGCATGTAAAATCCGTATGCGTTTTTCCTGCCAAGGAGATGCAGAAAAAATCTGCAGCATTTCTACATCGCGGGCACTTAGCCTTAAGCACAAAATCTTTATACTAGTTTTTATTTCCATGCATTGGGAGGAGAGTCTCTTCTTCTCCAGACCCGGGTACCATCTGCACATTGAATCACTTAATATCCGCATGTGCACATGTAGTAATGCGGATATTAAGCGATTCAATGCAATTACGCTGCGTGTCAGCAAAATTAATGCACATGCTGCGGATTTTTCCGCAATGATAATCCGCAGCGGAAATTTCTGCAGCATATGCATAGCACATGCGGATTGTCATTGGGGACAATGGGGAACGTATTACCAAGCGTTTTTTAAGCGTTTTCGCTGCGGAAATTCCGCGGCAAAAACGCTTGAAAAACGCCTAGTGCGTACGCAGCCTTACTCATGTTTTTATTACTGCTATTATTTTGAACACTACTGAAAGGAGAGAATAGAAAAAAACAGAAAGGAAAAGTCCCTCTCTTCAGTCATTTCAAAAGGAAGTATCCTGTTGATGATTCATCCTCATCTTCCTAGGATAAAGCACCAAAGCTAGACGTGGCAATAGCTAAGGCATCTAAAAAGTTTGCCCTTTGAGGACATGGGGGTACTTAGAGATCCTCTGAATAAGAAAGTGGATACTCCTTAAGGGTTCTTGGGAAGCTTCAGGCGGGGGCTTAAAGCCAGCAGTGGCAGCAACATGCACAGGAAGAGCGTTAATGGTCTGGTTAGATCATTTAGAAAATCAACTTAAAGATAAAGTACCGAGAGACAATGTGTTAGCCACGATTCCTTTAATGTGGGGGGCCAACAGCATTCCTCGTGGATGCCTCGGCTGATTCGGTTAGGCTGGCAGCCAGGTCAGCAGCGTTTTCTACTGAAGCCGGTAGGGATCTCTGGCTGAAATGCTGGTCAGGGGGACCTTCAGACGAAATCTAACCTCTGCTCGATTACCTCTGAAGACGAATATTTGTTTGGGCCTGCCTTGGATGATATTCTGGAGAAGGCAGGCGATAGTAAGTAAGGATTCCTCAACCTATCCATTTCATCTTATAAAACGTCCTTTCGGAGTAGAAGGTTTAATCGGAGGAGACCCCTCAGAGATCAGGATAAATGGGAGGATAGAAGGAAAAAGGGTAGATACTTTCTGTTTGGAGCCCCCCCCCCATGACAGTAAAAAAAAAAAAACTCCCATGATGCGTATTCACAGGTGGGGGGAAGACTATCCCTCTTCTTTCCTGCCTGGGGAAAGATTTGCAGAAGCAACTGGATCCTCAGCTTAATAAAGACAGGCTTAAAACTGGAATTCCAATCAATTCCCCAAGCAAAATTCACATATGGCCCTCACTGCAAGAACAACTGGCTTTAGAGTTCGAAGTTTTGGACTTTGTGGGAAAAGCAGTCCTCCTGGAGGTCCCCATTCAGGAATGAAATCCTTCCCCTTTGTTTTTGGTAAGAAAGCCAGATGGGACTTTCAGGACTACTATCAACCTCAAAATGTTGAACAAATTTCTAAGGATTCAGTCCTTCAAAATGGAGTCAATAAAGACAACTTTAAAAATACTCTTCCCGAATTGTTTTATGGCAGTCTGAGATCTGAAAGATGACTACTATCATGTTCCCATACACAAGGATCACCAAAAGTTCCTCAGGGTAGCAGTATCCATAAAAGGGGTTGTCAGGCACTTTGAGTACAGAGCCCTTCCATTTGGCTTTGCAATGGCTCCCCGGGTATTTACCAAACTGATCGCAGAAGTAATGGCACACCTGTGGGAAAAAAATGTACTGATTATTCCTTATCTAGACTACTTTTTGATTGTAGGCAACTCAGCCCGATACTGCAGAGTTCAGTTGGAAGGGGTCATGCCTTCCTTAAAAGACTTGGGATGGCTGTTAAATCTAAAAAAGTCAAAGCTAGAGCCACATCAGGGAATTGCAATAGGACACCCTGAGGAATGAGGTTTCTCACGGAGGGCATCTAGAGGAGCAGATGACTATCTCTAGAGACCACACATTCCCTCGGTTGGTGGCGAAGAATAGAGAAGTTAGTCAGGGGAGTACCTTGAGTTAACAGGATTACTCGTGTGGTGACCACGGATGGGAGCCCTAGAGGATACGGAGCTCATCTAAAGGACATCATATTCCAAGGAGTTTGGACAGGAGAGCAGTTAGTAGGCTCATCAAACATGAAAGAGCTATTAGCAGTAGAACAGGCTTTAGGACAGCTCTTATTCTCCCTTCAGGGCCATCATGTGAGAGTTGTCTCAGACAATAAAGTAGTGGTGACTTATCTAAATCATCAGAGGGGAACCGGTCCAGGTCCTTGATGGAAGCAGCAGGGCGTGTTTTTCAGGTAGTGGAGGACCATCTTTCACTAAAAGCTCTGCACATAAAAGGGAAAGAAAATTGCAGCATATTTTCTGAGCTGAAACCAGTTCAGGCAGGGTGAGTGGGTCTTGAATCAGTCAGTCTCCAAACAGATTGTGAATATGTGGTGCCCCCTGGACATAGACATGTTTGCAAACAGTCAGAACAGGAGGGTGAAAGAGGTTTGTTCCCTAAACCACAGGGAGAGTCGACGGGTAGGGTACTGGACACCTTCTTGATTCCTTGGGATTAGGCTGTGTGCCCACTATGCGTCTTTTAAGCATTTCCGCAGCGGCAATTCCGCCGCAGAAACGCTTAAAAAACGCTTGGTAGAAGGCCTGCACTGTTCCCCAATGATAATTTGCATGTGCTCTGCACATGCTGTGGAAATTTCTGCTGCGGATTATCATTGCGGAAAAATCCGCAGCACTACCAATTATTTTTGCGGACACGCGACGTAATTGCCGCATTGAATCGCTTAATATCCACATGACTACATGGGCACATGCGGATATTAAGTGATTCAATGTGTGGATGGTACCCGGGTCTAGAGAAGAGGAGACTCTCCTCCAGACCTGGGTACCATAGTACCTGTAAAAAATACGAATTTAAAATAAAAAAAAAATTATACTCACCTTCTGATGGCCCCGCGGTCTTCTATCGGGTACGTCTTGGCTCCCCGGTGGCTCGCGATGGTGTAAAAGGACCTTCCATGACGTCATTCAGTCATGTGACAGGTCACGCGACCGCTGACGGCGGTTGCGTGACCTGTCACATGACTAAATGACGTCATTTACACCACCGCGAAACACCGGAGAAGGAGACCGGGAGCCATCGGAAGGTAAGTACAATGTTTTTTTTAATTTTTTTACCATTTTTATTCTTTTTTTTATTAACTTGGTCACACTATATAAAATCCATGCCGGTTGGACCAAGTTGTCAAGCACTTTTCCAAGTGATGCTAAAATCGCGTGGAAAGTGCTTGACAACCCGCATGCGAAATCGAATGTGCAAAACGCTTCACAAACGCTTGTCCCTGGCTGAAAAAACGCATGTAAAATCCGCATGCATTTTTTCTGTCAGGGAGATACAGAAACGCTCAGGAAAAATCCGGGGCATTTCTGCATCGTGAGCACATATCCCTTACAGTCTGGCCTATGCATTTCCCCCAGGGATTTTGATTCCAGGAATCCTGAGGAAGATCAGAGAGGACGGAGCGAGGGTTATACTAACTGTCCCCTTCTGGCCAAGAAGGATGTGGTTTTCCTGGTTAAGGATAATGTCAGTCACTAACCCTTGGGTGATTCTGGACCTTCTCTCCTAGGGTCCGGTGCACCATCCCCAGGTCGCCAATCTGCATTTGACGGCATGGAATTTGAGAGGGCGCTATTGAGAGACAAAGAATTTTCTCCTAATTTAATTTCTACCCTACTTCAAAGTAGGAAAGCTGTCACCATGAAAGCTTATGGTAAGAACTGGAGAAAGTTTCTAACCACCTCAGGGGCAAAAGTGCAGAAAGGGGTACCGATTTCTGCCATCTTAGAGTTCCTACACAAAGGTTTAGAACAGGGCCTTTCTACCAGTACCCTTAAAGTCCTGGTTTCAGCGCTGGGAGCTCTATATAATTGTAACCTGGCAGGTAATTGCTGGGTCTCCCGGTTTATTAGGGCCTCCTCTAGATCCAGGCCCATTTTTAAGCAGAGATTGGCCCCCTGGGACTGGAATTTATTTCTGACAGCTCTGACTAAGTCTCCATTTGAACCCCTGTCAACGTCACTTAAAGCTCTCTCATTTAAGATGGCTTTATTAGTTGCTTTAACTTCATCTGACAGGGTTAGTGACATTCAGGCCCTGTCAGCAGGCTCCCTTTCACACACATCCTGGAAGATAGGCGGGATCTGGTTTTAGAATGACTATCTACCTAAGGTAGCTACCCGTTTTCATAGGTCTCAGGAGGTAGTCCTATCTTTTTGTTCCAAACCAAAAATTTCTAAGGAAGGAAAACTTCATACACTGGATTAAAGAGGTGTCTTATTGAGTACCTGTCAGTCACACAGGCTTGGAAAGAGTATAGCTCTTTATTTGTCTCCTTTCAGGGACCCAGAAAGGGGCTTAAAGCCTCAAAATGTACAATAGCTAGATGGATTAGGGAGGACATCAGTTTAGCCTACTTGGCAAGTGGGAATGTTTTTCCAAAATGGTTATAAGCTCACTCCACAAGAGCAGTGGCAACATCCTGGGCGGAAAGGTCGGATGTTTCCATTGAACAGATTTGTAAGGCAGGAACATGGTCTTCTCCCTCAACTTTCTATAGACACAATAGGTTGGACCTGGCCTCCTCCTCTGATCTCACCTTTGGGAGAAGGGTTCTGCAGGCTGTGGTCTGTCCCTGAATTCTAATTCTCTATCACTTTCTCTGTGGTGCTGTTATGGGTGAGCGAAAAAGACTTAATTACCAGTAATTTTTCATAACCCATGACAGCACCCTTATATTCCCTCCGGTCACGTGTGGTGAGCACACTTTTGTTTTTTTTGTGTTAAGTGAAAGGGTGTTTAAAGTGGTACTCCGGGAAGATAAAACATTTTTTGTACTGTTCATGCACTTATACACTATAAAGATGAGATGGTCAGTGTACTTTAATTATCTTTATAACCTTTGTAATTCCGTGAGACAGGATCTGCTCCTCACTGCTCCCCCCTCCCGTCTGGGTCATTACATCATACACCAGTGTTCAGCTCCCCCTGCAAGGAGCAGCCAGTTTCCTGATAATAGCAGGGGGTGTGGCCGGCTCCAGGCTGTTCCTAGCTGCCCGCCCCTTGATATTGGTTTCTCTTTAGTCCAAGAACAGGGGGCGCTCTCCCTTCTAATAGCAGTCATGTCAATAAGAAGATGCAAATACACTCTGCAATCCTCTGCTGTACAACCCATGACCGTGCATAATGTATTTAATAATTTGGCCAATTCATGCATGCCCATCAGCCAACGACAAGTCGTTGCGGGGAACCTATCTAATGTGAATGCTCTCCTAGGTTAAAGCCTGCATTTATGGGTAGGTAGGATCCCGCGGCAATTAAAACCACCACAGGGTGGAGGGTGAAGTGCTCAGTTAAACAGCCAATATACAAACAACAAAAGACTGACAGGCACTTCCAAATCAGAAAACTGGTGTGTACAGGTGCGAACTAAGAGTAGCCATCTCTATACATATAAAATAAATGTATTTATTTGTTTGATATATATAGTGATGGCTTCTCTTAGTTCGCACCTGTACACACCAGTTTTCTGATTTGGAAGTGCCTGTCAGTCTTTTGTTGTTTGCAATCTTTTCCAGCCAAATGTACACTCCAAATCTCAAATAGCGCTTCTCCCCTTCTGAGCCCGGCCGTGTGCCCAAACAGCAGTTTTTGACCACATATGGGATATTGCCCTGTTCAGAGGAAATTGCGTAATACATTTAAGGGTTAATTTTCTCCTAATACCCCTTGTGGAAATTAAAAATTTGCAGCTAAAGCAATAATTTATTTGAATTTTTTTTCAATAATTAGTAATTTTTCATTTTATAAATTCACTTTGTTTAATTCCTGTGAAGCACCTGAAGGGTTAACAAATTTCCTAACAGCAGTTTTGATTATTTTGAGGGGTGCAGTTTTTAAAATGTTATCACTTCTGGGGTTTTCTGATATATAGGCCCCTTAAAGTCCCTTAAAAACTGAATACATCCATAAAAATTTGGATCTGTAAATTTCCTTGAGAAAAAAAATGAAAAATTGCAGCTAAATTTTAACTCTTCTAACATTGCAGACATAAAATGGACATATGGGAAATTTTATTTATTAACTATTTGTGTGGTATGCGTATCTGGTTTAAAGTGAATTTGTCAGCAGGATTTTGCTATGTAATCTGAGGACAGCATGAGGTAGGGGTTAAAACACTGAATTCAAGAATGTCTCATTTATCAGGCTGTGTGCTGTTGTTTACTTACAATGAAGGTTTTATCACTAGGACATTATCAGTGTCCTGACTAGCTGCCTTCTGCCAAGTCGTCCGACACGACCCCTCCTCTGATAAGCAGATCTCTGTCTATAGGCAATGTACATAGAGAGCCTGGTGTGGGCGGGGGCAGCTTTCTCAGCTCTGCTGCATTCTACATCTAAGGCCGGGGTCACATGGCTGTCAATTCTTTAATGCGAGAGAATCGGGCTGATTATGCTAATGACACTCGGCTCAAACTCTGTCAGTGTTTGAGCCGGGTGTCATCTTACCTTGCTGCGATTCGCATGAGAGAATTGCAGCGCAGGTGCGGAAAAGATGGAGAACTTAATTTCTCCATTGTCTCTGTGGGCGTACATCGGACTGAACTCGGATGACATCCGAGTGCAGTCTGATGTTTCACTTGCACCCATAGACTTGAATGGGTGAGTGGGATCCGATTATTGGATGAACTCGATTCTTTTCTCATGCTGAATCGGTATGAGAAAAAAAATCTCAGATCTGCACTGCCCATAGTATAACATTGGGCCGAGAGCTATCCCATAAAGCATCTGATAGAATTCAGCCATATTATATGATCATATGAGTGCGTCCTCAGATTAATTGTGTCACAACTGCTGCACCCAGTAAACTAAGTGACACATCACTGGAATCAGGGTCTGTTTTCCAACATTATGCTGCTCTTAGTCGAGGTAGCAAAAACCTGGTAACAGATTACTTTAAGAATATAAGCAAAGTTTGAAAATCGCTATTATTTTTTAATTTTCATCAAATTTCAGATATTTTCACCAAAAATTGAAAAACGTATTGACCTAAATTTACCGCTAACATAAAGTACAATATGTCACGAATAAACAGAATCACCAGGATATTTGGAAGCATTCCTGATTTATTACCACATAATGTGACGCTGGTCAGATTTGAAAAATGGATCTTGGTCATTTAGCTCCAAATTGGCTGTCACTAAGGAGTTTAGGGCCCTTTCACACAGGTCAATACAAGCTGTATAAAGACACAATGATCATTAATACAATTGTTCTGTCCTCATACAGTATGCGTGTTATCCGCAGCACATTCCCTATTTACACAGGGGGATGTGCTACCGACAATGATGGCCCCCTTAAAACACCATCCAGTCAGCCAGCAAATTAATGTTTTGCATTTTCGCCAATATGACTGGAACGAATGCTCTTTTTAACACTGCACTCCAGCCTAATACATCCTCTGACTAGCAATGAGGGAATCGACAGGTGCGCTCTGTACTTTGTGCTTTTATATGGGAATTACTGGGTCTGTTTTGTAATTGCAGCCAGATCCATTTGTTTCTGAGATGCATCATAAATTAGCAGATTTTATTTATTTTCTCCTACACAAAATGAGTAAAATTAATGTTGCATTGATTAATGATGAAGTTTATAAGCACAACACCCAAAAGGGGCATTTACCAAATGGGACGTTTACATCCATCAGCATGTAGATGTAAAATCTGACTCCGCGCCACACATACGTACTGTGACATTCTATATAATGTAACTAAAACGTGCCTTCTCTTCTAGGTCTCCTCCACTAAGATGGAGAGGGTTACTAGGACAGAGGTTTGCTTAGCAGGACGGCTGCGGCCACATACTGGAGCTGTGAAGCTCTCACTCCCACCTCCTGTCTGACTGATCTGCCATCTGCTGGATTAAAAGTAAACTCTCGTGTAATTTACCTGTGATCCAGCAGATGGCAGGCGTATAGACTGTCTACATGTACCACAGTCCTAGGATGAGAGGTATAGGGATGATCAGGGAAGAAGGGCAGAAAAGAAAGTTTTAATCCTAAAGTCCACTGCTCTTGTGTATCCCCCAGCTTTCAATGTGAATCAAGTATGTCTGGAATACTTATGAGGGATACCTACTAAAATGTTTTTTTTTCAGAAATTTTATTTAAAGAAGGGAATGTTGTAAAATAAATAACTTGTACGTTAATTCTACCTCCACTGGTCTCTGGTGGTGTTTCACTTGCAGTGATTACGGCCCATACACTCATACATAACCACTGCAGCCGTTCATTGGTTTCAGTGGTGATGACTAGTGTTGAGCATTCCGATACTGAAATATCGGGTATATACCGATATTCACGGTATCGGAGTTCCGATACTGAGTTCCGATACTTTTAGAATATCGAATACCGGAATCAGAAGTTCCCATAATGCCTGCGCTCTGCAGTGTCTCTGAAGGATGACAAGCTGGATGGCAGCGCTCAGCTGTCTGCCTAGCCTTTGCTAGCTATTAAAATAGGGGGGACCCCACGTCATTTTTTTTGGGGTCCCTCATTTTAATAGCTAGTAAAGGCTAGGTATTCAGCTGGGGGCTGATATTAGTAGCCTGGGAACCTCCGTGGGTATTACCCCCTTCCCAGGCTTCAAACATCTGCCCCAGCCGTCTGCTTAACCTCCGCTAGAGCCTAAAATTAAGTGGAACCCCACGCCAATTTTTTTTTTAATAAATCCTTTATTTTAACACTAAATGACAAGTACAGTAACCAACACTATCACTGTACTTCTTATATATGTGACTGACATGTTTCTATGTATCTAATCTATGTGTGATGCTCTATTCTTTCTGTTATAAATTGTCGGGTACAGATGCTGAATTGCCGGCCGGCTTTTTTAAAGAGACGGTGCATGAAAACACTATTATTTTTTTTAATAAATCCTTTAACACTAAATGACAAGTACAGTAAGCAACACTGTCACTGTACTTCTTATATATGTGACTGACATGTTTCTATCTATCTAATCTATGTGTGATGCTCTATTCTTTCTGTTCTAAACTGTCGGGTACCGGTGTATGCCGCTGCTGAATTGCCGGCTTTTCATGTAATACATTCTACATTATTCTTAGTTGTTTTCCTTCATGTAGAATTAACCTACAAGGAAAGAAAGGGTTTATTTTTATTCTGATATTTGTGTCCCATTGACTTGCATTGGTTTCCGGTATCGGAATCGGCGATATCCGATATTTTTTGGGTATCGGTCCGATCCAATCCGATCCGATAATTCCCGATATCGGAAGGTATCGCTCAACACTAGGGATGACTGAATATATGGCAAGTGACCAATGATACTGTCATTTGCATCACGGATCACACGTTATTATTCATAAAGAAACGGTTATGCTACAGCTAGATTATGAGAAAGGTGATCTGCCAATGTAATGGAAGGCAACAGGAGGGAGAAGTGCAACACAGGCAGTTGAAGGTCACACAAATAATGAACATTATTTTGTTACATTACAACCGGTGTTTAAATATTTTTGTAATCCGATTTGTGTGTGATGCATCAGCACTAAATAGTCTAAATTGCTGAAGTGAAGTGAGAAAAATATAGGCATAAATTACATTTAAGGGAACTAATAACTAAAAATTGGCACGTGCATATGTATTCACCCTTTTTGCTATGAAGCCCCTAAAAATTTCTGGTGCAAGCAATTGCCTTCATAAGTCACATGCTTAGTGAAAGGAAGTCCACCTGTGTGCAATATTAGTGTCACATGGCCTGTCAGTATATACATACCTTTTCTGAAAGGCCACAGAGGCACCACTAACCAAACAACACCTTGAAAACCAAGGAGATCTCCAAACAAATCAGGGACAAAGTAGTTGAGAAGAACAAGTCAGGGTTAGGTGATAAAAAAAATCCCAATCTCTGAAGAGCCCTTGGAGCACCATCAAATCCATTATCATCAAATGGAAAGAACATGATACCACAACAAACCTACCAAGAGAGGGCCAGCCACCAAAACTCTCAACCCAGGCAAGGTAACCCTGAAGGAGCAGCAGAGTTCCCAAGCAGAGATTGGAGTATCTGGCCGTACACTCCATAGAAGTGGCCTTTATGGAAGAGTGGGCAGAAAAAAGCCTTTACTTACAAAAATTGTAACGCTTGTTTTGAGTTTGCCAAAAGACATGTGGGGGACTCTACAAATGTATGGAGGAAGGTGCTGTTGTCAGATGAGACCAAAACTGAACTTTTTGGCCACCAAGGTAAACGCTAAGTCTGGTGCCAAAGCAACATAGCTCATCACCCCAAGAACACTATTCCCACAGTGAAACATGGTGGTGGCAACATCACGCTGTGGGGATATTTTTTGGCAGCACGAACAGGTAAAATGGTCCGAGTCGAGGGGAAGATGGATGTGCAAAATACAGGGATATTATTGAGCAAAACCTGCTTCAGTCTGTCAGTGATTTGAGACTGGGACTGCTAAAGCAACACTCGAGTGGTTTACGGGGAAATGTGTAAATGTTTTGGAGTGGCCTAGTCAAAGCCCAGACCTTAACACAATTGAGAATCTGTGGTCAGACCTCAAGATTGCTGTTCGCCAGAGGAAACCATCTAACTTAAAGGAGCTGGAGCAGTTTTGCATTGAGGAATGGGCAGAAATCTCAGTGACAAGATGTGGAAAGCTCATAAAGACTTATGCAAAGCAACTTGCAGCTGTAATTACCGCAAAAGGAGGCTCTACAAAGTACTGACTTTACGGGGGTGAATAGTTATGCACACTGAAGTTTTCAGTTATTTTGTCTGATTCGTTGTTTGCTTCATAATAAAAAGAAAATCAAATGTTCACAGCTGTAGGCACGTTCTTTACATGAACTGATGCAGACCCTCAAAAAAAAAAACAGTGGAATTTCAGGTTGTGAGGTAGCAAAACACAAAAAATGCCAAGGGGGTGAATACTTTTGCAACAAACTTGTCATGAATGTGCCTTATTCTGCTGGAACCTGTGGTACTTCTGAGATTAGAAGATCATGGCGATTAGCTGAACACAGGTCCTCTTTAAATCTTCATGGTCATTCATGAGTGAACAGGTTTCTTGTGGCATGGAAAGGGTTTAGAGTTCCTCGTGGTCTATTGACTATGCCGCTTATTGGAACCACACCCTTCCATTATATAAACCTGTGTCTGGGTTCCCTCCATGTGAGCAATAGATCTTCATTCTGTTCCTGGCTGCATTGGAAAAGGTGTTCTGGAGAGTCGCTCTTGTTGTTTTGAGATTGTTGTATGCGGTTTGCTGTGAATACCTCTTCCTTTCCCTTTTTGGTGTTCCTTCGTGTTGCTTTTCTGCCTCGTTACTGTGCTCCCAACTTCCCTTTGTATTTTATCCTGTGTGCCCGTCGGTTGATTGTGGCTTGGTTTTCCCCTGTCTGTCCAGCCAGTGTTACTCCTTTTACTCCTGCCTCTTTCCTCCCTGGGCGGAGGGTGTAGGCTGAATAGGATTTTGTAGCAGAGAGGTACGAGAACTGGGCATCTCCAACTTCAGGAGTAATCCCGGGGTTAGGGATAGGCTAGGGTTTCCCAAGATTAGGGACATTATAGGGTCCCTCCTCCCCAGATTTCCTACGGTCACAGAATGACACCACTATAGGCATTTGATACAGACCGACATAAACGGTTGGTACATAAAATTAGAGAAATGGAACTAGGAGAAAATATGTGTAATTTAATAGCTGGCTCAGTGATAGCAATCGGAGGATGGATGGCTATTAATGGAACACACTCTGGTTGTATCACCGTTAACAGTAGGGTACCAAATGGTTCAGTATTGGGCCCTCTTCTTTTTAATATATATATTAATGACCTTGTAGAGAGCATACAAAGTAAAATGTCAGTATCTGCTGACTATACTAAACTCTGCAGAGGTGGATAATTTTATATTACTTAGGGATTTATGTAAGCTGGATGCTTGGGCAGAGAAATGGCAATTGAAGTTTAATGTAGATAAATGTAAAATCTTGCACTTGGGCCAAGGAAATAAAATGTACAGTTATGTACTAAATAATAAAACAATGGGTAAAACTCTCACGGAAAAAGACTTGGGTGTAGAGTGTACGGGTGGACAGCAAACTTAACTTCAGTGACCAGTGCCAGACAACTGCTGCCAAAGTAAATAAAATAATAGGATGCATTAAAAGAGGCAGAGATGCTCATGACAATAACATACTTTTGTCTCTATGCAAGTCATTAGTGCAGCCACACTTAGAATATTGTGTCCAATTTTAGGCTCCATTTTATAAGAACATAGCTGAAATAGAATGGGTGCAAAGAACAGCGACCAAGGCTATTAAAGGGGTTGTCCACAACTCTGACTACCTCTTCTCAATCACCATGTTTTCCCCCTTATAAAATAATAACACCTATATTCACCTCGCAGCGGCTCTCCTAGGGTTTGCGTGACAATGTCACGCGAGCCCCTATAGGGCTAAAGCTGACACTGCTAGAACAGCGCTTGCACCAAGGTGAATATAGGTGTTATTATTTTATAAGGGGGAAACATGGTGATTGAGAAGGGGTAGTCAGAGTAGTGGACAAACCGTTTCAGGGAATGGATGGACTGCAGTACCATGATCAAGTACCAGTACCAAAACAGGTTATCAAATTTGGGATTATTCAATTTGGAAAAACGAACGATTATGGGCGATCTTATTACAATATATACATATATGAGGAGACAGTACAGAGATCTTTCTAATGATATTTTTACATCTAGGATTGCAATGATGACAAGGGGACATCATCTATGTCTGGAGGAAAGAAGGTTGAATCATAATCACAGATGGCTATTCTTTTTTGCAAGCGCAGTGAGACTATGGAACTCTCTCACATGAAGTTGTAATGGTCGATTCACTAAAAAAGTACAAGGAGGCCTGGATGCCTTTCTTGAAATATATAATATTACAGGTTATAGGTATTAGATTCTTTGATGGGACGTTGATCCAGGGAACTAGTCTGATTGCCATATGTGGAATTGGGAAGGAATTTTTCTCCTAATATGGGGCCACTACCAACTGTTTCATGGGCTTTTTAGCCTTCCTCTGGATCAACATGTTAGGTTATAGGTTGAACTCTATGAACTTCTTTCTACTTTCAGCCTTTTTTTTAATCAAGAAACTCATTAAAACCAATGTCAAAAGTTACAGCAGAACAGTTGGCAATAAACAAAACCTCACACAACTCAGGTAGTTGAGTAGCAAGCATATAAACCAATGTTCATACATGTTACAAACCAAATTCTTGGATCGAGTAGCAGGTATCAGTTGTCAGGTTCACTTTAAAAATTATGAAACTTAAATCTTTAATTTTGAGATTTTGCCATGTTTGGCAAGAAATAGGTAGACAGAACAGATACTGATAAATGCAGCCATATGAACAATGCACATAAGCAGAAAATAATTAATTTACATTTTCCTGAATAAGAATAAAGGAATAAAAAAAATCTATTTTTGAAACAAATTATTTTGAATATCCCTTTCATGTAAAATGTAATATCTAATAAATGATTCTAAGTAAATTCAATCTTATAGTTTTTTTATTCAACAAATTCAGAAATTACTTGAAATTAACATTTTTGCTGTAGCTGGGTAAAGGGGTTATTCTTAGCTACAGATGACCTATCCCTGGGATAGGACATCAGTATGAAATTGGTGGGGGTCCTACATCCTGCCCCCCCAACGATCAGCTTCTCCGAATGTACAGTGCCAGTACAGCAGAGCCTCATGCATTGTGTGGTGTCCATTCTCGGGTACTGCAGCTCAGGTCCCATTTACTTCATTAAAAGCTGATCGGCTGCACTTGAGAACGGCCACTCCACAGGGAACAGAGCTGAGCCCCCTGTTTCAGCTCCGTACACTTCTTACATCCGGAAGCTGCAAACAGCAGTAATACCATTCATCCCGGGAATTGGCATTATTGTGCCTTCCTGGCCATTCGCAGTACTCCAATGAAGCCAGGAAGAGTGCACCTGGCTTCACTGCACATGCCCTGGAAAGTAGGACATCACGCACAAGATTTCTAGGGCTAAAGACATGATGGGAATGAACGGGACATAATTCTAGATCTGATGCTGGACTAGTCTTGGCTGGTATCCATATGAAGAGAGACAAATTAAAGAAGCACTCCCTATAATTTTTTATTAGCTACACCTGTGCAAATGTGTGCGTAATTCAGCGTAATTGTATTAATATATTTACAGATCAGTGTCTTCCCTGGTTTCCAGCACTGCTCTGATCATCTTTACATTCACATGACTTATGTTTTAACTCACCGGATCAAACTGGGCTCTATATGTGAGCCGGACGTGGCTTTTACAATGCAAGTCTATGGAGCCATGTTCAGGTGCTACATAGGCTAAAATTGTAGAGAGCAGTGTGAACCGAAAAGTGGAGAAGATGATAATCGACATACAACTGCTTCTCACTAAATTAGAATATCATCAAAAAAATAATTTATTTCAGTTTTATTTCTTCAATACAAAAGGTGAAACCCACATATTATATAGAGTCATTACAAAGAGTGATCTATTTCAGGTGTTTATTTCTGTTAATGTTGATGATTATGGCTTACAGCCAATGAAAACACAAAAGTCATTATCTCAGTAAATTAGAATAATTAACAAAAAACACATGCAAAGGCTTCCGATGCTTTTGAAAAGGTCCCTTAGTCACTCATGACCAATAGACAACGCCAGAAGCGTCTTACCTGGGCCAAGGAGAAAAAGACCGGGACTGTTGCTCAGTAGTCCAAGGTGTTCTTTTAAGAACAAAGTAAATTTTGCATTTCATTTGTAAATCAAGGTCCAAGAGTCTGGAGGAAGAGTGGAGAGTGAATCCAAGCTGCTTGAGGTCTAGTGTGAAGTTTCCACAATCAGTGATGGTTTGGGGAGCCATGTCATCTGCTGGTGTAGGTCCACTGTGTTTTATCAAGACCAAAGTCAGCGCAGCCGTCTACCAGGAAATTTTAGAGCCCTTCATGCTTCCCTCTGCCGACAAGCTTTTTGGAGATGGAAATTTCATTCTCCAGCAGGACTTGGCACCTGTCCACACTGCCAAAAGTACCAATACCAGGTTTATAAACAATAGTATCACTGTGCTTGATTGGCCAGAAAACTCACGTGACCTTAACCCCTTAGAGCAGTGATGGCGAACCTTTTACAGACCGAGTGCCAAAACTGCAACCCAAAACCCACTTAATTATAGCCAAGTGCTAGCACGGCAAATTAACCTGAATACTGAGGTTTTAGCTTAGAAAAAACTCATACAGAGGGCAGGCGAGGGCAGCATAGAGCAGCCACAGAAAGGAGCAGGGGTATGAGACTGCAGAAATAAAGAATGTGCTCACCCCCATCTTGGTATATGCCCCAATCCATGTATATATATGTATATAACAACAGCTTGAAAAATGTTTTTAAAATCCGAAATGTTGGCCTACTGAAATGTATATTCAGTAAATGCACTCAATACTTGGTCGGGGCTCCTTTTCCATCATTTACTGCATCAATGCGGCTTGGCATGGAGGCGATCAGCCTGTGGCGCTGCTGAGGTGTTATGGAAGCCCAGGTTGCTTTGATAGCAGCCTTCAGCTCGTCTGCATTGTTGGGTCTGGTGTCGCTCATCTTCCTCTTGACAATACCCCATAGAGAATCAGGCGAGTTTGCTGGCCAATCAAGCTCAGTGATACTGTTGTTTTTATACCAGCTATTGGTACTTTTGGCAGTGTGGACAGGTGCCAAGTCCTGCTGGAGAATGAAATTTCCATCTCCGAAAAGCTTGTCGGCAGAGGGAAGCATGAAGTGCTCTAAAATTTATTTCCTGGTAGACTGCTGCTCTGACTTTGGTCTTGATAAAACACAGTGGACCTACACCAGCAGATGACATGGCTCCCCAAACCATCACTGATTGTGGAAACTTCACACTAGACCTCAAGCAGCTTGGATTGTGGCCTCTCCACTCTTCCTCCAAACTCTGGAACCTTGATTTCCAAATGAAAATTGCAAAATTTACTTTCATCTGAAAACATCTTGGGCCACTGAGCAACAGTCCAAGTCTTTTTTTCCTGGCGTTGTCTATTGGTCATGAGTGGCTTGACACAAGGAATACAACACTTGTAGCCCATATCTTGGATACGTCTGTGTGTGGTGGCTCTTGAAGCACTGACTCCAGCAGCAGTCCACTCCTTGTTAATCTCCCCCAAATTTTTGAATGGCCTTTTCTTAACAATCCTTTCAAGGCTGCGGTTATCCCGGTTGCTTGTGCACCTTTTCCTACCACACTTTTTCCCTACATTCAACTTTCCATTAATATGCTTGGATGCAGCACTCTGTGAACAGCCATCTTCTTTACCAATGACCTTTTGTGGCTTACCCTCCTTGTGGAGTGTGTCAATGACTGCCTTCTGGACATCTGTCAAGTCAGCAGTCTTCCCCATGATTGTGGAGCCTACTGAAACAGACTAAAGGACCTTTTTAAATGCTTAGGAAGCCTTTGCAGGTTTTTTGTTAATTATTCTAATTTACTGAGATAATGACTTTTGTGTTTTCATTGGCTGTAACCCATAATCATCAACATTAACA
Source organism: Phyllobates terribilis (assembly GCF_046119375.1). NCBI lineage: Eukaryota > Metazoa > Chordata > Amphibia > Anura > Dendrobatidae > Phyllobates > Phyllobates terribilis. Next base: position 211,836,559 of record NW_027362762.1, read on the forward strand.
GAAATAAACACTTGAAATAGATCACTCTGTTTGTAATGACTCTATATATGAGTTTCACTTTTTGCATTGAAGAACTGAAATAAATTAACTTTTTGATGATATTCTAATTTAGTGAGAAGCACCTGTAGTTACACTACATTAACAAACATTTACACAGGTATAGCTAATAATTGGGAGTGTTTATTTAAAGGTTGTTATTGAACAGGTAGAAATGTTTGTCTAGGGAATCACTATGCTGGACTGAAGGAATAGGCCTGTAAATTGTAAGGGTGGCCGTTTGGGACCGGATGGGTTCTCTTTAATTAGAAAGATGTTGCTCATTTACTACTATGAAGAATGCGCGCTAACTGTCATATAGATGATGAGTAAGTGACTCTGTCTGGCACATAAAACTTCTGTAACAGGAGGGCGAGCAGCTATGAAACAGAAATGGTAGCTTGCGGATTCCAAAGATTTTCTCACAAGGTCGAATAAAACGAAGTCCTTCCCCTGATAAGACACCTCGGCAGCAGTCACAGACTGTTAAGCTGGGTAGAAAAGGGAACATCATATTAAAACCTAAATGTTCTAAACACTAAGACACACTAAAGTCATCTGCACACAAAACAGATCAACTAAAATAAGGAAACCCAAGAAACTACTTCAAAGCTTAGAGTAAGCAGAAGGACAGACTGGGACTATATATAAGATGAAACCTATGGATATACTGCAAATGTTGGTTGTCTCCCACATTCTGACTGACCTAAAGGGAACCTGTCAAGTGATTCATGCTGCCCAAAAAGCGGGCAGCATCAATCAGAGCATGGATGCACGAATGCAGCCTGGTATATTATTTTCCGCAATGCTCCAGCATTTCAGGGAAAACATATTTTGAAGATTCAGCAGGACCACAGTTAGAGATGAGGCTAGTCTGGTGTTTCCCCCGGCTGGCTTCTTCCTGCACCTCTCTAGATCACTGACAGATCTCTCCCGTGTGTAAACTGCCTCTAGCGGAGCAAGGAAAAGACGGCCTGGGATGATACCAAGCTGGTTTACTTGCATCTTCAAACTATATTTTCTTTGAAACGCTGGTGCATTTGAGAGAGAAATATATCTGGCTGCAATCGTGCATCCGGCTGTGAGTCATGCTGCCTTTGGTTTGGGCAGCATGAATCAGCTGTCAGGTTTCCTTTAATATTTGAATATGGCTCACATTTTTTATTATGGTCCCAAGGTTATACTTGGCTTTGCTTCTCATAGGAAAACACTGCGGCAATGACGCAATTTTATGTCAATTTGTATTGAAGCCCTAACCTAAAACTAGCCATGATGATGATCTATGTGTGATATGCATGAAGTCCCCCAACTGTCCTATGTTGGCACATGTTATATATTAGCATTCTCACTCCTGTGTTCCCACAGAAGATAAATCTCGACCACACACATCACCTCTTCTCTCCAGTTACACAAATGTGCACTCAGCATCACACAATGAGTATTTAGTCGCCAACTATCTAATGTGACTGGCTAGCTTCATATCTTGACTCATTTTTTTGTTTCCACTCCTTGTCTAGGCTAATAAAGATGCAATCAGGTGCATACTTCTAGGGGTGCTGTGATACAGTGGAGCCCGCACCACCCGCTCGGCATTGCACTTTCAATGGTATCTGCATCCTGGATGCAGACAAAGTTGAAGAAAATGATGGAAGAGGGAACCGTCACCTTCCTGTTCCATCAGTCGCTCTGTGCATCTAAGCTCTGAATCACAGTTCTTCAGAACACATACTGCAGAAATCGGGTCAGTGGGGGAACGGTAGTTAGGTGTGTAGTTTTTTTTAGCAATGATGGGGATATATTGTGTGTGGTGTATATACTGTGTGTGGGGTATATATTGTGAGGCCAATATACTGTGTGTAGGGGTGTGTGGGTACATCATAAAGTGTGGAGAGCTTTGGAGGCAATCAACTGTATGTAGGGGGACTATGGTGGAGCTGTGAGGGCATTAATATTGTGTGTGGTCCATTATACTGTGTACAGGACTGTGTGGGGGCCATTATACTTTGTGGAGGTCATTAAGCTGTGTGGAGGGCTGTGGGGGCCATTATACTGTATTATGGGACTGTGGGGCCATCATACTGTGTTACAGTCACTCGGGGGCATCATTCTTTATGGAGGCCATGAAAGTGTTATCATAGTTGATGAGAATATTAAGGGGCTTAAATAGGGGCAAAATAACTTTGTAAATGCTTCAATACATGCTATTTAAAAGTTGGGAGATACAGGTGCAGCTCACTAAATTAGAATATCATCAAAAAGTTCATTTATTTCAGTTCTTCAATACAAACAGTGAAACTCATATATTATATAGAGTCATTACAAACAGAGTGATCTAGTTCAAGTGTTTATTTCTGTTAATGTTGTTGATTATGGCTTACAGCCAAAGAAAACACAAAAGTCATTATCTCAGTAAATTAGAATACTTTATAACAGCTTGAAAAATGTTTTTAAAATCTGAAATGTTGGCCTACTGAAATGTATGTTCAGTAAATGCACTCAATACTTGGTCGGGCTCCTTTTGCATCAATTACTGCATCAATGTGGTGTGGCATGGAGGCGATCAGCCTGTGGCCCTGCTGAGGTGTTATGGAAGCCCAGGTTGCTTTGATAGCAGCCTTCAGCTCGTCTGCATTGTTTTGTCTGCTGTCTCATCTTCCTCTTGACAATACCCCATAGATTCTCTATGGGGTTAAGGTTGGGCGAGTTTGCTGGCCAATCAAGCACAGTGATACTGTTGCTTTTAAACCAGGTATTGGTACTTTTGGCAGTGTGGACAGGTGCCAAGTCCTGCTGGAGAATGAAATTTCTATCTCCATAAAGCTTGTCGGCAGAGGGAAGCATGAAGTGCTCTAAAATTTCCTGGTAGACTGCTGCGCTGACTTTGGTCTTGATAAAACACAGTGGACCTACACCAGCAGATGACATGGCTCCCCAAACCATCACTGATTGTGGAAACTTCACACTAGACCTCAAGCAGCTTGGATTGTGGCCTCTCCACTCTTCCTCCAGACTCTGGGACCTTGATTTCCAAATGGAAATTGGAACTCTGGCACCTTGTGGAGTATGTCAATGACTGCCTTCTGGACATCTGCCAAGTCAGCGGTCTTCCCCATGATTGTGGAGCCTACTGAAACAGACTAAGGGACCTTTTTTAACGCTTAGGAAGCCTTTGCAGGTGTTTTTGTTAATTATTTCAATTTACTGAGATAATGACTTCTGTGTTTTCATTGTCTGTAAACCATAATCATCAACATTAACAGAAATAAACACTTGCAATTGATCACTCTGTAATGACTCTATATAATATATGAGTTTCACTTTTTGTATTGAAGAACTGAAATAAATTAACTTTTTGATGATATTCTAATTGTGTGAGATGCACCTGTAGATGTACATGTGGCACCCTAATCATAAAGTGTAGCTAATGCACTTTGTACTCCCGACCCTAATTTGGTATTATACGTACAACTCAGAACATGGAAGGACTTACCTCTGTAGTATGTGAGTCACTTCACTAGGAATAGCTGTGAAATAGCGAAACATGTTGTTTTTGCCAAAGGACATGGCTGCTAAGTCCATTAGACGTTGTGGTTGAATGTGGGTGTTTTCTCCCCAGAACAGAGGGTGCATCCGATTATTCCCCACACGTAGGTGTTTTATCTTCAGCTTCAGTGCTCCACAGGGTAATGCAGGTAAACTATTTCCTTCCACGTTTAGGTACTCCAGCGCCCTAGGAAGATACACATTATTCCATTTACACATGTCCCGCAGATTCTTTATTTAGCCGAAAAACCAAAAGTTTTTCCTGTTGCATACTTTTGCATTGCCATAGCCCCATTTCACCAAACCGAATCCCAAAGTGTGTGCTTTTGGCCTCCATCTGACTGCTCTGCAGCCTCATAATTTTTTATTTAACGGCATAGCTAAGAACAGTGTCTTATGCAGAGGGCCACCACAAAAAATCCTATACTGTGCGGTATACTTTTTTTTATTTTTGCAAAGGGTACCCATTGTGGACAGATGTCTAGGCATCCATCCAGACTGTGGCCCTTTTTGGGTGTATTCCTCTTAAGCATATACATCTAAAAGTGGCTACAAATGCTATATGCAATAATAGGGCATGCAGCACCCATATTACATAGATTGTGCTTAATATTTTCATGGTGAAAACCTTTAAAAAATTATCTGCTTATTGTTAAAAGGAATCTGAAATCAGGTTTTTGCTATGTAATCTGTAGAGATAGAGACCCTGATTTCATGTCACTTACTGGGCTGCTTAATGTACAGTAGTTTCAATAAAATCAGTGTTTTATCAGCAGGAGATTATCACTAGAGGAATAGTTGTATTGTGCCATGTAGTCCTCATGCGCTGTGCAACCCCATCCTGACCACTGATTGGCAGCTTTCTACCTATGCACAATGTACACAGCGAGCTGTCAATCAGTGGTGTGGGTGGGGTTATACAGAGCTCTTATTCAGAGAATTAGTAGATTCGCAGGACAAAAAACTGTGATTTTATCAAAACTGTGAAAAAGCAGATCAGTAAGTGATACATCACTGGAATCAGAGTCTCTGTTCCTATGTCATGCGGCTCTCAGATTACATAGCAAAAACCTGGCGACAGATTCCCTTTAATTAGACAGATATCTAGATTGATTGCATTATTATAATGTTATAGTCCAGGACTAGCTAAAATCACTAGACCAAACAGATAAATTTAAGCTAAAGCACCCTCATCCAGGGAATAATGCTGCAAGAAATTTTCACACCAGACCATGTTCAGATAACACGCATTTAAGACAGCCTGTTATGTCTACAAATCAGTCATTTTCTTATGAGGAAAGTATGTGGTTAGCAGATGAAATGGCTTTGACCCTGATGTAATCTGCTACTTCTGTATATGCAATTAAAAAAAATAACATTTTTTCTCAATTAGAAAACTCTTGTGAAAGATAGTATCATATTAAATTTTTTCTAGATTTATAAACTGTTATTTCTCCTATATATGCAGGAATGATCTGGACCACATATGCTGCACATGGATCAATACCGGCAATCTACATTCATCTAAACCGTGTATGCTGCAATATATATTTTTTTGTTAAAAGAGTCTCTCGACAGTAAGATGCATCTTTACGTTATGTAATTGCAAGAAAAATAAAATATATATTTCATGAAACAGCTTCATTTACAGGTAGGAGCTTTCCAACAATAAACATACAGGGAAATTCTTACCATTGCCCTGTAAATCAATTTACAGGATATAGCCTATATTATTGGAATAGTCTGGCTTGTGAAGCCAGAAATTCCAAAATGTTAGAATATACTGTACACTAAGGCCCCGATTCACTAAGGGTAGCCAGTCTTAATGAAGGGAAGCGCTGGAGTAAGAGGCCCAAATTGATTAGGAGGTTTGCGCCTCTTAGTGAATTTGGCACATCGTACCACTACCATGCATTGCTGGTGTAACTTAAGTCTTTTTTATGGGGTAAATTATGATGAATTTATCAGGTTTCGCCACGCCCTGTCCCGTCCCAGCTTTGGCAAAGCTGGTCAGAACTGGGGTAAAAATGCCAAAAGTCAAAACTTTTTGAGAGGTTCAAAAACGACTCCAGAGTTCTGGCAAAAACTTTTTGATAGATCGGGGCCTAGACTTCTTTACTCAAGCATCATTGGATTATTGGCTGGGTTATCATCCTGGATCATCCAGCAGCCATGGATAAGTTTATAAAACACCCACATAAGGGTTGAGAACCATTAAAAAAAGAAATAGGGAAAAAAAACACTATAGGAGCAGATTATATTTTAACATTTTATTCTGAATCAGATTTTTTTTTATTGGTTAAGTTTTGTTTAGTCCTTATTTCTGCTAAGTGAAATCTTGAAAGTTGATCTTTTGAAGTTTAACATTATATTGTAGTTGTGTGCTGGAACCAAAGTGTCAGATTATCAATCTTTCTAGATTTAAGGATTTACACGGTATTTGTATATTGTCTTGTAAACTGAGAATCACTTGAAAGGGAATCTGTCAGCAGGATTTTGCTATTTCATCTAAGGGCAGCATGAGGTAGGGGCTGAGACACTGAATTCAAAGATGTGTCTCTTTTTTGGCTGAGTGCTGTTGTTTACTTACAATTAAGATTTTATCATTAGGAGATAATCACTGCTGGACTTCAGCAGCCTGTGAGCCCTGGACTAACCACACCCGCTCCTCTGATAAGCAGCTCATTGTCAATATACAATGTACATGGAGAGCCTGGTGTAGACGGGGTAAGCTTTCTCAGCTCTGCTGCATCTATGAACTCTGATGTGTCACAACTGCTGCACCCAGTAACTAAGTGATAGATTATTGGAATCAGGCTGACTTACCCTAAATTATGCTACTCTCATATTAAATAGCAAAAACCTGCTGACAGATTTCCTTTAATAGGTAAAACTGTAGTCACCTGGTACAAGATTGATACCTAATATCAATTCCTGACTTATTTTAGAATGAATATTTTTTGTCAACGTTGCATGGATTGTAATTAGAGGAGGTTTATATTGATTATTATTTTTTGGTGCAGTGTTCCACTTGGAGAAATCTAGTTTAAGACTATTCACGTCGGAGGTTCCAGTAACACAAAACCTTTATATATTGCATCACTGATGATGTGGATGTCGTGAATACTTGTTTCCTGTCTGCCTTTTACCTCTTTATTAGTCAGGCACACACTGTTCTTTTTACTCAATTACAGAACTATTTGCATTGACGCATTTTGCAGAACAGCATCATATCGGCACGGTTCAGCAAAACTACTGTATTGACCATCTACTGACAATAAAAACCTGGGCTAATGTTCTGGACTGAAGTGAAGTAAAGCATGTGACTAGTGGTTGAAGAACAAGAAATACCACAGCTAAACATATAAATGTGATGTATCGACATGAGCATGACCCTAAAAATAAGATAAGGAAAAAAATAACTAGGCTTAATTAGCCACCAACAAAATGATCACAGTACAGTAGTGAGTCATGGCCGAGCTAATTAGCATCACACTGACAGGTAAATGACAGTTTTACACACCACAAACCAGGCTGTTAAATGACCGCCGATTGACTACATACAAGAATTGTCATGTAGCGACAAAGGACTGTGTGCACCTACCTAATCACTTGAACTAGGGGTACCCTAGCCTATCCCTGTCCCCTGGATTATCCTGGATGGTGGAGACGCCAGGGTTTCATACCTTGCTATGCTCCTATCTTAACCCTTATCTGTTCCCTCCCCCACCCAGGGAAGCGTGAGGCTGAAGTGTATTGGAAAACACTAACCAGACAGGCATGGGTTAACAGACAGGGATAGAAGAAAACTATAATCATACAAATACATTCACAAAACAACAGAGTGAGAAATGGGAGGAACAGGAGGCACAAACCAAATGGGAGAGGATGAGGATAAAAATGCAAACCAACTCCATGCAGCAATCTCCTGAAAAACTGTCCAACTGCCTACTCCAAACACTGAACTTCTCCTTCAACACCAAACCAGGAAGTAAAACAACTATCACTGGCAACTCCCAAGTGCCAGTGGTGAGCATAAATACCAGAGGGGAGTGGCCAACACAGAACAGCTGAGACAATTCAGGATGGAGAGCTCCAGGAGATCAACTGAACTGATTAACCCTTGCAATGACAGAGCAAGGAAAACTTGCACTGTTTAATAGGATGGTGAAGCAGTTCCAATCAGTGCAGGAGTTCGTGTAACCAGACACCGCAATCTTCTGGCCCCTCTCTGTCCCAATATCCCCATAACAAGAATATCGCCGATCGTTCCTGATCTGTTTAAACAAGCCAACCAGAATTCTATGCGCGCAAAAAAAAAACATTAAAAAAATAATCTTTCTGTACCCATAGAATATCTTGTCATCAGCAGTATATGTCCTGTTTACATGGGGAACTTGCATTTCGCTGGTTCATCAGGTGTTTGCTGGCCTGTCCAAATGGGCAAATAGTCAGGAATAAACTACAGTATCATACTTTTCTCCAATTATAAAAAATCTAAACAAGAAAACAATAAAATATGTTGTATATAAAATATAAATATGTAAAATGGTATCACCACATCTGTCGTTTGACACAGTAGTACCAATATAAACGGCAGCATACCCTACAAAAAAGCCATCACACTAGCTCCATTGATTAAATAAATTATGTCACCTTATTCTGAGAACCATAACTTTATTTTATTTTTTTTTTAAGTAAAAGAAAAAATAATAACATTATGAATATGACAAATAATACTACTACTCTATAAATTTGGTATCACCATTACCATACAGACCCAAAAAAGAAAGCTAGTATGTAATTTTTACTGCCCAGAGAACCCCATCAAAACAAAACCCAAAAAACAATCCTGAAAAGTTACGGAATGACTTTTTTTATTCCATTCCACCCCAGAAAAATAAAATCTTTTAAAGTTTTTTAATACATTATATGGTACATTAAATGTATCAGAAATACAACTAAGTTTTACAAAAAAACAGGGACTCATTTGGCTATGTCATAAAAAAAAAAAGCATAATCCTTGAAAGACAGTGATGGAAAAAAAAAATCGCTGCCAAAAATGACTGTAGTGCCAAATACATGAACAAAACAGTGAATATCACAACTTGTTTACCAAATTTTTAGTTTTTAATCCACAACTGGCATAAAAGTTAACGAATGTTCACACTGTGTCTTTTTCCAGTGTTTTTTGAGAAGTCCACACAAAATGCACAAAAGAATCTTCCTATTCACTTCTATGGAACAACTTGATGTTCATATATTCAGTTTTTTGAGCGTCTTTTAAATACTTCAGGCTTACAAAAAAGGCTGGTAGGAGAAAAGTTAGTGGATGTCACTTCTTTGAAACGTCTCCTAATCAAAAAACGCTACTATCTAGGCATTGTCAATCAAAAGGCTGCAAAAAAAAAAGCTTCATGGAAACTAAAAACTCCACAAAGCTCCCCAAAGAAGGAGAGTTTCCTGAAGTAGTTTCCGCTAGAAAACTTGTTTTTCTTTGACAGGCAAAAAAAAAAACCTCAGTGTGAGCTCACTGTAAAGTATTTTTTCAAGTTTTAATAATTTTCAGGAAAATCTTTTCCTGAATCACTGAAAAATACATTTTCTAATTTCAAAGCTATGTGTATGACCTCATTTTAAAATATTTTGTATATATTATATTATATGAAATATATTGTAAGTGTGTTAATATACTCACTGATCGCTGCCTTCCCCAGTTTCCAGCGCCTCTCAGGTCCCCTTCTGCTGAATCTTTTCTTACAAAACTATATATTAAACTACTCAGCTCCCCCCACTCTGTGACATGCTGCAAGCAGATTGGTCTGCGACAGGTTCCCTTTAATAGCTGCTGCTGTAAAAAAACGGATTGCATACAGACTGCACACGGAAGTGGAAAAAAAAATTGTCCCATTTTTCTGGATAAAACTGGTGCTTTCCTAAACCATCTTCTGTTTGAAAAACTCAATACACTGGTGTCTAAAAGATGTCCTGTGTACATACCATTAGTTTTTTACTGCCTGTATGCTCCTCATTCAAAAGGGATTTAGCCCCACAGGGAGGCCATCGTTTACCTCTAAAGAGTGCATAACTTAAATTTTGCACAAAAAAAATTGTTCTAAGGGTTCTTTGAGACGAGTGCATCTTTGTTCCGTATGCTGTACATAACAGACAAATGGACCAATGCAAGTCAATGGGGTAGTTGACATGAAATTTTTTCCATGATTGTCAGCATGTAAAATTCGGTGCGTGCACTAGTTTGATTTGTGTTTTGGATCAGAACAAAGTACAATCAAACAAGCACACATCATATAGAAAAGGATAACCATGAACATACAAGTAATATGCAAAATATAAAAATCTGTATAAAATGCATTTATAGAGGCTAAATAAGACAAACATCCACGTATTATAAAAACATCTAAAAACAAAAACGATTGCACAGGACAGCAGACAATGTATCTGTGTCTGTCACGGGGATACTGCGACAGAATGGGGTCAGACGATCGCAGCGTCTGGTGACACATACACCTGCGGTTGTTAAAACGGCTTCACCGTCCTATTAGCAGTTCTGGCTTTCTTTGCTCTGTTTCTAGAAGAGTTAAACTGCTTAGTTGGACTCCTGGAGTTCTCTGTCTTTTTGTATCAGCTGTTCTGAGTTGGTTACTCCCAAATTTAAAAACACCCCTCCTTGCTTCTTTCTTTTCCAGTGATAGCTTACCACTTCCTGGTTTGGAGTTGAAGGAGAGTTCAGAGTTAAGGGCAGACGGATGGAGTTGTTTTTAGGAGATTTCTGTGTGGAGTTGGTTTGGGTGCATTTCTCCTAATTCTCTTCCCATTTGGTTTGTCCCACCTATCCCTCCCTTGTTTCCCACTCGGTTGTTTTGTGAGTATATTTGTATGATTGTGGTCTTCTTTTATCCCGGTCTGTTTTCCCCTGTCTTTCAGGTTTGTGTTATTTCATATGCTTCTGTCCCATAATTCCCTGGGTGAGGGGAGGAAACAGATAACTGTTCATATAGGAGATTAGCAATGTACGAGACCCCGGCATCCCCACCATCAGGGGTAATCTGCAGGACTGGGATAGCCTAGGGCTCCCTTAGCTTGAGGTACAGGGTAGGAGACAATTCTCCCAGGAAATCAAACTGCAATATCGTGACAGTGTCCCAGCAGACCCTCCTATACCCTATAAGGCAAAACAGTATGTGCTAATAGAGGTGAATTCAGCAAAACTTATATATATGTATGCCTGTGAAAAGGAAACCCACAATGACAACCCTGAAGCTGACTACTAGTGCAGGAATAACATGCTAATACATTAGATAGATGCTGGGAAAGAAAGTTGTTTCTGTGCTCTCTGGAGTCACGACAAATCATTAGTATGGATAAAAATGTAGGTTTAGTGTCTACGCATTTCAGAGTCCACCGACTCCTTCCTCAGGACAACCATAAATGTATGGTTGTCCTGAGGAAGGAGTCGGTGGACTCTGAAACGCGTAGACACTAAACCTACATTTTTATCCATACTAATGGTTTGTCGTGACTCCAGAGAGCGCAGAAACTACTTCCTTTCCCAGCATCTATCTCTGACATATCCATAGGAAGCTGCAGCATCTGGAGTCCAGGCTTTATAGGTGTTGTGTCCCACACAACCCTACTAGGTGAGCAGTTTTTAATACTTCTGTAACAATTATTAATTGGATAAGATCCTATTGCGCTCTTGCATTTTTTCGATGCTAATACATGAAACATTTAAGTAAAAGTGCATCGAAGAAAAAAGACACACAATAAGTACAAATACTTGGGGTAATTGGGGGTTAAGTCACAGGCCTGGAATGCACAGAAAGCTCACGCCTATCGTCCTTTACACAACTTCATCAGGGAGACAAATAAACTCAATGGGTGCACAAAAAATTCTATAAGGTCACCATCAGTATGGCATCCATTCTGTAATGGATCCACTGCAATTAATATAACATAGGCCTTGTATAATTTTCTTTTCAATTTTGATGTATAAAACGGATGCAATACAGGTGTGATGTGGATGGCAAAATTGGACAAATGGATGAAATTCAGATCACATATATAAAAATACTATATTGAAGCCAAAATTGACATTTTTTTCTGGATAAAAAAAGAACATTTTTCATATGCTCGTCTTAGCCCAGTATGCTACCAAGAGGTTAGACAAATGTGATTAAAATTGCATCAGATTTATGATCCAGCAGGAGCTACTGTCATAAATCTGTCTCATATTCAGATTGTCTAGTCTAATGTTTACGCCGTCTAAGTATTTCTTTAGTGAGGGCTCAGTAATGCCACTGTCAGTATATGAAAACAAATCACCAGCGAAGTTAGAATTGCCTTTATGCAAGTATGACAATATTCATTTATTATTTACTACCTGAGATTAGATATATCATTTGGAATTGAAGTAATGTTATTGTAGGACACATCCAGCACCTGCAGATATGGCAGTAGGAACAGCCTAAAAAAAAAGAAATGTTTATCAAAGAGACAGAGACGAAACACCACTATTACAATGTAAGATGTACGGCCTGAAGCACATATGAGTTATACCAATGGTCTATACTGTATAACACAAGAGTCAATCTATTTTACATAACAAAGGAAATTATATAAAATTCTGAGAAAATGATGTACAATCTTTAGTAAATGTAAGACAATAAAAAAGAGCCACATATTAGACCAACTGATCTCTGGCAGCAGCCCACAATAAGGCTTGTCCTTTAGTTAGATGGGCTGTACATCTGTCATACATTCATAGCATATTCTGTGGACATGCTATACATATAACAGATGGACATTCTCCTTTAAACTTTCTACAGTGTAGTGAGCATCATACCCAGCAGGAAGAGATGACAAAGAACAAAATGATACAATGAAAGTCCGGAGCCTCTTCAGCTTGTGAATACCATACGGGATTTCCTTTATGGGGTTGTTTCTTAGTTTAAGTGATTCCAAATATTCAAGACTGTACACCTGCAATACACAGAAGTAATAATAATTTAGCAGAAACATTAAGGTTGCAGTCACATGTTGCGGCTAGTTGCCCGGATGAAGCTCTACTCGCAGTCAGTAAGCTAATGGTCTAATGGTAGCACATCTGTCATGTAAAATAATGACCAAAATAAGCCTTGCTGCTGCATTTACCCACTGCCAATCCCACCCGCATGGGCAAAAGAGCACAAGTTTATGGATAATATTTCACTATTACCACTAACTCAGGCACTCTCTGGAGGCCAAAGCCAGGAATGGCTGTAAGCCACATTGTGGGATACTAGCCTAAGCAGATCATGTTACTTATCTCAGCCCCAGGTCCTACTCTCATTTCCTATGGCCATTAGTGATGAGCGAGTATGTTCTGTTAACCCTTTCGCCAAGTATGCTCGGGCGAGCACCGAGTATTTAGAGCTGCTCGGTGATAAGGTTGAATCGCTCCCGTGTGCATGATTTGCAACTGTTTGACAGCTTTATTACATGTGAGGAGTGTGTAAGAAATAGACATTCCTCACATGTAATAAAACTGTCAAACAGTCGCAAATCATGCACACGGGAGCGATTTAAACATATCACCGAGCAGCTGTAAATACTCGGAGCTCGGTCCGAGCATACTCGGCGAAAGGGTTAACAGAACATACTCATCACTAATGGCCATCTCTCTTTTCTCTACTCCACATTGAGTTTTTCAAGTAACCCGGCGAGCTTCTTTGACATCTTCACACAAGGCTTTATAAAACTGACAGCTATGTGCTGTCTGAGTTTTTAGCAGCTTTGCATTCAGTTAACACGTACTACAGGAGTTTTGCTGTAAGAATAACTCTTCTCTGTTAATACTGGAGCTGTACACACTATCATGCTGCTGCAACAGTAACCTTTCTCTGCAAGAAAGTATTGTTTGTTTATCACTACTGCAGTTAACCACCCACTTGCTGATTGCATATGTCTCTGCCATTGATTATCAGTCTACTGACAGCATAACCTCTACCATTAAACATTTGATTGCTGCAAGTCCTAGACTGACTATACACTTCTGTTCATGTGTAAATCTACACTTCTGTTCATGTGTAAATCTACACTTCTGGTTCAGTTAGTGATCTGCTAGTCTGCCTACTGTACTGCATGTCCTACTATCCTGGTCCTCAATGATCTACATACCATCTGGCAAGTCCCGTCCTCTGTACCCACTTAAGCAGAAACTGTCACAAAGACAAAAGTGACCAGTTTTTGCTATTATTTTATTCCCACTACTCCACTAGGTATGCCAGTTTTTATTCTTTTAAAATCCGCCAAACAGTTCCAGAGATACAGGCCTTTTTTATTTAAAGCTAATTTTTATGGTCTGTATTATGGAGGCATGGCTCACATGGTAGTTATGCAGATCAGCCTGAAGACACAAAGCACTGAGAATCCTGTAATCCTTGGTAGAGACATAAAAAATAGCACTAAGTAAAACGGTCCATATCTCTGGGACCATACAGCGGATTTAGAGAAAAAAAAACTGCTTATTTTGAGGTACGGCAAGAATAAGAGTAAAGACTGTCCACTTTTGACCTGGTGACATGATCTCTTTAAGTCTGTATAGCTCACCCCAACCTATGGCTTAGCGAATCCACCTCACCAGTTGTGCCAATAACAGATTATAGTGGATTTATTGATAGATCTTACTGAGTTCTATAGGACACAGGCTAATGCCATTGTGTTTTTTAATCAGTATGGAAATAATACCACTTTATTTTTTCTGTCCAAATAAAGTAATTGGAGGTGAAGGAAATCTATAAAGCTTATGTGTGTCATAAGTTTTACTCAATTACAGTCAATATTATTTTATTGAAAAACGTGTTTTATTATAAATAACCACTGCTTTATGTACTTTTATCTCTCTATATCTAAGACTGGAAATATACATTAGTTGTATGTGGCAAAAAATGACACAATCAGCTTCCAAATACCATTTTTATAGTGCCCATAATAATGTGCCAGCCTCAAAACCAAAACCTCATTATATATGATGGCATTGATTTAAAGGGTAAATCAAATTTAAAGGGAATCAGTAACCAGGCTCTCGCTACCCTATCTGGGAGCAGTTTTATCTTCTGCAGATCTACCAGTTCTCTGAATGCTGAGCTCTGTATAACCACACCCACACCACTGATTGGCTTTCTGTGTACACTGTGCATAGGCAAAAAGCTGCCAGTCAGTGGTGTTGGCGGGGTAATAAAGAGGTCATGAATATGGGGGACTAAATGGTGGCAGGTTTACTAGTCCTCTAGTGATAAAACATTAATTTTATAAAAACTACAGTAAGCACCCTAGTAAGTGACACATCACTGGAATCAGGGTCTCTGTCTCTACACTATGCTGCTCTCAGATTATGCGGCAAAAACCTGGTGACAGATTTTCTTTAAGCAGAGCTTCTAAATCCAGAAATGCAAAGATACATTTTTATAAAAATGCAACTTACCTCTACAGGGAATTGCCAGAATTCATTAAAAGAAAGGTTGAGGTAAAATAAAGAATTATACAAAGGTGTCAGGTCAGGAAGCTTGGATATAAAGTATGCCTGAAATAGAAAGACTTGTTTACAGCAGGAAGAAGTTTTATGAACATTGTATACTGCTGTATAGTTATATGGCCTAATTTAAAACACTCTTTAGGAAATTTTATATTAGGAATCTTAACCTTGTTTGTAGCATAGACAATGTGCTTTTACTAGCATTCATAGAGACCATTCATAATGGGGATTATATGGATGTTGGTAATGCGGCTGATGAAATATATACAAACTTTGCAAAGGCATTTGATACTGTACCACACAGAAGCTTTGTACTAAGCCGGGACTAAGGGAAATTGTATGCACTTGGGTAAGAAAATTTATATATATATATATATATATATATATATATATATATATATATATATATATACACATATATATATACATACACACGTCTACATCAGCCCCCTTTTATTTTTGTCTTAAAATAAAAAAATAAAAGAATATAATAATAAAGATCATAATTGCTCTCACGGCTTCTATAGAAGTATATAGAATAAGGAGACATAATCATAATTGGTAAAGTCTGGTCTATCAAAATATAAAATTATTTGAAACATACGTTGTATAACAAAAAGAAAAGAAAGATCAAAAAGCCAGACTTGCAGCTTGCCAGTCATGGGCATTCCCCCCACCCCAAAGAAAATGCAAAAAAAGTGATCAATATAACTTATGTAACCCACAATGGTATCAATAAAAATGCTAACTCAGCACGTAAAATATAAGCCCTCAAGCAGATCCATTGACAAAAAGACGAAAAAAAGTTATGGGTCTCAGAAAACGTTGACACAAAACCAACTTATTTTTATTGACAAATGGCAGATCTTTTTTTTAACTACTAAAATAGATATAAAAAAATTATATAATTTTGAGATGCCCAAAACTGTACTGATCTGTAAAATTATGTTGCCAAGTCATTTTTACTGCACAATTAACGTCGTAAAAACAATTGTGGAATTGCAGTTTTTTCACTATTTCACCACATTTGGAATTTGTTTCCTCATTTTTCAGTACATGATATGATAAAATGAATGGTGTCATTCAAAATGACAACACATTCCACAAAAAAACAAGCCCTCATACACCTATATAGAAAAATGTAAAAGCTAAGGCTCTTGAAAGGGAGGAAAAAATGAAATAATAAAAATTGACCTGTCCCGAATGGGTTAATGACCAATTGGATGGGATTGAAACTAAAGTGTCAGTCTTTCCTGATGACATAAAACTTTGTAAGTTAATAAAAACTGAGCATGAGAGTATATTACAAAAGCATCTGGATAGATGTCTGCAAGTGCAAACATATGGCAGATGAGGTTTAATGTAGATAAATGTAGAGTAATGTACCTAAGGATGGCGTAATCCTATTGCTGCATATACATTAAATGGGAGTATACTCAGGACAACAAAACAGGGGAAGGACTTGGGTATTCTGGTTACAAGTAAGCTGAGCAGCAGTGCTCAATGTCAAGCAGCAGCTGCAAGAGGAAGTGAGATATTAGGGTGTATAAAAAAGAGAGATAAAATCTTGTGATTCCAATATATTATTACGCCTCTCTAAATCACTTTAAGGGAACATCTAGAATATCAAATCCAGTTTTGGGGTCCACATTTTAAAAAAGATATTGGAAAACTAGAAGGAGTTTAAAGGAGGACAATTCGCTTATTACATGGGAGGGAAGGTCTCTCTTATAATGAGAGGTTAGAAAAGTTGGGTTTGTTTAGCTAAATAAGAAGACACCTTAGAGGTGATCTAATTTCCATGTATAAATAAGTATGTGGTTAGTACAAAGGACTGGCACATGACTTATTCGATCCAATAGAACCAGGGGACATTCATTAATAGGGGAAGAGAGGTGATTCCTGAATCTATATAGGAAAGGGTTCTTTACAGTCAGAGCAGTCAGACTGGAATGTCCTACCACAAGAGGTAGTGATGGCAGACACTATAACAGCTTTTATAAAAGGGATGGATGCTTTTATCTCAACAAGTGACATAGTTGGTTATATATAATCTAGTGATAGATAATGTATAACTGGTGGAGAAAGGTTGATCTTGATGGACCCAAATGACATAACAATATAGATGGGGTAACCCTAATCTAAAAACCCTTTGAAAGGCAAACAGCATTTTTTTAACTTGAGCAGCCATCAAGGAGTGGATAGTGTTATATGACAGCTCTTCCTAACGTAAAAGAAACTAAGCAGTGCTGGAAAACAGGGCTGTGGAGTCGGAGTCGTGGAGTCAGAGTCGGTGTCCATTTTGATGGAGTCGGAATAAAATGGACCGACTCCAACTAGTAAGATATATAATAAATTGGGTACAGTAGTTCAATGCAGTTTGTGGGGAATATTTTTTCAGAAGAATTTGGGAAAGTTATGAAATGTCCTATAAATGTCTGTCCTATTCCTGATCTAAGGGTCTAGACTTTTATCTGAGATGAATCTGTGCTACAGTAAACTTATCACTTAAACATGAGCCATGTATGAGGGAGTCGTGGAGTCGGAGTCTGTGAGGAGTCGGAGTCGGAGGTTTGGCTTACCGACTCAACAGCCCTGCTGGAAAACAGAATAGCAGAAGGTGAATTAATTTTTATTGGAAAAATTCTGCATCATATGGATGAGAGTTAAAAATTTAATTTATATTGTCTGAAAATCTTGAAAGAAAGTAATTTTCCCTCCATGCAGACTGACTCTTGGGCTTCACATTTTTCATGTAGAACTCTTCCAGATAAACTGAATTCTATCCCTTATTAAACTATCGCAAATGGGGTAAAATATATGGAGTAAAATAAATGGGGTGACTAGACTGGGGGACTTATCATCCAAATAATAGTATCATAAAGACCTAGGATCTAGAGTTTGGGTGAAAAGACCCACAATCGTACTAAGTTTTGCAGGGATAGAAATGCACCCATATTACCATATCACACTGGTGGCCGCAGTAGAGTTGCATAACTTCATATTATAATGTATTAGCACGCATAGCGTCTTACCTTTAAACTTAAAGCGTGTCCTCCATTCACAAGGCACTCCAGCATGGCGAGGTCACAGTGAGTTGCTAAGATCTTACTCTGTTCATCATATAAAGTTTGTGAATTTTGCAACCTCTGTGATTTAAAGAGCTGATGAATGGAATCTTCTCCTACAAAATCACAAGAGAGAAATGGCTACTACCACTCAGGCACCTGGATAGTGAGAGATAAACGTCCAGAAGACGCATATTCTCACAAGAACTCATGTCCGTTACCAACCTTTGGTGGACAGCGGTTTGTTTTTACACTTGGTCGAGATTACATTTAGTGCTATAGAGTTTCACCCATCTTGGTAAAAAAGGGAAGCTAAAAGAAGTGAAGTAATTACTACATGTAGGGGTTTAAAGGGAATCTGTCACCATATTTTGGCTACCTATTCTGAAAGCAGCATGCAGTATAGACAGAAACCCTGATGTGTCACTTACTAGGCTGCTTGCGGTATTTTTTTTTTTTTTTAAATAGGTGTTTTATCACTAGAGGACTAGTAAACCTGCAGCCATGTAGTCCTCCACATTCATGAGCTCTGTATAACCCCACCACCACTACCGATTGGCAGCTTTCTGCCTATGCACAGTGTACACAGAAAGCTGTCGGCCAATGGTGTGGGCGGGGTCATACAGAGCACAGCATTTAAAGAACTAGTAGAGATGAAGCAAATAAAAGTTTTTAACAAAAACTGAAACAAACATCAAAGTAAGTGATACATCACTAGAATCAGGGTCTCCGCACCTACATCATGCTGCTCTCAGACAGGATAGCAAAAACCTGGTGACAAATCAACTTTAAGAACTGTATGGCATTGTAATAAATGAAGCCACCATGATTCTCAATTGCTGAATGGAATTACTGCACAGTCTGCTCCAATTCGGTCTATGGAGCGAGCAGTAAGAACAGAGTATCAGCAGTCAGGGGTGTAGTCAAGCGGCCTCGTAACAAGGTAGGAGTGGTATGGTATATTGAGCTGAATCACCTTTCAAGAGAGCAGCACAGTTATAATGGCAGGTCACTTACTTAGATTTTGCAGGTTGGCATCTTCTTCCTCTTTTATCATGGCCTGCTGCTGTTCTATTAATTACAAGAACATAACACAAGTCATTTTGCATGTAAGAGCACACATCCTAATAAATGTGGTGCTGTATTTAAAATTCTAACTTTTTTCTATTGGAGAGCCGCTGTTATGACTGAACCTTAACACTCACACGGGGATGAACAAACCAGGGGAGATTTTAAACCTGCACACCATAGGGTCGTATACAGACTAGGCAATCCCTAACCTGACCCTAATTTGTCCCTGCCTGACCGCGGAGGCTGGCACCCTAAAATTACAAAATGGTGCCACCACTCAACGTCACCTGACCCTGAGTGTCCATAACTGCACCCTCAACTATAAACAGAGTGTAACCCAAAACCACAACAACAAAACGGAGTGCACACAGACAGAGGGTGAGACACAGGGCTAAAGACGTGTTTGCACAGTCATAAATGGAAGACCGAAGGAAAAGAAAAGAACCCAAAAAGACCATTGGTATATGTGAGAACCGCCAGACCTTGAATGTAATAAAATGGGAGAAGAGCTGAGAAGGGGAAAGGGGAACACACAAACAAACCGCAGGAGAAGCAATAGAGAAAACCTCAGCAAGATAATCCTTCACTAGGGAGCTGGGACTACAAACATCCATCTAATTTAGAATATAGCTAGCAAAGATTGCATGTGCCTGGAGAGTATAAATAGCCCCTCCCAAGATGTAATAGGACAAACTAAACAAGCCAGTGAAAACACTTGTACAGAAGCAAAACAGCAAACCAAAGGCAAGGGAATTATCAGCAGTTGGACAGAGACAACACAGGCTGTCGTCAAACAGAGAGGGAAACAGACCCACAGCCAGAGATCACTGGATCGAGGCCCGGAGTCAGGCTACGTTCACATGTTCAATATTTGGTCAGGATTTTACATCAGTATTTCTAAGCTAAAATCAGGAGAGGAACAATCAGAGGAAAAGTGCAATAGAAATACGTGCACCACTTCTGCATTTAACACCCACTCCTGGTTTTGTCTTACAAATACTGATGTTAAATACTGACCAAATACTAAACATGTGAACGTGGCCTCAAGCCATTACTGCCGCGCACTATGTATGGAAAACATTCCTATACTTTATCACCTTCTGCTTTCAATATAAGTCTCAGTACATGTTCATATTTATCTACAGTGGGGAAAAAAAGTATTTAGTCAGCCACCAATTGTGCAAGTTCTCCCACTTAAAAAGATGAGAGAGGTCTGTAATTGACATCATAGGTAGACCTCAACTATGAGAGACAAAATGAGAAAACAAATCCTGAAAATCACATTGCCTGATTTGGAAAGAAATGTTTTTCAAATTTTGGTGGAAAATAAGTATTTGGTCAATTACAAAAGTTCATCTCAATACTTTGTTATATATCCTTTGTTGGCAATGACAGAGGTCAAACGTTTTCTGTAAGTCTTCACGAGGTTAGCACACACTGTTGCTGGTATGTTGGCCTATTCCTCCATGCAGATCTCCTCTAGAGCAGTGATGTTTTGGGGCTGTCGCTGGGCAACACGGACTTTCAACTCCCTCCAAACGTTTTCTATAGGGTTTAGATCTGGAGACTGGCTAGGCCACTCCAGGACCTTGAAATGCTTCTTACGAAGCCACTTCTTCATTGCCCTGGCGGTGTGCTTGGGATCATTGTCATGCTGAAAGACCCAGCCATGTTTCATCTTTAATGCCCTTGCTGATGGAAGGAGGTTTGCACTCAAAATCTCACGATACATGGCCCTAATCATTCCTTCATGTACACGGATCAGTCGTTCTGGTCCCTTGGCAGAGAAACAGCCCCAAAGCATGATGTTGCCACCCCCATGCCTCACAGTAGGTATGGTGTTCTTTGGATGCAACTCAGCATTATTTCTCCTCCAAACACGACGAGTTGTGTTTCTACCAAACAGTTCTACTTTGGTTTCATCTGACCATATGACATTCTCCCAATACTCTTCTGGATCATCCAAATGCTCTCTAGCAAACTTCAGACGGGCCCGGACATATAATGGCTTAAGCAGGGGGACACATCTGGCACTGCAGGATCTGAGTCCCTGGCGGCATAGTGTGTTACTGATGGTAGCCTGTGTAACATTGGTCCCAGATCTCTGCAGGTCATTCACTAAGTCCCCCGGTATGGTTCTGGGATTTTTGCTCACCGTTCTTGAGATCATTTTGACCCCACGGGGTGAGATCTTGTGTGGAGCCCCAGATCGAAGGAGATTATCAGTGGTCTTGTATGTCTTCCATTTTCTAATTATTGCTCCCACAGTTGATTTCTTCACAACAAGCTGCTTGCCTATTGCAGATTCAGTCTTCCCAGCCGGGTGCAGGGCTACAATTTTGTTTCTGGTGCCCTTCGACAGCTCTTTGGTCTTCACCATAGTGTAGTTTGGAGTGTGACTGTTTGAGGTTGCAGACAGGTGTCTTTTATACTGATAACAAGTTCAAACAAGTGTCAGTACTACATGTAATGAGTGGAGGACATAGGAGCCTGTTAAAGAAAAAGTTACAGGTCTGTGAGAGCCAGAAATCTTGCTTGTTTGTAATTGATCAAATACTTATTTTCCACCAAAATTTGAAAAAAATTTCTTTCCAAACCAGACAATGTGATTTTCAGGATTTGTTTTCTCATTTTGTCTCTCATAGTTGAGGTCTACCAATGATGTCAATTACAGGCCTCTCTTGCACAATTGGTGGCTGACTAAATACTTTTTTTCTCCACTGTATGTGAGAATACTACAAGGCAATAGTTGTGGTTAATCTAAGAGAGACACAGATTTAAGAGACAGACCCCCCCCCAAAAAAAATAGCACCAAGAAAATATACAGTCATGGTCAAAAGTGTTGGCACCCTTGAAGTTGTTCTAGAAAATGAAGTATTTCTTCCAGTAAATTATTGCAATTACAAAATTTGTTCTACACATGTTCATTTCCTCAAAAATGGACTGGACAAAATTTTTGGCACATTTCCAAAATTGTGGGTAAACAACTTTGTTTCTAGCATGTGATACTTGTTCAAACTCACCTGTGGCAAGTAACAGGTGTGGGCAAAATGAAAGTCAATTTCTACGAAAAAATACACCTAAAATGTATGTTTATTAGTATCATAAAAATTCAATTGTTATTGACCCTCAAAAAAAACAAAAAAAAAAAACACCAAAAATGGTTAAAAGGCTGTAAAGTATTCCCAGACTGAGAATACTGTACAGCCTTTTGACCATTTTTGGTATTTTTTGTTTGTTTTTTTGAGGGTCAGTTACAATTGAATTTTTAATGATACTAATAAACATACATTTTAGGAGTATTTTTTCGGTGAAATTGTTTAAATACTATCCACTTCCATTATAATCTGTGATTTCTTGTCAATATGAAAATCACACCTGAAACCAGATAAAAACAGGAGTTGACTCAATCTTTGCATTGTATGTCTGTGTGTGCCTCACTAAGCATGGAGAACAGAAAGAGGAGAAGAGAACTGTCTGAGGACTTGAGAACCAAAATTGTTGAAAAATATCAACAATCTCAAGGTTATATATAAGTCCATCTCCAGAGATCTTGATGTTCCTTTATCCAATGTGCACATCATACCATGGCACTGTAGCTAATCTCCAAGTACGTGGATGGCAGAGAAAAATTGATGAAAGGTTGCAACGCAGGATAGTCCAGACGGTGGAGAAGCAGCCCCAATCAAATTCCAAAGAAATTCAAGCTGTCCTGCAGGCTCAGGGTGCATCAGTGTCAGTGCGAACTATCCGTCGACATTTGAATGGAATGAAACGCTATGGCAGAAGACCCAGGAGGACCCCATTTCTGATACAGAGACATAAAAAAGAAAGACTGCAGTTTCACAAAATGTACGTGAGTAAGACAAAATCCATCTGGGAAAGCTTCTTGTGGACAGGAGACCAAAATAGAGCTTTTTGGTAATGCACATCACTCTACTGTTTACCAAAAAAGAAATGAGGCCTACAAAAGAAAAGAACAGAGTACATACAGTCAAATATGGTGGAGATTCAAAGATGTCTTGGGGTTGTTTTGTTACCTTTGGCACTAGGTGCCTTGACTGTGTGCAAGGCATCATGAAATCTGAAGGATACCAAAGGATTTTGAGTCGCAATGTAGTGCCCAGTGTCAGAAAGCTGGGTTTGTGTCCTAGGTCATGGATCTTTCAGCAGAAGAATGACCCCAAACATACTTCAAGAAGTACACATAAATCCTAAATAGATGGAAACAAAGCGCTGGAGAGTTCTGAAGTGGCCAGCAGTGAGACCGGATCTAAATCCTATTGAACACCTGTGGAGAGATCTTAAAATTGCTGTTGGGGACGGCACCCTTTAAAAATGAGAGACCTGCAGCAGTTTGCAAAAGAAGAATAGTCCAAAATGCCAATAGAGAGGTGTAAGCAGCTTGCTGATGATTATAGGAAGCAATTGATTGCAATTATTTATTCCAAAGGGTGTGCAACCAAATATTAAGTTCAGGGTGCCAACAATTTTGTCCGGCCCATGGCTGTATACACCAATGAGCTGTAGAGGAGCAAATATATAATTATGTTTGTTAATTCATATAAATACACAATTACTAATGGACATGATTAAAAAAGTTAAAAACAATTGTGAGTGTATATGTCATCTCTTTAAAGAACATAGGAAACTGTGTAATAGAATCAGATTTCTATGATAAGATATTTCTCCTCCCGCTATTCACAGGTTTAATCTGTATTCAGTGAAGACCGATATTCCCATTACTGAGATAGGAGATGGCAGTGGTGAGGGGAGGAGTGAGAGGCCGACACCGACATTCTGCTGCAAGTTCTCTTAAAATGACACTTTAAAGGGTTTCTCTGTAAATAGAAAACACTAAATAACTAAAAAAAAAGTCAATATAAATAGATTTCTACATATATTAAAATAGCAAATCATAATAAATTTAATCTAGGAAGGTAATCAATAAAGACTTAAAATGGCTGCCGCTTTGTTTCACTGAGAGGAACCTGTCCTACAATGTTAGGCCAGGTGACTGTGAGCATGTGCTGTAAGAAGCGCTGTCCTCCTTCATATGTAGGAAGATGCGCTTCACTAATATTACTGGAGATACCAGAAGTTCTGAGGTAAGAAGAGGCCGCTTCTGTGTGCCCTGTCTTTCTAAATAACAATATCAGTATCTCCAGGTCACAGCGGCGGAGCTTCCTACTGCACATTCTCACAGGCACATGTGCTAACATTGTAGGACAGGTTTCTGTCAGTGTATGAAGGTGGCGGCCATTTTAATCCTATAGCAAATTAAATGTATTTAGGGATTTATTTATAATGACCCTAGAATTGATATTGAGATATCAGTCCAGGAGGAGAAAGATGCCTTTTCTCGGCGCCATCTTCTGACCGCAGCTTCTGACTGGCCGGAAGTCTGAAGTTACGTCACAAGCGCTTAATGCAAGTTTATGAGAGACAGAACAAGGTTCTCATGTGTTTGTATTGAGTTGTCATCTCCGACGTGCTCCATGAAACACTGGAGCAGCCGACAGGTCACAAACTTCTGGAGACCGGCGGGAGCGGTGGCGATAGAAGTGAAGATGGCGGCAGGTATCAGAATAGGGGCAGGGACCTTACATTAGAAGAACCACTCAATCACTCCAGCAGTAAAGTAAAAGTAAATGCAAGAGTGCTGCTTTAAGTCTATCTACTTCAGTTTTCAGAATTGCAAGTTGATATAATTCTTATTTTCATCGTGAGCCATCTGATTATGTTGGTTAATCGTTTCACTGGTTTAAGAGAGTTCTGTCCAACAAAATGCCAGCAACCCAAATGGGGGAAAAAGGGGGTGACATGACAGCAGACAGAGGCTTTTTCTCTCACTAGTATCACAGTGCCAGCATAGCTTTGAGATGGACAGTTGAGTCATATGTGACGTAAGTTGAAGCTGCTCAGCCCAATACAAAGTCTATAATAGGGGCGCAGTACTGTACTGGTTACCCCATATGATGCATAGGGATCTTTAGGGTCTCCTTAGGTTTGAGGGCACAGGTGAGACTGACACCCCTGAACCCCTATAGTTGCCGTGATAAGACAGTCACTGCCAATTGATATGTGGCTTAACAATCTCAGACATTGCAATAGGAATACCAGACTGTCCGCAGTAATCCAAATATTCAGCACTGAGGGCAGAGAGGAGCAAGAAGGCTTAACAGGGCTTACATTATGGGGGGGGGTTTACAAGCTAAATATACCTGAATTCTGGCTGAATTTTCATCAAAAACTGTCTGTCAAATCCTACACATTTATTATGTGTTTTAGACACTTTTTCTTCCTTGGAGGACATGGCTTAGAAAATATGAGGCTTCATGGTAACCAGGGCATTGCTTGAGATGCAACAAGGTTAGAAGTGAGTGGATCGTTTGAAATTTAAATTTTCTGGCTTTGCCGAACTTTCCCCAAACATACGATTAATGAGAGAGTCAGAGAGAGAGACTACCCACATTAATAACATATATCATTTCAATATGATCTGGAGATGGAATCCAGCTCTGTCGCACATATCACCAGCCCAATACTGACTGTACTCCACTGGGAACTGCCGATCTCCGATGACCCAGTGGTTTCACTAACCACCACTGTGAAAGGTATGATAATCTGCCTGATAAACTAGGATGTAATGTCATAGCTGCAGGGCATTATGGGGAGCTCACTTGGCTGCACAAAACTACATTAATCCGCTCTCTTCGCTAGGGTGGGAAATGGTGCAAATTTTTTTTGCAAATCACAAATCGAATCTTAAAGTGTTCAAATTCTCAGGGCACCGCAAATTTCGGGAAATATGACTCAAATTAGATCCTCCACGGATGGATCCACTCATTCCTAAACACAATGCATCAAAATTGGCCTACAATTTTGGGGCAAATTTCTCACGCAAACTAATAGGTGGTGTAAACTTTGGATAATCCACATAATAAACCCGTAACAATCTATTAATAGAGAACTAACACCCCACTGTGCTGCAGGAGGAAGGAAAACTGGATTTTTTTCCTTCATTTTGTTAAGTATTCTTCAATGGTCAGCGTCATAGAAAAAATTAAAATCTCCAGAAGTACAAGAGCTTACACTTCATTGAAGTAGAACCACATGTTAACATATGGGAAGAGGGTAAATTACATGGCTAAGAAGTGACAAAACTAATTAAAATCCCCTTTGAAGCTGGGACTGCCTGCGGTGACTAAATGGTTAAAGAAGGATATCTATTGTGGAGAACAGGACATCTGTTCTGGGAAACTAGGTTGAAATGGGAGGTGAACTACCCTTTCCCAGGCCCAGATTCTAGTCACGCCATCTCCGATGGTCAGATATGAATATTGGGGTTTGTGTTGATCTGACATTTATGGGATATAGATTTTCAGCGTCGTAGCGAAGCGACAATTGTGATGTACTCACATCAGTGTAGGGCTGCTAGAATTCCTTCAATAGTATAAGGGCCTGATATTTGGGGTCTATGTAACGGTAAAATCATGATAAAAAATATGACGGCAATGTCTAGCGCCGGAGACCTTCATAAGTGGAGATATCTCATAAGTAGGGGATTTCATAAAATCCTGAAGGTCTGAGAACATCCCACAACCCGGCCTACATGAGGTCATCAAGGGGACTGCGTGGGTGTAACCTAGGAGCTAATAAAAGGCAAATGCCAATTACAATTTGTGTTCAATGGAGGAAGATACATACCACTGTACGCATGATCCACGTTCCACAATTCACCAGATGTTTCTCAATCGAAGTGCTCCCCTTCGTTAAGCTCTGAGCCATCTCTGTGACCAGTGTTTAGTCAGTTTCTTTTGTTAATCCTTTTTACTTGATGTAATTATATATGCTGTATTATTTTGTCCCCTTTGTAAAATCTTTTGTACATTTTTTTATAAACACTGCCTATCTTTCAGGATTAAATATAAAATGTAATGGTTCTGTTCCTTTTGTTCTGTAAACCGCACTCTTGGAAGCTATACGCTACCTGTAACGAGCATCCAATTGGCCTGTAAAACGATTGGTGGTGACAGCTAATAATCTTTCTTGGGTTATCGTGGAGTTAGCAGTGACCTACCGGGATATATACAAATTCCATGCTTTGGAATTAGTTGTATATATACAACTCGCTCACTGTGAGTTCCCCAATAATCGGCCTAGTAGTGGAAACAGCCCCAGACTCCTCCGTTAATCGTCAGACAATTGCGAAATTGTCCTGATGATAGGAGGCAGCAGAAGGCTGTTCATGACAAAAGGGTAACAGCGGGGTGGATCAGCGCGATCCCCCAGGCTGCAATCTTTGACAGTAAGATTTCATTGTATTAGAAAGTGAAAACAGGTAACATGTTAAGACATATCAACAGCAATGAATGTGTCACACAACGTAATTAACATGATATGTTACCGAGGGCAAGCTGCAGTCGTGGTGGGATTCGTTTTGTTATCTCGGGTAGGTGATGAGATGATAATATCACGCTGTGCACCTTTTCTTGCGTCTTCTTCTGTAACCTAGCGATGTTGTCTTCCATGATCCTGTAGTGCAATTTGGAGACTGTTTGCTTCCTTAGTAAATCACTTACATTTCCTGCATGGTGATCTGTTCTTGCGATAATGTCATTAAAGGTAAATTCTGGTGGCGGAAGTTGATAGGAAAGACTTTCATTCTCACTTGACAGAACAGTTACTACTCGCTGTTTCTGGCGTCTCTTTAATGGAAAGTCTGCAGGTCCACTGTGCATTAACTCCACGTCTTGTGTTTGCTCAGAGATAGCATACTTGTGTGGTCCATGGTTACCACTCAATATGCTCATGTTGTTCCAGGGTAATGGGTAATCATCACTGTGTAATCGACTTGCATCCGGTGTAGGGGCTTCATTGTCAAGGATCCAATCTGTCAAGTAAAAACCCCAGTGATTATTTAGACATTACATATTGTTTAACGTATGCTTCTTCCTTGTTTTGGTTGCCCAATATGCTAATGAATTTCTTTTTTTTGTTTTAGTGCATGCAGCGATCGAGAGGTTCGTCCACAAGATTACTGTGTTTACTCCCATTACCAACAATCATCATCATATGTACACAACAGTTATGGATGAGTTGTTACTTTGTAAATCTGCGCTGACAAATTCTGGATAAAAAAATGGTTCTTCACTAGTGTTGAGCGATACCTTCCGATATCAGGAAATATCGTATCGGATTGGATCGGACCGATACTCAAAAAGTATCGGATATCGCCTATTCCGATACCGGAAACCAATGCAAGTCAATGGGACACAAATATCGGAATGAAAATAAACCCTTTCTTTCCTTGTAGGGTTAATTCTACATGAAGTAAAACAACTAAGAATAATGTAGAATGTATTATGCGAAAAGCCGGCAATTCATCAGCGCATACACCGGTACCCGACAATTTACAACAGAAAGAATAGAGCTTCACACATAGATTAGATAGATAGAAACATGTCAGTCACATACATAATAAGTACAGTGACAGTGTTGCTTACTGTACTTGTCATTTAGTGTAAAGGATTTATTAAAAAAAATAATAGTGTTTTCATGCACCGTCTCTTTAAGAAAGCCGGCCGGCAATTCAGCAGCGGTACCCGACAATTTAGAACAGAAAGATAGAGCATCATACATAGATTAGATAGATAGAAACATGTCAGTCACATATATATGAAGTACAGTGACAGTGTTGCTTACTGTACTTGTCATTTAGTGTAAAGGATTTATTTAAAAAAATAATAGTGTTTTCATGCACCGTCTCTTTAAAAAAGCCGGCCGGCAATTCAGCATCTGTACCCGACAATTTAGAATAGAAGGAATAGAGAATCATACATAGATTAGATAGATAGAAACATGTCAGTCACATATATATGAAGTACAGTGACAGTGTTGATTACTGTACTTGTCATTTAATGTTAAAATAAAGGATTTATTTAAAAAAAAATTGGCGTGGGGTTCCCCGTAATTTTAGTCTCTAGCGGAGGTTAAGCAGACGGCTGGGGCAGATGTTTGAAGCCTGGGAAGGGGGTAATACCCACGGAGCTTCCCAGGCTACTAATATCAGCCCCCAGCTGAATACATAGCCTTTACTAGCTATTAAAATGGGGGACCCCCCCAAAAAAATGACGTGGGGTCCCCCCTAATTTAATAGCCAGCAAAGGCTAGGCAGACAGCTGGGGGCTGATATTAATAGCCCAGGAAGGGAGCCATGAATATTGGCCCCCTCCCAGGCTAGAAACACCAGCCGTCAGCCGCCCCAGAAATGGCGAATCCATAGGATGCGCCAATTCTGGCACTTAGCCTCGCTCTTCCCACTGCCCTGTAGCGGTGGCAGGGGGTAATAGGGCTGGGGTTGATGTCAGCTTATAATGCCAGCTGACATCAAGCCCAGGTTAGTAATGGAGAGGCGTCTATAAGACACCCCCATTACTAACCCCATAGTCAAAGTTAAAAAAAAAAACACAAACACCCAGAATAAAGTCCTTTAATAGAAATAAACACACAATTCTTTATTGTTCTAAATTAAACCATACTTACCATCACGCCCATTCCAGCTGAAGCCAACGATCTCCTGCAATAAAAGAAAAATAATAAAGCAACCTCATCCTTACCTTTCCATGGTTCCCACGATGGCTCCAGCTCTGCTACATCGAGATGACAGGCTGGACCGCAGCAGAACGCTGCCATCCAGCCTGTCATCCCGCAGACACTGAGAAGCGCAGGCATGCTTGCGCTCCTCAGTGTCTCTCTGTGACGGCATCCAGATGAGCCGACAATGAACTCGGCTCACCTCATGCACGTCACTGACAGCGTGGGAAAATTCTCCTGCACTCAGCGCTTCAGCGTGAGAATTTTCCCACGCTGTCAGTGACGTGCATGAGGTGAGCCGAGTTCATTGGACATGACCTCGGCTCATCTGGATGCCGTCACAGAGAGACACTGAGGAGCGCAAGCATGCCTGCGCTTCTCAGTGTCTGCGGGATGACAGGCTGGATGGCAGCGTTCTGCTGCGGTCCAGCCTGTCATCTCGATGTAGCAGAGCTGAAGCTGTCATGGGAACCATGGAAAGGTAAGGATGATGTTGGTTTATTATTTTTCTTTTATTGCAGGAGATCGTTGGCTTCAGCTGGAATGGGCGTGATGGTAAGTATAGTTTAATTTAGAACAATAAAGAATTGTGTGTTTATTTCAATTAAAGGACTTTATTCTGGGTGTTGTGTTTTTTTTAAATACTTTACTAGAAATTCATGGTGGTCATGTCTAATATTGGCGTGACCCCATGAATTTCGGGCTTAGGGCCAGCTGATAATGCCAAGCTGGCCTTAACCCCTTTATTACCCAGTGAGCCACCGCACCAGGGCCCTGGATGAGTTGGGTACAGCGCCAGAAGATGGCGCTTCTATGAACGCGCCATTTTCCGGGGCGGCTGCGGACTGCAATTTGCAGCGGGTGGGGCCCAGAAAGCTTGGGCCTCCCTGCGCTGCAGATTCCAGCCCCCAGCTGCCTAGTTGTACCTGGCTGGACACAAAAATAGGGCGAAGCTCCACGTTTTTTTTTTTTTAATTATTTCATGAAATTCATGGAATAATTAAGAAAAAAAGGGCTTCCCTATATTGTTGTGTCCGGCCAGGTACAAATAGGCAGCTGGTGGTTGGGGGCAGCCCGTTCCTGCCTGCTGTACCTGGCTGGACACAAATATAGGACGAAGCCCCACATCAATTTTTTTTTTAATTATTTCATGAATTTCCTGAAATAATTAAAAAAAAATTGACGTGGGGCTTCGCACTATATTTGGGTCCAGCCAGGTACAGCAGGCAGGAACGGGCTGCCCCCAACCACCAGCTGCCTATTTGTACCTGGCCGGACACAACAATATAGGGAAGCCCTTTTTTTCTTTATTATTTCATGAATTTCATGAAATAATTAAAAAAAAAAATACGTGGGGCTTCTCCCTATTTTTGTGTCCAGCCAGGTACAACTAGGCAGCTGGGGGATGGAATCTGCAGCGCAGGGAGGCAAAAGCTTTCTGGGCCCCCCCCCGGCTGCAAATTGCAGTCCGCAGCCACCCCGGAAAATGGCGCGTTCATAGAAGCTGGATGCTGTACCTAGCTGGCATACAAAAATATAGCAAAGCCCACGTCAAAATTTTTGTGAAAAATTAATTAAAAAATAAATAATAATTTAGGGACTGCATCTTTATTAACTCCTCAAATGTCATTTAGTGTTAAAATAAAGGATTTATTTAAAAAAAAAATTGGCGTGGGATCCCCCATAATTTTAGTCTCTAGCGGAGGTTAAGCAGACGGCTGGGGCAGATGTTTGAAGCCTGGGAAGGGGGTAATACCCACGGAGCTTCCCAGGCTACTAATATCAGCCCCCAGCTGAATACCTAGCCTTTACTAGCTATTAAAATGGGGGACCCCCCCCAAAAAATGACGTGGGGTCCCCCCTATTTTAATAGCTAGCAAAGGCTAGGCAGACAGCTGGGGGCTGATATTAATAGCCCAGGAAGGGTGCCATGAATATTGGCCCCCTCCCAGGCTAGAAACACCAGCCGTCAGCCGCCCCAGAAATGGCGCATCCATAGGATGCGCCAATTCTGGCACTTAGCCTCGCTCTTCCACGCTGCCCTGGTGCGGTGGCAGGGGGTAATAGGGCTGGGGTTCATGTCAGCGCCAGCTGCCATGAAGTCCAGGTTAGTAATGATGGGCGTCTATAAGACACCCCCATTACTAACCTACAAAGTGTTAAAAAGAAAAAACACACTACACCCAGAAAAAAATAATTTATTTGAAATAAAACACACCATTTTATTTAATTCTTAGTTTACTAAAAAAAAAAAATAGTTACCTGTCCACGTTCCTGCGCTGATCTCCCATGCACAGCTGTCACATCTGGAGATGGTGACAGCTGTGCATGGCTGCTGTAAGCTCACGCTGCCGGGAACACGTCCGCTCCCGGCAGCGGGAGCCCCTGACTGAGGTCACCGGAGTGCATTCAGGTAGCGCTGCTCCGGAGACCTCCTTTACGGCACTGCTGTACCGTGGGAATTTCTCACGATACAGCAGGGCCGTAAAGGAGCTGACCGGAGCAGCGCTGCCTGAACTCCGGTGAACCCGCTTATGCAATGACGGGGCTGCTTTACGGCCCCGTCATTCTAGCGGCGGCAGCGGTTCAGAGCGGTCACATTCTATGTGGCTGCTCTAAACTGGAGATCATCGTGGGACACTCGTGGACTACTACGGAGGGGTAAGGATATGGTTGTGGTTTATTATTTTATATTTTACTACAGGAGATCGATGGCTTCGGGGAATTAGGTGTCTAGGTGAGTATAGGTGTAGTTTTTTATTTTTTACTTTATTTTAGGTGGCGATCGGCGGGGACAGGTAATGTATGAACTAATTTATTGTAGGCAACCACTGGCCACCAAAGACATGTATTTAACATTTATTGGGGACACAGTAGGGCAATTTAAATAGCAGGATCAGGCTGATGGGAACTACTGCTCCCATCGAGCTGATCCTGCTGGCAAGAGTGGACGGGGGACAGACATAGGCCGATGGGAGTAGTAGTGTCACATCGGCCTATGTCTGCCTGCAAGCACACACCCGCACACATCGCACACACCCGCAGACATCGCGCAGACACCGCACACATCGCACACACCCGCACACACTCGCAGACACACGCACAGACACCGCACACACTCGCAGACATCGCACAGACACCGCACACACTCGCAGACATCGCACAGACACCCGGAGCACACCAATCATGACGGGCTGATGGTCTGGGAGGTGTGGCTGACCTGTGTGGCTGTGGGAAAGTTCATGTGAGTTCATGCAATGCAGTCAAGCATGAACTCACATGAACCCTCTGAGGGCACCACGGCTACTTCAAATGAACAGCTGATCAGCATCACCTGATACCTCAGCTGTTCATTTGAAATAACCGGCGGGAAAGCGCAGCACAGAACGGGAAAGCCGGCGGTGAAGTCTTTTCACTGCCGGCTTCCCCGCCCGGGTCCTTCGCTCCCCGCTCCTTGGTGCTGCGCTCCCCGCCCGGTCCTAACTTACGATTGGGATTGGAGGTGGCGAGAGGAGCGGAGGATAGGGGTGGGAGACTGCGGGGAAGCAGTATGGGGCTGTGCGATTGTTTAAAAGCCGGCGGCTTTTTACCGCCCGCCGGCTTTTAAACAATCAGAATTCTCCCACGCTGGGATGTCATTCTGATGACAGGCTGGATCGCAGCTGAGCGCTGCCATCCAGCTTGTCATACTTCAGAGACACTGCAGAGCGCAGGCATTATGGGAACTTCCGATTCCGGTATTCGATATTGTAAAAGTATCGGAATTAAGTATCGGAATTCCGATACGGCGAATATCGGCCGATACCCGATATTTCAGTATCGGAATGCTCAACACTATTCTTCACCCATTCTGCATTGTCTAGAAATTATAATGTGTAAGCACTATACTGCTCTTCTGACCATTTTTCTATTTTTTCCTGTGACTGGTTCTTTTTTACCAGTCATGCTTTTATTTATGTTGCTCGTGATATTTTAGATTTCCCCTTACCTTTTTGCCAAACTTCAATAAAATGAAAAATAAATTAAATGATTATTAATTACATACTTATTATTATTGAGGAAAAAAAAAACCTCAATGTTTGCTGACTACAAACAAACCCTGCAGTCTTCCATCATTTCTCCACTGCGTCTTGCTAACCTACCAAATGTATATTAGTTAGGCGTAGAAGACAGATAGAACAGAACGTGAATACAGAATCAGACTACGCAGAATTTGTTTGTAGTCTGTTGCTATGGAGACACAAAGGTCTACACAGGAACTGTAGAACCAAACTGGTAGGCAGACGTAAAGCAAAGTTGCTTCATTTCATATTATATAGTAGATGCGTTAGGACAATAATATGGTTGCAAAGTAGCCACTTGATTTGCCATAGCTAGGCCATAAGAAAGCAAAGCATACAAAATAACAATCTGGTCTGGGCTTTATTGGGTGAGCATCAGTCTTTCGAGCTTCGGTGGATTTACTGGGCTTTAGCTGTCATTTAAAATGATCTATTAAAACATACATACTTTCAGTGAGATGGTCCATCTTTTCCATAACATAGTTGGATGTATTGTTTCCATGATTTGATCTTTGCAGCAATAAGAGCTGTGGCTGGTTTTCTTGTGTGCAACAAGATGGACTTCCTAAAAAAATCAAATGCAGACTTTATATTTAGACTTTAGGTTTTAATGTAAGCTAATTTCATTACTGTTATATTGATTGTTTGGCTGTTCTCTTTTAACCTCAGATAACATATTTATGGAACTGGAACTTCTGAGGGGAAATAAACACAGATGCCTGTACCAATCAGCAACATGAGCAAGACCGTAACAAAGAAATTGTGCTAGATCAGAATTCTCCTTCTTCATAGAGTCCAGTCCAAAGGAGAGAGGGAAAAATGAAGAAAATAATTTCAGGGTAGGCAGTTGTAATAGATCTAGGCCAGATCTGGACAAAGTGCAGCCAGCGGGTAACATCCGGCCCCATGGCTGTTCCTTTACGGACAGAGACAGCTTAAGGGCTGAAAACATTGGCCCATGCGTCCACCCTCTTGCACTAAGTATCCCAATTTCACCGCCATCTGCATTCTCAGGATGCAAATAGCGGTGAATATAATGGTGGAATATAAAGCCGGCTCCTTCTTCCATCATGTGCGACTGAGACAGCAGACGTTATGACGCCACTACATCGCATCTGTTGTGCGGAGCGTCAGTGCACACAGCAAAGATCGGAGCAGTGCGCCAGGGGAACAAGAGCGAGGTGAGTATGTGGGGTTTTTTTTTTGCTTTTTTTAAATATGTGTGTAGGTTCATACAATACATAAGGGGGGAGACCTGTATGTGAGATCATACTGTATATAGGGAGGCCCAACCCCCCCAACCATAACCAGTGAATTAAATCTCTCCATGGGAATATCAGACTCTAAAGCTAAGTTTTCATGATGAATATTTGGTATATTTTTGATGTTGAGGATTTTGTCCAGCATTTTTGCATCAATTAGGTAAATTTAAGTTACTTGCATTTTATCAGCGCATTTTGAGTGTGTGGGGTTTTTTTACATGTTTTTTTCAGCTGCAGTTTTTATCTCTTTTTAGTAAGTCGTGTTTTAAACAAAAATTTAGTGGTGAAAAATACGCAGCAAAAACGCATGTAAAAAATGCATCAAAAACTTACGAAGTTGTTTTCCTGCCAAAGGATTTGCAGAAGAATTTTCTGCTGCAAATCCTAAACCTGTGCACCAGGGGGGTAATTTCCGGCGGTTGCAGGGATCGTCAGGAACTACTTCAGCTGTATGTGTGTCCTTCGAAAATATGCAGCATCAAAATTTCACCGAAAATTCATCATGGGAACTCAACCCAAGACCTACTGTCTTTCATGACACCTGGCTCCCCTGAACTATGTTCAAATGTACAAATAACTTCTCAATATTGCCAGCAACAAGGCTCATCATTTCTTGATAATCTAGTGTTGTTTCATATTTCAAGTACTCTAGGGAAGCCTATGGGAAAGAAAACTGAAGAACATAGCCTCTGTAAAAGGCATTTGCATTCAGCTGATAAAAAATAAAGATGTAGAGGGAATAGAGAGACAGAAAAAACCCAAATGGAGGAGGACACTGAAACAATTGGTGATGCTCACCTAGAGTGGTTTTGTGAGACACAACTACCGAATAAGTAAAGCATACAAACTGCTCCTGCCCCATGACTGGGGGAAGAAATCTGCCAGAAGAAATTGACCAGGGTGGACAATTCACATTTATAGCTTTTGAGTTAGTGAAGTTGAGCTTTTTATTGCCACAACGCATTTCAACGCCGTGCCATCATCTTTACTTGATAAAGACGCCGATACGTCGTTGAGGCAATAAAAACCTTCAACTCCACTACATCAAGAGAATTTTATTCCGGCAGTGAAGGCTACCATAAACCTACATTCAGTCAAGAAGAACAGTAAATTTGATTATACCAATTTTCTTTTCCCCAATGAAGCGAATGATTAAAGTGGGATTCAGCAAAAAAACATACCTAAGTGCGCCCGAGTCCAGTTTCTGCTATGGGGTCCTATAATAACTAGCCACACTTCTGTGGCATGGGATAAATGGCATTCTCAGTTAAACTCTAGCTACAGTACAAGTTACCTGTCTTTTGGCTTGAGTTTGGTCGTTTTCCACTGAGTGCAGGTAGGATTTTTGGTGGAAGTGGTCTACGTAAGAGCTTTGGTGGTTCCAACAAACTTTTCAGTGGTAGACATGGAAGCTCCATTACTAAAGAGAAAGAAATGCAAATTCTGATATCGTGCTGGTGGCATCTTCCACCAGCCAGAATCCCACCTTTGTGATTAATATCAATAAATAGTTATTTTGTTTTATTACCCAGATAAGAACTTATAACCTGAGAGGCGTATATGAGGTTGTAACTGTGGGACAGGAGAACCAAGCTCAGGCTGGGTACTGCGGGCTATATATGAACTGTAGAATACGACCATGTGAACCTGGCCAACATGAAACAGAAATAGAAATATCAATTGAGTGCTGTACCAAAGCTAAAGCTGTGATTCCTACTGAAAGAAATCCGTACTGAGAATGGCAGATGTTATACATATTAAATGTGAAATAAAATGTCATCCCTAGATAAACAAGAAAAAAAGTTGGAATTTTTGGTAAAGTTTATTTTTAATAACTGTCTCTTGATCACGGCTCCTGGGAAAGCTGCAGCAAGGTAATAATGATGCTGCCGACCTAGAAGGGCAATGGAAAATAAATATTGTCAATTTTTCTGTGTAAATTGAGATTTATACATCTAGAACAAAAGGATTGGCCATAGGAAATCCAACAGGCCAGATACTTCTCCTACGATGTCTAGGGAGAGTCAGGTGGCACCCATACACATTAGACTGTTGGACAATCCCTCCAATGTCAGCAGGTTCGGATGACTTTTGACTATTGTGTATGCGGTTCCTAAGCTAAAATTACAGTCATATATAAAGCACTACTCGATATATACAAAGATCAGGGGACATTTCACATCCTTAAGCAACTGATCAGGCGGGGGTTCGAGATAGGAGGTCTGTAAGTAGCTGTCTGCTTTTAATGGAAGCATATGTAACAGTTTATAGATCACTAATAATGCAAAGGACATGAGCAGCTGATGATTTACAGTTTAATACAGAACTGGGCAGGATGTGAGCATGACAAGCTTTTTCTTTAAATGGGTTGTCCGGTCAAAAGTGGTAAGTCTGCAGTCACTCTGTGTGACTGCAGACTTATGAATGCCCCCAGCACATGCACTGTGCGCTGCGGGGATTCGCCCGTTTCAGACCCGGTAAAGGAGGGTATGTATGTGTTATACATACCCCAGCCAATGGGCGCAGGCTCGCTCTCCACACACTTAAAAAGAGTATTTTTACCCTAAAATAGTCTTTTTTAAAAAACTATAAATATATCATATAATATAAATATATGTAGGTTGTATAGTACCTACAGGCTACACTATAACTATGCATAAATGATGGGATTGACTAAAATTAACCTTGTTGCTGTAGATATTTTGACTTACAGTTGGTATTTTGCCAGATGATTGATTACATGTTATGTATCCCTGCTTTTTTAGTTTTACTCTGATATTTTTGCTATCACTGTTTTTATTATATATTTATAACATTTTGAATAAGGACAATTTTAGGGTAAAAACACTCATGTGTATCTTGGGCCTTAATTAAGCCAAGGATCTTGTTGTTGCATTGCTATAATTGAGTTCTTGACGATAAGGGTATGTGCATATGATCCTTTTTGGCAGCGCTTCAAACGCAGCATACTATATACTGCGGCCAAAGCGCGGCACGCAGGTGAATCCGCACGTGTTCGTTGACCGCATCCTATACATTATAGTGATAGAATTCCTCTTGCGGAAACTAGGGTCTCCGCAAGAGAAATTAACATGCTGTGATCTGTGAAGATGCGCCACATGTCCGTGTCCGCGGGTGATCCAGAGGAGCACGGAGACGCATAGTGGGATTTCTTGAAATCCCATCCACTATGCTGTAACATCTGGCCGCTGCGGATTGCACGTAGTGCCGGTGCGCTGAGTCTAATCTGCAGCGTTTACTGACCGTGTGCACGCACTCTAATACTGATGACTCCACATTGGAAATTGTTGTATTTATTTACATGGGCTTCTTTGTAAAACTGGAAAACAGCAGAAAAAAATACTTATCACCAATTTAAAGCCTTGTTCACACGACCGTTTTTTTGGTGCGTGTACGGTCTGTGAAAAAATCGGATAGCACTTGGACCAATGTTCTTCAATGGGGCAGCGCAGATGAGTGATTTTTTTCACTGACCAAATCTGCGTGTGAAAAAAATTGCAGCACTAGTTTTTTTCTGTGTGTCAGATGAGAATTACCCACTCAAGTCTATGGGTGCGTGAAAAAAATCGAATGCCATACAGAGACACAGTACAACATTTGATTTTTAGGGATATATTGCAATTCTGTGACACAGGAAACTGTAAATGATCTTGTAAATGATTAATAGCTGCGGCTGTAAAAAAAAAAAGGATTGTATACGGATGACAAGTGAGGAAAAAATTGTCCTACTTTTCTGGACTCTTGACGATTTTTTATCCGCTCGTGTGAACCTACCCGAAGTCTGAGCTCATGTGTCTGCTTGTCCGTTCCATTGAGAAACAGAGACAGGGAATCCTCGCCCAAACAGATCGGTTTGCTAGCTGGTGACAACGGAAGCAGAGGGGCCCCACTGATTATTATGGGGTCCATCAGGTTTCCATTTGGTACCTGTTTAGAACTAAAAAAAAACTGCATTTTGCAGAACTTTTTTTTTTTCATAAAAAACTGACACCAAATGGAACCCAGAACGACCCCCTAATAATCAGCGGAGCCCCCCTGCTTCCTTTTGAATTAGTTATTTGTTCTGAATCCCATTTACTCTTCCTAAAACAGAATAGATAAATGTGAATGTATCCTAAGGCTGGGGCTATACGGTGCTACGTGACGGCAATTCTCAGACAAGGCGTGCAACCAAAAATATTTCTGCAACTTGTCTGTGGCAAGACTAGATTACATGTCTGCTTTGCCTACCGTACAAGTTTAATGAAGTTAGTTTTCTTCACTAAAAAATGCTTCAAAACAGCAGTTGCAAGGTTTTTTTGCAGCATTTTTTCACTTTCTCGTTGCTTTCTGTGGGAGAAAAAAAGCTGCAAAAGCCCTGAAAGAATTGACATGCTGCAGAAATAAAAAAATGCTGCAGTTCTCAAAATTCAGTCAGGGAAAAAACGCGTGCATGAGATTTCTGAAATGTCAGAGCGTTTGCTGGTACTGTAAAAAGCAGCGTCTAATTTGTATTAAAAAAAAAAGGAAGCAGAAAAAAAAATGCTGTATGTGAACGCATATCTAAGGCCTTCATAGCAGAAAGCGTCAGCAGAATGTACATGTCTTTTAACCGCTTGGTGTCTTTGCAAGCCTGAGGCATTTAAAGGGGTTGTCCGGATTTATAGAAATCTCATGTCCAATGTGTTTCTTTTTAACTAACCATAAACTGACCTGTGGTGCATTTTTCACAACCGCAGCATGTCAGTTTCTCTTGCAGGTACGCTGAGTTTTCTGTGCGTATTTTCCCCATAGACTTGCATCAGGTGCAGAAATTCCACAGGTAAAGAACGCACATACAGTTTAAGTGTGTTTCTGCAGAGGAAACGCATCAAAAACTAGTGTAATCCGCACCTATGTATGTCAGTAAAGTTTTGTCAAAGCCAAAGATCAGGAAGTATCAAAAACAAAGCAGCTTTATTTAAAGCATCACATAACAACAAGAGACAAAAATCTGAGAGTCAAAAACGCGAGAAAACCGCATGCTGAAAAAACGCACAGAAAATGCAATAAAAAAACACAAGTAACCTAATTTATATAATAGATGCAGAAACCGTGGCGAAATTTTGCAGCATCAAAATCTTACCAAAAACTCATCGTGGGAATGTAGCCTAAGGCGCGTTTCAGACGTCTGGATATTTCTGGTACTGGAAAAAACAGTACCGGAGATATCCGTTTACACCCGTTTACACATGTGTGGCAACCGCGTGCCACATCAGAATCACAAGTGCCTGGAAATCAGCGGTACAGTTAGCGCTGTTCCCAAGAGCCAGGTGCTGAACGCTGCCCTCATCAATGTCCCCTGCTTGCGCTGCGATCAGCACCAGCAAGGGACAATGATAAGAGTAGTATTCTGCTGCTGCTGTGTCCTGGTGTAAAAATAAGAATAAAATAAAAAATCCTTATACTCACCTGTCCGAGGATGTCCCCTGCTGTAATCCATCTGACCACTCATGCTGACAAGCTGGAAAAAATTATTTGCAGTGTCCTGTCACTCACTGAGCTCAGTGGAGGTCTGGGGCTCGCTTGCTGGAGTGAGTCATTCTCCCTGGCTCCTCTGCATGAGCAGTGAGG
Organism: Phyllobates terribilis; assembly: GCF_046119375.1. Lineage (NCBI taxonomy): Eukaryota > Metazoa > Chordata > Amphibia > Anura > Dendrobatidae > Phyllobates > Phyllobates terribilis. The sequence goes on from NW_027362762.1 coordinate 211,877,345, forward strand.
TGGATTACAGCGGGGGGACACCTTCGGACAGGTGAGTATAAGGATTTTTTTTATTTTATTCTTATTTTTACACCAGGACACAGTGGGAGCAGGCTACTACTCTCATCATTGTCCCCATGCTAACGCTGATCGCAGCACAAGCAGGGGACAATGATGAGGGCAGCGTTCAGCACCCGGTGTTTGGGAACAGCGCTAACTGTAACGCTGATTCCCAGGCGCCGGTATGTGTCACACTGATGTCATCCGTGTGTCATAAGTGTGGGACGTTTTGCGGCCTGTGCTGAGAGAAAAAAACTGACATGTCTACATGTTTTGCCCACGGACACACGGCCTGTGGAAACACGCTGACATGTGCACAGACCCATTCATTTGATTGGGTCTACGTGTGTCAGTGTCTCCAGTACGTGTGAAAACCGTCTCCACAAGTACTGAAAACACTGACGTGTGAAAGGGACGATCAAAAGCCTAAACAGGTGGACGACGAGTCATTTCCCATACAAATTAATAGGACTTTCTTTCGGCTTGCTAGCGCTTTTTCCGCCATTTCTTTAACTGAAAAAAATACAGAGTGAACACACTGTGACAGATAAAAATGGCTGAAAAAAAAACATTTCTATGAAAAAAAGAGAAGTGCATGAAATTCATGGTGTTCTTTTATTTGCCATACAAGACAAAAAGGCCAAAGAAGGGCTGGGAAGGAATAATGGCGCAGAGCCTGGCCACGGGAGGATTACTACTGGGGTTTGTCATTGTGAAGCCAGAAGCTGTTCCTCAGTCTCACGCAGTATATCCACAGTGTACGTATATACACATAGAGGCACCTGTCACTGACCCTGACTACGCCACAGGACGCACATTACACCCGCCGCCATCTCACCCACCTGTCACGTGACCGCAGAACTTCTACAGATCCGATCTTTCATGGATTCAGAACCGCTCCACAGTGTCCATAGCAACCGGCCCTGACAACGCAGCACAGCGGCTCCCAGAGCGCATGCGCAGCAGAGTGCCCTGTCGAGTCTGTCGATGGCTAGCGACAGCGTCCTCTGTAGGAATGTGCGCTCGATATCTATCCCATAACGGCCCGTTTCCCATGTATCCCATAATGTTCATTTCTCCTAGCAGCAACATTAATGACTCGTCCCCTTCATATGCGGAATAACTTATCACTATACGTCTCGTAATGGAGCATGGAAAGTTAACCCTTGATTGTTTGAGCCATTTTTGAGCTTCAGGACCGCTGAACATGTTTTGCTGTTTTTAGCTCCTGTCATTTTGACTTTTGTGGGGACAAGTTGCAAATTAATTTTGGAATATATACAATTTTGTTACATTTTTTTATATAAGAAGGTAACTCTGCCATAGATTTTTCTACGCTGTTACCGTACGTAATAGTAACTATCTTCAGCGCACGGGTTGTTATGGTTACAGCTCTACCATAATTACTTCTACACTTTTGTGTCATTACTGTGTTATAAATGTTTCTTTTATTTTGTACTTCTGCAAAGGTTGGACCCCACATTGTTCTAAAAATGTCATCTGCTATGAGATTTAAAGGGATTGTCCCGACTCCCAAAAACAGTATTTATTACTTATCCCGGGATATTTGATACTTGATAGCGATGATTGATAATTCACATCAGTTTGATAATTGATTAATTGATCAGCGGGGAGCAAACTGCTGGGACCCCACTCATCCTGACCGTAGGGGTCTCATGTCCTCCTTGTGATTGGAGATGCGTATGTGTAGCTGTAAAGTGTCCGAGGGCGGTAATCGCGACTGAGCTGCTATCCGGTTACACCATGGAACTTTACAGACAAGGGGTGTCCCAGTGTGCTGTAGAGTGTGGGGATCATCCAGGGCCACAATCAGGGCATTACTGCCCTTACTGCTGTATGGGGCCTGGTGAACAGAAGTAAAGAGGGGGGTGCCGTGCGCTCCAAGGGAGTCCCTCCGCCTCTTCTGTGATGCACTGGTGACGGCGTGTATGCGATGACGTCATCATGTACACGTTGGCATGTACGAGTGCCAGGATGCCAGTCCAGAAGTGGAGCTGCAGGGGATCGTATGAGAGGTAAGTATATAAAACTTTTTTTGCAATAAAATTAATTAAATGGTCTTGGGGTACAGCAAATGATGAATTGGGAGTGGGAGTGAGGAGAGCAAATGACAAATTGGGAGTGGGGGTGAGGAGAGCAAATGACAAATTGGGGGGTGGGGAGAGCAAATGACGAATTGGGAGTGGGGGTTGGGGAGAGCAAATGATGAATTGGGAGTGGGGGGGGTGGGGAGAGCAAATGATGAATTGGGAGTGGGGGAGAGCAAATGACGAGTTGGGAGTGAGGGAGCGCAAATAATGATGAATTGAGAGTGCAGGGTGGGGGGAGCAAATTATAAATTGAGGGTGGAGGTGGATAGAGCAAATGAATTGAGGGTGGGGGACAGCAAATGATGAATTGGGAGTGGGAGGTAGGGCCTGCAAATGATGAATTGGGGGTGTGGAGCGCAAATGATGAATTGGGAATGGGGAGAGCAAATGATGAATTGGGAGTGGGGGGTGGGGAGAGCAAATGATGAATTGGGAGTGGGGGGTGGGGAGAGCAAATGATGAATATTGAGTGGGGGGTGGGGAGAGCAAATGATAAATTGTGGGTGGGGAGAGCAAAGGATGAATTGGGGGTGGAGAGCGCAAATGATGAATTGGGAGTGGGGGGTGGGGAGTGCAAATGATGAACTGGGAGTAGGGGGGTGGGGAGAGCAAATGATGAACTGGGAGTAGGGGGGTGGGGAGAGCAAATGATGAATTGGGAGTGGGGGGTGGGGAGAGCAAATGATGAATATGGAGTGGGGGGTGGGGAGAGCAAATGATAAATTGTGGATGGGGAGAGCAAAGGATGAATTGGGAGCTGGGGAGTGCAAATGATGAATTAGGAGTGGGGGGTGGGGAGAGCAAATGATGCATTGGGAGTGGGAGATGGGGAGAGCAAATGATGAATTGAGGGTGGGGGAGCGCAAATAATGATGAATTGAGGGTGGGGGACGGGGAGAGCAAATTATGAATTAGGGGTGGGAAAGAGCAAATAATGAATTGACGGTTGGGAGACGGGGACAGCAAATGATGAGGGTGGGGGGTAGGGAGAGCAAATGATGACTTGAGGGTGAAGGGGGAGAGCAAATGATGATGAATTGAGGGTGGGTGGGAGAGCAAATGATAATGAATTGAGGATGGGTGGGAGAGCAAATGATTATGAATAGAGGGTAGGGGGTGGGAGAGAGAGAGGGCATGACATAATGAATTGGGGTGGAGGGGGGCATGTAAAAATAATGAATTGTGGGAACGGGAGGTACAGAGTGGGGGCCTTTGAGGATGCAGAAGTGTTACTGGTATTGAATTGGGGGAAAGAGTACAGGTTCTAAGTAATTTATATATTTATTGGGCGGGGAAAGTGGCTATTTATAGTTAGTGGGGGCACAGTGGTGGATTACAGTTTTATATTTGGAATGGTGGGTTGCATAATAACTAATTATATATTAATGGTGGTATTATAGAAGTTAGGGAATGTGCTATGGAAGCGGTGCTCTAGATAACTGTGTTATTTTAAGCAGAGACGAGTCCTGGCTGAAAGAAGTGATGGCGGTCTTAGCTGGATGAAGGAGAAAAGCAAAGATGAAGGACTTCAACTAGAGATTTCACCGGTGAGTCAGTGTGTTATCTCTACACTGACACTATGTACTATGTACAGAGCTCCTGTGTATAGTCACTGGTGATCACTGTATTAACTGACACTATACACTATATACAGAATTCCTGTGTGTAATGTCACCGGTGATCACTGTATTACCTGACACTATACACTATATACAGAACTCCTGTGTATAATGTCACTGGTGATCACTGTATTACCTGACACTATACACTATATACAGAGCTCCTGTGTATAATGTCACCGGTGATCACCGTACCTGTACACTTACACTATACACTGTATACTATGTACAAAGATCCTGTGTAAAATGGCACTTATGGTAATATTACAACCCCTGGCAAAAATTATGGAATCACCAGGATCGGAGGATGTTCATTCAGTCGTTTAATGTTGTTGAAAAAAAGCAGATCACAGGCATGGCACAAAACTAAAGTCATTTCAAATGGCAGCTTTAGGGCTTTAAGAAACACTAAAAGAAATCAAGATAAAAAATGTGGTACTCAGTAAGGGTAATTTTTTTCAGACCACGCAGAGAGAAAAAATTATGGAATCACTCAATTCTGAGGAAAAAATTATGGAATCACCCTGTAGATTTTCATTTCCAAATCTAACACCTGCATCAAATTAGATCTGCTCGTTAGTCTGCATCTAAAAAGGAGTGATCACACCTTGGAGAGCTGTTGTTATGATCTACAACATGTACTAAGGAAAGATAAGGGAAAACTGTCCCTACAGTAAAACTAAGCTGAATCCCTACGATGTAGCAGGCCACCTGTTCCTAGCGAACAGACCCGCCTTAGTCCTTGGCTAGTCTGAATGAAGACCTATAGCATAAGGGGAGGGGTCCCTAAAAGAACTAAGGACTGGGACAAAAATGGGACACCTCCTAAACAGAGAAGTTGTTGCATAACACAAAAAGACAGACAAAAAGGTACTAGAGATCCCAGAAGGACCAAACGAACTGACAGAGAAAGGCACAGAAGCACCTGGCTAGAGAAACAGTCAAACACTGAAGTCCAGCACAGCCAAAAGGGCAGAGCTGGAATATAAAGGCAGATGGTCACGTGACCGCAAAACACAAGATGGAAAAAACAAACAGGAGGGTTCTAACAGCTGTTGCATCAAGTGGACTGACATGGATCATGGCTCCAACACGAGAGATGTCAATTGAAACAAAGGAGAGGATTATCAAACTCTTAAAAGAAGGTAAATCATCACGCAATGTTGCAAAAGATATTGGTTGTTCACAGTCAGCTGTGTCTAAAATCTGGACCAAATACAAACAACATGGGAAGGTTGTTAAAGGCAAACATATTGGTAGACCAAGGAAGACATCAAAGCGTCAAGACCGGAAACTTAAAGCAATATGTCTCCAAAACAGGAAATGCACAACAAAACAAATGAACGAATAGGAGGAAACTGGAGTCAATGTCTGTGACCGAACTGTAAGAAACTGCCTAAAGGAAATGGGATTTACATAAAGAAAAGCTAAACAAAATCCATCATTAATACCTAAACAGAAAAAAACAAGGTTACAATGCGCTAAGGAAAAGCTATCGTGGACTGTGTTGATGCTGGAACTTTTGTTTGGTGCCGTTCCAATGAGATTTATAAAGATGACTGCATGAAGAGAACATGCAAATTTCCACAGTCATTGATCATATGGGGCTGCATGTCAGGTAAAGGCACTGGGGAGATGGCTGTCATTACATCTTCAATAAATGCCCAAGTTTGCATTGATATTTTGGACAGTTTTCTTATCCCATCAATTGAAAGGATGTTTGGGGATGATGACATCATTTTTCAAGATGATAATGCACCCTGCCATAGAGCAAAAGCTGTGAAAACATTCCTTGAAAGAAGACACATAAGGTCAATGTCATGGCCTGCAAATAGTCCGGATCTCAATCCAATTGAAAATCTTTGGTGGAAGTTGAAGAAAATGGTCCATGACAAGGCTCCAACCTGCAAAGCTGAACTGGCAACAGCAATCAGAGAAAGTTGGAGCCAGATTGATGAAGAGTACTGTTTGTCACTCATTAAGTCCATGCCTCAGAGACTGCAAGCAGTTATTAAAGCCAGAGGTGGTGCAACAAAATACTAGTGATGTATTGGAGTGTTCTTTTGTGCGCTTGTTTTTCATGATTCCATAATTTTTTCATCAGAATTGAGTGATTCCATAATTTTTTCCCTCTGCTTGGTCTGAAAAAAATTACCCTTATTGAGTAGCACATTTTTTATCTTGATTTCTTTTAGTGTTTCTTAAAGCCATAAAGTTGCCATTTGAAATAACTTTAGTTTTGTTCCATGTCTGTGATCTGCTTTTTTTCAACAACATTAAACAACTGAATGAACATCCTCTGAGCCGATTCCATAATTTTTGCCAGGGGTTGTAGTATTGTGTTTTTTTTATTAATGATCAGTATTATAGTATTCGGTCACTATGTGGTGGTAATATGCGTTTGGTCACTGTGTGGCGGTATTTTTTCCTTGTATGTGGTATTATTTGGTATTTATGTGGTGGTAATATGTGGTCTAGTCATGGTGTGGCGGTATTTGTTCCTTGAATGTGGTATTATTCGGTCACTATATGGTGCAAATATGTAGTCTAGTCATAGTGTGGCGGTATTTGTTCCTTTTATGTGCTATTATTCGGTCACTATGAGGTGGTAATATGTGGTCTGGTCATGGAGTGGCGGTACACTCACTTGTAGGCCGCAGGCCTCTGCTGCCTACAGGCTTCCGTTCTCAGGAGCCTCCGCATACAATGCATAGGACACCAGGTTCTTCATAACAATCAAACTTCTACTAAACAGTCCAAGTTCATCAGGTGGGCACAAGTGGGATAGGGCACAGCAATTCACACTTCCTTCCTCCTTAGTACAACTCCTCTTCTGTCTTGCCGCCCGTTTGTTCTGGTCTACCTCCAAGCCCGATGTTTCTATCAGCCTCAGGGATTCATTGTCCACTCCGGCAGTGCACTTGGGACCGACCACCTGCCCCTCATGTAACTTCATGTCCACTGACATAGTGATGTCAGGACACCAGGCCCACTCCGTGGTACCTGGCCCGAGCCCTAGGCTCTGGACGCTGTTGGAATGTCCAACAGGGAGCTCCATTTGGCCTCCCACTGCCTCAAACATTTGGCCCATGCTGCCCCTAGCAAGCCACCAACCCACCTGAACTTAGTCTTCACTAGGCACTTCACTAACTGACACTGAACTCCCTCTAACCAGGAAGTGACCCCCTTTTATTAACACTAGTGCCCACCCACTGGCCTAATCCTATCCTTAACCATTTCGTATCTTACATGCTAAACCTATTTATACTTATTCTATATTCTATACTGTCCTAAACTTATCTTTATGCTATACTCACATTATGTATTAACACCTTATATACTGTACATCACAATAATACATTACATTACATTAGACACACGATACTTTTATATATAAAACCGCACAACGGTATTCACATAGCGAGTCTGTTGTCTTCAGGGGCAGGAACAGGGTAAGACAGTCCACATCCCTACATAACCACGGCTCCCCACACTCTTATGGGCCTATGGTAGTGGCAATGACCACCACACACAATCACACAACTGCCCCATTCATAAAGAGGACATAGGACCCCTTTTTCATAATCGGTAGTGGCCCCGTTTGTGGACCCTCGATGATCCTACAATTCTCCTGTGGAGACGTAATAAATGCAGTTTGGCGGCAAACCCAAAAGACAAAGCTGATTTCCAAGTTAAAGACTAAAGGAATTTTTCTGGTTTTGCCCCTAATTCCATCATTCTTATTTTTTGTATTTTTTAACCGCTTTTCTATATTAGGCCTTGTTTTTTTAATTATACCTACAGTACAGACCAAAAGTTTGGACACACCTCATTTAAAGATTTTTCTGTATTTTCATGACTTTGAAAATTGTACATTCACACTGAAGGCATCAAAACTATGAATTAACACATGTGGAATAATATACTTAACAAAAAAGTGTGAAACAACTGAAAATATGTCTTATATTCTAGGTTCTTCAAAGTAGCCACCTTTTGCTTTGATGACTGCTTTGCACACTCTTGGCATTCTCTTGATGAGCTTCAAGAGGTAGTCACCGGAAATGGTCTTCCAACAATCTTGAAGGAGTTCCCAGAGATGCTTAGCACTTGTTGACCCTTTTGCCTTCACTCTGCGGTCCAGCTCACCCCAAACCATCTCGATTGGGTTCAGGTCTGGTGACTGTGGAGGCCAGGTCATCTGGCGTAGCACCCCATCACTCTCCTTCTTGGTCAAATAGCCCTTACACAGCCTGGAGGTGTGTTTGGGGTCATTGTCCTGATGAAAAATAAATGATGATCCAACTAAACGCAAACCGGATGGAATAGCATGTCGCTGCAAGATGCTGTGGTAACCATGCAGTATAATGGGCCCCACATAGTCCTCCATACAAAATAATGGGCCCCACATAGTCCTCCATACAGAATAATGGGCCCCACATAGTGCTCCATACAGAATAATGGGCCCCACATAGTCCTCCATACAGTATAATGGGCCCCACATAGTCCTCCATACAAAATAATGGGCCCCACATAGTCCTCCATACAGAATAATGGGCCCCACATAGTGCTCCATACAGAATAATGGGTCCCACATAGTCCTCCATACAGAATAATGGGCCCCACATAGTCCTCCATACAGTATAATGGCCCCACATAGTCCTCCATACAGTAGAATGGCCCCACACAGTCCTCCATAAAGAATAATGGGCCCCACATAGTCCTCCATACAGCATAATGGGCCCCACATACTCCTCCATACAAAATAATGGTCCCCACATAGTCCTCCATACAGAATAATGGGCCCCACATAGTCCTCCATACAGAATAATGGGCCCCACATAGTCCTCCATACAGAATAATGGGCCCCACATAGTCCTCCATACAGAATAATGAGCCCCACATAGTCCTCCATACAGAATAATTGTCCCACATAGTCCTCCATAAAGAATAATGGGCCTCACATAGTCCTCCATACAGAATAATGGGCCTCACATTGTCCTCCATACAGAATAATGGGCCCCACATAGGGGTAGCGGTTCTGGTGTCGCGGGCCAAATATAATTACCCTGCGGGGCAGATTTGCCCCACGGGCCAGAGTTTGACATGTATGTGCTACACGCTGGGTTCAACTTAGGAATCTCTGGGCGGCCAAAGGGACTCTGCCTATAGTTCCCGTAATACATAAGTGGATGTTCAGTCTGTAACAAATGACTGAGCAATGCAATCCAAGAGACAGAAATGGCACCTAGCATTGCTAAAGCACGCCACACAACAGGCTAGGAAGTGGGTAATGGTGTTAACATCTTTTTGACTAATCAGGTGGTTCTGAAAATAGAGGAAGGGTTAAAACGGCTGACATTTCCTTATAAAGTCAAAATTTTACGTCAGTCACTTCCTTCTACTAACCACAAAATAAAGCTTTACTAGGGTTTCTCGGTGCACCAGGCTTCTCTAAATACATCCCTGTTGCATTGCCCAGGACCTGCCACGTATTGAAAGAGGTAAGATATTGTTTTCTTAATTCTGTACCCAAAGTAAATTTTTTAATGCACTAAATTATTATGAGCAACAGTCCAATGGTGAATTATCATTTGCCCCACCCTGATAGTAATTCTACTATAGCTGTAAGCTCTGAGCTCTGAGCTGTACAACTACACAGGAAGCTTGTGGTCAGAGCAAATGATAATCACAGAGCAATCACCATTTCAAGCCTTTTTAAATTATCACAAAAAAATGAAAAATCAAATTTATATAAAATCCATTGGTGTAACAAGTGCCTGGAGAGTGAAATTTGATTCTGACCCTCTAAGCATATAATAAGTTTAAGAATGGAAAGCTAACCCCCCCCAAAGAGAGTATGGCCACATGGTGAGTTATAGTGGGAAAACGTGGTCATTTGTGAGTCTACTGGGTAACTGCGTTGTTGAAACCATGGAAATTCATGGGTTGCATGAATTACCGTGAAAGTCAAATCCTATTAACAATTATACTCTGTGTAGAGTGTTTTGGGTTTCATGCGCAAGGTTGTATAACAAATTCTTGTTGTATAGATCTGCTATATGGCCCCCGCTTTATATGGGAGCACATCGTTTTTCCCTAGTTATTCTATTTTAAAATATTGCATCTGAGATAAAGTGTAATGCCTAACAGAGACACCATATGTGTATGTAATGCAGATTTGTAGCTTCTCCATGTGTTATCTTACAGGGTCCGTGCACATGGTAATGTCTTGTGTATAAGTCCTAGGCTGTAACATTCTATTCAAAGCTTGTGGTTTGTCCAATACCTGCAAGGGAAGAGCTATATCGTTTCCATGAAGAATGTGAAGAAAAAAGAAAACATGAATATATAATAATAATAATAATAAATCTACTTATGAAGAGTTTTGCAGAGACATAAAATAGGTTATTGGGTACAGTAATACAATTACAATCGTTAATGAATTATAACAATAATAATAATAGTAATTCTACTTATGAAGAGATTTGCAGAGACATACAATAGGTTATAAGGTACAATGACAAAATTACCATGAGGTACAATATTACATTAACAACTTTAGGGGGATAGGGTTCTACTCGAAAGGTTACAATCTACAATTAGTACAAAAGCAGCTATTAGGAAGGGCGTAACTTTAGATGGTGCAGAAGTAGCAGTTGCACCAAGGATCCAGCTCCTCAGTGGCTCAATAGCCTTTCTGAAACATAAGAGGAACCTATTTCATACACTCAACATTGAAATTGCAACATAAAGAAGGAAAACTCGTGGAGTTATGAAACTCACAGGATGGATAGACATGTTAGTGATATGCCAATGATGAAAAAATGGAAACTAAATTTTCAAAACATTTCGATTTACTCAGTATTCCGTATGAACATCTTGCACAAATACATGCACATACATATCATGGCATGTTATTAATGAGGTTATTAATGGTTGTCTGACAAATGTTCTGCCATGCTGAATGCACTAGGGCATGCAGTTGACGCGCCCCCTGAGCCGTGGGGTACCCGGAGCCGGGCCTGTAGATGCTGGGGGTTGTAGTCACCGTGGCGGCGACCCGGTCCATGACCCAGGGCGGTCAAACCAAGAGGGTAGTCTATGTGTACAAACGTTAATGTCCGACTACGGCACCTGTGGAATGCGGTTATTGGGAACCGCTGCTGCGGAGCAGTCCGCTGAAGCTGGTGGTATGTGCAGCAAGGTGATGTAACTCCCCACAGGAAGAATGTAGCTTCAGGGCAGCGTGTATGGATGATGGTAGTGATTGTGCAGGGCGTTCTAGTGCTGTGAGTGCTGGTGACGCAAGGAACACAGAGACAAGATAGTGCAGTCCCAGGGTCTTTACTCACTGTTGTTGAGTTCAGATTACAGGTACCAAGCAATCTTCCCCCGTCGTGCTGTGCGTACTCAGTGAGGGGTTCAGTCCACCCTCAGGTATTTCCAGAGCACTTATCAGGACCCCGTTCTGTGTACATTCCTCTGGCCTCTTCCTGCACCTCACACCCAGCGCCACTTCTATCCGGTACCCTCGGGCCTTGGCGGGCGACGTATGTTCTGTCCCCTGGGTCCTATGTGGCTACCTTCTTAGTGTACTGGTGTGGACTTGTGGCCTGCAGTACTTGAAATGCTGCAGCCTCCGGTTCCTAGTTAAGCATTTGCGGTGTCTCTACTAGTTGAGGGATCCGGATCCCTGTTCTGGCCTGACCCCTCTACCTCCTGGTAGCAACGGGCGTCCGGGTGGCCTTCTGCATGGCCCGTACCCCTAGGGTCCCTTCTCTTCTCATTCCTGGAGCCGTCCTGCTCCCTCTTCTCTCTCTCAGGCTCAGGCCTCAGTGCTAGGCCCACCTCCGGAGCAGAGCTCGTGCAAGAGAATGCCAAGAGTGTGCAAAGCAGTCATCAAAGCAAAAGGTGGCTACTTTGAAGAACCTAGAATATAAGACATATTTTCAGTTGTTTCACACTTTTTTGTTAAGTATATAATTCCACATGTGTTAATTCATAGTTTTGATGCCTTCAGTGTGAATGTACAATTTTCATAGTCATGAAAATACAGAAAAATCTTTAAATGAGAAGGTGTGTCCAAACTTTTAGTCTGTACTGTACGTCCTCCACCCCATCCACTACATAGTTCCCCCTCTCTAGGTGGTTCCCAGCACTCCAGCCAGGGACCAGGGACTGTGCTCTCCCGTAGGAGCAATCTCGCCCTGTCCCCCGGAAATGTGGTGTAGTGAATGCAGGTGTTAGGGTCCCGAGCCATACTCCTTCCTTACCTGAGAGTGAGATACCACACCTCTGGGTGAGATGCAATACCTCTGTGGCGACCGAACCCTCAGGGGCGCCACACAGTCATCAAGATCTATGACCAAAGTGGGACTCATCGCTGAAGGATAGATCTTCATTCTAGCCTCCAGTCTCTATCTGGAGACCACATGTTCAATGCCATGCAGAGACTTTCACGAGGGATCATCACTCTGGTTCCACTTAAGGATTATGGTGTATGGTGGCATAATATATGGTAGCCGGACCCCTCTAGTCTTAATTTCAGGTACACTAAAAGTTTGGCAGGTACATTAATTTGGTTATGGAACCAGTGGTACAGTCATTTCTCCAAAGTGCCCTAGGAGCCTTTGTTCAACACAACAACACTAGGCCGCATGTTGCTTATGCTACTGTGAGCACTCTCCATGGCCAAAACTGCTACCATGGCCTGCAACGTCTACAGACTTGTCTCCCTTCAACCACATCTGGGATGTCATTAATTTGAAAGTACAAAGGAAGATGCCAGCAGCAGATCTCGATGATTTGCCCAAGTGCAATCAGCATGGCAGAACATTCCTCAGATAACTGTTGATAGCATGCAAAGTCATGTAAGTGAGGTATTCCTACTTGTGGCGCTCATTCCTGGTACTTAATAAATCAAGATGATCACTAACGTCTATCTATCCTGTGATTTTCCAAATGTTTGGTGTTACAATTTCAATGTTGAGTTGCAAAGACAGCAGATTGTAAGGGTAAGTGCCAACGATGCAGATTTGATAAAGAGCGTTTTTGCCTCTCCCTGGCAGAAAAAAACGCATGCAGATTTAGGCTATGTGCCCACGATGCAGAAATGAAGCAGAAAATTTCTGCTGCATTTCTGCATCTCCCTGGCAGAAAAAATGCATGCAGATTGTGCATGCGTTTTTCCTGCAGAATACATGCGGATCCACATGCGGATTCACATGCGTTTCCGCATGCAGATGACAAGCGCTTTCCAGGCGATAGCATCACTTGGAAAGTGCTTGACAACTAGGTCACACTGTATAAATCCATGCAAACAGCATGGATTTATACAGTGTGAACCGTAAAAATTAAAACAAATAAAGCTATACTCACCCCTGAGGCCCCGGCGTGGCTGCAGCGCTCCTTCCTGGCTGGTTCCCGGCATATCGCGAGACAGAGCGGTGAAGGGCCTGCGGTCACATGACTGTGACGTCACCGCAGGTCCTCAAGCGATGCCGGCATTCAGAGAGAAGCCTTCGGAAAGGTGAGTATAAACTTTATTTGTTATTTTATTATTTTTTACAGGTAGAATGGTACCCAGGTCTGGATGAGAGTCTCCTCTCCTCCAGAACTGGGTACCATCCGCACATAGAGACGCATAGAAGCCGCTTGTACAAATGTACAGTCGCGGTTTCTATGCGTCTCAATGCAAGTCAATGGCAGGAGTTCCGCTGCGCTTCCGCAAAATTAAATGACATGGTGCGGATTTTTGTACGCTGCATAAACACTGCGGAAAAATCCGCAGCATGTGCATAGAGCATGCGGAATCCCCTTGGGGACCATGGGGTGCGGATTACCTAGCGTTTCACAAGCGTTTATGCTGCTGAAATTCCGCAGCATAAACGCTTGAAAAACGCTACGTGGGCAACCCAGCCTTACATGCTTTTTTTTCTGCCAGGGAGAAGCATTTTTTCAGCGTTTTTACATGCGTTTTCGCATGTGTTTTTTCAAGCGCTTTTCCAAGCAATTTTGAGCATCACTTGAAAAAGTGCTTGACAAGTTGGTCACACAATATTAATCCAATGAACTGGCATGGATTTATATTGTGTGACCAACTTACATGCTTTAAATGCTGCATCTATAGTAAAAAAAAGAATTAAAAAGTTAAAAATAAAAAAAAACTGTATACCCACCTTTCCGGTGGCCCCCGGTCTCCTCTCGGCGGTGGCGATCCTCTCTCCTTGGTGTCCCGCGGTGTACTGGCAGGACCTGCGGTGACGTCATTTAGTCAGCTGATGGTCACTCGATCATCACCTGACCGCTGACGTCGCGTGACCATCAGCCGATTAAATGACAGTTTTTTTTTATTTTTAACTTTTTTATTTCTTTTCTTCACCGCGTGGTAGCCGGGATGAAGAGGAGTTGTAGTCTCCTCTTCATCCTGGGTGTCACACACACCGCGATTACCCCGCAAATTCGCGGCCAGTGAATTTAATTGAAACACAGCAAATCCACATATACCTGCGGGTTTGCTGCGTTTCAATGTTCCTCAATGGCCGCGAATTTGCGGCGTAATCGCGGTAGAAATGGTCATGCTGCGTTTTGCAGGCGCGCTAATTAGCGCATCATGTGCACAGCACATCCGAATTCACATTGCTTTGCATGGCAGACGGTTTTACAAGCGTTTTCACGGCCGTAAAAGCGGCGCAAAAACGCTACAAGAACGCTATGTGGGCACATGGCCTAAGAGCTTCAAGTTACAACTCTGACCATTACCTTCAATATGTCCTCTAACATCGCAGAGTGAGAAATTACCTAAAACTTCAAGTGAAGTGTCCCTTAGTATATTCACTCGTGGACAGCTTGCAACTGTCCCATTCATCTGTATCACTTTTGCAGAAATCCATACATATGCTGTAGGAAAAACCTCATTCAGAAGAATGGAACTTATTTCCAGTTGTAGAAATTTCTGCAACAAATGTTCGGCGTGTGACATACCCTTTTGTGCTGCAATCCTTTAGACATCTTTTCTCAACATATAGCAAAATTGTTCTTTTGAAATATCTTATACTTTATATAAATATATAACGTTGAAAAACTTTGGAAATACATTGATTTACATATGTTGTAATGATTTAGAGTTACAGAATAAATTTGCCAGCTCTCCCAGATTAAGGGGAGATTTGCTGAGGTCTGGATCAGGATTCTGTGTATACCAGTCAAACCTTTGGTAAACCCAGCAATTCTGGAAGGATCCTCCATCTGAGAAAGCAGGGAACTGAACATAGAGGGACAAGGAATAGGTGTGGAGGGGGATTGGGCTCGAAAACGGGAAATTGTTTTTCTGCGAAACCAACAAAAAAAGTCTCTTGTGCTCCTCAACTTCAACCTAAACAGAACATAATCAGTGCTCAGTGGTAGGGTAATAGTGGGATAAAGAAGGAGAGAGAAAGACAAAAGGTGAGCCCTTAACTAGTATAGTTTGTTACTGTTGATACCCACAATGAGAAAAATTCTTATCTGCTCACCTTATAGGCATAGTAAGATAAGGACTGCAGCCAACTCCTTCCAGCTGATTACCGGGATGACTACCTGATGAAGATCCTTCAAGTAAAAGAAGGTGTCTTCAACATCCCGTAATGATCAACTTGCTTTATTGTTGCATCACAAATACAGAAACATCAACAATATAGAAACAAATTTACACTAAGGGTCGAATTTTGACTGCTGTTTCTGTATTTGTGATGCCATAATAAAGCTAGTTGATCATTATTGGATGCTGAAGCCACTTTTTTTTACTTGGATTTTGCATGGGAGTAGGGATCATCCCACATTTGGCGTTCATACTTCTACATGGTATTAAAGCTTGATGCTGTCTCACTACCACTATTGTTGATAAAGATTCTGTCCAGGATCGAAAACATGTTTGTTTCTAAAGTTTTTAGATATGTTATATTTTTTACTTCTAATTAAAAAAGTTTTATTCCAATATACTTTGAGACTGGAGGAATATTTATTGTAAAGGGAGACACCAAGAGAATTGTTTAGCTTCACATAGTGGTTGGGTAAGGCCACGTTCACACGTTCAGTATGTGGTCAGTATTTTGCATCTGTATTTGTAAGCCAAATCCAGGAGGGAATAGTGTATGTGACTGCAGTCTTGTGAATCCTCGCATCCTATGTACTGTGCACTATGAGGATTGTCTGGTTCTGGTGCCGCGAGAGGGCTGTCATGTGACCGCAAATATGCGATTTGCATACTTCTGGCCACATTCCGACTATATGTGTCTCTCAATACGCTTGCATTGCATTGCAAGTCCACGCATGTCTAGTCTGCACATAACCGCATGCATGCAAGTTGCATACTTGTGGTCACGTGTCCACCGCGTCGCCATATGCAATGCACGCATTGTCAGGATTCACAAGTCTGCAGTCACATAGAGTGACTGCAGACTTGTAGCATAAAGCCGGACTATGCCTGTATTCTTATCTATCATCAGCTTGACATCAGGAAGAGCTGGTGATTACCTGCCCGCAGCGGTCACCCTGTACTGTGCCCACAATCTGTCCTTTTCACCTGGATCTCCATCATAAGTCGAACAGAAATACTAAATTAAAGGATGCAGCGTTTAGGGAGTGAGGCCCAAGGTCTACTCAAAGGCACAACTATAGTCTGTAAAGCAATGGCCTAGTTATCTAGTCTTGTCCCCCCACCATACTTAAAGGGGTTGTCCAGTACTTTATATTACTCCCTCAAGGTATCCTCCCGGGACCCCTAAGGAGTTTTGTAATTACCTTGCGTTGCAGATACTGCCTGTGAGCGGCGCTATCACTGGCCGCTCACAGGCATCACGTGACCCCCGGCTGCAGCCGGCTCTGACATCCGCTGATGTTACAACAAGTGCTGGCAGCAGCCGGGGGTCTTTGTCTTCCGCGTTCCAGGTGGATGCCAGGCTGTGGGCGGGGTTACCCCCCGCATCACACCCGGCATCCACCGCGCACTCTGACTCTCCCCATTTATTGGGAAAGAGCGTGGTGGATGCTGGGTGTGACGCAGAGGAATAACCCCGCCCACAACCCAGCAGCCACCGCGGGGACCCCAGCGCTGAGTCACGCCTCACTTGTTGTGACGTCAGTGCGGGGTCACGTGATGCCTGTGAGCGGCCACCGATAGCGCCGCTCACAGGCATTATCAGCAACGTAAGGTAATTACAAAAAGTCTTAGGGGCCCCAGGGGGATACATTGGGGGGATAATATAAAGTACTGGACAACTTTTTTAATACTTAATACAGATAAAGTCTTTGCAAACAAATTTTTCAGATTTATTTATGAGATATGAGAAAGAAAGAATTTATTAAGTGTTATCCTAAAAGCAAATGTCAATATATAAGAAAATGAAAACATTTATAAATGATGTATTAGATGAGCAGTTAGCTGAAATCACAAGTGGTGACTTAAGATGGGAAAATGCAGTGGAGCAACTATGCAAAGAAACATTTATGCATTAGAGTTAGGAGGGGTAAATTGTCTATATAATGTATAAATGATGGATCAGTGCGGATTTAGAAATGAAGCATTCAATGTATACTCTCATTGGATATAAATGAGGAAAGGAGTGAAGCATTGGGACCATTGGGCAAGTGCACCAAATGCTATGTCTGATCTCAAAGGAGGTAGCCACCGACAATGCAGCTGGATGATCACCCATGGGTGATGAAAACTTTGGACTGGTCATCTTTCTCCTTTCTGCATTAACCTGTCTCTTGCTGCTGAGTTCTGCTTAGGAATTGTGGTAAAGGTATTGCATTTTTGCTTTCATTAGTACAAAGACAGAGATTGTCACATGCAATTTACACAATAGGTCTGTGGCAACATCCTGTAGTAACCACTGGTCAACAAGGATTTCTACTAAACCTAGCTGTGTATTATTATTAGTGGGTCACATTTTAGGGCCCTTTTACACGTTAGCATAACATCGGCCAAACCTGCCGATATCCAAGGGTTCGGCCAACAGTCTAATGTGTTTGGGGACCCCCGGAGATAGGGATCCGATTTGCCTGATTTTGAACTGCTGGTCTTAATGTTCTCTAAAGGGGCATTTACACTGCATGATAATCATAAAGTAACTATGTTAAAAATACTTGTTTCATGATATCTTGCCATGTAAACAGGCTGCCGAACACCCGATGAACAAGCAGGACACTTGTTCATCAGGTGAAATGATCTTTTGTGCAAAGCTAAAGATCATCGTTCTCAGCGGTGCATTGACCTGTGTAAACTTTTAAATTGACTTACGTATATGTGTATGGGAAACCAGATTGTGCATCCCACAATGCAATCTGTGGATTTCCGCCAAGCATGTGGGCACTTGCCACGTGATAGGTATATAAAGCAGCAAGTAAGCAAGCAAGCAGATACTGTGAATAGGAAAGAAATTAGGCTGAAACAGCTCATTTTTGTGAGTCAGAAAAAAGCGGAACTGTAACAGGGAAGTAGCTCTCATCCTAGGGTGGGAAAAACCAAATCAGAAGCAAGACTGAGAAGTTACAGAGGAAATGACTATACCATAAACCAGCATAGAACATGGAATGTAGCATTATGGTTTTAGGAATAACTATCCATTAAAGTATATTGATTATGGACTTACCTATAAATGATATTCTATTGGAAAAAGTTCATTTGACAGATCTTCACATTGACACATTATATTTTTTTATGTAGAAAAAGTCACTCTTTACGAATCCTTTCTCTATATCTCATCATTGCTAGCCTCATGCATGTTGCAAGACTATAATTATCTGTGGTTTTATATTGAAGGTGTAATAACTGGCCCCACAAAATGTATTTGCATAGTCGAAACATTTGCAGTTTTTACAGCACGCCTTATGCAGGAAATAAAGCATAGTCAGGAAAATGGTTAAGTGGTTTTCCTGCTAGCATATAAACATGATCAGCCATGGGTGTTAAATAAAACGTGCATTAAATTAGCAAAAGTGTAAAGTATATGTTGCATTTTTTTAGTATTTACATGCAAGACTGTGTAATAATCCTGCAAGTATGCCTGTACTGTATGTAGTGTGCTTCTGTTGTATACTGTAAGTAGTGACCATTTTGTAAATTCAGACATTTTACACATTAACAATGAGTAACATTGCAGTCTGGGCTTCTTGGTGTGGTGCTAATCTTTATACAGCTCTATTCTTATCGTAGAAATCGAGAAACTTTTTGCGATCGAAATCATTCTTGCCTTGATTACTAATCTGCCTTCCCCTCACTAAATTCACAACTTTCCAACCTGTTTTGAATATGCCAGCGAAGCTCATATTCCATGCCACCCGCCATACCCAGTAAAAGTCCACCATAGAGTACCATTTAAACATATTACTCTCTCCCACAAACTTTCCACAGTGCAGCCCGGAACTGCATGTCCTCTCTCATCTCTGTCTACCACCCAATCCTATATTCGTCCACCGATCTAAGACTAACATTGCCATATTCCAAACCTTCTATTCCTATTTCCAAAACTTATCTCCTGCTGCACCAGTTCTCTGAAATGCGCTACCCCAGACAGTCAGATTAATTCCCAACATTCACACAAGCACGCATTTAGGTAGCCTAGTTATATTGCTTATTCTGACTTCTCCACGCCTTTACTTTTACTCCCACTCTCACACATCATTCTTCAGAACCTGACCCCCTCATTCAACACTTACACCCACAGTCCTTGCACCATTATACCCTTCATATTTATGCCTACAACATCACTGGGAGGGTGCCTGGCTCATGCAGCGTTATGTGTACTACCATGATTTTTATAAAGGATGGTTGAACCATTGTACATCAGAATGTTTTTGAGTGTGGGAGTATTCAGGGGAACTCCATGCACACAGAGAACATGATGGTTTCTTTGGTTAGATTTACACATAAAGATCCCAGTGCTGCAATAAAACACTGCTAACCACTGAACCACTGTGCAAGTTATTACATGAAATATCTACTTATGTATTGTATCCAGGGCAGAACTGAATAAAAGAACATCATGGAATCAAGGCCAATCACAGAGGAGGAAATGGAGGAGCTCAGGGAAGCGTTTAGCAAGATTGGTAAGATATGTAATCATAAACAGCAAACCACAAATACTGGAAGAATATTCTACTGATTCTTATAGAAATACCTGTATGACTATATTAGGCTCTGTTCCTTTCTCAACATGTATTCCGAAGGTATCCATAGGTTCCCATGCATTCAGCTTATACGCTTTGCCAATATGTGTCCACATATGTTTATTTTTTAGCATAATCCTATGAGTTTTCCTATTCATTGGAATACAGTAAAAAAAAAGTTGTGCCATTGTGCGCCTATACAATGGCATACATTGGAGACTTCTGTAATAGCAGTGTTATATGTTGGGGAACTTGTCAGTCATGTACCGGGACGGAGCATTAGAATCCAGAAATATTGTTAATTATTGACTGAACGGACACAAAAGGAAAATTATGTAATATGACTCCACCTGAAAAAATATTTGCAATTTTTTAGTTATAAATGCCACTGACCTGTGATCTTTAACTACTTCTGGACCACCCATAGACTTTGTGCGTCCGGACGGTTTTCTTATTTTACTCTGTAGTGACATTCTAAAATGTCAATGCAGAGTAAACAACTTGTAGGAGATTGTTCAGCTGCGGGGTTGAGGATACGGCTGTCAGACACAGTCAAGACTCCCTATAGAGAAAGCAGGGAGAGTTAAGCACTCTCTCTGCCTTACTGATCACTCTGTACATAAACATGAACAAGATTATGAAGCAATGTCAGTGCTCCCTCTTCCAGACCCAGCTATCATGTGAACACTGGGTATCGGGAGGGAGCAGGAGCTGCTGGGTCATGAGACACACAGTCAGCGGTGCTATGTGGCTGAATTTCCACTTTATCTGGGGCTAGTATACCATGCCCGAAATATGTATCAAAGAAAAAACGAAAAGCAGCACTTACCGAATCCTTGTTGCTTAAAAGTCCTTTAATCCAACAGTTTGGAAATTTTCAGCGGTGTGCAGGTTTGCAGTGGATATGTGCGGGAGAGAGTGGTTAATGGCTGTTTCGCGTCTGAATGGCTCTTCTACAGGTCCATACTATGAGTGTATGGACCCGTAGGAGCGCCATTCAGACACAAAGATACTTGGATAAGACTCGAGCATGCTCGGATAGCATATTATCTGAGCACGTTCGCTCAACACTAGTAATGAAGGTTAAACTTTCTTTCCTCTAAAAGTAGAGGATGTCCCCTTGTCACTGTTGAAGGCCTGTAACAAAATCATTAGAAATATCATTGTACTCTCCCTTCATATATCTGTACATTGTAATAAGATGGCACCTAAGCCATCATTTTTCCAAACTGAATAACCCTGAGTTCCCTTAACAACCTTGGTCGCTCTTCTCTGCACTCCTCTTCAGGTATGTCCTTCTATGTCCCGCTAGAGCCCAAAATTATACTCAGTATTCCATCAATGTATATAAAATTAATATATAAATATTGAGTTATATATCAATAAGTTCTCCTAAATAAATATGCCCACCATATTATAGTACCTGGTAACATCTTTATTTTCTCGTTTTAGATACTGATGGAAATGGTTACATAAGCCCTAATGAATTAAATGACCTGTTCAAAGCTGCTAATCTGCCCCTCCCTGGGTATAAACTACGAGAGATAATCCAAAGCCTTATGGAAACAGGAGATAAGAACAGAGATGGGAAGATCAGTTTTGATGAATTTATCTCAGTAAGTTTACCCTGAATCATTGGAGAAAATTTAAATTCTTATATTTGATTGAGGCTTTTATGTGTACAGCCTGTATTCTTTGTAGTGAACAGAGTAGTTGCTCAGAAGCAAATGTATCTGTTGACTGTGTAACCATCACTTAGAATTAGCTATTATGTACCAATCATTACCTAATATTTTTTCTATGTCTGTATCACATGGCATCATGCCATCTTTCATCAGTATAGGCGCCAAGTCCTCCATCGTAGGTGATACGTGATTAACTACTGTTATATTAATTACTATTTCTCACTGCTGGTTGGGTGTAAATTCATATCATCTTAATTGGTTCCAAATGATGGTATTTGTGTTGTGATACAAAGACCAGTTGCCAAATGTCATTATTCTTATACTTCATCACTATCATCATCATCATTATTTTTTTAACATGGACCTAAAATGCTTTCTTTGCATTTTGTGTTAATAGAATAGATTGTTAATACAACACCCCGATAAGCTTCACTAAAGGGGTTATCCGGTTCTTTAAAGGGAATGTGTCCTCAGAAAATGACCCATTGTGTAAATAGATTTTCCCCTGCTTTAAAAGTTAGGCCACGTTCACACGTTCACTATTTGGTCAGTATTTGTAAGCCAAAACCAGGAGTTCGTAATAAATCCAGAAGTGGTGATGTGTTTCTATTATACTTTTCATATGATTGTTCCACTCCTGGTTTTGGCTTAAAAATACTGATGTAAAATACTTAACAAATACTGAACGTGTGAACGTGGCTTTATTGTGAATGGGCCCAGTTTGGGGTAAGAAAAAAAAAGCAATTCTACGCTCTCCTTCTGAACCAGTTCTGCTCCTCTGTACTCACTACTTTGTCAGCTGCCGTTCTTGTGGCATCAACATACAGTGGGGGTGTTATGTGACCACTAATTCGCTGCAGGTTTCACATTATGCCTATGCTGGCTTCTTCCAATTGGGAAGTGAGTACAGAATTTATTTTTTTTATTATCCCACCCAGGCCTATTGACAATAACTTTTAAAGTAGAGGAAGCCAATTAAAATTATGTTTTCATGTTAATTTTTTTTTTTAATTTTTGATTATTCTTATTTTTAATTTTCCATTCTGCTATCTATTTAAAAAAAAAATTGAAATCTTGGAATTTTCACACTGGTTACTGAGCTTACAACTAGACTCATATGTCCTGTTCTTTTGCGGGTTGAAAGTCACATGCAACTGACTTGCCATAGACTTCACTACAAGTCACAGGCTACTACAATTTGCATGAAACTTATCTGCGACTTGGCCATTTTTTTTTTACAGCTCTACAATAGTCGCATAACAAGTTGCTCAGATGTTTTTGGTTGTGCGACTTGTCTGAGAATTGCTGTCACGCGACACATGTTGCAGTGTAGCCCCAGCTTTATTCCAAAAAGCAATGTGACTTTCATGTACAGATCTATCTTGCAAGAGATAAGTGTTTTTATGTCATTGTTTTTGACAGCACATAGTATATGCTACATTTATTCCACTAATAGTAGATTTACGAAGTATTTTCTCTTTTTGTAGGTTATTCATGACCTTAAAAGCTCAGATGTGGCCAAAACATTCAGAAAGGCTATAAACAAGAAAGAAGGTATTTGTGCAATTGGTGGCACATCTGAACAGTCCAGTGTGGGCACTCAGCATTCCTATTCAGGTAGGTACATTTGTGGATTATTTTCTTACTTCACTCATAATAACCTTCAGCACGGTATAGGTAAATCCAGATGTAATACCGAGTTCCATTAGTTGATTATTATGGTTTAGAGCAGAAATAGGCAATTAATTTTCCTAAGGGGCCGCATGAAAGATTGTGACTAGTGTTGATCGAGCAGTGAAATGCTTCAGTGCTCGGTACTCAAATCGAGCACATTGGACGCTTGGACTTGCTCGACTTGAGTAGCGAGTACAATAGCAGTGAATGGCAAACTCAAGCATTTTTCCAAAGGATGGAAAAACTCTCTCTCTTTCCCCGGCTCAGATAATTCACTTAAGGCAATGTTTCTCAACTCCAGTCCCCAGGACCCCGCAACAGGCCATGTTTTCAGGATTTCCTTAGTATTGCACAGGTGATGGAAGTTCTCTCACCTGTGCAATACTAAGGAGATCCTGAAAACTTGATCTGTTGTGGGGTCCTGAGGACTGGAGTTAAGAAACACTGACTTAAGGGGATCCGAGCACTCGAGCAGCACACGATACTCGCCACTGCTCGCTACTTGATCGAGCACCCTGATGCGCAATCGAGTATCGAGCCGTGCCAAGCACGCTCGCCCAACACTAATCGTGACAATTGTGAAGGGCTGAGCCAACAGGTCAAACATAATTCTTCTTCTTATTATTATTATTGTATTAGATTAATTTTTGTCACTTAATATTGAGCATAATTAAAGGGGTTGTCCATCACTAGGACAACCCCTTTCAATCTGAGTGTTTTTCCTTGTCAAAATCAAAACATCTCACCTCCCTTGCCAGCTCCATTCCAGTTCTGACTTCCTGTTAATTACTTAAGGGTTAAGTAAACATCCCCCCCCACAGTATGATTTAGTTTTCTCACATATATAGCATTATTAATTTCCACAGCGCTTTACAGAAATTATCATCAGTGTTCAGATTGGGAGTCACAATGAATCTGGATAGGGAATCTACCCTATCAGTATGTCTTTGCAGTGTAGGAGATAACTTGGAAGTGTGGGAGTACCCAGAGAAAACCCATGCAAGTAAAAGTTGATTATACAAACTCCTTGAAGATGTTGTTCTTGTGGGATTTGAACCTAGGACTCCAGCGCTGCAAGGCTACAGAGTTAACCACTGAGCCATCATGCTGCCCATGGTGTTACCACAAAGCTCCACACACAGTATGATGTCCCCACAAAGTGCCTCACACAGTATGATGTCCTCCCACACAATATGATGTCCCCAAACAACACAGTATGATGTCCTCCCACACAATATGATGTCCCCAAACAATCCCTCAAACAGTATGATGTCCCCACACAGCTCCCCACAGAATATGTTGTCCTCACATAGCCCCTCAAACAGTATGTTACCAAAAAGCCCGCCACACAGTTTGATGTCCTCTCACAGCCCTTCACACGGTGTGATCCCCCCCACACAGTATGATGCCACCCCATGCAGTACGAGGCCCCCACATTTTCCCACAAGTACTGACAGTTAAAAAAAATAAACAAAACTACTCACCTAACCCTGTTCCCCTGCTGCACTGGTCTGCAATGTCTACTGATGATCCACACAGTGAGCGAAAAGTAATGACATCATGGCACCTGCTGTGCTCTCAGACACACTGACTCAATGGTGAAAGAAGGCGCTGATGACTCTGTGTTCCATCATTATATCCACCGGTAACTGCATCCTGAGGGATTAAGATGCCGGACAGAGGGCGGCCATATGGTGTGTGACGCCTCTATTTCCAACCCTTTGGCTGCAGCCACACAGGAACAGCCAAAGGGCCACATGTGACCCATGGGTCACACTTTGCCCAGCTCAAGTGTAGCGGATAGAGAAAGCCAATTCTTGATTCAGCTAAGCAAAGCGCTGAAGAGCAATATGGAAAGAGACACTTTGTTAATAAAACATCGGAATATCTCTTTAAGTACATATATTAATATACTTTATATCTTCATGTCCTCATTACAGAAGAGGAAAAATATGCTTTTGTGAACTGGATTAATAAGGCATTAGAAAAAGATCCAGACTGCAAACATGTCATTCCCATGAACCCAGACACAGATGACCTGTTCAAAGCAGTGGGTGATGGGATTGTCCTCTGGTAGGTTTCTTTGTTTCCTTTACTCCTGTATACATTAGAGCTTATACATGAAACAAGTGCAAAGTAGTGCAGTCTGGGCCCTAACATTCAGCACATGCTGAGCATCTAACTATTTGTTTCTGCCATGTTCAGTGTGGAAAATAGAAGGACAATCCATTGATAATTTATTTTTTAATATTGTACATATGTTGTTTAAATGGAATGTCTCAAGAAGAACAGCCCTGTTCATTTGCCCTTTGAGGGGGGCATCATGTAATGCTAGGTTCCCCTGCAATGTCTGCTGAAATGCCTCAATGGCTATGTACTACCCTGGCAAATTGAACTGTTTGCCGGGGGTGCCATGATCACCAGGGATAATCAGGCAGCCTCATTTTGAAAGGGTTTTTTTTCTGATGAGATAACACCCTCAAAGAGAACCTCTGACTTGCCATAAATGTGTATTGTCTATCTGGTCTAAATGCCGCTCTTCTACTGACTCTCACCTTGTTTAGTGTTTGTTCATTTGCCTCTATGTTCCTGAGATGTGACCCCTCTTGTTTTGTATAATGCTGGTCTGTTTAGCCAACTGGGTGTGGTCCTCAATAAGACCACCATTGAGGAGCTGATGTCCACGCCCACATGGATACAAAGACTAGATTTACTTGCAGGGAATAGGGGGCCATATCTCATGAATGAAGAGGTTCAGGAACTAAAGACAAGAGAGAAACAACGCCAAATTCAGGAGAACAGTGGCATTTGCACCGTATATATCTATATATATATATATATATATATCTATATATAGATATATATATTATAATGTAAATAGTACACTTTAAAAAGTGTGTATGTGTCAGTTATGTATTTCTAGATCATTTTTCATGCTCACAACAAAACATTCTAAGCTAATATTTTTTTTTTCTAAGCAAAATGATCAACCTCTCAGTTCCAGACACAATTGATGAACGAGCCATCAACAAAAAGAAGTTAACTCCTTTCACTATCCAGGTACAATATAAATACACCACTAACTCTTGCATTCATGTTGTGGCACCCTCTATTGATTGGCTGCTTTCTGCCTATGCACAGTGTACACAGAAAGTTGCCAATCAGTGGTGTGGGTGGGATTATACAGAGCTCAGCATTCAGAGAACTGGTCGATCTGCAGCAGATAAAACAGAGATTTTGTCAGAACTGCAGCAAGCAGCCCAGTAAATGCTACATCACTGGCATCAGGGTCTCTTCCCCTACATCATGCTGCTCTCAAATTAGGTAAGAATAACCTGGTGTAAGATGCCCTTTAAGGCTGAGTTCCCATGATGAGAATTTGGTGTATTTTGATGTTGCAGGTTTTTTGCAGCATTTGTGCACAAATTAGCTAATTTAGTCTTTTTGTGAGTTTATTTTATGTTTTTTTCACATGCTTTTTTTGTCTTTTCTTGGTATTTCATGTTAAATAAAACTGCTTTAATTTAGGAAATTTCCTATTATTTAGCTTTGATACAATTTTTATTACGTGCATCTTCCACAGCAGAAATGCCCTAAAAATACTTATGCTTTTTTATTTGCTGATTTTCCGCATCTTTTTAAAGTCTATAGAGAAAATCTGCAAATAAAACTAATTTTTACTGCAAAAGAAATTGACATGCTGCGGTTTTAAAAATCTCCGCAGCTTTAAAAAAAAACAGCATAGTGGATGCAAGTTTTACATCAACCTCATCAACTTTGCTGAAACTGTAATATACTGCGTTTTTTGTGCATCAGGAAATACTCATTGTGAGAACTTAGCCTAAATGGTTTGTAAGGTAAAGGGCAGACGACCATAAGAATTGGACGAGTGTTATTCATCATTTTGACTGATAGGACTTGTACCCATGTTATTCTATGGGGCTGTACACATATCTGATTTTTTCCTCGGGCAGAGACTATCAGAGGAAAAAATCGCAGCATGCCCGTGTTTGATCAGATATTCGGATCGCACTTGGCCATGCAAGTCAATGAGTGTCTGGAAAACATCGGACTCCACTCGGATGACGTCTGAGTATAGTCTGATTTCCACAGACTGACAGAAGGTAGAAGATGGAGATTTTTTTGTCTCCATCTTCTCATCCTAGAGAATCGGATCACTCCATGATCATACTCTGATCAAACTGTGATCAGAGTGTGATTTGCACAATTGGCCAGATTCTCTCAGATGAGAGAAAATACTGTCGTGTGATCCTAGCCCAAAGATGCCTCATGTTGCAACCGAATACATTGAATCCAGCTCCTCTAACCCCTAAACATGGAGCCATTAAGCTCTGCTGTTGCCTCTCAAGGAAAATGTTGTATGATTTGGTCCTTTTTTCTAAAGTTGTACATGGTCATGCGGAGTACATCAGAGAAGGAGCTGTTCGCTGTACTGACTATCCTCCCTGGTTTCTAGAGGGGTTCTGAATAAGTAATCACTCTCTATTATGTCTGTATATATAGGAAATATAGGCAACCTCTTAAAGGGAACATGTCAGGTGATTCATGGAGTCAGAACCATAAGCAGCATGAATCAAAGAAGGAGTCTAATCGCCCCCTGTTCCTGCCTTCTGCATAAAGGGAATCTGTCATGTCCCAAAAACGCTATTAACTTGCAGATGTAAAGTTAATCTTCAGGTTAATAGTGCTCTAAAGCCGTACGGCTCCTGCACTGATAGCGAGTAAATGAACTTTATTACTAATGACAGCCTCCGGCTTTCAGTCATCGCCTCAGCGCATAGTGAGTAACGGCTTAACTAAGCACTAACTGATACACTGCTGAGCTGGCTGTCAGTCAGTGCCAGGACATGGTTACAGCCGCCGCTCACTATGTACTGAATGTTGACTGAAGCCGAACTCCATGACTGAAAGCCAGAGGCTGTAGAAAGGAATAAAGTTAATTTCCTCCCGCCAGCTGGGCTTTCAGTGGGGGCATTGCAGGGCTTTAGAACGCTAGTAACTGCAGATTGACCTCATATTTGCAGGTTAATAGCGTTTTTTTACATGACAAGTCTGCTTTAAGTCTGCATTTCAGAGTAGAACATAGATATCCGCAATTACAAAGCTTATTTCTGATTCATGCTGTCCATGGTTCAGGCACCACAAATCACCGAACAGGTTCCTTTTCTTTTTTAATGCGTCAGATAGTGATTTTAGATTGCAATAAAAGTTTGCCTTTGAAAATCACCCTAAAATCATACAGAGCTTACAATCTATTTCTCAGCCATAGGTATGAAAGACAGACATAATAGCAGGGTCAAGTAGTATGTATATGTACAAGGCATATAAATATACTGTATATACTGTACATACTACTATATATATTTTTATTTGTACTTTGTTCTAGACTCTTCAGAGCTCCATTCTTGGGATTGGTAGTGATAGGGGTTAACTTTTGTACTTGGTACAACCCCTTTAAAAAATTGAGCTGAATTTAATTATTTCCTATTTTGTGTTTATATTTGTTTTAGGAAAATTTAAATTTAGCTTTGAACTCAGCATCAGCCATTGGGTGTCACGTGGTCAACATTGGTGCAGAAGATTTAAAGGAAGGGAAGCCATACTTGGTGCTGGGACTTCTGTGGCAAGTTATCAAGATTGGGCTGTTTGCAGACATTGAGCTGAGCAGGAATGAAGGTGCAATAACTATTGAGTTTTAGTCATAAAAATAAGTTGTTATTATTATTATTATTATTATTAAGTCATGGTCTTTTTAATGCCATTGTGAGTATATGGAAGAGAAAACTTTTACAATATGTAAAGTTTTTAGTTTGACGTTTCCTCAAATTTGAATATTGTCTCATTCAAAAAGTTTAGCTGTCTGTATACACATGAGATTGGTCCCAACACCAGTATACACAAGAAGACTTAGGCCGGGCAGTATAAAAAAATTGGTTCCATTCTTATCCAATAAAGTGGGATGATTTTTTTCTCACGGTGGTGTGAGTGAGCCCTTAAACAGATACTTCTGGACGTGGCATATGTAATGTGAAAACATAGGATCAGACATGTTCCAATCCACCATGTCCCTCTTCCCTTGAAAGTTGACTAGACACCCTACATATTCAATGATCAGCTGATATTGTTGGTGTTAGTGATCTCAGCTAACTTTTCTCCTTTCATGTGTATGGCCAGTTTATGTAGCTCATTATCATTCTTCCATAATCTAAAAATCTACCCTGTTCTGTCCAGCTTTAATAGCCTTGTTACGGGACGGAGAGAGCTTAGAAGATCTCATGAAGCTTTCCCCAGAAGAGCTACTCCTGAGGTGGGCTAACTACCATCTGGAGAATGCTGGATGCAGCAAAATTAATAACTTCAGTTCAGATATCAAGGTATGTTCTGTATGTAAGTCATGGGAATAAATAAGGGCTGTTTTCAAAAAATGCAATTCAAGCAAAACCATCATCAAAGTGTCAGAGCCGTCCAGCATCATCCTGACAGTAATTTGACCAGTCAAACTTAAGCTAATCATGATCAGCTTTCATTTCCGGCTCTGCACTGATCATAGAGATTAGTGTAGAGCAGGATATACAGAGGACTGTACAGAGATATAATTGCTTTATAGCCTTCTTTATCTCCGACTGGAGCTCAGAATGATGCCAGATGGTTTTCAACTCCACTGTCAGGTAGCTTCTGTGGTCCTGTTCTCATTCCCCCTCCTCCCCTGAAAACAGGACAATAGTTGAAGTAGTTGGGTGGACCACTTGAGATTTCACAAACTCCTTTTCTGCACTCCACGGTGGAAAAAAATTGCAAATTTTTCACTACATATTAACTTGTGGAAAATCTGCTTCGTTTTACAGTGCCAGCAAAGGGTATGACATTTTAAGAAATCTGATGCACATGCTGCAAAATATATTTGCAGCAAAAATTGAGAGGAGCATGTCAATATATGCTGAAAATGTAGGTGCAAGTTTCACCAATTGCTATGCACACATTTTTCGCAATTATAGAAACAGCGCTAAACACTGACGAAAATCAAAGATGCCAACTTTTTTTTTCTCTGGATGGCTTTTCAAAAAAATCACAGACAGACAACTTTTTTTCTGCTGACACATTAGAAAGTCATAATAAATCATTAACATTTTAAGTGATATATGTCTACAGCCCATTATTCAGAAAAGAAGACATTAGCTGCATTCACTGTGAACGCTAAAATAATAACAGTAATATTATTTATTATTATCAGTGGTAGTCCTATTAATTTGTGCAAATAGCTTCAACTTAAAAAAAAAAATCACAAATGCATCAATTTATTTTTATGGACAGTTGCGGTGGTTGGTGACCCTGACAGATGTACTCAGTAAATATTTTATTGGAAACATAGCTGTACAGAATACTGAATAAACCAAAACGTATATTTGGAAATCTCTAGGATCAAAATAAGAGCTGCATTTCATATCTCAGTTAAAGCACCATTCCAACAGGGTTTTTTTCAGCGCTGGAATGGTGCTTTAAACCTATCAACCAGTCATATACTCACCCTCCGGCGTCTTCACCTTTTTTCGGTGCCGTTCCGGTTCCTCAGCACCATCTTGTGAGCACAGCTTTTGACTTGACAAGCTCTCAATGCAAGTCTATGGTTTTCATAGACTTGTATTGAGTTGTGACCTCCAGCTTGCTCCATGGTTGGAGCAGTTGGCAGGTCACAAACTGCCGGAGACCAACGGTAGCAGTGCTGATAGCAGATGAAGACGCCAGAAGGTGAGAGTAAGCCAGGGGGCAAGGGACTGAGAGTAAGCCAGGGGGCAGGGGACTGAGAGTAAGCCAGAGGGCAAGGGACTGAGAGTAAGCCAGGGGGCAAGGGACTGAGAGTAAGCCAGGGGGCAAGGGACTGAGAGTAAGCCAGGGGGCAGGGGACTGAGAGCAAGCCAGGGGGCAGGAGATTAGCTTTAAAGTAAATTTTCACGTTATAATCTGAAATACCGATGAGAAATTATTGAAGACACGATTGGGAGGCCATAGCTTGTAATGAATGTATGTCATAGTCTCACTGATTTTAATGAGGGCACCATTGAAATAAGGGAATATCTGAGTTATGCAGAAGATACAAAGCTCCCAGATAAAATGCCATGACCACATGGCACATCGCATCTGCACCTTAGGCAGTAGTTACACATAAAAAGTGGAGCATAAAGCTGTGTTTTTTTGTTTTTTTATTGATTGCTATATAAAGCTATTATATGGTAAAGTATACTTATCTTTCCTTTTCAGATATTACTCATAGTAACCTATACAGTTCAATTTCCATTTATGCCATTGAGAAAGCCTTCAAAGTTCAATTGTTTTAAAATATTAGTTGGACAATATAAACATTTCTTTGGGATACAAGACTTTCTATTGTATGATTATCATTACTAAAGTTTACAAGCTGGATATACTGTGATTAAGATTTGTTCCTAGACAGTACTGTGGTGTGTCAGACAGCCTGGATCGGAGATGATGGTGCATGGATTTATATTGAGGAACATTAGGGGTTCGATTATTGTTTTACTTCAATGCTAATGTTTAGTTTCCTAAATATCAGATATGGCATTAAATTTCATTGGCTGCTGTATTTTGGGAAATGTCATAGTTAAAGAAGTTGTCCACTACCCGATTCAGTTATGGGTTTTGCCATAAATGCTTAAGGTTAAGGCCCCTAAATAACCCCATATACCTTTTATTGCCAAATTTCATGTTATTTTATGTCTTTCTGGTTGACTTACTCTGACCTACTCTGTCATAGCAATCACTTCCTCTTCAGAATCTTCTCTTTTTCTTCTTACTACATTTCCCATCATTCCTCATGCTGGGCTGCAAGACAGCAGTGAGCACAGACTTGTAACTCCTCATGGGACACACAGCATCAGCATGATCTCCTGTACAGGACACTGCAAGGAATAGAAGTAATGCACAAAGCACCAGAACAGCAACCTTGACAATAAATATTATTCCATACCCCCCTTCACTGACATGGATGATGGGATGGATATTTGGATGGATGGAATGGATCAATGGATGGATGGGGAGAGATCTGAATGTATTCATATTATAAAGAAAATACAGCAGGGTGTATATACATTACACAGGGTATACAGCAGTGTATGTACATGTATATTCACCCAGCTGTATACATACAGATGCAAGGAAGAACTAGCATCGTTCATATAAACTGAGTGAGCTCTGCTGACTGCAGCTCCTCCGCCGTGCGGCAAGCCCTGCTCGGAACTGACGTGACATCACAGGAAGCCAGAAGATTCTCACTCAGAGATCATATTATCAGGAGAGCAGCTCAGGTAACAGAAGGATTTAGCAAAGGAAGGTATTTAGTTAAGTTCTTATCTATAGCAGTTAGTTTACATGAAAGGGACAGGTAAAGTAGTGGCCAACCCCTTTAATGCTGATGGGATCTTCTCTTTGCCTATGTCCTACTTAAAATAAACTATTCTGTGCTAGAGATACTTACATATAATGATGGGGAGCTCAAAAAATTATTACAGCTTAATATGGCGTTGTCACCTCCTAAGTTAGTAAGAACTATGTACAGTGGGTACGGAAAGTATTCAGACCCCTTTAAATTTTTCACTCTTTGTTTCATTGCAGCCATTTGGTAAATTCTAAAAAGTTCATTTTTTTTCTCATTAAAGTACACTCTGCACCCCATCTTGACTGAAAAAAACAGAAATGTAGAAATTTTTGAACATTTATTAAAGAAAAATTGAAATATCACATGGTCATAAGTATTCAGACCCTTTGCTCAGACACTCATATTTAAGTCACATGCTGTCCATTTCCTTGTGATCCTCTTGAGATGGTTCTACTCCTTCATTGGAGTCCAGCTGTGTTTAATTAAACTGATAGGACTTGATTTGGAAAGGCACACACCTGTCTATATAAGACCTCAAAGCTCACAGTGCATGTCAGACCAAATGAGAATCATGAGCTCAAAGAAACTGCCCAAGAAGCTCAGAGACAGAATTGTGCAAAAGCACACATCTGGCCAAGGTTACAAAAGAATTTCTGCATTACTCATGGTTCCTAAGAGCACAGTGGCCTCCATAATCCTTAAATGGAAGATGTTTGGGACCATCAGAAGTCTTCCTAGACCTGGCCGTCCAACCAAACTGAGCAATCGTGGGAGAAGAGCCTTGGTGAGGTAAAGAAAAACCCCAAGATCACTGTGGCTGAGCTCCAGAGATGCAGTAGGGAGATATGAGAAAGTTCCACAAAGTCAACTATCACTGCAGCCCTCCACCAGTCGGGCCTTTATGGCAGAGTGGCCCGACGGAAGCCTCTCCTCAGTGCAAGACATATGAAAGCCCACATAGAGTTTGCTCAAAAACACATGAAGGACTCCCAGGCTATGAGAAACAAGATTCTCTGGTCTGATGAGATGAAGATAGAACTTTTGGTGATAATTCTAAGCAGTATGTTTGGAGAAAACCAGGCACTGCTCATCAACTGCCCAAAACAATCCCAACAGTGAATCATGGTGGTGGCAGCTTCATGCTTTGCGGGTGTTTTTCAGCTGCAGGGACAGGACGACTAGTTGCAATTGAAGGAAACATGAATTCGGCCAAGTACAGAGATCCTGGATGAAAACCTCTTCCAGAGTGCTCTGGACCTCAGACTTGGCCGAAGGTTCACCTTCCAACAAGACAATGATCCTAAGCACACAGCTAAAATAACAGGAGTGGCTTCAGAACAACTCTGTGACCCTTCTTGACTGGCCCAGCCAGAGCCCTGACCTAAACCCAATTGAGCATCTCTGGAGAGACCTGAAAATGGCCGTCCACCAACGTTCACCATCCAACCTGACGGAACTGGAGAGGATCTGCAAGGAAGAATGGCAGAGGATCCCCAAATCCAGGTGTGAAAAGCTTGTTGCATCATTCCCAAGAAGACTCATCGCTGTACTAGCTCAAAAGGGTGCTTCTACTCAATACTGAGCAAAGGGTCTGAATACTTATGACCATGTGATATTTCAGTTTTTCTTTTCTAATAAATTTGCAAAAAATTCTACATGTGTTTTTTTTCATTCAAAGATGGGGTGCAGAGTGTACTTTAATGAGAAAAAAAATGAACTACTTAGAATTTACCAAATGGCTGCAATGAAACAAAGAGTGAAAAATTTAAAGGGGTCTGAATACTTTCCGTACCCACTGTAGCTCATGGGTGATGTAATAGATGGGGAGACATTTTTTTGGTCACCATCTGAATACTTGTCATTTCTATTCTACCTATATCACTGACATATACTGAATGGGTGGAAGACACAAAAATGTATTATCATGTATTAGCTTGGATGTACTGTATGCATTAATTTTTATTGTGTACAGTTGTATTGTACATTTATTGTAAGGAATATTGTCAGGAAGAATACTGTTAGGAACAAAATTCTGCATGAATATTTCTGAAACATTATTTTCTTGATCTTTTAGGACTCCAAAGCGTATTACAACTTACTTAATCAAGTTGCTCCCAAAGGTGATGAAGAAGGAATACCAGCAATAGTCATTGACATGGCTGGACTGAGGGTAAATATTTTCCCAAATCATTATATTTTATACAGATATGGCAACCACATCATATTGTATAATATGTCTGCCTTTACACTGACTGCGATAATATACAATTGTTCTAATAATAAAAGATATGTAGATTTACCTATTAAATACATTTCAATGAATTGGTTTGATATAAGCTGTTCATTTAAGCTATGTGGTGACATCTATCACATGATGTATAGTATATATGGTACTGCAATGTGACCATTGCCAATTGATAGCATGTTTTAGTGGTTAGTCCATGCCTACAATTACAATTGTTCAGTCTGTATTGTAGGATTATAGAAACATAGTTATTATATGTGAAAAAAAAGACTATTACACAACTTCCACACCAGGAGGTGAGCACGGCTGGTGATGTCCCATCTACTTACACCAGGGGCGGATACTGACTGCTTGGGGACCCTGTGCAAGAAATGTGTCTGGGCCCCCCACCTTTTATGGCGACAAAGCTACAGATGTATATATAGCCACACATACATATACAGTGGTGGCCAAAAGTATTGGCACCCCTGCAATTCTGTCAGATAATACTCAGCTTCTTCCTGAAAATGATTGCAATCACAAATTCTTTGGTATTATTATCTTCATTTAATTTGTCTTCAATGAAAAAACACAAAAAGAATTGTCCTAAAGCCAAATTGGCTATAATTCCACACCAAACCTAAAAAAGTGGGTGGACAAAAGTATTGGCACTGTTTGAAAAATCATGTGATCCTTCTCTAATTCGTGTAATTAACAGCACCTGTAACTTACCTGTGGCACCTAACAGGTGTTGGCAATAACTAAATCACACTTGCAGCCAGTTAACATGGATTAAAGTTGACTCAACCTCTGTCCTGTGTCCTTGTGTGTACCACATTGAGCATGGAGAAAAGAAAGAAGACCAAAGAACTGTCTGAGGACTTGAGAAACCAAATTGTGAGGAAGCATGAGCAATCTCAAGGCTACAAGTCCATCTCCAAAGACCTGAATGTTCCTGTGTCTTCCGTGTGCAGTGTCGTCAAGAAGTTTAAAGCCCATGGCACTGTGGCTAACCTCCCTAGATGTGGACGGAAAAGAAAAATTGACGAGAGATTTCAACGCAAGATTGTGCGGATGGTGGATAAAGAACCTCGACTAACATCCAAACAAGTTCAAGCTGCCCTGCAGTTCGAGGGTACAACAGTGTCAACCCGTACTATCCGTCGGCGTCTGAATGAAAAGGGACTGTATGGTAGGATACCCAGGAAGACCCCACTTCTTACCCCGAGACATAAAAAAGCCAGGCTGGAGTTTGCCAAAACTTACCTGAGAAAGCCTAAAACGTTTTGGAAGAATGTTCTCTGGTCAGATGAGACAAAAGTAGAGCTTTTTGGCAAAAAGCATCAACATAGAGTGTACAGGAAAAAAAAAGAGGCTTTCAAAGAAAAGAACACGGTCCCTACAGTCAAACATGGCGGAGGTTCCCTGATGTTTTGGGGTTGCTTTGCTGCCTCTGGACTGCTTGACCATGTGCATGGCATTATGAAGTCTGAAGACTACCAACAAGTTTTACAGCATAATGTAGGGCCCAGTGTGAGAAAGCTGGGTCTCCCTCAGAGGTCATGGGTCTTCCAGCAGGACAATGACCCAAAACACACTTCCAAAAGCACTATAAAATGGTTTAAGAGAAAGCACTGGAGACTTCTAAGGTGGCCAGCAATGAGTCCAGACCTGAATCCCATAGAACACCTGTGGAGAGATCTCAAAATGGCAGTTTGGAGAAGGCACCCTTGAAATATCAGGGACCTGGAGCAGTTTGCCAAAGAAGAATGGTCTACAATTCCAGCAGAGCATTGTAAGAAACTCATTGATGGTTACCGGAAGTGGTTGTTCGCAGTTATTTTGGCTAAAGGTTGTGCAACCAAGTATTAGGCTGAGGGTGCCAATACTTTTGTCTGGCCCATTTTTGGAGTTTTGTGTGAAATGATCAATGATTTGATTTTTGCTTCATTCTCTTTTGTGTTTTTTCCTTGCAAGCAAATTAAATGAAGAGAATAATACCAAAGAATTTGTGATTGCAATCATTTTCAGGAAGAAACTGAGTATTATCTGACAGAATTGCAGGGGTGCCAATACTTTTGGCCACCACTGTATACCTCTTACATAGCCTCCTTTATTATGTATATGGCTGCCCCTTATTACACAGTGCCCTCTCTTGTTATGTACAGCACCGTCCCTTACATATTGGATTATCTATAGCGCCCTGTTCTTAGTACATACTGTCTTCTCTTGTTAGATATATAATGCAATGACAGCTGATGGAGCATGGGAAAGCTGCTTTTCTAATGGAGGAGCTGATGGACTGGTCCTCTGCTCACTGGCTGCTCCATCAGCAGTCATTTTATATCTAACAAGAGATGACTATGTAATTAAAGATTGCGCTGTAACAAAAATAACAAGAATACGTTTTGTAAGGGACAGCACTGTACATAACAGCAGAGGAAGCTATATAATAAGAGACTGTACCATATATAACTAGAGAGAATGGTACATAATAAAGGAGGGTGTTATACATAATAAAAGATGAAACTTTGTAACTAAGGATGGCGCTATACATAGTAAGTGACTACACTATATACTAAGGGACTGTGCTATACATAATACGGCTACATTCCTGCATCTGTGTGCAGTGTCGGTGTGCCGCCTGCTTTTACAGACACATTGAGCATGTCTTATTCTGATTCTCAAAATCAGATCAGATCAGGACACTTTCTTACCCTCACAGATCTCATTCTCAGATCCGTGATTTTCATGGATGTGTGAATGGATCTATAAAACTCTACGAGTCCATGGATCATCCGATAAAAAAATCTGGCAACTCACAGACATTTCACACAAATGTGAGAACGCAGCCTAAGGGATTTTACAGATAACATTATCACTCCAAGTCACACAGTGCAGATACAGAATAATATTTACATCCAGGCACTTACCACTGACGTCTCATCTGATCAGAGACGGTTTCTGCTGCTTCTTCTCCAACTGGTCAGACCTTCATGTCTACATCTCCCAGCCACGACTTGTCTTGTCACGATGATCTCCAGCCTAGAAAATAACAAGGTCACATATATTGTATATATACATGTGTCTCCCCCACACTGCGCCCCTGACTACAGATATGTACCCCCCATTAATATACTATTAGCCATGCACCAATCAAAATATAAAGTGATAATCAGCACTGTGCCCCCCATTAACTATCATCTCCAGCGGCCAATAATATAAATTATTCAGTCTCTGTGACTCTCCCCAATTAACTGTAAGGCTATGTGCACACGGAAAATATATATACAAAGCTTTACAGTAGAAGCAAAGTGAAACCCCCATCATTTCTCTCTCCCAGCACCCTCATCATTGCTCTCTCCCAGCACCCCCATCACTGCTCTCTCCCAGCACCCCATCATTGCTCTCACCCAGCACCACATCATTGTTCTCCCACCACCCCATCATTGCTCTCCCCACACCACCCCCATCATTGCTTTCTCCCAGCAACCCCCATCATTGCTCTCCCCACCCCCACCATCCTCATCATTGCTCTCCCCATGTCCACCATCCCCATCATTGCTCTACCCATCCTCATCATTGCTCTCCCCATCCCCACCATCTCCATCATTGCTCTCCCCATCCTCATCATTGCTCTCCCCATCCCCACCATCCTCATCATTGCTCTCCCCATGTCCACCATCCCCATCATTGCTCTACCCATCCTCATCATTGCTCTCCCCATCCCCATCATTGCTCTCCCCATCCCCACCATCTCCATCATTGCTCTCCCCATCCTCATCATTGCTCTCCCCAACCCCATCATTGCTTTCCCCATCCCCATCATTGCTCTCCCCAGCCCCATCATTGCTTTCCTCAGCCCCATCATTGCTCTCCCCAGCCCCATCATTGCTCTCCCCACCCCATCATTTCTCTCTCCCAGCACCCTCATCATTGCTCTCTCCCAGCTCCCCCATCACTGCTCTCTCCCAGAACCCCGTCATTGCTATCTCCCAGCACCCCATCATTGTTCTCCCACCACCCCATCATTGCTCTCCCCACACCACCCCATCATTGCTCTCTCCCAGCAACCCCCATCATTGCTCTCTCCAGCCTCATCATTGCTCTCCCCATCCCCACCATCCTCATCATTGCTCTCCCCATCTCAACCATCCCCATCATTGCTCTACCCATCCTCATCATTGCTCTCCCCATCCCCATAATTGCTCTCCCCATCCCCACCATCTCCATCATTGCTCTCCCCATCCTCATCATTGATCTCCCCAGCCCCCTCATTGCTCTCCCCAGCCCCATCATTGCTCTCCCCAGCCCCATCATTGCTCTCCCCAGCCCCATCACTTCTCTCCCTAGTCCCATTATTTCTCTCCCCAGCCCCATAATTGCTCTCCCCAGCCCCCACATTGCTCTCCCCAGCCCCATCATTGCTCTCCCCAGCCCCATCATTGCTCTCCCCAGCCCCATCATTGCTCTCCCCAGCCCTATAATTGCTCTCCCTAGCTCCATCATTGCTCTACCCATCCCCATGATTGCTCTCCCCAGCCCCATCATTGCTCACTCCAGCCCAATCATTGCTCTCCTCCTCACCCCCATCATTGCTCTCCCCAGCCCCATCATTGCTCACCTCAGCCCCATCATTGTTCACCGCAGACCCATCATTGCTCTCCCCAGCCCCATCATTGCTCTCCCCAGCCCCATCATTGCTATCCCCAGCCACATCACTGCTCTCCCCAGTCCCATTATTTCTCTCCCCAGCTCCATCATTGCTCTCCCCATCCCCATCATTTCTCTCCCCAGTCCCATCATTGCTCTCCCCAGCCCCATCATTGCTCACCTCAGCCCCATCATTGCTCACCTCAGCCCCATCATTGCTCTCCCCAACCCCATCATTGCTCTCCCCAGCCCTATAATTGCTTTCCCCAGGCCCATCATTGCTCTTCCCAGCCCCATCATTTCTCTCCCAAGCCCCATCATTGCTCTCCCCAGCCCTATCATTTCTCTCCCCATCCCATCATTGCTCACTCCAGCCCCATCATTGTTCACCGCAGACCCATCATTGCTCTCCCCAGCCCCATCATTGCTCTCCCCAGCCCCATCATTGCTCTCCCCAGCCCCATCATTGCTCTCCCCAACCCCATCATTGCTCTCCCCAGCCCCATCATTGCTTTCCCCAGCCCCATCATTGCTCTCCCCAGGCCCATCATTGCTCTCCCCAGCCCCATTATTTCTCTCCCCAGCCCCATCATTGCTCTTCCCAGCCCTATTATTTCTCTCCCCATCCCCATCATTGCTCACTCCAGCCCCATCATTGTTCACCGCAGACCCATCATTGCTCTCCCCAGCCCCATCATTGCTCTCCCCAGCCCCATCATTGCTCTCCCCAACCCCATCATTGCTCTCCCCAGCCCCATCATTGCTTTCCCCAGCCCCATCATTGCTCTCCACAGGCCCATCATTGCTCTCCCCAGGCCCATCATTGCTCTCCCCAGGCCCATCATTGCTCTCCCCAGCCCCATTATTTCTCTCCCCAGCCCCATCATTGCTCTCCCCATCCCTATTATTTCTCTCCCCATCCCCATCATTGCTCACTCCAGCCCCATTATTGCTCTCTCCAGCCCCATCATTGCTCACTCCAGCCCCATTATTGCTCACTCCAGCCCCATCATTGCTCTCCCCATCCCCATCATTGCTCTCCCCAGCCCCATCATTACTCTCCCCATCGCCACCATTGCTCTTGACGCGCCCCTG
The DNA here is from genome assembly GCF_046119375.1 of Phyllobates terribilis. Classification (NCBI taxonomy): domain Eukaryota; kingdom Metazoa; phylum Chordata; class Amphibia; order Anura; family Dendrobatidae; genus Phyllobates; species Phyllobates terribilis. The sequence continues at coordinate 211,918,006 of NW_027362762.1, forward strand.
GGCCTGTGCTGAGTAGCGTTGCGCACGCGGGAGCCTACCCGGAGCCGGATCTGATAGGGGTAGTAGTCTCGTGGCGGTGACCCGGTCCGTGCCCAGGGAGTCAAGCTGAGTGGCGGTATATTAGCAGTAGATGTAGGACGACTACGCCACCCGTTGAATGCAGCTATGGAGCTGCCGCTGCAGGGCAGACCGCTGAGGCCGGTGGTAGGATAGTGCAGCGTAGATGGTATAACCCCCAACGGGAGGGGTATGGCCTCAGGGCAGCCGACGTGGATGATGGGGGTAGCAGGAACCACTCAGAGACGATGCGGTGTAGTTCAGGGTCTTTACTGGTGACAAAGATAGACCCTCCCGGAGTACTGGCTAGCGGTCGGGGCCTGGTCAGTCCTTGAGCAGATGGGATCCCCCTTGGCCAGGCGGAGTTGTAGGCCTCCCCAACTAATTGTACTCTTCTGGCTTCCTTGCTAGAGGCGGGTAAAGGTAGCCCACGTCCCTGAGTGTACCGTGTGGTGCTCACCCGTATGGCCGGTGACTCGGGGCCTTCTAGTGGCTTCCGCTCCACGACGGCGGTGCTGGTCCCACGCGTGTGACCGTGCCTTCGGGTTTCTTGGCCAGAGGACCTGAAATCCCCTGCCGGGCGGTTTCTGCTGCTGGGTCTGGGTTAATCCCCACAGCCTCGGACTCCGGGTCCGGTGGTAACTCTTCAATCAGGGCGAGCTCTTCAGCTGCCAGCCCCTGATTCCTTTTAGCACTGCTCCCACTGAGCTCCTGATCTTTCTTTCCTATGCTGCTCCTCTTCTTCTCTCTACTCTTCTCCCCAACCCTGCCTCAGCCCCAGCTTTATATAGGGGAAGTTCTTTCCCTCCCAGGACTGGGCAGGAGGTGTGGCATGCATAGGATTCCTGACCAAGAGACCTCCCACCTGCTCTCAGACATAACATTGCTATTACTGTGGAGACCAGACCCCTGGGGTGCCACATTCCCCCCTAGTGAAAGTTAGTACTCCGGGACTAAACATACTTTTGTAAACATAACAAATTACAAACAGAAACAACGCAATAAAGAAAAACATTAGGATGGTCACGGCGTGTCCGCAACCGGGTGCAGTTTTTCAAGAAAACAAGGGTGTCCATTTCACCAACACAGGGAGACGTAACCAGGTAGGGGTCTGTCCTGCCCCGAGTCCTTAACAGTCTTTCAGTCCATTCCTGGTTACGCTCCAACATATGTACAAAGGATTCCCGGTAAATCCACCAAAGACTCCTACAAATAACTAGAAACACATAATTATACACAAGCAACAATAAACAGGTAAACATTAATAAAATAGCTTGAACATTTAGATCCTCCACCGTATGGGCAGCTGGCCTCTAGTGACCCTAGTGGACCTACGGAGCTGGTTGATTGGTCCTGAGCTACAGGGTATAGGAGCTGTCAAGGGTAAACTGGGCAGCCGTCTACAGACTCTTTGGCTCACTAGGGGTATGGCAGGCTCACTATAAGCAGAGGGTTGATTCTCCTGGTCTGCTTGTGTGGGGTCTTCTGCCTCCTGGACCGGCTGTTCTTCCAGTTCTACCTGTGTCTCCGTAGGCACTTGGGATGCTGGTTGGAGGAACGTGAGGACGGGTACCACAACAGCACCACTGACTTGAGTCCAAGACAGAGGGAAGTCTCCGAGCACAGTACTAACCATATCTTCCCTTTCCTCTACGGGTCGAGGGTCCTCTTGTCCCTCTTCAGGGTTCCGTAGCTGTTCGGGACACTTCTTTAGGTGATCCCGGGATACAATGGCTGTGGTTTCCCCTCCGTCTTTACTGATTGTACAGATCTTCGGGTTGTCGTGGCTTGAGGGCAGTACGGTGTACGGGTCCTTCTCCCATTGGTCGTCCAACTTGTGGAGCCGTCTTTTCCTCTTCAAGACCTGCTCTCCGGGCACCAGGGGAACAGCGGGAGCATACTGGTTGTAAGTTTTCTCTTGTCTTTCCCTAGCTTGACAGAGACTACGCTCCACGCTCTCCTGTACTTTTCGGTATTGCTGCTGCCTCTCTGTGTCCCAGTTGGCTTCTGGTGAAGTGTCCTCGGGTGTCAGGACTCCCATCTCCAGATCAACAGGAAGCTTACCAGGTCTTGCCCTCATTAGGTAAGCCGGGGTACAGTTGGTGGAACCTACAGGGATGTGGTTGTATAGGTCCACCAGGTCGGGCAGCTTTTCAGGCCACAGACTACGTTCTTCCAGGGGCAATGTTTTCAGAAGATCTATCACCACCTGGTTCATTTTCTCACAAAGTCCATTAGTTTGCGGGTGATAGGGTGTTGTTCTAATCTTCCGGCAGCCATACAGGGTGCAGAACTCCTGGAAGACCTCTGCTTCAAAGGCAGGCCCCTGGTCCATCAGCACCTGCTCCGGGTATCCATGCGGACGGCAGAAGTGCTGCTGGAAGGCTCTAGCTGCTGTGTGAGCCGTTAAGTCCTTGACGGGGACGACAACCAAGAACCGGGAGTAGTGATCCACGATGGTTAACGCGTAGACGTAGCCACTTCTGCTTGGGGTCAGTTTTACATGATCCAAGGCTACCAGTTCCAACGGCTGTCTGGTGATGATGGACCGCAGGGGAGTCTTCTGGCTGGCACGGTCCCTCCTTCTTAAGTTGCATGGGCCACAGTCTCTGCACCACCTCTCGATGGTTCCTCTCATGCCTACCCAATGGAACCGCCCACGCAGCAGAAACTCCAGCTTCTTCCATCCGAAATGCCCAGCTCCGTCGTGATATGCCTCCATCACCATAGCTGCGTCTCTTCTTGGCACCACTACTTGCCAGATTAGTTCATGCGTCCGGGAGTTAACCATTCTGCGGCACAACTTCCCCTTGTAAAGGAACAGTCGACTCTTCTCAGCCCACAGTTGCTTGGCTTCCTCCGGAGCGTCTGGGTCAAGGCGTGCATCTGGCCGAGTCAGCATCTCCTTTACCAGTCGGACGGCAGGGTCACTGTCTTGCGTCTCCACCCAGTTGTAATGAGGTAAGGGGTTGAACATAGCGGTTTGCTTACTTCTTACACGGTGGGAATACTGGATAGTCCCATGACGGTGGAACGCGGGGAGCTCAACTTCTTCCAGTTCCTCTGAATCTTCCCCTACGTCCGGTAGGTTTGGCATCCTGGACAGGGCGTCTGCGTTGGTATTGGAGCGTCCTGCCCGGTATTTGATTGTAAACTCATAGTTGGACAAGCGGGCCATCCATCTCTGCTCTAGGGCACCGAGTCTTGCAGTGTCCAGGTGTGTCAACGGGTTGTTATCCGTGTACACGGTGAACCGGGAAGAAGCGAGGTAGTGCTTAAAGCGTTCGGTGACTGCCCACACCACTGCCAGGAACTCTAGCTTAAATGAGCTGTAATTCTCAGGGTTTCTTTCGGTGGGTCGCAGTTTCCGGCTGGCGTAAGCAATTACCCGTTCTTTCCCCTGCTGGATCTGGGATAGTACGGCTCCTAGCCCGATGTTACTGGCGTCGGTGTAGAGGATAAAGGGCTGGCTGTAATCCGGGTACGCCAGGATTTCATCCCCCGTGAGGGCCATCTTCAGCTGGCGGAAGGACTCTTCTTCCAGCTTCTCCCATCTGAAGGGCGGCTTCTGGTTCTTGGCCTTCCTGGACTGGCCTATCAGGAGGTCCTGCATAGGAGCTGCCTTTTTGGTGAAACCGGGAATGAATCTTCGGTAGTAGCCTACCAACCCGAGGAACTGCCTCACTTCCTTTACGCTGGAGGGGCTTGGCCATTCCTTAATTGCGGTGATCTTATCAGGGTCGGGAGCCACTCCGTCAGCACTCACCACGTGTCCCAGGTACTGCACCTTTGGTTTCAGGAGGTGACACTTGGAGGGTTTCACCTTTAGGCCGTAGTTTGCCAGGGCTTCGAACACTTCTGCCAGGTGTTTCAGGTGGTCCTCGTAGGTCTTGGAGTAGACGATGACATCGTCCAGGTATAACAGGACCGTCTCAAAGTTCCGGTGTCCCAGACAGCACTCCATCAATCGCTGGAAGGTTCCTGGTGCGTTGCAGAGTCCAAACGGCATGCAGGTAAACTCGCTAAGTCCCATCGGGGTGGTGAATGCGGTCTTCTCCCGGTCCGCCTCTGCTACAGGAACCTGCCAGTACCCGCTAGTGAGATCCAAGGTGGAGAAGAAGTTAGCAGATTTTAAAGCAGCCAAAGACTCCTCTATTCTTGGTAAGGGGTACGCATCTTTGTGTGTGATACGGTTAATTTTCCGGTAATCTACACACATTCTCATGGTGTTGTCTTTCTTTTTGACCAAGACTAGTGGAGCTGCCCAGGGGCTACAGCTATCCCTGATTACCCCAGCCTCCTTCATGTCTCTAAGCATCCCCTTGGCGTGTTGGTAGTGTGCAGGGGGTACGGGCCGATACCTCTCTTTTATGGGAGGATGGTCTCCCGTGGGGATGTGGTGTTCTACCCCCTTGACTCGCCCGAAGTCTAACGGGTGTTTACTAAACACTCTCTCGTACTCTTGAACCACCCGGTAGACTCCCTGTTTCTGGTGGGAGGGAGTGGAGTCAGTACCCAAATGTAGTTGCTGACACCAATCCTCCATTATTTTCTCAGAGCCGTTACCTTCCTCCGGATGAGATGGAGGCAAGGGTTCCACAGACTGTATAGAATTTTGGTTGATAGTATATAATTTGGCTAGCGTAGCATACCGGGGCAGGTATACTTCCCTTTTCCCAATATTTATTATGCGAACGGGTACCCTCCCATGGCGTACATCAACTACCCCCCGGGCTGTCAAAATGGTGGGCCTACTGTCTGAGTAGACTGGCTCTACCATGGCCTGGTAATCTCTACCTCTCAGACCAATAGCTGCCCGGCACCAAATCATCATTTCACTTTTCGGGGGTATGGCAATAGGGAAAGGGTCACACATTCTTACGCTACCAATCTCACCGCCGGAGAGTTCCACTTGTTGCCGTCGCATCAGTGCCCGGATCTCTTTCTGGAGCACTCGCTGCTGGCCGGAGCTGGCGTTCTTGGCAACCTGCTGTAAAATGAAAATCACCTCTGCAAGACAATTTTCAATCACATTAGTTCCTAGAGTTATCTTTGGGTGACTCTCGCGCTTGTCAATGTCCACAATGATCAGTCCCTGTGCTGCCAGTTCGACTCTACCGATTTTAATGGTCATCTCTTTAAATCCGATCTGCGGCACGGGTTGACCATTGCTGGCAATAATACTCAAGTCGTCGTCAGGGTAGCGGGTTATATCCGAGTCATTCCAGTACTGCTTGAAGAGCACGTACGGGATGGTGGTGACCTGTGACCCGGTGTCCAGTAGGGCACTCATAGGAATGCCATCCAGTACCACAGGCAAGACTGGACATCCTCCCACATATTTGTCGCGCCAGCTCGATGGGCCTGGTGATCTTTTTCCTGGGGGTTGGCCCTCTACCCCAGGTTGTGCCAGTTTAAAGGACAGTACCTTGCCATATGTCCGGGTTGATTGCAGCGGAGGCAGATGGGTTGTCCGTCCTCGTTGTATCGGTCGCTAGGTCTTCCTCTGGCCGGTGGGGTCCTCCTTGGTCGACGCCACGGGATGTCCTCCGGTCCGGATGCCAGCTGGATCTTCCCTGGAGTGGAAACCTGTAAAGACTGCACAGTTCGGGTTAGCGCAGCAACGCTTTTAGCTAGCTCTTGGACCTGATGGTGCAGGTCTGGAGCCGGGTCATTGTTCAAAGCCTGCGCATCAGCCCCCACAGGCCCTGCCGACAAGGGCGCCGCCTCCTGGTGGTAAGTGATAGCTGGGCGCCTGTGGGTCACAACGCCACCCGGTGCCGGTTCTCGGAGCACCCGGATGGCTCTGTCCTTGAACTGTGCAAAGTCCAGATGAGGATCCTGTAAGGCTATGGCCCGCAACTGGGTTCGGTGGACATTGCAATACAGTCCCTCTATAAATTGTTCGGTCAACAGCCTGTCCTCGTTTCCCACGCTGTCGGGGTCGGTCTGCTTAATGGCTCTCAGGGCCTCTTGTAGGTTTAGTGCATAGTCCCTTATACTCTCATGTGCTCGCTGCTTGCACCCATAGAATTTAAGCTTAATCTCGGCTGAGGTGCGGGTATCAAAGGTGTCCCTCAGCCGGGTTAGTATCCCCGCGACAGTCCTCCTCCCAGGTGGCCAGGACTTTACCTCCCTTTGGGCTGCCCCGGTTAGTTGGGCCACCAGGATGCTCACTTTTTGCTCTTCTGTGAGGGGGTACACCTGGAAGAGGCTATCCAGCTTTTCTCTAAAGTCATTCAGGGTATGTGACTCCCCTGAGTATTGGGGTAGCCAGGCTGCTCCCGGGATATAGGTCTTGGTAAAAGGCATGACTGCAGCAGCGCTGGCGCTGGCGGGGGTTGAGGCAGTGAAGCTCTCCTCCGTATCCGACATCTTCCTCCCCCCTAGTGGACCGTGGCCTACCTTGCGATGATCCTCTTCCGTAGGCCGCGGCTCCGCAGTGGATCGTCAGGGTTGAGGACCTTCCGTCGCGCTCCTGTGACGTCAGCATCTGCTGGGCTCCTTCCAGGACCTTACGCGACGTCTGGACGTGAGGCGGGGCTTCAGTTCTCGCGCGCTTTTGGAGTCCACGCCCCTCTTCTTCCCACGCGGCGTCTTCAAGATGGCGTCCAACGGCGGGAAAACTCCACGGAAGGCGGAAAGAAGGCTGAAAATGGCGCCGGATGGTGGGAAAACTTCACGGATGGCGGGAAGAAGGCTGAAGATGGCGCCGGATGGCGGGAATCTTCGCGGATGGCGGGAAGAAGGCTGAAGATGGTGCCGGATGGCGGGAATCTTCACCACAGGTTAGTTTAAAAGTCTCTTTTTCAGGCACGCAGTACCCGGCGGTTGCGGGCACGTAATCCTGCCGACTACGCCAAAAGCTGACGCGCCCCTGGGCCTGTGCTGAGTAGCGTTGCGCACGCGGGAGCCTACCCGGAGCCGGATCTGATAGGGGTAGTAGTCTCGTGGCGGTGACCCGGTCCGTGCCCAGGGAGTCAAGCTGAGTGGCGGTATATTAGCAGTAGATGTAGGACGACTACGCCACCCGTTGAATGCAGCTATGGAGCTGCCGCTGCAGGGCAGACCGCTGAGGCCGGTGGTAGGATAGTGCAGCGTAGATGGTATAACCCCCAACGGGAGGGGTATGGCCTCAGGGCAGCCGACGTGGATGATGGGTGTAGCAGGAACCACTCAGAGACGATGCGGTGTAGTTCAGGGTCTTTACTGGTGACAAAGATAGACCCTCCCGGAGTACTGGCTAGCGGTCGGGGCCTGGTCAGTCCTTGAGCAGATGGGATCCCCCTTGGCCAGGCGGAGTTGTAGGCCTCCCCAACTAATTGTACTCTTCTGGCTTCCTTGCTAGAGGCGGGTAAAGGTAGCCCACGTCCCTGAGTGTACCGTGTGGTGCTCACCCGTATGGCCGGTGACTCGGGGCCTTCTAGTGGCTTCCGCTCCACGACGGCGGTGCTGGTCCCACGCGTGTGACCGTGCCTTCGGGTTTCTTGGCCAGAGGACCTGAAATCCCCTGCCGGGCGGTTTCTGCTGCTGGGTCTGGGTTAATCCCCACAGCCTCGGACTCCGGGTCAGGTGGTAACTCTTCAATCAGGGCGAGCTCTTCAGCTGCCAGCCCCTGATTCCTTTTAGCACTGCTCCCACTGAGCTCCTGATCTTTCTTTCCTATGCTGCTCCTCTTCTTCTCTCTACTCTTCTCCCCAACCCTGCCTCAGCCCCAGCTTTATATAGGGGAAGTTCTTCCCCTCCCAGGACTGGGCAGGAGGTGTGGCATGCATAGGATTCCTGACCAAGAGACCTCCCACCTGCTCTCAGACATAACATTGCTATTACTGTGGAGACCAGACCCCTGGGGTGCCACACTCTCCCCCACCTCCCCTCATTCTCCCGTTCCTCTCCCCAGCATCTCAGTATAAAAAAAAAATAAAAAAAATAAAAAACACAACTTACCTCTCAGCCCGCTCCCCTACAGCATCCTCCTCGTTGCCGGAAACTTTCGCTCTGACACAGGCGTGTGCTGCATGATGACGTCATCAAGCAACGCGGGCTTGTGTCAGGGAGGAGGCACCGGGCAGGAAGCAGAGGTGAGGGCAAATCCCCATTTTTCGCCTGTCAGCAGCAGAGCTGGAGGGATCGCTCCTTCCCGCCGCATATGATGGAGGTAATCTGACCATGGCCCCCCTAGGGCCTGGGGCACCGAGAAGTAGGCCAGATTGCCCTCAATATTAGCCGCCCGGCAAGGGCCCCTCTGCACCGCTGGGTCCCGGGACTGTTGTACTGGCGGTAGGTCCGCCCCTGACTTATACCTGACTTATACCTTCCAGGTCGTGTGCACAATTGGAAGGTATTATGCAGCTGTCCTATTATTACTCGCTTATAAAGCGCTATCATATTCCGCAGCACTTTACAGACATTGGGGCTCACAATCTATATTCCCTATCAGCATATCTCTGGAGTGTGGGAAGGAACCTGAGAACCTAGATGAAAGCCATAAAAACACATGGAGAACATACAACATTGCAGACGTTGTCCTGAGTGGGATTTGAATCCAGGACAACAGCGGTGTAAAGCAGCAGTGCTAACCCCTGAACCACCATGCTTCATTAATAGATTATAATCTGCCATTTGTAGCAATAGATGTGACCTCACCTCCCAATGCAGAAAGTGAATGGAGCAGGAGTATCCCTCTAATTTTTCTGCACTCATTTTGTCGCATTCACATTTTCTGATTCCAGGAGAAAGAAGACCTAAAGAGAGCAGAGGTCATGCTGGTACAGGCGGAAAGACTAGGCTGTCGCCAATTTGTGACAGCTACAGATGTTGTGCGTGGAAATCCAAAGCTTAATTTGGCTTTCATTGCAAACTTGTTTAACAAGTATCCTGCCCTGAAGAAACCAGAAAACCAGGACATTGACTGGAGCTCTATTGAAGGTAAAATGACAATTGTAATGGTTTCTGATATTCACTAATATTTAATTTTAAAGGAATATATTGAGGCTAAGTGCCCACGGTGCAGAAATGCTCTGGATTTTTCCTGAGCGTTTCTGCATCTCCCTAGCAGAAAAAATGCATTCGGATTTTAAATGCGTTTTTTCAGCTTGGGACAAGCGTTTGTCACGCATTTTGCACATGCGATTTCGCATGTGGGGGGTCAAGCGCCTTTCCAAGCGATTTTAGCATCACTTGGAAAAGTGCTTGACAACTTGGTCACACTATATAAATCCATGCAACCGGCATGGATTTATGTAGTGTGACCAAGTTAATAGTTAAAAAAAAAAACTAATGGTAAAAAATAAAAAAAAACATTATGCTCACCTTCCGATGGCCCCCGGTCTCCTTCTCCGGTCTCCCCGGTGGCTCGCGGTGGTGTAAAAGGAACTTCCATGACGTCATTTAGTCATGTGATCGGTCACGCGACCGCCGACATCAGCGGTCGGGTAACCTGTCACATAACTAAATGACGTCATGGAAGGTCCTTATACACTATCGCGAGCCACCGGGGAGCTAGAACGCATCATACAGGAGACCGGGGGACATCAGAAGGTGAGTATAATGTTTATTTTAATTTTAAATTCTTTTTTTTTTACAGGTACTATGGTACCCGGGTCTGGAGGAGAGTCTCCTCTTCTCCAGACCCGGATACCATCCGCACAGTGAATCGCTTAATATCCGCATGTGCACATATAGTCATGCGGATATTAAGCGATTCAATGCAAGTCAATGGCGGCAATTAAGCTGCGTGTTCGCAAAATTAATGGACATGCTGCGTATTTTTCTGCAATGATAATCCGCAGCGGAAATTTCCGCGGCATGTGCACAGCATATGCAGATTATCATTGGGGAACATTGCAGACCTTCTACCAAGCGTTTTTTAAGCGTTTTTGCGGCGGAATTGCCGCTGCAGAAACGCTTAAAAAACGCATAGTGGGCACACAGCCTAAAAGTTGAGGTAGTTGAGATATTGACAAGGTAGTGCAGCATTTTTTTAAAAAAAGTACTGAACGTTTGAAGGGATTGTCGCACAAAACATTACATTTCTCTGATAGATCATGTAAAACATGACACTTCTCATTTGCATTAATTAAAAAAAATGCTCATGTGTCTAGATATTGTTGTTAGATACTTGTCATGGTGCCCCTGCTGTTCTTCTGATTCTGATTGTAACGGCAATAACAATGGGTAAATTCACATATTTGTGAGATTAGCTTTGAGTGATGATACATTTAATCGTAGGAGAATCCTTTTGAAGTGATACTTTATACACTGACTAGTGCAAGAGCAATGTGTCTGATCAGCAATAATGGTGCCATTGGGGAGCGACACTACTCCAAACCAAATAGTTTTATAAGTAAAGTGACACATCTCTTCCCATAAATAAATTAAGAAAAAATTGTAAATCAAAGAGAAAAATGCAAGAAAAACTATTGGGGTCAGCAACTTTGTTCTTAAACAGAATTTGTTACCAGGATTTTGCTACCTAATCTAAGAGCAGCCAGTTGTAGAGACAGAGACCCTGATTCCAGTGATGTGTTACTTACTGGGATGCTTGATGTAGTTTTGATAAAATCACTGTTTTATCAACAGGAGATAATCACTAGAGGACTAGTAAACCAGCTACCATGTAGTCTTCCATATTCATGAGCTCTGTATAACTCTCACTACTGATTGGCAGGTTTCTGCTTATGCATAGTATACACAGAAATCTGCCAATCAGTGGTGTGGATGGATTATACAGAGCTCAGCATTCAGAGAACTGGTAGATCTGCAGCAGAGAAAACAGTGATTTTATCAAAATGATAGCAAGCAGCCCAGTAAGTGACACATCTCTGGAATTAGGGTCTCAGCACCTACATAACGCGGTTCTCAGATGGAGTAGCAAAAACCTGGTGATAGTTTCCATTTAAGGTAAAATCCACGGAAAATGCATGCTTTGACGGACTATAGAAATACGTCTGTAAATTACATCCGAGTGTCAGTGATTTCGGTGGCACTTAATCTTGCGTCTTGAATAACATACATCTGCTGCTGAATAGATTTGTGGGTTGTGGGCCATTATTATGATAGTCTCTGTCAGCACCAGCAAGCGAGCGGAGCGTGGATGGTAGGGGGGCATAGCCAAGTACAGCTATCAAGTTAATCCAAATTTTCGTGAAAAAGTGTCAAATATCAGGACAGAGATGAACTCCAGTCACAAATACATTTTTTATGGTGGCACAGTGCAGCTGAAAGACGCGGCAAATTCATTAAGAGGTGTATGCATAGCTTACTCCAGTACACACCTCATCAAGACTGGAGTACAGAACTCCAGCCTTGATGAATTAGGGCCATACACTTGAAACGTGTCTAAGACGATGCAAAAGATTATCTTGCACACAATATATACAGTATTTGAAAGTGACACAGTAAGGAACCTTATACAGCAAGGCATAAGTTCATTGACCACTACAGCACTCACCAGCTGATATGCCATTTTAAGCAATTGTAAAATAAGGGCAGTAGGGGCAGACATACCTGCCACATTAAAAGTGGGAATAACAATGAGACCTTATGTTAATTATTTTCTCTCATAAAAGAAATTGAATTATTCATGCAGGTGAAACGAGAGAAGAGAGAACGTTCAGGAACTGGATGAACTCACTGGGAGTTAATCCGCGAGTTAATCATTTGTACAGGTAAGATCTGTAGAGGACATAATGGCACCGTGCAGCACAGGCAACATCTGGGTGAATGTACCGACGGAAACATTTTAAAAAGTTTTTTTGGGGGGTTTCTAAAAAATGGAAAAATGTATAATGTGTCTAAAAATTATCACTAGATGACACCGCCATAGATCAGAAGTAGTATAGCAGTATAACGCCCTTGCCTTGTTTATGCCAGAGGTTGCGGTGGGTGAGAAAACAGACGTGAAGAACTACAGTTCCCACAATTCCTATGCCCTCTTAAGGACATTGCCTCTTTCTTCAGCTATCATTTGCAACCTTGCTATAGACATGCCATGCGTGCTCAGCTCAGCCGAGCATGCATTTGTTTTTATGGGCAGAGCTGAGGCAGCTTACCAGTCAGAGCTGGGAAGCCCTATCTAAATGTAACTATTACCCAGTCCTGCCAAAATTGGCATTTTTTCCAGCAATAATCTAATATGAATCATGGGCTTTACAATGGCATTTCAACAGACAACACATTAGTAATGGACTAATTTTACTGCACATTATTTTTAATGACTAGAAGAATCCCTAAATTACTAAGTAATTACTAAGATGTTGGCGGAGGTATTTTGATCTTTGTTCTTACTTCATCAATTAAACTGAATGTTAATTGGCATTTTCCCAGTGACCTTTCAGATGCCCTGATCATATTCCAGCTGTATGAGAAGATAAAGGTACCCGTGGATTGGAACAGAGTAAATAAACCACCCTACCCTAAGCTGGGAGAAAAAATGAAAAAGGTATCTTCCCTTACGTAATATACATGCCTGTTACACTGCTTGTATTCCTGGATGAATAAAGTTTACTACAAATAGGGTACAAAGTATTAATGAGTAACTAAACTTTACTTTTTTTTTTAATCTAAGGGGTAACATTTCTCCTTGTGGAGAGAGAAATGTTAAATCATATCAAGGTGAGGAGACTTTTAAAGCCGCAATGCTCCTCTGGGAAATATGCAAATTGTCTCTTCAGAGAGGAAGAGGACCAAATCTCTAGTGCCACCTACAGGAAGTAGCAATCCTAAAAGTCAATAGTGACCATTTAATGAGCCTTATCACATGACTTAGGATATAAGCTTGAACTAGAAACTCAATTTGCAGACACTGAGTTTCAGGGTGCTGCCCCTCGTCAGAGCAAAGTGTGAGTTCTAGTTTGGCTGGGTATCATTTCTCCTTGTGGAAAGAGACACTCTAGTGCCACCTGAAGGTGGCACTAGAGTTCTAGTCCTCTTCCTCTCTGAAGAGACAATTTACTTTTTTTTTAATAATTTTGTCCAGCAATGAAGATTATGAAACTCTGCGATTTACTTTATCAGGTGACTTCCCCAGTCTATTTGTCTGCTTTTTGCTGTACTGATATAGAATGTACTAATTTGGAGTACTGATGATGGCAGTGAAAGCGTCACCACCTTTGTGTGACGCTGAGTCACTTTTCACGGCTAGGCCGTGAGACGGGATAGTCAAGGAGTCTGAAGTCAAAGCCCGGAGGGTATGTCATAAACACAGGGAAGAGGCAAAGGCGTAGTCAGGTAACGTTCCAGAATACCAGGAGGAAAGCAGATCAGAGCAGAAGGGGTTAAACAGACGGATGGTCAGAACAAGGTCCAAGGTCAGGCAACAAGATTAATAAACAGAATTCATGGCACCGAGAGCAAACCACACACAAGCTGAATGTACGTCTGGCAGAGATCTGGGGGAAACAGCTCAGTTAAGTAGCCAGGCATTCAACTGGAATAATGAACACCTGAAGATAGCCAGTGCCTCACAGTCTCAGGTTGGACAGCCGAGCTATCAGTCACCACACTGACAGCTATTGCACGCCCCTGTACCAGATTGGATGGTCGAGCTGTCAATCACTGTACTGACAGCTCCAGCACGCCCCTGTACAAGATTGGACGTCTGAGCTGTCAGTAACTGCATCCCAAACACAATGAGGGCTGGAACCGTGACACTGTGTCTCACTAAGGGCTCATTCACACACATGTCAGTGATTTTTCTAGTACGCAAAAAATGGTCCGAGTTTCATCAGAGTATTCAATTAGCGTTTCATCAGTTTTTCAGTTTTTACCATAAAGTTTGGTCAAAGTTTCATCATCACCATAATAATTGTCATTTTTTCATATTTTTATAGCTTGAAAACTGTAACTACGCAGTGGACCTAGGGAAGAACAAGGCAAAATTTTCTCTCGTTGGCATTGCTGGACAGGACTTGCATGAGGGAAATCGAAAACTCACACTTGCTTTGCTCTGGCAGTTAATGAGAAGGTATAATAATTATTTTTTTGTGTTCCTTTGTGGGACAATATTGTTAAAAACTCTTGGCAAATTCGCAATGACAGCACAAGGTGTACAATGGCATGTAAAAGTTTAGGCACCCTTTGTCAAAATTACTGTTACCGTTTTTCTTCACACATACCTTTGATCTTTGTGGCCAAAAAGTTATATTTTAACCTAATCGGTCCACAGGACTTGTTTCCAAAATGCATCAGGCTTGTTTAGATGTTCTTTGCATGCTTCTGACACTGAATTTTGTGGCGAGGATGCAGGAGAGGTTTTCTTCTGATGTCTCTTCCATGGTGCAGATGTCTCTGAACAATCGAACAATGTACCACAACTCCAGAGTCTGCTAAATCGTTATGAAGGTCTTTTGCAGTCAAGCAGGGGTTCTGATTTGCCTCTCTAGCAATCCTACAAGCACCTCTCATTGAAATTTTGCTTGGTCTTCCAGACCTTATCTTGCCCTCCACTGTTCCTGTTAACTGCCATTTCTTAATTACATTTTGAACTGAGGAAAGGGCAACTTGAAAATGCTTTGCTATCTTCTTATAGCCTCCTCCTGCTTTGTGGTCCTCCACCATTTTCATTTTCAGAGTGCTAGGCAGCTGCTTAGAAGAACCCATGGCTGCAGTTTTTGACACAAGGTTAGAGGAGGCTTGGTTATTATAAAGCTGGGAAAATTGGATCACCTGGCCTTTCTTAACGATGATAGTGAACAAGCCATAACCCTAACAGGCTAATTAAGGTCTGAAACCTTGGTCAAAGTTATCCGAGTACATAAATCTCCAAGACTGCCAAAACTTTTGCATCGGCCCATTTTCCTTTTTGTAATTTTGTAAAATTTAAAAAAATGACTATATATATTTTTTTTTGCCTAAAATACAAATAAAATGTGTCATCTTTAACTTTAGGCCTTTTAGAGATCATTTCATTTTCAACTTGCTTAACTATCCACAATAACAGTAATTTTGACCAGGGGTGCCCAAACTTTTACATGCCACTGTACTTACACTTGGTAGAAATGATAAAATGCAAACACAAAACTAATACATGCCCACAAAGACAAAAACAACCACTGGTAGGTGAACCAGATATGTTGCAATGGACAAAGCTCTTGTTGCTCTAATGACCTGCTCACTTTTATAGGCTTTTTTATGCCTTGCTAATTTACACCTACTCTATAGGCAGACCTTGGTTTCTCTTCATTCCTATGAACATTTTGCTAGCTACTGCACTTGCATTTTATGGTTAGTTCCTTTATTGCCCATTGATGTATTGATGCGCCTGCCCATTGCGCTAATTCACTTTGCAGCATATCTGGTTCCCCAACCATTTGTTGCTGTTGTTTTTGTTGCTGTGTATTAGTTTTGCTGTTTTTATATAATAATTTTTGACTGTATTTTTCGTATACTTATAAAGTATCCTGATTTTATTCTTTCTGTGTCTTGCACATTGCTGATTGGTTTGGCCTTCTGTAGTTTTGTGCATAGTGATTCACTGCTTTACATGTCGCTGTGGGTAATAACATTTGTCTTTTTTACATACATCTCTGATGTATAGCCGCCATAACTAATGGCCTCTGTTATGCTGCCACTGTCTGTAACTGTATGAATATAGCACCGTCATCATCAGTTTTTTTCACACCAGAGAAAAGGCGCTGAAGGACTCGATGACTCAACGATAGTCATTTTGGAGAAGAAAACCGGGTCCTAGTCTGACAGATGTATAATAACTATGCATTAGAAATGTATAGTCACATTTAATGTCTGGGGTGGAGGGTGACTTTAAGATTAGGATTGAGGGGAGAAATCAGGCAGTGATTAAAATATATTTCATCAGATAGGAACGGGCACACTGACTGATAGGGAACCAGCAAAATAGACCATTTTGTAACAAGTTCTGTGTTAATAATCATGTCTATGGAAAATAACATCTTTATCTAAATATTACGGTATGTCCAAACAGTAGATTTGCATGTGGAAAATCCAGAGTTTTACAGCACCAGCAAAGTAGATGACATTTTGACCACTGTGGATTTCATTGTTGATAAGTCCTATCTTTAATCCTATATATTATGGTTCGATTATTATCATCTAAGCCTACTTATCTTGCAGATATACACTGAATATCCTGGAGGACATTGGAGGAGGACAGAAAGTTAACGATGACACAATTATTAGCTGGGTGAATGAAACACTCCAACAGGCTGGAAAGTCAACAACCATCTCTGGCTTCAAGGTAAAACTTACATACTGAACATTGGAGGCCACAATGGACATAAAATGTAGCATAGAAAAATCCATTTGAATTTTAAACAGTTAAAGGGAACTTGACAGCAGGATTTACTCTTAGGAGCCTTTAGGAACGCTTTATCAGCCTCCTAATACTGTTGGTGGCCTTTAAAGGGGCCCACCCGAGGATTCTCCTGTTCTCCTGTTGGCCAGTTCAAATCTGTCCATGAGTTATAGCTAAATGTTACTTATGTGTTCAAAAACAATAGTAAATCCTCCCTGCGTGCGGGTAACGGATTAGTCCTGGACCGATCCCAGTGCTACAACGTGCTGGGATCATGCCCAGTGTGTCGTGACTAACATGCTTGCATTTGCAAAGAGGAGAATTACTCAACATGCACTGCCTTTCCAAAAACCACCATGTCTGAAATATTAAGGTATCATATTATAAGTCCTATGCAAGGGTTTTCCACTAATTCAATACTGATAACCTATCCAAGAAATAGGTTATCAATATCAGTTCAGTGTGTGAGTGTAATGAGGCGACACCTGGCACCCCCACCAAAATCTCACTGGTGGGGTGGGAGCTCTGGTGAGGTAAGATTAAACTCTTCCATCATGCTGTTTAGTGGTCGCTGCCAGGTACTGCCGGGTACGCCATCACATTGTTTACATCAGACTGCTGCCGGAGCTCCAAGCACCTGATCAGTGTGGAAGCTGGGTGATAGCCGCCACCAATCCGATATTGATACGCTATCCAGTGGATAGGTCATCCACATCGGAGTAAAGGAAAACTCCTTTAACTGAATAGTGGCAGGAAGTACTTCCCGTCTTAGCGTGGGAGTACCCTAGAAGATGTCCTGCAGCATGTCTTCACACTATATTTACTGTTTTATGCTTTTGTAGCTTAAATCTCATATTCAGAATAAGGATTGACCTAAAAAGTAGCTCAGATCTTATCCATCAGCTTGAATTCTCCCATAGGTAATGTGATTACAGACGTATTCTGTTCCATATCAGTATAAATTCTGCTTACAGAGGAGCATTTTGGTTAATAAAAGTGTATATTTTATCAATCCATAAGACTATTGGCCTGTCTTCTAGGAAGAAACAAAAAAACACCCACGGTTCCTTTTGTAAAAGACATGCAATTCTGATGTCATACTCATGGCATTCAGTAGGCACATTGATAAATTTGTATTTTAAACAATCTTTTCACAATTTTAATGGTCGTCTTCCATCTGATAGCAGATGAAGTTATTGCATAATGTTTTTAATACATATATACATTATACATAGGACTGGCCCCATAAATTACTATTGTCTATGTATTACACATCAAATATATATATGTAATATTGATAACAAAATACACTTGTGGGAAAGTCACCCAACATGTTGCTAACTGTATTAATAATATGTATTTTCTATATTTAAACAGGATGGTAAAATCAGCAGCAGTATGCCAGTATTGGATTTAATTGATGCTATTCAGCCAGGATCCATTAACTATGACATTCTGAAAACAGAAGACCTACAGGATGACGAGAAACTCAATAATGCTAAGTAAGTAGGAACTGGATGTTTCACTACTCATATAATTGTTCCAATCATTTTCGGCCCATCGAGACGGTCTAGCTTTTCATATTATATAGCGTATATCCACGTGAGACTTATATGTTTCCACAGTGAAAAGAATGTAGCTGCTGAACAACAATAAATGATGACATTCTGCAGAATAAACTCACTCCACATCGCTGGTCAATTTAAATTGTGGATGTTTTCAGCAGCAAATGGATCAGATTATGGAAAATCTGCATATTGGTCTCACTTAGACTTGGTGATTCATGTCATTGATTTGTCACAGATTTGCAATGGAGATTTTGCACTGCAAATCCACAGCAATTTCCTGTACAATAAAAATAATAAAAGTTTTTCAAAATCCCATTCACATGTAGTGCAAAAAAAATGAAAGCATTGTGTGGATTTTAAATATTTCTTGTGCAAAATTTTCATTGCAGATTTCACCCTATTTAATGCTTAATACTGCAGTAGAGTAAAATCTGCAGCCAAATCCACAGCAAAATCTGCAAGCAGGATTCCGTCTGAAGATTTGCTGCAGATTTGTGATCAAATCCTCAGTGAAAATTTCCCATAATGTGTGAACTAGGGTGCTCATTGTAATAAATTTTTCTTGCAGCTCCCAGAAACATCTTTAAATTTTCAGTAAATGTCTTGTAGACCAAGGAATTTGTAAAGACAGATAGGAAGCTGTAAAGATGCAATATTTTCCCTTTCATCACTATAATGATAATTGCGTAAGGGGAAATTGTTTTATAGTCAACTCAGATAGCAGAGGCACATTTAGAAGATAACAGTCATAAAACTGTTTTAAAGGCCATATGCTGCCATTGCCACTGGATTTAACAGGTTATTGGTTTTTTTTCAATGCAGATATGCTATATCAATGGCAAGGAAGATTGGTGCAAGAGTTTATGCTTTGCCTGAAGACTTGGTGGAAGTGAAGCCAAAGATGGTCATGACAGTGTTTGCTTGTCTCATGGGGAGAGGACTTAAAGTTTAAAAAGCTAGCGACATGCGTAATATGCCTACATATGCCTTTTATAAACCAACCGCCTTTAAACTTAACCTACACTGAACAGTCCTTTCATTGAGTACATTTGTAAGAATTTACCAACAAGGTATCATTTGGTGACAATTATCACTTTCTATGCTGTTAGGTATACAAGCCTTCTGGTCGGAAAAGAACAGTAATGTATTTTTTTTTATTACTGATGGCAGAATCAATATTCATTTGTCATGAACTAATTAAAGATACAAATTCTTTTTTTTTTTCATGCCCAGCTTTGTTTTTGTCACATTTATTCTTTTTTTATTATTCACTATGAAGTTATAAACACATTGAAACTGGATGTCTAAAGTAAGTTAGAATACTACAAGCTACTAAAAGAATCATTTAGGGTACTAACAAACCATTCATATTATCTATCTTCCATGCACTATGTAATGTGTATCCGTTTTTATGACAACTTCATGACATCTTTTATATGTACCAAACATTTAAGTAGTGTAGGAAAGCCAGTTAGGACTATGTTAAAACCAAACACTGAAAGTCCGCATTACGTGCACCTGGTTAGCTATGTCTACAGCAAGACCCTGTATTCATTTTTAGTCAGTCAGCTGGGGAGGCTGAGCAGAGTGGGTTGTGTTGTGTTGGAGCTGCAGAGAGGCAAGCCAGAATCTCTCTGAGAGGAGACTGCACATGTCGTGCTTACCAAACTTCAAGTATCACTGGTTGCTATGGACAATAGCCATTTTGTGTGACCAAACTGGGACTAGCTCAGCTGCGTCTGAATCACCAGTGAATGTGAGCCCACTCAGCCTGAATTAGTACCTGAATTGCTATCTGGGTGAGACACCGTTATTGCTTTGCCTTAATTGGAAAAAGACTCTGATTTTTGTTATTACATATGTTCCAAGAAAAGGCTGTTTTCATTTAAACAGCTGTGCAAGTTTATGGAGTTTAATAAACCTCACACGGCTTTGACACAAGAATCCGTTGCTCATGTGCTTACCTGAGAGCATGAATCCATACAATTCTTGGAGAATGCGGGCACCGAACCCCAAAGAGCGCAGGTGATTACAGTGTAAAGATTGAATGTCTTGGGTAAAGGCTGCTACAGCATTGCAACACAGTCTGAAAGTTTGGAGGAGCTTGTTAAGCAATTGATCCTGATGCAGCAGCAGTAGAAGCACATACCGTAGCAGCAGTGAAGGTAATGGTGTGAGGCAAACAGTACGGGAGGCCTTGCAGAAAATGACTGTGTGTAACATCCCTGGCGGCGTGCTTGCATGGCTTACCACCTCTCACCATGCAAGACCGCAATCTTACCTATCAGGCCAGGCTGCACACTTTGCTCCAGTACCGGCTGTTTGTGTGTCTCTTGTCTGCTGGCTTAGGGTGGCGGCACTGTTACTTCTTGATTCTTAAAGCTACAGTGTGCGCAGTCCTAATGCGTCCTCAGCCTATTGCCGTGAGTCCACCCAGTAGGAGGGGCCTGAGCAACACTTTACATCTGTGTGTTTCTTGCAACTGATTTGCCAGGTCCTGTCCTGTATCTAGTCTGTTTCTGCCACCCTGGTGGCTGTATAACCAGGCCTGTTACCTGTACCTGTGACTTCTAGTCAGTTTATGCCACCCTGGGGGCTGAGTTCCCAGGCTCGTTCCTGTATCTTGTTCCTGGTTCAGATCCTGTCTGAACAGTGTCCTAGTTCGTTACCTGTTTGTCTCTATGTCTGTACCTTCCCCTTTTCCTGCAGTATCTGAACCTGCACCTAACTCCAACTCGTTGTCTCTGTACTTCTGTTTGTGAGATTTGTGTCCACTCGCTACTTCATTGCAAGTACCTTGTGTGTATCTGGTTCTGCTCGTTCTGTTTCCCTGCCTCTGTATCTAACTCCTGTGTTCCAGCTATCTTCTTGTGTTTTCCAATCTGTTCCATGTGAACAGAGCCCTGTCCTGTCTACCGCATCTGTGGGTTTTGCTTTGCTCTGCTTGTTCACCGCACCTGCGGTTTTGCTCTGCTTGTTCACCGCACCTGCGATTTTGCTCTGCTCTACTTGTTCACCGCATCTGCGGTTTTGCTCAGCTCTGCTTGTTCACCGCATCTGCGGGTTTTGCTTTGCTCTGCTTGTTTACCGCACCTGCGGTTTTGCTCTGCTCTGCTTGTTCACCGCATCTGCGGGTTTTGCTTTGCTCTGCTTGTTCACCGCACCTGCGGTTTTGCTCTGCTCTGCTTGTTCACTGCATCTGCGGGTTTTGCTCTGCTTTGCTTGTTCACCGCATCTGCGGGTTTTGCTCTGCTTTGCTTGTTCACCGTATCTGCGGGTTTTGCTTTGCTCTGCTTGTTTACCGCACCTGCGGGTTTTGCTCTGCTCCGCTTGTCTACCGCACTTGCGGGTTTTGCTTTGCTCTGCTTGTCTACCGCACCTGCGGGGTTTGCTCTGCTCTGCTTGTCTACCGCATCTGCAGCTCCGTTCCTGTATCCCAGTCTGTACTGGTCCCTATCCTGCCTACGTTCCTACCTGCCAGTACCCGCCTGTCTGCATGTCAGCCGTGCCTGCCTGTGCCCACCTGTCTGCATGACAGCCGTGCCTGCCAGTGCCCATCTGTCTGCATACCAGCTGTGCCTGTCAATATCCACCTGTCTGCATACCAGCTGTGCCTGTCAATATCCACCTGTCTGCATACCAGCCGTGCCTGCCAGTACCCACCTGTCAATATGCCAGTCTAACCTGCCTGTTCCTGCATTTCCCGGTGTGGGTCAACAGCTGTGACCGGGGTCTGACCTGGAGTAGCACCTGGTCCCTCTGCTCGGTTCCTCCCTGGTTCACGGAGTCGACTGAGCCGCCGTGCGACCTTGGTCGGACCGGGTTGATACTTAGTTACGCCCCTCCAGGCACTCCTCGGTTCATGGTCCAGTGGGATCTCTAATCACGCTCACGCCAGTCAGTCCGGGCGCGAGCGTAACAGTTTGCTCAGGCCATGGTCCCCGTTGAGCCCCACGGCCCTTCGCTCTCGGAGACATTTGAATTCTTGTCTGGCGAATACGTGCACCAAGGAAAAATTTTTTCTCAAGCTGAGGTCCAGGCGATTTACGCACCAGCCCAAATGGAGCTATCAGCACTCGTTCCTGCGGATCCACCACGTTACTATGGGGATCCAAAACAAAGCCGTGCGTTTGTGGAGCAATGTATGCTGCATTTCAAATTCTATGCTCACTATTTTCCCACTGATCGGGTGAAAGTAGCATTCATGATGTCCTACTTAACGGGTGATGCCTTGAATTGGATCACCCCCCTATGGGAAGCATGGGATCCTATCGTCTCTGACCTGCAGGCCTTCCTGGTGGCCTTTCTAATGGTCTTCGACGACCCTAACCCTGAGGCTTCTGCTAAAGCTTCCCTTCCCAGTAACCTGGAGCAGCCCTGATGGGTAATGTGTGTAGGTAGCCTACCAGTTCTCCAGCTGAAGAGACTGTTGCCCACACAGAATCAACACAGGATGACAATGCTCTACAGAATACTTCCCTTCCCAACCTCAAGAGGCAGTCCAGACGTGTAAGGCGTAGAGGTAAACCGTCACGCCAGGTTCTGTCCTCCCAAAGACCTTCTGTTCCCCAGCCTGTAGAGGCAGATTTCCGCACAGAATCCATGAAGGATGACTATGTTCGTCAGGCAAAGCAGAGGCCAGAACTCAGTCACAAAATCGGATTGCGGTCCCGCTGCGGTTGTTTGGGACCCCCTGACGGTCTTTGTCCAGCGAAGGTTGGAGAATCCCAAGACATTAGGCCTGTGGGAGAGGCTGCCCTTGGCATTAGTGTTTCCTCTCCACAGATGACCGTGACTGTCTCCGTGGCAAGTGAAGGCCTCGGATTAACCGGAAGTTTCGGGCTTAAAGCCTTGAAGAGTCGGTGTTTGATTCCCGTCCGACAACTCCAGAAGCCGGTTTGGGCATTGTCAGTGGAAGGACGAGCCCTTCTCAGAAACAGTCAAAATATGTCTGTACAAATTAAGCTCCAGATTGAAGCATTACACACGAAGAAGTTCACATTCCAGGTGCTGTCTGGTTTACCCTCAGGTCATCCAGAGCCGAGAGATCTAGTGCCCGCTCAGGTCTGGAGATCCTGCATGGTGTTTCCTGGGGACTGCTGAGGTGCAAGGGGTGTCCAGTCCCCATATCTTCAGGACAGTCAGCAGTTTCTTCTTCATCTTCACCAGATCTGCTAGTCGCTGACTCGCTGTGTGCTGAAGTCTCCGAAGGAAGGGAAGCGGAGGCATTGTTCCTACACGGTCTCGATGATTCTACCAATGATCTGGCTTTAGGCACCGCCCCGCCTCGCAGACGTGTCATCTCAGAAACCAGACTGAAGTTGGTCCCTAAGCAAGGATTCTCCATCTCTAACAAATCTGGTAATAAGTCCATCAAGGCAGTGGCTACCTTCAAGTCTCTGCACCCCTCCAACCAGGCGGAGGACCTCCAGTTGCCTCCTGAATCCTCTGGGGTGCTTTCTCATAACAAATGGAAAGAGACTTTTCTGCACCCTGTACCTGGTACTTGGCCCACTTCATCCAGTAAGCTTGGCAAAGTGTACATCAAAGCGGATGTTACTCCCGAGTCTCTGCACCCCTCCTACCCAGTGGATGACCTCCAGTTGCCTCCTGAATCCTCCGGGGTACTACCTGATAACAAATGGAAAGAGACTTTTCTGCACCCTGAACCTGGTACTTCGCCCACTTCATCCAGTAAGCTTGGCAAAGTGTACATCAAGGCGGTGGTTACCCCCGAGTCTCTGCACCCCTCCAACCCGGTGGAGGACCTACAGTTGCCTCCTGAATCCTTTGGGGTACTACCTGATAACAAATGGAGAGAGACTTTTCTGCACCCTGTACCTGGTACTTTGCCCATTTCATCCAGTAAGCTTGGCAAAGTGTACATCAAAGCGGATGTTACTCCCGAGTCTCTGCACCCCTCCTACCCAGTGGATGACCTCCAGTTGCCTCCTGAATCCTCCGGGGTACTACCTGATAACAAATGGAAAGAGACTTTTCTGCACCCTGAACCTGGTACTTCGCCCACTTCATCCAGTAAGCTTGGCAAAGTGTACATCAAGGCGGTGGTTACTCCCGAGTCTCTGCACCCCTCCTACCCGGTGGAGGATCTCCAGTTGTCCCGTGAATTCTTTGGGGTGCTACCCGATATTAACAAATGGAGAGAGACTTTCCTGTGTCCTGTCCCTGGTACTTCACTCACTTCATCTGTTGCTGAGGATGGCTCGATGGGAGGAAGCATCCTAGTCACCAAGATGGTGAGACTAGTTTCGCTCCCTCTAGTGGACAGAAGAGGTAATTTTCTTGAAGAGAAGGATCGGCCTCCAAATTCTCTGCAGAAAATCCTTGCTGGCTTGAAGAAGAGGGGGCGTAAAGGGGGGGGGGGGTACTGTAACATCCCTGGCGGCGTGCTTGCATGGCTTACCACCTCTCACCATGCAAGACCGCAATCTTACCTATCAGGCCAGGCTGCACAGTTTGCTTCAGTACCTGCTGTTTGTGTGTTTCTTGTCTGCTGGCTTAGGGTGGCGGCGCTGTTACTTCTTGATTCTTAAAGCTACAGTGTGCGCAGTCCTAATGCGTCCCCAGCCAATTGCTGTGAGTCACTGGATACTTAAACCCCCTCCACCCAGTAGGAGGGGCCAGAGCAACACTTTCCATCTGTGTGTTTCTTACAACTGAGTTGCCAGGTCCTGTCCTGTATCTAGTCTGTTTCTGCCACCCTGGGGGCTGTATACCCAGGCCTGTTACCTGTACCTGTGACTTCTAGTCAGTTTCCGCCACTCTGGGGGCTGAGTTCCCAGGCTCATTCCTGTATCTTGTTCCTGGTTCAGATCTTGTCTGAACAGTGTCCTAGTTCGTTACCTGTTTGTCTCTATGTCTGTACCTTCCCCTTTTCCTGCAGTATCTGAACCTGCACCTAACTCCAACTCGTTGTCTCTGTACATCTGTTTGTGAGTTTTGTGTCCACTCGCTACTTCATTGCAAGTACCTTGTGTGTATCTGGTTCTGCTCGTTCTGTTTCCCTGCCTCTGTATCTAACTCCTGTGTTCCAGCTATCTTCTTGTGTTTTCCAGTCTGTTCCATGTGAACAGAGCCCTGTCCTATCTACCGCATCTGCGGGTTTTGCTTTGCTCTGCTTGTTCACCGCACCTGCGGTTTTGCTCTGCTCTGCTTGTTCACCGCACCTGCGATTTTGCTCTGCTCTGCTTGTTCACCACATCTGCGGGTTTTGCTCTGCTTTGCTTGTTCACCGCATCTGCGGTTTTGCTCTGCTCTGCTTGTTCACCGCATCTGCGAGTTTTGCTCTGCACTGCTTGGTTACCGCACCTGCGGCTTTGCTCTGCTCTGCTTGTTCACCGCACCTGCGGGTTTTGCTCTGCTCCGCTTGTCTACCGCACTTGCAGTTTTGCATTGCCCTGCTTGTCTACCGAACCTGCGGGTTTTGCTCTGCTCTGCTTGTCTACCGCACCTGCGGCTCCGTTCTTGTATCCCAGTCTCTACTGGTCCCTATCCTGCCTACGTTCCTACCTGCCAGTACCCGCCTGTCTACATGTCAGCCGTGCCTGCCTGTGCCCACCTGTCTGCATGCCAGCCGTGCCTGCCAGTACCCACCTGTCAATATGCCAGTCTAACCTGCCTGTTCCCGCATTCCCCGGTGTGGGTCAACAGCTGTGACCGGGGTCTGACCTGGAGTAGCACCTGGTCCCTCAGCTCGATTCCTCCCTGGTTCACGGAGTCGACTGAGCCGCCATGCGACCTTGGTCGGACCGGGTTAATACTTAGTTACGCCCCTCCAGGCACTCATCGGTTCATGGTCCAGTGGGATCACTAATCACGCTCACGCCAGTCAGTCCGGGCGCGAGTGTAACACTGTGGAAGAAAACATTGTGGAAGAAGGCTTTCCTGACTGTCTTTGAGAGGGTGGCAAACAAAGAGAAACTGCCCCCTGACAAAAGGCAGAGATCCTCGCTCCGTGCCTTACTGGGGTACAGCAGAAAGCGTACTATGATCTTGTTGTGCAGGATGCCAAGGAGTATGGCAAGCTGACGGTGGAGATTATAGCTTGTTTGAGCATCACCTTGGCAGTCAGGGCACAATGGGCATACCTCTGGTGCTACCAAAGGGACAAGTCTCCCAGGTCCCAAATGTTTGTCTCAAATGTTGGACTTGGTACAAAAATTGCTGCAGCCTGAGACCTGCTCTCTGGCACAGATGGTGGAAAGAGTGGTGGTAGCATGATGTATCCACTCCCTACCTAAATCTCAGCATACCTGGATTGCCCAAGGAGATCTGTGGCACCCCAGGGTTCTGGTTACCACAGTAATAGCAATATTACGTCTGTGAGCAGGTGGGAGGTCTCCTGGTCAGGAACCCTAAGCATGCCACACCTCCTGCCCAGTCCTGGGAGGGGAAGAACTTCCCCTATATAAACTGGGTCTGAGGTGGGGTTAAAAAAAAAAAAGAAGAGAAGAAGAGGAGTCCCAGACAGAGACACAGTCTGGTCGGGAGTGGAGCAGATGCAGGGAGAGCAAGATCAGGAGCTCTGTGGGAGCAGTGATAAAAGGGGTCCAGGACTGGAAGCTGTAGAGCTCGTCCTGACTGAAGAGATCTCACCGGACATGGAGTCCGAGGCTGTGGGGACTGTTCCATACCCAGCAGCAGAAACCGTCCGGCAGGGGATTTCAGGTCCTCTGGCCAAGAAACCCGAAGGCACGGTCACACGCAAGGGACCAGCACCGCCGTCGTGGAGCGGAGGCTACCAGAAGGCCCCGAGTCACCGGCCATACGGGTGAGCATCACACGGTACACTCAGGGACGTGGGCTACTTTTACCCGCTTCTAGCAAGGTAGCCAGGAAGAGTACAATTAGTTGGGGAGGCCTACAACTCCGCCTGGCCGGGGGAGATCCTATCTGCTCACGGACTGACCAGGCCCCGATCGCTAGCCAGTACTCCCGGGAGGGTCTACCTTTGCCACCAGTAAAGACCCTGAACTACACCGCACCGTCTCTGAGTGGTTCCTGGTGCCTGCGTGCAATTCTGCTATCCCCATCATCCACGTCTGCTGCCCTGAGGCCATACCCCTCCCGTTGGGGGTTATACTACCCACGCTGCACAACTGTACCACCGGCCTCAGCGGTCTGCCCTGCAGCGGCGGCTTCATAACCGCATTCAACGGGTGGTGTAGTCGAACACTATAACATCTTCTGCTAAATTCCGCCACTTAGTTTGACACCCTGGGCACGGACCGGGTCACCGCCACGAGGACTACTAACCCCGACAGATCCGGCTCCGGGTATTCCCCGCGTGCGCAACGCTACACAACACAGGCCCAGGGGGCGCGTCAACTTTGGCGTAGTCGGTAGGATCTCGTGCCCGCAACCACCGGGTACTGCGTGCCTGAAAAAGACTGTTAAACTTACCTGTGGTGAAGATTCCCGCCATCCGACGCCATCTTTTGCCTTCTTCCCGCCAACCGTGGAGTTTTCCCGCCATCCGACGCCATCTTTTGCCTTCTTCCCGCCATCCGTGGAGTTTTCCCGCCATTGGACGCCATCTCGAGGACGCCGCGCGAGAAGAAGAGGGGCGTGGACTCCGAAAGCGCGCGAGAACTGAAGCCCCGCCTCACGTCCGGACGTTGCGTAAGGTCCTGGAAGGAGCCCAGCAGACGCCGACGTCACAGGAGCGCGACGGAAGGTCCTCAACCCTGACGATCCACTGCGGAGCCGCGGCCTACGGAAGAGGATCATCGCAAGGTAGGCCACGGTCCACTAGGGGGGAGGAGGATGTCGGATACGGAGGAGAGCTTCACTGCTACAGCCACCGCCAGCACCACCGCTGCTGCGGTCATGCCTTTCACCATGCCCTACATCCCGGGGGCAGCCTGGCTACCCCAGTACTCAGGGGAGTCCCATACCCTAAATGACTTCAGAGAAAGGCTGGATAGCCTCTTCCAGGTGAACCCCCTCACAGAAGAGCAAAAAGTGAGCATCCTGGTGGCTCAATTAACAGGGGCAGCCCAAAGGGAGGTAAAGTCCTGGCCACTTGGGAGGAGGAGGACTGTCGCAGAGATACTAGCCCGGCTGAAGGACACCTTTGATACCCGTACCTCAGCCGAGATCAAGCTTAGATTCTACGGGTGCAAGCAGCGAGCACATGAGAATATAAGGGACTATGCACTAAACCTACAAGAGGCCCTGAGAGCCATTAAGCAGGCCGACCCTGACGGCGTGGGAAACGAAGACAAGTTGTTGACTGAACAATATATAGAGGGTCTACATTGCAATGCCCACCGAACCCAGTTGCGAGCAATGGCCTTACAGGACCCTCATCTGGACTTTGCACAGTTCAAGGACAGAGCCATCCGGGTGCTCCGAGAACCGGCACCAGGTGGCGCTGTGACCCACAAACGCCCTGCTACCATTTACCACCAGGAGATGGCGCCCTTGTCGGCAGGGCCTGTGGGAGCTGATGCGCAGGCTTTAAACAATGACCCGGCTACAGACCTGCACCGTCAGGTACAAGAGCTAACTAGAAGCGTTGCCGCGCTAACCCGAACTGTGCAGTCTTTACAGGTTTCTACTCCAGGGAAGATCCAGCTGGCATCCGGACCAGAGGATATCCCGTGGCGCCGACCAAGGAGGACCCCACCGGCCAGAGGAAGACCCAGCGACCGATACAACGAGGACGGACAACCCATCTGCCGCCGCTGCAATCAACCCGGACATATGGCAAGGTACTGGCACAACCTGGGGTAGAGGGCCAACCCCTAGGAATAAGATCACCAGGCCCATCGAACTGGCGTGACAAATACGTGGGAGGACGTCCAGTCTTGCCTGTAGTACTGGATGGCATTCCTATGAGTGCCCTACTTGACACCAGGTCACAGGTCACCACCATCCCGTACGTGCTCTTCAAGCAGTACTGGAATGACTCGGATATAACCCGCTACCCAGACGACGACTTGAGTATCATCGCCAGCAATGGTCAGCCCGTGCCACAGATCGGATTTAAAGAGATGACCATTAAAATCGGTAAAGTCGAACTGGCAGCACAGGGACTGATCATTGTAGACATTGACAAGCGCGAGAGTCACCCAAAGATAACTCTAGGAACTAATGTGATTGAAAATTGTCTTGCAGAGGTGATTCTCATTTTACAGCAGGTTGCCAAGAACGCCAGCTCCGGCCAGCAGCGAGTGCTCCAAAAAGAGATCCGGGCACTGATGCGACGGCAACAGGTGGAACTCTCCGGTGGTGAGATTGGTAGCGTGAGAATGTGTGACCCTTTCCCTATTGCCATGCCCCCGAAAAGTGAAATGATGATTTGGTGCCGGGCAGCTATTGGTCTGAGAGGTAGAGATTACCAGGCAATGGTAGAACCAGTCTACTCAGATAGTAGGCCCACCATTTTGACGGCACGGGGGGTAGTTGATGTACGCCATGGGAGGGTGCCCGTTCGCATAATAAATATCGGGAAGAGGGAAGTGTACCTGCCCCGGTATGCTACGCTAGCCAAATTGTATACCATCAACCAAAATTCTGTACAGTCCGTGGAACCCTTGCCTCCATCTCATCCAGAGGAAGGTAACGGCTCTAAGCAACAAATGGAGGACTGGTGTCAGCAACTGCATTTGGGTACTGACTCCACACCTGCTCACCAAAAGCAGGGAGTCTACCGGGTGATCCAGGAATACGAGAGAGTGTTCAGTAAACACCCGCTGGACTTCGGGCGAGTAAAGGGAGTGGAACATCACATCCCCACGGGAGACCATCCTCCCATAAAAGAGAGGTATCGGCCCGTACCCCCTGCACACTACCAACATGCCAAGGGGATGCTTAGAGACATGAAGGAGGCTGGGGTAATCAGGGATAGCTGTAGCCCCTGGGCAGCTCCACTAGTCTTGGTTAAAAAAAAAGACAACACCATGAGAATGTGTGTAGATTACCGGAAAATCAACCGTATCACACACAAAGATGCGTACCCCTTACCAAGGATAGAGGAGTCTTTGGCTGCTTTAAAATCTGCTAACTTCTTCTCCACTTTGGATCTCACTAGCGGGTACTGGCAGGTTCCTGTCGCAGAGGCGGACCGGGAGAAGACCGCATTCACTACCCCGATGGGACTTAGCGAGTTTACCTGCATGCCGTTCGGACTCTGCAACGCACCAGGAACCTTCCAACGATTGATGGAATGCTGTCTGGGACACCGGAACTTTGAGACGGTCCTGCTGTACCTGGACGATGTTATAGTTTATTCCAAAACCTACGAGGACCACCTGAAACACCTGGCGGAAGTGTTCGAAGCCCTGGCAAACTACGGTCTGAAGGTGAAACCGTCGAAGTGTCACCTGCTAAAACCAAAAGTGCAGTACCTGGGACACGTGGTGAGTGCTGACGGAGTGGCTCCTGACCCTGATAAGATCACCGCGATTAAGGAATGGCCAAGACCCTCCAGCGTAAAGGAAGTGCGGCAGTTCCTCGGGTTGGTAGGCTACTACCGAATATTCATTCCCGGTTTCACCAAAAAGGCAGCTCCTATGCAGGACCTCCTGATAGGCCAGTCCAGGAAGGTCAAGAACCAGAAGCCGCCCTTCAGATGGGAGAAGCTGGAAGAAGAGTCCTTCCGCCAGCTGAAGATGGCCCTCACGGGGGATGAAATCCTGGCGTACCCTGATTACAGCCAGCCCTTTATCCTCTACACCGACGCAAGTAACATCGGGCTAGGAGCCGTACTGTCCCAGATCCAGCAGGGGAGAGAACGGGTAATTGCTTACGCCAGCCGAAAACTGCGATCCACCGAAAGAAACCCTGAGAATTACAGCTCATTCAAGCTAGTGTTCCTGGCGGTAGTGTGGGCAGTCACCGAACGTTTTAAGCACTACCTCGCCTCTTCGCGGTTCACCGTGTACACGGATAACAACCCGTTGACACACCTGGACACTGCAAGACTCGGTGCCCTGGAGCAGAGATGGATGGCCCGCCTGTCCAACTATGAGTTCACGATCAAATACCGGGCAGGACGCTCCAATACCAACGCGGATGCCTTGTCCAGAATGCCAAACCTACCGGACGTAGGGGAAGATCCAGAGGAACTGGAAGAAGTTGAACTCCCCTCGTTTCACCGTCATGGGACTACCCAGTATTCCCACCGTGTAAGGGGTAAGCAATCCGCTACGTTCAACCCCTTACCTCATTACAACTGGGCGGAAACACAAGACAGTGACCCCGCCGTCCGACTAGTGAAGGAGATGCTGACTCGGCCAGATGCCCGCCTTGACCCAGACGCTCCGGAGGAGACCAAGCAACTGTGGGCTGAGAAGAGTCGACTGTTTCTTTACAAGGGGAAGTTGTGCCGCAGAATGGTTAACTCCCGGACGCATGAACTGATCTGGCAAGTAGTGGTGCCAAGAAGAGACGCGGCTATGGTACTGGAGGCATACCACGACGGAGCTGGGCACTTCGGATGGAAGAAGCTGGAGTTCC
Source organism: Phyllobates terribilis (assembly GCF_046119375.1). Taxonomy (NCBI): domain Eukaryota; kingdom Metazoa; phylum Chordata; class Amphibia; order Anura; family Dendrobatidae; genus Phyllobates; species Phyllobates terribilis. Next base: position 211,949,389 of record NW_027362762.1, read on the forward strand.
TGCTGCGCGGGCGGTTCCACTGGGTAGGCATGAGAGGGACCATCGAGAGGTGGTGCAGAGACTGTGGCCCATGCAACCTAAGAAGGAAGGACCGTGCCAGCCAGAAGACTCCCCTGCAGTCCATCGTCACCAGGCAGCCGTTGGAACTGGTAGCCTTGGACCATGTAAAATTGACCCCCAGCAGAAGTGGCTACGTCTATGCGTTAACCATCGTGGATCACTACTCCCGGTTCTTGGTTGTAGTCCCCGTCAAGGACTTAACGACTCAAACAGCAGCTAGAGCCTTCCAGCAGCACTTCTGTCGTCCACACGGATACCCAGAGCAGGTGCTGACGGACCAAGGACCTGCCTTTGAAGCGGAAGTCTTCCAGGAGTTCTGCACTCTGTATGGCTGCCGGAAGATAAGAACAACACCCTATCATCCGCAAACCAATGGACTTTGCGAGAAGATGAACCAGGTGGTGATAGACCTTCTGAAAACATTGCCCCTGGAAGAACGCAGTCTGTGGCCTGAGAAACTGCCTGATCTGGTGGACCTATACAACCACATCCCTGTAGGTTCTACCAACTGTACTCCGGCTTACCTAATGAGAGCAAGACCTGGTAAGCTGCCTGTTGATCTGGATATGGGAGTCCTGACACCCGAGGACACTTCACCAGAAGCAGACTGGGACACAGAGAGGCAGCAGCAGTACCGGAAAGTACAGGAGAGCGTTGAGCGAAGTCTCCGTCAAGCAAGAGAAAGACAGGAGAAGACTTACAACCAGTGTGCTCCCGCTGTTCCCCTGGTACCTGGAGAGCAGGTCTTGAAGAGGAAAAGACGGCTCCACAAGTTGGACGACCAGTGGGAGAAGGACCCGTACACCGTACTGCCATCAAGCCATGAAAACCCAAAAATCTGCACAATCAGTAAGGATGGAGGAGAAACCACAGCCATTGTCTCCCGAGATCACCTGAAGAAGTGTCCCGAGCAGCTACGAAACCCTGAAGAAGATCAAGAAAACCCTCGACCCGCAGAGGAAAGGGAAGAGATGGTCAGTACTGTACTCGGAGACTTCCCTCGGTCTTGGACACAGGTAAATGGCGCTGTTGTGGTACCCGTCCTCACCTTCCTCCAGCCAGCATCCCAAGTGCCTACGGAAAAACAGGTAGAGCTGGAAGAGCAGCCGGTCCAGGAGGCAGAAGACCCCACACAAGCAGACCAGGAGAATCGACCCTCTGCTTATAGTGAGCCTGCCATGCCCCTAGTGAGCCAAAGAGTCCGTAGACAGCTGCCCAGCTTACCTTTGACAGCTCCTACACCCTGTAGCTCAGGACCGGTCAGTAAGCTCCGTAGGTCTACTAGGGCCAATAGAGGCCAGTTGCCCGTACGTTGGAGGATCTAAAGTGTTCAGACTGTCTTATTGGTATTTACCTGTTTACTGTTGCTTGTAAATAATTATGTTTTTCCAGTTATTTTATAGGTGTCTTTTGTGGATTAACCGGAACCCTGTTGTATATATGTTTGGAGCGTAACCCAGGAACGGACTATAGACTGTTAAAGACTCGGGGCAGGACAGACCCCTACCTGGTTACGGCTCCCCGTTCTTTGGTGAAATGGACACCCTTTTTGCTTCAAAAATTGCACCCGGTTGCGGACACTCCGTGACCACCCTAACGTGTTTTTCCTTATTGTATTGTTCCTGTTTATACCCTGTTATGTTTTCAAAAATATGTTTAGTCCCGGAGTACTAAATTTTACTAGGGGGGAATGTGGCACCCCAGGGTTCTGGTTACCACAGTAATAGCAATATTACGTCTGTGAGCAGGTGGGAGGTCTCCTGGTCAGGAACCCTAAGCATGCCACACCTCCTGCCCAGTCCTGGGAGGGGAAGAACTTCCCCTATATAAACTGGGGCTGAGGTGGGGTTAAAAAAAAAAAAGAAGAGAAGAAGAGGAGTCCCAGACAGAGACACAGTCTGGTCGGGAGTGGAGCAGATGCAGGGAGAGCAAGATCAGGAGCTCTGTGGGAGCAGTGATAAAAGGGGTCCAGGACTGGAAGCTGTAGAGCTCGTCCTGACTGAAGAGATCTCACCGGACACGGAGTCCGAGGCTGTGGGGACTGTTCCATACCCAGCAGCAGAAACCGTCCGGCAGGGGATTTCAGGTCCTCTGGCCAAGAAACCCGAAGGCACGGTCACACGCAAGGGACCAGCACCGCCGTCGTGGAGCGGAGGCTACCAGAAGGCCCCGAGTCACCGGCCATACGGGTGAGCACCACACGGTACACTCAGGGACGTGGGCTACTTTTACCCGCTTCTAGCAAGGTAGCCAGGAAGAGTACAATTAGTTGGGGAGGCCTACAACTCCGCCTGGCCGGGGGAGATCCTATCTGCTCACGGACTGACCAGGCCCCGATCGCTAGCCAGTACTCCCGGGAGGGTCTACCTTTGCCACCAGTAAAGACCCTGAACTACACCGCACCGTCTCTGAGTGGTTCCTGGTGCCTGCGTGCAATTCTGCTATCCCCATCATCCACGTCTGCTGCCCTGAGGCCATACCCCTCCCGTTGGGGGTTATACTACCCACGCTGCACAACTGTACCACCGGCCTCAGCGGTCTGCCCTGCAGCGGCGGCTTCATAACCGCATTCAACGGGTGGCGTAGTCGAACACTATAACATCTTCTGCTAAATTCCGCCACTTAGTTTGACACCCTGGGCACGGACCGGGTCACCGCCACGAGGACTACTAACCCCGACAGATCCGGCTCCGGGTATTCCCTGCGTGCGCAACGCTACACAACACAGGCCCAGGGGGCGCGTCAGATCCACAGAATGCAGATGACCTTGTGAGCCTTGTGGAAATATATTTGGCTGAGGAGAACTCCCTGAGCAGTCAAGTAGGTCACCTTTCTGGGATCCGCAAAAGAAGGGGCCCAAGACCACATCTGAGGAGCATCCAAGGACCCAGGAGGGTCAGAGCCGGGTTCAAGGGGTACATCTCGTACCATTGTCTGTTGGAGGTGTCATGCCCCCAGTCATATAATGTCATGCTAGGTATGGGAAGAACCCAGCGTATGACGACGGGAAAAGGGGGTAAGCTCAACATCTAGGGAATGGGGGAGTGGAGACCCCTAAGCAGATCTAACAACACCCTGACTCCCCTATCATCCCTAAATAGGTTGTCTCTGTTATAGTGGAGCATCGACTGTAAAACACAGCAGGCTCCTGCACATCTACTGTGCGCACACCATAACTGGGATGTACAATTATGGTAGTTTACGTCAAAGGGCTTCTTTGGTTAAAACACACCGATCCATGGGATCTACAGGATAGGTGATAATGTATTGATCATTTGAGTCCGACCATTGGAAACTGCACCGATCGGAAGAATGGGGAACTTTTATCCCTGACATGACACTTTTATCCCCATTTTAAAATGGAGAGGCAGGTGGGATGTCTGACCGCAGCTCCATTCATTCTCTTTGGGGTTTCCAGAAGAAAAGAAGCGCAGCACTCGCAGCCATTGAGTGAATGAATGGATCAGTAGTCAAGTCGCACATGCCACACCAGTCTAATGGAGGTAAAAGCTCCACATTCTGCCGATCAGTGCGGGTCCCAGCAGTCAGAACCCCACCAATCAATAATTTATCACTTATCCTGTGGAGAGGTGATTACTTGTTTTCACCGGATAACCCCTGTAAGTGCATCTTGTTCCAAGCATTTAATCACTAATGGAAATAAAGAATCTTCTCCTAATTAATATCAGAGAGAACAAATGACCGCCAATCGCAACACAATCCACTATACCAAGACCAATAATACCACATTCAAGGGAGAAATACCGCCACACCAGGACTGGACTACATATTACCACCATATAGTGACAGAATAATACCACATACTGTACAAAGGAGAAATACCGCCACACCATGACCAGAACACAGAGTGATTGAATAATACTACATATAAGGGAGAAATACCACCACACCATGACTGGCCTACATATAACCAACACATAGTGACTGAATAATACCACATATTGCACAAGGGAGAAATACAGCCACACCATGACAGGGCCACATATTACTACCACAAAGTGACCAAATAATACCACATACAAGGGACAAACACCATCACACCATGACCAGATCACATGATGACCGAATAATACCACATACAGGGATAAATACCGCCACACCATGACCGGACCACATATTACAACACAGTGACCGAATATTACAATGCTGTTCATTAATAAAAACCACAATACTAACAACAGTGTTATTACCACCAGTTACATTATACACTTGAGCTCTCTATATAGTGTAAGTGTACAGGTAATACACAGATCACCAATGGCATTATACACAGAAGCTCTGTATATAGTGTATAGTGTACAGCTAATATAGTGATCACCAGTGACATTATACACAGGAGCTCTGTATATAGTGTATAGTGAACAAGTAATACAGGGATCACTGGTGACATTATACACAGGAGCTCTGTATATAGTGTCAGTGTAAAGGTAATACAGGGATTATCAGTGACATTATACACAGGAGCTCTTTATATAGTATATAGTGTAAGTGTACAGGTAACACACTGATTCACTGTAGCACCGGTGTACCTGCATGATCCCCATTCTCCTCTCCCCCTGGCTGGAATGCTGGCTTACTCACTGCCCCGACCCTCGGCCTGTGCCTCCTCCTGCTGCGGTCTCCCGGGATCTGCACATGCCTGGCATATCCACAGGCACTGCGCTTAGGGTGCGCGTTCTCCTGTTCTCTTAAAGAGACAGCGCATACCATCCTAAAGTGTCCCCAGCCAATGGCTGGAAGACACTTATTATGTAAGTCACCTCCACCTGTTGGGAGGTGTCAGAGCAAATTGTTCACTCTACTTGTTTGCATGCTTGCTAGTTCTCAGGTCCCCTGTTATGGTATACCAGTCTGTACCTGCCTTCATCTTCTGTGCCTTCCTGTTTACCAGCCGTACCTGTCAGCACCTGCAGTGCCTGCCTGTTTACCAGCCGTACCTGCCGTGCCTGCCTGTATACCAGCCATACCTGCCAGTACCTGCCGTGCCTGCCTGTATACCAGCCATGTCTGCCAGCACCTGCTGTTCCTATATACCTGCCGTACCTGTCTGTACCAGCCGAACCTTCCTATTCCGTATGTTCGAGGTCTGTCCTGGAGTAGCAGGGGCTCTAGCGAAGAGTCAGGTGTTCGCCTAGTCATGCCCTTTCAGGCTCTTCTCGGTCCATGACACACAGTGGTTTCACTACCACGTACGTTACACTTACCAGTGACATCTCTAGGGGAAGTCCTTCATCTTCGCTTTTCTTCTTCATCTAGCACAGACTGCCATCACTTCTTCCAGCCAGGACTCGTCTCTGCAGAAAACAACACACAGTTATCAATAGCTGATCGCTTCCAGAGCACATTCCCCACTTATTACTCGACTTATACACAATGCCAGATGAAGAAAAAAAGCGACATAGTGCCGCCCTGCACAGTAACAGAACCTCCCTTTTTTGCTCCCCCCATGGACTACAGTATTCTAAAAAGTAAATTATAATACAGCAAAAATAATGTCCCCTAATTGGTCCCTACAGTAATTACAGTACAGACCAAAAGTTTGGACACACCTTCTCATTTTAAGATTTTTCTGTATTTTCATGACTATGAAAATTGTACATTCACACTGAAGGCATCAAAACTATGAATTAACACATGTGGAATTATATACTTAACAAAAAGGTGTGAAATGACTGAAAATATGTCTTAGATTCTAGGTTCTTCAAAGTAGCCACCTTTTGCTTTGATGACTGCTTTGCACACTCTTGGCATTCTCTTGATGAGCTTCAAGAGGTGGTCACCGGAAATGGTTTTCACTTCACAGGTGTGCCCTGTCAGGTTTAATAAGTGGGATTTCTTGCCTTATAAATGGGGTTGGGACCATCAGTTGTGTTGTGCAGAAGTCTGGTGGATACACAGCTGATAGTCCTACTGAATAGACTGTTAGAATTTGTATTATGGCAAGAAAAAAGCAGCTAAGTAAATAAACACGAGTGGCCATCATTACTTTAAGAAATGAAGGTCAGTCAGTCCGAAAAATTGGGAAAACTTTGAAAGTGTCCCCAAGTGCAGTTGCAAAAAACATCAAGCGCTACAAAGAAAGGAAGACCAAGAGTCACCTCTGCTTTTGAGGATTAGTTTATTCGAGTTACCAGACTCAGAAATCGCAGGTTAACAGCAGCTCAGATTAGAGACCAGGTCAATGCCACACAGAGTTCTAGCAGCAGACACATCTCTACAACAACTGTTAAGAGGAGACTTTGTGCAGCAGGCCTTCATGGTAAAATAGCTGCTAGGAAACCACTGCTAAGGACAGGCAACAAGCAGAAGAGACTTGTTTGGGCTAAAGAACACAAGGAATGGACATTAGACCAGTGGAAATCTGTGCTTTGGTCTGATGAGTCCAAATTTGAGATCTTTGGTTCCAACCACCGTGTCTTTGTGCGACGCAGAAAAGGTGAACGGATCGACTCTACATGCCTGGTTCCCACCCTGAAGCATGGAGGAGGAGGTGTGATGGTGTGGGGGTGCTTTGCTGGTGACACTGTTGGGGATTTATTCAAAATTGAAGGTATACTGAACCAGCATGGCTACCACAGCATCTTGCAGTGGCATGCTATTCCATTAGGTTTGCGTTTAGTTGGACCATCATTTATTTTTCAATAGGACAATGACCCCAAACACACCTCCAGGCTGTGTAAGGGCTATTTGACCAAGAAGGAGAGTGATGGGGTGCTATGCCAGATGACCTGGCCTCCACAGTCACCAGACTTGAACGCAATCAAGATGGTTTGTTGTGAGCTGGACCGCAGAGTGAAGGCAAAAGGGCCAACAAGTGCTAAGCATCTCTGGGAACTCCTTCAAGATTGTTGGAAGACCATTTCCGGTGACTACCTCTTGAACCGATCAAGAGAATGCCAAAAGTGTGCAAAGCAGTCATCAAAGCAAAAGGGGTCTACTTTGAAGAACCTAGAATATAAGACATATTTTCAGTTGTTTCACACTTTTTTGTTAATTATATAATTCCACATGTGTTAATTCATAGTTTTGATGCCTTCAGTGTGAATGTATAATTTTCATAGTCATGAAAATACAGAAAAATCTTTAAATGAAAAGGTGTGTCCAAACTTTTGGTCTGTACTGTATGTACCTACTTGCCACCATAAGCTATTAATGTATGTTCCTAATCTTGGCCTCCATACAGTAATTAAGTCCATTAACCTGGCCCCATTATTTAATTAATAATGTCCCCCATCCTGGGACCCTATGTTACCCCATTTTATGCCCTTATGTTCCCCATCCTGGCCCCCATGTCCACCATCCAAGGACCCAATATTCTCCTGTCTTGGGCCCCTATGTCCCTTGTCCTGGCCCCTATGTCCTTTGTCCTGGTCCCCATGTCTTGGCCCATTTTTCCCTTGTCCAGGCCCATTTGTCTCTGTTCCTGGCCCCATTGTCCCTTGTCCTGGCCAATATGTTCCTTGTCTTGACCAATATGTCCTATGTCCTGGCCCATTTATCCCTGGTCCTGGCCCATATTTCCCTTGTACTGGCCCCATGTCTCTTGTCCTGACCCCATGTTTCTTGTCCTGGCCAATATGTCCTTTGTCGTGGTTCATTTGTTTCTTGTCCTGGCCCATGTCCCTTGTCCTGGTCCCTATGTTCCTTGTCCAGACCCCATGTCCCTTGCCCTGTCCCCATGTCCCTTGTCCTGGTCCATATGTCCCTTGTACTGGGCCCATTTGTCCCTTATCCTGGCCCCATGTCCCTTGTCCTATCCCCATGCCCCTTGTTATGTCCCCATGTCCCTTGTCCTGGTCCATATGTCCCTTGTACTGGGCTCATTTGCCCCTTATCCTGGCCCCATGTCCCTTGTCATGGCCCATATGTCCCTTGTCCTGGCCCATATGTCCCTTGTCCTGCCCCATATGTCCCTTGTCCTGGCTCATATATTCTTTGTTCTGGGCCCATGTCCCTTGTCCTGGCCCCATGTGTCCCTTGTCCTGGGCTCATGTTGCTTGCCTTGGTCCCATGTCCCTTGTGCTGGCCCCGCCTCATTGCGCATCCACAGAAGAAAAAGAAAAAAAAAAGATTCCTCTATGCTGCCTGCGCTCCAGGCGCCACACAGCGTCCTCTTCCTTCAAATCCGGTGCCGTAGTGTTAAAATGGCTGTCAACCTATCAGAGGCCGGCGGCTGACGTCAGTGCTCCCTTTAACTACTGCACCACAACTCAGTTCAACTAAATGTGCGTGCTCGGATGCACATTCAGTTGAAACCAGCGGGCCCCCTCTACGTCCTGCTCGGGGTCCAGCCCAGGACCCAGGGCCCACCGGAGAATCGTCCGGTGTCCCAGTGCTCCAGTCCGACCCTGTATGCATCTGTACATACTGTAGCATTATTTGAGGAGCTCACTACTAAACCTTTGTATTCCACAAAACTTAGCATTTTCCTGGAAAACAAGAACTGTCACAGTTATTGTAGGGATATCATTTAGAGTACTAGTATCATCTGGGAGACCTTTTCAAAAGGTTCCCCTGGTAATAAGATTTACATTTTCTTTTATGTAGTAAAGTACTGATATGTTGTAACGAGCCATACAGGGAGAAAATTAGTGATGAATAAAGACTATTATAATACTCCGGTTCAATGATCTTGTGCTGTCTTTCGCTATTGAAAAGCGCCAGTGATGACATATATACTGTTCCCTGAACACTCAGATGAATCATCCATGAAGACTACATGCTGTATAAATTAACTACAGGGAGGGCTTCTTATTGCTGTAGGCAGACAGATACACTCCACCCAGATGCTAAGTCCAGTGATCGACCCTAACACAATCAAAGTGGATGACAGATTGCTAGATGTCTAGGAAAGTTCTGCACTGTTCATAGTAGACAGAAGAATGGATGGAGGATGATGTTGCTCTGATACTACACTGTGGAAAAATCCTGAAACCCAACTATAAATGTGTTCTATACATGTAATCCCTATGAAAGTCCATTGCAAACAAAGCTCTGTATTCAGCTGTTGTCACTGTTCAGACAGGATGTCTAAGAGCAGAAATCTGGAAACAAATGACTACCCATAGAAGTGATTCCAAGGGATTTGGTAAGTTTTTTCTTTATAAAATCCAGATATATTGTCTGTAAAGAAACATTTCCAGGATGTTATGTGTAAGTATTGATGTCACTGGAAGGTATAAATGATTTTGAATACTTGTCTTCTGATATGCTGTCATTTTATGCAATGGTAGGTTACTCATTGCTGCTACTGGAATCTCAATAGGTGCAAATATCACTATTCTAGCCAGATAATTATTACTGTAGAGTTTTTTTGAAATGTCAACTACAGCAATCCACAGAAAATGAACACCAACTAGAAAACTTTCCCCGAAATATGTAATGGTTTTTTTGCCTAAAAATGTATTATTACACCCCTGTATGTAGGTTTTTATTTAAGTACATGCTTCAATGTATAACATGATATGGTGTACAAATACAGATAAATAGATAGCAGCAATGCTGTCCAAAATTTATATAGTCAATGTTTGCATACATCTTAGCATATACAGAGTTCTGCTGTATTCTTTTGTTTGTATATTATGCAGTCATAGTAGTTTGTGCCTTTTCACACTTACTTTATTCTGAAATGATTGTCAGTTGTATTTTTTAAAACATACTATTGGAGGTGGTAACTTCCTCCATGTTTGGCAGAGCACAACTCCCATCAGCCTAAGGCTATTTTTATTTAGTGCTGAATCCTAACTGCTCTGTAAATTTGTAGGCTTTTAGCCCAAACGAGGCATGTTTTATAACTATTAGGCCGGTTTCACACGTCCAAATATTTCCGGTAACAGAAAAACCCGTACCGGAGATATTCATGTCCTTGTGTCCGTTTGCACCTGTGTGGCACACGGGTGCAGTCCGTGTGCCGCATCAGGAGCACACATACCGGCATTTCGGAATCAGCGGTACAGTTAGCGATATTCCCAAGCGCCGGGTGCTGAACGCTGCTCTCATCATTGTCCCTTGCTCGTGCTTTGATCAGCACCAACAGGGAAAATGATGACAGCAGTAGTGTCTGCTCCCGGTGTCTCCACCTTTAAAAATAAGAATAAAATAAAAAAATCCTTATACTCACCTGTCCTAAGTGTCCCCCACTGTAATCCATGCGACCGCTCAGCAGAGGAGCCGGGGAGAATGACTCCTGCGGCGAGTGTGCCCCGGAGCTGCACTCAGCGAGCGGTGTCCTGTCACTCACTGAGCTCAGCAGAGGTCCAGGGCCCACTCGCTGCAGGAGTCATCCTCCCTGGCTCCTCTGCTGGACAGTCACATGGATTACAGCAGGGGACTCTTAGGACAGGTGAGTATAGGAATTTTTTTATTTTAATCTTGATTATACAGGTGGAGACATCGGGAGTAGACCCTACTACTCTCATCATTGTCCCTGCTGGTGCTGATCACAGCACGAGCAAGGGACAATGATGAGAGCAGCGTTCAGCACCCAGCACTTGGGAACATCGCTAACTGTACCGCTGATTCCCAAATGCTGGTACGTGTGCTCATGATGTGGCACACGGACGGCACCCGTGTGCCACACAGGTGCAAACGGACACAAAGACATGGATATCTCCAGTAGGGGTTTTTCTGTTACTGGAAATATCTGGACGTGTGAAACCGGCCTAATAGTTTTCTGATCACAGAGCCGGCAGAAGACTATGATGAGGGCAGCGTTCAGCACCCGGTGCTTGGGAACAGCGCTAAATGTACAGCTGATTCCCAAGCTCCGGTATGTGTCACATGGATGGCATCTGTGTGTGATATGTGTTTTCACGGACCCATTGACTTGAATGTGTCCGTGTGATCTATGCTGCTGGCCAAAAAAATGGACATATCTACGTGTGGATCACACGGACACACAGTCCATGGAAACACACTGACATGTGTGCAGACTGACGTGTGTCAGTGTCTCCGGTATGTGTGGAAACTGTTACCACACGTACCTGAAATACTGACGTCTGAAAGAGCCCTTAGGTTTATGGTCCCATCAAAGGAAGGTATGGCTTGTCATGGCTGGTGGGCTCTAATGAACTGGCTAATTTGTTCACTAAGTACATTAATTTTATAATTGTATTCTATATAACAATAACAAAATCTAATACAATATAAAATTTATATATTCAATGTTTGCATGCATATCATATGCAAAATGCTGCTGTATTCTTTTATTCTAATATTATGCAGTCATAGCAGCTTTCACCTGTTCATACTTGCCTTATTCTGAAGTGATGGTCAGTTTTTTTGTAGTATATTCCTGGTAGTACCCTACCCTGATGGTGAGAAAGAGCAAAATTGTTGAAAATTATCCAACCAAAATTCTCTGAACTTCATAATTGAATTAAAATAAATAAATAATTGTTTTCCAAAATTGTTGGGAAATTTTAGGGGTGGTGGAATTGGCACATTAGCAGGAAAATCTGTGTTCATTAATTGGTAAAAGTTTTGCACAGTGAACGGTTGCCAATCATATGTCTGACCAGGAAAACTCTTTCCACTGCCAGGGCAGACCAGAAAGAAAAAAATTGTCAGAAAGTGCAAAATTGTTGAAAATTATCAAACCAAAATTCATTGACTTCCATAACTATACTCTTATTTACCAAAATTATATATTTTTTCCAGAATTGTTCAGAAGTTTTTGGGGTGGTGGAATTGTCATATTAGCAGGAAAATCCGATTCCCTAATCGTTGAAGCTTTTACACAGTGGAAGGTTACCGCATGTATGAACAGGTGACCACTATGCGCTCCATGCAAAATCAACACTTATATGTGTGTGGCCCCTGCGCAGAGCAGGTCATTGAAGGCAAAGTTGTTTAAAATGAATAAGTAAAAATACTTTGAATTCCTTAAACAAAACTTTCTGTCAAAAAATGATAAATTTTTTCCAAAATTGTTAAGAAATGTTTGGGGCTGGGGAATTGGTGTATTACCAGAGAAATAGGCGTTCACAAATTGTTGAAACTTTTGCACAGTGGACAGTTGTCGACCGCACGTATAATCTCGTTTCCATTATGCGCTCCCTGCAGAGTCTCTGCTTCTCCGAATGTTCAGTCTCTGCACAGGGCAGAGCAGACAGGGAAAAATTATCAAAAAAGGCCAAGTTGTTTAAAATTTCTATACATACAATTTTCTTCCACAAAATTAACAATTGTAGAAATAACCGAGACAGCAGCAGCATCAGTTATGCATATCAGTAAAATGGATTTGCACAACCTAAACAGCCAGTTTCAGTCTTACCTAGACTGTGCCCTTTTTTAAGCAGATACTTTGTACCTAGATCCCTTGTTTTTCTAAGTGAACAAATTGGACCAGTAACATAAACTGGCCCAGTTTGCTACTATCATCTCCAGCCTACAGTGTAATGTCAGAAAGGGTGTTCAGCATGGCCAATGGATTTCCAAACCAAATCCAACCAAAGGGGACCGAAGTTATACATTACAAGTGTGAAAAACATAATATTTGTGAAAATTAATCAGGCACGGATCAATGCAGACTTTCACGCACCGCCATTGATTAAATTGGTCATACAATCTATTTACCTGCATGGCTGTCCATCGAATGCCGTCTATATCATTCTTCTGCCACCATTGACGATGGACCACACTCTGCCGGGCATCTCCCCTCTGTCCATCATGTCATCCATACTTTAGTACTGCTGCCATTGCTGGCTCTAAACTGCCAAGCATCTCCTTGCCTGCCCTGTCTTAACTCTCTACTGTGCTGCTCTTGCTGCAGCCACTGCACAGCCTTGCCAGCCAAACACCTCCTGACAGCCCACTGTGTTTTATAGTGTTATACAGTACTGCAGATGCTCGGAAATGTACTCTCATGTTTTTGTAACATTAAGAAACTGCTCTAAAAGTAGGGCTCATTTTTTAAGAGGTTTAGTGACAACAGTCCATAACTTATTCATGTTCATAACAATGCAACTGTTTTGTCTCCAGAAAAAAAGAGGATCACTTTTGAACAGCTTTGTAAAAAGTCTTTCTAATTGCCTAATCATTTTGTGATAAGCAAACCAGTTGTGGACCCTCAAAAGCTTAATTTTTTAAACTTCTAGTTAAGAGGCCATTACTTCTTCACTTTCAGAACCATACAGTACACCAGTTTTGTCTCCTTAATGAAAGGGATAATTTTTGGACGGCTTATGAAAAAGATAACACGCTTCTTCACTTAGTAAAGTGCAAGATGTTTATACCTCCTGTTATGGTAAATATTTATACTTTGCTTTGATTATTATTTAGACAATTCATATATTTTTGATAATTTTGTATTTTAGTATTAACTTTATAAGGGTTATTCATAAAAAGGAATAACACAGGGAATTGTCTTTGATATAGAGCTGTCTTTCTGTTAAATTTTCTTTGTTACAAGAAGGCATAGAAAAATTCTGGATACAACCTTGTTATTCCCAATTAAAATACTTTCTTTCCCCAATTAAAATATCTGCTCCGTTAGGTAACGCAAAGCCTGTGGCTAACATATGTTAGCCACATTTTTTCCTCAGAACAGTCGTATTATATTATAAAAATTACTGTAACGTAAAGCCTGTAAAGCCACCCCCCTTTTCATATCTGTGGGGTTGTAATAAAGATTTCTGACTGGGTATCTGAGAGTCTGACAAGCCCGTATACTGACAATGGCTGTGTCCTCTTGTCTCTGATCGATCGACTCCCTGATTTGATCAAAACTGGCAAATGTATGAAACCTTTTGAGCTTCTCCTAAAACATTCGATATAGGTTTCCACATCAACCCCTAAAAATGGATAATTGTTGCACCCAACCATGTAAAACTGCCACTGCTTAGTCCGTTTGCACTACCTGTCTATAAACAACAGCAATACATGTATTTTTGCCCCCTCTCCCCAAAAGAGATCATTTTTAGACCACTTATATAATTTAGGTAGCTTAAAATGTGGAAAACTGCAGTGTGATATTAAACATGCTGTTGGTAATCTCTGGTTACCATCAATTTTCCCCTAGCAAGTTAGGTCTAAGTCATTTGGACAATAAAAAGGCTGTGTTTGCATTACAGAACCCAAAACAGTGTATGTATCTACCAGAAATAATTCAAATGTCTATGGTATACAGTATATACATATATGGGTATTTCCTGATATGTTGTTTGCCATACTTTATAAAATATGTTATTCACTTATAGTTTGCAATAAAAAGAACCTTTCCTTGTGCTTTCCATAAAAATACACTCACAAACTAATTTTCTTTCAGGTTTTGGGCCACTGTTTCTTCTCTCTGATCATGGATGTGTTATCTTCAAATGCAACAACTAGATCACTTCATGTCATATTCCACAGTCCTAGTGCTGTTGACCGGACAAACTGCTCGCATCTGAAAAGCGGTGCTTCCTATCATTTCGTTGTTATTCCTGTACTGTACATACTTATCTTCCTAATAGGGATTGTTGGAAACATGATCATACTTGTGGGTCTGTCATGCTGCCTCCACAAAAAGTCAGTGGCCAATATTTACATTGTGAATCTAGCCATCGCTGACTTGCTTTTTGTTGCCACGTTACCACTCTGGGCAGTAGATATTTCGGGAAATTACAAATGGATTTTTGGTTCTGCAATGTGTAAATTCTGTGCTACAGTGTCATCAATGAACATGTACGCCAGCATTTTCTTGCTTACTTGCCTCAGTATAGACCGTTACTTTGGTTTTGTGCGTCCTATGGAGTCCCTAAAAAAGCGAACTCTTGCCAAGGCAAAAATTGTTACCTTTCTCATTTGGGTTTCAGCTTTTGTGATGAGCATCCCTTCATTGTACTTCCGACAGACGTACTACTCGTACCATTTTCACCACGTTGTCTGTACAAATAGGTACCCACCAAACAGCTTGTTTTGGCCAATATTTTTGGACTTAATGAAGTATGTGGTTGGGTTTGTGATACCTTTTATTATACAAGGCGTCTGTTATTATATGATATATAAAATCATTCTGAATTCTGCTAAGAATAAAGTGAAGAAAGCCAAAAGTGATAAAATTTTAAGGGTTGTGGTGTCTATGGTGCTAGCCTTCTTGATATGCTGGTTGCCACTTCACATAATGAACATCTTCAAATTGTTAGCTCGCTTTGGAATTATTACTAACTGTGGGACTATTAATAATCTCAATGTTTTTATACCATTCACTATTAGCATTGCCTTTTCCAATAGTTGTGTCAACCCTATCCTTTACTATTTTGCCAGCAACAGATTCCGAAGCCAACTTATAAAAACATTAAGAGGGTCATATAGTACATAAAGTGGTTGCCCTTTGATGATACGTCAGTCCAGTCACCTGCAAGAGATCCCCAGTTTTATCCATGTTGCATCTCTGGTGTTTAAAAAGAAAGTGATTATACATCATTTTATTATTTTTTTACCCATCCCTTGCATCTGACAAGCTCTATAAAAGTTTTTAACAAAAAGCCTACTATGATAGAAAGGTATGTTTCACATCAACCAACACATTCGGGTGGGCAGATTCTCTTGGCTCCAGCTGGATAATAGTGCTGTTAAATTTTAGGTTCAGCTCTCAAACCATGTGAAAGCCTTGGCTCCACATGTAGCTTCAGATCTTTAACAGTAGAAGCCAATGCAAAAAAAATGTCCTAAATACATCTTTGAAAAAATATCCATACCCTCTGAACTTTTCTACATTTTTCCATGTTACACCCACAAACTTAAAGAAGTACCCCCATCAAAGTTTTTATAATCTTAATATATTGCAATCAAGATATGATATAGCACTGTGTACTTATAATTGCTAATTTTGCCCTTTTACTCAGTTAATTCTTCTCTCTTCCATTAAGTCTGTGACATCACGTGATTAAGAACAGACTAGCTGAACCCTTCTAAGGTCTATGTAAAAACAGGAAGTCTCTTTTCCCTGCATGAGTCATCATTAGAACTGCTATTCTAAATCACTGCAAATTCCCTGACAGGGGGGAGGAGCAGCGTAGCTGGGTCAGGTGTTGAAAAGTGGGAGGAGTTGGGCTGCCAGGGACTTTGCAGTGATGTAGAATATCAGCTTCTGCAGAGTGACCATGGACCTCTTGGCTGCTTCTCTAATTAGTGCTCTCCTAGCTTGGGATGTCACTCTAGGTGGACGGCCATGCCTTGATAGGTTTGCAGTTGTGCCATACTCCTTTCACTTTTAAATGATGGATTAAACAGTTCTTTATGAGATTTTCAGAGCTTGGGATACTTTTTTTTATAACCTAACCCTACTTTACTCTTTTCCACAACTTTAGAGCTGACATACAGTACAGACCAAAAGTTTGGACACACCTTCTCATTTTAAAGATTTTTCTGTATTTTCATGACTATGAAAATTGTACATTCACAATGAAGGCATCAAAACTATGAATTAACACATGTGGAATCATATACTTAATAAAAAAGTATGAACAACTGAAAACATGTCTTATATTCTAGGTTCTTCAAAGTAGCCACCTTTTGCTTTGATGACTGCTTTGCACACTCTTGGCATTCTCTTGATGAGCTTCAAGAGGTAGTCACCGGAAATGGTTTTCACTTCACAGGTGTGCCCTGTCAGGTTTAATAAGTGGGATTTCTTGCCTTATAAATGGGGTTAGTTGTGTTGTGCAGAAGTCTGATGAATACACAGCTGATAGTCCAACTGAATAGACTGTTAGAATTTGTATTATGGCAAGAAAAAAGCAGCTAAGTAAAGAAAAATGAGTGGCCATCATTACTTTAAGAAATGAAGGTCAGTCAGTGCGAAAAATTGGGAAAACTTTGAAAGTGTCCCCAAGTGCAGTTGCAAAAAACATCAAGCGCTACAAAGAAACTGTCTCACATGAGGACCGCCCCAATAAAGGAAGACCAAAAGTCACCTCTACTTCTGAGGATAAGTTTATCCGAGTCACCAGCCTCAGAAATCGCAGGTTAACAGCAGCTCAGATTAGAGACCAGGTCAATGCCGCACAGAGTTCTAGCAGCAGACACATCTCTACAACAACTGTTAAGAGGAGACTTTGTGCAGCAGGTCTTCATGGTAAAATAGCTGCTAGGAAACCACTGCTAATGACAGGCAACAAGCAGAAGAGACTTGTTTGGGCTAAAGAACACAAGGAATGGACATTAGACCAGTGGAAATCTGTGCTTTGGTCTGATGAGTCCAAATTTGAGATCTTTGGTTCCAACCACCGTGTCTTTGTGAGACGCAGAAAAGGTGAACGGATGGACTCTACATGCCTGGTACCCACCGTGGAGCATGGAGGAGGAGGAGGTGTGATGGTGTGCTTTGCTGGTGACACTGTTGGCGATTTATTCAAAATTGAAGGCATACTGAACCAGCATGGCTGCCACAGCATCTTGCAGCGGCATGCTATTATTGTGTTTAGTTGGACCATCATTTATTTTTCAACAGGACAATGACCCTAAACACATCTCCAGGCTGTGCAAGGGCTATTTGACCAAGGAGGAGAGTGATGGGGTACTACGCCAGATGACCTGGCCTCCACAGTCACCAGACCTGAACACAATCGAGATGGTTTGGGGTGAGCTGGACCGCAGAGTGAAGGCAAAAGGGCCAACAAGTGCTAAGCATCTCTGGGAACTCCTTCAAGATTGTTGGAAGACCATTTCCGGTGACTACCTCTTGAAGCTCATCAAGAGAATGCCAAGAGTGTGCAAAGCAGTCATCAAAGCAAAAGGTGGCTACTTTGAAGAACCTACAATATAAGACATATTTTCAGTTGTTTCACACTTTTTTGTTAAGTATATAATTCCACATGTGTTAATTCATAGTTTTGATGCCTTCAGTGTGAATGTACAATTTTCATAGTCATGAAAATACAGAAAAATCTTTAAATGAGAAGGTGTGTCCAAACTATTGGTCTGTACTGTATCTGGTGTGCTCTTTGCTTTTCATTATTCTGTTTGATTCCTAATGTTCTCAAGCAAACCTCTGAGGCCTTGACAGAGCAACTGTAGTTATACTGAGAATAAATTACACACAGGTGGACTCAATTTATTAAGTATGTGACTTCTGGAGGCAATTGGTCACTCAGTTGTTACGGATCCGGGTGGTGGAACCTCTGTGCTGTGATACAAGGAGGGACCAGAGGGGCATAACTAAGTGCCTACCCGGACCGACCTTGGCCACACAGCGGCTTAGTCGACTCCGTGAACCAAGGAGGGACTGGGAAGGTGAACCAGGTGCCACTCTGGGACCCACCTTGTGTGAGAGCAGGCGACTCCCACGGGACTGATGGCTGAATCGACAGGCACAGCAAATGAGCACTACTGTTAGACAGGCAGGTGATGCGGGTAGACAAGCAGGCGGGCACGGCTGCTAGACAGGCAGGCGGACACAGCTGATAGACAGGCAGGCGGGCACGGCTGATGACAGGCAGGTAGGCATGGCTGAAAGACAGGCTGGCAGGCACTGGAACCTGAGGGCTGGAGAGAGTGTTAGCACACAAACAACAACCTTGCACAGGCAACTCCATTTTGGAGGAGGTGCCTTATATAAGGGCAGTCCTCCAGCCATTGGCCATTGGCCCTAAGTACAGTACCCGGGGAACTGCGCATGGTGTGGTCACCCCGAGCAGATGCAGAAGGGGAGCGGGAGGATAACGGACCAGGACCGCGGCGGTGAGGGGATCGGCGTCTCTGCCCAGCAGGAGGCAGAGACGCCGACGCTACATCAGTATTTTATTTTAGGGTATCAGATTACAGGGGGCTGAATACAAATGCACGTCACAATTTTCAGATTTATATTTTCAAAATAATAAAAAAATAATGTATCATTTCCTCTATACTTCAGAAATACTTGCTACTTTGTGTTCATATATTACATAATATCCCAATAAAATACTTTTAAGTTTGTGGACATAACTTGAAAAAATGTGTTAGGCTATGTGCCCACAATGCAGGAATGCTCAGGATTTTTTCCTGAGCGTTTCAGCATCTCCCTGGCAGAAAAAAACGCATGTGGATTGTATATGCGGATTGTACATGCGTTTTTCCTGCCAGGGACATGCGGATGTGAAGCGTTCTTCACTTGCATTTCCGCATGCGGGTTGACAAGCGCTTTCCAAGAGATTTTAGCATCACTTGGAAAGTGCTTGTCAGCTTGGTCACACTATATAAATCCATGCAAACGGCATGGATTTATATAGTGTGACCTTAAAGAATGGTAAAAAATAAAAAATAATATCTATACTTACCTTCCGATGGCCCCCGCAGTCTTGATTCCCTCCGTCCTGGCTGCCGGCAGCGGTAGACTGAAGGACCTGCCGATGTCAGCATCGCGTGACCCGTCACATGACTATGACGTCAGCGCAGGTCCTTCAGTCCATCACGAACTGCCGGCAAGCAAGGAGGAGCGCATCGGGGGCCGCCAGAAGGTAAGTATAATATTTATTTTTTATTTTATTCTTTTTTTTTACAGTTCTCTATGGTACCCAGGTCCGGAGGAGAGTCTCCTCTTCACTAGACCTGGGTACCATCCGCACATTAGAACGCGTGGAATGCGCATCTACGCATACAGTGATGCGGAATCCATGCGATCTAATGCAAGTCAATGGCGCCGAAAACGCAGCTCTTCCGCAAAATAATTGGTAGTGCTGCGTTTTTTTCCGTAATGATAACCCGCAGCAGAAATTTCCGCAGCATGTGCACAGCACATGCGGATTATCATTGGGGAACATGGCAGGCCTTCTACCATGCGTTTTTTAAGCGTTCCAGCAGCGTATTTGCCTCTTCGGAAACGCTTAAAAAACGCATCGTGGGCACACAGCCTAAAAGTTCACAGGATAAGAATATTTTTTCTAGGCACTCTATGTTGGGTTCTCATAAACATCTTTCTAAAGATACTAAAGATTGTAGACCAGTTATGTTAACTTTATGAACTCAAAGGGAAGCTATCATCGGAAAATAAACTATTGTTTTAATCAGGATTTTGTGTTACATGTATTTTTTTTTTATTTTTTAGCAATGCTTTTTTTTCTCTCCATGTCATAATTTTTGTAAAAAAACAAAAACAAAATAATAGTAGTGATATTGAAAGTTGCTAATTTAGACTCATAACTCCTGTTCTCTTAGGAACAGTTTATAGCAGTTTCCTTCTCATCAGAGGCAGGATTGCAATCACAGGTCACACCTCTACATACAGCTCATGTCACAGCTGACCCTGCTCCTCCTCCTTTCACATTGACTTTTTCACACGCTCATTAGATGCTTCAATATAAAAATATGGATGTAGCAGAACAATTTCAGGCATTAGAGTGTGATGTCCTCCAAAATTAAAGTAAATGTTTCCTTAGAGGTCATATAATAAAAACGTATAATTTAATCATAAGCGAGAGGAAGTATAATCAAAGCAAACAGTTTTTTCTGGTCCAGCGCTTGTGTCAGGCAGTGACACCTGCTTGCTTTGATGGGTTTCCTGACTTTCTATCAAAGTGATACATTATGAAAAGAAACCATTTGCTCTGCCCTATATCTTAAATCGGTGAAATAGATATAGGATTTGCATATTTCTGTCCCAGAGCCCTCTTAGTAAATCAGAAGTCCTAAAGGGGCACACTTGCTTGTATAGGATCTGTTTTCTCTGCACAGTTGCAGCCTAATTTCTCTTAGCAATAGATTGTGGCAAAAAAAATATATACAGTGTGCAATATTTCCTTTCAATGACTGCCCTGAAATTAATTAAAATTATATTGTTGACAATAGTGCTATTTCAGCTTCTGTATCATGCCTTCCGCTTTTCATTATTTATTACATTTAATATTCTGTAATAACTGATGGGTATATTAAGAAACATTAAGAAATGTAATATAGTTAAATGTATACTGGAATTGTGATTTCTATACTAAATAAATGATGGGGTCTTGCATGGCTTGGCAACTGCTTCCTTTGTAGCAGCAAATTACAAAAGTATGAATCAAATTGTATCTCCTCCAAAAAAATACAACCTGCATATAAACATAAATGTTCCTCTAAAGGCCTTATTTCAGGGACCAGCTGATCCTTTAACACCTAGATAGGGTAATAGTAGATCTCAAACAGGTCCTATGTAGAGCACAATGCCTTAATCGGGTAATGTCATGTTAGTAAATTGCTTAAGTTAGCTATACAGCATGAAAATTAGCAAGTTTGCAATTGACTTGTTTTTGTATCTGCTGTCATTCTCCTACTGTGAGAGCTCTTATCTTACCAAGTGTATTGCTTGTTTCCGAGGAGACTGACGGAGAATATGCAGTAGCTACATTCCAGGCTGAGGAGTTAAAAAATAAGATCCCAGTCACCTTTCACCAGTCGATTGATTTCTGTACAGCAGTTACCTACTCTTTCAGCTCTTGGGCTGCTGTTATCAGTCCTGCAAATTCACCTGCCCCCAGCAATTTCCAAAGCAGTTCTCCTAATCACTGCTCCGTGTTCAAAGGCACTGCCATCATTATATACAAATACAGTGATAATAGAAAAGTACTCACAGACTAAATGTGCAACATAAGCTCAGAAGGAAAATACTCACCAGAACTGTCACTCAAGGCGTGCTCAGCCCCCAGCAGCCAGGAAGTAAGGAGATCACAGAGATGTGTGCAGACCAGTGTGCTCCTGAAGACACAACCTGAGAATAACCCCTTAAACTGGACATTCATTAGAGATTTCAGTTGGTTTTCTGAACTTGTTTTTCATGGTTGTTTGGTTAGTTGTCATTCTGAATCAAGTTAAAAATCAAATTTGTATTCAGGATTTCTAAGTTGGTCCATGATTTGAAGTCCATTAATTAGGTACATATCTGTTCCAGGTCACAAATACAGTGGCATGTAAAAGTTTGGGCACCCCTGGTCAAAATCTCTGTTATTGTGAACAGTTAAGCAAGTTGAAGATGAAATGATCTCTAAAAGGCATATTGTTAAAGATGACATATTTCAGTTGTATTTTAGGCAAATAAATATATAGTTTTTTTTTTTCATTTTAAAAAATTACAATACGGGAAATGGGCCTATGCAAAAGTTTGGGCACCCTTGGAGATTTGTGTGCTTTGATAATTTTGACCAAGGTTTCTGACCTTAATTAGCCTGTTAGGGTTATGGCTTGTTCACTACCATCGTTATGAAATGCCAGGTGATAAAAATTTCCCAGATTTATGAAAACCAAGCCTCCTCTAACTTTATGCCAAAAAAAAACAGCAGCCATGGGTTATTCTAAGCAGCTGCCTAGCACTCTGAAAATGAAAATGGTGGAGGCCCATAAAGCAGGAGAAGGCTAAAAGAAGATAGCAAAGTGTTTTCAAGTTGCCCTTTCCTCAGTTTGAAATGTAATTAAGAAATGGCAGTTAACAGGAACAGTGAAGGTCAAGATAAGGTCTGGAAGACCAAGCAAAATTTCAGTGAGAGCTGTTCGTACGATTGCTAGAGAGGCAAATCAGAACCCCCGCTTAACCTCAAAAGACCTACAGAAAGATTTAGCAGACTCTAGCTTTGTGGTTCATTGTTCTACTGTTCAGAGACACCTGCACAAATATGACCTTCATGGAAGAGTCATCAGAAGAAAACCTCTCCTGCAGCCTCACCATAAAATTCAGCATCAGAAGTATGCAAAAGAACATCTAAACAAGCCTGATACATTTTGGAAACAAGTTCTGTCGACCGAAAAGGTTAAAATAGAAGTCTTTCAGAGAATATGAATAGCGGTACCAGAGCGCCAATAACAGGGCAAAAATATTAAAAGGACTGATTTATTAATATACACACAACGCATTTCGGTGGACACAGCCACCTTCATCAGGTGCTGATGTTTTGGGTACACTAATTCTAAGGATGGTGCAGCAATGTGTGCTAAGACCCCCACTGATTGTCAAAAGACCTCTTAGAAGTGCACAGCTCAGGAGACAGGACTATGACTTTCTACTGCATCCACTCTGCTCTGAGTGCTCTCCTGTCTTATGAGCTGTGCTTTTCTAAGGTCTTTGATCGATTGGTGGGTGACTTGGGACGATGTTCCCCACAGATCTGCTCAGAACTAATGATCCTAAAAAAATAATCTCTCAAACGTTTACTCTTTAAGGTGCATTTACACTGCAGCCGATTATCGGTTTACCTAAATAGGCTGTCAATCACCTGATGCAGGAGCAAAGCATTAGTTCGTAGGGTGAAATTTTTAATCTTAACCCTAGAATGCATACCTGGGGCCTCGCAGGCCCGCCCTGTTAATTGTTTTCTATTTTCTGCAAGATTTCTTTAGTTAGAATTTTGAAACTCTAGGTATTCCTCAGGTATATAGTTGTTTGTCATTTTCAGTTGTTCATTTATTTATTATTTGCACACGGGCCTAAAAGGCCCCAGGTATGTGAAAGTGTAGATTTTTATGGTCATGCGTTCTAGGGTTAATTAAAGGGAGACTGTCACCCACAAAATGGCAATTAAACTGCATAAACATTTATAACAGGGAACGTAGCACATACAAAAATCATACGAGATGTATACAGTTTAACTTAACATTTGCTAAAAAAATCCACATTTATTTAATATACAAAGGAGGGCGCTTCAGTGCATCCTTGGCGTGGTCTAGGCCTTGGTGCACTGTTATGCCCTAATATTTGCATATTAAAGCTAGTCCCTTGTATTGACAGCAGTTAGTTGAAAACAGCGAGTGCTTCAAGTGACATTGCGGGTGTGCGCACATTGTGGTTACAGATGTACTCTGATGCGTGGATCCTGCCTGTCCGTGATTACCGCTCGATGCATCGGGAAGTGTAGTGAGTGACTTCAGGGAGGACAGCACCATGTGATGTGTACATGCTGTCTGCTCACTTAAACACCCCTCATCCTCCTCACTGAAGCTGCTCAAGCGGCGGCCAAAGACCGGCAGGAACCAGAAATAAAAACGCACCAGCAACCACACTTGTGTGCACGGCCACAATGACACTTGGAGCGCAGTGATTTTAGGCAGCGCTCGCTCCTACCAATGGAGCGCTGTCAATCGACACAGAGAACTGGCTTTAACATACAACTAGAAGGGTGTAATGGTGCACCAAGACATAGGCCACGCCAAAAGAGCACCGATGCCCCCTCATTTGCATTTTTCTTTCCCATTATTAGGATAAACTGTTTATGTCTGGTATTATTTTCATATGGGCTACGTTCCCTAAATAAATGGTTATGTAGTTTAATTGTCATTTGGGGGCTGACAGGTGCCATTTAAATATAATTTTTCTTGGCAGCACATTGTCCTGTGATCACATGCTGACAAGAACAATTCTATTCTATGTGCACAGGACGATCATGTAAAGATTGTCCTGTGCACATAAAAGTGCAGTCACAGACTTTCTAAACAGGCTATTAAACGACTGACAATCTGCTTGATATATCAGATCAGCAGTCATTTAAAACCTGCATTTAGCTAATGTATTTAGCCACTCTTAGATCTAGGTACCTCGCAGGCCCTGGTGCCATGACGACTTTTCCCATCCACAGCTCGTCTCTGCAGAATTCCATCTTCTCTGGTCCTCTGCAACACGATGCCCTTAATGATAGCAGTGTTATTATAATGCTCCTGAATAGTGTTGAGCCACCCCCGTAGTGTTCGGGTTCGGTTCGGTTCGTCGAACACCGTTAAAACCAATGGCAGGTAAATAAAAACACATAGAAAACACCTTCAAAAGGTGTCCAAAAGCTGACAAACTGCTCAGAAAACACAACTAACACATGGAAAAGTGACAAGTACTGTACATATAGTCATGCGAAAAGAAAAGAGGTGGAGGAGTAAAAGGAGGAGGAGACACAGATATAGGCATGTCATGAAAATCAAGAAAGGCTGGAGTAAAAATCTAAAATCAGCCTACCAACACCCAGACGTCGTGACAAGAAAATTAAAAAAAGAAATATCTTTAGGTAGAATGGCGGTTCCATTCAGAACACTTTCCTTACAAGACGTAGTGGTATCCCCGTTGGGAGCCGTGCCAAAAAAGGAACCCAATACATTCGGACTAATCCACCATTTGTCATATCCAAGGGGCAGGTCAGTAAACGACAACATCGACGCGGAACCAAGTACAGTAGT
Source organism: Phyllobates terribilis (assembly GCF_046119375.1). Taxonomy (NCBI): domain Eukaryota; kingdom Metazoa; phylum Chordata; class Amphibia; order Anura; family Dendrobatidae; genus Phyllobates; species Phyllobates terribilis. Next base: position 211,974,550 of record NW_027362762.1, read on the forward strand.
ATATCCTATACCTCCTTTGACAAGGCAAACAGGCGGGTCAAGAAGTTGGGAAGGGGCACCCTAATGGCCAAAACAGACATTGAGGGGGCGTTCTGGTTACTTACTACCTGTGCCTCCGAATAGTGTCCGCCTATTGGGCTGCTTCTGGGAAGGAGCATACTATATAGATCGCTGTTTGCCCATGGGGTGCTCCATATCCTGCTCACTATTTGAGGCGCTTAGTTGCTTCCTTGAATGGGTCGTCATGGACGTTTCTAAGGGGGCACATATTATCCATTACCTCGATGACTTCTTATGCCTGGGCCCAAAATATTCACCACAGTGTGAATACATGTGGTAGTCCACCTGTGAGAAGGAGAGAGCTGGAGTGAGAGCGGACACCACAGAGCTGAGGGGTTAGATGGAGAATGGAAGAAGGAAAGAGGGCGATGGAGGTAAGGGAGTACGGTGGAAGGCCGACCTGAGCTCCCCCACGTTCCTGCTGGGCGGGGAACAGCCCTGGGAAGAAAAGCCGTTTGCGCATCCCTTTGAGGTTACAGACGCGAGCGGGCAGAGGGACTACGCTGGAGTGCGAAGCCAACACAGCCAGTCCGTTCCTGCCCGTGCGACCTCCGTGTCGTCGGGTTTGTGCCAGAGCCGCAGTGGACCCTGACGGCCAGCCCCCCTCTCCCAATACTGGTGGCTGTCCGCTGGTGGGTCAAGACCCCCCGCGGTGGAGGCAGGTCTAAGCTCTGTAATTTAAATTGGCTCTGTAATTTGAATGAGTATACTTTAAATCCTTTTACAAGGATCTATTGGAGGGCAAGTCTGGTGCCAGCAGCCGCGGTAATTCCTGTTTGGTCAGTGGGAGGACTGCTGCTGAGGAGAGTGGTTGTGATTTTGGAGCTCCTGGGCCGGAAGGTTTTTTTTCCTGGAAGGACCCCCACCCTTGGATCCGGAGGAAGGAGGGTGGTTTGTGGACTATAGTGGGGCTTGTCCCCTGTCTCCCACCCCTCGGTTGATACCGGGGGTGGGAGTCCCATTTTTTTGGACTGTGTGGACTTGCTGGGACTTTTATTTTTATTATTATTTCTATAGGCCTCCCCTGAGATGTGGGGCACCAAAAAGGCCAAAGTGGCCAAAGAGGCCAAGGCGGTGCAGCCGGAGAGAGGCGGCAGGGCGCGGGCTGCAGCTGGGCTGGGGGCAGAGGGGATCTCTCCTCCCGGAGGGGAACCTGGTGCTTGCTGGGGTACAGCGGCAGTCCCCAAGGACTGGGGTGTCCAGGCCACGGGGGAGCCTATAACCACCTATGGCTCCCACCTCAACTTGTACCTCAGCGAGCACAAAGAGGTATGCAAGATCTTGAAGCGACTTCGGGAGGAGCTGCGGTGTGCCCGGCAGGCTGCAAACTACGCTTCGAAGAACCAGAGACCAGCCCTGTCGTCCCGAGTTGAAGAGCTGAAAAGTTCCATCACACTGGCAGAGGACAGGAAGGCAGAATTAGTGTTGAATGCGGGACCCTTCAAAGAGAAACTAATAAACGATGAAAGGTTCTGGGGGGCACCAGTGGGGTCTGGTTGTCCGACCCAGGCAGAGGTGGAGGAGGCCAAGGAGCCTGCCAAGATCAAGGAGTCTGTCATGGAGGAGGAGGAGAAGAAGCCGGACAGCCTGCCTGGGGACCTGGTAAGTGATCACCAGGTCACACATAGTGGGCTATTAGACCCTCACCAAGTCGCGCTCCCATCGGACGCCAGTAGTGTGGAGGATGATGGTGGGAGTAGTAACAGTGGTGGCGAGGGGGGTTACCTCATGCGCCAGATCTGGCGGCTCGAGTCCCCGGGTGTGGATTTCTCCCAGTTTACATTTGGGGGCGAGGGCTGCCTGGATGAGGCAACTGGGAAGGTGAGGAAGAAAAAAGGGAGGAATAAAATCAGAATGGAAGAAAAACTTGTGTATGTCCCCCTTCCTGGGACCCCCGGGTCCCACTATGTACCCGCTTCCCACCCCGGCCTGGTTTCTGGTGTGGGCCCAGTGCAAGAGGGCGGGAAGAAAAATGTAACTATGGTGAAGGATGCCATCCATGCTGGCTGTAGCATGGATGGGGGAAGGGTACCTAACATGAAGATGGTGGCGGAGGTCCGGCTGACCCGCAACCTCACCTTGGTGGGGGAGGTTGTGCTACTGGGGTCCCTGGCAAGTGCATCATCTACCGGATCTGCGGGGGCCCCGAGGCCGGCTAGTAACAGCAAGGGGTCGGCTGTGATAGCCGCCGCCATCCTACCCCCGCCCGCATGCTCGGCGGAGGGGGCCGGCCAGCCGGGGCCCCCTGCTGGCCTGTTTCCACCTGGGGCTGCGGGGGCCTTGGCGCCGGTAACATCAAGGGGCGAGAGGTCTGTCGTGGCTGAGGTGCAGCCGGCCATGTCCCGGACCGCACCACCGGCGGTGGGGGTGGTGTCGCCGGGGTCCCCTGTGTGCCTGCCACCATCAGGGGCCATAGGGGCCTCGGCTCCGGCAGTGAGTGAGGGCGGGCGTTTGGGGGTTGAAACTGCGGCTACACAGCCGGCCGTGTCCCTGACTGCCACTTTGGCAGGGGGCACGGCGCTGCCAGGGTCTGCAGAAGTCCCGGTGCCAGTTTTAAAACCCAGAGAAGCAAAAACATCAGCAAAATCAGTAAGAACAGTTAAAACTACAGTAGCAACTGTGGCCCCGCCCCCATCCACGGGAGGGGGGGTCGCACCGTTGGGGGCCCCCGCTGGCATGGTCTTACCTGGGTCGGTGGGGTCCTCGGCGGTGGCTGGTCCCCTCAGGGGAAACGTTCTGCAGGCGGGAATGGAGGAGCAACGCTCTGCAGCAGCTCCCACTGTGGCTGCAGGCTCTGCTAAGACAGGGGGCGTGTCCAGTTTGGTCGGCAGCAGTGAGGGCTGTGGAAGGAAAGAGGAGACTACACCCAAGGCACCCATTCCTAAGCCCAGGCTCCATAGGATAACACCAGCTGCTCCTAATCAGCACACTATGGTTAATGTGAGTAATATGAAATATAATAACAAAGGAGGGAATAATGAGACGGGGTCTGGTGTGAGAGTGGCAGGGGAGGGGCAGGATATGAGTGGGGGGAGGGGAAAAACGCAGGGGGGGGAGAAAAAACGCAGGTTTATGGTGTGAATGGCGCCAATGGTGAAAATGGAAAAAATGGAGAAAATGGGGAATGTGTGGAAATGGATGAATGGCCAGTTTTGCGAGGGGGCAGGGTGAGTGGTGAGGCTGGTGATGCAAGTGGGGTGAATGGTGAGGTGAGGGCCGGTCCACCGTCCAATCAAGTGAGGGGTGCCGGCGCTAATGGCGGCGCCGGAATGAATTTTTCACTGGCTGTGGCGGGGTCTTCCTCACCTTCAGGCTCAGGAGAGGGAGATTTCCACCGCCGTCTCGTGCAGGCCCTGAGGCGTGGGGATCGGACGATCCAAGTAGAGGGGAGGGATGTGGACCTGTCCTTTTGGTTGGACAACTTTGGACAGGCCGCTTTCCAAGAGAAAAAGGGGGGAGAGACTGTATGGTCTCTCCCTACAGCCGGGCGGGGGGTGTCCAGGAGAAATGTGGTCCGTCTCCGGTGGAGGGGTAATGATGCGTGCCCACCAAGATCAAGGGTAGTGAAGCTCCTCCTGGAGATGGGATTCAGGGCGAATGACATTTTTGCCCTGATACATCCTTTTGGCTTCTCCATCTTTGATGTTAGCTTTGTTCGGCCGGAGGGTATGGAGCTTTTCTGGTCGAACTATGAGCTGGCAAAAGAGACGCCCAAATGGCGGGGTCTTGTCGCGGAGGCGATATCCCGCCAGAATGGCCCTAAGAAGATGACTGTGCTGACGTGCAATGAGTCACTTTCGGGAGTCGATATCATGACCTGGCTCAGCAGGTACGGAGAAGTGGTGGAGGCACCAAAAAAGATCATGGACGAGGGCATTTGGTCAGGGGGCTGGACCTTCATGATGAGGTTGAAGAGGTCCAGCGGCACTGTCACCCACATCCCTTCCTTGGCTTTCCTTGGGAGGGACAGGATCCTGGTTTTCTACCAGGGGCAGCCGAAAGTGTGCCACAGGTGCGGTGATCCCAGGCACTTTAGTGCAGCATGCAGGGTGCAGAAATGCACCCTGTGTGGTGGGATAGGCCATCTCGCCGCCTCCTGTGGTACGGTTCGGTGCCACCTGTGTGATGCCGTCGGGCATCCGTTCAGTCGCTGCCCTCGTTCCTTCGCCAACGCCGTCTTTGGTCAGGCGGAGGGTGGCCGTGTCGGGGTGGATCCCAGCAGTGCGCCCTCTGCTGAGCCTGAGGCTGGTGGAAGCGGGGAGGCTGAGGGGCCAGTGAAGAACAAGAAGGTCCGGGGCCCCTCTTATCATCGGAGGCAGGAGAGGCGCCTGGTTGGGGAAGGGCAGGGGGATCCCCAGTCAACTGGGGAGATGACTGCCCCCCCCTCTGGGGGTCTCGACCGGTGCCACTGAGGCCCTGGGGGAGGAGGCGCTGAGTGAGGAGACCAGGAGGATGGAGAAGGAGGAGGCAGCTGCGCTCTCAGATTCCTCCCAATATGAAAGTTTTGAGGAGGACGTGGACGCTCAGCATACAGCAGAGGGTGACAGTGAAACCCAAAAAAAGAGGCGAAGGAGGACGAGGAAGATCAGTGGGAAGGGGGTTAAAAAATCTGCCCCCCCCTTGACCAGCAAGGTGCCGGCGGAGGGCTCCACGATCTCCCCTCTGATCTTTGTCTCCAACCGGTTTGGAGTCCTCGAGGACCCTGATGTGGCGGGGGTCGAGGGCAAAGAGCCGGGGGAGCCACCTGAGGGGCCTGTGGAGGACGGCGAGGTCCTTCCCTCGGGGGGTATGCCATCTTCCTCTCGGGGAGGGACTGTCCCTGAACCTGGGGGTGAGGAAAAAAGGGGAGGGGGGTGCTATGGATATGACAGTGTCCCTCAAACGCCGTGAGCGTGACAGCAAGGGGTCTTTGTCGGACGGTGAGGGGGGTGGAGGGAAGAAGAAAGCCATCTAATTCGATCACCCAATGGCTGCACCCACCCCGTTGACGCTGGCGTCCATTAATGTCGCCAGCATAAAATCAGATGCGGCTAGATTTACGGCCTTTGATTTTCTCACCCGGTTTGAGGCTGAAATTTTATTTTTGCAGGAGACCAGACTAACTGACATGGGGGCCATTCACAAGGCAAGGAGTGAGTGGAGGTGTGGGCCCTCATACTGGTCTCTTGCGGCCGAGCTGTATAGCGGGGTGGTGGTCCTTTTTAAGACCGCAGCGGTAGAATGCCAGAGGGTTATCGAAGTAGAAATGGGAAGGTGCTTGGTTTTAGATGTCTTCATGGGGGGACAGGAGCTTCGGCTCATAAACATCTACGGTCCCCAATCAAAGTGGGACCGCAAATGTCTCCTCCTGAAGATCAAGCCCTATCTTTTTACGAGTCGGCAGGTGGTCTTTGGAGGGGACTTCAACACCGTCACAAGATTACGTGACCGGGGAGGCTCCAATGGCCGGCTGGCTTACCATAGCGTAACTCTGAATAGTATAGCTAGTGATGCTCGCCTGGTGGATGTCCACATCCGGCACACCCCAGGTCACAGTGGTTTCACCTATTATAGGGGTAGTTGTAGGTCTAGAATAGACAGGTTTTTTTTAAAGGAGGAGGCCGTCTCTCCAGCAGTGTCCGCTGTGGAGGTGGAATTCTCTGATCACTGTCTAATTTTCTTTTCCTTGAATGTTTCAGAACCCCCCCGGATGGGGAGAGGACTATGGAAGCTGAATTCATCACTGCTGGAAGAAGCGGAGGCGAGACAATCCTTTGAGGATTTTCTTCAGAGCCAGGTACCGCTGTTGGATCTGTGTAGCACTAAGTCTGAGTGGTGGGAGATGTTCAAAGATCGGGTTGCGAGTTTCTTCCGCCAGCTCTCTAGCCTCAGGAGCCTGATCAGGTACCGCCTGTACCAGAGCCTGAGGAGGAAACTTGAGCAGCTCGTCTCGACTGGAGGTGACCGTGAGGAGATCTCCAGAGTGAAGTCTTTGCTCAAGAGGAGTCAGTATGATAGACACACATCTTTGGTTTTTGAGAGGGATTTCGGGAAGTACCGCTCGCCTGACCCCTACAGAAACTGTAAGATGTCAGTGAATCGTAAAATAGTGACCGGCCTCATCGATGGTACAGGTTCCCTGAACAGATCCAAATCGGGGATCCTGGAAGTCGTCAGGTCGTTCTACTCACGCCTCTTGGGAAAGAGGGAACTAGATCGAGACGTGACGTCTACTTTCCTGGCCGAAGCCGTTCCTGAGCCAGGGGATGACCCCTCTCTCGACGTTTTGACTGAGGCAATCAGGGAAGAGGAAGTGAGACTGGCCATTGATGGGCTTCGGCTCAAGAAATCGCCAGGTCCAGACGGCTTAACGTCTGAATTTTATAAGACCTTTAGGGACTCATTGGTCCCCCTCTTGACGGAGGTGTTCAACGAGTGCCTTTCCTCGGGTGCTCTTCCCCGTTCAATGAGGAGGTCTGCCCTGATTATCCTGTCAAAAGGATAATCAGAATTGGCGTCCCATAGCATCCCAGAATTGGCGTATTGAGAATTGGCGTCCCATAGCGCTTCTCAATACGGACCGGAAGGTTCAGGCAAAGGTGCTTTTTAATCGGTTGGTGAAATTTGCACTCCGGCTCCTCTCGGGGTCCCAGCATTGCTCTGTTCCAGGCCGCAGCACATTTAGTGCTGTACTCGGTGTCCGAGAGGCAGTGGAGCAGGGTAGGGCTGGCCTCTGGAAGGGGTTTCTGCTGTCCCTAGATCAGGCAAAGGCTTTTGATCGGGTGAACCACGACTACCTCTGGTCTGTCTTTTTGAGGTACGGTCTGCCTGGGGGGTTCGTAAATTGGTTAAAGGCATTGTATGCAGGGGCTGAGACTTTCCCGCTGGTGAATGGTTGGTCTGGCCGCCCTTTTGAGGTGGAATCTGGGGTTCGCCAGGGCTGTCCGTTGAGCCCGCTGTTATACGTGTTCGCCCTTGACCCCTTTTTAAGGAGGATCGAGGGTGGACCGTTGGTGGGAGTCCGGAGGGACCGGGCGGCCCCGGAGGCCACCTTGAGGGCAGTGGCGTACGCCGATGATGTCTCCTTGTTTGTATCCTCGAAAGAGGAGGCGGACTGGGTGATGTCTGAGGTTGATCGCTACTCGGAGGCATCTGGGTCTAAGATCAACCAGGAGAAGTGTGAGAGTCTCTGGCTGGGAGGGGGAGACCCTAGTTTCGGTATCCCGGACACCCTCCCAGAACCCCAAGCCACAGCAAAGATCTTAGGCATCAATTTCGGCCCGGGTGATTACCCCCAGCTAAATTGGGAGGGCAGGCTAAAAATCACCGCTCAAAAGGTGGACCAGTGGAAGGGTTGGACTTTGACCCTAAGGGAGCGGGTGAACCTGATCAAGGGTTACCTTCTGCCTTTGCTGAACTATTTGGGCAGCGTTTGCATTTTGGCAGAACCTCTTTGGACACGGGTCTACGGCCTGTTTTTCCAGATGTTACGGGGAAACAGGCTCAACCTAGTCAAGAGGGAGGTCACGTACCGTACGAGGATACTAGGCGGGTTGGGTATGGTCAACCCGGTGGTATTCTTAGTGAATGCCTTCCTTAAAACCAACATAGGGAACCTCTGGCCAGAGAGGGCTCCTCCATGGGTTTTCTCCTGAAGGGGATGGCTTCGACCCTTCTTCCAGGAATGGGAGTCAGGAGGGCGAGTGAGGGACCTATGTACACCGCACGGGCAACTCCCGGCTTATGCTACCCTGGTTTTGAAGGTGATCCGCCAGTGGGGTCTGGGAATGTGGGAGATCAGAACTATGTCGAGGAAATTCCTTGACAGAAAGGTTCTGTTGACCCGTTTCCAGAAGCCTCTGGTCCTCAAAGATTGCCCAGGCCGGGATCTGGAGGGGGGGCTGAGGTTGCTAAATTCTACTCGGATCCCCTTGAAGTTTTGGGACTTGGCCTGGCGCTGCTTTCACGGGAGGCTGTATGTAAGGGGCAATTTGAAGTACAGGAATTCCGATGACCGCGGTTGCCCCCGTGAGGAATGCTGCGACGTGCTGGAAAGCATGGAGCACTTCCTCCTTCAGTGCCCCTTTAATACAGGGGTCTACAACAGGGTGCTTCCATAGGCTGGCCTAGGCCGTCTCGCCTCTCCTATCCGGAGTGGGCGTACGGAGCATTCGGGTCCCTGGGTGGCCGAGATCGGTGCACGTTATTCCTAGTTAGTTTAGTGGTCTGGTTCTATACGTGGAATGCACGCTGTCTAGTGTCCACTCAGCAGAAAACCCTCCCCATGGATGAGGTGGTTAGGAACATTCTGGGTGACCTCGGTAAAGTGCGCTCACTGGAATTTGACAGGCTGGGCACTAAGAAGGCCTCCCGCCTCTGGAGGGGTCTTTCATTTGAAGTGCCTTGAGGGCCAGATTATTTTCAGTGTTACAGCAGTAGGGGCAGGTATTTAGGCAGTAGGGAGAGATATGCATAGGGACAGCTAGGGACAGAGGAGGGAAAGATAGTTAGGCACGTGGTGAGGTAGATAGAGCGATAGGGGCAGGGAGGGATAGATAGGGATAGGTTTTTAATTAGGGGCAGTTTTGAGATAGTGAGAGTAAGATAGGTTTATTTTTGCGTAGTAGGGAAAGTGCCTGTCTTTCCGGCTCCTGGTGGTGGGCTGTCAACTTCCACCGCAGTCTTTTGTTTTCAAAACTCTAGGCAATGTATGGGGCTCGCAAGCACCGAGCTATGGCTGAGAAATGTATTGTTTTTGGTGAGATGTAATGTTGTTATGTCATTTTGTTCTGGGAGAAATGTGCACAGTTGTTAGTCGGCTGTGATAAATATTAGGGGAAATTGCAGTAGTGGGGTGAAGGTAAACCCCACAGGTTAGGTTGATGGGTAAGAGTAAATATGTGTTTTGAGGTGTTATATATGTGTTATATGTATTATATGTGTTATATATGTTTTAGGTGTTAAAGTTCTGATCCTTTCTTTTGTGATAAGAGTTGGGGAAAAAAATAAAAAATAAAAATAAAAACGTAAAAAAAATAAAAAAATAAATAATAAATAATAATAAAAAATATATATATATATTTATATCGGTGTGTGTGTGTGTATATATATATATATATATATATATATATATATATATATATATATATTAGTGTGAATGGGATAAGTTTTAGTTATAGTTTGGTTTGGTGGATTGCCATATGAATTATGTTGGGGCGGTGGACCGGGGGTTTTTGTAGGTTGAGAAGTGAAGGAAGTGTGATAGTGTGTAATGCGGGCCCTTCTCTCTTTTTATCTCTCCTTGTCCTATGTCGGAGCCTGGAGGATGAAGGGTGAGGAGCTCGGGAGGAGGAGAAGGGTTAAGGAGTCAAAGAGGAGGAGAAGGAGAAGGAGAAGAAAAGGAGTAAGCTAAGGAGTGAAATATAAACTAAAACTAAGGAGATGAAAGGATCAGAGCAGAGCAGGCTGGGAAACGGACTTTTGTTTACCCATGCCAGGACTTACAAGAGACTCTAGGACTCAAAGACTCATGGACTCTAATGCTCCCTCCGGTAAGGAAACTTTCTGACAGAGCCTGATGGACATCCGGGACTCCTAAAAATCTCTTTGAACTCTGCTAGGGTGTTTGTTTTATTTCTGAGGTCATACGGGCCTTGTATAAGGTCTATAAAGTTTATATGTTTTCTTTCCCATTTTAGTGTGGATCCAGATGAGGACATGTTTCGTTATGGTTTTGTGTTTATGGTTGGGTTGTGGTAGTGGAATTGGTTAAGTGTGGAATATGTATTTTGCATGGTTTTCTATTTTTATAATAAAAAAAGAGTTCCAGCTCCAGTAGCGTCCACTAAAGCTGCTGCAGTTAAAATGCTTTTATAAGGATCAAGCTTGGCGGTCCGCCGCAAGGCGTGCTACCGCCAGTCTCAGCCCCTTTGCCTTGGGGCGCCTCCTCGATGCTCTTGACTGAGTGTCCCGGGGGCCCGAAGCATTTCCTTTGAAAAAATTAAGTGTCCAAAGCACAGGTGGTGTAGCTTGCTTAACAGATGGGCTACTCCGCTGACTAGCAGACACTGCTACTAGAACCAAAGTATTGCCTGGGCTAGATGCAGTTAAAAATTTGTAATTAGATCTACAGGCGGTATAGCTTGCTTAACAGCTGGGCTATTCCACTGACTAGCAGACACTGCTACTAGGCCCAAAGTATTGCCTGGGCTAGATGCAGTTAAAAATTTGTAATTAGATCTACAGGCGGTGTAGCTTGCTTAACAGCTAAGCTACTCCGCTGACTAGCAGACACTGCTACTAGGCCCAAAGTATTGCCTGGGCTAGATGTAGCTAAAAATTTGTAATTAGATCTACAGGCGGTGTAGCTTACTTAACAGCTGGGCTACTCCGCTGACTAGCAGACACTGCTACTAGGCCCAAAGTATTGCCTGGGCTAGATGCAGTTAAAAATTTGTAATTAGATCTACAGGCGGTGTAGCTTGCTTAACAGCTGGGCTACTCCGCTGACTAGCAGACACTGCTACTAGGCCCAAAGTATTGCCTGGGCTAGATGCAGTTAAAAATTGTTATTAGATACAAAGGCGGTGTAGCTTGCTTCAGATGGGCTACTCTGCTGACTACGAGACACTGCTACTAGCCCAAAAGGATTTCCTGGGTTAGATGCAGTAAAAAATTGTTATTAGATACACAGGTGGTGTAGCTTGCTTCAGATGGGCTACTCCGCTGACTACGAGACACTGCTACTAGCCCAAAATGATTGGCTGGGTTAGATGCAGTAAAAAATTGTTATTAGATACACAGGCGGTGTAGCTTGCTTTACAGCTGGGCTACTACGCTGACTAGCAGACACTGAAGCTTTGGAGCAGACCTCTGATTCCCAGGCTATAGTATGAGTAAACAACTCTGCAGACTCAACCATCTGGGTTACCCCATTCTCAGATGGGCAGCTGAAGACTTGGGAGCTGTGAGGAAGCATGTGCGATTGGGGTGACACCTCTGAGGACTGGAGTATTTGTGATGTTGAAGTTGAGGTGGAGGAGAGCCCACTTGAAGGAGCACTTGATATCTGTTGAAGCACCTGCTGTTTTTGTGCCTCATCTGGAATTTGTAGCGATGGGCGTGTCCGTAAGAAAGGGATCATATCACATTGTCCACTAAAAGAAGTAGACATCTTAGTTTGGCTGGAAGATGGTCTTTCTTCTGCAGATGTAACTGTTGCTTTACCACCTACCCCACGGACACAACCTTTTTTTCCCTTTCCAACACGCCTATTCCCCTTTCCACCAGCAGCAGGCCTTTTGCCACTCATTTTGGTGGTTAACTAATTGGCAACTCTGTAGTTGTTTGCACAAAAAACGATGGATGGAAACTGAGCAGAGCTGAGTGGCCAAACTGTGATACTAAGCCAAAAGGATTGTCTGGGTTAGATGCAGTAAAACAATTTTATTAGATACACAGGCGGTGTAGCTTCCTTCACAAGTGGGCTACTCCGCTGACTACGAGACACTGCTACTATGCCCAAAAGGATTTACTGGGTTAGATGCAGTAAAAAATAGTTTTTAGATACACAGGTGGTGTAGCTTGCTTCAGATGGGCTACGCCACTGACTACCAGACACTGCTACTTGGCCCAAAAGGATTTCCTGGGTTAGATGCAGTAAAAAATTTGAATTAGATACACAGGCGGTGTAGCTTCCTTCACAAGTGGGCTACTCCACTGACTATGAGACACTGCTACTATGCCCAAAAGGATTTACTGGGTTAGATGCAGTAAAAAATTGTTTTTAGATACACAGGTGGTGTAGCTTGCTTCAGATGGGCTACTCCACTGACTACCAGACACTGCTACTAGGCCCAAAAAGATTTCCTGGGTTAGATGCAGTAAAAAATTAGAATTAGATACACAGGCGGTGTAGCTTCTTTCACAGGTGGGCTACTCCGCTGACTACCAGACACTGCTACTAGGCCCAAAAAGATTTCCTGGGTTAGATGCAGTAAAAAATTGTTATTAGATACACAGGTGGTGTAGCTTGCTTCAGATGGGCTACTCCACTGACTACCAGACACTGCTACAGGCCCAAAAGGATTGGCTGGCTTAGATGCAGTAAAAAATTGGTATTAGATACACAGGTGGTATAGCTTGCAACACAGATAGGCTACTCGAATGACTAACAGACACTGCTACTGGCTCAAAAGGATTGGCTGAGCTACATTTCGCCAAATGCTGTGAAAAACACTTGCACAGCACTGGCACAGACCTGTCTGGCAAAAAGTGCTATGAACTGCTGTAACCTAGCCCTCAAAAGGGCTGCAATTAGAACTAGTCCCTACTCACTAAACCTATCTCTCTATGTAACTGGAAATTCACTCGCAATTCACACAGTTATACTGTATAGCGCCCACAGCAGCAGCGGTTCCGTCTAACACTCAGCTGCAGCAGTGAGAAAATGGTGGCGACGGGGAAAATGGCTGGGTCTTATAGGGCAAGGACATGTGACATACACAGCCAATGACACATGCCCTTGCTTGTGTGAAAAAAATGCACTTCGCTGCGTGTGTGCGCTGCTGATAGGCTAACAGACTGCACCGCCCCACTGTAAATGCGGGAAAGAAAAAAAAATGGAGATCGGCATTATTTCTGCAGAGATCCATCCCCTGCCCCTCCCCCCTCCCACTCTACCTGAAACTGTCTATTAACATTGATTAACAGTATTACTGTGAAAAAATCCAGTTACGCTTTTGGTGCACGCTTTTTTTGCAAATCGTTCGAGTACGTCGAATATATACTATGACCACCACGCCGTCCCCCTTATATACTCTGACCATCATGCCGTCCCCCCTTATATACTATGACCACCATGCCGCCCCCCTTATATACTCTGACCATCATGCCGTCCCCCTTATATACTATGACCACCATGCCGCCCTCCCTTATATACTATGACCACCATGCCCTCCCCCTTATATACTATGACCACCATACCATCCCCCCTTATATTCTATGATCACCATGCCATCCCCCCTTATATACTATGACCACCACGCCGTCCCCTTTATATACTATTGACGCGCCCCCTGGGCCTGTGCTGTGCAGGGGATACCCGGAGCCGGGCCTTCTGTAAGATGCTGGGGGTTGTAGTCTCCGTGTGGCGGCGACCCGGTCTGTGCCCAGGGTGGTCAATTCAGTGGCAGTCTTAATGTTGTAACAAGTGTCCGACTATGCCACCCGTGGATTGCGGTCAGTGGGGACCGCCGCTGCGCTGCAGACCGCTGAGGCTGATGTAGTTTGCGCAGCCGAGTATGGAATAACTCCCCACGGGAGAAGTATTGCCTCAGGGCAGCTAGTGTGGAAGATGGTGGTAGTGATGGTGTGAGCGTCCCAGTCCTAATGGTGCTGGTGCGGCGATGAAACAGAGACTTGTAATTGCAGTTTCCAATGCTTTAATCACAGTTGTTATTCGGTCAATCCTGCAGGCGATGACGGCCCAAGCCGTGCTGCGTCCACCAGGTGAGGGACTCGGTCAACTCCCAGGCAATTCCAGAGCGTGGCACAGGGCTCCCTTCTCTACCTTTCTCTGGCCGTCCCCACCAGTGACCCACCTTTGTCCAGCTTCCTCGGGCCTTCTATTGGCGAAACCTATCTCCGGTTTCCTGACCCTATATGGTATGCTTTCCTGGTGGATGTAGTGAGGGGTCACACCAAGATGTGGTCACAACCTCCGGTCTTTGGCTGAGGAATCTATTGCCTCCACCAATTTGGGTTCTGGTACCCTGTTCTGCCAACCCGTCACCCGCAATCTCCTGGGCCTATGGGGTTCCTTCTTCTCTCGTGTCTCTGGGCCTTTCTTAATGTTCCTTGCTTCCTTTCTCCTCTGTTCCAGTTCCTTCCTTACTTTCCTTTCCGTTCCTTCTCCTCTCTCTTTCTGCTGTTTCTGGCCTCCACTCCAGGCCTGCCTCTGGAGCTGGGCCCAGACTGAGCCACAGCTCCCTGTCAGCCCTCTCTGGCTGAACTCCTGACTGAACTGAACTGGACTGAACACTGTCCTAAGATGGTGCCCACCTTAAATACCTCCCTCTATGTGTGAGCCCAGGTGACTATCAACCAATGGGCTCCTACCTATGCCCAGAGACCCACCCCTATCTGCTCCTACACCACTGGGTGTACTTTCCCCTCCCCACTCCAGACAGGGACAGATGCTGTCATGCCTGCACTTCTGTCTAGTGGGAGCACCGTTGAGCTGTCCCTCGGAAATGGGGTGTGTGTGGTGCATGCAGCCTAACGAGTCCTGGTCCACACTCCATCCTTACCCAGGAGTGGAATATCACACCTCTGGTTTGAGGTGCAATACCCCTGTAGCAGCCGAGCCCTCGGGGTGCTACATTCCCCCCTGGTAAATCACAGCACGTCCTCGGGCTGGAAAAGAGCAAAACAATTTAAACATACAAAAATTTTAGAATGCATTCGTATATAAGACATCAACTATTAACCCATCCCTTTATGGGAGGCACTCTTTTTCCTTTTAACGTTACTGATTACATTTTCATACAACATCTTGCTAAGGCCACTGGAACTCTTTTATAAAATACTATATAAAATTTTTGCATTACTATTTTAGCAGCATTTTAAACTTCTTCACAAATAAAACTTTTTCAAGTGAAACATTTTCAAACAGATTCTTTAGTTCTGGCCGCTGTGCAACTTGCGACCAGGTAAAGGTGCAACAGTCCAGTTAATCTTGAGGTAGACGTTGCAGTTTTTGTATAAAACCAGTAGGGGGCGCTTTAAGAAGCGCAACTATTTACAAGGGTGGCCGCTGTCAGTCTTCGGCCAGTGGGGATAGGGGAATGGCTGCTCACAGTCCTCAGCCTGGTAACTTAGGAAGGGGCAATTTTTAAACAGTCAACAGTTCACTATTTGTCCCAACGGGGACCACACTTTCAAAAACGGGAACAGTTCCATTTTACCGTTTACTGGTAACGGTGTCCTCCTTGCTCTTCTGGGTAGTCTTCAGGCCCGTCCGGGCCCTCTTGGCAC
The DNA here is from genome assembly GCF_046119375.1 of Phyllobates terribilis. Lineage (NCBI taxonomy): Eukaryota > Metazoa > Chordata > Amphibia > Anura > Dendrobatidae > Phyllobates > Phyllobates terribilis. The sequence goes on from NW_027362762.1 coordinate 211,989,625, forward strand.
TCGGGGTCCAAGTGGTCCCGCTCCTCCTCTTATCCTCTGGACATGAAGGGCATACCATCCCTTTAGGCCTCGGTGTCGGGTGTAGGACACCAAGTCACCTGGAAACAGATCCCGTTCCGGATGGCCCTCTGGCAGGTGACCCTCCAAATCCCTCCTGTCAACATGGATGTCTGTGGCTGTGGCAGAGTCCCGAATGAACCCCCACCCTTTCTTCAGGTGGAACTTCACCACGGTCCCAGGTGTTTTAGGACCGCGTGCTGCATGGGGGTTCCGTCGGGTGCGCGTCTTCTCCTCCGCGCTTCGGGCCTGCAGCTGCTCCCTCTTCCGACGCCGTGCCCGCTCCTCCTCCGGACCTGCCAATTGATCATACAGGTCTGTGCCCAGGGGTGGTATGGCAGGGGGCCCCGGGTGTGGAGCAGCGCCCGGGGGCACTCGGCCTTGCGACCAGGCCGGTGGTCGTCTGCTGGTCGTGCTCGGGGATGACACCGCCAAGGCAGGGGGCGCTGGTGAGGCAGCGGCGCCCGGGTTCAGAGGGCACAGCGCGGGGCGGGGCGTGACGATGGTGTTTGCTGCCTGAGGCCTAGCTGGTGGCGGTGGAGGCGTGGTCTCAGGTACGGTCCCCGGGGCTTCGGGTCCCGCAACGGAGGGTGGGGGCAGGCTTGCGGCCTCAGGGCTTGGGGTAGTGTCGTCCCCGTTACCTGCCTTGGTCTTGACGGCCTCCTCCGCGGCATCGTCTGCCACCGCCGGTCCTTCTTCACCGCGCTCAGCGGCAGGCGCGCTGCTCGGTCCTTCCGGGGCCCTCCGCTGGCTGTTTCTGTGCTGCCGGGCCATCTCCTCTCTCCACCCGGCAAACACATCCCGCTGCGCCCGGACCATCCATCCGTTCAAATCTTCCAGCGCTGCGCGCGCACAGTCCGGGTCCCTGGGCAGCTGGGCTAGCAACTCTGTCAGGCTGCAGGGTGGCTCAGCTTGCAGCAGGCTGCGGGCCAGGGTGCTGGTGGGGTTCGCTGCTCCCTCCATCTCCGTGTGCAGCAGGTCCAGACTGATCCAGGCCGCGCCCGGCCCCACAGTTTTCTTTCCTATCTGCCCCCATGGGGGGTGGTCTTGGGGGCATCTGCTGACAATCACCCTTAGGGGCAGCCCCCCCACGCTGATGGACATCTCCACTGCTGCATTCATGGCTGGTGGGGGCGGGCTCCTTCTTTGGCGCCATTCTGGGACCTGGCCCACGATGGGAGGTGGCTTCCTGCTGTCTTTTGGTGCGCACATAATGGCGTCCGCTCTTCTAGGGCGGGAAAAACGGATGAAGATGGCGGGAAACGGTCCAAGATGGCGTCTGATGGCAGCAATCAGCTCCGGATGGCGGGAAACTTCTGGAAATGGCGGGACACTTCTTTTCAAGGTACATGCACAATCTTCTTCAGGCACGCAATACCCGCTTGTGGCGGGTTGGTAAAGATCCTGCCGACTACGCCAAAAGTTGACGCGCCCCCTGGGCCTGTGCTGTGCAGGGGATACCCGGAGCCGGGCCTTCTATAAGATGCTGGGGGTTGTAGTCTCCGTGTGGCGGCGACCCGGTCCGTGCCCAGGGTGGTCAATTCAGTGGCAGTCTTAATGTTGTAACAAGTGTCCGACTACGCCACCCATGGATTGCGGTCAGTGGGGACCGCCGCTGCGCTGCAGACCGCTGAGGCTGATGTAGTTTGCGCAGCCGAGTATGGAATAACTCCCCACGGGAGAAGTATTGCCTCAGGGCAGCTAATGTGGAAGATGGTGGGAGTGATGGTGTGAGCGTCCCAGTCCTAATGGTGCTGGTGCGGCGATGAAACACAGAGACTTGTAATTGCAGTTTCCAATGCTTTACTCACAGTTGTTATTCGGTCAATCCTGCAGGCGATGACGGCCCAAGCCGTGCTGCGTCCACCAGGTGAGGGACTCTGTCAACTCCCAGGCAATTCCAGAGCGTGGCACAGGGCTTCCTTCTCTACCTTTCTCTGGCCGTCCCCACCAGTGACCCACCTTTGTCCAGCTTCCTCCGGCCTTCTATTGGCGAAACCTATCTCCGGTTTCCCTGACCCTATATGGTATGCTTTCCTGGTGGATGTAGTGAAGGGTCGCACCAAGATGTGGTCACAACCTCCGGTCTTTGGCTGAGGAATCTGTTGCCTCCACCAATTTGGGTTCCGGTACCCTGTTCTGCCAACCCGTCACCCGCAATCTCCTGGGCCTATGGGGTTCCTTCTTCTCTCGTGTCTCTGGGCCTTTCTTAATGTTCCTTGCTTCCTTTCTCCTCTGTTCCAGTTCCTTTCTTACTTTCCTTTCCGTTCCTTCTCCTCTCTCTTTCTGCTGTTTCTGGCCTCCACTCCAGGCCTGCCTCTGGAGCTGGGCCCAGACTGAGCCACAGTTCCCTGTCAGCCCTCTCTGGCTGAACTCCTGACTGAACTGAACTGGACTGAACACTGTCCTAAGATGGTGCCCACCTTAAATACCTCCCTCTATGTGTGAGCCCAGGTGACTAGCAACCAATGGGCTCCTACCTATGCCCAGAGACCCACCCCTATCTGCTCCTACACCACTGGGTGTACTTTTCCCTCCCCACTCCAGACAGGGACCGATGCTGTCGTGCCTGCACTTCTGTCTAGTGGGAGCACCGTTGAGCTGTCCCTCGGAAATGGGGTGTGTGGTGCATGCAGCCTAACGAGTCCTGGTCCACACTCCATCCTTACCCGGGAGTGGAATATCACACCTCTGGTTTGAGGTGCAATACCCCTGTAGCAGCCGAGCCCTCGGGGGTGCTACACTATGATCATCACGCCGCCCCCGTTATATACTATGATCACCACGCAGTCCCCCTTATATACTATGACCACCACGCCATCGTCCCTTAAATACTATGACCACCACGTCGTCCCCCCTTCTACACTATGACCACCACGCCATCCCCCCTTCTACACTATGACCACTACGCCGTCCCCCTTCTACACTATGACCACCACACCATCCCCCCTTCTACACTATGACCACCACGCCAACCCCATTCTATACTATGACCACCACGCCGTCCCCTCTTCTATACTATGACCACCACGCCGTCCCCTCTTCTATACTATGACCACCATGTGGTCCCTCCTTCTATACTATGACCACCATGTGGTCCCTCCTTCTATACTATGACCACCACGCCAACCCCCTTCTATACTATGACCGCTACGCCGTCCCCCTTATATACTATGACCACCATACTGTCCCCCTATATACTGTGACCAACATGCCGTCCCCACTTATATTCTATTACCACCATGCCGTCCCCCTTATATTCTATGACCACAATGCCATCCCCTTATATACTATGACCACCACGCCGTCTCCCCCCTTATATACTATTGCCACCACGCTGTCCCCCCTTATATACTATTACCACCACGCTGTCCCCCCTTCTACACTATGACCACTACGCCGTCCCCCATTCTACACTATGACCACCACACCTTCCCCCCTTATATACTATGACCACCACGCTGTCCCCCCTTATATACAATGACCACCATGCCATCCCCCTTATATACTATGACTATCATGCCATCCCCCTTATAAACTATGACCACAATGCTCTCCCCCTTATATAGCCCCTTATATACTATGATCACCACTCCAGCCCCCTTCTATACTATAACCACCATGCCGTCGTCCCTTAGATACTATGACCACCACACCATCCCCCCTTCTACACTATGACCACCACGCCTACCCCATTCTATACTATGACCACCACGCTGTCCCCTCTTCTATACTATGACTACCATGTGGTCCCTCCTTCTATACTATGACCACCACGCCATCCCCCCTTCTATATTATGACCACTACGCTGTTCCCCCTTCTATACTATGACCACCACTCCGTCCCTCCTTCTATACTATGAGCACCACGCCGTCCCTCTTTATATACTATGACCGCTATGCCGTCCCCCTTATATACTATGACCACCATTCTGTCCCCCTATATACTGTGACCACCATGCCGTTCCCACTTATATTCTATTACCACCATGCCGTCCCCCCTTATATTCTATGACCACAATGCCATCCCCTTATATACTATGACCACCACGCCGTCTCCACCCTTATATACTATTGCCACCATGCTGTCCTCCCTTATATACTATTACCACCACGCTGTCCCCCCTTCTACACTATGACCATTACGCCGTCCCCCATTCTACACTATGACCACCACACCGTCCCTCCTTATATACTATGCCCACCACGCCGTCCCCACTTGTATACAATGACCACCATGCCGTCCCCCTTATATACTATGACCATCACGCCATCCCCCTTATATACTATGACCACCATGCCGTCCCTCCTTATATACTATGACCACCACACCATCCCCCCTTATATACAATGACCACCATGCCATCCCACTTATATACTATGACCATCACGCCATCCCCCTTATATACTATGACCACCATGCCGCCCCCCCTTATATACTATGACCACCATGCTATCCCCCTTATATAGCCCCTTATATACTATGACCACCACTCCATCCCCCTTGTATACTATAACCACCATGCCGTCGTCCCTTAAATACTATGACCACCACGCCGTCCCCCCTTATATACTAAGACCACTACGCCGTCCCTCTTATATACTATGACCACCATGCCGTCGTCCCTTAAATACTATGACCACCACGCTGCACGCTGTACCCCTTATGAATTCTACCAATCACATCCTCCTCACTTATGTACTATGACCACCACGCCGTCCCCTTTATATACTATGATCATCACGCCGCCCCCTTATATACTATGATCACCACGCTGTCCCCCTTATATACTATGACCACCACGCCATCGTCCCTTAAATACTATGACCACCACGCCGTCCCCGCTTCTACACTATGACCACTACGCCGTCCCCCTTCTACACTATGACCACCACACCATCCCCCCTTCTACACTATGACCAGCACGCCAACCCCATTCTATACTATGACCACCACGCCGTCCCCTCTTAAATACTATGACCACCATGTGGTCCCTCCTTCTATACTATGACCACCACGCCATCCCCCTTCTATACTATGACCACTACGCTGTTCCCCCTTCTATACTATAATCACCACTCCGTCCCTCCTTCTATACTATGAGCACCACGCCGTCCCTTTTTATATACTATGACCGCTACGCCGTCCCCCTTGTATACTATGACCACCATACTGTCCCCCTATATACTGTGACCACCATGCCGTCCCCACTTATATTCTATTACCACCATGCCGTCCCCCCTTATATTCTATGACCACAATGCCATCCCCTTATATACTATGACCACCACGCCGTCTCCCCCCTTATATACTATTGCCACCACGCTGTCCCCCCTTATATACTATTACCACCATGCTGTCCCCCCTTCTACACTATGACTACTACGCCGTCCCCCATTCTACACTATGACCACCACACCCTCCCTCCTTATATACTATGACCACCACGCCGTCCCCCCTTATATACAATGACCACCATGCCATCCCCCTTATATACTATGACCATCATGCCATCCCCCTTTATATACTACGACCACCATGCCGTCCCCCCTTATATACTATGACGACCATGCTATCCCCCTTATATAGCCCCTTATATACTATGACCACCACTCCATCCCCCTTCTATACTATAACCACCATGCCGTCGTCCCTTAGATACTATGACCACCACACCATCCCCCCTTCTACACTATGACCATCACGCCAACCCCATTCTATACTATGACCACCACGTTGTCCCCTCTTCTATACTATGACCACCATGTTGTCCCTCCTTCTATACTATGACAACCACGCCATCCCCCCCTTCTATACTATGACCACTACGCTGTTCCCCCTTCTATACTATGACCACCACTCCATCCCTCCTTCTATACTATGAGCACCACGCCGTCCCTCTTTATATACTATGACCGCTACGCCGTCCCCCTTATATACTATGACCACCATACTGTCCCCCTATATACTGTGACCACCATGCCATCCCCATTTGTATTCTATTACCACGATGCCGTCCCCCCTTATATACTATGACCACCACACCGTCCCCCCTTATATACAATGACCACCATGCCATCCCCCTTATATACTATGACCATCACGCCATCCCCCCTTATATACTATGACCACCATGCCGTCCCCCCTTATATACTATGACCACCATGCTATCTCCCTTATATAGCCCCTTATATACTATGACCACCACTCCATCCCCCTTCTATACTATAACCACCATGACGTCGTCCCTTAAATACTATGACCAGCACGCTGTACCCCTTATGAATTCTACCAATCACACCCTCCTCACTTATGAACTTCAGTTTCCACACTGTCTCCACCCCATGCTGCCCCCTCTTTGAACTGTCTCCCTCACGTTAGCCTTCTCCACACTGAGCCCATTTCCCTATATTGAACCCCCAATGCTACTCCTACATACTGAGCCCACCCCATGCTGCCCCTTCTCCATAGCGATCCCACCCCACGCTGTCCCTTCTCCATAGTGATCCCACCCCACGCTGCCCTTTCTCCATAGCGATCCCACACTGCCCCTTCTCCACAGTGATCCCACCCCATGCTGCCCCTTCTCCATAGCAATCCCACCCCACGCTGCCCCTTCTCCATAGCGATCCCACCCCACGCTGCCCCTTCTCCATAGCGACCCCACCCTATGCGGCCCCCTTTTTCAGAAACATCCCCCCAATGCGGCCCCATTTTTTAGAGACATCCCCCCAATGTGGCCCCTTTTTTGAGAGACATCCCCCTCCCATGCAGCCCCCTTTTTCACAGACAACTCCCCTCCCATGCAGCCCCCTTTGTCACAGACAACCCCCCTCCCATGCTGTCCCCTTTTTCACAGACAAGCAAAAGCAGAGTATTAGATCAGCGATCAGGGCAGGGAAAGGTGATGTCCCATCCTGGGACAAAGTAACAAAATATGTAGTAACAAAATAAACAAAAAAAGTGCACATATTTGGTATCACCGCATCCGGAAGAAGCTGACCTATAAAACTGTCCCACTAGTTAACCACTTCAGTGAACACCGTAGGGAAAAAAATGTGGCAAAAAAATATGCTTTTTCATCATACACCTGAATAAAAAGGGGAATAAAATGCAATAAAAAAGTCGAACATAAATAAAAATGGTATCACTGAAAAGTGAAAACATCATCTTGTCCCGCAAAAAAAAAGCTGCCAAACAGTTCCATCAATGCAAAAAATAAAAAAAATTATAGCTCTCAGAATAAATCAATGCAAAAATAATTATTTTTTCTATAAAATTGTTTTTATTGTGTAAAAGTGGCAAAACATAAAAAAAATTATAGAAATGTGGTATCGCCGTAATCATATTGACCCGAAGAATACAGCTGCCTTATCACTTTTACCATACGTTGAACGACATAAAAAAAACTTCAAAAACAATTCTTGAATTGCTGGTTTTTGTTCATTCTGCCTCCCAAAAATTAGAAAAGAAAGCGATCGTTATGTGACCGAAAATGGTACCAATAAAAACGTTAACTCGTCTTGCTAAAAACAATTCTCTCATGAATCTGTCAGCAGAAATTTAGAAAAATTATAGCTCTCAAAATATGGCGATGCAAAAACTTTGTAAACCGTCTTTTAGTGTGTGACAGCTGCCAAACATAAAAGAACAATATAAATCTGGTATTGCTGTAATCGCACTGAATACAGTTGTCTAATCACTTATACCGCACGAGGAACAACAACAACGCAAAAAATAAATAAAACCAATTCCTCACCTGCTGTTGATTTGTTCATTCTGCCTCCCAAAGATCGCAGTAAGGCTGGGCTCACAATTATCCTGTACTCTACGCTGAGCACTTACACCAGAGTTTCCGTGTAAATCTCTCAAATACGTGATTCATGCAGAATCCCCTGAGGAAGATTCCCTATAATGAGGCAGATGAAATCATTGTGGATGCTGTCTGGCCTATGATCCAGTGGTGTCCGTCTTTTTAGGCGTGCACAAAAGCGCGGTCGAACACAGTTTTGTGCACTTCTGAAAAGAAGGGCACCGCTGAACAGAGCCCAGATGGAGTCCAGAGTAACTCAGCTGCCTCATTATAGTGAATGGTTCCCTCTGGGGTTTCATTTGAATCACATAATTTGGAGATTTAGATGGAAACCCCGATATAAGTGCTCAGCGTAGAGCGCTTGATAAATCTAGTGTAAGGTAGCGCTATTCATCACGCTGGGGGGCACTCGCTTCACCGGGTCAATTAAAGCACACAAGCAACGTTTTTCGGTAATTCTCAGTCCAGCAGTTTATTACATCTCATAAACCGCTCATAACATAGTCCATCTCAGTGGCTCGCCGACATGTTACACATAATATCCCACAGCCTTTCTAGTGACAGATATGCCCACTTGGCTCCAGATACAGCCTTCAGCAAGGTAACAATACCAATGTCCACATCAAGCAGCGTTTTTACCTTTGCTGGGTCGTAGCTGCTTCAGTCAGCTCAGTTCTGCCACAGCTGTGGCTTTAAGGCTTCCCAGATGGGGCCTCCGGGCCACGTACCTTCCAAGGCTACTGGTATCTCAAACACAGGGGATCCAGCCTCTGCCTTCCAGGCTAGTGGAGTCCCACTCAGGGACCAGGCCTCTCACCCTCTAAGGCTACTGGTATCTCAAACACCGGGGATCCAGCCTCTGCCTTCCAGGCTTCACCAGGCCTCTCTCTCTAGGCCTCACCAGGCCACTGTTTCTCTCCCTGTTTCAAAACTACCAGGGTTTATATATCCTTTTGTGCACACAGGACCTGTGATGATGTCACAGTCACGGGTGATCAGTCACCTGAAGGGGAGGTAAATGGTCAGCTAGAGCACACCCCCTGGACATTCTAGCAATGCAGCAAGCCGCTGCATTACACTAGTTACAAATATTATGTAAAATGTTCCCCACAAAAGCTTCAACTCAATCCACAGAAAGAGCTGCCACTCAGGTCCGTCATCTGTCAGTGGAAATAAAGGAGGTTTCCATGTTACTGGTAGTACAAAGGCTCTTGAAAAGCGCTATGGCTCCTCGTCCCCCCAAAGGAAATCCAGCAAATTATGTGCTCCCAAATCCAAATTCCCCCCTCCATTCTGAACCTCACAGTGTGCCTAAATTGCAGTTAGCATCCACATTTGGCATTTCTGTAACGATGAGAGCCTGCTTAATTTATGGGGTCCATGTCTTCAGAAGCACGAGCTGGGCACAATGTATAGGTACTATAATGTATGGGCACTACAATGTACGGGCACTATACTGGCAGATTTGCAATTTTCATTTAGCAATATTCACTGCTGCTTTTTTCCGGCAAACACCCATGGAGTCAAAATCATCACTGCACCTGTAGATAAATTCCCAGAGGTGTGTAATTTCCAAAATAATGTCATTTGAGGGGGGATTCTGCTCTTCTGGCACTTAGAGGTTCTGTATATGGAGTCCACAAAGTATTCTATGAAAATGTTTTCTCCAAGAGTAAAATAGCGCTCCTTCTGATTCGAGTCTTGCCGTGTGGCAAAGCAGTACTGTACAGCCACGTATAGGGTATTGCCACGTTCAGCAGAAATTGTGTGACAAATTTTGGTGCCATTTTTACCCATTTCCCCATGTGAAAACGCATAAATGAAACATAGTAAACATGCAATAATCAGAGAAGATTGTTATTGCGTAGTGTGGTGTGGACACCTGCAGAAAAAAACGCAGTGTTTATGCTACGTGTGAACACGGCCTCAGGGTTACATTTTTATTACATTTTTTAATTGTTTTAATATAATACAATTTTTTGCGCCATATACCGATCCCTGTAAATAATCTGGTCGTTCCAATTACAGGGACACCAAATATGTCCATGTTATTTGTTGATTTGTGATATTTATTATTTTGTAAAAAAAAAGGCACAGTAAAAACAACATTATTATAATTGTTTTTCACTATTTTTTAGTAATTTTATAGGAAGAAAAAAAATCTTTCTTTTATTCTCCCTCTAGAATATTGGGACATAGAAATACACTGTTGTATACAATGTTTCTCCATGTACAAATATAATCTTCCTGTGGCTGTCAGCAGTGCCTGTGGCTCATTGCTTTAGTTCCAGTCTGCAATGGTATAGGTTTTGAGTTCAACTTCTGGAGAGACTCACAAGAAAAAAAATTAAATTTTTGGAATTGTTTCTCATTTTTTTAGTAGTTTTATAGGAACCCAAAAATCTGACTTTTTCTTAACCCGTAGAATACATGAATATACTGACAAAGAAATACACTGCTATGTACAGTCTACACTCTGGCCCTGACGTGGTGGGACAATTTGGAGCTATGAGTACACCAATATGAAGGGGCGTACATAAAAATCATGGGGCCCCATAACAGAAGTTCTAATTGCCCCCCCCCCCTTAAAAAAGAAAAATGAATTGTCAGGGTCACAGAAGAGCATAGTATGGTGACCCAACACAGTATAATCCCCCAACTGTAATCCCCACACAGCCCTCCATGCAGTATAATGGGCCTACATACAGTATAATGGCCCCACACAGTATAATGGCCCGCACTAGCCCTCCAAACAGTATAATGGACCTCACACAAACCTTCGCACTGTATAATTGCTTGCATACAGTATAGTGCACCCCCCACATAGCCCTCCAAATATTATAATGGCCCCACATAATCTTCCATATAGTATAATGCACCCCCCATGATCCTCCATGCAATACAGCCCCACCTCCGACTGTCAGTGTGAGTAACGATGATGGAGGAGGGAGCATCAACAGACGCTTCCACCCCCATCATTCTGTGTGAGCAGGCAGTGTGGGCGCTGACAATATGTTGGTGTATCAAAAATATTCATAAACGGAGGAGGAAGACTATTTATGACATTTCTTAGAGTAGGACAACATTTTAGCCACTTTCAGATTGAATTTTGTAAATCTGTCGCATTTCACAGCACAATATACACACTGTGGTAAAGCGACAAGCTCGGCTGTATGCGGAGGTAAACACAGGATACTGTCTCTTTAACTTTTCGGTTAGTTTATTCTGCAGGCGTAAACTACCCGGTAGTCCATAAAGAAAAAACACAGCCCATTCAGCTAAAGAGACAAAAATAAAATACAAAACTTGTAGCAGAGTCCGTATCTCGGCCAAGGTCTGGCCACTCTGGATTAGGCACACACTGGTTCAGCACAGCACGTGCTAGCTCCACACTGGAGCAGGTTTCCCCAGGTACTGAACACACCTGAGTGTCAGGGCTGGCTATTTAAAGCCCAGACACTCCCTGGATTGGAGATAGGGTGGACAACGTCCCGTCCTGCAATTCGTTATCCACTAAAAACATTCCCTTGTAAACCTGGTCCTGTTTACTCTCTCTGCACCTAATGTGCAGGAGAAATTTGCATGTTTTCACATCACTGAGGCTAAGAGTCTCAGTGACATATATCTCCCTTCCGACACACTACCAATGACTTTGTCACAACACATAGTGGATATATATATACCATATATCTTTTATAAGCACTTTGTTTACTGGAATATTCAACTTTGATGTGGTCTGTGGTCATAAATTAGTTCAGAGGAGCTGAGAGAAAAGAGTTACAAACTCCCTGTCACATCATCATAGTGGGCTGACTGATGGATTCGGATGTGGACAACCTCTTAAAGTTGACTCATGTACCAAAGTTTGTATGGCTTTGCTACATTTCATATACAATACTATACTGAAGTGTCATATATCGTTAACATCTCTTCGTATTATTATGTGGAGACATCATTGCCATTCACTTTTAGAAACTACACCAAACACACAAACACATTAATTTTGTTTTTTTTTCTCCTAAATAATATTTTCCATTATTGACCAATGACCACTGTAATTAAGAGTGATGTAAAAGACATATTAGTAGTCCTGGATCCATCAGTAACTATGTTACGTAAACCCAAGAGGAATTCAAACTGTTCCCCATCCTTACTACTCATATTAGAAGAGAAACATGTTTAGAGATGGACTTATATTGACTTAGCATAATTGCCATGTCATTTATTTATTCAAAGTAGGAAATTATATTGTAAAATGTAATCACTTTCATATATTTGTTCATTACTCTGTAACCTAAATAGCGTAATGTATAAGATTGGGTTCCCTGTAAGTGCATTTACTCCATCTGCTGGAAAATCAATGCTAGTTATTTTACAGTATTTCATGAAATGTAGCCTGCTGCTAAAAAATTTAAAATCTAGATGATTCACATGTTTTCTTCCTGTGAGCACGCATATTTCCGTTTGTCCCAATTATATGTACATTTGATTATTTTAATTCCCAACTCAGCCATTCATGTCTGAAATGGGAAGATCTGTGTCCATGTGGCAATGAGCATGGTTGAGCTACTTTGTTTTTGTTATTCCCATAGAAATGAATGGGAGTTACAGAACCAGTGGACCATAGAGATCTACTCTGTTTCCGTAACTCAGACGTTAGAATAATGTCAGCAGATTGATAAAACATGAGGTGGATCATACTTTTGATCATACATAAGTTTACATCGGACGAATAGTATCTGTGGTTTTGACGGATACCACTCGTACCCATTTTATGCTACGGGGCTGTGCACATGTTCGGAAAAAAACGGTGACATATCCGATTTTGGTCCGAGTTTCTATGGGTCCGTGGAAAACAACAAACCGCACTCAGATGACATCCGAGTGCTGTCCTATTTTCACGGACTGACTGAATAGAGAAAGTGGAGAAACTATTTTTGTTTCTCTCCACCTCGGAGAAAAACTGGTAACCCTCTGATTAGCATAATCGGATCGTTTTTCTCGGTTGAGAGAAAAATGGTCATCTGCACCTGCCCTAAGAATAACTTTTTTTCAACAACTTCCATTACGAATCCTTTTGATCGCTTATGGTCTGTGGTTTTGTCTTTTTTTCCCACTTACCTAGTCTGCCTTCACATATTCCGGCTGCGTTGCTTTTTTTTTTTGCTGCATTCACAGCAAAAATTCATCAGTTAGGCTTGATTTTCCAAAAACATTGAGATTTTATCACGATTGCATAAAAAAAAATAACGCAATGCAACGTGTGGACGCAGACTAATGATGTGTCCATCAGGGTACAGTCAGGAGATAGAATAGTGCAACATGCAAACTATTCCAGAAAGGATTGTGGCACAAGTGAACAGCACTTACACAGTATGTTTGCCATGATATCACTTTCAGATACCGGTGGCTTTTGTAAAATTGTATGAGAGTATTTTATCTTACAATTTATAAATACATTTTCCCGATATCCAGGTTTTTTTTTTGTTATTGTAAAAACGTGTTTCCTGTTTAGGAAGTCAGAAAACAAAAAAACTGGTTTCAGTGCTGAAGCCATCAGTCCACCCCACTGGTTATCAGAAAACCTATTTTTATAAGGTTTTCCCAAAATTAACTTTTACTCTAAATCAGAGTGGATCTTTGCAAAGTTTTCATAATATAGTTCTTTACTTTATTTTTGCTTCCTTGTCTCCCAGACACTATGCTGCAGTACAGCGTCAGTGCCTAAGCTCCTTTAGAAGCTTCTTTCAACTGTTGCTCAGCAAGATCTGTAGGTTATATTCATGCAGTCAGTGTACAGAACTTTCCCTCTCTCGGAATGGGGAAGGGGCACAGAGAGGGAAAGTCACCCTGACTGCACGCTGTCAGAATTTTCCAGTGTTAGCGAGGCTGGACACAGTCTAGTCTGAATGTGGCTGGAAATATGCAAATCACATCAAAGTTGGTATAGAAAAAGGCCAGTCTTGATGAATCTGGCCTATAGTGTTAAGTAAGCCTAAATGTGAATGAAACTGTTTATTCCAACCATAACGTGGTATATATTGTTTGAAATTAAATTTGTCAGTTGTTGGAAATTCTTTACTGTGGAATCATTACTATCAGCAGATGATATCTACTGTCTGAGTGCTGCTTATTAGAGATGAGCGAATCAAATTCATGTTAATTTTTTGGGAATTCACTGAAGCCAGGCAATTGGAACAGTTTAGATTTCAATTCACGTAAATCACCCAAAAATACCCAGTGCCATTTTACACATTGTAGAAGATTGCATCAGCCAGAGAAGGCTCACTTGTCCTTGGATGGCAGGCTGGTGAGCTTCCTAATAGTGCTATAATATCACATACTATATCACAGCTAATCAGGAGGGATTATCATACCTTTTACAAAAGCAGCAACCAATTTGTGGTGAATCTGGATAGTGAAAGGACGTCACATCTAGCCGCTTAGCCATAGAGAAAGAGAGAGAAAGCCATAAAACACTGAATAAACTATACAGATAATGTGTGACAGCACAGCAGTGAAGAACGATTACCATCCATTTCCCAACAGCCATCTATATTAAGTTCACTTTGACATTACTAAGGCTGTGTTTGTGGTAAAGAGATTGAAAGGAGTCTTGGGAGACCTTAGACTGTTATACACATCTTTTCTTAGCAAAAAACTTGCCGAAAATCTAATAATTTTGAAAAATTCAGTGAAGCTGTAGAATTCAAGTTTAAAAAGATTCATTAATTTCTACTGCTTACTATGAAAACAAAGCAAAAGTTTTCTGTATGTGAAAATATACCCACATAGTAGCTTAAAAGTTTAAGAGTGCAAAGATCATTTTTTTGGCAAACATTTGTTTAGTGTGACCTTTCTAAGTTCTGCCCTGCCAAAAACTATGATTCAAACTGACTCACACATGAAAAACATAAACTAATTTTAATTTACCCTTTATCACATCACAAGGACAACGAATTTATTGGAAATTCTCTTGGTTTCAACATTGCATCACAATGTGCCACAGCTGTAACGTTGACATATGCATTATAAACATAGGTATGTATACAGGGGAATTCTCCATTCAGTTTAGGCCAGAAACCTAGTGCTTAAAACTCATGAATTTTTGCGGAACACGTAAATCCACTTTTAGCTCGGGCTTCCATGGTAAATTTAGAGTTTTAGCAAATGTGGCACGAGATTTCTATGGTTTGCTTTTTCTAGTCACTTTTTCAAAACGGACAGCAAAAGGAATTGCTCCAGTTTTAACATACATCATACGCCGCAATGATAATTTGTCTCAAAATAAATTAGAACAAAATAAGATAAAAAGTAAAGAGAAGGACACCAAAAAATCCCCTGAAGTTTACTCTTTATAATTTCACATTGAACACATGTGGAGAGATCTTAAAATTACTGTTGGAGATGGCACCTTCAAATATGAGAGACCTGGAGCCGTTTGTAAAAGAAGTGTGGTCCAAAATTCCAGTTGAGAGGTGTAAGAAGATTGTTGACAGTTATAGGAAATTATTGATTGCAGTTATTTATTCCAAAGGGCGTGCAACCAAATATTAAGTAGAGGGTGCCACCAACAATTTTGCTCGGCCCATTTTTGGGGTTTTGTGTGAAATTATGTCCAATTTGCCTTTTATTCCTCTGTTTTTTTTGTGTTGTTCCAATATACATAAAGGAAATAAACATGTGTATAACAAAAAATGTGTAATTGCAATAATGTTCTTGGAGAAATACTTTATTTTCTGGAACAATTTCAAGGGTGCCAACACTTTTGACCATGACTGTACGTGTCTCAGGCAAATTTACAAATTTCAGAATATTCTTTTACCATTGAAATATAGAAAGATATACAAGTTGGGTACCACCGTAATTGTACTAAGCAGTAGAATCATGCTGCCAGGCAGTAGTGTGGCTACCAGGGGAGCAAAGTGCGTGGTCACCTTAAAGGGGTTGTGCTGTCAAAAATGACTCTGGGTGACTGCTGACTTATGAATCCCCCCAGAGCAGGCAGTGTGTGCTGCGGAGATTTGCCGGTATGAGACCTGGGACCGGAGGCTATGTATACATTACATTCAGTGCCGCCTCGCTCCATACACTTGTGTGCATCCGACTAGAAGGCGTGGCCTCGCTCAATACACGTGTATGGGGAGCAAGGTCACGCCCACTGGCCGGGGTTATGTAAAACGCATACATACCCTCTGTTACCGGGTCTCATATCGGCGAATCCCCGCAGTGCATAGTGCCTGCCCTGGGGGGATTCATAAGTCTGCAGTCACACAGAGTGACTGTAGACATCACTTTTGACCGGACAACCCCTTTAAGCCCCTTGCTAAGAGGGGCCCACCCTGAGCTATCACCACTCTTAACTGTATCAGCGTGTGCAGCACTCTGATATAGTTAAGGTCTGTGGTAGAGCAGAGAGACATGATCTCCATGCATTACCGCTCTCTATCTTGTGCGTGCTGTCATCAAAGCGTTGGTCCGCCCTCACTTTACCCGTGGACTTGTCAGGATCTTATATTAGGTGAGTACATAATGTTTTTTTATTTTGTGTAGGGACATCATACAGTATGGGGGACCTTCATACAGTGTAGGGACTACTGCAAGTGGACCTCATAAAGTGGAGGTTACTATGGGGGACCCTCATACAGTGTGTGGGCCCCTCATACATTGTAGGGACTACAGTGGGGTGCCCTCATAAAGAGTGGGGGCCGTTATACAGCATGCAAGCTAATGTGGAGGCCATTATGCAGTTTGGTGCCTAGTGTGGGGGTCATCATACCATATGGGGACTACTGTGAGGGGCCCTCATAAAGTGACTACTGTGGGGATCACTATACTGTGTTTTGGGGGAACAGTGGGGACATCATACTATGTATAGGGGAGCTGTGGGCCCATTATACTGTATATAAGGGAACTGAGGGGCCACAATACTGTGTATAGGTGAGCTGTGGGCGCATTACACTGTGTATAGAGGTGCTGTGGGGACATCATTTTGTACACTGACGAGCAAAAGAGTAACAATGTTTTGAGCTTTTGACTTTCAGGCTCCATATCTCACCATCCACTACTGCTTCGAACATGAGACTACCATCATTTTTAGACAATCATCTTGGCTACCTCGTACATAAATTTGACTTGCAATTATTTAGCCTATGATTAGTTAATACCATTTGCATAATTCAGCCTGATTCTCTCGTACGACAGAATTGACGGTCCTGTAACCCCGGCCTAATTGTGCCAAACAGCAGGTGCAGTAATAGAACACATATGGCAGCAGCAGCTCAGCATTGGGGTATCATTAGGATAAGGAGTTTGTGCAGGATGGGAATTTATGGGAATGGGGCTGGAAATGTGAGAAGTCAAATGTGTCATTTTTGTAATCTCTACAGACGATTCGTGGCTGGAAGAAGTTATGTCGGTCTAGGTCAGATGGAAAAGACGGGAACAGTGAACAACAGAAAAGAACGTCAGATGTAAGTCACTATATATACAGTGGGTACGGAAAGTATTCAGAAGCCTTTCAATTTTTCACTCTATGTTTCATTGCAGCGATTTGGTAAATTCTAAAAAGTTCATTTTTTTCTCATTAATGTACACTCTGCATCCCATCTTGACTGAAAAAAAAACCAAAAATGTAAAAATTTTGGAAAATTTATTAAAACAGAAAAACTGAAATATCACATGGTCATAAGTATTCAAACCCTTTGCTCAGCATTGAGTTGAAGCACCCTTTTGAGCTAGTACAGCCATGAGTCTTCTTGGGAGTGATGCAACAAATTTTTCACACCTGGATTTGGGGATCCTCTGCCATTCTTCCTTGCAGATCCTCTCCAGTTCCGTCAGGTTGGATGGTGAACATTGGTGGACAGCCATTTTCAGGTCTCTCCAGAGATGCTCAATTGGGTTTAGGTCAGGGCTCTGGCTGGGCCAGTCAAGAATGGTCACAGATTTGTTCTGAAGTCATTCCTTTGTTATTTTAGCTGTGTGCTTAGGGTCATTGTATTTTAGGAAGGTGAAATTTCAGCCAAGTCTGAGGTCCAGAGCACTCTGGAAGAGGTTTTCATCCAGGATATCTCTGTAATTGGCCGCATTCATGTTTCCTTCAATTGCAACCAGTCGTCCTGTCCCTGCAGCTGAAAAACACCCCCATAGCATGATGTTGCCACCACCATGTTTCACTGTTGGGATTGTATTGGGCAGGTGATGAGCAGTGCCTGGTTTTCTCCACACATATCGCTTAGAATTGTCACCAAAAAGTTCTATCTTCGTCTCATCAGACCAGAGAATCTTATTTCTCATAGTCTGGGAGTCCTTCATGTGTTTTTGAGCAAACTCTATGCGGGCTTTCATATGTCTTGCACTGGGGAGAGGCTTCCGTTGGGCCACTCTGCCATAAAGGACCGACTGGTGGAGGGCTGCAGTGATAGTTGACTTTGTGGAACTTTCTCCTATCTCCCTGCTGCATCTCTGGAGCTCAGCCACAGTGAACTTGGGGTTCTTCTTTACCTCTCTCACCAAGGCTCTTCTCCCACGATTGCTCAGTTTGGCTGGACGGCCAGGTCTAGGAAGACTTCTGGTGGTCCCAAACTTCTTCCATTTAAGGATTATGGAGGCCACTGTGCTCTTAGGAACCTTGAGTAATGCAGAAATTCTTTTGTAACCTTGGCCAGATCTGTGCCTTGCCACAATTCTGTCTCTGATCTCCTTTTGCAGTTCCTTTGAGCTCATGAATCTCATTTGGTCTGACATGCGCTGTGAGGTCTTATATAGACAGGTGTGTGCCTTTCCAAATCAAGTCCTATCAGTTTAATTAAACACAGCTGGACTCCAATGAAGGAGTAGAACCATCTCAAGTAGGAGCACAAGGAAATGGACAGCATGTGACTTAAATATGAAAGTCTGAGAAAAGGGTCTAAATACTTATGACCATGTGATATTTCAGTTTTTCTTTTTTAATAAATTTGCAAAAGTTTCTGAATTTCTGTTTTTTTTTCAGTCAAGATGGGGTGCAGAGTG
This sequence comes from Phyllobates terribilis, assembly GCF_046119375.1. Classification (NCBI taxonomy): domain Eukaryota; kingdom Metazoa; phylum Chordata; class Amphibia; order Anura; family Dendrobatidae; genus Phyllobates; species Phyllobates terribilis. Next base: position 212,008,512 of record NW_027362762.1, read on the forward strand.
TACTTTAATGAGAAAAAAAATGAACTTTTTAGAATTTACCAAATGGCTGCAATGAAACAAAGAGTGAAAAATTTAAAGGGGTCTGAATACTTTCCGTACCCACTGTAACTGTACTGTAATCTCTTATATGGTCACCAGGAATGGTAACTACCACTATATGTCACCGTATGGTGGTAATATTGATGTTGGCCTTTATGTTGGGATTTATTTTCAGTTACAGCCCGGCTGGCTCTGCTGCTATGTCATTTTTACTGCAGAGTGAACGCTGTAAAAATAAAACACGAAAACAATTACAAGATGGTTCCAATATAGCTACATTGATGGAAAAATAAAAAAATATGGCTCTTGGAAGAAGGTGAGGAAAAAACGAAACCACAAAAAATGGTAAATCAACGCGAAGGGGTAAAGAGTGATTTATTCTGAAAATCAGTGGTGGTCTCTACTTACAAGCTTCATCAGTTTTGCTATGCTGAAGCAATAACATGAAAAGGCAGGTCTTCTAAAATAAATGACTAGTGTAGCAATGTGGACACTGAGCTTTAAAGTTTAACTGAAGTGTAAACACCCTACAGTCCTGAACTGGAGGGTGATTGTGATCTACCAGCAATAGGGCTTCAGACTGTAAACGTATTCACATCTTGCTGGAAATGAAGACCTATTTATTATTATTATTTCTGTTGGGCTTTTTCCTTGCGAAGAACCATGTGGCCACTTTCAGGTAATATATAATAATATTCTTATTACACAGTGTTACACAATGCCAGACAATCCAATAATATTATTATTAATATTATTATTATTATGAAGAATATATACATATATATATATATTTGTATATATATATATATATATATATATATATAAATATATATGCACATATATTATAATACATATATTATTATTATAATATATTATATATTATTAATATATATTATTTGGAGAACCAAAAAAGACACCACTGCATAGTATAAGTTTCTTTATAACTTGAGCCACTGTCGAAGAAATCTAAATCTATACAAATATAGATATATATTTACAGTATATACTCGAGTATAAGCCGACCCGAATATAAGCCGAGGCACCTAATTTTACCACAAAAAAACTGGGAAAACTTATTGACTCGAGTGTAAGCCTAGGGTGGGAAATGCAGGAGATACTGGTAAATTTCCCCATCCTGGTAATTATTGCCCACTCATCACCAATCCTGGTATGCATGGCCCCCTCATCCCCAATCCTTGTATGCATGGCCCCATCATCCCCAATCCTGGTATGCATGGCACCCTTCATTCCAATCCTGGTATGCATGGCACCCCCCATCCCAATCCTGGTATGCATGGCACACCTCATCCCAATCCTGGTATGCATGGCACCCCTCATCCCTATCCTGGTATGCATGGCACCCCTCATCCCAATCCTGGTATGCATGGCACCCCTCATCCCAATCCTGGTATGCATGGCACCCCTCATCCCCAATCCTGGTATGCATGGCTCCCTTCATCCCCAATCCTGGTATGCATGGCCACCTCATCTCCAATCCTGGTATGCATGGCCACCTCATCTCCAATCCTGGTATGCATGGCCACCTCATCCCTCAACCTGGTATGCATGGCCCCATCATCCCCAATTCTGGTATGCATGTTACCCCTCATCCCAATCCTTGTATGCATGGCACTCCTCATCCCAAACCTGGTATGCATGGCACCCCTCATTCCAATCCTGGTATGCATGGCCCCCTCATCCCCCAATTCTGGTATGCATGGTACCTCTCATCCCAATCCTGGTATGCATGGCACCCCTCATCCCAATCCTGGTATGCATGGCCCCCTCATCCCCAATCCTGGCATGCATGGCCCCCTCATCCCCAATCCTAGTATGCATGGCACCCCTCATTCCAATCCTGGTATGCATCGCCCCATCATCCCCAATCCTGATATGCATGGCCCACCTCATCCCAATCCTGGTATGAATGGCACCCCTCATCCCAATCCTGGTATGCATGGCACTCCTCATCCCAATCCTGTTATGCATGGCACCCTTCATCCCCAATCCTGGTATGCATGGCCCCATCATCCCCAATCCTGGTATGCATCGTACCCCTCATCCCAATCCTGGTATGCATGGCACTCCTCATCCCAATCCTGGTATGCATGGCACCCCTCATTCCAATCCTGGTATGCATGGCCCCCTCATCCTCCAATCCTGGTATGCATGGCACCCCTCATTCCAATCCTGGTATGCATGGCTCCCCATCATTGCACACATTTAAAAAAATAAACACTTCTATTCACCTTCCTTCCCTCTACTCCAGCGCTGCTCCTGTTCTGCCAGCAGCTCACCTCCGCATCTGAGCAGCGCATGACGTCACTGCCGTGTGCTCTCAGACGCCGAGGTGAGCTGCTGGGATATTTACTCCTCTCCACGCCGGGACTATGGTAGTGGAGAGGAGTGAATATCCCTTTTCATTAACAGCGTGCGCACAGTGTCAGCAGCGCCGCAGCTCCCGCTGCTGCTCAGCGATCCTCTGTGCCCACTACTAAAGCTGCGGTGCTGCTGACACTGTGTGCACGCTATTAAAGAAATGAATATTCACTCATCTCCACTCCCATGGGCGTGGAGAAGGGTGAATATTAATTTTACTTTAGCAGCGGGCACACGTGGTAGCTGCAGCAGGGGCTACTGCGTGTGCCCTGCTCCTCCGCCTCTGCAACCCCCCACCCCTATCCACCTCCTGAATGTATATACAATAATAATAATATATAATAATAATAAAGTATATACCCGAGTATAAGCCGAGGGGGGGCTTTTTCAGCCTAAAAAATGGGCTGAAAAAGTCGGCTTATACTCCGGTATATACGGTAAGTTCACATTGTCTACATCTTGACCTCTGAGGATAAAGAAATAAAATTAGAATCTGTCAGATAACATAGCGTATTGGTATGAATAATATCACAGAATATAGTGCCTGGTGTGCATACTACACTTTCCAGCATACAAATTAGAAGAGCATTCTCTGTGCGGACAACATGCCAGGGTGGCATGTTTGGAGATTACAAGTGTAAAGCAAGCACAATTGACTTAAAGGGGCTGCCTATTTTAAAATATTATTTTCAAAGGGTTATTGACCTATAAATAATAATCACAGCTGCTACCCACCCTCCCTAAGTCCAGCACTGCCTCTCCGTCGCTGCTATAGTCTTCATTGACAGGCTGCAGTGGTGACATCAAGTCTAGAGTGCACATCATTGCAGATGGCTCAAACAGATGAGCCTAGTAATTGACTGCATTGATCACATAGGCTGTAGTTGTGACATCACTGTTGCAGCCTGTCAACAAAGATCAGCGCAGCAACGGAGAGACAGAGCGGGATCCGGGGAGAGTCAATAACAGCATATTTGTTATTTTATAGGTATGTAACTCAATGGAAAAATTAGGTTTTAAAATGGACAATGCCTTTAATGCTGCTCTGGACTACCAACCATGCTATAATTCAGAATCAGTACAATATATGGGTCAGTTTTTCTAATAAAACATTATATATGTATTTGAAAAGTTGTTCAGCTTTTTATAGATTCATAAAACTGATTACGTCACAATTCTGAGGAAAATCGCTTTCAAAAGTCACCACATTTTCAGACTTTTGGCATTTATACATTCAGTTTTGCCCAAATCCACCAAAATGGAACAGGTCATAATGCCACGGCTCATCTAATTCAAGATAAGCTGTGGTGTACATAATGAATTATGTCTATGACTGGAGTAAGATTTTGGGTGAGGCACATAGAAATGCACGCTACTTAGAGACACTACTGATTCATTAAGTGGGGTGTGCCTCTTAATGAATCAGGAGCATCTGACTCCAGCATGCCACTGCGATGTTCATGCCAATCTTGATGAATCTGGGCCGAAAACTCTATGTACACAAAAAAATTAAATGGTTGCCGGGCCATTGTAGCTCACGAACCAATTTAAACATTCTCCCCTTACCCTAGTTTTCATGTCACAAATGCCCATATAAGGACTAGTGAAGAGCGAGCACTAAAATGCTCGGGTGCTTGTTGCTCGGGTCGAGCAAATCGTAATGCTCGACCCGAGCAATGAGCCCAATGTAAGTAGTCCCGGAGGTCTGGAGGGGGCCAAATCGATGGAAACAGTGCTAAAATGATATGGGAACAGCATGGGCAAGACCCCTGGAAGCATCTCTGACTCCCAGGTCACTGCTGTCAACAATGTTGTCAGAGTATTAAGCCACTTTTACAGACTCACAATAAAACATACAAAAATGAAGTCAAAATGAATCTTCCTGGGAAATATGTTAAGGAACATTCTTTTCAGGGTAATGACTTGCATATAAGGCAAAATAAATAACCAAAAACAAAATTGCTCCTCCACACCTTGGGCTATGTTCACAAGTAGCATTTTTGATGCATTTTTGCACTTTTCCATTGCTTTCAACGGTGAAAAATTAATTCACCGGTAAATGTACTTTACTACTTTATCTGGCCATGTGGTGTGTGAGACATGATCAGACACATCCTGTTTAATTTATGAAGGTGGGACTGTGAAAGTCACAAAGCCTATTTCTACGAGGCCATCATGCGGCCCTTACTATTGTTAGAGGACCAGCAGTCGTCCCTCACTATTGTTAGAGGGCCATCAGCCGGCCATGCTTTGTTGTTCCCATTATTAAGATGTGTTACTGTGTATGCAGTGACTGCAAGGGCTGCCAATACCCCTTTGAAGAGATGTATAAGAGGTCCTCATTAAAAAAAAAATTCCCATTATTAAGGAGTAGGTCTCTTATAGTGGAAATGCCCATGCAGTGACTGCAAGGGCTGCCAAAAAATTGGACACTCTCCAATACCCCTTTGAAGAGACGTAGAGGAGGTCCTCATTAAAAAAAATTGCACCCATTATTAAGGAGTGGGTCTCCTATAGTGGTAATGACCATGCAGTGACTGCAAGGGCTGGAAAAAAATTGGATGCACCCCAATACTCCTTTTAAGAGACATAGAGGAGGTCCTCTTTTAAAAAATTGTTACCATTGTTAAGGAGTGCGTCTCCTATACTGGCAATGCCCATGCACTAAATTCATGGGCTAAAAAACATTTACCCCTGGGGGGTATACATGAACATATTGTGCAACATACAGAATATTAGAAGTAGGCCTCTGAAAAAAATTCCTACGGGCATCATAAACACCCTTAAAAAAATTATGTGGGTGTTGCATCACGGTCACCCTGGTGATATGGTGGTGGAGGATGAGGAGAAGGAAAAGGAGGAGAAAAACAGAAAATAGACGAAATCAGGGCGCGTATACCCATTCCTGGGTGTGAAGAGGTGAATGGGAATAGACCCCCCGCCCCAAAAAAAAACCACTGGATTTGACTTTATGTTCCGCTGCTATCATCCGGAGGAGAAGGAGGAGGACAAGAGCAACTAGCCAAAATCAGGAAGCGTATACCCATGTGTGGGTGTGAAAAGGTGCATGGGAATACACCTCCCAAGAAAAAACACTGGATTTGAGTTTATGTTACGCTGCTATCATTTGGTGGTGTTGAGAAGTCTGGCCCAATCCAGCCCTTGTTCATTTTTATAAGAGTCAGCCTGTCAGTATTTTCAGTTGACATGCGGATGCGCCTATCAGTTGTTATACCCCCGGTAGCACTAAAAACTCGCTCTGACAAAACGCTAGCGGCAGGGCAGGCCAGGACCTCCAAGGCGTAGAGAGCCAGTTCATGCCACGTGTCCAGCTTGGATACTCAATAGTTATAAGGCACAGAGGAATCACGGAGGACATTGGTACGGTCAGCAAGGTATTCCTTCAGCATCTTCCAAAACTTTTCCCTCCTTGTCATAGCGCATCACGACCTGGTCACTGGGAGGGTCTGAGAAAACTGTCCCACACCTTTGACAGTGTTCCCCTGCCTCTGCTGCATCGTATTTGTGCCTCTCTCGCCTGTACTCCTTGGTTGTCCAACAAACTGTGACCTCTGCCGCCAGCGTTTTCAGATGGGAATTTTTTTAATAATGCCTCAACAAGGGCCTTCTGGTTCTGCACCATTTTATTAGACCTTTCTGCCGTGGGAAGGAGAAACAGAAAGTTTTCCTTGTAGAGTGGGTCTAGAAGTGTGACCAACCAGTAATTACTGTTGCCCAAAATGCGTAGGCAGTGGAACATAAAGTCAGCCATGTGTGCCAGACTGCCAACCGCCAAGACTTCCCTGTCCTGACCAAGAGGACCACTGTCCATGCTCTCCTCCTTATCCTCCTCCTCCTCGTTCTCCCTCTTCTCAGGCCATCCACGCTGAACAAAGGGTATGACTGTTGTGTGGGTAGTACCGTCTGTAGCGCAGGAAAACAGCTCCTGTTCCTCCTCCTCCTCATTATCACCCAATCCGCTTTGAGATGAGGCTGGGCTGTGTGGCATCACCCTGCATAGTTCCTTGCTCCATCTCATCGTCCTCCACCTGCAATACCTTCTCTTTAATTGTGAGCTGCGAGCGTTTCAGTAGACATAGAAGCGGGATGGTGATGATAATTATGGCGTCATCGCCACTCACCATCTTGGTGGAGTCCTCAAAGATTTGGAGAATGGTACAGATGTCTGACATCCATGCCCACTTATCAGTTCTTATGTGTGGAGGCTGACCTGAATACCAATGGCGTGTTGAAGCTGGTACTCAACAACTGCCCTCTGCTGCTCACAAATCCTTCCCAACATATGCAAGGTTGATTTCCAACGTGTGGTGACATTGCAAACCAGTCAGTGAGCTGGACGCTGCAAACGCTGCTGAAGCACGGCGAGGGCGGTGAAAGCTGTAGGTGACTTTCTAAAATAGGCAGACACACGGCGTACTTTGACAAGCAGCTCAGGCAGATCCGGGTAGGTTTTGAGAAACCACTGAACCACTAGGTTGAGCACATGGGCCAGGCATGGTACGTATGCGAGGTTGCCAAGGTTCAGAGCCGCTACCAGGTTTCGGCCATTGTCACACACGACCATACCTGGCTGTAGGTTCAGCGGTGCCAGCCACAGATCTGCCTGCTCTGTTACAGCTGTCAATAACTCGCAGTGGTGTGAGGTTTGTCCCATAATCATATTAGCTTCAGCACAGCATGTTGCCGCTTGGCCGAGGCAGTGCTGCAGTGCTTCCAGCATCCGACTGATGTGGTCATTTCGGAGATGGAGGCTGAAGAGGAGAAAGAGGCGCAGGAGCTGTAGAATGTAGGGGCAACCCTGACTGATCCAGGGCCCACAATCCTCGGCGTTGGGAGGACATGTTCCATCCCAGAGTCCCGGCTTCCACTATATTAACCCAGTGTGCCGTTAGCGAGATGTACCGTCCCTGTCCACAAGCAATTGTTCACGTGTCCGTGGTTAGGTGGATCTTCCCAGTAACTGCGTTGTTGAGGGAACGGGTAATGTTCTGGGACACATGCTTGTGTAAGGCGGGGACGGCACGCCGGGAGAAATAGTGGCTGCTGCAGACCGAGTACCGAGGGATGGCCGCCGCAATCAGATTGCAGAAAGATTCCTTCTCCACGAGCCTAAAAGGCAACATTTCAACTGCAAGCAGTCTAGAAATGTGGCAGCTTAGCTCTGTGGACTGTGGGTGGTTGGCTGCATATTTGCACTTGCGTTCAAAGGACTGGGGTAGGGACAACTGAATGTTGTGCTGGGAGAAGGACGTGAATGTGGTTTCTGATGGTGGTGGTTGCGAGTGTGCAATGACAGATGGGGGCGGGAAGCATCTTCATCTGCGCCATGGATAGGGGATTAGCGTGCACACACAACAGCGGAGCAGGCAGTGGTGTCACCCGCAGACACTGTTTCTGGACCCTAGCATTCGACCCAACTAGTCGGGTGCTTTGCTGTCATGTGCCTGAACATGCTGTTGGTGGTCAGGCTGGTAGTTTTGCTGCCCCTGCTGATGCTGGCATGGCAAATGTTGCAAATTGCCTTTTTGGGGTTATCTGGACAGTTTTTAAAAAAGAGCCAGACTCTGGAAGACCTAAGAGTTGACCTGGCAACTTCCCGCGTGTTGGTGTTCCAGGAACAGTTGCCTGCCTTGTGTCTGTGGCCACCCCACTGCTTGTTCCTGCCTGTTGTGGTGCTACACCTCCGTCCCCCTCTGTGCTGCTCTCCTTGCTGTGCATGTCACCTTGCCAGGTTGGGTCAGTGACTTCATCGTCTACCACCTTATCTTCCACGTGTGCACCATGGGCCTCCTCCTGACCTGGTGGCAATTGTGTCTCATCATCATCATCCATCTCTTGCGACAATAATTGCAATTTCCTACCATCGCCTTCGTGTGACCGTGGCTGCTCAAATATTTAGGCCTGAATCTATAAATGGAAAAGTTAACAACTCTTCGGCGTGTCCAAGTGGGATCACTTGCCTCCGGGCACTCGGCATGGTGGTAGGAAGGAGGATCAGGGTGAGGAATATGTGGTCCTGATTCCCGGCTACTGAGACTGGACCGTGTGGAAAACAGGGTGGTGGTGGTGGTGGAAAACTGACTAGAAGCATTATCTGCTATCCAACCAACAACCTTTTCACACAGCCCCCTAGAAATTGGGACAGGAAGGTAGTTCGACATGATGTGGGTGTTTGTTGTGCTCCCTCAGCAGGCACAGTTTCATCTTGCCCATGACCTCGGCCTCTGCGTGCACCGTCAGCATCATGTTCACCCCCCGTCCCTTGCCACGCGCCTTGCCCATTTTAAATGGAGTGTAATATTTGGCACGCTCAAAAAAATATGACGATTATTACTGCAGTAATATCTGATCACGTCTAATGACCACGGTTTTGGGCAGTGGCCTTATAGATGTGGTATTGGTCAGTGACCAAGTGTGAATAGGTTGAACAACACACAACTGGCAGCCCTGATATCAAGGGCTATGGATATCTGTAACAGCAGCAGACAGAACGTACAATGGACCCTATTCTGCTGTATACAGTGTCCACAAACTCTGCCTGCCTAACCCTGCTATCACCAGTAATATATGCAGCTGGATTAGTCCTTAGAAGGACTGTTAGTTCAGATGTGTATATATACAGTTGAAACCAGAAGTTTACATACACTATATAAAAAGACACATCTGCAGGTTTTTCTCAATATCTGACATGAAATCAGAGTAAAGCTTTCGCGTTTTAGGTCAATTAGGATTACCATAATTCTTAATATTTGCCAAATGCCAGAATAATGAGAGAGAGAATGTTTTAAAGGGAACCTGTCACGTCCCTGTTGCTATGTACACTGCCCCCATTACTTTGTTAGTGATGCACATTGCCCTCACTCCAGCAAAAAACGATCTAGTCTCCTCAGCAGTGAAGTGTCTAGATCGGAGTGGCTAAAATGAGGATCACAAAAAATCACCTCCGATTTAGACACTTCACTGCTGAGGAGACAAGATCGTAGTTGCTGGTGTGAGGGCCTCAAAAAATCAACTCCAATCTAGATGCAACCTTGCCGGGAGCAGTATTCAAATACATGGGCAACTGACTGACAGGAAGTGGGAGGAGGCCTGACAGGAAGTGGTGGAGGCGGAGCCTGCCGTGTGCTGCAAGAGTTGTGCTGTGTGTGGAGAGAGCTCCTGGGAAGGGAGGAGAGCCAGGCGGAGGTGACCGAGCGGACCGGGAGGACCAGTAGGAGGCGACCGGAGGGACGAGCGCAAGAGAGCGCTGTGGCAGCGTGCAGTGCCGGCCAGCGGAGGGTGCCAGGTGGTGGTGACCAGGAGGTGATCAGGAGGACCGGTAAGAGGCGACCGGAGGGACAAGCGCGCTGTGATAGCGTGCAGCGTCCCTAGAGGAGGTGAGTGAGGGGCAGGAGGCCGCGATAAGCGGCCCTACTGAACCCAAGTGTGTACTGTACTGTATTGTATTTGTATCTGTATTGTAATTGTATTGTATTCCCTAGTCCATATTTAATTGATTACCCCCCGTCCATATTTAATTGATCACCCCCGTCCATATTTAAATTGATTCCCCTGAACACCCCCATCCATATTTAACTGATCCCTCTGACCACATTAAATTGACCCCCCCGTCCTCATTTAATTGATCCCCGACCACCCCCCGTCCATATTAAAGTGATCCCCCTGACCACATTTAAATGATTGACCCCCCCAGCCCATAATTGATTGATCCCCCTTGTCCTATTTAATAGATTACCCTTGTCCACTTTTACTCATCCCCAGTCCCTATCTATTTGCCTTACCCCCACCATATTTAATTAACCCCTGTCCATAATTAATTGATTGATTCCCCAGACCACAACTAATTATTTCCCCAGTCCATATTTATTGATATTATTGATACTTATTGATCCCCAGTCCTTAGTTAATTGACCCACCGTCCATACCTATTTATTTGCTTTACCCCCCATCCTATTTAATTAAACCCCCTGTCCATAATTAATTGATTGATTCCCTAGTCCACAATTAATTATTTCCCCAGTCCATACTTATTGATCCCAGTCCATAGTTAATTGACACACCGTCCATACTTAATTAATCCACCTGACCCACTCAGCTGATCCCCCGTCCATACTTAATTGATACTTAATTGATCCCCCGTCCATACTTAACTGATCCCGCGCCGATATCTAATCGATACACTTGCACATCCCTAATTGATCCCCGTCCATACACCTATATATAAATAATTGTGTTTTGTACTTGTACATATATACTGACTGTATCCCCATATTTAGAATGACGTCCATGTTGGCCGGAGCCGTGCAGTGTACATCTTGCGCAATGTATGCATTCCCTGAGCTACCGCTCAGGGATCCATACTGCTGCGAGAGATGTGAGCATATCGTGCACTTGGAAGCCCAAATCCTGGATCTAAGTGCTCAGATAGAGGTACTGAGGAGCATCGACAACATTGAACGGAGTTTGCTGCTCACCGAGCAGACACTCAATGGGTCAACACTTGGGGTGGAGCTTAGTGGGGAAGCGCAGGCTGAACAGGCAGGGAGCTGGGTAACAGTTAGAAGGGATAGAGGGAAGAAGTATAGGAAGGCTGGTTCAGAACCGGCATTATTGGAGCACGACAGATCCTCTGACCGCCGGGGGAGTGTATGCTCCAGTAATGAGGGGGAGGGGGGAAGTGTAGGGCAGGCTAGACAGGTCCTGGTAGTGGGTGACTCTATTATTAGGGGGACAGACAGGGCAATCTGTCACAAAGACCGGGATCGCCGAACGGTGTGCTGCCTCCCTGGCGCTCGAGTCCGGCACATCGCGGATCGGGTTGACAGGTTACTGGGTGGGGCTGGCGAAGACCCAGCGGTCATGGTCCACATTGGCACCAATGACAAAGTGAGTGGTAGATGGAGGGTCCTTAAAAATGATTTCAGGGATCTAGGTAGGAAGCTTAGGGCAAGGACCTCCAAGGTAGTTTTCTCAGAAATACTACCAATCCCGCGAGCCACACAGGAGCGCCAACGGGAGGTTAGGGAGGTGAATAAGTGGCTAAAGAGTTGGTGCAAGGCAGAAGGGTTTGGGTTCATGGAGAACTGGGCCGACTTCGCTGTCAGCTACAGGCTCTACCGTAGGGACGGGCTGCACCTCAATGGGGAGGGTGCAGCGGTGCTGGGGAAGAAGATGGCTAATAGGTTGGAGGAGTTTTTAAACTAGAGACGGGGGGGGGAAACCAAGGAAATAGGTGGGATGTGAGGCAAGCAAGGGGGAAGGGGAGAAGTGAATATAATGAGGGTGGAGAGGGGGGTGGGGATAGTACAGTTAGATCGTTAGAGAAGAATAGGATGCTAAATAACCCCAAAGTTTTATCTTGCATGCTGACCAACGCAAGAAGCCTGACCAATAAGGCGGATGAGCTGCAGGCGCTTATATCGGAGGAGAGGTATGACATCGTAGGTATAACAGAGACTTGGCTAGACGATAGCTACGACTGAGCGGTAAATTTATTAGATTATAGTTTATTTAGAAGGGACCGGAAACAGGGGAAAGGCGGAGGAGTCTGCTTATATGTAAAGTCATGTCTAAAACCCAGACTAAGGGAAGATATAGGAGAGGGAGAAGAGGGGGTCGAGTCCATGTGGGTAGAGATAGAGGGAACTAAAAATAATAATAATAAAATATTACTGGGGGTCTGCTATAAGCCACCAAATATAACAGAGGAGAATGAGAATCTGCTATTAGGACAAATAGACAAAGTAGCAAAACATAATGAAGTGATTGTAATGGGGGATTTCAACTACACGGATATTGACTGGGAAACAGAAACCTGTAGATCTCAGAAAGGAAAAAGGTTCTTGACAAATATCAAGGATAATTATCTCTCCCAACTAGTGCAGGAACCAACGAGAGGGAAGGCCGTGTTGGACTTAATATTGACTAATAGGCCTGATAGAATAACTGAGGTACAGATAGGGGGGCACCTAGGTAATAGCGATCATAATATTATCAATTTCAAAATGCCCTTCAGTAGGGTTATCAATAAGGGAACAACTAAAACATTAAACTTTAGGAGGGCGAAGTTTGATCAGCTGAAAGAAAACCTTCATCTTATAGACTGGGACAAAGTTCTTAATCAAGGAAATACGAATAGTAAATGGGAAACCTTCAAAAGAATTCTGAATACTCAGTGTGAGAGGTATATACCGTATGGGAATAAAAGGGCCAGAAATAAGAGGAAACCAATATGGTTGAATAAGAACGTAAAAGGGGCGTTAAATAGCAAAAAAGAGGCATTCAAGAGATTAAAACAGGAAAACAGCAAGGAGGCACTAATGTGTTACAAGGAAAAAACGAGAACCTGCAAAAAAACAAATAAAAATAGCAAAGGAGGAAACAGAGAGACGTATTGCTAGGGAAAGTAGATCAAATCCCAAACTGTTCTTTACGTATATAAATAGTAAAAGGATTAAATCTAATAATATTGGACCGATAAAAAGTGATGAAGGCAAAATCATAGAGAAAGATGAGGATAAAGCTAATCTATTAAATAAATTTTTTTCGTCAACTTTCACAAAGGAAAAAGAACTAACAGGCGAAATGAGAAGTGACAAGCTTAATCCTCCACTAAGTATGACAAATCTAACCCAAGCTGGGATACAGAAACGCCTCAGTAACATTAAAATAAACAAATCACCAGGACCTGATGGCATACACCCACGGGTACTAAGGGAACTAAGTAATGTGATAGACAGACCGTTATATCTTATATTTAAGGACTCTGTTGAGACTGGGTCTGTACCACTTGATTGGCGACAGGCGAATGTAGTGCCAATATTCAAAAAGGGAGCAAAAAGTAACACCGGAAACTATCGGCCGGTGAGTCTGACGTCCGTTGTGGGCAAAATTTTTGAAGGCTTTATTAATGAGGCAATCATGGAGCATCTTGACGCTAATAATCTATTAACCCCGAACCAACATGGATTCATGAGGAATCGCTCCTGCCAAACAAACCTGATTGACTTCTACGAGGAGGTTAGCTCTCGAGTAGATCAGGGGGAACCAGTGGATGTCGTGTATCTCGACTTCTCAAAAGCGTTCGATAGCGTGCCACATAATAGGTTGGTATACAAAATGAGAATGATGGGGCTGGGGGAAAATGTCTGCAAGTGGGTAGCTAACTGGCTAAAGGATAGAAGGCAGAGGGTGGTTATAAATGGAATATACTCAGAATGGGTAAGCGTCACTAGTGGGGTACCACAGGGGTCTGTACTAGGCCCAATGTTATTTAATATCTTTATTAACGACAGTCAACGGGATAAATAGTAAAATATCAATATTTGCAGATGACACAAAGTTATGTAAAACAATTAATACAAAAGAGGACAGTGCAGACCTACAGAGGGATTTGGATAAGCTGGGTAGGTGGAGCATTAAATGGCAAATGAGGTTTAACGAGGAGAAATGTAAGGTCATACATATGGGAAGGAAAAATGGAAGTCACCAGTACTCACTGAATGGGAAATCATTGGGGAATTCAGAGATGGAGAAGGACTTATGCATCTTGATTGATAGCAAACTAAATTGGAGTGCCCAAAGTCAGGCCGCTGCTGTAAGGGCAAACAGGGTAATGGGATGTATCAGAAGAGGTATAGCTGCAAAGGATGAGAACATTGTTCTTCCACTGTACAAAGCACTGGTCAGACCACACTTGGAATACTGTGCTCAGTTATGGGCCCCAATATATAGAAAGGATATAAATGAGCTTGAAAAGGTACAAAGGAGGGCAACAAAATTAATAAGGGGAATGGAGGGACTGCAATACCCAGAGAGGTTGGCAAAACTAGGACTATTCAGCCTGGAAAAGAGAAGGTTGAGGGGGGACATAATAAATGTGTACAAATATGTTAGGGGACAGTATAGAGACCTTGCCCGGGATTTGTTCAAAAGGAGGGATATTACGGTAACAAGAGGGCATTCACTAAGACTGGAAGAGAAAAGGTTTCAGCACCAGCATAGGAAGGGGTTCTTTACGGTAAGAGCAGTGAGAATATGGAATTCACTGAGTGAGGAGACGGTAATGTCGGATTCACTAAACCAGTTCAAGCGGGGACTGGATGCTTTTCTAGATACCAGGCAGATTTCTGCATATACTTAAAAATAGAATAAAATAGTAGGTTGATACAGGGATTTATTCTGACTGCTGGTTTCAGAGTCGGGAGGGAATTTTTCCTCAGGTGAAGATTGGCTAAATCATTTGGGGTTTTTGCCCTCCTCTGGATCAACTTTAGCAATTACAGAACTAACAGGTCGAACTTAATGGACGCAAGTCTTTATTCGGCTTTACTAACTATGTAACTATGGGCGGCGCCAACAGTAAGTGAATGCGGTGCTGCCCATGACTGAATACAGCAGGTAGGACAAAGAGTATATAATGTTGTAAAATCATTATACTACCACCGATTTTAATATTTTAATGAGAAAAGCTTGCTAGAGATGCATATTGCATCACTAACAACGCTATGGGGGCAGTGTACAGGACCTAGGACGTGACAGGTTCCCTTTAAGGCATTTTTATTACTTACTGAAAAGTCAAAAGTTTACATACATTTCATTAGTATTTGGTACCATTGCCCTTAAACTGAATGACTTGGGTCAAACGTTTGGAATATCCTTCCACAAGCTTCTTACAATAGTTGGTCAGAATTTGGGCCCATTCCTCCTGACAAAACTGTCCACACGACTGGCGTATAGCAAATGTGGTGCCAATATTCAAAAAGGGGACAAAAACTGAACTTGGAAATTATAGGCCAGTAAGCTTAACCTCTACTCTGGGTAAAATCCTGAAGGGTTTCCTAAGAGATGCTATAATAGAGTATCTGAAGAAGAATAACCTCATGACCCAATATCAACATGGGTTTACGAGGGACCGTTCCTGTCAAACTAATCTGATCAGTTTTTATGAGGAGGCAAGTTCTGGACTGGACCAAGGAAATGCAGTGGATGTTGTGTATATGGACTTTTCAAAAGCTTTTGATACGGTTCCACACAAAAGGTTGATACATAAAATGAGAACAATGGGGATTGGGGAAAATATATGTATGTGGGTTAGGAATTGGCTCAGTGATAGGAAACAAAGGGTGGTTATTAATGGAAAACACTCAGACTGGGTCTCAGTTAACAGTGGGGTACCACAGGGGTCAGTATTGGGCCCCCTTCTTTTTAACATATTTATTAATGACCTTGTAGGGGGCATACAGAGTAATATTTCAATATTTGCAGATGACACTAAACTCTGCAGGGTAATCAATACAGAGGAGGACAATTTTATATTACAGGAGGATCTATGTAAACTAGAAGCTTGGGCTGATAAATGGCAAATGAGCTTTAATGGGGATAAATGTAAGGTAATGTACTTGGGCAGAGGAAATAAAATGTATAATTATATGCTTAATTGTAAAACACTGTCGAAGTCGATCACAGCATTGCGGTGGCTAAGGGGAGGTGATCGCAATATTCACCTCCTCTTCCGGCCTCCAGCGCTGTCTGCCACGGCTTCCCGGGTGTTGCCATGACGACCCGATGTCGTCATGACAACATCCGGGTCACCAGACAGCAGGAAGATTTTTTGGTCATGTGCAGTGCATGACCAAACAATATTCTCACTGTGCAGCGCTGACTGCCTGCATGGCACAGGGATGGTGCTCCATCCCTATGCTATGCAGGCGATAAGAATAAAAAAAAGTCTAAGTCCCATAGTGGGACAAAGTAAAAAAGTAAAAAAAACTCTCAGAAAGTGAAAAAAAAAAAAAAAAATTGTAAAAATATAAAAAAATAAATAAAAAAATAATCCACCAAAAATAAAAATATACTGTACCCATCAATAAATATTATTATAAAAACAAAAAACAATAAAAGTACACATATTTGGTATCGCCGCATCCGTAACGACCTGACCTATAAAACTGTCCCACTAGTTAACCCCTTCAGTGAACACGGTAAAAAAAAAAAAAGCAAAAAACAATGCTTTATCATCATACCGCCAAACAAAAAAATGGAATAACACGCGATCAAAAAGACCAATATAAATAAAAATGGTACCGCTGAAAACTTCATCTTGTCCCGCAAAAAACAAGCTGCCATACAGCTCCATCATCTGAAAAATCAAAAAGTTATAGCTCTCAGAATAAAGTGATGCAAAAAATTATTTTTTTCTATAAGATAGCTTTTATTGTGTAAAAGCGCTAAAACATAGAAAAACGATATAAATGTGGTACCACTGTAAACATACTGACCCGAAGAATAAAGCTACCTTATCAATTTTACCACACGCGGAGTAGAATAAAAAATTTTTTTAAAAAAACAATTCCTCAATTGTTGGTTTTTGTTTATTCTGCCTCTTAAAAGCTGGAATAGAAAGCGATCAAAAAATGTCACGTGCCTGAAAATGGCACCAATAAAAACGTCAACTCATCCCGCAAAAAACAAGCCATCACATGACTCTGTCGGCCAAAATATGGAAAAATGATAGCTCTCAAAATATGGCGATGCAAAAACTAGATTTTACAAAATATGTGTCTTTTAGTGTGTGACAGACATAAAAACCCGATATCATTCTGGTATCTCTGTAGTCGCACCGACCCGAAGAATAAGGTCGTCTAATCACTTATACTGCACTAGGAACGGCGTAAAAAATAAACGCTAGGGCTGGGGTTGGGGTTAGGGTTGTGCTAATGTTAGGGTTGGGGTTAGGGTTGTTTTTTTTTCAAAAGTAAAAAAAAGATGACGATATGGCAACTAGTGTTAAACGCAAGTGCTCGCTACTTGAGTTTGCATCGGGTGCTCGGGTATGCATTGAGTATCGCGGGTGCTCAATTCTCCGCCCCATATGCTTTGCGGCCAAAAAAACCTCGCGGGGATTGTCTGCCATGCACGAGCGATCCCCGCATGTTTTTTTTGGGGTGTCTAATAACCGTGAAACATGCGGGCGGGGACTCGAGCATTTCACTTGAGCACCCGTGATACGTGGTGCATACCTGAGTACCCGATGCAAACTCAAGTAGCGAGCACTTGCGCTTGCAACTTATTCAATATGATGACCTAATGTCATCAAATTCTGTGTCGTACCTCTGTGTTCAAAATGTTCACTATACCCCTTGATAAAATCCTTGAGGGGTGTAGTTTCCAAAATGGGGTCACTTGTGGGGGGTTTCAACTATTTAGGCACATCAGGGGCTCTCCAAACGCGACATGGCGTCCGCTCTCGATTCCAGCCGTTTTTGCGTTCAAAATGTCACACAGTGCTCCTTCCCTTCTGAACGCTGCCGTGCACCCAAACACTGTATTTTCCCCACATATGGGGTATTGGCGTACTCAGGAGAAATTGCACAAAAGTTTTTGGGGTTCATTTTCTCCTCTTACCCTTGTGAAAATAAAAAAATTGGGGCTAAAACATCATTTTTGTGGAAAAAGTTTTATTTTTTTATTTTCACGGCTCCATGTTATAAACTTCTGTAAAGGACTTGGGGGTTCAAGGTGCTCACCACACATCTAGATAAGTTCCCTGAGGGGTCTAGTTTCCAAAATGGGGTCACTTGTGGGGGGTTTCCACTGTTTAGGCACATCAGGGGCACATCTGCTAATTATTCAAGCAAATTTTACAATCAAAAAGTCAAATGGCGCTCCTTCCATTCCGAACCCTGCCGTTCGCCCAAACAGTGGTTTTCCCCCACATATGGGGTATCTTCTTACTTAGGTGAAATTGCACAACAAACTGCATCGTGCAATTTCTCCTGTTACCCTTATGAAAATGCAAAAGTGGGGGCTGAAAAACATTTTTGTGGGAAAAATGTGAAAATTTTATTTTTACGGCTCAATGTTATAAACTTCTGTGAAGCACCTTGGGGTTCAAGGTGCTCACCACACATCTAGATAAGTTCCCTGAGGGGTCTAGTTTCCAAAATGGGGTCACTTGTGGGGGGTTTCCACTGTTTAGGCACATCAGGGGCTCCCCAAATGCAACATGGTGTCCGCTAATTACTCAAGCAAATTTTACATTCAAAAAATCAAATGGCGCTCCTTCCCTTCTGAACCCTGCCGTGCGCCCAAACAGTGGTTTTCCCCCACATATGGGGTATCTGATTACTCAGGAGAAATTGCACAACAAACTGCATGGTGCAATTTCTCCTGTTACCCTTATGAAAATGCAAAAGTGGGGGCTGAAAAACATTTTTGTGGGAAAAATGTGAAAATTTTATTTTTACGACTCAATGTTATAAACTTCTGTGAAGCACCTGGGGGTTCAAGGTGCTCACCACACATCTAGATAGGTTCCCTGAGGGGTCTAGTTTCCAAAATGGTGTCACTTGTGGGGGTTTTCCACTGTTTAGGCACATCAGGGGCTCCCCAAATGCAACATGGCGTCTGCTAATTATTCAAGCAAATTTTACATTCAAAAAGTCAAATGGCGCTCCTTCCCTTCTAATCCCTGCCTTGCGCCCAAACAGTGGTTTTCCCCCACATATGGGGTATCTGCTTACTCAGGAGAAATTGCACAACAAATTTTGGGGTCCATTTTTTTCCTGTTAGCCCTGCGAAAATAAAAAAAATTGGGTCTAAAGTAACATTTTTGTGAAAAAAGTTAAATGTTAATCTTTCTTTTTTTCCCAAAAATTCCTGTGAAGCACCTGAAGGGTTAATAAAGTTCTTGAATGTGGTTTTGAGCACCTTGAGGGGTGCAGTTTTTAGAATGGTGTCACTTTTGGGTATTTTCTGTCATAAAGACCCCTCAAAGTGACTTTAAATATGATGTGGTCCCTAAAAAAATGGTTTTGTAAATTTTGTTGGAAAAATGAGAAATCGCTGGTCAACTTTTAACCGTTATAGCTCCCCAATAAAAAAAAATTTTGGTTCCAAAATTGTGCTGATGTAAAGTAGACATGTGGAAAATGTTATTTATTAACTATTTTGTGTGACATATCTCTCTGATTTAAGGGCATAAAAATTAAAATTTTTAAAATTGCAAAATTTTCAAAATTTTCACCAAATTTCCGTTTTTTTTTCACAAATAAACGCAAGTGATATCAAAGAAATGTTACCACAATCATGAAGTATGATATGTCACGAAAAAACAATCTCAGAATCAGGGGGATCCGTTGAAGGGTTCCAGAGTAATTACCTCATAAAGTGACAGTGGTCAGAATTGTAAAAATTGGCCTGGTCATTAACGTGCAAACCACCTTGGGTTGTAAAGGGGTTAAGCCATGTGTATGTATTTTAGAAGTGTGGTACAGTATATGCTGTTCTTTATTATAGTTTTATAAATAAATGTGTTCCCGGTATGAAGAAAGTCAAACATAAGTACACAGTAGGTGACTATGTGTGACCATTACTATATATGATTCAGCAGTGCGAGACCTCAGATACCTCATTTGCATGATCATGAATTTTATGGCAATTAAGTAAGACAGGCTTACATTGTACAACTTGTGGCGTTCAACGACCACTGATCAGCTACATGTTTACTCATCGGCAGTTGTTTAATAGTCTGATCACATAGGCTGACTGCATTTCCATTATGGACAGAATGGTCACTGACAGATTGCTTTGTGTACATTGACTGTCTTTGTTCTCGGCAGCGCATGATTTGTATACACCATATTCTGTGCTGCCGAGAACGATGATTTTTAAGCAAGTTTAAAGATCATTGTACACAACAAATGAGTTATTTTCTTGGGTGATTGACAGCCTGTTTATGCTACCCGATTA
This sequence comes from Phyllobates terribilis, assembly GCF_046119375.1. Taxonomy (NCBI): domain Eukaryota; kingdom Metazoa; phylum Chordata; class Amphibia; order Anura; family Dendrobatidae; genus Phyllobates; species Phyllobates terribilis. The sequence continues at coordinate 212,028,702 of NW_027362762.1, forward strand.
TCAGGAAACAAGCGTTCGTTCCTAGGGACACTCCTTCCCCAATAATTGGGCAGTGTAATTGCACCTTTACTCTACTTTAACATTTCTATTAGAGAATTGCAGCTGACATTTCTGTTTTAGGAACATGTGAGGGGCTCAGGATGGTTGTTGTGACGAGGGACTGCTGTGTTCCTACACCCTGGCTGCCTACAAAAGAATAATGTCCAATTTCTTCTGTGCTGTGCGTGTGGTGCTTAACACTCACGTTTTGGTCGCAGATCTCTGCTTTCTTCTGTTCTTCAACTTCAGGAACCGCCACACACACATTAGGGTATTCCACTCCGTTTTATAAAAAATAACTTTACTTAAGTGTCTGAATTCAGCATAATGGAACACGCTGTATTGGACACAAACTTTTCCATGCTCATAGTCCATTGCACAGCACGTATTGATGTTCATGGTTCGCTTGACCTGAGCTATTCCTTCCAGTTCTTCTAGGTTCTGAGACGCTCTGCAGCTTTAGAAGTCCCGTACCATCTTTCCTATGCGATTCCCCATCCAACATCCCCTTTTGGGAAGATTTTGAGACACGCTTCTCTGTGCCTCCTGTGGACCGTAGGCTCCAAACGTTCCAGGAATGTCCACTTAAGAGTTTTTGGCTGACGTTCCCCTGCTGCTGGACAGCCCGTGCTTCTGGTGGCCTCTGGACCTCCAACTACTGCTTTCACTCTCACTCTCACTCTGACTGACTGTAATCAGGAAGTGTCCCACTAGTTCACCATCCTGCTCCTCTCACACTGGAGCAGCTCCTGAACCCCTTAACTGTTTCTTAACCTGTAACTAAATACTTCCTTATCCTATAGTGGCCACAGCTGCACTTTCCCATTCTTAATCTAATGCTCCATCTATACCTGTTTTATAATAAACCCCATACCTGACACATCAGGCATTAAGCAATATAAAGCACTGTTTCATAAACACAGGTTACAACATTATATTCACACAGGGGGAGAGGCGTATGACCATTCAGGTCACCCTCTTACAAACAGACAACTGTAAATATTGTGAAAATCGGTCCTGCTGCATAAGGAAGCAAAGGGTAAGTAGAAGGGTCACACTGATATGGGGTCTGTGTAGGATTCGTTATGAGTTCATGTTTAGAATGGAGCAAAACGTTTTCTCCATTCTACAAACAGACATGTAACGGAACCCAGACAGCCCCAATCAAAGGGAACTCTCTATTTCGTTACGCAGGAGATCCATTTTGTACAATAATTTCACAAGTCTGTTCCTAAAACAGAAAAAATGCATTGAATTTTCTAACGCAAATGTGAAAAACCCTTTATATATTTAGTAATTATGTAAAAATCAAATATAAATTTTATACAAACATAGACGCATGTACTTAGAAACATATCATACAAACACATATTTATATATATACATGGGGCAGCCAGCAGGGCCCTATAACAAAAGTCCTAATTGGTCCCCCCTAAAAAAAACAAACAAAAAACAACTTTATACGCTGCTCAAAAAAATAAAGGGAACACAAATACCACATCGAAGAAAAATTTCAAGTGTCGCCAACTTAATAAAATCTTCAAAGCTTTATTTCAAAACATAAAATTAAAATTCATGGTGGTAGAACAGATAAAGCTCAGACGCGTTTCAGGCATGAACTGCACTTGATCACTGAGTACTCATACTCATAGCTCTCTATATACAGTATGATGTCCCCATAGCTCCCCTGTACACAGTATGATGTCACCTTAGCCCCACTATACATCAGTAGATGTAAATAATAAATCAGGAGATGACCGGGTTACCCTTGGCAGCAGCCAGGAGATTGGCCCGTGGAAGGAGCTTATGCCCCCCTGCCCCAGCCTCAGCCCACCCCTGCACATGATGGTATTTGGAGTGCACTTCAGGTTTGCAGTGCAGTGTCATTGTGAGCTCTCTGTACTGCCAAGTTGTTGCCCTGTGAGACATCATACTCCGTTTAAGAAACAGGTTATGCTGAATAAGATTATACACTGAATCAGTGCAGTATTTGCATGACAAATGTTGCTCTGGGCATGAGGATTTAGCAATGATACTCATTTTGTTCAGCTTCCTTTAGGCTGGAGCTAGATCGAAAATCGCTAATGATAGTGAATGTAATCGAACAGAAAAACAGCAGATTTGGATTTTTATTGATTGTTGAGTGACTGCTGCAGCAACTTTTGTTTGCTACATTTAATATCATTAGTTGTGATGTAGTAACTCCACATTGTGATCTCATATCGCACAAGTACAAGTCGCTGCATATCGGCTTGGGAATGAAGAAAACGCACAGGGCTGCTAGTTTCAAGCCTGCCATAAACAGTACATTTATGGGGTAGAAAATGGTGCATGTGTGTGCACCACATGTTATTATGTTGAGTACTGTAATGCTGTGCTTGCGTTTATCTCATGGCGAATATTTTTATTTTGCCCAAAATGTGCCTTATGCAAATGTGTTTATGTGTTTTGTTTTGTCCAAAAAGTGTATACAACATTAATTATTCAAAATTATACTTGACAATAGGGTGGCAGGTCAGATCTGCATACACTGAGGAAAGAGTTTGCAACAGTGTAAAATGTATAACGACAAAGGTGCATCACATGAAGTATCATGCAACATTTCCATTGTTATGCAATATATGGAGCATGATGCTGTATAATGAACACAGGCTTGATATGTTTGTTGGAACATTTATTTACAAGCTTTGTTACATTTGGGCTGGCCAAAGGCAGGCTGCATGTTGACCATGCTTCTGTGAGCAGCCTATGTGGCATAAACATGCTACCATGGCCCCAAGCGTCTCCGAACTTGTCTCCTATTGCGCACATTTGGGACATCATTTGTTGACAACTGCAAAGGGAGCTGCCAGCAGCGGATCTTGATGATTTGTGTGCCCAAGTGCATTCAACGTGGCAGAACATTTCTCAGAAAATCATTAATAACCTCATTGACAGCCAAAGCATGGAAGTGCGTGGATTTCTACCCATGGCACTACTCAATGCTGAATAAATCAAGATGTTTTGAACATTTTGTTTCCATTTTTTTAACATTTTCACATCATTAACCTATCTACCGAGCCTGTGATTTCCATAATTCTATTACTTTTTCTTCTTGGTGCTGCAATTTAAATGTTGATCAGTGTGTATGCAAACATTGAAGGCCCGATACATTACTGCATCTGTGCCTTTTTATCATTTGTGCCTTTTTTATGTGTTCATCTGTTTTTTTCTTACATCCGCCATTGTGTTCGGGATTTGGGTTTCTAAATGTTTTCAGCTGACTCATAATTTGCGAACTTTTAATAAGTTACAAAATTTTTGCGCAAATGTATTCCAGTCTGCACCTTGGAGTGATTTTATGTGCGTCTCAAATTTTTGCGCACATTTTGCAACATTTTAAAACATTGTAATAAAGATGGATACGTTTTAGATGTACTGGATTTCTATGTTGGACTTTTTTCGTTAACGGTGGATTGGATTTTGTGCACTCATTGAGGCAGGTGATCTGGATGCCCTTTTCTTTCTTAATGGAATGGTTTCAATTAAAGCATATTCATATGTTTTAGGGCAGAGACAGACTGCCATATAACTCATGCGACGATCACATCGTAAACCTCGTACTGGCTGTCTGCTCTCCTGACCTGAGCTTGACAGCTGCATAGAAATACATCACGCTGTCATGCTCAGGTCAGGGGAAGTGGCTGGGCCAGTCCATGCAGTGCAATGCGATCATTGCACGAGTTATACGGCAGTCTGTCTCTGCCCTTAATATCTCAGTCAAAGTCCAGACCTAAATCCCATTGAGAATCTGTGGCAAGAAGAGAAAATTGCTCTTCACAGACGCTCTCCATCCAGTCTCAATGACCTAGAGCAAATTTGCAAAGGAGAATGGGCAATTTCAGCCTCTAGATGTGAACAACTGGTAGACATACCGTACCCCTAAAGACTTTGAGCAGTAATTGCAGTGAAATGTGGTCCTACAAAGTATTGATGTGGGGGCCTAAATACAATGCACATCATAATTTTCAGATTTATAGTTGTAAAATATTTAGGAAACCCCATGTTATTTTCTTTACAGTTCACAAATAATTGCTACTTTGTGTTGGTATATCACATAAAATCCCAGTAAAATAAATTTAAGTTTTTGGCTGTAACACATAAAAAATGTTCACAGGGGTATGAATACTTTTTCGAAGCACTGTATGTGTGTACATTGTAAGACTATGTTCACATTAGCAGTTTGACATTCCATTTATCTGATTGGCTTTTAGATTTGATTGCTATGGAGTCTGTCTGTATTTTTGTATGTGTCAATTCTTACAAAGGAATAAAAAGCTTTGAGAGATGCACTTTCTCTTACATTTTAAAAACAGGCACATAATGGATCTATTTTTTTTACATTAATTCCATTTGTCTGTTCTTAAAAATGGAACAAATAGAATGTTAAAATTTATTCTATTTTTTTAAATAAAGAATTTCTTTAATTAAAAAGTTGTGATTTTTGTTTCCATTTGAGGGGAACAACTGTAACATAAATTTTTTATTTCAGATTTCCAGAGAGTTCAACAACACCATCACCCGTGGAATCGTAAATATTGTTTTATTACTGTTTAATGAGGAATAAATAAATGATTAAATAGTGTTTGTTAGCCTAGGGCTACGGATGCCTCAGAGCTGCATGAATCACATTCAAAATGCAACTCAGACGATTTCCTATGGGAAAATAATTTCGACTGTTTTGACTACCACAAAAGTTATGTTATGTTTGTAGTTTTTTCTCCATAGGGTACATGGATTTCAGTCACCAGAACTAGTCTGAACTAAAGTTTAACACTATGGACATCTTTGAACTGGAAAACAATGATATTTACTTATGTTAATGGTTTTCTTTAGTTACTAAAATCCTAACTCAAGTTTCATATTTTTCTCATGGGAGTGTCTTTCTCTGTAATACATGCTGGATGGGAGCTCTGATTGTATCCCGGCTGCCGCTGTCTTCATTTGCTTCAATACTTTACTTATTTCCTCGTTATGTGTTTTCCTCCTTGTCTATAGCCTGTTTTCTCTGCTTTACATAAATCATTAGATTTACCCCCTAATGCACAGCATGCCTTGTGCAGAAAAAGATACTAATCTTTTAGTGCTTTTGTTCCTAATTCTGACAGCTCTATCTGCTCCCGCCTCCCTTCTCTCAGTGTTAAACATGGCAGGATGGGGAGAGCAGACAGAGAGCTCAAAACTAGGAGGAGCTCTGACAATTTTATTTTTTTGCCAATCACTCAGCAACATAGGGGAATTAAATACATTCTGCAGCAGCAAAATGGTAGACAATTTTTAATGAAGACTATTTAGAAAGTTTCTTAACATTGCAATTGGGAAATAAACAATAAAAAAATTATGTGCAAAGGCGTACATGGTCTTTAAAGATGTTGACCAGTTGATATATCCATAGCTGCTTTCTAAATATGGTGTTTCTATAATTTCTGCACTTTTGGAATTAAATTATATGTCATCTTATGATCTTTTACAGTGAGGTCTAGTTTCCATAAATGTCTGAGATGATATTAACCCTTAAGGCCACCTTCACACGTTCAGTATTTGATCAGTATTTTCCATCAGTATTTGTAGCCAAAACCAGGTGAGGAACAATCAGAGGAAAAGTATAATAGAAACACGTCACCACTTCTGTATTTATCACTCACTCCTGATTTTGGCTTACAAATACTGATGTGAAATACTGACCAAATACTAATGTGTGAACATGGCCTTAAGATGAAAATTCTGGTCCTCAAACAAACAAACAAAAGGGCTAATTCATCAGCTTTTGACAGAAATATGGCATAAAACTGTTCAAAATATTGCAACATTTTTGTGCAACTACTGTTTTTGGCAAAATTTCATGTAAAGATTAAGCATTATTATTTTAGCACAACTAGAAGAAACAGTTGCAAATCTAGAGTCTTATTAGAAAGGAATTGTTAATATTAATACAGTACCTAGTGCATTTATGTTTATATATATGTGTGTATAATTTTTTTTTCAGCCAGGACCAGGTGATATATGTTCTACCACGTAGTGACCGCCAGGCTTTGGTTCTTCAAAATATCACCACTTCATTCGATGAGATGGTAATAACATATTTTTCTTGCCCAAATGATTAAAAATATATCAATAGCCATTCAGCCTTGGAGGCTAACAAGCTGAGCCTAAGCCTCAGATTGATATAAGCTACTTATAAAAGGGAACCTGTGAGCCCATTTATACTGCTCACTCCACGCCATTAGTTGGCAGTTTTCTCCCTATGCAGACTAAGGGCCAATTCTTAAATTCGATTTTCTTGTACATGTTCTGTGCATTATTTTAAGGAATAGTACACAGACACATTATATAATAAAGCTGTAAATTGTCAGCAGGTGGGTGAGGAGCTGCATAATACGAATACATTAGACTCCCTGATGGCTGCACTCTGCATAGATTACGGAGTGAGTAGGGATGGCCGAACCTGAATGGTAAAGTTCTAGGTCCGTACAGAACACCTAGTTTCCATGCACGGACCCCAAACACTGACTTCACCAGGAAGTCCATGTTACTGTTCGGGTTCGGCAGCCCGAACATCCGGTGTTTCCCATGCTGCCATCTGCAAGCAACACTGGCTCTGATCGGTCAGAGCTCTGCGGCTCCCACGCTGTTGCACAGATGACAGCGTGTGAGCCAGCTGCTCTGACCAGCAGTAAAAAGGTTACCGCTGGTCACAGGTGTCGGCTGATGAGAGTACTACTCTCATCATCCAACACCAGGTCTCGCTGGCTGATAGCAGTGAGAGCAGACAAGGCTGATGAGAGTATTCATCAGCCGACGCCTATGCTATAAATAAATAATACAAAAAAAATATTTTTCCTAACTAGTGCAAGTAAAGCTGACAGCTGGGGGCTGCAGCCCCAAACTGTCAGCTTTATATTGGCTGGTTATCAAAGATAGAGGGGTCCCACTCCGTTTTTCTTAAATTATTTAAATAAATAACTAAAAAAAATGGTGTGGGGTCCCACCTAATTTTTGACAACCAGGCAAGCTAAAGCAGACAGCTGGGAGCTCGTATTCTCAGACTGGGAAGGGGCCATGGATATTGGCACTCCCCAGTCTAAAAATAGCAACCTGTAGCCGTCCCAGAAAAGGTGCATCATTACAAAGCTGACATCAACCCCACAAATATTACCCCATTTTCCACCACACCAGGGCAAGTGGGAAGAGCCGAGGCTAAGCACCAGAATTGGCACATCTTATGGATGCACCATTTCTGGTGCAGCTGAGAGCTGATGTTCTTAGTCTGGGAGGGGGCCAATATCCATGGCCCTTTTCTAGGCTATTAATATCAGCCCACAGCTGTCTGTTTAGCCTTTGCTGGTTATTGAATATAGGGGGGACCCCATGTCATTTTTTTGGGGGGTCTTCCCTATAATAACCAGTAAAGGCTAAGCAAACAGCTGTGAGTTGATATTAATAGCCTGGGAACCTTTATGGACATTGGCCCGTTTCCAGAATATTAACATCAGCCCCCAGCCGTCAGCTTTCCATCATCTGGTTATACAAATTAAGGGGACTCCCAAGCATTTTATTTCATTTATTTTTTTATTTATTAATAAGTACAGTAAGGTCACTTGAGTTCATAGCAGCTGTTTCTCTTTTATTCGAATTAAAGAACTTTACTCTATGCATGTTTTTATTACATTTGACTTTGGGGTTAGCAATGGGGGCATCTTATAGTTGCCTCTCCATTTCCAACCTGTGGTCTTGATGTCAGTTCACATTACAAAGCTGACATCAACCACACAAATGTTACCCCACTTGCCACCACACCAGGGCAAGTGAGAAGAGCCAGGCAAAGCACCAGAATTGGTGCATCTAATAGTTGCGCATTTTCTGGGGTGGCTACAGGCTGCTGTTTTTAGGTTGGGGAGGGCCAATATCCATGACCCCTTCCCAGTCTGAGAATACCAGCCCCAGCTGTCTGCTTTAGCTTGGCTGCTTGTCAAAAATTAGGAGGGACCCCACGCCGCTTTTTGAAATTATTTATTTAAATAATTTAAAAAAAACAGCGTGGGACCTCTCTATTTTTGATAACCAACCAAATATAAAGCTGCCAGCTGTGTGCTGCAGCTAGTTAACAAAAATACTGGGGACATTTTTTTTATTTATTTATGGCACAAGCGCTGGCTGATGAATACTCTCAACAGCCTCGTCTGCTCTTGCAGCTATAAGTGTGGGAAACACCGGATGTTCAGGCCCCCCATTGATTTGAATGGGTTCCGGGTTCGGGTTTGAGCACTTATCAGGCACCCAAACCAAACTTTTTTTTTAAATGTTCAGCCGAATCCACTGGACCTGAACATCTCCGGGTTCACCTATCACTAGGTGTGAGGGTTATTATACATTGCGTGAGGAACAACGTTAAACGACAGACGACAGGTAACATATTTGCCAGCCAGAAGTCAACTAATAGCCTATTTCCACAGGCAAACCATGCTTCAAATGTGCTCTGAAAGATCTGTAAGAATAGATAATTCAGTGTACATAGGCTGCCATTGTTCTTGGTGGCACAATTCTTGTTTACATACGACTATGCGCTGTCGAGAGCAATGATCTTTTGGGCAAACCAATAGATCATTTCACTCAACAAACGAGAGCCAAACACAGGGGTAGATACAACATAGTTGAAAAGTTTCAGTCTCTTCTATTTTTTATCCACTTCTAGCTTTGGCTAAAAAAACTGTATTAAAGAAGTTGTCCACTACTTTAACAGTAGTATAGGTCATCAATGTCTGATCGGTGGGGGAGCAACACCAGGTACCCCTGCCGATCAGCTGTTTTTGGTGCCGACACTGTATTTTAGGAGGTTCCAATCCCCTGATGAAACTGTGTTAATTAGTGAGACATGTTAGGGGTATCATATTGCAATGAGTTTTAATGAAGGTTTAGCTTTTTAGAGCTGTTTTCTGTCCCATTATCTGAAAGGGATTTAAAAGGAAAAAATAAATAGACATAATAGAAATTATATGAGTTAAAAATACTCTTCAAGGATTATAAGCGAATATTCTGCTAAGAAAACAGAGACCTGCTAAAAGCAAACAAACAGGATAGCCTGAACAATCCCTGTGATGTTAAAGCAAAAACTTTACCATGGGTATAACAATAACTAAATAAAGCACAAAGCACCAAAGTAAAACAATGGGGGACAGTTGTCAAAACTGTCTAATGACTTAAACAGTGTGACTGTAAACTGGATAGTCTTAAAATTTGCCAAATTTATTATAGTGGTTCATGCTTTTTGATAACTATGTCTAATTTTAAGAATGTCTAGTCTAAGTTTATGTCACCTATTAGTTTCCATATGTTGTGCCAGAAAGTTGTACCACAAGTTTGGCGCCTGGTGACACATTTTAGACAATACCCCTTTTCTAACACGCCGCACCCTTTTCAGTGGAATCTCGCCCATTTTTAGACAAGTTCTAAATATTGTTTAAAACGCATACAGTCATATAATGAAAGTCATGAAAAACAGTATTTTGGGCGCAAATCCTGAATTCTGCAACATTTATGTTGATTAATATGCCCCAGTGTTTTAACACGTTTTTAATAAATTAGTATGTCCGATTTTCATCTGTTTTATGGATCAGACTTGGCCACTTAAGTCTATGGGAATCTGTTAAACACGGATGAAAAACGCGAGACATCCTTATTACTTTAGTGTTCCATCCATCTTTCATCTGTTTTCATTGCTAATAGTCAATGAATAAAGAAAAGTCCTAACAATTTACCTCCTTTGGTTTTTCAAATTGGAGGAAAAAAAAAACCCAGATGCAACACAGATGCAAAGCAACACGAGAGAAAAAAAATGGTCTGTTTTACCCGAATGTAAAAATGGACAAAAATGCGAATATAGCCTTAGGTCACCATTGTGAGGCTTTCTCCCATATAGTATAAGCTGGCAGGGGTGGATTAAGAGTAGCAAGGGCCCCGGGCTGTTTAGAAGGCGCTGGCCGCCCCCCCCACCCCCACACACACCTGATGTATCAAATGTCACATGATCCCCTGTGATAGATCATGTGATAGTTCACGTGAAATTAATTTGGCACAATATTAATTATAATAATTTTTTTAGGCTGTGTGCCCACTATGCGTTTTTTAAGCGTTTCCGCAGCGGCAATTCCGCTGCAGAAACACTTAAAAAACTCTTGGTAGAAGGTCTGCCATGTTCCCCAATGATAATCCGCATGTGCTGTGCACATGCTGCGGAAATTTCCGCTGCGGATTATCATTGCGGAAAAATCTGCAGCATTACCAATTAGTTTGCGGAAGCGCGGCGCTTTCGCCGCCATTGACTTGCATTGGAATGCATGGAATCCGCATCACTGCATCTGTACATGCAGAATCCATGCGTTTCAATGTGCGGATGGTACCCGGGTTTGGAGAAGAGGAGACTCTCCTCCGGACCCGGGTACCATAGAACCTGTAAAAAAAGAATAAAATAAAAAATAAATATTATACTTACCTTCTGATGGCCCCCGGTGTCTTTATCCAATGCGTCCTGGCTTGCCAGCAGCTCGCGATGGTCTGTAAAGGACCTGCCGTGACGTCATTTAGTCATGTGACAGGTCACGCGACCGCTGACGTCGGCAGGCCATCAGGAGGTAAGTATATATTTTTTATTTTTTACCATTCTTTTATGGTCACACTATATAAATCCATGCTGGTTGCATGGATTTATATAGTGTGACCAAGTTGTCAAACACTTTCAAAGTGATGCCAAAATCGCTTGGAAAGCGCTTGACAACCCACATGCGGAAATGCATGTGAAGAACGCTTCACATTCGCTTGTCCCTGGCAGGAAAAACGCATGTACAATTCGCATGTACAATCCGCATGCGTTTTTTCTGCCAGGGAGATGTAGAAACGCTCAAAAAAAATCCGGAGCATTTCTGCATTGTGGGCACATAGCCTTACATTAATTGTATGACTCAATATGGAGCACACGTAGCCATCTATACACAGCAGGCGGCCGCACGTAGCCATCTATACACAGCGGGAGGCCACACGTAGCCATCTATACACAGCAGGAGGCCGCACGGTGCCATCTATACACAGCGGGAGGCCGCACTGTGCCATCTATACAGATCAGGAGGCTGCACGTAGCCATGTATACACAGCGGGAGGCCGCACATAGCCATCTATACACAGCAGGAGGCCGCACATAGCCATCTATACGCAGCGGGAGGCCACACGTTGCCATCTATACACAGCAGGAGGCCGCACGTAGCCATCTATACAAAGCGGGAGGCTGCACGTAGCCATCTATACACAGCAGGAGGCCGCACGTAGCCATCTATACACAGAAGGAGGCCGCACGGTGCCATCTATACACAGCAGGGGGCCGCATGGTGCCATCTATACATAGCAGGGGGCCGCACGTAGCCATCTATACACAGCAGGAGGCCGCATGGTGCCATCTATACACAGCAGGGGGCCGCACGGTGCCATCTATACACAGCGGGAGGCCGCACGGTGCCATCTATACACAGCGGGAGGCCGCACGTAGCCATCTATACACAGCGGGAGGCTGCACGTAGCCATCTATACACAGCAGGAGGCCGCACGGTGCCATCTATACACAGCGGGAGGCCGCACATAGCCATCTATACACAGCGGGAGGCCACACGTAGCTATCTATACACAGCGGGAGGCCGCACGTAGCCATCTATACACAGCGGGAGGCCGCACGTAGCCATCTATACACAGCGGGAGGCCGCACGTAGCCATCTATACAAAGCGGGAGGCTGCACGTAGCCATCTATACACATCGGGAGGCCGCACGTAGCCATCTATACACAACGGGAGGCCGCACGTAGCCATCTATATACAGCGGGAGGCCGCACGTAGCTATATATACACAGCAGGAGGCCGCACGTAGCCATCTATACACAGCAGGAGGCCACACGGCGCCATCTATACACACATGGGGCCGCACGGCACCATCTATACACAGCAGGAGGCCGCACGGCGCCATCTATACATAGCGGGAGGCCGCACGGCGCCATCTAACACAGCGGGAGGTCGCACGGCGCCATCTATACACAGCGGGAGGCCAGTCACGTACACACACAAACATATACAGACATATACATACATACACGCATAATCACATTTGAAACACAAAAATACATATAAACAGACATCACACAATGATATCTGCCTACACACACACACTCTCACACACTCTCACACACTCACACACACTCACCATTCCCCGGCTCGGCTCAAGTCCTCCTGCTCCTCTCCGATGCAGCAATGCAGGCCGAGCGCACACTGCGTGACGTCACAGCTAGGAGACACAGCCGCGCACAGGGCCGTGTCTCCTAGCAGTGACGCGGCCGGGCCAGCACAGGGAAGTTAACTGCTGCAGTGCTGGTCCGGCCGAAGAAGAAGTAGCGGCCGTGCGCCGCTGCTGAGGGAGCGGTCCGGGGCCCCCCCTTCCACTGTCTGCTGGTATGTGCCGCGGCGCCGCACATATAATGAGGGCAATCTGGCCATAGACACCCCAGAGCCCCGGGTTCCCTGGAGGCGCGAGGCCCCGGGCGGTAGCCCTCATTATAATCCGCCTATGTGAGCTGGGCATGAACCGATCAGTACGTGTGTACAGGAGAATAATGTATAGTTCTCGAGTCAATGATCCGAGGTCCATAGGTAAAACTATTAATGTTATGAGATGACAACCATTTTATTATAGACTATTTTAGCCCTGATAGACAGAATTTTAATACTGGAAACATAACTTAGTCATCATCTGTTTAATATTAAAGCCATGTGATTAAAATTGTCATTTTTACACATTTTAGATTGTCCTCTGGAAGCCAGACTCACCTGAGCATATACAGAAGAATAAGGAAGTTCACTTCTATGTAAATGCTTCTTTAGTAGATGAGGTTAAGGCTACGCTGAAGGAATCTTCCATCACATATACGTGAGTAAAGCATGACTTTTATGGCTCACATTTGACATTTATTCTGCTATTCCTACTAACTGGATATCCTTATATTTCACTTAGAGTTTTGGTAGAGAATGCCCAGAACCTAATTGATCAGCAAACATACAATGACACTACTGGTCAACGAAGCTCGGTCTCTTACTATGAACAGTATCATTCCCTAGACGATGTAAGTCTTATTCTTATTTTTAGTATTATTTAATGTAAATATTCTAAATAACACAATTTAATTTATTTAATTTTATCTAATATATTACTAAATCAAGCACAGTGGCTACCCTACAAAGTTAGCTATTCATATGATAGCATACTTGTTAAATATACCAGATGACTATGGAAAATAGGTCTCAAATATTGAAATATATATTACAAACACATATATGGATACATGGGAAAGGTGAAGATATAGCACTAGTGGTTCCCCTTGCATATACTTGGAAAAATAAACACTTAAAAAATGCAATTAATATTCAGTTTGTAAACAAAATATATCATACATACGCTCAATGCATCAAATTGCCTATAAATATAGTTTTGTATAATGGTATCAAATTGTACCCAGAGAACATATATATGGTGCACACAGCTTTAAATAGAGTTAATTAAACCAAAAGTTCCTTAATATGTTCAGGTTCCCTTAATATATAACAATCTTCCAAGGATAATGAAAAGGAAGAAGGTAAGCGATATACAAGATAAAATGACAAAAAGAACATAATCAATATGAGAGACCAGTTATTACCTGTGGCAATAGCACACAGGACCAGAGAGGTATTGTTACAGGACCAGATTGTGGAACCACTGTGCCGTGGTACAAGGAGGGACAGGAGGGGCGTAACTAGGGACCTCGCCCTGGAACGACTCTGGATATATGGCGGCTTAGTCGACTCCATGAACAAAGGAAGGACCGGGCAGGTGGACCAGGTGCTACTCCGGGACCGACCTCGTGTGAGAGCAGACGACTCCCACGGGACTGGTGACAGGCGCTGACTGGCACGGCAGACAGGCACGGTTGGTGGGCACACAGGCGGGCACGGCTGGTAGGCGGGCAGATGGGCACGGCTGATAGACAGGCTAGCGGTCACGACTGATAAACAGGCTGTCAGGCACGGCTGATAGACAGGCTGGCGGGCAAGCACTGGGACCTAAAGGCTGACAAGCGTGTTAAACACAAACTGACAACATTGCTCAGGCACCTCCATTTTGGCCGGGGACATTTTAGGACAGTGCCCGGGGATCTGCGTGCGGTGTGCGCACCCCGGGCAGGCACAGCATGGGAGCAGGGAGGAGGAGCGGTGGACGCCGGACCAGGGCTGCGGCGGTAAGGGGATTGATGTCTCTGCCGGGCAGGAGGCAGAGACGACGATGCTACAGTGCCCCACCTTTACGCCCCCTATTCTTCAAGCCCGCAAGAAATTTTTCCAGAAGAAGAGGAGCATGAATGTTTTCCCTGGGTTCCCATGACCTCTCCTCAGCACCAAACCCCTTCCAATTCACAAGAAAGAAAGTCTTTCCTCTTACCCGCTTGGTAGCTGTAGCATCGGCGTCTCTGCCTCCTGCTAGGCAGAGACGCCATCCCTCTCACCTTCCTGTTCAGCGCGCGGCGTCCTCCTGCGCTCCTTCCCTCGCTGCTGCCGGCGCGCGCTCCTTCCCGGGCACTGTGCTTAGGGCGCACGCGCGCTCCCCCTCTCTTAAAGGGGCCGCGCGCGTCGTCCTAAGGGGTCCCCGGCCAATTGCCGGAGGACTTCCCATATATAAGGCTCCTCCTCCAAAATGGAGGTGCCCGAGCAAAGTTGTTTGCACTGTGTCTCACCTGTGCTTCAGCCCTCAGGTTCCGCTGCTAGCCTGACTTCTCGTCCTGCCTGCCAGCCTGTTACTTGCCTTGTCTGTTTGACTGCTCACCTGGGAGCGTCCACCAGTTACCTGACTGTTACCTGCCTTGTCTGTTTGACCGCTCACCTGGGAGCGTCCACCAGTTACCTGCCTGTTACCTGCCTCGTCTGTCAGACCGCTCACATGGGAGCGTCCACCAGTTACCAGCCTGTTACCTGCCGCGTCTGTCTGACCGCTCACCTGGGAGCGTCCACCAGTTACCTGACTGTTACCTGCCTCGTCTGTCAGACCGCTCACCTGGGAGCGTCCACCAGTTACCTGCCTGATACCTGCCTCATCTGTCTGCCCGCTCACCTGGGAGCGCCCACCAGTTACCTGCCAGTTACCCACCTCGTCTGTCTGCCCGCTCACCTGGGAGCACCTGCCTGTTTCCTGCCAGCCTGCCTGGAGATCCTGCCGTCACTTGTTGTGACCATCTTCCTGGTAAAACCTATAGACTGCTACCTGCCCTGCTTTCTCGAACTGTGTCCACCTGCCAGATACCAGAGACTTCCGCCTGCTTGCCGTGTCCATCCGCCATACAGGTCAGTCCCAGCCATCTGACCCGTGGGAGCCACCTGCTCTCTTACAAGGTCGTCCCCAGCCCTGGTCACTCAGCCCGGATCCTCCCTGGTCACGGTGTCGTTAGCTGCTGTACGACCAGGGTCGGTTCGGGTGGATACTTAGTCACGCCCCTCTGGGTCCCTCCTTGCACCTCGGCACAGAGGTTCCACCACCCGGCCCCGTAACAGTATCCAGAATGTTCTCTACCTCAAAAACATCCTCAGTGGAGACTGGAGCTGGAGTGGTACCTGGATTGTCAGAGAAGGAATTAAGGATGACAGGCTTGAGGAGAGACACATGAAAGGAATTAGGGATCCGTAACGAGGCAGGGAGTTTCAACTTGTACGCCACTGGATTGATTTGACTCAGAATCTCGAAAGGACAGATGAACCGCAGACCCAACTTGTATGAAGGTATCTTGAGATGAACATACTTCGAGGATAATCAGACCTTGTCCCCCGGATGGAATAGAGGCGGGTCCAGATATCTCTTGTCTCTTCATCTGCTCAGAGGACTGCTGCAGCACAGACTTAGTGTCCTCCCAAATCACAGAAAAGTCCTTGACAAGAGACTCCGCAGCAGGATTGTCAGGATTGGGGTGCTGTCCGTACACCACAAAGAGCAGAGATTTGGCTGAGGATTCTCTCACATGGTTATTGTAGGAAAATTCGGCCCAAGGCAGAAGTTCCACCCAGTCGTTATGGTGAGCATTGACGAAGTGCCGGAGGAAGCTAGAGAGGATCTGATTGATACGCTCAACCTGACCATTGGACAGTGGATTACAGGCCGATGAGAAATCCAATGCGACATTCAGAAGCTTGCACGTGGCTCTCCAGAAGCGTGAAGTAAACGGAACTTCTCTATCCGAGATTATATGAAGAGGTAGGCCGTTGAGACGGAAGATGTGAAGGATGAAGTTTTTAGCTAGCACTGGTGCAGAGGGAAGACCTCTCAAGGGAATGAAGTGAGCCATCTTGGAGAAGAGGTCAGCGACCACCCAAATGACATTACAACCGGCCGATACAGGAAGGTCCGTAATGAAACCCATCGCAATATGTTGCCACAGAGTGGAAGACACAGGTAGAGGAAGAAGTTGACCAGGCGGGAGTTGTCTAGGCGTCTTGTTTCGGGCACAGGAAGAGCAAGCAGAGACAAAATCCGCAACGTCCTTGTGCAGGGTCGGCCACCAATAATGTCGGGAAATTAGAAGAAGAGTCTTCCTCTGACCGGCATGGCCTGCCAGTTTGGAAAAATGACCCCAGAGTAGGACCCTCTTCCTATCTGGAGCCGCCACAAAAGTCTTACTAAGAGGAAGATGAGATAGATCAAACGGGGCAACAGTAATTATTCTGGAGGGCTAAATGATGTGTTGAGGCACCTCCTCTTGGTCGGTAGACAGAAATGATCATAGAATCATAGAATCATAGAATGGTAGAGTTGGAAGGGACCTCCTGGGTCATCTGGTCCAACCCCCTGCTCAAAGCAGGATTCACTAGATCATCTCAGACAGATGTCTGTCCAGCCTCTGTTTGAAGACGTCCATTGAAGGGGAACTCACCACCTCTCGTAGCAGCCTGTTCCACTCATTAATCACCCTAACTGTCAAAAAGTTTTTTCTAATATCTAATCTGTGTCTCCTCCCATTTAGTTTCATCCCATTGCTTCTAGTCTTTCCTTGTGCAAATGAGAATAAAGATGATCCTTCTACAATGTGACAGCCCTTGACATATTTGTAGACAGCTATTAAGTCTCCTCTCAGTCTTCTTTTTTGCAAGCTAAACATTCCCAAATCCTGCAACCGTTCCTCATAGGACATGGTTTGCAGACCAGTCACCATTCTGGTCGCTCTTCTCTGAACTTGCTCCAGTTTGTCTATGTCTTTTTTAAAATGTGGTGCCCAAAACTGTACACAGTATTCCAGATGAGGTCTGACCAAAGAGGAGTAAAGATCAAGAGAGCGCATCTGTCTTGACATTTTTATCTGCTGGACGAAAGTGGAGAGTGAAATTTAAGCGGGCAAAGAGCAGAGACCATCTGGCCTGATGAGGATTAAGTTGTTGAGCGGACTGCAAGTAGGCGAGATTTTTGTGGTCCGTGTAGATGACCACCGAATGCAGGGCCCCATCTCGTAAGAACCGCAAGTGCCAGTTTGATGGCAAGCAGTTCCTGATTTCCAAAGGAATAATTGCGCTCCGAGGGAGAGAAGAGCTTGGAAAAGAAGCCGCAGGTCACCATTCGCCCGGACGAGGATTTCTGGGTGAGAACTGCTCCAGCCCCAGAGGAAGAAGCATCTACCTCCAGGAAGAACTGCTTATTACAGTCAAGACGATAAAGCACCAGAGCAGAAGAGAAGACTTGTTTCAAGGACACGAAGACACTTTCCGCCTCGGGAGTCCATTCCTTGGGATTAACCCCTTTGCGGGTCAGGGCAGAAATGGGAGCAGTCTGGGAGGAAAAATGAGGAATGAACAGGCAGTAATAATTAGCAAATCCCAGAAACCATTGAATAGCCTTCAGCACCTCAGGTCGGGGCCACTTTAGGACTGCAGATACTTTTTCGGGGTCCATCTTAAGTCCGGCCTCCGAAATTATGTATCCCAGGAAGGGAAGAGATGTCTGTTCAAAAACACATTTCTCGAATTTGGCATACAGACTATTCTTCCTGAGCCTCTGCAATACCTGACGAACATCTCTCCGATGTGAGGGAAGATCAGAAGAGAACACCAGGATATCGTCCAGATACACTACTACGCATGAGTATAGAAGATCTCAGAAGATGTCATTCACCAGCTCTTGAAAGACTGCTGGTGTGTTGCAGAGTCCGAAGGGCATCACACAGTACTCGTAGTGGCCATCCCGAGTGTTGAATGCCTTCTTCCACTCATCACCCTGGCGAATCTGGATCAGATTGTATGCGCCACGGAGATCGAGCTTAATGAAGATCTTTGTGCCTTTGAGGCGATCAAACAACTCGGAGATGAGAGGCAGAGAATGCTTGTTTTTGATAGTAATTTGATTTAGACCGCCTATAGTTGATACAAGGTTGAAGAGAGCAATCCTTCTTCTTGAAGAAGAATCCTGCTCCAGCCGGAGAGGTGGATTTCTGGATAAACCCCCTATCAAGATTCTCTTCAATGTACTCAGACATGGCCCGGGTCTCGGCCAACGACAGGGGGTAGATTCGACCTTGGGGTGGTGAGGCACCAGGAATGAGGTTGATAGGACAGTCATATGGCCTATGAGGAGGTAGTGTCTCAGCCTCCTTCTTGTCAAAGACGTCAGCGTATGACCAGTAGGGTGCCGGCAAGCTGGGTAGATTAGCTGGAGTGGACGGAGGTCGAGCAAGATGGACAGGAACCAAGCAGGTATTGTGACACTTTTGTCTCCAGCGGATCACCTCCCCCGAACTCCAATTCAAGACCGGCTTGTGTCTCTGAAGCCAAGGAAGTCCAAGAAGAAAGGAATGAGAGAGGCCGGACAGCACATAGAAGGAGATCTTCTCCGAGTGTAGCATCCCTATCTGGAGAACTACGGGCTCGGTGACGAACAAGATGGACTCTAAAAGGGACCTCCGATCCACCAAGGAAACCGCTAATGGATCCGGAAGATGTTGGATAGGGATCTGGTACTGCTCCACAATGGCTTGTTGGATGAGATTCCCAGCAGCACCGGAATCCAGATAAGCAGTCGCGAAAAAACGGATGCTGCCACAGAAAACCGATACAGACAGAGTCAGGGATGGAGAGGAAGAATTATTGCCCAGGACGACCTCTCCTTGCGGTCATAGGCACTGGAGTTTCCCTGTCTCTCAGGACAGGAGCGGATTACATGCTCCGAACTGCCACAATAGTAGCATCTTTGCTCAGAGCGGCGGACCTCCTGATGAGTCTTGACCATTGTCACCTGTTCTACCTGCATAGATTCAGGGGTGGATGCCGGGGCAGAGGCTTGTTACGAGACTTTCGAAGGTGGGTGCAAGGCGTAGAGGTCTTTTCTCATGGACCACCTCCTTGGAATGCTCCTGGAACCTGATGTCAATCTGCGTGGCCAAAGACACTAGGTCATCCAGAGAGGTGGGTATGTCACGACCGGCCAGTTCGTCTTTGATCAGCCCAGAAAGACCTTCCCAAAAAGGCAGCCACCAGAGCCTCCTTATTCCAGGCGAGTTCAGACAACAGGGTGCGGAAACGTACAGCGTACTGGCCCACTGTGAGGTTCCCCTGGCGCAGACGGAGGAGAGAGGAGGCAGTTGAGGATGTGCGGCTGGGCTCATCGAAAACCCTCCGGAAGGCTGCAAGGAAAGTCTGGAGATCAGACACCAGAGGGTCCCCCCTTTCCCACAGGGAATTGAGCCACGCCAATGCCTCTTCTGTGAGATGACACATAATGAAGGCCACATTGGCCCGATCAGAAGCAAACAGATGAGCCAGGAGCTCGAAGTGCAGCGTGCACTGATTGACGAATCCCCGACATAGGGTGGGATCACCGCCAAAGCGTGGAGGTGCAGACAGTCCGGGTCCGAAGCCGGGTACCACACCGCCACTGGATTGAGATGCCGTCGGAGCAGTTGCCGCTTGGGTAGAGGCGGACACAGCCGGGGTAGACAGTGCATCCAGGCAGGAGTGCACAGTCCGCAGGAAGGATAGGATTGTATCCTGTTGCGATGTCTGACAGGAGACCTCTTGATATAGGTCCGAGACCAAAGGAGCCTGGGAGCCACCAAATACCATGGCCTGAGCAAACTGTTACGGGTCCGAATGGTGGAACCACTGTGCCGTGGTACAAGGAGGGACCAGAGGGGCATAAATAGGGACCTTACTCTGGACCAACCTTGGCTATATGGCGGCTTAGTCGCCTCCGTGAACAAAGGAAGGACCGGGCAGGTGGACCAGGTGCTACTCCGGGACCGACCTCATGTGAGAGCAGACGACTCCAAAGGGACTGGTGACAGGTGCTGACTGGCACGGCAGATAGGCAGGGTTGGTGGGCAGGCAGATGGGCATGACTGGTAGGCGGGTACGGCTGGTAGGCGGGCACGGCTGATAAACAGGTTGGCGGGCACGGCTGATAGACATGCTGGCGGGTACGGCTGATAGACAGGCTGGCGGGCAAGCGCTAGGAAATAAGGGCTGACAAGCATGTTAAACACAAACTGACAACATTGCTCAGGCACCTCCATTTTGGGGGAGGTGCCTTAAATAGCAGATGTCCTCCGGCCATTGGTCGGGGACATTTTAGGACGGCGCGCGCGGCCCCTTTAAGAGGCAGGGAGATCGCACGCCCTAAGCACAGTGCCCGGGGATCTGCACGCGGTGTGCACACCCCAGGCAGGCACAGCATGAAAGCGGTGGACGCCGGAACAGGGCCACGGCGGTAAGGGGATCGGCGTCCCTGCCGAGCAGGAGGCAGAGATCCCGAAGCTACAAGTATCAATTGCCGCACCCACACCCAACTGGTCCCTGTACAGACAAAAAAGACCCTAGCCGCACAATTCAAAAACACCACCTTGGACCTTGCTCCCTAAAACGCCATCGAGGAGTTTCTCGTACCTCCTGATGAGCCAGAGAGGAGGTTGCAACACACTGTCAACAAGAAGAGAAGGATGCAGGAAGGATACAAAAACCCAGGGTAAGTAAATGAAAACACGTAGGGTAGAGAGGGAAAGCTAAGGAAAGCCAAAAGTAAATGGAACAAGTATAACCTCCCAGAAACCTAAAGAGGTATAAGGAAGAGGAACTGGGTGTTATGCTTGAGTACCAACTCACTCGGGAAAATAGGTAATGTACTAAAAAACTGCAACTGACCTTTCCGGTTACTGTACAGACTAGAGAGCCTGACCCCGCAGTCCCTAGTGGTTCTTGCATGAGCAGAAATAGCCATAATCACAGACTAAAAGATGGCAACTCGGACCTAAATGACCTAAAAGGCCGTCAAGCTGCTTCATGTTCCTCCTAAAGAATCGGAAGGCAGAGCAGAGTGTGAATTACCTACAAGAGGGAAAGTGTGCTGAACAAAGGAAAGATCCAAAAGAGAGTAAAGTAAATAATGAAATACCAAACAAAGAT
Source organism: Phyllobates terribilis (assembly GCF_046119375.1). Classification (NCBI taxonomy): domain Eukaryota; kingdom Metazoa; phylum Chordata; class Amphibia; order Anura; family Dendrobatidae; genus Phyllobates; species Phyllobates terribilis. Next base: position 212,050,260 of record NW_027362762.1, read on the forward strand.
TAAAGAAAGTACTGTTAACAAGTATACTGCCTACTTCTTAAAGATAAACAGAAGATAGGTGTAAAGTATAGCAAAGAAACAGCAAAGCAAAAAATCTTAGATGGAATTTCACAGACTGGCTCCAAACATCAACAGAATGTCAGAACATCCAAATGAATCTATCAACAGCAGGAAATGTCAGCTGGGGGACAGAATATAAAGCCACACCCGAAATGTAATAGACAGACAAATGAAAATACTTGTATTAAGCTAGACAGACTACAGCCAGAATAGCAGAACCCAAACACCCGGAGAAAAGGTGCTCCTCCTGTGGCTCGGTGGAAAGTGAAGCAGACCGCAGAACACAAGCTTAAGAGATTGAATCCAGGAGCAAGACACTGGGAAGGAAAACAAAACAGACTCCTGTAGGAATTTAATTGGTGTTTGCCATGCAAGGTAAACCCTTTAGCTGAAAGGCTGGAACTCCTAAACCCAAGTCCATCTAGAGGTATAGCCAGCAAGGAAATGCAGTGAAGGGTGAAGATATAAAACCCAATCTAGAATTTGATAGGGCTGGCCAAAACGGAAAAATGGAAAACCCCTGGAGAGGAGAAAACCAAGAAGGGGGAACAAGGCCAATTGGAACCATCAGCATTTGGACAGGGAAGAAAATGCAATAGCTCAGCAGACAGGAGAACCGACCATGGAGCAACAGGTCAGTGTATCGAATCCCAAAACCGAGCCATGACAATGTGTTGTACCTTGACATCATGATGCTATGGAAGCCTAGTAATCAGAAGAGGAGACGAATCCTGGTTGAAAAAGGATGCCCTGCCCTGGTCTGGCTACCACTGTGTACTGAAATAGATGCCAGACCAGGGTAGTCCGAATCTTTTTGCTCACATATAATTTTTATAGTCTTCAGCTGATATTATCCTCTACACTATTTGGATACAAGTACACTTACAGTACACTTACAGTTTTTTAGGAAATACCATTTTAAATCCATATTCATTAATATACAGTTGTTTCCCCCTCCCCTTTGGAGCTAAAACAGCTCCCACTTCACTGTAAAGGCTTTCTACAAGATTTTGGACTGTGTCTGTGGGAATTTTTGACCATTCATGTAGAAGAACATTTGTGAGGTCAGATACAGTATTGATTTTGGACGAGAGACCTTGCATCATAATCTCCACTCTTGTTAATCCCAAAGGTGGTCAATGGAGTTTAGTTCAGGGCTCTGTGCGGCAGTCAAATTCTTCCACACCAAACTCACCCAACCACGCCTTTATAGACCTTGATTTGCCCTCTGCGGCACTGTCATTCCAGAATAGAAATGGCTTTCCCCAAATTGTTCTCACTAAATTGGAAACATACCATAGTTCAAATTGCCTTCATATGCTTAAGATTTCTCTTCGCTGGAATCAAGGGGCTTCGGCTAACCTATGAAAACAACCTCATAGCATTATCCCTCCTCCATCAAACTTAAAAGTTGGCAGAATGCAGTCAGGCCGGTTAATGTTCACTTGGTATTCATCAAACCTAGACTTGTTCATCAGACTGCCGGAGAGAGAAACGTGATTTGTCAGTACACAGAACATATTTCCACTGCTCCAGAGTCCTGTGGAGATGTGCTATACACCACTCCATCTGGCACTTGGCATTGTGCTTAGTGATGTGAAGTTTGCATGCAGCTGCATGGCCATAGAAACCTATTCCGCAAAGGTCCCTTTGTACAGATTTTAAAAAAATGTTAACGCCAGAGGAAGCTTGGAGCTCTGCAGTTACTTAGTAAGCAGAGTATTGGCTTTTATTCACTGAGAGCCTCAAGACTTGACTTCCCCACTCTGTAGCTTTATATGGTCTGCCATTTTGTGGTTGAGTTGCTGTGGCTTATAAATATTTCCAGGGTTCAATGTAACTACTCTATGATCGTGGAATATTTAGACGATAAGAAAGTTCACAAACTAACTTGTTGCATCGGTAGCATCTTATTACTGGACCAAGCTCAAATTCAGTGAGCTTTTTAGAACATTTCACAAATGTTAGTAAAGACAGACTGCCTGGCGAGGGGCTGGATTTTATACACATGTGGCAATGGGACTGATTGAAAAACCTGAATTCAATGATTAAGAGGTGTGTCCCAATACTTTTGCCCATATAGTGCATGTCAATAAAGATCTACTTCCATCACATTTCAACACTTTATCTTTTGAAAGTGTTTATAAGGCTTCATTGACATTTGCCAAATGAATTCATAGCACCACAATGACCAATTTCATGCCAAAAAAGGGATGGAATAATCACCTTACAAATTCCATGCTATTCCTGTTCTGACGTTGTGTCCCCCAACAGTCTTTGTACTTCTTGTTCCAAGTGCATGAAGATGTGACTTCCTAAATCATTTGCTGGCTGTAGCTGTGATGTGTTGGCCATTACTGTAGACAATGATTGGATACTCTAGTCACAAGTTCTTACAGGAAGAGCATGAACATGTGGGTTCCAAGTAGCAGTGGGACAAGAGTGGTGCGGAAATTGGTAACGATTTTTACTTACAGTAATTCTAAATCCATTCTAAATCACTGGACATCTCTGTGATTACAGAGACATCCTGTAAAAAGAAACGTACTGTTAGGAGGGCGGTTGCAGACAACTTTATTAAAATGGAACGCAACCGACCCCGGGGTCCGCGATGCAGCCTAGTGGACTGCTGCCGAACACTTTCCGGGTGGAAAGGAAAGCAACCAACTTAAATGTAAAACCCTTCTGTGTTTCTGCACACTGGAACGGGTATAGCAATTCGCACTATCTCCGTTAGCTGCACGAGAGATAGGCAGAGAAAAACTATCTGTAGTCCTCTTACAGCACAGGGACTACAGTGGTGGCGCTAGAATGCGTGTATGACTACGCCAATGGATACACGTGCCTCCAGCCGGCGTGCTACCGGACTGAAGGGTTCAACTTCACGTGGCTGACAGGCGTCAGCCGTGAACAGGACGCCTGAAACCTGCTCGGGGTGATAGGTGACCCCTTTGGCTGAGCCAGACTGCTAGACGAAGCTACCTGCCTCTATGGAGCTAACCTGCCTCTATGGAGCTAACCTGCCTAAGCGACCTGTGCTAATTAAACGAGCGAACTCTGGCATCGGCAGGTCACGGAGTGAACAGCTAGAGAGCACGTGGAACAGAGTTGTCCACACAACAGCATCACTTGCTCAAATGATCAGAGCGCGTCATCATGTTTGTGGGTGGGCCTTTTAACGACTAAGCCCTGCCCACCGACGCGCCATTGGTGACGTTACCCGTGGACCAATCAGGCGGTGCCAGGTCACCGGGTCAGGTGGGTGCCAACCCACCAATCATGATAAGCCAGGTCACGGACATGCTCAGTACAGCAAATCCTGGACTTAGATTCTACAATCCCTGTCCCCCTCTGCAACCCAGGCTTAACATTGCTAGGCACAACAAACCTGGTAGAGAAACAGTGCTTGCAGACCAGCTAGGCAGTGAAGCTGATGGCGATGCTGAGCAGCATCATCCCTGGCTGGACTGAAATGGGAGACCACAGAAGGTCTTGGACCCATTTCAAATCCAGCACCTGACCGACACCTAACATGTACCCATGCCTATATACAGTTGAAACTAGAGGTTTACATACAATATATAAAAAGACGCATATGTATGTTTTTCTCAATATCTGACATGAAATCAGAATAAACCTTTCCCATTTTAGGACAATTAAGATTACCATAATTTTTAATATTTGCCAAATGCCAGAATAATAAGAGAGAGAGAATGTTTTAAGGCATTTTCATTACTTACGGTAAACTCAAAAGTTTACATACACTAAGATTACTATGCATTTAAACAATGCTGGACTGCCCATATGATGATGTCATGTGTTTGGCAACATCTGAGTTAATTAGAGACACACCTGTGGATGTATTTTAATGCACACCTGAAACACACTGCTTCTTTGTGTAGCATCATGGGAAAGTCTAAAAAAATGAGCCAAGACATCAGGAAGAGAATTGTGGACTTGCACAAGTCTGGCTCATCCGTGGGTACAATTTCAAGATATCTGAAGGTGCCTCGTTCATCTGTACAAACAATTATACACAAGTACAAACAAGATGGGAATCATAGCCATCGTACCCATTCAGGAAGGAGACGGGTTCTGTGTCCCAGAGATGAACGTGCTTTTGTCCGACATGTGTATATCAACCCAAGGACAAAAGCAAAAGACCTTGTGAAGATGATGATGGAAGCTGGTAAGATTGTGTCAATATCCACAGTGAAACGAGCACTGTATCAACATGGGCTGAAAGGCCACTCTGCCATGAAGAAGCCATTATTCCAAAAGAAACATAAAAAATCCAAATTAATGTTTGCAAATGCACACAGGAACAAAGACCTTAATTTTTGGAGACATCTCCTGTGGTCTGATGAAACTAAAATTGAACTTTTTGGGCATAATAACCATCGTTATGTTTGGAGGAAAAAGAGAGAAGCTTGGAAGCCTAAGAACACCATCCCAACTGTGAAACACGGGGGTGGCAGCATCATGTTGTGGGGTTGTTTAGCTGCAGGCGGGACTGGTTCACAAAATAGATGGCATCATGAGAAAAGAAGATTATGTGGCAATACTGAAGCAACATCTGAAGACATAAGCCAGGAAGTTAAAGCTTGGGTGGAAATGGGTCTTCCAAATGGACAATGACCCAAAGCATACTGCCAAAATGGTAACAAAGTGGCTTAAGGATAACAAAGTCAATGTTTTGGAGTGGCCATCACAAAGCCCTGATCTCAATCCTATTGAAAATTTATGGGCAAAGCTGAAAAGGCAGGTGCGAGCAAGGCGACCTACAAACCTGGATCAGTTACACCAGTTTTGTCAGGAGGAATGGGCCCAAATTCCGACCAACTATTGTGAGAAGCTTTGGGAAGGATATCCCAAATGTTTGACCAAAGTCATTCAGTTTAAGGGCAATGGTACCAAACACTAATGAAATGTATGTAAAGTTTTGACTTTGCAGTTAGTAATAAAAATGCCTTAAAACATTCTCTATCTCTCATTATTCTGGCATTTGGCAAATATTAAAAATTATGGTAATCCTAATTGACCAAAAACGGGAAAGGTTAATTCTGATTTCTTGTCAGATATTGAGAAAACATGCATATGTTTTTTTTTATATAGTGTATGTAAACTTCTGGTTTCAACTGTACCATGATGTTTGGAACATCAGCATTCCAGATGATGGTCGACAACTATTATAGTTGTAAAGTTTTTGAATATGGCATTGAAATATTGATTAAGATACTAGAAATATGGAATACTTACAGCTATATTTGTTCAACAAGTTAATTTTCCTTCTGTATTTCTACTAGATATACCATTGGATGGAACAAATGGTTGTGTCACATCCTGATATGCTGGAAAAAATTAACATAGGAAAGTCTTTTGAAAATCGTCCACTTTACGTTCTGAAGGTATAGTTATAATACGTGAAAAACCTTACAGTTGGGCTTTATACAATAAAAGTAGTTTAGTTTGTGGTTCTGGCGCAGCGAGAAACTGCACATATATTGTAATTTGACAACTACTGTAGACAGAGGGGTATCTTCTTTGTCAAGTCTTGGCTAAACTAGTAACTTAGTGTGTAGTTTTTGATAATTGACGGAATAACCAGTTCATCGAGATCCAATGAGTAAGTAAATAAAAGCTGTAACTTATAGGGAATCTGTCAGGAGGTTTTTGCAATGTAATCTGAAGACTGCATGCGATAGGGGTTAAATACAGATTTCAGCAATGCCTATTTTATCAAGCTCTGTGGTTTTGTTTGCTTACAGTGATTGTTTTAGCACTAGTAGCTTATCATTGCTGTGACTAGTTGGTCTGTGTGAGCCCTGGTCCGACACACCGCCTCCTGTTATAGGCACCACACTGTCTATGGGCATTGTATATACTGAGTCTGGTGTGGGCGGGGTTAGCTTTCTCAGCTCTGCTTCACTGCTAAATTTAAAAGCTCTGATTGTGTCAGAACTGCTGTACCCTGTAAACTAAGTGATACATGGTTGGATTCAGCTTCTCTTTGTCTACATCAGGCTGCTCTCAGATGAGATAGCAAAAACCTGCTGACAAATTCCCTTTAATATTTGGCTAGATGTATCAATACCCATGTATACCCATTTAACATGGTAGGCAAGCTCCCAATTTTTGATTATACAGTGTGCCACCAGTGATCTACAGTAACTGATCATCAAGCAGGTAGTGTCAAGTACAAATCTTCTTCATATATATTTGACATAAGAGGTAATTTTATATCAGCATAAGAAATACAATTTCACGTACAAAAACTTAAATTAGGATAGGAAATAATAATGATCCATTAAAAACTATTAAAGGGAATCTGTCAGCAGGTTTTTGCTACCTCATCTGAGAGCAGCATGATGTAGACAAAGAGACCCTCAATCCAGAAATGTATCATTTTACTGGGTGCAGCAGTTCTGACACAATCACACAAAATTTTTAGATTTAGCAATGCAGCAGAGCTGAGAAGGCTAACCCCACCCACAGGCTCTCTGTGTACATTGTTTATAGACAGTGAGCTGCTTATCACAGGAGGGGTGGAGTCAGACTAGCATGCACATGCTGCTGTAGCTGATGTAGTCCAGACAATGATAATCACAAGGTGATAAAACCTTCAGAATACGTAAACAACACCCCATAGCCTAACAGGTGACACATCTTTGAAATCTATGTTTTAACCCCTACCTCATGCTGTCCTCAGATAACATAGCAAAAACCTGCTGACAGATTCGCTTTAATAACCTGTGTAGGACACTCTGTTTTCAAAGTCACCAGATTAGAAAGACAGGACAAGGAACTAGTGTGATGTTACTCCTTAAAGGAACCTGTCATGTCCCGAAACGCTGTAAACCTACAGTTATAGGGTTAATCTACAAGTTAATCAAGTTACAAAGCTGTCAGATCGCCTTACTGAATGCACGGCTAACAGGAGAAAATGAACGGATTTCCTCCCAGGAGCAGCTGGCTTTTAATCATAGTACCTGGGCAGTCACCGCTCAGTACACTGTGAGTGGCGGCTGTAAACACATCCTGGCACTTTGATTGACACCTTGTGCTACAGCCCATCTGTGAAGAGCGAGCTGTCAATCAAAGTGTCAGGGAGTTCTTACAACCGCAGCTCACAATACTGTGAGCGATGACTGTAGCGGATCTGTGCATGCCTCTATGACTGAAAGACAGCGCGCGCTGCTTCCCGGCCACTGTGCTTAGGGCGCGCGCGCGCTCCCCCTCTCTTAAAGGGGCCGCGCGCGCCGTCCTAAGGAGTCCCCGGCCAATGGCCGGAGGACCTCACCATATATAAGGCACCTCCTCCAAAATGGAGGTGCCCGAGCAATGTTGTTGCAAAGCCTTCACTCTGCTTCAGCCCTCAGGTCCCGTTACCAGTTACCTGCCAGTCACCTGCCAGATTCCTGCTTGTTACCTGCCAGTCACCTGCCAGTCACCTGCCAGATTCCTGCTTGAAACCTGTCTGATATCCGCTTACCTGCTTGCAAGCCTGCGGTCCGACGGTCTGCCTTCCGACACCTGTCAGTCTGTCTATGGACCAGCCTGCCCGCTCACCTGGGAGCGCTCACCTGCTACCTGCCTGCTAGCCTACCTGGAGGCTCTGCCGTCACTTGCCATGACCACCTGCCTGTCCAGAGACTCTTACCCGCTCACCTGGGAGCGCTCACCTGCTACCTGCCTGCTTGCCTACCTGGAGGCTCTGCCGTCACTTGCCGTGACCACCTGCCTGTCCAGAGACTCTTGCCCGCTCACCTGGGAGCGCTCACCTGCTACCTGCCTGCTAACCTACCTGGAGGCTCTGCCGTTACTTGCCGTGACCACCTGCCCGTCCAGAGACTCTTGCCCGCTCACCTGGGAGCGCTCACCTGCTACCTGCCTGCTAGCCTACCTGGAGGCTCTGCCGTCACTTGCCGTGACCATCTGCCCTTCCAGAGACTCTTGCCCGCTCACCTGGGAGCGTCCACCTGCTACCTGTCAGCTAGTCTACCCAGAGACTGTCCCTGTTACTTGCCGTGACTACCTGCCCTTCTACCCAGAGACTGTCCCTGTCACTTGCCGTGACTACCTGCCCTTCTACCCAGAGACTGTCCCTGTTACTTGCCGTGACTACCTGCCCATCTACCCAGAGACTGTCCCTGTCACTTGCCGTGACTACCTGCCCGTCTTCCCTGGGAGCCACCGGCTTCCTTACAAGGACCGCCCCCTTGTATAGTTGCTCAGAGGTTCCGCCTCCCAGACTCGTTACAGTTTGCTCTGGCCATGGAACCCGGTGGCACCCAAGCTCCCTCGCTCTCGGACCTATGTCATGAACTGTCCCGGCAGAGGTCCCAACAGGAGTCCATCCTGAGTCACCTGCGGAATGTCAATTCTCGCCTGGACACCCTGACTAGTGTTGAGCCACCCCCGTAGTGTTCGGGTTCGGTTCGGTTCGTCGAACACCGGGATGTTCGAGGAACTGTTCGTCGAACACCTTAGAACACCGTCGAACACCGTTAAAACCAATGGCAGGCAAACAAAAACACATAGAAACACATAGAAAACACCTTCAAAGGTGTCCAAAAGCTGACAAATTGCTCAGAAGACGCTTTCTTTAAAAAAGCCGGCCGGCAATTCAGCAGCGGCATACACCGGTACCCGACAATTTAGACAAGAAGGAATAGAGCCTCACACATAGATTAGATAGATAGAAACATGTCAGTCACATATATATGAAGTACAGTGACAGTGTTGCTTACTGTACTTGTCATTTAGTGTAAAGGATTTATTAAAAAATATAATAGTGTTTTCATGCACTGTCTCTTTAAAAAAGCCGGCCGGCAATTCAGCATCTGTACCCGACAATTTATAACAGACAGAATAGAGCTTCACACATAGATTAGATAGATAGAAACATGTCAGTCACATATATATGAAGTACAGTGACAATGTTGCTTACTGTACTTGTCATTTAGTGTAAAGGATTTATTAAAAAAAATAATAGTGTTTTCATGCACCGTCTCTTTAAAAAAGCCGGCCGGCAATTCAGCATCTGTACCCGACAATTTATAACAGACAGAATAGAGCTTCACACATAGATTAGATAGATAGAAACATGTCAGTCACATATATATGAAGTACAGTGATAGTGTTGGTTACTGTACTTGTCATTTAGTATTAAAATAAAGGATTTATTATTAAAAAAAATTGGCGTGGGGTTCCCCTTAATTTTAGTCTCTAGCGGAGGTTAAGCAGACAGCTGGGGCAGATGTTTGAAGCCTGGGAAGGGGGTAATACCCACTGAGCTTCCCAGGCTACTAATATCAGCCCCCAGCTGAATACATAGCCTTTACTAGCTATTAAAATGGGGGACCGCCCCAAAAAAATGACGTGGGGTCCCCCCTAATTTAATAGCTAGCAAAGGCTAGGCAGACAGCTGGGGGCTGATATTAATAGCCCAGGAAGGGAGCCATGAATATTGGCCCCCTCCCAGGCTAGAAACACCAGCCGTCAGCTGCCCCAGAAATGGCGCATTCATAGGATGCGCCAATTCTGGCACTTAGCCTCGCTCTTCCACGCTGCCCTGTAGCGGTGGCAGGGGGTAATAGGGCTGGGGTTGATGTCAGCTTATAATGCCAGCTGACATCAAGCCCAGGTTAGTAATGGAGAGGCGTCTATAAGACACCCCCATTACTAACCCCATAGTCAAAGTTAAAAGAAAACACAAACACCCAGAATAAAGTCCTTTAATTGAAATAAAGACACAATCCTTTATTGTTCTAAATTAAACCATACTTACCATCACGCCCATTCCAGCTGAAGCCAACGATCTCCTGCAATAAAAGAAAAATAATAAAGCAACATCATCCTTACCTTTCCATGGTTCCCACGACAGCTTCAGCTCTGCTACATCGAGATGACAGGCTGGACCGCAGCAGAACGCTGCCATCCAGCCTGTCATCCCGCAGACACTGAGAAGCGCAGGCATGCTTGCGCTCTGCAGTGTCTGGCTGTGACGGCATAAAGATGAGACGAGTTCATGTCCAATGAACTCGGCTCACCTCATGCACGTCACTGACAGCGTGGGAAAATTCTCACGCTGAAGCGCTGAGTGCAGGAGAATTCTCCCACGCTGTCAGTGACGTGCATAAGGTGAGCTCATGTCCAATGAACTCAGCTCACCTCCTGCACGTCACTGACAGCGTGGGAGAATTCTCCTGCACTCAGCGCTTCAGCGTGAGAATTCTCCCATGCTGAAGCGCTGAGTGCAAGAGAATTTTCCCACGCTGTCAGTGACGTGCATGAGGTGAGCCGAGTTCATTGGACATTAACTCGGCTCATCTGGATGCCCTCACAGAGAGACACTGTGGAGCGCAAGCAAGCCTGCGCTTCTCAGTGTCTGCGGGATGACAGGCTGGATGGCAGCGTTCTGCTGCGGTCCAGCCTGTCATCTCGATGTAGCAGAGCTGAAGCTGTCATGGGAACCATGGAAAGGTAAGGATGATGTTGCTTTATTATTTTTCTTTTATTTCAGGAGATCGTTGGCTTCAGCTGGAATGGGCGTGACGGTAAGTATGGTTTAATTTAGAACAATAAAGAATTGTGTGTTTATTTCAATTAAAGGACTTTTTTCTGGGTGTTGTGTTTTTTTTAAATACTTTACTAGAAATTCATGGTGGTCATGTCTAATATTGGCGTGACCCCATGAATTTTGGGCTTAGGGCCAGCTGATAATGCCAAGCTGGCCCTAACCCCTTTATTACCCAGTGAGCCACCGCATCAGGGCCCTGGATGAGTTGGGTACAGCGCCAGAAGATGGCGCTTCTAAGAACGCACCATTTTCCGGGGTGGCTGCGGACTGCAATTTGCAGCGGGGGTGGCCCAGAAAGCTTGGGCCTCCCTGCGCTGCGGATTCCAGCCCCCAGCTGCATAGTTGTACCTGGCTGGACACAAAAACAGGGCGAAGCCCCACGTCAATTTTCTTTAAATTATTTCATGAAATAATTAAGAAAAATAGGGCTTCCCTATATTGTTGTGTCCGGCCAGGTACAAATAGGCAGCTGGTGGTTGGGGGCAGCCCGTTCCTGCCTGCTGCACCTGACTGGACACAAATATAGGGCGAAGCCCCACGTCAATTTTTTTTAAATTATTTCATGAATTTCCTGAAATAATTAAAAAAAATTTAAGTGGGGCTTCGCACTATATTTGTGTCCAGCCAGGTACAACAGGCAGGAACGGGCTGCCCCCAACCACCAGCTGACTATTTGTACCTGGCCGGACACAACAATATAGGGAAGGCCTTTTTTTCTTAATTATTTCATGAATTTCATGAAATAATTTAAAAAAAAATACGTGGGGCTTCGCCCTATTTTTGTGTCCAGCCAGGTACAACTAGGCAGCTGGGGGCTGGAATCTGCAGCGCAGGGAGGCCCAAGCTTTCTGGGCCCCCCCCCGCTGCAAATTGCAGTCCGCAGCCACCCCGGAAAATGGCGCGTTCATAGAAGCGCCATCTTCTGGCGCTGTACCCAACTCATCCAGGGCCCTGGTGCGGTGGCTCACTGGGTAATAAAGGGGTTAGGGCCAACTTGGTATTATCAGCTGGCCCCAAGCCCAAAATTCATGGGGTCACGCCAGTATTAGACATGACCGCCATGAATTTCTAGTAAAGTATTTAAAAAAAACACAACACCCAGAATAAAGTCCTTTAATTGAAATAAACACACAATTCTTTATTGTTCTAAATTAAACTATACTTACCATCACGCCCATTCCAGCTGAAGCCAACGATCTCCTGCAATAAAAGAAAAATAATAAACCAACCTCATCCTTACCTTTCCATGGTTCCCACGACAGCTTCAGCTCTGCTACATCGAGATGACAGGCTGGACCGCAGCAGAACGCTGCCATCCAGCTTGCCATGCCGCAGACACTGAGAAGAGCAGGCATGCTTGCGCTCCTCAGTGTCTCGCTGTGACGGCATCCAGATGAGCCGAGGTCATGTCCAATGAACTCGGCTCACCTCATGCACGTCACTGACAGCGTGGGAAAATTCTCACGCTGAAGTGCTGAGTGCAGGAGAATTCTCCCACGCTGTAAGTGACGTGCATGAGGTGAGCTGAGTTCATTGGACATGACCTCGGCTCATCTTTATGCCGTCACAGAGAGACAATGTGGAGCGCAAGCAAGCCTGCTCTTCTCAGTGTCTGCGGGATGACAGGCTGGATGGCAGCGTTCTGCTGCGGTCCAGCCTGTCATCTCGATGTAGCAGAGCTGAAGCTGTCGTGGGAACCATGGAAAGGTAAGGATGAGGTTGCTTTATTATTTTATTTTTATTACAGGAGATCGTTGGCTTCAGCTGGAATGGGCGTGATGGTAAGTATGGTTTAATTTAGAACAATAAAGAATTGTGTCTTTATTTCAATTAAAGGACTTTATTCTGGGTGTTTGTGTTTTTTTTTACTTTGACTATGGGGTTAGTAATGGGGGTGTCTTATAGACGCCTCTCCATTACTAACCTGGGCTTGATGTCAGCTGGCATTATAAGCTGACATCAACCCCAGCCCTATTACCCCCTGCCACCGCACCAGGGCAGCGTGGAAGAGCGAGGCTAAGTGCCAGAATTGGCGCATCCTATGAATGCGCCATTTCTGGGGCGGCTGACGGCTGGTGTTTCTAGCCTGGGAGGGGGCCAATATTCATGGCTCCCTTCCTGGGCTATTAATATCAGCCCCCAGCTGTCTGCCTAGCCTTTGCTAGCTATTAAATTAGGGGGGACCCCACGTCATTTTTTTTGGGGGGTCCCCCATTTTAATAGCTAGTAAAGGCTATGTATTCAGCTGGGGGCTGATATTAGTAGCCTGGGAAGCTCCGTGGGTATTACCCCCTTCCCAGGCTTCAAACATCTGCCCCAGCTGTCTGCTTAACCTCCGCTAGAGCCTAAAATTAAGGGGAACCCCACGCCAATTTTTTTAATAATAAATCCTTTATTTTAATACTAAATGACAAGTACAGTAACCAACACTATCACTGTACTTCATATATATGTGACTGACATGTTTCTATCTATCTAATCTATGTGTGAAGCTCTATTCTGTCTGTTATAAATTGTCGGGTACCGCTGCTGAATTGCCGGCCGGCTTTCTTAAAGAGACGGTGCATGAAAACACTATTATTTTTTTTAATAAATCCTTTACACTAAATGACAAGTACAGTAAGCAACACTGTCACTGTACTTCATATATATGTGACTGACATGTTTCTATCTATCTAATCTATGTGTGATTCTCTATTCCTTCTATTCTAAATTGTCGGGTACAGATGCTGAATTGCCGGCCGGCTTTTTTAAAGAGACAGTGCATGAAAACACTATTATTTTTTTTGATAAATCCTTTACACTAAATGACAAGTACAGTAATCAACACTGTCACTGTACTTCATATATAAGTGACTGACATGTTTATATCTATCTAATCTATGTGTGAAGCTCTATTCTTTCGGTTCTAAATTGTCAGGTACCGGTGTATGCCGCTGCTGAATTGCCGGCTTTTCGTGTTTCACTGTGAGCACAGTTCCCATCGATTTGGGCAATCACAGTAATGCCACAACCACCATGGCTGTGGCATTACAGTGAGTGGCAGACAATCCCTGCATGATTGGTGCTCTAAATAGCGCCAGACATGCAGGACACGCTTTTGGTGCACGAACAGTTATCGAACATAACCTCGAACAGCCGAATTTTTTGCAAATCGTTCGGGTTCGTCGAACAACTCGAACACCGCCCAAAACAGCTCGAATTTGAGATTGGCGAACAGTTCTAGTCGAACACCGCTCATCTCTAACCCTGACTGCTCCACCAGTAACCACCGCTAGTGTCATGACTCGCAACCCGGCAGCGCCGCTGCCCACCAATACCATGGTATCCTGCCCCGGACCCCGGCTTTCTGCACCTCCTCGCTTCGGAGGCGATCCCGCTCAAGCCCGGGGCTTTATAAACCAGTGCACCCTGCACTTTGAACTCCTGTCCCACCAGTTTATCTCCGACCGGGCCAAAATAGCCTTCATTATGTCCCATCTCATGGGGGAGGCACTGGCTTGGCTAAATCCTCTATGGGAGAGAGGAGACCCCCTAGTGTCTGACCTGCCAGCCTTTCTCACGGCTTTCCGGAAAGTCTTCGACGAACCCGGACGGAAGACCTCATCCGCATCATCTCTGCTACGCCTCCATCAAGGAAATCTCACCGTGAGCCAATATGCCATACGGTTCCGTACCCTTGCTTCGGAGCTGGCCTGGGATAACGACGCCCTGGTGTCTGTCTTTTGGGAGGGTCTGTCCGGCCGTATTAAAGATGAACTCGCCGGTCGGGACATTCCTACCACTCTCGACGACTTAATAACACTTGCCACCCGGATTGACATCCGGTTCCAGAAGCGCGCCAAAGAGGTCACCCGTGAGAGGAGGTTTCCACGTCTAGCCCCTACCTTCCAGAAACCTGTCACTTCTCCCGTTACTACCCAGGCGCACTCACCTGAGCCTATGCAGGTCGACCAGACCAAGATGGTCAAAACCCGTCAAGAGTTACGCCGTGCCGAGGGGAGCTGCTTCTACTGTGGCAGTAAGGAGCACCGGATCCGTTCCTGTCCGGAGAGGTCGAGAAACGCCTGTGTCTAGGATCGCTCAGAGAGGTCGTCCTAGACAAGAGTAAACCCTCTCCATCTCTGTTCCTGTCGGTCTCTATCATCTGCGGGGAGAACCGTTATTTTGAACTAGCCCAACTTGACTCTGGAGCTGCCGGAAATCTCATTTCTCAGTCTCTGGTAGAGAAATACCGCATTCCCACCAAACCTCTAGCTGTACCCTTATCTGTCGCTGCTGTGGATGGGGGCCTCTTACCACATCCCATCCAACTCATCACCGAATCCATAACCCTGCAGGTGGGAATGCTGCACTCTGAGAGCATCTTCTTTCATGTTCTGCCTGGACTCTCTCACGCCCTCTTACTAGGCCTACCTTGGCTTCAGAGACATGCACCCGTGCTTGATTGGCAGACCGGAGAAGTCCTTCGCTGGTGACAGGACTGCCATAAGACTTGTTTAGTTCCCGTCCATCCTGTCCGTCCTTCTCCTACTCCAGCCAATCTACCTGGTCTCCCGGCTCCTTATTGGTCGTATGCGGACGTCTTTAATAAAAAGGAGGCAGAGACATTACCCCCTCATAGACCATACGACTGCCCAATCGACCTGATGCCCGGCGCTACTCCTCCCCGTGGGCGCATTTACCCTTTGTCCGCTGCTGAGACCCGATCCATGTCAGAATATATTGAGGAGAATCTGGCCCGGGGATTCATCCGGAAATCTACTTCCCCGGCGGGAGCAGGCTTCTTCTTCGTCAAAAAGAAGGACGGCTCACTCCGTCCCTGTATAGACTATAGAGGCCTTAACCAGATCACGGTGAAGAATAAATACCCCCTTCCGCTCATTCCGGAATTATTTGACCGTCTGAGGGGGGCTAGAATCTTCACCAAGCTGGACCTCCGTGGGGCGTATAACCTGGTCCGTATCCGTCAGGCGGATGAATGGAAGACGGCATTCAACACCCGGCACGGCCACTATGAATACCTGGTAATGCCCTTCGGTCTCTGTAATGCTCCCGCCGTCTTTCAAGAGTTGGTCAACGACATCTTCCGGGACCTTCTCTACTCCTGCGTAGTGGTGTACCTGGACGACATCTTGGTCTTCTCTCCGGATCTCCCCACACACCGGAGGGATGTTCGTCAGGTTCTGCTCAGGCTCAGGCAGAACCACCTCTACGCTAAATATGAGAAGTGCCTCTTTGAGCAGACCTCGCTTCCGTTTTTGGGCTACATAATTTCTCAGACCGGCCTACGAATGGATCCTGAGAAACTGTCTGCCATCGAGAAGTGGCCTCGACCAGAGGGGTTGAAGGCTATTCAGCGGTTCCTGGGCTTCGCCAACTACTACCGCCTCTTCATACCGCACTTCTCTTCCCGGACTGCCCCAATCTCTGCGCTCACCCGTAAGGGCACTAATCCCAGAGAATGGCCGCCCGAAGCAGAGGAAGCCTTTCTTTCCTTAAAACAGGCTTTCTCTTCCACCCCGGTGCTGCATCGCCCGGACGGCAACAAGCAATTCTTCCTGGAAGTTGACGCCTCCTCCTCTGGAGCCAGAGCGGTACTTACCCAAAAATCGTCTTCCGGGAGAATGGTAACTTGCGGCTTCTTCTCCAAACTCTTCTCCTCTTCCAAGCGCAACTATTCTATAGGAGACCGAGAGTTATTGGCCATTAAGCTGGCATTGGACGAGTGGCGTTACCTGCTCGAGAGGGCTCTTCACCCGGTAATAATTTACACGGACCACAAGAACTTGGCTTACCTCCAGAGTGCCCAGAGACTTAACCCGCGCCAAGCCCGGTGGTCCTTGTTTTTTGCTCGCTTTGATTTTGTTCTTCATTTTCGCCCGGCTGACAAAAACATCAAAGCTGACGCCTTGTCCCGATCCTTCCTGGTGTCTGATCTTGAGGAGGAACCTAAACACATCATCGATCCCGCCAGAGTAATGCAGGTGGCCCCCGTGAGTCTAAATCGTCTCCCTCCCGGTAAGACGTTCGTAACGGTACCTGATCGGGAGAAGATCCTACACTGGGGTCACTCGTGTAAGCTAGCTGGCCACGCCGGTCAGAAAAAGACCCTCCAGCTTATCACCCGGCACTACTGGTGGCCTACCCTGCACAAGGACGTAATAGACTTTGTTTCTGCCTGTGTGTCCTGCGCCCGCAACAAGGTTCCGAGACACCTGCCAGCCGGTCGCCTCCTTCCTCTTCCAGTACCTGCTGCCCCCTGGCAGCATATAGCTATGGACTTCATAACAGATCTCCCTGTCTCTGCCGGTTGTACGGTCATTTGGGTGGTCGCTGACCGCTTTTGCAAAATGGCTCATTTCATTCCCCTGCCAGGCCTCCCGTCTGCACCCGAGCTGGCTAAAGACTTTATCCGCCACATCTTCCGTCTCCATGGCCTGCCCCTCCACATCGTGTCGGATCATGGGGTTCAGTTCACCTCACGCTTCTGGAGAGCCACATGTAAGCTGCTAGACGTCACCCTGGACTTCTCCTCCGCATACCACCCACAGTCCAATGGTCAAGTGGAGCGGATCAATCAGATCCTGACCAGTTACCTCCGGCACTTCGTTAATGCCCACCATTCAGACTGGGTGGATCTCCTGCCATGGGCCGAATTCTCTTACAATAATCACGAGAGCGAATCTTCCTCCAAATCCCCGTTTTTTGTAGTCTTCGGTCAGCATCCTCGGATCCCATTTCCCGTCTCCACCTCAGTGGACAATCCGGCTGCGGAATCTCTCATTAGCGAATTCTCCTCCATTTGGGAGAGTACCCGATCCGCACTCCTTCAGTCGTCCGAGCGGATGAAAAAACACGCTGACAAAAAAAGCCTGGATCCTCCACAATTCCGTCCTGGAGATATAGTCTGGCTCTCGTCCAAGTATGTCCGGCTCAAGGTTCCTTCCTACAAGTTAGGGCCTCGGTTCATCGGCCCACTGGAGGTTATCAAACAGATCAACCCGGTGGCCTATAAATTGAAACTCCCGGCCAACTTGCGGATCCCTAACTCCTTCCATGTATCTCTCCTCAAACCCGTGGTACTTAACTCTTTTTCCAAGTCTACAGGTACACCTCCTGCTCCGGTTTCCGCTGAAAACGAGTTTGAGGTAGAGAACATTCTGGCCACCAAAAGGGTAAGAGGAAAGACCTTTTTTCTAGTAGATTGGAAGGGGTTTGGTCCTGAGGAGAGAACTTGGGAGCCCCGGGAGAACATCCATGCCCCTCTCATCCTTGATAAATTTCTGTCTGGCCTAAAAAAGGGGGGGCCTAAAGGGGGGGGTACTGTAGCATCGGCGTCCCTGCCTCCTGCTAGGCAGGAATGCTGTTCCCCTCACCTCTCCGCTCCGTGCCCGGCGTCCTCCTCCCGCTCTGCTGGCAGCGCGCGCTGCTTCCCGGCCACTGTGCTTAGGGCGCGCGCGCGCGCGCTCCCCCTCTCTTAAAGGGGCCGCGCGCGCCGTCCTAAGGAGTCTCCGGCCAATGGCCGGAGGACCTCACCATATATAAGGCACCTCCTCCAAAATGGAGGTGCCCGAGCAATGTTGTTGCAAAGCCTTCACTCTGCTTCAGCCCTCAGGTCCCGTTACCAGTTACCTGCCAGTCACCTGCCAGATTCCTGCTTGAAACCTGCCTGATATCCGCTTACCTGCTTGCAAGCCTGCGGTCCGACGGTCTGCCTTCCGACACCTGTCAGTCTGTCTATGGACCAGCCTGCCCGCTCACCTGGGAGCGCTCACCTGCTACCTGCCTGCTAGCCTACCTGGAGGCTCTGCCGTCACTTGCCGTGACCACCTGCCTGTCCAGAGACTCTTACCCGCTCACCTGGGAGCACTCACCTGCTATCTGCCTGCTTGCCTACCTGGAGGCTCTGCCGTCACTTGCCGTGACCACCTGCCTGTCCAGAGACTCTTGCCCGCTCACCTGGGAGCGCTCACCTGCTACCTGCCTGCTAGCCTACCTGGAGGCTCTGCCGTCACTTGCCGTGACCACCTGCCCGTCCAGAGACTCTTGCCCGCTCACCTGGGAGCGCTCACCTGCTACCTGCCTGCTAGCCTACCTGGAGGCTCTGCCGTCACTTGCCGTGACCACCTGCCCGTCCAGAGACTCTTGCCCGCTCACCTGGGAGCGTCCACCTGCTACCTGTCTGCTAGTCTACTCAGAGACTGTCCCTGTTACTTGCCGTGACTACCTGCCCTTCTACCCAGAGACTGTCCCTGTCACTTGCCGTGACTACCTGCCCTTCTACCCAGAGACTGTCCCTGTTACTTGCCGTGACTACCTGCCCTTCTACCCAGAGACTGTCCCTGTCACTTGCCGTGACTACCTGCCCGTCTTCCCTGGGAGCCACCCGCTTCCTTACAAGGACCGCCCCCTTGTATAGTTGCTCAGAGGTTCCGCCTCCCAGACCCGTTACACAGTGGCTCCCATGAGGAATAAAATTCATTTTGTTCCGGTAGCCGCTCTTTTAGTAAGGAAGTCAAACAGCATTGTAATGATATTATCCTGCAGACTAACCCTATATTTGTAGGTTAATAGTATTTGGAGACATTACAGGTTCCCTATAAAAAATAAGAACTATGTGTTCACTTTATAGATAGATAGATAGATAGATAGATAGATAGATAGATAGATAGATAGATAGATAGATAGATAGATAGATAGACAGATAATCTTTTCACCACTGATTGTTTATTAGATGACGGGGAAACAGAAAACAGCAACAAATGCAATATGGATTGACTGCGGTATACACGCCAGGGAGTGGGTTTCTCCAGCCTTCTGCTTGTGGTTTGTTGGACATGTGAGTATCAGTTATAACCTGCTAACATGTCTTATACATAATATGGTCAGAAACAGCTTATTGCTAAAAGTCAACTTTCCAGGAGTATTCTTTCTGTAAAATTGCAATGTGTATTTCACCCACTAAAATGTGTATTTCACCCACTACAATGTAAATCTGCAGCAAAACTTTTGTTAAAAATGTGGATTTTACTGCAAATTTGCACTGCAATTCACTGTGAAATAAGCCTCGGAAATGTTGCTGTGTGCATATGTATAGAAATTAAAGGGAACTTAACAGGACACCCATGCTGCTGTCACGCAAGATGTGGGAAAGACTTAGTGCAACACAAAGGAAAGAGGGAAAGGGAGCCCAGACACTAGGGAAAGGGGAAAGTGGAGACCTCCTAGTCTGGTCTAGTGTCACCCTGTCTCAACTACCATCCCTACATTGGCTCTTCACCAATCGCCGCACTCGTGCCTCACCCTGACTTTCACTGGCGTATGGCTAAGGCTAGGGAAGGAAGGAGATGAGCACTAGTCGATCTCCACTAAACTCTATTAGACAACAAGGGTAGACAAACAGGGGGGAATTGCTTAGCTTTAGACGACTCGAAACAAATGCGCACACGGCGTCAAGTTCCAGAGAGGACAAAGTACTGCTCTTGCTAAAGCGTCACAAGTAGTAATCAATATCGCCGGCACCTCCCTCTCAGACACACCAGGTATTTATACACTCAGGTCATGGAGCAAATTAGCTAGAGGGAGGTAGCTGCTGGGTCCTAGAGACAACCAGCCTCTAAGAAGATGTCTGTAATGCCATACGTAGAGATCTCCTGCAACCAACTTCAGGGCGACTGTTTGTCACCTCTGACACACCCGTGACAGTACCCCCCCCCCGCTTACAAGTGGCCTTTGGACACTCAGGACCGGGTTTCTCAGGAAAAGAGATGTGAAATGAGCGAACCAATCTGAGAGCGTTCACCTCTGACGCTGAAACCCACATCCTCTCCTCTGGACCATAGCCTTTCCAGTGCACCAAGTATTGTAGAGAATGACGTTGGAGACAATGATCTACAATCCTTGAAATCTGGAACTCCAGATTACCATCAACCATTACTGGGGGCGGTGCTAGAGGCGAGGGCTCAAGAGGTTCCACATATTTTTTAAGTAAGGACCTATGGAACACGTTGTGGACTTTAAGGGCCTGAGGAAGTTCAAGACGAAACGCTGCTGGGTAACGGCGGTTATTTTATAGGGACCAATAAACCTAGGTCCCAGCTTTCAAGAAGGAACTTTCAATCTTATATTGCCGGTAGACAACCACCCAAAGTCATTCACATTCAGGTCCGGACCTGGCAAGCATTTTCTGTCAGCCATACGTTTATACCTGTCTCCCGTGATCTTTAAATTACTCAGCACGCCCTGCCATACCGAGGAGAGCGACGAAGCAAACCGTTCCTCCTCAGGAACTCCTGAAGCTCCTCCCCCACTAAAGGTACCAAACTGTGGGTGATAACAGTATGCACCGAAGAACGGTGACCTGCCAGTGCATTCTTGATGATGATTATTAATGGCAAATTCTGCTAGCGGTAGGTAGGATGCCCAATCCTCCTGATTTTCAGAAACGAAACACCTGAGGTAGGTCTCCAAAGTCTGATTGACACGCTCGGTCTGTCCATTCGACTGAGGGTGGAAGGCAGAGGAAAAGGACAGCTGTACCCTCAGTCGAGAACAGAATGCCTTCCAGAACTTGGAAACAAACTGGGTCCCCCGATCTGACACCACATCGGAGGGAACCCCATGAAGCTTCACAATCTCATTTATAAACACCTGAGCAAGTGTCTTGGCATTTAGAAGCGCAGGCAATGTGACAAAATGAACCATTTTACTGAACCTATCTACTACTACCAAAACCACTGTTTTGCCTGCAGAAACCGGTAGGTCAGTAATAAAATCCATGGACAAGTGTGTCCGTGGCCTACTAGGAATAGGTAGCGGAAGAAGAGTACCAGACGGATGGGTATGCGAAACCTTAGAACGCACACAAATACTACAAGCAGCTACGTATTCAATTACATCCCAATGCACACCGGCCACCAAAAATGACAAGAGAGGAGGTCTGTGGTTGCCTTACCACCTGGATGCCCAGCAAGCACAGTTATGATGTTCCTTAATTACTTTGCGGCGCAGATTAGATGGTACAAATAACTTTCCTGAAGGGCAGGAGGCAGGGGCGTCCCCCTGAGCCTCTAACACCTCATCCTCCAGGTCAGGATAGAGTGCTGAAATGACTACCCCTTTTTGTAATATTGTGGCAGGGTTCTCATGGTCACCACCACCAGGGAAGCTCCTGGACAAAGCAGCAGCCTTGACATTTTTGACCCCTGGACAAAAAATTACAACAAAATTGAACCTAGTAAAAAACAGGGACCTTCTAGCTTGCCTAGGGTTGAGACGTTTAGCTGACTGGAGATATGACAGGTTCTTATGGTAAGTAATAACAGTAATAGGATGGACAGCCCCCTCCAACCAATGTCGCCATTCCTCGAATGCTAATTTGATCACCAAAAGTTCCCTATTACACATGTCATCATTTCTCTTAGCCAAAGAAAATTTTTTAGAAAAGAAGGCGCATGTACGCCGTTTACCAGGGGACGAACCCTGATACAACACAGCCCCAACCCCAACATCCGATGCATCAACCTCCACAATAAAGGGTTGAGAAACATTGGGTTGACTGAGTATAGGTGCAGTGGCAAAATAATTCTTTAAGCAAGAAAAAGCCTGGAGGGATGCATCTGACCATTTGGAAAAATCAGACCCCTTCTTAGTCATGTCAGTAAGGGGTTTCACTATAACAGAGTAATTTTGGATGAATTTCCTGTAAAAATTAGTAAAGCCCAAAAAACGCTGTAGAGTCTTCAGGCTTTCGGGACGTTCCCAGTCAAGGACTGCACGGATCTTCTCTGGATCCATCCGAAAACCCGAAAATGACAACAAGTACCCCAAAAACTGCACCTCCTGAACAGCGAAAACACATTTTTCTAGTTTGGCATAAAGTTTGCTATCCCTTATTATCTGGAGCTCCTGTTTAACATGCCCCCGATGAGTCTCAAAATCAGGTGAGTAAACCAAAATATCGTCCAGATAGACCACCATAAACCTCCCCACCAAATGATGGAAAATGTCATTTATGAAATGCTGGAATACCGCAGGTGCATTGGTCAAACCAAAAGGCATAACCAGACTCTCGAAATGTCCTTTCGGAGTATTGAACGCTGTCTTCCATTAGTCCCCTTCTCTGATTCTAACCAGGTTGTAGGCTCCCCTTAAATCCAACTTGGAGAATACTTTAGCTCCCACAACCTGGTTGAACAAATCAGGAATCAAAGGAAGAGGGTATGGATCACGGATGGTAATTTGATTTAATTCCCGGAAATCTAAACAGGGACGTAGAACGCTATCTTTTTTCTTCACAAAGAGTAATCTGAGTAATGCTTTCTGTGCAAGTGGCGCCGAGTCGATGGCGAAAATGGAAATAGATTTATCTAAAGTAATGCAAGCAAGACCATGAGTTTTCACAAACTCAGCATCCACCATGCTGACTCCGGCTCCACTGTTAACAAACACAGAAATTTTCTCGGTTTTGCTCTCTAGCACCACCTCTGCCGTCAGGACAAAGCGGGAACTGCAGTTTGGCCACAAATGAACCCCTTGTTTATCCAAATCCTGACTACCAAAAGTTAATTGAGTCTCTTTTTGTTTAGGAATTGAAGGACAGGTCCCAACAAAATGTCCCTTTTTCCCACAAAAAAAAGACGCCTTTTTTCTTGCAAATCTCCGGGGAGATGTATGATGCAGAGACACCCCCCAACTGCATGGGTTCCTCTACCTCCCCCAGTACTGGTTCACCCCCAGACCGCTCCACTGGCAGAGGTACACAACCCCGACAAGAAGGCCCCGGAGAAGGTAGTCTCACCCGTCTATCCCGAAGGAGTCTATCAAGACGTATGGCCAAAGACATGGCAGCCTCCAAGGATTGACGGGTTTCATATACTTCCAAGGCATCTTTTAACCTTGCAGTAAGCCCCTCACAAAATTGACTTCTAAAGGCTGAGTCATTCCATTTGGAATCCGTTGCCCATCTACGTAATTCCGAACTGTACGTCTCCACTGACTGATTCCCCAGCTGAAGGCAATGTAGCCTAGACTCAGCCAAGGCGACTCATTCAGGGTCATCATAGATAAGGGCCAGAGCCCCGAAACACCATTCCACAGACTGGAGACAAACCGAGTCCTGGGGTAAAGAAAACGCCCAGGATTAAGGATCGCCCTGCAGTAGAGAGACCACAATTCCAATCCGTTGCTCCTCATTTCCGGAGGAATAGGAACGAAGTTTAAAATACAATTTGCAGGCCTCCTTGAATACAAAAAACTTGTCCCTACCTCCAGAAAACCTGTCCGGGAGGGCAACCTTGGGTTCAAGGTGAGCAGGCCTACCTGCAGAGACTCCCATATTGGCGACCTGTAGCCGCTGATGCTGCTGCTGTACCTCACCGCAGAGATCATTCACCTCCAGAGACAGCCTGTGCAGGCGCTCTGCAAACTCTGCAACTGAACCCATACCAAAGGAGAAAGAAAAAAAAGGTCCATGCCCAAAAACACAAAAAAAAGAAACCCAAAATGTCTGTTTTTTTTTACTTTTCAAAACGTGCTCGGCCGGCGATAATGTCACGCAAGGTGTGGGAAAGACTTAGTGCAACACAGAGGGAAGAGGGAAAGGGAGCCCAGACACTATGGAAAGGGGGGAGTGGAGACCTCCTAGTCTGATCTAGTGTCACCCTGTCTCAACTACCGTCCCTATATTGGCTCTTCACCAATCATCGCATGCGTGCCTCGCCCTGACTTTCCTTGGCATATGGCTAAGGCTAGGGAAGGAAGGAAAAGAGCACTAGTCGATCTCCACTAAACTCTATTAGACAACAAGGGTAGACAAACAGGGGGGAATTGCTTAGCTTTAGATGACTCCAAACAAATGCCTCAAGCTCCAGAGAGGACAAAGTACTGCTCTTGCTAAAGCGTCACAAGTAGTAATGAATATCGCCGGCACCTCCCTCTCAGACACACCAGGTATTTATACACCCAGTCCAGGGAGCTAATTAGCCAGAGAGAGGTAGCCGCTGAGTCCGAGAGACAGCCATCCTGTAAGAAGATGTCTGTAATGCCAAATGTAGAGATCTCCTGCAACCAACTTCAGGGCGACTGTCTGTCACCTCTGACACACCCGTGACAGCTACCTGAAATACGAGCAGCAAGACTAAACCGCTGGCTGCGTTACTGCAGTTGTGTAAGCTTAAGACCACATTCTGATGTCAGTGATTTTTTCTCGTGCAAAAAATTCTACGAGTGTCACCAGTGTTTTTGATCCAATTTTAATCATAATTTGGTCTGGGTGTAAGCTTTATTATGGTAAATATTTTATACTTTGCTTTGATTATTATTTAGACAATTTATATATCTTTGATAATATAATATTTTTTAATTAGCTTAATAAGTGTTATTCATCAAAGCAATAGCACAGGGCATTGTCTCTGATATAGAGGTGTCTTTGTGTTAAGATTTCTTTGTTACAGAAGGCATAGAAAGCTGGGAAGAACCAGTTTCAATGGATTTAGAAGTTTCCATAATTTACGACTTTGTTATTTCCAATTAAAATACTTTCTTTCTTATGTAATGTACTAAGCCATCCCCTTTCTTCTGTGCGTGTAATAAAATATTTGTTGTTTGGGATCTGAGGGCAGACAAGAATTGTACACTAACAGACACTGGCTGTGTGTTATTTTCTTATCACCAAGGCGATCGTATACGATGCTATGGTATTTATTTAATTTGGACCAATAATTGCAGAAAATTGGAAATAGCTTGCATTTCAACCCAAATTAGCTCTTCTTGGAAGGGGTTACCACAACAGCTTATACCATCAGAGTTTGGTCAGAGTTTCATCAATTTTTCTCACGTAAAAAATAAAAAAAACGATGGCTGTTTCTTAAGCTTCTGTCAAGCAATTCATGAAAAACGGACAGCACACAAACGACATCCGAGTGCTGTCTAATTTTTTTCATGGACTCATATACTTGAGTTGCCAAGTTTAGTGCGTGACTTGTGTAGCTAGCACAGAGTTAAATCCTAGCACTGGAAGTACTGATTACATGCACTTGGATAACTATGACTAGAACCAGGCCATGTGGTCAGTCAGCTGGGGAAGCTGAACAGAGTGAGTTGTGTTGGAGCTAAGGAGACACAAGCCAGAATCTCTCTGAGAGGGGATTGCACGGGTTGTGTACATCAAACTGCAAGTATCACTGGTTGCTATGGACAATAACCATTTTGGTTGACCAAGCTGGGTCTAGCCCAACTATGTATGAGTAGCCAGGGACTATTTTGTTTAGATACCGCCTGGACAAGGCTAGGGATTTTGTGTTTATGGTTTTGTTTTGGTGCTGTTCAACCTGTGGAAATAAACGTCACATTTTTTTGACATCAGAATCCAGTGCCTGTGTGAACACTGCCTACTGCTGAGTGTGAATCCCTACACTTGGATCAACATCGGACAGGTTATAAAAATACTTGGGCATGTGAGCAGCCCCATAGACTGCAATAGGAACGACACAGATAGAACTTGTGCATGAAAAACTGACATCTGAATGAGCCCTTACTCTAAAACATTGCAGCGACCAAGGCCATTCTCAGAGGCTTCTCTTAAGGGCAGAGACACACTGCCGTATTTCTCGTGCGAGGATCGCATCGTAAACCTCGTACTGCCTGTCTGCACTCCTGACCTAAGCTTGACAGCTGCATAGAAATACATCATGCTGTCATACTTAGGTCAGGAGAGGTGCCAGCCAGTCCATTCAGTGTGATGCGATCATAGCACGAGTTATACGGCAGTCTGTCTCTGCTCTAAGCCCTATTCCCGAGACAGACAGGTCTCACCCTATAGGATAAGACATTTGAGTAAACACAATTTTGATTGCTGTAAAGCTGTATTAAGAAAATCAGAAGATTGTGTCATAATTAAGATGGCATGTTGTTAATAGGGTTGTTCAGGCTTGGCAAGAAAATCTGCAGTCATTCTATGTAACTGCAGACTTGAGAATCCTCACAGCACGCACAGCGCACATGGTCAGACTTCTCCGATGCGCGGAGTGGGCGGTCATGTAAACGCAGGAATACGCTATGCATACTCCTGCCCACATTCTAACTAGACGTTTGTGGCCTCGCTCAATGCAGTGAACTGAGTGAGGCCATGAACACGTAGTTGGAATGTGGCCAGAAGTATGCATATCACATACTTGCGGTTACATGACAGCCCGGTCTCAAAACCGCCACTGGAGAATCCTGATAGTGTGCACCGTGAGAATTCACAAGTCTGCAGTTACATAGAGTGACTGTAGACTTTCATGCCAAATCTAGACAACCCCTTTAAAAAGTGGACATTCTTTTTAAAAGGAATGCATCATCAGAAATCATAGTTTTCATTTTATTAATTATAGATTAGTTATTTCTGTGGGAGTGTCAAGTTCATCCATCATTTTGTTGATTGTCTTCACCTCTATGATACATCTTTTCCAAATGTATTATTCTATCTTTTTTTCCAGAATATTTTCCGAATTTACCTACTTGATAAATATCTAACACTGCACTATGTTACTTACTGTCTAGGCTGTGGGATTCTATGATACAGACAAGTTCATGACAAATCTTTTGAAACACATTAACTTCTATATTTTACCAGTGATGAATGTGGATGGTTATCACTATACATGGACCACAGTAAGTATCCTTCTATACAGCAATTATTATGGCTAATGATTATATTAGAAAATTCACCAGGTAGCATTACCTAATCCACCCGATTTTCAGATCGCATACCAATCACCCTTGTACATTCTTTTTCTGCGTTTTGATGTCAATTATGGCAAGTTATCTGTTTCTGAAAGTTGTGTACTGTGTCCAGATCTCTACATTACCACCACCACATTTGACTTTTGATATGATTGTTGTATTGTGGAATGTTTTAGCCAAGGTATAATGGGGCTGATTTACTAAAGCTGCCTACATTTTTGACAGTGCAAAGTAGACAGTTAAAATATCTGCTAAATTTATCAATGTGGCTAATACTGTTTGGAGGCATCTTTAATCTATGTAGTTCAAGTTTGCACTATCTAATAGTACGCTTACATTGGTCAAGTTATTCCGAATTGTGGAGAAAATTCTGGGACATAGGATCTAGTCTAAATGACTGTTCTTTCTCTGCCAGTTCTAAATAGGACGCACCCCCCCACTCCTTTAATCGCATGTAAATAAATGTGTCTAAAAGCCTAAAAAAATGTGGTGCAAGCCATTAAAGGGAATCTGCCAACAGGATTTTACACCCCAACTATTTTCATGCACATGTAGCTCTTAAAGACAGGTCCAGCATTACATTTACATGGTCAGTCTGTTCCTCCCTTACTGAGAAATCAGTGTTTGAATTGATATGCAAATGGCTATGGTAGATCTGACCCTGTCACTCCAGCTCTATTCCCCACCAGTGACGCATCCTCCTGCTTAACTGCGTTCTTTGACCGAAGTCACACAGCATAGAAGCTGTCAGTCAAGCAGGAGGAAGCAGTTCTGGGTGGGGAATAGAGCTGGAGTGACTGAGGCTTCAGATATACAATAGCTCTTCAGTCTCATTTACATATCTGACCTAATAAATCCAAGTTCCGCTTTTGATTTGTCATTGTACTGAAAAATGTCCCAAAACGCTTGCATGTTTTTTCGTTAGCAGTTGTTTTTGCTCTATAATTGTCCCATACTTATCAACAACCTTGTGACGACTGGAAATTATTATACTTGTTTAGGTTGCTTTCTACCCTCTTTCAGAAAATCATAAAGGAGAATGTCTTACCATTAGTCAGTGGTCTAAAGTGCAAGTGAGCTTGTAACATACCTGGCGGCGTCCTTGCATAGTGGTCCATCTCCCACTGTGCAAGAGCGCGCACTTGATCTCCAGTTCAGTCTGCTAGCCTGGCTTCCCTCCTTGTTGTTTGCTTGCCTCTGTTTCTGCTGCTTAAGGGCGGCGCCCGATCACTTCCTGTTTCTTGTACCTGCTGCGGGCACACCCCTTGTGCGTCCTCAGCCTATTGCTGTCTGTCACCTGGTATTTAACCCAGCTCCTCCCAGGAAACCCTGCCTGAGCATTGTGTTTCATTCAGTGTGCTCTTTCACTCTGACTGTGCCAGGTCCCTTTCTGTGTTTGCTTGCTTGCCTGCCTTTCCTGGAGGCTGTATTTTCAGGCCTGTCTGAACATGCTCCTTGCCTGTTCCTTCCGCCTTCTAGGGGCTGCATACCTAGACCCGCTCCTGTATCTTGCTACTGTGTCTGTTCTTGTCTGAATACTCTTCTAGCCTGTTTCCTGTTTTTCTCTATGTCCGTACCTTTCCTTTTTCTGCTGAGTCTGAACTCGTACCTAACTCCTGCTCATT
The DNA here is from genome assembly GCF_046119375.1 of Phyllobates terribilis. NCBI lineage: Eukaryota > Metazoa > Chordata > Amphibia > Anura > Dendrobatidae > Phyllobates > Phyllobates terribilis. Next base: position 212,079,255 of record NW_027362762.1, read on the forward strand.
GTCACTGTACTTCCGTTTGTGAGTTTGTGGTCCACTCGCTACTTCACTGCAAGTACCCTGTGGGTATCTGGTTCTGCCTTTCCCTTCCTGTTTATTCCATGTGAACAGAGCCCTGTCCCCTCTGCCCTGCCTCGCTCTCTGCTCCGGCAGTCTCGCTCTGCTCTGACCCTTTGCTTGCTGCTCCGGCAGTCTCGCTCTGCTCTGACCCTTTGCTCGCTGCTCCGGCAGTCTCGCTCTGCTCTGACCCTTTGCTCACTGCTCCAGGCGGCCTCGTGCTGCTCTACTCTTGCTCACCGCTCCAGGCGGTCTCGTCCTGCTCTACTCTTGCTCACCGCTCCAGACGGCCTCGTCCTGCTCTACTCTTGCTCACCGCTCCAGGCGGCCTCGTCCTGCTCTACTCTTGCTCACCGCTCCAGGCGGCCTCGTCCTGCTCTACTCTTGCTCACCGCTCCAGGCGGTCTCATCCTGCTCTACTCTTGCTCACCGCTCCAGGTGGCCTCGTCCTGCTCTACTCTCGCTCACCGCTCCAGGCGGCCTCGTCCTGCTCCACTCTCGCTCACCGCTCCAGGCGGCCTCGTCCTGCTCTTCTCTCGCTCACCGCTCTAGGCGGTCTCGTCTTGCCCTGCTCTCGCTCACCACTCTGGGCGGCCTCACTCTGCTGTGTTTGTCCGCCACATCTGTGGTTCTGTTCCTGAGTCCCAGTGTGTACTGGGTCCTATCCCGCCTGTGTTCCTACCTGCTAGTGCCTCCCTGTCTGCACTCTAGTCGTGCTTGCCTGTACCCCCCTGCCTGCATACCCGCCTGCCTGTATACCAGTCGTGCCTGCCTATACCCACCAGTCTGTGTGCCAGCCTAACCTGTCTGTTCCTGTATTCCCCTGTGTGGGTCAACAGCCGTGTCCGGGGTCTGTCCTGGAGTAGCACCTGGTCCCACTGCTCGGTTCCTCCTTGGTGCACTGGCGTCGTATGCCGTCGTGCGACCCTGGTCGGATCGGGTGAATACTTAGTTACGCCCCTCCAGGCATTCACTCTCCGGCACGGTCAAGTGGAATCACTACATATACACGCACACGCCGCTCAGCCCGGGCGTGTGCATTGCAGAGCTATTTAGAACGGTAATAAGAAGGACAATATGAACTACACCTCTGAATGACTCTAAAGAAACACTTTTAGAGAGAATCTGTCAGCACGATTTTGGAATGTAAAGTACAGACATAGCTGTAACACAGATTAAATTGATGCCTTTGGTGAAGAAATCCACTTTGTTGTTCTTCTGTAATCAGCATTGGAAGTTTTCTGCTAATTAGATTTTACTGCACAGGGGTAGTTTGCAGTGGATCTTTTCCTCCCTGTATGTGATTCCCCAGACCCTCCACCTGCTTCCAGTCTGTAAATGACAGGTCACTGCTGAAATCTCAAACAGAGGAGGCAGGACATTCACAGACCAGAGGCAGGGGGAGGGACTGAGGAATCACAGACAGGGAGGAGAAGACCCAGTGCACACTCCCGCCCCTGTACACCAAAATCTAATTAGCAGAAAAGTTCATATGGTGATTAATGAAGAACAAAAAGTGGATTTCTTCACCAAAGGCATCAATATGATCAGTATTACAGCATCATTACAGCCATTTATTTACTTTACATTACAAAATCATGCTGACAGGTTCTCTTTAAGGTTTTGGAGTAGACATTTTTAAATTTAATCTCCAAAATGTCATATAGCAGCATGCATAAAAAGTAAAAGTAGGTTCAGCACACACTGAAAGTTGGACATATGAAAGGGGCCTTAGAATGAGTTTTCTGTTGCCTTAACAGTATCCTAAGAAAATATCAAGTGAACATGAATAATCATGTAAGAAATGCAATATTGTTTAGAAATCATTGTTTAAGTCCTGAGAAAGTCCAAGAACAGATATCAACGTCTTGTATATGTAGCAACATTATTAACAATGTAACTGAATGGTGTGTAATAAATAGGATTATACAAAAAGGGTAAGAGCATAACATATTTTCTAATATGTGATTAGAATCGAATGTGGAGGAAGAATCGATCTATGCATCTAAATAACAAATGCTATGGGACCGACCTTAACCGAAACTTTGATGCTGGGTGGTGCGGTATGTTTTCCCCCGTTATGCAGTTATTTTTGTTGTTTTTAGTTCTAGCATACTGGGGTAATTAATCTTTTTTAGGTCTAACATATTGTGCTAATTAATCCTCCTTATTTCTAATCCATTCCTTGCATAGCCATAGAGTTCAAATCTACCTGTAACTTAAAGTTGTCCACTACTTTTACATTGATGGCCTATCCTTAAGATAGGCCATCAATGTCTGATCAGCTGGGGTCCGAAGCCCGGCAGCCCCGCTGATCAACTGTTATCGGTGCTGGTGGGCTCCGCCTGAAAGTACTTACTTGCCGAGCTTAGCTGTCTACTTGTAGTGGCTGCAGCGAGGTACTGCGCATCCACCTCCTATTCAAATCAATAAGAGGTGAATGTGTAGCACATTGCGGCGGCCACTACAAGTAGACTGCCAAGCTCGGCAAGTAAGTACTTCCGGCTGGAGGCCACAGCCGCCAGCACCGATAATAACTGATTGGCGGGGGTGCCAGGTGTTGGACCCCGGCAGATCAGACATTGACGACCTATCCCGAGGATAGGTCATCAGTGCTAAAGTAGTGGACAACCTCTTTAAGGCAACTCTTCAGATAAGCAGTCATGTGTACATGAGGAGTAGCCATTCTGTGAAAAATGGCATTTTCACCACTTTTTCCCCTCTGCAGGCTCTAGCTCTAATTTTAGTTGTCTCAGAGCTAGTGGATGGTGATTAGCTCCTATATGCAGACACATGGGGGATTGCTGCTCACTTTTCTCTATGTAGCTCACAGACAAAAGCAGCAGCATAGTGGATATCAAATAGCAGTAACGAGCATTGTAGATAACTATAGGTTCTGAAATTTCAACCAATTTGGTTGCCACTCATATGGTGGTAGACATCATCAGATAAATATTCTTGTATTCTCTTCTAATAACAACTATGCACCAATAATGCATATTATCACATTATGTTCCAGGGAAGGGTGCCTCCAAAAATCCTTGCCAGGACACATACTGTGGACCGTTCCCAGAATCTGAGCCTGAAGTGGCTGCAGTGGCTAACTTTATCAGACAGCACAAAGATACAATAAAAGGCTACATAACAATGCATTCGTACTCCCAGATGGTGCTGTTTCCTTATTCATATACCACAGAGAAATCAAAAGATCACGATGAACTGGTAAGAATCAAATGCCCATTTCGTATGTTCATATACAAAATGACACATGCCACTTGATGTCACATGCAATAATAGTTTTGGTTTTCTTGGTCTACAACCTAGAATCTGAACCATCATATCTCAGGTTTAAGATGTAATCATAGTATGATATGTATACAGTATAAAGAAAATAAAACACTAATCTATAGTACAAGTACATTTCAAAGATATAATTTTAAAGGAATAAACATATTATAAACCTATTACACAGATTTTAGGACCTTGCGCTCTGCCGTGTTTGTTTTCTGCAGAAAAAAACATGCTTTACAGCGCAAGCAAAGTGAATGAGATTTCTGAAACTTCATGCACATTTTTTCCTTGCAGATTTTAATCTTCAAAGTCTTTTTTTCAAATCTGCAGCATGTCAATTATTTTAGGCTATGTGCACACAAAACTATTTTATTGCGTTTTTGCAGCGTATTTTTGCTGTGAAAACGCCACAAAAACGCATTAAAATCGCTTGTAATAGGTCTGCCATTTACTGCAATGCAAATCCGCATGTGCAGTGCACAACATGCGGAAATTTCCGCTACGAATTCGCATTGCGGTAAAACACGCAGCAAGATCAATTCTAGTCCGATTTCACTGCGAAATCGCCGCCATTGACTTGCATTGGATCGCATAAGATCCGCATGACTGCAAGTAGTCATGCGGATCTTATGCGATTAATGAGCGGATGGTACCCTGGTCTGGAGAAGTGGAGACTCTCCTCCAGACCCGGGTACCATAGTACCTGTAAGTAAAAAAATAATTCAAATAAAAAATAACCTTATACTCACCTTCTGATGGCCCCCGCTCTGCTCCCGGTGTCGCTGCTGGCTCCGAGGCGGGTACCGATAATGTAAAAGGACCTTCCATGACGTCAGCGGTCACGTGACCTGTCACATGACCGCTGACGTCATGGAAGGTCCTTTTACATTACCGGTACCCGCCACGGAGCCAGCAGCGACGCCGGGAGCAGACTGAGGCCGCCGGAAAGGTGAGTATAAGGTTATTTTTTACGTTCTAATTTTTTAACATTATGTTGGTCACACAATATAAATCCATGCCGGTTGCATGGATTTATATTGTGTGACCAACTTTCAAGCACTTTTCAAAGTGATGCTAAATTCGCTTGGAAAAGCGCTTGACAAAAGCATGCGAAATCGCATGCTAAAAACGCTTGACAAACGCTTTTCCCTGACAGAAAAAACGCATGTACAATCCGCATGCATTTTTTCTGCCAGGGAGATGCAGAAACGCTCAGGAAAAATCCGGAGCATTTCTGCATCGTGGGCACATAGCCTTGGTGTTGTATGCAGCGTTTTTTTACCCATTCAAATGGGGAAAAAAAATGCAAGTAAAAAAGCGTAAAAAACACATACAAAAATGTGTGCATTTTACTCAGCATGTTTCCTGCCAATACTCTGGGTTTTGCAGCAGAAGAATCTGTTACAAATACTAACCATGTGCATATACTCTTATGCGTTTTGCTTCTGTTTAGTTTTGCCAGTAAACAGAGGTAACTACATGTATTTCCATTCAGTTTGACTAAGATGCTTATTTTTCATTTGTAGTTGCGGATCGCAAATAAAGTTGCAGAAACAATAAAGTCAAAAAACAAAAGCAAATATTCATTGGGTGCAGGAGCCGACACTATTTGTAAGTGATTCCATTTCCACGTAAACAGTTTGTCACCGCATTTTCGTCACTATGATGATGTGACAGAGGTGAGAAGATACTGTTCAACCATATTTCTTAGACCACGTGCACACGTTCAGTATTTGGTCAGTATTTTACCTCAGTATTTGTAAGCCAAAACCAAGTGGTGATGTGTTTCTATGATACTTTTCCTCTGACTGTTCCTCTCCTGGTTTTGGCTTACAAATACTGAGGTAAAATCTCACCAAATACTGAACGTGGCCTGACAGTACTTCCAATATTGCCTGGTTGTGTGTAAAGCCACATTCACACATTCAGTATTTGGTCAGTATTTTACCTCAGTATTTGAAAGCTAAAATCAGCCGTGGAACAATTAGAGGAAACGTATAATAGAAACACGTCACCACTTCTGTATTTATCACCCACTCCTGGATTTGGTTTACAAATACTGAGGTAAAATACTGGCAAAATACTGAACGTGTGAACGTGGCCTAAGGCAGAGAATATGAGGCACTCTTTGGCACCGCATTAAGTAGCACATATGTATCTGTGGCACCCCAGGAGTCCGGTTGCCACAGTGGCATTGCCTCCCTCACAGGGGGTGATGCAATGCCTGCAAGCAAGGAGGGGTCCCCTAATCACGTTTACCAGCATACAACACTTTCCTGGCTCCAGACCAGAAAGGGGAGCTCCTCCGCTTCAAACTGGAATCTGGAGGCTGGGTTAGTTAGAGTGAGATGAGAGGAGTTGGAGACAGGAGAACGACGAGGAAGGACCTGGGGAAGGGAGCTGTGGATAAGCTCACCCCAGAGGGAAACGCAAAGGAACCGGACACCGGAGTCTGTGGTTGTGGGGCACTTAAGGCCCAGCAGCTGAATCCAGAGGGCAGGAGATTGCAGGTCTCCTGGCCCCACCAGACGCGTGGCGGCACAGCAGCACATAGGGCCCAGCACCGCCACGTGAGAGCGACACTTGAGGAAGGCCCGAGCTGCGTGCCATGCGGGTGAGAAAAAGGACGTTTTACTCAGGGACGAGGGCCGCAGCGTAGCTTCAAGAAGCAGGGCCAAAGAGAATAGCGCAGAGGGAAGGCCTACAACTTCACCTGGCGAGGTGGATTCCCAACTTGCTTCCAGGCCGCCCGGACCTCTACTACCAGCTAGTACCTGTGCCCCGGTCTGCTTAACAAACCGCAAGAAAGCCATTAAGCTGTGGACTGGTCATTATCTGCTCCATCACCTGCATTACACCACACCAACAACATCCACCTCCACAATTCTACATATACTGCCCTGGAGCTTAGCTCTGCCTGTGGAGAGCTGAACCAACTCTGTTGCGTCACCATCAGCTCCAAAGGATCTTCACTGCATCGCCGGCCCCATATAGCCGCATATCACAGGTGGCATCACGAACATTATCTCTAAAAACTTTATTCCCTTTTACTTTTCCTTTAATTTGACCGCCCGGGGCCACGGACCGGGTCACTACCATCGTGAAGTCCCCAGCACCAACCGGCCCGGCTACCGAATACCCCACGGCCCCAGGGGGCGCATCAACTTGGCGTCACGAACAGGATAAACGAAGCCCGGTATAACCAGGTACTGTGTGCCATAGACTTTGCTGAGCTGCATAATCACGTCATTTGCCATCAGCCGAGGGGAAGCAAGAGGCCCCGAACCGGAACTGCCGGGTAAGCAATCCCTCTCGCCTGCAGAGCAGCATACTGGTACGCCAGGAGAAACCCAGAACCTGGCTGAGGTTCACTAGGGGGGAGGAAGATGCCCAACCTGGGAGAGGATTCAGCCGCGGGCGCGGCCACCGCCACTGTGATGCCGTCATCCATGCCGTTTATACCAGGGGCGGCGTGGTTGCCCCAGTACTCAGGGGAGTCGCACACCCTGAGCAACTTTGAGGAGAGACTCCGCAGTTTGCTCCAAGTGTACCCCCTGTCTGAGGAGCAGAAAGTCAGCATCCTTATAGGCCAGCTAATCGGTGCAGCCGAGAGGGAGGTGAAGTCCTGGCCAGGCAGGGACAAAAGCACTGTTAAAGAATTACTGGCCCAGTTGAAGGATACCTTTGACACCCGCACAGCAGCAGAGATTAAAATGAAGTTCTACGTGTGCAAACAAAGGGTGCAGGACAGTGTACGGGACTATGCTCTAAACCTGCAGGAGGCACTGCGGGCCATTAAACAGGTAGACCCCGACAGTGTGCAAAGCGAGGACAGATTGCTAACTGAGCAGTTTATCGAGGGACTCCTGTCTAACGCTCACCGGACACAGCTGCGCATAATGGCTCTGCAAAACCCTGATCTGGACTTTGCGCAATTTAAAGACCGAGCCATCCGGGTGCTGCGAGAACCAACCCCAAGTGGCACTGCATCCCTCCGGCGCCCAGCTATCACATACCACCAGGAGATGGCATCCTTTTCGCCCCCTGGGCTGTGGGGTACTCGGTAGCCGGGCCAGTCGATGCTGGGGGAAGTCACAGTGGCAGTGACCCGGTCCGTGACCCAGGGTGGTCAATTAAAGGGGAAAAGTGAAAAGGGGAATGTAGTTTTTATAGAGAATGTTCGTGACACCACCTGTGGTATGCGGCTATATGGAGCCGCCGCTGCGGTGCAGATCCTCTGGAGCTGATGGTGACGCAGCAGAGTTGGTTTAGCTCTCCACAGACAGAGCTTAGCTCCAGGACAGGATGTAGTGATACTAAGAGGTAGCTGTGGTTGGTGCAGTCTAATGCAGGTGATGGCGCAGATAATAATTCTAGGACACAGTGGGGATGCAGTCTTCAGATTTACTCACAGTTGTCAGACTCCAGGTTACCAGTGCCAGGGTAACCTCCCACGCCGTCCTGTGTTCACCAAGGGAGGGGTTCAGCAATCTCCCAGGTACCTCAGGAATACTTAACGGGGCCCGATTCTGTGTGCCTTCCTCGGTCGTCTTCCTGCGCTGGCTCTCACCCTCCTGCCCTGCGCTTCGCAACCAGTGTCCCAAGCCGGTAGCCTCGGATTTTGGCGGGCAACGTGCAGTCTCCTGCAAGTACAGTAGCCTCCGGTTCCTAGCTGAGACTGGTTGTTCTCCACTAGTTAGGGGCCGGTCCCCTTTGCGGCCTGATCCCTCCACGTCCTTGTTGATTAGGACGCACAGGTGGCTTCCGCACTCGCCGTGCCCCTGGGATCCCCTCTGTTCCTGGAGCCTTCCCTCTGCTCCCATCCTCTTCCAGCCTGTCCTCCTGGGCCTCTCAGTCTAGGCCCGCTCCTCTTTCCTCTCTTTCTGAGCAGAGCTCCTACAGAGCTCCTGCTCCCACTCTTTCTCCTCTCAGACTGAACTGTCTCTTCCAAGATGGTTCCCTTTTTGTACTCCTACTCAAAGTGCTCCCCTGTCTGCTTCCTCCACCCACACCCACTACATGGTTCCCCCTCTCTTGGTTCCCCCCACTTCCAACCAGGGCCAGTGCATCTTGCCCCGCCTGCTGGTTTGGAATGGTGTAGTGTTGGATGCAGGTGGGTGGGTCCCGGGCAGTACTCCATCCTTACCTGAGAGTGGTATACCACATCTCTTGGTGGGATGCAGTACCTCTGTGGCGACTGAACCCGCAGGGGCGCCACAATGACCCCTCTGCAGACCTACGCCTTCAGGTCCAGGAGCTGACCAAAAGTGTGGCTACACTAACCAAAACCGTGCAGGCCATGCAAGTGTCTCCAAAGGAAAGGATCCAGCTGGCTTCCAGTCCAGATGACGTCCCGTGGTGACGACAGAGAAGAATTCCACCGACCAGAGGGAGAAACAGCGATAGCTACGACCAGGATGGACAACCCATCTGCCACCGCTGTCAAAAGGCGGGGCACCTCGCAAGATTCTGCGATTTAAACGAGAAACCCCTGGGGCAGAGGGCCAACCCCCAGGAGTAAGACGACCAGGCCCACAAAGCTGGCGAGACAAGTACGTGGAAGGATGACCGGTCCTACCTGTCGTGCTTGATGGCATCCCGATGGACGCATTGCTGCACACTGGTTCCCAGGTGACAACGATGCCATATATCATTTATAAACGATACTGGACTGATTCAGACATTACCCGCAGTCCAGATGAACATATTAACATCTTTGCCAGCAATGGTTAGCCCTTGCCTCAGGTGGGGTATAAAGAGGTGACCATAAAGGTTAGCCGAGTACAATTGCTATCACAAGGGATGATTATTATAGTATTGATTGCCGAGAAATTCATCCTATGATAACTATAAGCACCAATGTGATAGAGAATTGTCTTGGGGAAATTACTGTATTGTTGCAACAGGTCGCAGAGACTGCCAGTTCTAGTCAGCAAAGCCCTGATGCAGAGACAACAGGTAGAGCTGTCTGGTGGAGAAGTCGGCAGTGTCAGAGTGAGTGATTCATTCCCCATTACAATGCCCCCTAGGAGTGAAATGTTAATATGGTGTCGGGCAGCAATAGGTCTCAGGGGTCAAGATTATCAGGCCCTGGTAGAACCCGTGTACTCTGATAGTAGGCCCACCATCTTGACAGCCAGGGGGGTGGTCGATGTGCGCAAGGGGAGAGTACCGATACGCATTCTGAATTGTGGGGAGAAAGAGGTCTATTTACCCCGGTATGCCACCCTTGCTAAGCTGTCACTGTCAGTAACAACGCAATAAAGGCTGTGAAACACTTGCCTCCATCTGACCAGGCGGAGGATAATGGCTCCAAGGGGCAGAAGGAGGATTGGTGTCAGAAGCTACAAGTAGGCACAGACTCCACCTTTTTGCACCAAAAGCATGGAGTGTACCGGGTGGTCCAAGAATATGAGCAAGTCTTTAGCAAACACCCACTCGACTTTGGGCAGGTAAAAGGGGTCCAACATCATATCCACACAGGAGATCATCCGCCCATTAAAGAGAGGTACCGGCCTGTACCCCCAGCTCACTATCAATGTGCCAAAGGAATGTTAGGAGGATGAAGGAGGCTGGGGTGATCAGAGATAGTTGCAGCCCCTGGGCAGCTCCATTAGTCCTCGTTAGAAAGAAAGATGGTACAATGAGGATGTGTGTTGATTATAGGCAGATTACCCGCATTACACATAAAGACGCCTACCCATTACCCAGAATTGAGGAATCATTAGCTGCACTAAGATCCGCTAACTATTTCTCCACTTTGGATCTCATCAGTGGGTATTGGCAAGTTCTTGTGGCAGAGGCAGACAGAGAGAAAACCGCGTTTATGACACCAATGGGCCTCTGCGAGTTCAGCTGCATGCCATTCGGGCTCTGCAACACCCCGGGAAACTTTCCAGAGGTTAATGGAGTGTTGCCTGGGACACAAAAACTTTGAAACTGTTCTGCTGTACCTAGACAACGTAATAGTCTACTCAAAGACATACGAAGACCACCTGGAGCACCGGGCCGAGGTGTTGGAAGCTCTATCTGGATTTGGCCTGAAGGTAAAACCGTCCAAGTGCCACCTGTTGAAGCCTAAGGTGCAGTACCTAGGTCATGTGGTAAGCGCCGAAGGTGTAGCACCAGAGCCTGAAAAAGTCACCGTGACCAAGGACTGGCCAAGACCCTCCACTATCAAAGAAGTGCGGCAAGAACCCAAATCCTCCGTTCAAATGGAGTAAAATAGAAGAAGAATCCTTCACTCGACTGAAAGTGGCTCTTACAGGAGACGAAGTCCTGGCCTACCCCGACTATGGCCAACCCTTTGTACGCTATACGGATGCCAGCAATGTGGAATTGGGAGCGGTGCTGTCCCAGGTACAGCAGGGCAGAGAGAGTGATTGCCTACGTCAGCAGGAAGCTCCGTCCCACGGAAAGGAACCCCGACAACTATAGTTCCTTCAAGTTGGAGTTTTTAGCCATAGTCTGGGCTGTAACAGAGCGCTTCAAACACTACCTGGCTTCAGCGAAGTTTACAATCTTCACAGACAATAATCCGCTGACCCACCTTGAAACGGCTAAGCTAGGTGCGCTGGAGCAGCAATCGATGGCCCGGCTGTCCAACTACGAGTTTACCATCAAGTATCGGGCGGGGCATACAAACGCTAATGCTGATGCGCTGTCCAGGATGCCCAACTTGCCAGATGGGGGAGAAGACCCAGAAGAGCTGGAGGAGATAGAGCTACCGGCTTTCCATCATCACGGGGTGGCCCAGTGCTCCCACTGTGTGAGGAACAAGCTCTCCGCCAACAGAGAGGCCACGTTTATCCCATTGCCCCACTGTGGATGGGCAGATACGCAGAATAGCGACCCAGCTGTCCACCTAGTAAAGGAGTTGTTGACACAAGCTGACTTGCACCCTGGTCCAGATGCTCCACAGGAGACGCAACAGTTGTGGAAGGAGAAGGGCAAGCTGTTCATCTAAGAGGGAAAGCTGTGTCAGAGAAGCATCAACTCCCGGACACACAAACTGGTCTGGCAGGTGGTAATCCCGAGGCGAGATGCGCCAATGGTCTTAGAAGAGTACCATGATGGAGCAGGACACTTCGGGTGGAAGAAGTTAGAAGTCCTGCTACGTGAGCGATTCAACTGGGCTGGCATGAGGAAAGCAATCGAGAGATGGTGTCGAGAATGTGGTCCATGCAACCTGAGACGGAAAGACCTTAATAGCCAGAGGGCTGCCCTGCAGCCCATAATCACCAAACAACCACTTGAACTGATAGCCTTGGACCATGTGAAGCCAGCTCCAAGCCGGTCAGGCTATGTCTACACTCTCACCAAAGTAGACCACTACTCTCGTTTTCTGGTAGTAGTGCCAGTGAAGGACCAGACGGCTAAGACAGCAACCAAAGCGTTTCAACAACACTTTTGTCGCCCGCATGGTTGAACTGAGCGAGTGCTTACCGACCAAGGCCCAGCCTTTGAAGCAGAAGTGTTTCAGGAATTCTGTAACTTGTACGGCTGCAAGAAAATAAGGATGACGCCGTATCATCCCCAGACCAACGAGTTGTGCGAGAAAATGAACCAGGTGGTAATAGACCTGTTGAAGACGTTGCCCCTTGAAGAACGCAGACTGTGGCCAGAGAAGTTACCAGATTTGGTGGACCTATATAACCACATCCCGCCACTGTACACCCGCCTACCTGATGAGGGCAAGACCTGGCAAGCTACCCATTGACTTAGACATGGGTGTTTTAACACCTGAGATGACATCACCAGATGCAGATTGGGATACGGAGCAGCAGCAACAATACCGCAAGGTGCAAGAATGTGTGGAGAGACGTTTGTCCCAGGCGAGACAGAGGCAGGAGAGAACTTATAATCAGCATGCACCTGCAGTTCCCTTGTCACCTGGAGAACAGGTACTCAAAAGGAAGAGACGAGTTCACAAATTAGATGATCAGTGGGAGATTGAGCCATACACCGTCTTACCTTCAAGTTTCGACAACACCAAGGTATGCCTCATCAGTAAAGATGGAAGAGAGACTTTGGCGGCAGTCTCAAGAGACCACCTGAAGATATGCCCTGATCAATTGAGACACCAAGAGGAAGACCAAAACAGCCCCCAGCACACAGAAAAGGTGGAAGAGAAGGTTCAAACCATCCTTGGAGAATTTCCCCGGTCTTGGACGCAGGTGAACCAAGCAATCGTGGTACCTGTCCTGACCTTTCCCCAAGTAGCCTCACTGGAAGCCGCAGAGACTCTAGAACAGCAGAGAGACCAGTCAGCCCCAGAAACAGATGCTTCATCAGCAGCGGATCAGGAGAATCTACCCCCTGCTAGCGGTGAATCTGTCATACCCATGGTGAGTCAAAGAAGTCGTAGAAGACTACCAAGCCTACCGGTGTTACCTCAGACTAACCGTAGTGTAGTCCACACTGAGCCCACCACACCAGCAGTAGACACTAGATACCCAAGTAGGTCATTGGCAACAAATGTACTGCGTAGATCAATCCATAGTACCATAGGTCAGCTCCCTGCCCGTTATAGGGACTAAAAAATAGTAAAATGATAGTATATGTTATATAGTTGCAATTGTTAAGTATGAGAGCCTACAGAGACTTCCTGTAAGAACTTTTAAGTAATCGTGAGTGTATATAGTTATTAAATTTATGGACAAATGGACCACAGGACTAGGTGTGGTCAGGACAATGTTGAATAAAGTTAATTGTTGGCCTTTAAAATAAAATGCAGGCGTGGCCGAAAACCAGGCCCACCAACAGAGTGCCCTGAAGCCCTGAAGTGGGTTGAGGCGGTTCCCACCAACCAACCTTCAAGAGCCCGGAAAAAGACAATTCCCGGATTGTGCCGTAAAGACTAAGTGCCGCAATGACTGTTCCCAAGTTTAGTTTGGTTTTTTCTTATTCTGCAATTTTTGCCTTTTTGTGATTTTGTAAACTATTTGCAATATGAATCGCTATTGTTGTTAATTGTTTAATTCTAAAGGTGTCCTCAGTCCGGGAGTACTAAAGCTAACTAGGGGGGAATGTGGCACCCCAGAAGTCCGGTTGACACAGTGGCATTGCCTCCCTAACAGGGGGTGATGCCATGCCTGGAAGCAAGGAGGGGTTTCCTAGTCAGGTTTACCAGCATACAACACTTTCCTGGCTCCAGACCAGAAAGGGGAGCTCCTCCCCTTCAAACTGGAATCTGGAGGCGAGGTTAGTAAAAGTGAGTTGAGAGGAGTTGGAGACAGGAGAACGATGAGTAAGGACCTGGGGAAGGGAGCTGTGGAAAAGCTCACCCCAGAGGGAAGCGCAAAGGAACCGGACACTGGAGTCCGTGGTTGTGGGGCACTGAAGGCCCAGCAGCTGAATCCGGAGGGCAGGAGATTGCAGGTCTCCTGGCCCCACCAGATGCCCGGCGGCACAGCAGCATCATAGGGCCCAGCACTGCCACGTGGAAGCGACACTTGAGGAAAGCCCGAGCTGCCTGCCATATGGGTGAGAAAAAAGACGTTTTACTCAGGGACGAGGGCCGCAGCGTAGCTTCAAGCAGCAGGGCCAAAGAGAATAGCGCAGAGGGAAGGCCTACAACTTCACCTGGCGAGGTGGATCCCCAACTTGCTTCAAGGCCACCCGGACCACTACTACCAGCTAGTACCCGTGCCCCGGTCTGCTTAACAAACCGCAAGTAAAGATAAGAGGAAACCGCCATTAAGCTGTGGACTGGTCATTATCTGCGCCATCACCTGCATTACACCGCACCAACAACATCCACCTCCACAATTCTACATATACTGCCCTGGAGCTTAGCTCTGCCTGTGGAGAGCTGAACCAACTCTGCTGCGTCACCATCAGCTCCAGAGAATCTGCATCGCAGCGGCGGCCCCATATAGCCGCATTCCACAGGTGGCATCACGAACATTATCTCTAAAAACTTTATTCCCTTTTCCTTTAATTTGACCGCCCGGGGTCACGGACCGGGTCACTGCAACCGTGACGTCCCCAGCACCGACCGGCCCAGCTACCGAGTACCCCACGGCCCCAGGGGGCGCGTCATATCTACAATACGCAGCTCGTGATTGTTAAGTTCATCCTTCATTTATTCACATCTCTGAATGAAGTGAAATGACGACTGTATCTCCTGTTACCTTTTGCAGATCTGGCTCCAGGAGGATCTGATGACTGGGCGTATGATCTGGGTATCAAGTATTCTTTTACTATCGAACTACGTGATAAAGGCACCTATGGATTTTTACTACCTCCGAGTTTTATAAAACCAACATGCAGCGAGGCTCTGACTGCAGTTAAAATCATATCTGAACATATCCTGAAAAATGTTTAGTGCAGTTCAAAAGAAAAATCACAAATTCTGGATACTCTGGATATAGCAGTATATATAGGCATAAATCAGTGTATTACCTATCTGTACTGATTACCATCTGCCCTGTGTAACTGCAATAAAAGAATTTACAATATCAAGCAAGAGATGGAAAAAATTCATGTAACGCTGCAAGTGATGTGAGATCTCGCCGAAAAGAAGAGAATTAGGCATCATAAACTTTTCTGAATCTAAAAAATGTGAGATTTTATGATGTTCTGTGGCAATTAAAGAAGTTGTCCACTACTTTTACAGTGATGCCCTATCCTTAGGATAGGGCATCAATGTATGATCGGCCGGGGTCCTACACGCGGCACCCCCGCCAATCAGCTGTTATCGGTGCCGGCGGCGGCCGGAAGTGCTCACCTGTGGGGCTCCGCCGTCAAGTGGTAGTGGCTGCCGCGGCGTACTGCACATCCACCTCCTATTCAATTGCCGCCGGCACCGATAACAGCTCATCGGTGGGGTGCCGCGTGTGGGACCCCGGCCGATCATACATCAATGTAAACGTAGTGGACAACCCCAAAGTGGTGGCAAATAGGATTTTAGCTTATGTCTATCCATTCAAACCCAGGCCATTTTCCGTTTTTGTTTTTTCCTCTCCTTTTTCCAAGAGCCATAGCCTTTTTATTTTTCAGTCAATATAGCCGTGTGAGGGCTTGTTTTTTTGCGGGACAAGTTGTACTTTTGAATGACACCATTGATTTTACTATATAGTGTACTGGAAAATGTGAAAAAAATTCCAAGAGCAGTGAAATTGCAAAAAAAAAAAGTGCAATTCCAAATGTATTTTTTTATTTTTTTTATTTACCATATTCTCTATATGGTAACACTGACCTGCCAATATGATTCTCTGGTCGGTAGAAGTACGCAGATACCAAACATGTATATATTTTTTTTAGTTTAAGTGGTGAAAAAAAAATCTTAAATTCTTAAATTTGCATTAACATTTTGTTTTGATTTTGTCGCCATTTTCCGAGACCCGTAACGTTTTCATTTTTCGGGATATGAGGCTGGGTGAGGGCTTATTTTTTGCGCCCCAAGCTCACTTTTTTATTGATACCATTTTGGAGAAGATACTAAGTTTTGATCACCTGTTATTGCATTTTTTGCAATATTGTGGCAGCCAAAAAACATAATTCTGGCGTTTGCATTTTATTTTGCGGTTTATCGATCTGATTAATTTATTTTATATTTCCATACATCGGACGTTTCTGAATGCAGCCATACCAAATATGTGTATTTTTTTAATTGTTTTATTTTCAATGGGGGGTGTCAGAATTCCAGTTGTCCTTCTACAGTTTTACCACTAGAGGCTGCTTTTCACCTTAATAATTACCACTCCTTACCATTGGAGGCTGCTGTTGTGTTCTGCAATTGCCCTTTACTAAGATGACAGATTCTGAACCTGTGGTATCCATCTTGTTTCCTGTTTGGGCCTACTTAAAGCCGCATGGATCTCTCACTCATTGCTCGAGTATTGTGTCTAGCTGTTAGCCTAGTTTCCAGTCTCCAGCTCCTGAACATTCTTTCCCAGACTGTTCTCACCTAAGGATTGTTTCCTACAACTCCTTTTGCTAACTACTAACTTCTTCTACCGCTTGCCGTTCCGGCTCGTACTCCTTCGGCTACTGGTCTCCAGTAGTACTATGCCAGTATCGTAACAGGATACTCAAGCCTTCATCGTGGATGCCACCGAGGGAAATTTGGAGGTTTGTGTAAATAAGATGAACTGTTTGCAGATATGAAAACACTAAAAACAAAACACATGGAATTTGAAGCTCAGAAAGGATCTACAGAATATTGTGCAAGATCTATGCAATAAAATTGCACTGCAGTATGAACAGATCCTTCAATTACAAAATCAAGATATTGCTCCAGCCCCCCTAACTCACCCTTCCACTCCCACCTTTCAGGTTTGGTGGAGAGCGTGACAAATTTCGTGGATTCATCAACCAGTGCAGATTGTACTTTGGTGCAAAAACCAAATGACCGTCTGGCACAGAAATGCGTTGGTATCAATTAAAACCGTTTTGGAATTCCAAGGCTCTTCATTCCTGCAGCGCAGCCCGGCTAAATGTGCCAGCTTCCATTTTTTTGCCATTACCTCTGGAAGAACCCTTTCCTCCAGCCACAGGGCAGCAGCAGTGGCTTTTCATGCATATAGGTGTTGTGCCTACATACAACACCTTTAGGTGAGTGCTACCATTTATTGTACCTATCCTTTGCCAGACGGTGTTGCCCTATTTTGTGTGCGCTTTTGTCCCTCTCCAGAGCTTATCAAAAGTATTGTGTATCATTATGCTACTGACACATAAAGCTTTGGCTTGGGCCAGCCCCCTTACTCAAACTCATTATGATCGACGTAATGATCTGGAGGCTTGCCTAGCAATCCTTTTCCAGGGCGTCCTTTACCTCCTCCTGATCCTATTGAAGTGGATGGGCAAGAACATTGCACAGTTGAAAAGGTCATGGATTCCAGAATATTCAAAAACAAGTTGCAGTACTTAATAAAGTGGCAAGAGTATGGCCCTGAAGATTACTCTTGGGAACCTGTAGAAAATATCAGTGCTCCTCGACTGATTAAAGTGTTTCATCAAAAACACCCAAATAAACCAAGCCAAGCATCGTCCGGAGGCTGTAGTTGAAGGGGGGGAGTAATGTCAGAATTACTGTTGTCTTTCTACAGTTTGACCACTTGTGGCTGCTATTGTTCACCTTAATAATTATGCTGCAATTTCACTCCTTACCACTGGAGGCTGCTGTTGTGTTCTACAATTGCCTTTTACTAAAATGGCAGATTCTGAACCTTGGAATCCATCTTGTTTCCTGTTTGGGCATACTTAAAGCCATATGGATTTCTCACTCATTGTTTGAGTATTGTGTCTAACTGTTAGCTTAGTTCCAGCATCAGATCCTCAACACTCTTTGCCAGACTGTTCTCATTTATCTACGGATTTTTCCCTACAACTCCTTTGTTATATCCAAGTACATCTGTAACTGCTTGCTGTTCCTGCTTGTGCTCCTTCGGCTACTGGTTTCCAGCAGTACTTCGCCAGTATCGTAACAATAATTCACTTGCCATGGTCCTCCATACAATATAATGCACTCTTCATGGTCCTCCTTACAATATAATGCGCTCCACATGGTCCTCCATACAATATAATGCAATCCCCATGGTCCTCAATGCAATATAATTCACTTCCCATAGTTCTTCATACAATGGGGCCACTGGCCCCTCCTAATATCACAACTAGTGGCACGCCTCTCCTAATAACAAATCATCCTGTCATGTACCTTCTAGTGATAATCGAGCAAAAAAATGCTCAAGTGCTGGGTACTCGAACGCTCAGATGGGCTCAACTCGAATAAGGAGTATAATGGAAGTCAATGAGAAATTGGAGCATTTTTCCAGAAGACCCTAACAGGAGGGCTGGGTGGGCAGGAAAATTGCTGAAATTTATGAATACAGAGCTCAAATGGAGTGGGAACAACATGGGGAAGAAGCCTGGAGGCACCTCTAACTCCCAGGTTGCTGCAGGGAACAAAATAAATAATTTAAAAAAAAATAACATGGGGTCCTCCCCATTTTTGATAACCAGCTAAGGTAAAGCAAACAGATGGGGGCTGATATACCAGCCTGCAGCCGCCCCGGAATTGGCGCATCACATTAGATGAGCCAATTCTGGCACTTTGCCCGACTCTTCCCGATGGCAATCAGAGTAATATTTTTTGGGGTTGATGTCAGCTGTGTAATGTTAGCTGTTATCAAGTCTAGGGGTTAGTAATGGAAAGATGTCTATAAGACACCCTTATAACTTACCTGGTAATAAAAAATAAAAAAAAAACACACAGAAAAAAACACTTTATTTGAATAAACAATCCCTCATTCATCAATTTATAATTAAAAATGGCACTCGAGCACTCATGATACCTGATCGAGTATCGAGCAGTGGCGAATACACTTTCTCATCACTAGTCCCTTCTAATAACACTCCTAGTGGCACGACCCTCCCAATAACACTACTAGCGGCACGTCCCTTCTAATAACACTCCTCATGGCACGTCCATCCTAATAACACTCTTAGTGGCATGTCTTTCCTAATAACACTACTAGTGGCACGCCCCTCCTAATAACACTCCTAGTGGCATGTCCCTCCTAATAACATTCCTAGTGGCTCGACCCTCCTAATAACACTCCTAGTGGCTTACCCTTTCTAATAACACTCCTAGTGGTACGTCCCTCCTAATAACACTTCTAGTGATACGTCCTCCTAATAACACTCCTAGTGGCACGCCCCTTCTTATAACACTCCTAGTGGCTTGCCCCTCCTAATAAAACTCCTAGTGGTACATCCCTCCTAATAACACTCCTAGTAGTACGTCCCTCCTAATAACACTACTAGTGGTACATCCCTCCTAATACCACTCCTAGTGGTACGTCCCTCCTAATAACACTCCTCGTGGCACGCCCCTCCTAATAACACTCCTAGTGGTATGTCCCTCCTAATAACTTTGGTGCATTTATGTCTTTCTTAAAGTTAGAAAATGAGATCTTCTCCTGTGATAAGCAGGTGATACGCAGGCAAAGATTTGTGCCTGTATTTGAGCCATTTTTTGGTTTTAAATTTGATAAATACAGTGAAGGAAATAATTAGTTGATCCCTTGCTGTTTTTGTAAGTTTGCCACTGACAAAGACATGAACAGTCTATAATTTTAAGGGTAGGTTAATTTTAACATTGAGAGATAGAATATCCAAAAAAAATCAAGACAATCACATTGTATAAATTACATACATATTTTTGCATTTTGCAGTGAGAAATAAGTATTTGATCCCCTACAAACCATTATGAGTTCTGGCTCCTACAGACCAGTTAGACGCTCCTAATCAACTCGTTACCTGCATTAAAGACAGCTGTCTTACATAGTCACCTGTATAAAAGACTCCTGTCCACAGACTCAATTAATCAGACAGACTCTAACCTGTACCACATGGGCAAGACCAAAGAGCTTTCTAAGGATGTCAGGGACAAGATCATAGACCTGCACAAAGCTGGAATGGACTACAAAACCATAAGTAAGACGTTGGGTGAGAAGGAGACAACTGTTAGTGCAATAGTAAGAAAATGGAAGAAATATAAAATGACTGTCAATCAACATCGATCTGGGGCACCATGCAAAATCTCACCTCATGGGGTATCCTTGATCATGAGGAAGGTGAGAGATCAGCATAAAACTACACTGGGGGAACTTGTTAATGATCTCAAGGCAGCTGGGACCACAGTCACCAAGAAAACCATTGGTAACACATTAAGCCTTAAAGGTTTAAAATCCTGCAGTGCCCGCAAGGTCCCCCTTCTCAAGAAGGCACATGTGCAGGCCGTCTGAAGTTTGCCAATGAACACCTGGATGATTCTGTGAGTTATTGGGGGAAGGATCTGTGGTCAGATGAGACAAAAATTAAGCTCTTTGGCATTAACTCAACTCGCCGTGTTTGGAGGAAGATAAATGCTGCCTATGACCCAAAGAGCACCGTCCCCACTGTCAAGCATGGTGGTGGAAACATTATGTTTTGGGGGTGTTTCTCTGCATAGGGCACAGTATTACTTCACCGCATCAATGGGAGAATGGATGGAGCCATGTACTGTAAAATCCTGAGTGACAACCTCCTTCCCTCCGCCAGGTTAAAATGGGTCGTGGCTGGGTCTTCCAGCAAGACAATGACCCAAAACATACAGCCAAGACAACAAAGGAGTGGCTCAAAAGGAAGCACATTAAGGTCATGGAGTGGCCTAGCCAGTCTCCAGACCTTAATCCCATAGAAAACTTATGGAGGGAGTTGAAGCTCCGAGTTGCCAAGCGACAGCCTCAAAATCTTAATGATTTAGAGATGATCTGCAAAGAGTAGGGGACCAAAATTCCTCCTGACATGTGCGCAACCCTCATCATCAACTACAAACAACGTCTGACTGCTGTGCTTGCCAACAAGGATTTTGTCAGCAAGTATTAAGTGTTGTTTGCCAGAGGGATCAGATACTTATTTCTCACTGCAAAATGCAAATAAATTTATCTAATTTATACAATGTGATTTTCTTGATTTTTTTTGGGGATATTCTATCTCTCAATGTTAAAATTAACCTACCCTTATCCAGACTGTTCATGTCTTTGTCATTGGGCAAACTTACAAGAACAGCAAAGGATCAAATAATTATTTCCTTCACTGTATATCATAAATAAGACAACACCCACTTCATCCAAACCCCACCTACTTTTGTTGATACTTTTAGACTGGTGATAAAAGTTGGGAATTTTAGATTACATATGCTGTGTACCATCGTTTACATTTTTGTGCCCCATAAAAATGGTGCAAATGGCGAAAGTCTCTCTAATCAACATATTACTGAGGGATATACAGAGATTGTGATTAATCATTTCAATACATTTTAGAATATTAGAAATGGTGCTTACATACGCACTAGGGGTCATTTTGTAGGAAGCCAATTTGCCTGACCGTATACTTTTGGAGAGCAAGAGGAAACCAGAATATGATGAGGAAATTTACACAAACACGGGTAGAGCATGCAAACTCCCTGCAGATTATTGAATTTAAACCCAAGGACCTTTATAAAAGGGGAACTGGTTGTTAGGCTCAATTCAATAACTAAGCCAGCCAGAGAAGGGGGCTGGCCAATTAGCTACTGAATGAGCCTCACCATCATCCTCATTATACACAGCACTGGTCACATGCCGTCAGTGGGGGGAGTTTTCTTTCTGTTTCCCAATAAACCCTGAAGTGAAGTGGGACCGGTGGTGAAACCGACACACCAGGCCTAAAATCACAATAAAGGCATAGCTCCCAACCATACCAGATTCAGCGGGATTGTCCCGCTTTGAGCGCTGAGTCCCGCGTCCCGTCACGTCATTGCTTTCGTCCCGGCTTCTATACTCACCTCTCCGATGTCTTCATCTCTCCATAGCTCCTCCTCTGGGGCGAGGCCACCTCTATCAGCTCAGTGCATAAATTAAATTTAACTTATTCACTTCTCCTGCCATTGGCTCTCCCAGGACTCAAACTCGCTATGTAATCTTGACCTCTATAGCAGGCAGGGAACCCAGAAGCAGATAATGCTTGTACATTGGATACAGCAGTGTATTTGTTTGTATCTGTATGCTGAGGTGAAAAAAGTCAGATTTTTTTATTCCTATAAAACTAATAAAAATAATAAGCAATTACAAAACTAATTTTTTTTTGTGAGAGCCTACCCCAGGTCTCAAACCCACAACCCTCAACATACCAGGCAGGAGCTAAAGATACTGAGTCACAAGCTCTGGTGATGTAATGAAGAGAATTTTGTGTACTTAATCGGTTATAGCAGGCTCTGACTCCACAGACAGAATGTACTGATGTATTATACACAGCAGTCTACACTGTGTTCCAAATTATTATGCAAATAATATTTTCTCAGATTTTCCCAAATTACCTATATGAATTGCAGTCATTGTAATTTTCCAGTCAAATAACTATTAGAGTACAATTGAAAGGTTTTTGTACAAACTGCCTATGATAACAGTATATTTTTAAAAAAAATTAAAAACTCAAACTGCACTCAAAATGCATGTTCCAAATTATTATGCACAGCAGAGTTTTCAACCTTTTCATTTTAATAAAGAACAAAAAAAAATGGTCATTTTTTTAAATTATAAGCATTAGCAGGTTATTACAAACTGAAATCAAACAGTTTTCAACTCAAAACTTTATTCTAGGTGATGTTACATTTGCACATAGGACCGCTTGTTCGAAAGGAGCTTCTGAACCCTCTCGTCCATTGAATTTGTCAGGTTTTGGATGGTTTCTGCTTCCAATTGTTTTGCATGAGGACAGAATACCCTCCCAGAGCTGTTGCTTAGATGTAAACTGCCTCCCGCCATCATAGACACTCCTTTTGATGATGCTCCATAGGTTCTTAATGGGGTTGAGGTCAGGGGAGCATGGGGGCCACACCATAAGTTTGTCCCCTTTTATGCCCATAGCAGCCAGAGATGCAGATGTGTTGTGTGCAGCATGAGACGGGGCATTATCATGCATGAAATGATCTCGATGGTCCAGATGGATGGAGTGGAGGATGGCTGGTTGATGGACACCCCATGCAAACACGGCTACGGCGCTAACAAGGAGGAGGTGAAGTAATGTTTTGGGCTGGAACCATGGGGAGAGAGATTGTCGGCCCTTTTAGGATCCCTGAAGGGGTAAAGATGAACTCCATAATGTATGTTGAGTTTCTCAAACAGCACTTCCTTCCGTGGTTCAAGAAGAAGAACCGTGCATTCCGCAGCAAGATCATTTTCATGCAAGACATTTTTTTAGAAAATGTATGTTTATTTAATTTTATTTATTTTACTTATATAGCGCCATTGATTTCCCCAGCGCTTTACAGTCGTCATCAAATGAATGTGGAAAAATGTTTATATAAAAACAGAAATAACACAAAAAAACAATTGTACATTATACAGTTGTGCTCAAAAGTTTACATACCCCGGCAGAATGTTTCCTTTCTTGGCCTTGTTTCAGAGCATATGAATGATAACAAAAAAACTTTTTCTCCACTCATTGTTATTGGTTGGGTGAAGCCATTTATTGTCAAACTACTGTGTTTTCTCTTTTTAAGTAAATGCATTTTACTTTTGGGAACTTTTCCTTAATCGCCCTGCTCCTCCAGCCTTGATGGTAACCAATGTGATCTGCCATATTATTACTATTTGCTATCAATATTAATGTCTGTGGAGATATCACTCATGGTCATATGTGACATCATCAAATACAGGAGGCCATTGTTACGTCACAGAATGATGTCACAATGACTGTGGGTCAATATAAACGGGTGTTCAGGGGGAAAATGCTCATTTCAAGAGATGAGGACAAGGAGAGCGAAGGATCCAGGATTGTGGACACAGCTTCTCATATCAGGAGAAGACGAGGAGAGCGAAGGATTCAGGATCCAGGACACAGATTCTCATTTCAGGAGATGAAGACGAGGAGAGCGAAGGATCCAGGATTGAGGATACAGGTAAATGAGAAACTTTACAGGGTTTTAAGCTAGTGAACTTAGCACCAACATGAACCCCCCAAGTCTACAGATTGTGGCTGTAAGGTGCTAGATTTCTTCAGTCCTTGCTGGTAGATTCTCTAGACTTAGGTGATGAAGGTTCTTTGTGAGGTCACACAACGGAATGTTTGGCACTGAGAGTTCTATGCAGCAAACATGGAGACATCCCTGGGGCTATCACTGAGGTCAGCACAAAGATGGCACCTGGGATGGAGACACTACAGTAGCTACTTAGGTCAGTGACACTTCAAGTGATATCTGTGGCCTGCACTGATTGTTGGTGGTGGTTCTGTCACTTTGATTTCAGATTTTTTGGGCAAAAAAATCTACAACTATTTCCCCATGTGGAAGAGAGGTTTTTATATATACATTAGGGGACTTATATAATTGCATTTGCCCCATTTTTTTTTAAATCAAATTTATTACACCATTTTTCAATGTCTAAATCAAAACTGAAAAATGCAGAGTAGAGGGTGTGGATAACTTTTTGACATAAAGTACAACATATTTATGACTACTTTTCTGCACTTTGCTAGGCCTTTGCTTGACACTTCTCCTTATATTATTTTTTTCTTTCCAGGGAGAGTATCTGGATCCTGGGAGGAAGACTGAAGAATCTAACAACTGCCATGCGATTGTTTAGTGTTAATTATTTAATATGTCTGTACATTATATCTGATGTCTTATGATGTCATTAGATGCTGATTATATAGATCTTATTCTGGAATCAGTGCATCATGACATCATATTGCATTTCTTTGCTTCTTTTTATGTTTTTCTGTAGAGTAAGTCCTATGTCTGTATCTTAGAGGGTAGTGCTTGTAGGGGGGTAGTGTTTGTTCTGGATTTATACCTGGAAGATGGACGTAGTCAATCTATGACCTTCATAGTCCTAACTGACGAGGGGGGCGTGCTACCAGGACAAAGTAAAGATCTGCTATCCGGAAGTCACCACAAAGAATTTCATTGTTTATATATATATATATATATATATATATATATATATATGTTAGTTATAGTAGAGTAGTTATAGTTCAATTAGTTGTAGTATGGCCTTGGTCCAGGGTTCTTGAACTGATCGCCTTTTCTCGGGGTCAAGAAGGAATTTTTTCCCTGTAACACACATTCGCTGAACGTGTCCAGGTTTTTTGCCTTCTTCTAGATCACTGGCTTTAGGTAGAGGTAGAGATTGTATTTAATAAAATATGTTTAGAATCAATGATCTATCTCCATATGTCTTTATTTTATACAGCACTCAGGTAGTTGTATATGAGAGTTTTTATTTTTTGTGATCCATAGCGGCAGCAATTGTAAAGCAGGTAACCAGATGCAACGCGCAAATAGACATGAGGCTGGAGCAGCCAAATGAACTATTTATTTCCTCCGCTATCGAAGGAACTTGCAGTAGTTAGAAAGCAGTTAAACAGTATAAAACGGTAGTCACAAGTAGATTATACAATACAGAAAATATAATGAGTTTTTAAAGTACAATTAGAAAGACAAAGAAGTCTCTCAGGGATTACTCGGGTTCCTCTGACAGGGGCGGTACATCTGTTCCGGTAGAGCTATTACGTTGGTTCCTTCTGAAGTGATGGCCCTAGCGGGGGTCAGAGTTTTCTCGCTAGGTCATAAGACCTCCTGACCAAGTCTACCTATGCACGCTGAGCCTCCTTTGCTCTAACTGACCCCCACCCTGTCTGTTGTCCTATCTCTGGCTCTTACTAGTGTCTTCCTTTTACCACTGCAAGCATCCTCTTCCGGGCAGAGTCTCCTTGCAGGTCTTTGGAGCTTGACCGACGAAGGCAGTCTCCCGGATCTGGAGAGCAGAGGGCTGGGCTCCGCATCTTGACTGGCGTAGTCAGGGTTTCCGTATTTTGACTGGCACAGGTCTGGGATTCGGGTTTTGACCGGAGGAGTCTGGACGCTGAGTCTTGAATAGCGTAGAACCGGGCCTCGGGTCTTGACTGGCATAGTTGGGGCTCTGGATATTATTTGTGTCATCAATGTGACACGTACCAGCGCCTGGGAAACAGCGATACAGTTAGAGCTGTTCCCTGGCATTGGGTGCTGAAGGAATTACATCATTGTCCTCTGCTTGCGCTGCCATCAGCACGAGCAAGGGACAATGTTGAGAGTAGTATTCTGCACCCGTTGTCTCCAATAAGTGTAAAAATAAGAATAAAATAAAAAAAATCATTATACTCACCTGGCTTGAGGCCACCGCACACGCTCAGGAGCAGGGAATGACGCGCTGCAGCGAGCGGGTCCCTGAACTACGTTGTGCTCAGCAAGCGGTATCCTGTCACTCAGTGAGCTCAGCACAGTTCAGAGGCCTGCTCGCTGCAGCCAGTCATTCTCCTCTGCTCCTCAGCATGTGCGTTCGCCTCAAGCCAGGTGAGTATAATGATTTTTTTTATTTTACTATTATTTTTACAGCTTTTGGAAACAGCGGCAGAAGAATACTACTCTCAACATTGTTCCTTGCTCGTGCTGATTGCAGCAATGCAGGGCACAATGATGAGAGATACCTTCAGCACCCATCCCCTAAGAACAGCACTAACTGTACTGCTGATTCCCAGGCGCCGGTAAGTCTGATTCTTATGCGGCACATGGTTGCCACATGTATGCCACACAGGTACACACGGATATCTCCGGTACTGTTTTTTCCAGGACCGGAAATATCAGGACGTGTGAAACAGGCATTATACATATTAAAGTGATGGCAGATTCAAGTACACACACAGGAGTTTATTTGATCACACAGCAGGTTTGAAGGCACAACACATTGTGGATTAAATCTCGTACATAGAAAATACACACTCCAAAGGACCATGCTCAAATTCACTGAGCGTTTTAGACTGACCGATTCTTTCACACACAGGCATGCTGAAGAAATGTCTTCATCATCCCATTGCTCTTATCGTCAAAACAACCCTATTCTGATGTATAGAAGAGATTTGCAGAAAAATCTGAATATAAGTGCTTCTCACTAAATTAAAATATCTTCAAAAAGTTAATTTACTTCAGTTCTTCCAAAAAAAAAAAGTGAAACTCATATTATATATATACACCGCTCAAAAGGGAACACTCAAATAACACATCCTAGATCTGAATGAATTAAATATTCTCATTGAATACTTTGTTCTGTACAAAGTTGAATGTGCTGACAACAAAATCACACAAAAATCATCAATAGAAATCAAATTTATTAACCAATGGAGGCCTGGATTTGGAGTCACCCCCAAAATTAAAGTGGAAAAAGACACTACAGGCTGATCCAACTTTGATGTAATGTCCTTAAAACAAGTCAAAAAGAGGCTCAGTATTGTGTGTGGCCTCCACGTGCCTGTATGACCTCCCTACAACGCCTGGGCATGCTCCTGATGAGGTTGCGGATGGTCTCCTGTGGGATCTCCTCCCAGACCTGGACTAAAGCATCCGCCAACTCCTGGACAGTCTGTGGTGCAACGTGACGTTGGTGAATGGAGCGAGACATGATATCCCAGATGTGCTCAATCGGATTCAGGTCTGGGCAATGGGAGGACCAGTCCATAGCTTCAATGCCTTCATCTTGCAGGAACTGCTGACACACTCCAGCCACATGAGGTCTGGCACTGTCCTGCATTAGGAGGAAACCAGGGCCAACGGCAACAGCATATGGTCTCACAAGGGGTCTGAGGATTTCATCTCGGTACCTAATGGCAGTCAGGCTACCTCTGGTGAGCACACCATTACTGACCCACTGCCAAACCGGTCATGCTGAAGGATGTTGTAGGCAGCAGATCACTCTCCACGGCGTCTCCAGACTCTGTCACATGTGCTCAGTGTGAACCTGCTTTCATCTGTGAAGAGCACAGGGCGCCAGTGGCGACTTTGCCAATCCTGGTGTTCTGGCAAATGCCAAGCGTCCTGCACGGTGTTGGGCTGTGAGCACAACCCCCATCTGTGGACATTGGGCCCTCATGGAGTCGGTTTCTAACCGTTTGTGCAGACACATGCACATTTGTGGCCTGCTGGAGGTCATTTTGCAGGGCTCTGGCAGTGCTCCTCCTGTTCCTCCTTGCACAAAGGCAGAGGTAGCGGTCCTGCTGCTGGGTTGTTGCCCTCTTACGGCCCCCTCCACGTCTCCTGGTGTACTGGCCTGTCTCCTGGTAGCGCCTCCAGCCTCTGGACACTACGCTGACAGCCACAGCAAACCTTCTTGCCACAGCTCGCATTGATGTGCCATCCTGGATGAGCTGCACTACCTAAGGAACTTCTGTGGGTTGTAGAGTCCGTCTCACGCTACCACGAGTGTGAAAGCACAGCCAACACTCAAAAGTGACCAAAACATCAGCCAGAAAGCATTGGTACTGAGATGTGGTCTGTGGTCCCCACCTGCAGAACCGCTCCTTTATTGAGTGTGTCTTGATAATTGCCAATAATTTCCATCTATTGTCTATTCCATTTGCACAACAGCATGTGAAATTGATTGTCAATCAGTGTTGCTTCCTAATTGGACAGTTTGATTTACTTGGAGTTATATTCTGTTGTTTAAGTGTTCTCTTTATTTTTTTGAGCAGTGTATATTATATAGAGTCATTACAAACAGTGATCTATTTCAAGTGTTTATTTCTGTTAATGATGATGATTATGGCTTTCAGCCAATGAAAACACAAAAGTCATTATCTCAGTAAATTAGAATACTTTATAACAACAGCTTGAAAAATGTTTTTAAAATTTGTAAATGCTGGTCTACTGAAATGTATGTTCAGTAAATGCACTCAATACTTGGTCGGGGCTCTTTTAGCAATGACCTTTTGTGGCTTACCCTCCTTGTGAAGTGTGTCAATGACTGCCTTCTGACATCTGTCAAGTCAGCAGTCTTCCCCATGATTGTGGAGCCTACTTAAACAGACTAAGGGACATTTTTAAACTCTTAGGAAACCTTTGCAGGTGTTTTTTGTAAATTATTCTAATTTACTGAGATAATGACTTTTGTGTTTTCATTGGCGGTAAGCCATAATCATTAACATTAACAGAAATAAACATTTGAAATAGATCACTCTGTTTGTAATGACTCTATACAATATATGAATATATGAGTTTCACTTTTTGTATTGAAGAACTGAAATAAATTAACTTTTTGATGATATTCTAATTTAGTGAGAAGCACCTGTATCTCCTTATAGTGTCAGTGAAACATAAAAGAATATTGTATTTGTATAAAGAAGAACCAGTAAGGTCTCATTATCATAGTTCCTTTGACACAAAATATATAAAATGATATTTATTTATATTTAAAGGTAACTGTGGTTTTATTGCAATTCATTTTCTGGTAGTTATGGTTATTTCTTAAATTCTAGATTTTGCTTTGTCCAAAATAAAGGAATACAATGACCCCTTTAGGGTATGTTCAATCCAAACTGTAGTGAAATATCGTCTTTTAGACCTCTCAAAGGATGATCCAACGTACAGGAAATAGGGAAATTGAAAATCTCTCAATTTCAGACGTGATGTCATTATCTTCTCACACCAGGGCAAGCGATTCATCAAACAGTTTTTGCCAGAATTCTGTTGGTGTGGGGCACAATCTGACAGTATTTAATGTCTCTGAAGAATTTGAAATATATATATATATATATATATATATATATATATAAATTATAGGATGACTGATCATTTACAGTTTTCTATTAAAGGGTATTCTCCAGTTGTCTCTTGAGCAGCTAAGAGCTATGCAGTCTCCTTACTTTCTGGTTTCTACCAGGGCGGACTCTTCTCCTTGAGTGACGGCTCTGTTGAACAGTAGAACAGTATTATTAGTAGAAATATAAAGCTCAGCACATAGAGATAACTGGGCATCTGAATAAGCACACAGCTCAGGATAGCCAGAAAGCAGAGTCTAGCAGACCTGCTCTGAAAGCTGTGGGACTAGTGATTTATAACTGAATCTCTTCAGAAGATAACAGGGAAGGGAGGGCGGTGAGCAGCTAGCTGCTATATAGAAGTTAATGTGCTTGAGAGTGCCAGCTGGGATGTTAAGAGTTTACCCTTCTCCTGGAATGTAGCTACTGCACACTCTTTGTCAGGCACTAGAGGCTGGGCTCCATGAAAACCAGCTATATACTATAATAAAAGTAGTCACTGCAGGAGACTGACGGCAGCTAGAAAAAGCAAGTCAATTACAAACTTGCTTATTTTCATTTTGTCTAAAATGATGAAAGGAACTTAATAACACCCCTTTAAGTGATCCATACTGCACCCCTTTTAAATCTTCCTAAAAAAAAGGACTCCCATGAAGATTATGGGTATATATGCACGTAGTGTACTGTGAGTGTGTCAACATACTCACCTTACCACCACTCTCTCTGGGATCCAGCACCGTTCAGCTCCTCTTCTAAGTGACGTCACCGCTCTGCAGAATTCTCCGGGTCACACTGTGCTCTGCGTGCCCTGGAAATGGGTTTTACAATTTAAGCCTATGGAGCATCAGAACAAGGCTCAAGACAAAGCTCCATAGACTTACGTTGTAAAACGAAACTTCCGTCTCACATAGAGTGAGTCGGCTAGTCTGACTAGCTATGACATTACAGTGAAGAGAAGCGAAACGGCGCTGGATACTGGAGACATATTAACACAAACACACATTTTTCTATGTACTAATGTAAAATTGCATGAAGACACCCATATATCTAAAGTTTAGGGTGTGGGTCTCTATGACTTTTTTTTTAAAGGGAATCTGTCAACAGGTTTTTGTTATGTAATATGAAGATAGAGGCTGAAACACAGAATTGAGGGATGTGTCATTTGTCAAAGTGGGTGCTGTAGTTTACTAACTGTGAAGGATTTATTAAGAGATTAACATTGCCGGACTAGTCCAGCAACTAAGCACCTCACTATCTATGGACTTTGTACACAGACAGCCTGGTGGGGGCGGGGTTAGCTTTCTGAGCTCTGCTTCATTCTAAATCTAAAAGCTCTTATTGTGTCACAACGGCTGCACTCAGTAATCTAAGTGATACATCGTTGGATTCAGCTTCTCTTTGTCTATATCAGGCTGCTCTCAGATCAGGTAGCAAACACCTGCTGACGGATTTCTTGTAATTTGTTTTGTGCATGTAGAAAGTGCAGAAATTATCCTGATGGTAAAAGGGTTAATATATAAATAAATCATGAGATAGATGAGATTAAAGTTGTAGACAACCACTTCATAGTTAAATTGACCATCATATTATAAAAAAAGAAATGTGGAAGTCGCTTGACAGTATGGCAAAAGCTGTAGTTGATCAGTTGCTGCAGCGGTCACATGACAGAGATGAGCACATCTTTTGAAATTCGAAAGTTTCACTGAAATTTTTCTTCAAAATCTAATTAGAGGAAAATCACAAATACTTTAATCGCCCTGAAAAGACGTGTATATGCACAAGAATGTCCCCTAGGACTGTTACCAATTCACTTCAAGATCTTTAACAAAAACACAGCCTCAGTAATGTCAACATTTTTTCAACATAAATGGCTATGGGTAAACAGATGGTAACCGTTCTATACGGGTGTGATGTCACACACATTCTGTATAGTTTGAGTGTTTTATGTTCTTCTTTCCTTAGCTCTATGGTGATGTCCTTTTACTAGCCAGATTGACCACAAAATGGCTGCTGTATTCCCTGCCTCTGCTTTTATACAAGCTATGACAGTCCCTGCTGATTGACAGTGCTATAGCATGTGATGTGATAGCCGTAAGACATTATGGGGAAAACCGCCTGCCGCACCTATGGTCATGTGAACCCTCTCTAGCTGAAGCAATCTTTTGCAACGTGTAAAATAGTGATTTTAGGTGATTTATGCAAAAATTTGCCGGGTTCAGAAAATTTCTAAAAATTGAACACATTCAATTAGCATCAAATCGATTCACTCATCACTAATAATAATGTCCCTTGACCGCCATGAGATACAGCATCAAGATTGGCGGAATGGCACTGGTTGGGAGGTAAGTATATGCTTTCATTTTATGATGGGCAGTTTAGCTGTGAAGAAGCGATGGAGGACAACCAGTTATTTGGTAGTGGCTAACCTCTTTACACCAGTAAGGACTTGGATCAGCAGCTTTACAGCTCCTTCATCTGGCGTTTGGAAGTATTGGGTGACACCAAGCTTTTTAGTCTGAAAAGAAACTGAAGTGAATTAGGGAAAAGCACTGGTGTCCGATAGAAGATCGGCTCCATTTTGTCTGGCTTAAAATTCATGATCAACACTGACTGGAGAAAAACACCGATTGACAAGACTCCCTCATTATGCACCAGTTTGAGGGGCTGTAACCTGAGAGCACGGAATGCAGGGTGGGTTCAACTATTTTTTTCATCATCTTATAGATCCTCTAATATATACCATCATTGCCGTATGACACAGGCGTTTCATATCAGTAAATCTGTCTTCCACACAGGACATATAGTAACCGATCATTTCAAAGGGCGACATATATACCACTCAGTCGGGATCAGTTTATCACCATACAACTGTGGCTCAAGATAAATTCTGTGTCAGTCGACGAATATTGCTTTTCTGTGTATTATTTTCAGTTTCTGAAGTGCAAGAGCGCTGGAATAAGGGAACAATTGAGTCATCCTTGGACGGTGATCCCGCTATCTGCATAGACAATCTGTGTGGAGAGGAGCAGTGTGGTGGCTCTGTAGTCCGGCCGTCAGTCCCCCAGTGGAGGCAGGTAGGCTAGGTTGCATTGTAGTCCAATACTTTGATGTGGTTTCCGTTTACAACACTGAATCTCTTTATTCTCCATTCCCCAGAAATGATCAGTGTTTGTTCTCTTGTGAACCTGACCAGGAAAATATTCTATGCAAGTTCCCACAGACTTTTTCGATAAGTTGGATGAGTTTTTCACTCTTGATAACATTGGCACAGCGCTGAGATGAATCCCTGAGGTGAATGGCAAAGCATTGGCAAAGTTTTTATTTTTACCAAAAGTCGGCTGAAGAATGCCTAAATCTGCATCTCTTATACTAGGTAATGACACAGTTCAAGCTTTCCGTTTTTTGCGCACTGCGGGCTGATTTTTTGATATGTTAATACCAGATGTAGGGTTAGGAAATATGGTCGGAACTGCTCCCTTTCTCACATATGTTATAAGTCCACATCGCTCATAGGAATCAGCAGTGAAATGCTGAGAACATATGCGATAAACTCCAGTTTTATTTCCCTCCAGAACACGTTGTGAAAACTCATTTATGTCTCCAAAATCTTGCTTGGTTTGTAATAGCCAGGTCCTTATTGTGTTCAGGTCTCGCGGAAAGCTATGCAATGTCACATTGGGATCCTTCTTGTACCAGGAGTAGGTACAGCCACGCACAATGCATGACGGCACACTGACCAGATGGAACAGATAATGGCGACTATAAAAGATAAGAGACAAGTCATTATTACATGGATGCATCTGCAGAAGAATAAAATCCACACAAAATGTACCCGATACCGGAGTTCAGTGGAGAATTTCAGTTCTGGCAGATGAAAGTGCTCAGCTGTGGATTCTGTAGAGTAAATGATACTAACGATAAGCAGTCATCTGTAGGTGTGGACAGATGTAAGATAAAAGAAGTAAAACAGACAATGTTATTTTTTTTGTAATTTTAGCTGCTTATAATATAACTTACTAGCTATTGAACCACCCGTTCTACGCCCGGGTGGCAAGCATTTTTATTGGTATATGGTCTCCCATGCTGGCATGTGCTGCCACCATCCTGTCCCCACCATCCAATCTCGGTATGCGTGGCTCCCCTCATCCCCGTATGCGTGGCTCCCCTCATCCCCGATCCCGGTATGCGTGGCTCCCCTTATCCCCGATCCCGGTATGCGTGGCTCCCCTCACCCCCCATCCCTGGTATGTGTGGCCCCCTAATCCCTGGTATGTGTGGCCTCCTCAATCGCCCATCCCTGGTATGTGTGGCCTCCTCAATCCCCTAATCCCTGGTATGTGTTGCCTCCTCAATCCCCCATCCCTGGTATGTGTGGCCCCCTAAATCCCCTAATCCCTGGTATGTGTGGCTTGCTCATCCCCCATTCCTGGTATATGTGGCTTCTTCAATCCCCCATCCCTGGTATGTGTGGCCTCCTCAATCCCCCATTCCTGGTATGTGTGGCCTCCTCAATCCCCCATTCCTGGTATGTGTGGCCTCCTCAATCCCCCATTCCTGGTATGTGTGGCCTCCTCAATCCCCCATTCCTGGTATGTGTGGCCTCCACAATCCCCCACTCCTGGTATGTGTGGCCTCCACAATCCCCCATCCCTGGTATGTGTGGCCTCCTCAATCCCCCATTCCTGGTATGTGTGGACTCCTCAATCCCCCATTCCTGGTATGTGTGGCCTCCATAATCCCCCATTCCTGGTATGTGCGGCCTCCTCAATCCAAGTATCCTGGTATGTGTGGCCTCCTCAATCCCCTAATCCCTGGTATGTGTGGCCTCCTCAATCCCCTAATCCCTTGTATGTGTGGCCCCCTCAATCCCCTAATCCCTGGTATGTGTGGCCTCCTCAATCCCCCATCCCTGGTATGTGTGGCCTCCTCAATCCCCCTTTCCTGGTATGTGTGGCCTCCTCAATCCCCCATTCCTGGTATGTGTGGCCCCCTCATCCCCCCCAATCACTGCACACATAGAACAATAAACACTAATACTCACCTTCCTTCCTCACCTCTGCTCCAGCACTGTGTCCTGTCTGCAGCAGCTGCTGCCGGCATATTCACGCTTCTCCATGCGGGGACTATGGGCGTGGAGAAGCGTGAATATGCTTTCTCTTTAGCGGCGGCCACTGACAGCAGGAGCCGGGGCTCAGCGCTC
Organism: Phyllobates terribilis; assembly: GCF_046119375.1. Taxonomy (NCBI): domain Eukaryota; kingdom Metazoa; phylum Chordata; class Amphibia; order Anura; family Dendrobatidae; genus Phyllobates; species Phyllobates terribilis. Next base: position 212,113,897 of record NW_027362762.1, read on the forward strand.
CTCCGTGGCCGCTACTAAAGAGAATGAATATTCCGTCTTCCCCACGCCCATGGGAGTGGCCTCAGAGGGAATATTCATGTCCCTTTAGCAGCGGGCACACGTGGTAGTGTGCTCCACTCCTCCACTGCCACAACCCGCTCCTCTGCCGCCGCAACCTCCTACTCACCTATCCTCCTCGTTCCCACGCTGCTTGGGGCCCTCACGGGCCCCCTCCGGCCACGGGCCGGGCCCCATAGCAGTGGCCGTCTTACCTGTAACGGCTGGATGCGGGTCTTCTGTCTGGAGCCAGACTGTGCGTCACGCATGCGCAGTCTATCGAGGCTTCGGACAGACACGCTTCTGCCGTTATGGATGAGTAGATCATAGCACATGGCACAATAATAATGTACACTGATTAGTATCACACCCACATGTGCCCCAAAGAACCCTGTTTTTTATGGTTGATCCTTTTTTTATCTTTGCACTGCTCTGAAAACATGAACGGACAGAGTTGTATTGAGGTGACAACTGGCAGCGATTCTGCACCCAATTCACTTTCTTGTGTGCCCTGACTGAATAGACACAAAGCACATGTGCATCCGCCATTCTATCTAAGCAGGGGCACTAGCCTCGCTGACATTTTGTGGGAGTGTTAGTGATTGAGTACCCACTGATCTACTAGTTGTCTTTTCTGAAATACTCTTCACAGGGAACCAAGTAATAGATTCAGGTCATCTGAACCACTGGGCAGCATGGACCAGAGCCTGGCTGTGCGCTTATGGCTTTCTCTGCCACAGCATTTCAAAGAAAACAAAGCTTCAGAAGTCATCCTGGGACTATATAGAGACCTGACTAGCTCAATGCAGCCCCCACACACCGGTTGATTGACAGGTTTCTATGTACACATGAGAGAGACCTTTCAATCAACTATAGCAATGCAGGAAGAAGCCATCGGGAGGCTGCAGAAGTCTAGTCAGGTCTCTCCATAAGGCCGACTTTTAAAACTATGTTTTTCTCTGAAACACCGCAACATTTCAGAGTAAAACATACAGTACAGACCAAAAGTTTGGAAACACCTTCTCATTTAAAGATTTTTCTGTATTTTCATGACTATGAAAATTGTACATTCACACTGAAGGCATCAAAACTATGAATTAACACATGTGGAATTATATACTTAACAAAAAAGTGTGAAACAACTGAAAGTATGTCTTATATTCTAGGTTCTTCGAAGTAGCCACCTTTTGCTTTGAGGACTGCTTTGCACACTCTTGGCATTCTCTTGATGAGCTTCAAGAGGTAGTCACCGCAAATGGTCTTCCAACAATCTTGAAGGAGTTCCCAGAGATGCTTAGCACTTGTTGGCCCTTTTGCCTTCACTCTGCGGTCCAGCTCACCCCAAACCATCTCGATTGGGTTCAGGTCTGGTGACTGTGGAGGACAGGGCATCTGGCGTAGCACCCCATCACTCTCACTCTCCTTTCTAGTAAAATGGCCCTTACACAGCCTGGAGGTGTGTTTGGGGTCATTGTCCTGTTGAAAAATAAATGATGGTCCAACTAAAAGCAAACCGGATGGAATAGCATGCTGCTGCAAGATGCTGTGGTAGCCATGCTGGTTCAGTATGCCTTCAATTTTGAATAAATCCCCAACAGTGTCACCAGCAAAGCAGCCCCACACCATCACACCTCCTCCTCCATGCTTCACGGTGGGAACCAGGCATGTAGAGTCCATCCGTTCATCTTTTCTGTGTTGCACAAAGACACGGTGGTTGGAACCAAAGATCTCAAATTTGGACTCATCAGACCAAAGCACAGATTTCCACTGGTCTAATGTCCATTCCTTGTGTTCTTTAGCCCAAACAAGTCTCTTCTGCTTGTTGCCTGTCCTTAGCAGTGGTTTCCTAGCAGCTATTTTACCATGAAGGCCTTCTGCAAAGTCTCCTCTTAACAGATGTTGAAGAAATGTGTCTGCTGCTAAAACTCTGTGTGGCATTGACCTGGTCTCTAATCTGAGCTGCTGTTAATCTGCGATTTCTGAGGCTGGTGACTCGGATAAACTTATCCTCAGAAGCAGAGGTGACTCTTGGTCTTCCTTTCCTTAAGCGGTCCTCATGTGAGCCAGTTTCTTAGTAGCGCTTGATGGTTTTTGCAACTGCACTTGGGGACACTTTCAAAGTTTTCCCGATTTTTCGCACTGACTGACCTTCATTTCTTAAAGTAATGATGGTCACTCGTTTTTTTTTTTTTACTTAGCTGCTTTTTTCTTGCCATAATACAAATTCTAACAGTCTATTCAGTAGGACTATCAGCTGTGTATCCACCTGACTTCTGCACAACACAACTGATGGTCCCAACCCCATTTATAAGGCAAGAAATCCCACTTATTAAACCTGACAGGGCACACCTGTGAAGTGAAAACCATTTCCGGTGACTACCTCTTGAAGCTCATCAAGAGAATGCCAAGAGTGTGCAAAGCAGTCATCAAGGCAAAAGGAGGCTACTTTGAAGAACCTAGAATATAAGACATATTTTCAGTTGTTTCACACTTTTTTGTTAAGTATATAATTCCACATGTGTTAATTCATAGTTTTGATGCCTTCAGTGTGAATGTACAATTTTCAGTCATGAAAATACAGAAAAATCTTTAAATGAGGTGTGTCCAAACTTTTGGTCTGTACTGTACCTGACTGCAAAGTCGCTGCCAGACTCTGATTCATGCAACCTTCATGCTGTCTAAGCCACTGGATAGCATTAAGGTGAACCTGTTGGCTGATACATGCTGCACCCAGATTGGGCAGCATATATCAGGCTCTGGCTGTAGGATCTCAGTCAGGTATGTTTGACTCTAAAACGCTGCAGAATTTCAGAAAGAAATATACTTTAAAAGCTTCGCCCCACCTGTGGGCCAGGACTGACTGGTCTCTGCCTATACACGAATTAAGAGTTTCACAGTCAAACATATCTGGCTGAGATTATTCAGCCGATGCCGGATACGTGCTGCCCACAGATTGGGTAGCATGATGTATCAGCTGTCAGGTTCACTTTAAGTTTTTTTTTTTTTTTTCTCACTAGAGAACTAGGTCTCGTCTAGTTGTCTGCACTGGACACCCCATAATCCATTAGCTGTATATTGTGGAGCAGCCATCTTCCCCATTAGTCAGAGCGGGGAGAAGGGATGTTGATTTTGATCGGCACAGTAGGATACGTCTGTTTTTAATATGGCCAACCTCACCTATGCAAATGTCCATAAAAAAAAGCATACGCCATCCGTGTGGCGGCAACTTTTTATGGGAAGGTGATACTTGGGGGAGTTTTTGTCTTATTTTTGAATATGAGAAAAACAGATGAAACAGTGAAGGTAAAACCTGATTTATGGGCCATAAAGGAATGAAAATTGGGTCCAGAAAGATTATAATAAAAACTTTTTTTCACGTGCAAGATAAACACCCATACAAGTGACCAAGGCCTCGATGTCTCCATAGCTCCCAACCGTCCTGTATTCCCTAAGACTGTCCCGATTTGAGGGCTCAGTCCTGGGTTCCGTCACGACTCAGCTGTTCTCCTGGCAGGGGCGTCGCTAGGCACTGGGCTTTTTTTTCCCCAGACACACAGGCTTTAGAGACACCCAGGCTTTAGAGACACCCAGGCTTTCGGTGCTGCTGTGTGATACCTTGTAGCTCCTCCCGCTCCTCCTCCGCATCAGCTACAGCAGAGCAACTGCATAGCATGAAGAGGTGAGAGGAAAGGGGGCGGGGACAAGTCTGTGGAGGACATGACAACAAGCTGCGGCCCTGAGGTGAGAGGAGCAGCCTCTCCCATCTGTGGCTGCAGTTATTACAGGAGGGGAGGGAAAGCCTGTGTAATGTCACCAGCAGCTCAGCAGTCGGGACTAGGGGAAGGGGATTTAGCAGGGATAGTGCAGGGCTGACAGCTCTCCTGTGTACAGCCCATCCTCTGCTGCTGATAGCCAACACCAGGCCCCACCACTGCCACTGGATAGAGAAGAAGTGAGTATATACATGTCATGTGTATATGTAAGTACATGTATAATGTGTATATCTGCAGATCCCATGTCTGTGTGTGTGATGTCCGTGAGATGGCGTGCCCGGTGTGTGTGTGTGATGTCCGTGTGATGGCGTGCCCGATGTGTGTGTGTATGTGATGTCCATGTGATGGCGTGCCCGGTGTGTGTGTATGTGATGTCCGTGTGATGGCGTGCCCGGTGTGTGTGTATGTGATGTCCGTGTGATGGCGTGCCCGGTGTGTGCATGTGATGTCCATGTGACGACGTGCCCGGTGTGTGTGTGTATGATGTCCGTGTGACGGCGTGCCCGGTGTGTTTATGATGTCCGTGTGACGGCGTGCCCGGTGTGTGTGTGTGTATGATGTCCGTGTAATGTATAACATGACGCTTTATAAAATAGAGCAGGGGTGGGAGATTAATTTTCCCAAGGGGCCACATGAGAGACCGTGACTGTTGTGGAGACTAAACCTAAAGCTTCAAATTAATTCTGCTCAATATTAATATAAAAATACTAAAAAATTAATATTATCACTTAATATTGAGCAGAATTAAGTATGCTGACATCCTCCTACATACAGTATGAGCCCCCATACAACCCCGTACATACAGTATTAGCACACACCACTCCTACTTACAGTATGAGCCTTCACATAGCCCTCAATTTACAGTATTAGCCACCACATAGCTACCTAGATACAGTATGAGCCCCCACAAAAAAAGCCACAATGTCGTATAATGAAGCTACATAAAGATGAGAATGTTCTGGCGGCTCCGACTGTGAATGATGGAACAAGAAATAATCTACAGGTCCCAACAAGAGATGAGCAGGACGCACAGATGACGTTGCGCTGCCCCAAAAGGTAAGAGATTCGCAGCCTCCTGTCCAGCAGCTAGACTGGAGTCCCGTGAATCCATCCACTCATCTCTAGTTCCAACTGTCCTGGATACAGCGGACAGTCCTGGATTTGGGTCATGGTAAATGGGTGTGGACAAGTTTTGCTGCAGCGCACGTAGCTTCATTTGCTCCTCTTTCTGTTCTTCAAAAGTTGGGAGGTTTGATGTCACTGCTGCCGAACTCTGGAGTGCCGGCACCTTCAGGGTGTGAGGAGGACTTGGGTGCAGACCCCACCACTCACACCCCCCCACTGACATCTACATACAGTGTAGCCTGATATATTCCAAGCAGGAAAGCAGAGACAGCAACCTGCAGCAGAAACCTGAGCCCTGGTGTGAACGAGTCCCAATACCTGAGTAAGGGAACCCCAAAACAGCTCCTGGACACTAGTGCACACCCACAGCACAGCCGGGGAGTTGTGCATAGGAATGTGTAGGACTAGAAGAAGACATTACACTTCTGCCCACAAGTGTCCTCTATAACAAGCTTCCGGAGTAATGGCGCCGGACACAAGCCGCTTCTGACCATTCTCCTGCCGGGGTGCCGTCCTTGGGGCTGCGGCCTGGTTTCCAGGTAATGCCTGATGGTATAGTACCACTGTGGCTCCCAAAGGGGGCAGCGCCCGCACTGCTCGGAGCAATGTGACCACCCCGCGTTATCGCCGAGCACCGCTTCCTATTCCTAAACATTGTACCTTCCCAGCAAGCTGTGCGGCCAGTGCGGCGCATGCGCAGGGACGGCAGGCAGCCCGCAGACTGCTCAGGCCACTGTGTTTCCCGGCAGGCTTAGCGCTGCGCTCAGTGCTCGGTCTGCGCTCCGCTTCCCCTCTCGCTTGGACGCTAGTAGCTGGAGCTGCGTCACGATCGCTCCCAGAGGCCGGGACCAGCGGCGGCAACAGTGGGGGCCGCAGTGGTGGAAGAAAAAGAGGAGGAGGGGGAAGGAGGAGCCGAGGCGGCAGCTGCCTGTTAGGAAGGCGGCGAGAGACGGCGGGCGGCGTCGCCGTGCTCAGGCGCTCGGTCGGTCTGCGGCACCGGGAGACGCCGCTGAGCTCCCCGTAGCGGCCGCCAGACACACAGCGGTCACGGCCCGGGACTCTGCTGCCGGCGGCTTAGGCCGCCGCAATCAAAGGAAAATCGGTGAGAAGGAGGAAGTGCTGGTTATACGGGGACCGCCGTGTGCTGGGACTTATGGTTCCCCTCGAGAGGCGGTATACATGCCTGGTGCAGGATAGAGAGAGGAGTGTGGATCTGCCCAGCATAGTTCAGGCACAGTGATGTGACGCAGTGCAGCCCCCGGGAATGGGGAGAGGACCCGGCCGTGACGTCACATGCACGTGCGTATAGGGCCGTGCAGACCCCTGATCGCGGACATCATGAGGGTCATCCCCTGCCCATAGCAGACAGGACAATTCACTGATCCCTGGTGGGCATCTGCTGGGAGTTAAAGGGGTCCTGAGATTTGGGCTCTGGCACAATGTCTGTCCATCCTTTAATGTGGTGGAGGAGCTGCACATGCTCCGTGTCTGCACCAGTGTATGTGGCGGAGGTGCTGCACATGCTCCGTGTCTGCACCAGTGTATGTGGCGGAGGTGCTGCACATGCTCCGTGTCTGCACCAGTGTATGTGGCGGAGGTGCTGCACATGCTCCGTGTCTGCACCAGTGTATGTGGCGGAGGTGCTGCACATGCTCCGTGTCTGCACCAGTGTATGTGGCGGAGGTGCTGCACATGCTCCGTGTCTGCACCAGTGTATGTGGCGGAGGTGCTGCACATGCTCCGTGTCTGCACCAGTGTATGTGGCGGAGGTGCTGCACATGCTCCGTGTCTGCACCAGTGTATGTGGCGGAGGTGCTGCACATGCTCCGTGTCTGCACCAGTGTATGTGGCGGAGGTGCTGCACATGCTCCGTGTCTGCACCAGTGTATGTGGCGGAGGTGCTGCACATGCTCCGTGTCTGCACCAGTGTATGTGGCGGAGGTGCTGCACATGCTCCGTGTCTGCACCAGTGAATGTGGCGGAGGTGCTGCACATGCTCCGTGTCTGCACCAGTGAATGTGGCGGAGGAGCTGCACATGCTCCGTGTCTGCACCAGTGAATGTGGCGGAGGTGCTGCACATGCTCTGTGGCTGCACCAGTGTATGTGGCGGAGGTGCTGCACATGCTCCGTGTCTGCACCAGTGTATGTGGCGGAGGTGCTGCACATGCTCCGTGTCTGCACCAGTGTATGTGGCGGAGGTGCTGCACATGCTCCGTGTCTGCACCAGTGTATGTGGCGGAGGTGCTGCACATGCTCCGTGTCTGCACCAGTGAATGTGGCGGAGGAGCTGCACATGCTCCGTGTCTGCACCAGTGTATGTGGCGGAGGTGCTGCACATGCTCCGTGTCTGCACCAATGTATGTGGCGGAGGTGCTGCACATGCTCCGTGTCTGCACCAATGTATGTGGCGGAGGTGCTGCACATGCTCCGTGTCTGCACCAGTGAATGTGGCGGAGGTGCTGCACATGCTCCGTGTCTGCACCAGTGAATGTGGCGGAGGTGCTGCACATGCTCCGTGTCTGCACCAGTGAATGTGGCGGAGGTGCTGCACATGCTCCGTGTCTGCACCAGTGAATGTGGCGGAGGTGCTGCACATGCTCCGTGTCTGCACCAGTGAATGTGGCGGAGGTGCTGCACATGCTCCGTGTCTGCACCAGTGAATGTGGCGGAGGTGCTGCACATGCTCCGTGTCTGCACCAGTGAATGTGGCGGAGGTGCTGCACATGCTCCGTGTCTGCACCAGTGAATGTGGCGGAGGTGCTGCACATGCTCCGTGTCTGCACCAGTGAATGTGGCGGAGGTGCTGCACATGCTCCGTGTCTGCACCAGTGAATGTGGCGGAGGTGCTGCACATGCTCCGTGTCTGCACCAGTGAATGTGGCGGAGGTGCTGCACATGCTCCGTGTCTGCACCAGTGAATGTGGCGGAGGAGCTGCACATGCTCCGTGTCTGCACCAGTGAATGTGGCGGAGGAGCTGCACATGCTCCGTGTCTGCACCTGTGAATGTGGCGGAGGTGCTGCACATGCTCCGTGTCTGCACCAGTGAATGTGGCGGAGGAGCTGCACATGCTCCGTGTCTGCACCAGTGAATGTGGCGGAGGAGCTGCACATGCTCCGTGTCTGCACCAGTGAATGTGGCGGAGGAGCTGCACATGCTCCGTGTCTGCACCAGTGAATGTGGCGGAGGAGCTGCACATGCTCCGTGTCTGCACCAGTGAATGTGGCGGAGGAGCTGCACATGCTCCGTGTCTGCACCAGTGAATGTGGCGGAGGAGCTGCACATGCTCCGTGTCTGCAGCAGTCTTTTTCTGCTGGAAATAACAGACCATGTTACTCTTTCTCTGGCTGCCCCATAGACAAAAATTTGAGAACCCCTAATTCTTTGGATTGCTGGGTGTGTGTGTGTGTGGGGGGGGGGGGGGTCCTGGTTGTCAGACCCCTGGCTATCACTAAGTTGTCCCCTATTCCCAAAATAGTTATCTTGTGGATAGGAGATCACTTACTATATTGGGATGTTTTTATCCTTTAAAAGAAAAAAAAAAAATAGCTATCCCATACTATCCACATTAGATGTAGATATCGTGTGTAGTGGGCTACAATATGTATATAGAGGGGCTGGGAGAAATGGTGAGAGCTATCCGCTATGTATGGCCAGTCTTAGGAGCCCCGAGCACAATAGATAGATGCCGGTAAAACGATGGTTTGTCTGGCAGGTGTCTCTCCCATGCATAGGAGCACTTGCTCTGCTGACTGCTCCAGTGTTTCCTATGAGAGAGCTGCTGCTCAGGCTCTTGGAGGTGGTTATCTTGCCTAGAACAAAAGAATTGTCAGTCTGTTATCTAACATACTGGATCCTTCTCTTCCCAAAGAGAGACAGGCAGCCACCATACATATTAAACAGTTGTCTGAGCTCATGTCGTTAGTCTGTGTATGGGGACCTTTACTCGCTGCTCCTGGAGCTGAGATGTCCATTCCAACTGCAGAAAAGTGCAGTGCCAGATGTGTAAATGGAGCTTTTCTAAAGCCATTCACAGAAGGATCGGGCATGTTGATATCCAGTTATATAAGCCTTGTTGCTTGTTACATCATGGTAGACTCAGAACACCACCATAATTGATGGCTTCAGATGATATTTGTGTATATGGCCACTTTTTAGTGGTCTTAGTCCCATTTCACATATCTGACCCAGTCTGATTATGGGCTGCAATGTCCAGGTCAACTTGTGGCTCTCGTGAACAAGCTCATCAGCCTCATAGGTATGAGAATGTTTAAAGGGCATCTGTCAGCATCAACCCTCCTAAGCCACCGGTTATAGGAAGCAGAATAACATGATACCTTGATATCGGTGATCCGATGTCTCATTCCAGGGAAATCCATGTTATTCTTAATATGTAAATGAGCTGTTAAGATCTATGAGCCGGACACTGAGCTGCATGAGAATCTGGCTTTAGAGCTCATGTTAAATGAAAGGGGCATTACCAGTGTGAGACATGTAATGACTGACAGTCTGTTCTCTTGAGCTACATGTCTCACACTGCTAATGCCCCCTTTCATTTTAAATAAGCTCTTGAGGCAGATTCTCATGCAGATCAGTGTCTGGCCCATAGATCTTAACAGCTTACTTGCATATAAGAAGAATGTGGAGTTCTCTGGAATAAGACATCAGATTGCAGATATCAAGGTATCATTTTATTCAGCTTCCTATGACCTGCATGCCCATATAGACGACTTAGAGGGGGTTGATCCTACTGACATTCCCTTTAAAGGCACTGCTTTAGTGTATAGTTTTGTTACTATGTGATTATGGTTTACACAGCATGCGTGCCATCCAATATCATACTAAGGTTAGTTCACTAATATGCCTAATAAGTTAAATCACTTTATATTCTATTACCTGACATTTCTTGAGCCGGTGCTGCGTTGCAACCTGTATTATGTCCCTGAGCACCAGTCAGTTCTGATGGTTGCTGTTAGAAACTAGAGCTAGCCATCACAGTCCTAACATGGGAGATGACAGATTTCAGCTCTGGAGCCTGAAGATCTGGACTATAATACAGATGAATGATGCAATGTGATTACAGAGCTACTCACTTTTTCATGTAAACTGGGGTTTATAGGTGACCATACACTTTTAAGACTTCAGATGCGCAGTATTAAAGAAAAAATCTTTACCTTTTAATAGGAAAGAAAAAGAACAAGATGTCAAAAATCCGACGGAAGGTTACAGTAGAAAATACCAAGACCATATCGGATAGCACATCACGTAGACCAAGTGTTTTTGAGAGGCTTGGACCTAGCACAGGGAATAGTGCAGAGGTAAGAGCAGACTCATTTTCTCATACACAGAACATTACAAAAAGTCTGAAGGCCGAGATAAAGAACAGCTTCACCTTGCAGCTACCTAATGCTGGTGATGATTAGTTTAGACTAGATTGTCATAGACTCACAGCATCTTGAGTCAGCGCTTTATTAGCTCCATCTGCGGAAACTTGAGCTTCGTTCACATTTTACGTAGCGACATGGATGGTCTCAGTGGATGAATAGAAGTTCTGCCTCATTATATAAAGAATATACGGCTGGTCAACTTTAGGGCTGCCAAGTGGTATCCTTTCTAGCTTTCATAGTGCTGGTTATATAGTGATTGTATAACTACAGTTCACATCGTAGATGTATAATTTCAGACTCCCATAATAGACACCTAAAATTTATTGCTTTTTTTTTTATTATTATTTCAGACTCAGTGTCGTAACTGGATGAAAACTGGTAGCTGTGTGTATGGTAATACTTGTAGATATATTCATGGCCCATCACCAAGGGGAAAAGGTTACAGCAGTACTTACAGAAGGTGAGTAACAGCAGTCATGTAACCTTCTTATCTGCTTAATTTGTAGTATTCCCACCTTAGAATTTTGCGGCATATTCCTCCTCGGGACCCCAACTTATCTCCCAAACCTTCTTCCCACCTCAATCTATTTTGGGTTCTCCAGTTTTAAAGCTGGGTACTGATCTCACGTCTAGAACCCGTTCTGATCTCCAGAACCCACATCTTGCCTGACTGTATTTTAGAGATAGATGTAGGTCCCACATACCCTGTGGATATGCTATATGTGCCTTAGATGGGAGTACCCCTTTAAGGCTACGTCCCCACAATGAACTTTTGATGTTGCAGATCCTCTGCACCATTTCTGCTCCCATTAAGTTAAATAAGTTACTTGCATTTCTCGAAAATATGCAACGTAAAAAAAAACTCGCCAAAAACCCATCTTGGGAACGTTGCCTTATGGTCTGTCATGTTCTGGGGATTTCCTTTCCTCTGTAAATTCCATGTGACATGTTCAGGATGATCTCAGCTCATCCTCTGCATTTTATCTTCCCAGAACGTACCCAGTGTAGATAAAAACAAAATAGATGGCATCAAGTGCAAAATTAAAGGAAAGGATCAGTGATGCTGTTGCCCATATCCACCAGTCCGGTCACTGCATTTTCCAAAGTCCAACAGCACCATATTCTTTTTGGCACTAACATTAATACATTTTCATCAAGGTTTTTTCTTTCCCCACACCTAACTGACCTATGATGTATACTGATGGGTTACCAGGGCACCAATTGCTGAAGGCAGCCATGGCTACCATAAAACCTTCTGTTGCCAGGCACAGGCTGAGCTTTTTAGGAGAATTGAGATTTCTTTCTATAATGCAACACATTAGTCCCACAAAAAATAAGCTATGGCGTCCTAAAAATAAAAACCATGACTTGGATAAAGAAGAAAAACGAAAGTGCAAAACATGAAAAATTCCCAGATCTTCAAGGGGATGAAGAGAACCTGTCAGTTGCCATACATCTGTACATTTTTCACCTGGTGTAAGTGCTGCTGTCTTCCTGAATCTTTTTTTTTTATATATATATATATATATATATATATATATATATATATATATATTATATAATTTCTCCTGCGTTGTTCTAAGCTACAGCTCCCTGGATATAAATCTAGTCTTTTTAACCCTGAGGGTGTGGTCCTCAATTGCTCTGTTGGCCTCTATTTGAGGATCACACCCACCCTAACTAACGAGGCCAGAATTATATACAGGAAAGAGAGGGCCGTATCTCAGGATCCAGAGGAAGGCAAATGATGCCAGATTCAGGAGAACAGCAGAATATTTATGGTGACAGGTCCTCTTTATGATAAGGGAGCGGGCACTCTATTCCCTGAGGTACAGTGACATTTCTCCAGTTGGCCACCTCTCTGAGACATCTTCCTGCTCAAGGCCAAATTTTTTGTGACTCCCATTAGATTCCCTTATAGCGTATGTATATTATTCTCCTCTTTCAATGGACTTCTCCTATAAAAAAATATATTTTTTAATGTAGTTTTTGGTAGCAGTTTCAGACTACGCATCCTATTATTTTCATTTTTTACAAAAGTGCAACCTCTAGTGATGAGCGAGCATGCTCGATACTGGAGATTTACGAGCATGCTCAGGTGTTTTCCGAGTATCTTCAGCGTGCTCGGGTGTTATGTTTTAGTCACTCCGTGTGCATGATTTGCGACTGTTTGACAGCTTTAAATACTTGTGAGGAATGCCTAAGAAACAGGCATTCATGAGCACGGAGTGACTAAAACATAACACCCGAGCACTCTGAAAATACTCGGCGAGCATGCTCGCCGAAAGGGTTAAGATCACAGTCGTTCATCACTAGCAACCTCTCTACCATGTGAAGTAGATGTGGTTGTATGTGCGAAGGATGCTAATCTATTTTAGTATGTGAAATCCTTTAATGCTGGGATGCCACAGGTTCCCAATCCCACACTTAGTACAAACTTTAGGCTATATAGACCCATTTTAATTTAAATCAATATTTATAAATTATGGAGGTACCAAATTATATATCATATTCATACCACTACAGAAGTAAAGGGATATAAACAACAGTTCAAATGATCACAACATTTATTAACTCTTTATTACAACACACAAGGAACAGATAAAGCCCCTAAAAAAAACTCTTTATTTAAAAACTGAGTAGACAGTGTGGTTATATGATGGCTATAATTAATTGGCACAGGTATTAGACGAAGTAGTACAGTGGCAAATATATAGAAATATACAGATTGACATAGCACATAATTATAGGCCAGTATATAAAGAACTGCGTATAAATCAATATGTACTCGATATATAACGGATGTCACAAGCAATATCTGTAGAATGAGGGGGTACTAGACAGTGTGGTTCAACATGATGGCACATGGTCTGTATTGATTTATACTATGGTAATTCTCTGTTGCCTGGAAAAAGGCTGCCTACTGTGATTTAAGGGGTATTGATGTAGTTTTGGTAAGCCTGGTTATACTGGTAGCATAAAAAAAGGTATATTCATTCTACAGATATTGCTTGTGACATCCGTTATATCTAGTACATATTGATTTATATGCAGTTCTTTATATACTGGTCTATAATTATGTGCTATGTTAATCAGTATATTTTTATATATTTGCCACTGTATTACTTTGTATAAAACTTTTGGCAATTAATTCTAGTCATCATATAACCACATGGTCTACTCAGTTTTTAAATAAAGAGTTTTTTTAGGGGCTTTTTATAGGCCTTTATCTGTTCCTTGTGTGTTGTAATAAAGAGTTAATATATTTAGTGATCATTTGAACGGTTTATATCGCTTTACTTCTATAATGGTGGTAATGATCTGAATATCACCATCCCACACCTTCAGGAGCCAATCCACCCAATGCTTCTGAGTTATATTTCTCAGGGTTTGCTGCACTGTATACAGAGCAGCATGTATAGCACAAGTGCATTCAGTGTCTGCAGCAGAAAGGGTTAAAAAGTCTCTTGAATTCCCTGTACATATTAATGAGTATTTATAATGAAGCAGAGTATAGGAATATTGTTACAGTAGTTTTTCTATGTAGAAAAGTAATCTTTCGGTTTTAATATATACATGCATCTAGAATAATTGTGTAGTTTGCGATCTGCCTTTTTATAAGTGTTGCTAATAAAACCTTTTTGTTCTCAGGTCCCCGGAAAGGCCCACTATAGATTTGCGTGATAGAATGAAAAATAAGCGTCAGGAGGTAGAATCAGAGCCACAGAAACGTACAGCCGAAGAACAAACTTCTCCTTCCAGGGTAATCAGAGTTTTCTTTGTCCATTTATTTTGGATAGTAGGGTGTTGGGAGGGTATTCTGGCTCTGCTCACTTCATTGGGAGATGAGAATGGCTGGTGATATTAACCCCTTAACGACCTTGGGATTTTCTGTTTTTGCGTTTTCATTTTTTGCTCCCCTTCTTCCCAGAGCCAGAACTTTTTTAATTTTCGTTTAATATGGCCATGTGAAGGCTTATTTTTTGCGGGACGAGTTGTACTTTTGAACAACATCACTGGTCTTACCATATCGTGTGCTGGAAAACGGGAAAAAAATTCCAAGTGCAGTGAAATTGCAAAAAAATGCAATTCCACAGTTGTTTTTTAGGTCCTTTTTTTACCACTTTCACTGAATGCTAAAACTGACCTGCCATTATTATTCTCCACGGCATTCCAAGTTTGTAGACACCAAACATGTATAGGTTCTTTTTTTATTTTAAGTGGTGAAAAAAAAATTCAAAGTTTGCTTTTAAAAAAAAAAAAAAAAAAAAAAGCGCAATTTTTCGGGATCTGGGACCGTGTGAGGGCTTATTTCTTGCGCGCCAGGCTGACGTTTTTATTGATACTATTTTGGGATAAATCCGATGTTTTGATCGCCTGTTATTGCATTTTATTGCAATGTTGCGGCTACCAAAAAACGTAATTCTGGCGTTTAGAATTTTTTTTCTCGTTACGCCGTTTACCGATTGGATTAATTCTTTTTTTATATTGATCGGGCGATTCTAAACGCGGCAGTACCAAATATGTATATGTGTTTTTTTTTTTAATTATTTTATTTTGAATGGGGCGAAAGGTGGGTGATTTAAACTTTTATATATTTTTTTATATTTTTAAAAACCTTTTTTTTTACACTTACTGCATGCTTCTATAGTCTCCATAGGAGACTAGAAGCAGCAGTTGTCTGATTGCTCCTACTACATACAGGCGATAAGCAGATCGCTTGTATGCAGCAGAAATGCTCACTTGCTATGAGCGCTGACCACTGGGTGGCGCTCATAGCAATTGAGATATGACAACGACAGGGGTCTGCCGCAGACCCTGGGTTGTCATACCCACCCATTGGTGACCCGTGATCACCGATGGGTGGGGTCTAGGTTTCGCTTCCCGGAAGCGCGAATTAGATGCCACTGTCAGAGATTGAAAGCGGCATTTAACTGGTTAACAGCCGCGGGTGGATCGCGATTCCACCCGTGGCTGTTGCGGGCACATGTCAGCTGTAAGAATCAGCTGACGTGCCCGGTTCAGTGCGGGTTCGGCACCGGAGCCCCCGCTGAACCGGCCTTTCCGAACTGGTGCGTACTATTACTGACCAGGTTGGAAAGGGGTTAAAGAAGTTGTCCACTACTTTTTCATTGATGCCCTATTCATAGGCTAGTACCCCGCAGCGGCCACTACAGCTAGACGGCCAAGCTCTGCAAGCAGGCACATCTGGCCTGCTTGCGGGGGTGCCAGGTGCAGGACCCTGGCCGATCAGACTTTGATGCCCTATCCTATGGATAGGGCATTAATGAAAAAGTAGTGGACAACTTCTTTAAGTCTTTTGAAATGTATGTACAATCAGTAGGTACGATATTTTCACAAATTTAGAGATGTATAGCATAAACCACCCAAAAGGATGAATATGTCCTATTATGACCCCTCTCTGTGAACTATAACATAGAGCAACTGTACACACCTGGTTCTTCCATGCTTTACGTGGTTGGCCATTGGCTTATAGGGATTGTACCATGAATAAAAGTATATTTTAACCAACAGATCTTGGAATAAAAATAAACTCCACAATTGGATGTGTTTAAATAAAATGTCCCTGTGCTGAGATAATCTTATAAATGTGCCCCTGCTGTGTACTGTGTAATGGCTGTGTCTGACCGTACAGGAACATGGTCTGATCATACCACAGCTCCTGGGCAGGAGAGGACATTAGTATACAGGCATTACAGGAGGGGATCGCAGCTCATTCTTTGTGAGGTAGAACATTTCCCTGCCTATTTTTAAACAATATTTTACCTCAAAGAAAGAATCCTCTGTGATCCCCTGCTGTAATGTCTGTATACTTGTTCACTGTATACTGCTGGACCTGGTAATTGCATATTGTTGGGGGTGCTGCATGTTGAATTCCCACTGGTGGACCATTAATACCAAAGTCCTAGACAACCCCTTTAAATAATGGCATCACATTTGCTGTTCACCTTTCTTGTGAAATGGAGCATGTCCTTGTATATTACAAGTAAGGGTTTGCCTATTTAATCCCTGCAGAACTTTGAGATATCTGGACCCATTAATTTATTTTACTTTTAGTTGTTATCCCTGAATATCCACTAAATATCTCTTCTAGCCCACTCTGAGATGATCAGGAATCACTGAGGCTGAGTTCACACGATGCGTATTTCATGCGTTTCCGCGGCGTTTTTGCAGTTGCGTAAACGCCGCGGAAACGCATGAAAAACGCATGGTAGAAGGGAAGCAATGTTCCCCAATGGAAATCCGCATGTGCTGTGCCCATGATGTGAACGCTGCGGTCAAAAATCCGCAGCATGTCAATTAATTTTGCGGAAACGCGGCGATTTCGCCGCCATTGACTTGCATTAGAACGCGCCAATTCCACAAGACAGCATCTGTACTTGCACTATTGGCGCGTTCTAATATGCGGATGGTACCCGAGTGTGGAGGAGAGGAGAGTCTCATCCACACCCAGATACCATTAAAAAAGCTGTAAAAAAAGAATAAAATAAAAAATAAATGTATTCTTACCTTCTGGCGGCCCGCGCAGCGCTCCCGCTTGGTTCCCGGCACTTGCAGTGAGTTGTAGGACCTGCGCTGACGTCAGAGTCATGTGACGGGTCACGTGACGCTGACGTCGGCAGGTCTTTCAATTCAAAGTTGCCGGCAGCCGGGAACTTTGTAAAGCAGGACAGCGCGGGCCATCGGAGGTAAGTATATACACTCTCTCGGGTCACACTATATAAATCCATGCCGTTTGCATGGATTTATACAGTGTGACCTAGTTGTCAAGCACTTTCCAGGTGATGCTAAAATCGCCTGGAAAGTGCTTGTCAATCTGCATGCGGAAACGAATCTGCATGTGGATCCGCATGTATTCTGCAGGAAAAACGCATGCACAATCTGCATGCGTTTTTTCTGCCAGGGAGATGCAGAAATGATGCAGAAATTTTCTGCTTCATTTCTGCATCGTGTGCACATACCCTAACCCTTCAAATAGCCTATGTAATGTAGAAAGCTCGGGTGGGAAAGTTTCACCATCTCGGTCATGGCCACAAATTCTACATGGAAAGAGTCTTCCTTCTTGGCAGCTTTTACCTTCTTCATAGATTTTCGTTAGGTGCGTGATATGTTTGCGATTACTTCTTTTTGTAAAATGTATTTATTTTTTTTGTATTACAGAAAGAGTCCTCCAGGGGAAGACACCGAGAAAAGGAAGATATTAAAATTACCAAGGAGAGAACTCCAGATAGTGACGAAGAAGCCGCTGAATGGGAAACTACCCGAGATGGTGAGCAGCACACCGGCATTTAGGCTGCAGTGTGGTATCTATGAACTTCTTTACCCAACACCAAGCTAAATTGTATTCGTATTTAGAAATGCTTTGATTTCTTTTCTCTGTGCTTTGACTTTCTGGGGCGCTTTGCAAATTCTTGATTTTATCTTGATGCAGTTGACCAATGTGGAAAAATGAGTAAGTACAAACTTGAGAACAGCAGAAGAGCCTCCCTGTTTAGGTTCTTAGAAGTAACTAGAATTAGGCGCCTCCTCATTAGAATTAGTATGTGTCCCTCTTTCATCACGGCTGCTATCACATGTGCTTTGTATGATGCGTTGTGTTTTGCCAAAGCTGGGGGTGAAATGGACATTGGAAGGATTTACGTTCCATTGGAATCATCTTCATCCTATTGGGCTCCTAATCCCCTGAGCCAACTCAGGAGCCGGGCCTACTTCACAAGCGGAAGATGCTAGCTGTGTTATGCAGGAAAAATCTACGTTTAACAGCAGCGCACTGGAGCACGCTGCTGTTAACCTCTTATATGCCACTGTAAATCACTAGTGGCAGCATTTATACCATGCTATCCTACCTGGAGGTTTGTTAGGTGCGATCGTGGAGTGTCAGTGACTTGCCATGGCAGCCACAGTCCTGCGGAAGGCCTTTGTCCCTCCCTTATTGGTACTTTTGTGAGGTTCAGCCTGTGGGAGCTGAGACAGATCACTAGCCTCTTCATTCCTTAAATGCTTTCTTTTTGTCATTTATTGCTCCCCTTACAGCTCTATTTAGCCATAGTGGTTTCCATCTATTTCTTGCTTGTTTATTCCCATAGGTTATACGTTGTGCACAGGTCCTATTCAGGATGCATTTACTGTATTTTTCAGAGTTTTTTTTTTTTTCCCCCAAATTTGGGAGGAAAATGGGGGGTGCGAACGTAGCTTACCGTATAGTTGCGGTGGTGATGGAGCGGGATCGCAGGGCCATCCATTCCCTTCCCCCCCCCCCCCCCCAGGAACTTGGCGGCAGCAGCAGCAAAAGGGGTGAGATGCTGCGGGGCCTGTGTCTGGCTGTCAGCTGTGAGGCAGAGCGTCGCTCGCTGCTTTCCGGTGGCCGCGGCCATCTTCCTGAAGCCGTGATCTACAGGAAAATGGCCGCCCTAGTCGGCGCATGCACAGACTGAGATCTTGGGCGGCCATTTTCCTGAAAGCAGCGCACTCCTCACTGCCGACAGCCAGAAACTGGCCCCGCAGCATCTCCCCGCTGTTGGAGCACCACCTTCTCGCACCCAGGGTCCGCATCATTCCTCCACTTCCGCTGGCTTCCTGAAGGATCCTGCCTCCTATGACCCCCGCTCCACCGCCCCCCCTGGTAAGATGCCGTACCTATTTAGACTATATGATGGACCCCCATCTTATAAAAAATATTTTTTATTCCTATTTTCCACCCCAAAATTTGGTCCGATGCTTCTTATAGTCTGAAAAATACGGTAACTTTCCCATTTACTTTGTGTACTTTTATTTTCAATTACATTGTCCCAGTTTATGGCAATGCTTTCTTAAAGTATGTGCACATGTTAAGTATTTTCTGCAGACATTTCTGCATCAAACACGTCTCTTTTGGAAGGAAAAATGCTGCATAAGTAAGAAACGTACATTTGTTATTTATTTTTTCTAAGGCGTTTTTTGTCCCCATTCATTAGAATTGGTGAAAAACGCTGAAAGAATTGACATGCTACAGATTTGACATGCTACAGATTTGAAACTGCTTCAAATCTACAATGAAAAGATTAGTAAATTATACACAAGATTTCAGAAAACTCATTTACTACTGCTGGTACAGTAAAATGCGCTTTTCGCGGCAAAAAAAGGCATGGGAAAAACGCGACATATGAACATACCCATAGCCTTTGGAAATTCGCCTTCCTCAAGTTTAGTGCCCTCGTCACATCTCTGCTGTGCATCTTAGTATATGTGAAAACGTATTTTGTGATCACTATTGCCCAAGTGACCCCCCCAACCCGTACATTTAATATTCTGTCTGACCTATTGGCTGAACTCAGCCAGGTATTTTGAACTCTGAAATTCTGCAGCATTACAGGGAAAAACAGACTTTGAAAGGTGCTAGAGACCGAGTCGGACAGTCGGTTCCTGGCAGTTTTTCCAGCCCCAGTCCTGGATTGACAGGTCTCTACTAGTGATGAGCGAGTGTTCCTCATTAACTGTTTCGGCGAGCACCCGAGCGTGTATTTTAGTGTTCTCGGGGTTTCATTCATTGTCGCCCCACCTGCATGTGTCAATGCTGTTTGACAGCTGTGACACATGCCGAGAGAGCCTGGCAAACAGCCGTGACACTTGCAGGCGCGGCGACAATGAATGAAACCTTGAGCATGCCAAAATACTCGGCGAGCACCCGAGCGTGCTCGCCGAAAGAGTTAATGAGGCATGCTCGCTCATCACTAGTCTCTACCCATATGCACACGTAGGCAGAGACTTTTCAATCCAGGGCAACTGGCAGGGAGAAGCCACAGTCTCTGACCCCGGCACCTATTAAAGTATTTATTTATTTTTTTAAATACCACAGCGTTTCAGAGTCAAACGTACCACGGTTTGGGCAGCATTTATCGGTTGTCAGGTTTTCTCCAGATCTAGTTCTGGCGAAGCCAATCTTTTGTTGATTTGGAGGTATGCTTAGGGTCGTTGTTGTGCTGAAATGTGAAATTCCTTTTCTGCTTTTTAGCAGAGGCCTGAAGGTTTTGTTGCAAAATTGACTGATATTTGGAATTGTTCATAATTTCCTGCATCTTGACTAAAGCCCCTGTTACAGCTCCCGAAAACCAGCCCCAAATCAAAATGCTTCCTCTACCATGCTTCACTGTGGGTATGGAGTTATTTTGGTGGTGATATGCAGTGTTGCTTTGCATCAAACATACCTTTAGGAATTATAGCCAAAAAGTTCATCCTTGGTCACATCAGACCATAACACGCATTTCCCATGCTTTTGGCAAATTATAGCTGGACTTTGATGTTTTTCTTTGTAAGAAAAGGATTCAGTCTTAGCACCTTATGACAACAGACCAGACCTATGAAGAATACGGGAGATTGTTGTCACAACTAGTACATGGTAGAAATTCCTGCAGCTCCTTTGTCGTTGCTGTTGGCCTCTTGGCAGCCTATGCCTTAGTGCCCACGATGCAGAAATGAAGCAGAAATTTTCCTGAGCATTTCTGCATCTCCTTGGCAGAAAAACGCATGCGGTTTTTACATGCGTATTTGTCATGCCTTTTTCCAGTGCATTGTATAGGCAAATACGCATGCAGAAACGCACAAGAATTAGTCATGTCCGTATTTTTTCTGCGAGTAAAATCTGCACAGAACTTGCAGAATGTCATGGGATAAGGTATGCAATGCGTTTCTGGAGCGTTTACGCGCTGCAAATACGCACCAAAAACGCATCGTGGGCACACAGCCTAACGGATCAGTTTTCTGCTTTTCTTTTCATCATTTTTTGAGGAATTGGATAACTCTGAACACTGTTATACGAGAGTGTTCACACTTATACAATCACAATATTTTAGTCTTATTTTTATTTCCCCCATCAAAATGATTTCAGTTTTTTTTTTTTATGAATGGATTTGTACAGATTTTAGGTGATTATTAAAGGTGGAATAAGTTCTGAAATGATTCATCTCGGTATGATATTTTTTTTACATGACAAAAACCTGGAATTTTAACGGATGTGTACACTCTTTATATCCTCTGTGCGTAATATAAAATCTCTCCACTGTACGCCTGTGGCAATAGGCAGAATTTCATTTCTCAATCATAGTAAAACTAAAAGCACTTGGCTGTAATCAGGCCCACTTTTCCTTGATACCTGCTCATCCCGTCATTTTCCTATAGTTAGTCAGTGTGATGCACATAATTAGTGGTCCCTTTTTGAATGCTGATACCACTGCCTTGCCTCTGTTCTGGTGCCGCGGTCTCAGATTACCGTATGGGCAAAGTGCTTAGGAGGTCTGAGAGGCGGCTTCCCCCTGCCTTTCAATGGACCTGTCTTTTATTCAATCTGTGGCTTTCCTGGTCCTTGGAAGGGTGGGGTGGAGTTCAGTATCAAAACCTCCTATGCACGCTTTGCAAAGGTTAGCGGTTCTCTGCATATTTCAAATGGGGCTCTATAATTTCTGCATAAGGTGTACAGAAATAAAATCTGTATAATAATTGTATAAGAATGAAATCGAATATCTTACAGGTATGGTTGAAAAGGTGTAAGGCGTCTTGGGAGTTAAAGGGATTCAACATATGTGTTGGGGACATGATTTTGTGACCCTATTCTATAGGAATGACAGGTTCTCCTCCTGCTCGTTATTGCAGCTTTCCTCAGACTGCACAGCTCTCCTGTCCATACAATGGCTGCTGGTGGAGGAGCATGTGACCATAAGTCTCCTCCAATAGAAAAGCAGCTTTCTCCTGTGTGGTATTTTTCTATTGGACAAGGCTGATGGACAGGTGTCACAAAATCATATCCCTAACGCATCTGATAAAATGAAGATAATACGTCCGATACTGAAGCCAGCAATGCACATCACAACACATTTTTAACCCTTTCGCAACCTTGGGTTTTGTCGTTTTTGCTTTTTCGTTTTTTGCTCCCCTTGTTCCCAGAGCCATAGCGTTTTTATTGTTTGGTCAATATGGCCATGTGAGGGCTTATTTTTTGCGGGACGAGTTGTACTTTTCAGCGCCATTACTAGTTTTACCATATCATGTATGGGAAAACGGGAAAAAAATTCCAAGTGCGGTAAAATTGCAAAAAAAGTGCAATACCACAGTTTTTTTTTTAATTTTTTTTATTTACCACGTTCACCGAATGCTAAAACTGACCTGCCATTCTTATTCTACAGGTCATTACGAGTTCATAGACACCAAACATGTATAGGTTCTTTTATATTTAAGTGGTGAAAAAAAAATTCCAAAATTTGGTAAAAAAAAAAATAAATAAAAAATGGCGCCATTTTCCGAGACCTGTAGCGTCTCCATTTTTCGTGATCTGGGGCAGGGTGAGGGCTTATTTTTTGCGCGCTGGGCTGATGTTTTTATTGATAACATTTTGGGGTAGATCTGATATTTTGATCGCCCGTTATTGCATTTTATTTCAATTTTGTGGCGACCAAAAAACGTAATTCTGGCGTTTAGAATTTTTTTTCTCGTTACACCGTTTACCGATCGGATTAATTATTTTTTTTATATAGATCGGGCGATTCTGAACGCGGCGATACCAAATATGTGTATGTGGGGTTTATTTTTTATTATTTTATTTTGAATGGGGCAAAAGGGGGGTGATTTAAACTTTTATATTTTTTTAATTTTTTTTATTTTTTTAAACTTTTTTTTTTCACTTACTGCATGCTTCAATAGTCTCCATAGGAGACTAGAAGCAGCAGTTGTCTGATCGGCTCTGCTACATACAAGGGGACCAGCAGGTCCCCTGTATGCAGCAGAAATGGTCCTGTGCTATGAGCGCCGACCACTAGGTGGCGCTCATAGCGACCAGATCATGACAACCCCAGGCATCTGCTGCAGACCCTGGGTTGTCATGCACGCCCATCGGCGACCCACGATCACGTGGCTGGGCTTAGGACGCGCTTCCAGGAAGCGTGCGTTAAATGCTGCTGTCGGAGATTGACAGCGGCATTTAACAGGTTAACAGCCGCGGGTGGATCGCGATTCCACCCGCGGCTGTTGCGGGCACATGTCAGCTATAAGAATCAGCTGACATGTGCTCGGTTCAGTGAGGGCTCAGCGAAGCAGCCCTCACTGAACTGGCAGTACGCAAATGTGCGTACTAAGACGTCATGGGCTCTAAAGGGGTTAATGAACCCCAATTTCAAATCTATTAGGCCACGTTCACACATTGAGTATTTGGTCAGTATTTTACATCAGTATTTGTAAGCCAAAACCAGGAGTGGGTGATAAATACAGAAGTGGTGGTTAAATTATTTCATGAATTTCATGAAATAATAATAAAAAAAAAAAAAAAAATACATGGGGCTTTTCCCTATTTTTGTGTCCAGCAAGGTACAACTAGGCAGCTGGTGGCTGGAATCCGCAGCGCAGGGAGGCCCAAGCTTTCTGGACCCCCCCCACTCCCCCCCGCTGCAAATTGCAGTCCGCAGCCACCCCAGAAAATGGCGCGTTCATAGAAGCGCCATCTTCTGGCGCTGTACCCAACTCATCCTGGGCCCTGGTGCGGTCGCTCACTGGGTAATAAAGGGGTTAGGGCCAGCTTGGTATTATCAGCTGGCCCTAAGCCCGAAATTCATGGGGTCATGCCAATATTAGACATGACCACATGAATTTCTAGTAAAGTATTTAAAAAAAACACAACAGCCAGAATAAAGTCCTTTAATTGAAATAAACACACAATTTTTTAATGTTCTAAATTAAACCATACTTACCATCACGCCCATTCCAGCTGAAGCCAACGATCTCCTGCAATAAAAGTAAAACAATAAACCAACATCATCCTTAGCTTTCCATGGTTCCCAGGACGGCTCCAGCTCTGCTACATTCACATGAGAGGCTGGATCGCAGCCGAAAGCTGCCATCCAGCTTGCCATGCCGCAGACACTGAGAAGCGCAGGCATGCTTGCGCTCCTCAGTGTCTGGCTGTGACGGCATCCAGATGAGCCGAGTTCATGTCCAATGAACTCAGCTCACCTCATGCACGTCACTGACAGCTTGGGAGAATTCTCCTGCGCTTGCGCTTGCCATGAGCGTAGGAGACTTCTCTCACGCTCACCGCATGCGTAGGAGAATTCTCCCACGCGGCCAATGACGTGCATGAGGTGAGCTGAGTACATTGGACATGAACTCGGCTCATCTGGATGCCGTCACAGCCAGACACTGAGGAGCGCAAGCATGCATGCGCTTCTCAGTGTCTGCGGCATGGCAAGCTGGATGGCAGCTTTCTGCTGCGATTCAGCCTGTCATCTCGATGTAGCAGAGCTGGAGCCGTCCTAGGAACCTTGGAAAGTTAAGGATCATGTTGGTTTATTATTTTACTTTTATTGCAGAAGACATTGGCTTCAGCTGGAATGGGCGTGATGGTAAGTATGGTTTAATTTAGAACAATAAAGAATTGTGTGTTTATTTCAATTAAAGGACTTTATTCTGGGTGTTTGTGTTTTTTTTAACTTTGACTATGGGGTTAGTAATGGGGGTGTCTTATAGACGCCTCTCCATTACTAACCTGGGCTTGATGTCAGCTGGCATTATAAGCTGACATCAACCCCAACCCTATTACCCCACTGCCACCGCTACAGGGCAGTGGGAAGAGCGAGGCTAAGTGCCAGAATTGGCGCATCCTATGGATGCGCCATTTCTGGGGCGGCTGACGGCTGGTGTTTCTAGTCTGGGAGGGGGCCAATATTCATGGCACCCTTCCTGGGCTATTAATATCAGCCCCCAACTGTCTGCCTAGCCTTTGCTAGCTATTAAAATAGGGGGGACCCCACGTCATTTTTTTTTGGGGTCCCTCATTTTAATAGCTAGTAAAGGCTAGGTATTCAGCTGGGGGCTATTATTAGTAGCCTGGGAAGCTCCGTGGGTATTACCCCCTTCCCAGGCTTCAAACATCTGCCCCAGCCGTCTGCTTAGCCTCCGCTAGAGACTAAAATTATGGGGAACCCCACGCCAATTTTTTTTTTAATAAATCCTTTATTTTAACACTAAATGACAAGTACAGTAATCAACACTATCACTGTACTTATTATATATGTGACTGACCTGTTTCTATCTATCTAATCTATGTGTGATGCTCTATTCTTTCTGTTCTAAATTGTCGGGTACCGGTGTATGCCGCTGCTGAATTGCCGGCTTTTCATGTTTCACTGTGAGCACTGTTCGCATCGATTTGGGCAGCCACTGTAATGCCACAACCACCATGGCTGTGGCATTACAGTGAGTGACAGACAATCCGTGCATGATGTGAAAAAATCCAGTTACGTTTTTGGTGCCCGAACAGTTATCGAACATAACCTCGAACAGCCGAATTTTTTGCAAATCGTTTGCGTTCGTCGAACACCGCCCAAAACAGCTCGAATTTGAGATTGGCGAACAGTTCTAGTCGAACACCGCTCATCTCTAGTCACTACAGCGTACTCATCACTTCAATGGCAGTTTGAAATTTTCACTCAGCAACATCCACTGCTGCTTGTTTCTGGAAAAGACCCATGGAGTCAAAATCGTCACTACACCTGTAGGTAAATTCCCAAAGGGGTATTATTTCCAAAATGGGGTCACTTGAGGGGGGATTCTGCTCTTCTAGCACTTAGGGGCTGTGTATATGGAGTCCGCAAACTATTCTACAATAATTCGTTTTCCAAGAGTCAAATAGCGCTCTGTCCCTCCCGGATCTCTCTGTATGGCTAAGCGGTACTGTACAGCCACATATGGGTATTACCACGTTTAGAAGAAATTGTGTGACACATTTCGGCACCATTTTTACCCATTGCCCTGTGTGAAAATGTAAAATCTGAGGCTAAAACATTTTTTTTGTGTTAAAAATATAGTTATGTTTTCTTCACTGCCCAATGGTATAAATTTAAAAATTAAAAAATACTCACTACTTCCCTGGATGAATTCCTTGAGAGGTGTAGTTTACAAAATAGTGTCACTTGTAGGGGTTTCTGATATTTCGGCATGTCAGCGGCTCTTCAAATATGACGTGGTGTCTGCAACCTATCCCAGCCAACATTTAACTCCTTTCTCTTCCGAACCCTGCCGTACTCCAAAGCAGTAGTTTTCCCCCACATATGAAGTATCTGCGTACTCAGGAGAATTTGCACAACAAATTTCATGGTGCATGGTGCAGTTTCTCCTGTTGCCCTTATGATAATGCACAATTAGGGGATGAAAAACATTTTTGTGGGAAAAATGTGAAAATTTTATTAAAGTTATAATAAACTTCTGTGAAGTACCTGGGGGTTCAAGGTGCTCATCACATTTCCACTGTTGAGGCACATCAGGGGCTCCCCAAATGCGACATGGTGTCCACTAATTATTCAAACAAATTTTACATTCAAAAAGTCAAATAGCGCTCCTTCCCTTCCGAACCCTGCCGTGCGCCCAAACAGTGGTTTTCCCCCACATATGGGGTGTCTGCATACTCGGGAGAAATTTCACAACAAATTTCATGGTGAAATTTCTCCTGTTACCCTTATGATAATTCACAATTGGGGGATGAAAAACATTTTTGTGGGAAAAAATGTGAAAATGTTATTTTTACGGCTCAATATAATAAACTTCTGTGAAGTACCTGGGGGTTCATGGTGCTCACCACACATCTAGATAAGTTCCCCTAAGGCAGGGGTCGACAAAGTTGTTCAGAATCTAGGAGCCAGCCAAAAAATTTAGGAGCCAGAATTTTTTTTAAGCAAACTTGGTTTTTAATTTAACAAAAAAAACATTACAAACGTTATAAACAACATTTTACTTTTAAAGATACTGTACATATAGACCCCCTCACACACAGCGTCTCCCCGGGGAGCACGGTCCTTGTATGTACTTACACAGGTAGCGGGAGATGAGAACGGGCCCCCGGCCGCAGCGATCCTTCCCCCGTAACCCAACTCTCCCTGTCCAGTCCCGGAGCATAAGGGGGGCAGAGCAAAGTGGAGAAGGCGGCCTGAGCGATACTGTCCCTGCTTCCTCCGATTGGATGACTCCGTGCAGGAGGTGGGATTGGATTGAGAGTATATTTTTTTTTCTTCTCAACTCCTCAAGCACCAGGCAACATTTTCTAGGCGCAGACAACATTTTCTAGGCGCCACTGGCGACCAGGCGCCTGGGTTTGTCGAGCCCTGCCCTAAGGGGTCTAGTTTCCAAAATGGGGTCACTTGTGGGGGGTTTCCACTGTTTAGGCACATCAGGGGCTCCCCAAATGCGACATGGCGTCTGTTAATTATTCAAACAAATCTTACATTCAAAAAGTCAAATGGCTCTCGTTTCCTTCCGAGCCCTGCCATGCGCCCAAACAGTGGTTTTCCCTCACATATGGGGTATCAGCGTGCTCAGGAGAAATTGCACTACAAATTGTGTAGTCCGTTTTTTCCTGTTACCATTGTGAAATAAAAAAATTGGGCCTAAAGTAACATTTTTGTGAAAAAAAGTTAAATGCTCATTGTTTTCTTCCACATTCCAAAAATTCCCGTGAAGCACCTAAAGGGTTAATAAACTTCTTGAATGTGGTTTTGAGCACCTTGAGGGGTGAAGTTTTTAGAATGGTGTCACTTTTGGGTATTTTCTGTCATAAAGGCCCCTCAAAGTCACTTCAAATGTAATGTGGTCCCTAAAAAAATGGTTTTGTAAATTTTGTTGAAAAAATGAGAAATCGCTGGTCAACTTTTAACCCCTTAGAACTTCCTAACCAAAATTTTTTTTTTGTTCCAAAATTGCGCTGATGTAAAGTAGACATGTGGGAAATGTTATTTATTAACTATTTTGTGTGACATATCTCTCTGATTTAAGAGCATAAAAATTCAAAGTTTGAAAATTGCAAAATTTTCGCCAAATTTCCGATTTTTTTTCACAAATAAACGCAAGTGATATCGAGGAAATTTTACCATTACCATGAAGTACAATATGTCACAAAAAACAGTCTCAGAATCTTGGATCCGTTGAAGCGTTCCAGAGTAATTACCTCAGTGGTCAGAATTGTAAAAATTGGCCCGGTCACGAAGGCAAAAACAGGCTCTGGCGCGAAGTGGTTAAATGTAGTTGGCCACAATCTCTGACACAGCAGACGGATCTGAATTAGAGCATACAAGCAGTGTGATCAGAGCATAATCACAGTTTAGTTTGCAGCCCATGGGCTAATTCTAGGGAGCTGGGATGTGCCTGCTGTGAAAAGGCCAAAGATCCATATGCATGGTGTGCAAGTCTCGTGTGACCTAAACAGTGAGAAAACTCCTTACCTAGTACTAGAAAGGTCTATGGAACAACATGGTAGAAGTCCTGTTGCCTCCAGAACAGCATGGATCCAACGAGGTGCTGAAAACCTTCCTTAGGAAATCTGGTTAATGGCTGTGACCATAGCTCGCTTTGCTTTTGGAAGAAGCTTGCCATGATTTATGCTTTTGTGTCAAGACTAGTGTTGAGCGAATTTGTTCGGCATTTCAAATTCGGGTTTGTGTTCGGGGTTTTGGCTTGTTCTTGCCAAAAAATCGGCTCCACCCACGAACATCCCTGGTTTGCCACACTGTTCCGCAGATGTTAAGACTAGTGATGAGCGAGCATGCTCATTACTCACTCGAGATTTAATAGCATATTCGGGTGGTTTCTGAACATCTTCGGCGTGCTCGAATGCATGATTTGCGACTGACAGCTTTAATACTTGTGAGGAATGCCTGTTTGTTAGGCACTCCTCACACGTATTAAATCTGTCTTAAACAGTCGCAAATCATGCACATGTAGAGACTTAAACATAACATTCAAGCACGCCGCAAATGCTCGGCGGGCACCTGAGCATGCTCGCCGAAAGGGTTAACAGAACACGCTCGCTCATCACTAGTCAAGACATATTCACTAGATCTATGATAATTAACCTACCTGATCATGGGGGGAATCAGGTGTGGACTTGACCAGACGGCTGCACATATAGTGGGAGGATGGCCACATCTTTTGCTTTTTATAATAACCTTATGAAAAACGTGTTCACTTCAATGGAGGGTGCAGTATTTATGTGCAGCTTAGGCCATATATGTAGGTGTATGTGATAACCAGGTGTCTGTGCATGTGTATATACAGTTTTTTGAAGAGGATAACCCATATATAAGCGCTGTTCTGGCATATGCAGTTCATAGTCCTACCCTTGCATGAGCCAAAATGGAGAGCCACACTGAATGGCTGCCATGTAATCCATCATTTCTCACGAGACAACCTCTTATGTCTTTCCCTGGCTTTACTTTTTGATCTTTCTCTAAATCCTCAAAGTATCATTCTTGTCATTTACGCTATAGATTCAGAGAATGGTGATGTTAATTACGACTATGACCACGAATTATCTTTGGAAATGAAACGTCAGAAGATCCAACGCGAGTTAATGAAATTAGAGCAGGAAAACATAGAAAAACGGGAGGAGATTGTAATTAAGAAGGAGGTAAGAATAAAGTGGGTGTTGAACGGCGTGCTTCATCTTGTCACTTCTCTGCGTGACGTTGCCATGATGGGCATTATAGGGATCTGACAGAATTTAATTGTAAAGTGCTGCGGAATATGTTGGCGCTATATAAATAAAAAATATTATTATTGTTATTATAAGTTTCTCTGGACTTGTTTTCCAGTTGCTACATGCTCCCTGTGTATACACCCAAATAAAGGGCTTGGTCTCAAGACAATCCTTGTACACGTGTCTCATCAGGGCATATGGACATCATGGAGGGATAGATACTTAGGACCCTTCCTTTGCCTTTTTAAGTCTGCACTCTGAGTGCTTTTCCTTTATTCAGGCTAGGGCCATCCTTGTATTGCAACCTGCAAAATCAGCTGTTTGCCAGGGTTGCAACATTTTGACAGGTAGACTGCTTTGCTGCAATTCATCGCCAAAATAATTATGAAGGGATTACGGGCAATGTTTTCCCCTAAAACAGTCATAAACTCACTTTCCATTATGACACTGCTAGTCTATTATATTATTTAGCATTTTTATCACATTATTTTGGCTGCTCACCAGCTTCATGTCTCCATCAAAACATCACGTCTGCCTAAGATGTGGGATTTCCTAAGTATTTGCTCCAAGTTCTATGATTGATCACATGGCAAGTGGAGTCGTGACAAAATATGGCTAATATCGTTCGGATCTACTAGTCATGGATTTATAACTAAATGCAACCAAAGGATTTTGCAGAAGTTTAATTTTATTTTTTGCTCCATAAGACCACAGAAATACATTTTTTAGTTGGGAGCACTGGTGAAAACAAAAAATATGCAAATTGTCTCTTCAGAGATGAAGAGGACTTGAACTCTATAGCGCCACCTATTGGAAGCATTGATCCTACAAGTCAATATTGACGCTTTAACGAGCCTTGCAATATGACAAATCAGAATCTCAATTTTCAGACACGGTGTTTCGGGATATTGCCCCTCGTCAGTACATAGTATGACATCTGATTTGGCATGGTGAGAGGCTAAGACTGGGATCTAAGTGGTAAGGTTTCTCCTTTGTGGAGAGAGACATGCCAGTATGAGGAGACTTAAATGCCTTGCATGCTCCTCTGGGAAATTAAATATGCAAATTGGAAGAGGACTTGAACTCTAGTGCTACCTATTGGAGATGGCAATCCTACAAGTCAATATTGACCCTTTAACGAGCTTTGCAATATAATTTTAGGTTGAAAATGCAATCCTCATTTTTATCTATTTATTTTTTGTAGATTTCACCTGAAGTTATAGCTAAAATGTCTCCATCACCTAATAAATCCAGCAAGTCTCCTAAACGGAAGTCCAGTCCAAAAACTGGCAATCCTACAAGTAAGAAGGAAAAGAAAATGGCAGCAGGGGCATCACCTCCTCCAACTGAGCTACCAGTAAGGTAGGCAGAGGCTAATGCAACAGTTATGTGCCTTTTCCATAATTTAAAGAGTCATCAGGAAATTAACTATGAACTATTATTTAGATCAGGTCCTTGTGCTGCACGTATTTTTTTTTTCATATTACTACAGTCTATATAAAAAAGCAACTCTCCCACCCCACACTCTCCAAAAACACAAGTAGTAATTAGTGTTGAGCGAGTATGTTCTGTCCGAGTATGCTCGGGCGAGCTCCGAGTATTTACAGCTGCTCGGTGATATGGTTAAATCGCTCCCGTGTGCATGATTTGCAACTGTCTGACAGCTTCATTACATGTGAGGAATGTGTAAGAAATAGACATTCCTCCCATGTAATAAAGCTGTCAAGCAGTCGCAAATCATGCACACAGGAGAGATTCAAACACATCACCGAGCAGCTGTAAATACTCGGAGCTCGCCTGAGCATACACGGCGAAAGGGTTAATAGAACATACTCGCTCAACACTAGTAGAAATCTTGCAACACCTCTTATACCGAGCTGCTAACAACGGATCCACCATTCACAATAGGTGATGTCACTGCTCTCCCTTTGTTCATAGTGACCTTTGCACATGCTCATTAGATGCTTCAGTATAACCCAGGGTCAGCCTTTTCATTGTTGCTAATGACAGGAACTATGAGTCCAGGATAGCCGCAGTTTTTAGTGTGAGGATTGCAAGAGTTCTAATTTTTATTTCCAATCTAGATTGTGGTATGGGAAAAAAATTGACATAAAAAAAATACACTCAATGCAAAAACCTAATTTAAAAAGTAGGTAATTTTCTGGTAAAACATTATTATTATTATTATTATTTTTTCTTTTATATCCCGTAGAATTATGGGACTGTAAAATCTGTGTTGGGCGCCGAAGTTTGCATGCACCTGCATTTGATGATTGTAACATGACGTGAGCATACATGATGAATGCCGTCCGTAGGAAACTCATCTGTCTCCTTTTACAGACATTCAAAAGTAGCACAAAGCAAGAAGAAAGGACCTCGGACACCAAGTCCTCCACCACCTGCTCAGGAAGAAGTTTCACTCTCGAAGAAGCACAAAGATAAACATAAAGCCAAGGAGCGCAATGAGGAAAGAGTGAAAGACGTTAAAGAAAGAGGCAGGGAGGCTGAAAAACACAGAGACAAAAAAGACAGACAGAGGTCAGTACCAGGAAATCCCACATTACTAGAGAAATCATGGAGCTGTTATATAACAGGAAACTGGCCACAATCTTGGCTACTATTCGGAGCCAGTAGCTATAATCTCCTCTTTCCTAACAAGACTAGCTACAGATTGAAGTTATGTCCATGAATCTAAAACGGGCTTTTGATGAAAAATTTAATTCTTTACCTGTATTTGTGCACACTAGTTATTTTTCTATACAGTGTCCGTATGTTCAGCACCACTCAATGAGTTTATGTTCGTTTTCTGAGCAGGGACCTATCTGAGGGATCGCACCGGCAGAAGCGCTCACCAAGTCCAGCCGACCGTTCTCGCAGCAATTCTTCCCATTCCAGAGAGTATTCGCCTGTTGCTTCGAGGAGACGGCATACGTCTTCACCAACACCTGTGAAATCCTCTTCACACAAACATGCAATCTCGCCTTCCCGCAGGTACGAACTGAATATTTTGGATTTTGTTGTACACGACAATAATTGACATTAAACAATATAGATTCACTTTGTTGTAATGTTTTTATTCTCGGAGAATTTCACTGTTAATTTCAAATTTATTTCAATAGGTCTATTACTCCTGCACGTCATCATTCTCCCGTCTCCTCAAGACACCACACCCCATCCTCACAGTCCGGCTCGTCAGTTCAGAGACACTCCCCCTCTCCTCGTCGTAGGAGATCACCGTCCCCTCACTATCAAAGAACCTCTTCGCCATCCGCCAGAAGGTCATCATCCTCTCCGTATACCACCCATACATCATCACCACAGAGGAGGAGAAGTCCATCCAAACATCGATCCCCAGTCAGGGAAAAAGGAAGGCATGAACGGGAAAGGGCATCTGGTTCGCAAGACCGGCGTAGAGACAGGAGGGATGGTACGTGCACTATATACAAGCTTTATATGATGCCTCGCTGTAATAAATCTAGTTTTAAGAATAATTTACAGGACACTGATTAACCGAGAGAGGGTGATGTTGACTTAATTCCCTCAGACATGGCACATACTGGAATGGTCCTATGGCAAGTGTGAGTGTTCAGGAGCTGAGCCTGCACTATATACGGCCGGTACCGGCTGTGTAACACAGCCATCGCCTGTCTACAAAAACCGAAATTGGAGCTAGCTCTGATGGCAGCTGTTCAACCCCTTAAATTCTGCTGTCTGTTTCTGACAGTGACTTTTAAGTGGTGTGATCTGTGTTGGGAGGCTGTTTTGATGCCCATCACCACCCACACTACCCTCATCTCCCCGCAACATGAGTTTCCATGGCAGCTGAGAGCCGACTAAAACATATTTGGTAACGCCATGTCCATGAAAATCCGATCTATTAAAATATTTAATTAACACATATGGTAAATGCTGTTATTGAAATAATAATTTATTACTCCAGAATGACCACCCTTTTTTTTTTAATTCACTACACCTCTTAAAAAATAAAAAAAAAAGGGAAGAAAACCATTTTTTTAAATTTAAAAATATACCAGTTTGGTATCACCTCCTACGTCAAATTTAAAATAAAAAAAGTTATGAATCTCATAAGAGATTAAAAAAAAAAAAAAAAAGTTAAAATGTATCAGGTTGGAGTTAATGACTTTCTGGATTTGCTACTTTTACCCTGTACTCGTACAATTAACCAGTTTCTTGTTGCATTTTTTAGATAGTAGAGGAAGAAAGGATAAGGAAAGAGAGCGAGATGACCGGGAGCCCAGTGGGTCTAGAGACCACAGAGATGAAAGAGAATCTCGTGATGGCCGTGATCGTAGAGACATCAGAGATAACCGTGACCGAAGAGAGACTAAGGACACGCGGGAGGGCCGTGAGGCTAGAGATACTCGTGACTATAGAGACCCTAAAGAAAGCCGAGAGCAGAAGGATTCCCGTTCTGCTCGTGACACTCATGATTATAGAGAGCGGGACAATCGGGAGTCTCACCGAAAAGATGAGCAGTATGATGAACGCAGCTACAGAAGAAGTCATGGGAGAGATGAATCTTCGAGATCTGAAACAAGAAATGAATCAAGGAATGACACTCGCAATGAATCCAGAAGTGAGGCCAGAAATGATCGCAATGGCCGAGCACGGGGTCGTGCACCAGATCCCCCTGAAAAAGGTATTGTTGTTTTATTCACTCTAAATCTTGCTACCATCATAAATTAATATTCTCTTCATTCCGTCCCTGGATTCAATGTGAATTTACTCTTGTACTCGCTTTGTCACACTGTGAACCCAAAATATTCTCTGCAGTGGGGCAATTTGGTGTTAATTGACCTTGGGGAATATTTTTCATGGATTTCCAGGCTGTCAGGTGCAGGGCAAATGGAATTTGTAATATGTTTTATACTTTGAATTTGTTGTCAGGAAAAGACATTTTTCAGACCCGAGCAGGTTATGTAGTTTATGTCTGGAATGATCTGCCACGTTTTCTCATGGCTTACACTTTAATAGGTGGTCGGGGAACCAGAAGCTCCCAGGTAGACAGCCACAGCAGCAGCAGTTACCACGAAAACTGGGATTCAAGGAGCAGTTATACCGAACGCGAGAGATATGACAACCGCGAACAGGGGAGAGATTCATCATTTGACCGCAGACATGGAGACAGAGAACGAAGGGAACGAGAGAGGGGTAAATATACCAACGTTTCCACTATTAAAGTGCGTGCTATCTGATTCAATGAGCAGCCAACCTATTTTTTTTTGCCTTTTCTGTTGTCATTTAAAGTAATCCCTAAAGGCTGTTAATAGACTTCCCATTAAAGGGGTAATGCAGGATTGGAATAACACAGCTGTCTTTTTTTTCTCTAACGCAGTACCACGACTGTCCATAGGTTGTACCTTCTATTGCAGCTTCTCTGTTTTGAAGTGAACAGGTCTGCAGTACCACACAAAACCTGTCTACAGTTGTACAGTGTTAGGTGTATGTTTTTCTAATCTTGTACAACCACTTGTTAAAGGGTGGTCCAAAGGCCTGTCTTCACAAGTTTTTCTGAAATGACTTTATTTTTCTTTACTGCAGATCAAAGACAGTCATCCCCAGCACAACATCGGGGAAGGAATGATGATGAACGAGAAGAAAGAAGAGATGAGCGTAGAGTAGACCGGTCAGATGATAGAAGAGATGACCGGGCCAGGGAGCGGGAAAGGGAGCGAGAGAGAGAACGGGAAAGAGAGCGAGAAAAGGAACGCGAGTCCGAAAGAGAGAGGGCCCGTGAGAGAGAGAGAGAAAAAGAAAGGGAGCGAGAGCGTGAAAGAGAGAGGGAAAGGGAACGAGAGCGAGAAGAACGGGAGAGAGAAAGAGAGCGTGAAAGGGAACGAGAGCGAGATCGCGAACGGAACCATGAAAGAGAGAGAGAGCGTGAACGAGGCCGGGACCGAGAAAGAGAACGTCCTAGAGATTGGGAAGACAAAGATAAGGGACGAGAAGATCGCAGAGAAAAAAGGGAGGATGTGCGGGATGAAAGAAATCAAAAAGAACTGCATGATGAAAGAAAAGCCAAGTGAGTATGATACCGCACAGCCGAGAAGCATATCTACCTACTTAATATTGTTTTTCTAAGGGGATTGGAGAACTCTCTTTCAAATATTTTAGAAATTGTATTCTGAGTTAACTTGAAGAGTATTCATAATATGGCAGCCCATTGATATCAATAGGTACAATGCATGGTTTCATTTCCTGTGTTGGAAATTGAACACTTAGAGAACTTGAGGTTTAAACATGCTGTCCAATCCACGGGCCGCATGTATCCAGCATTGGCCCTATGAACTCAGCCAGGTATGCTTGACTCTTAAACGCTGCAGTGTTTCAGGGAAAAACATACATTAAAGGCCACAGTGGATGCCCAGAAGCCCCCGGGTACTTGCCTGTCTGACTAGTCTACAGCATGGCTCGGTCCCTGGTGGCTTCTTGCTGCCCTGGATTGACAGGTGTCTGCCTATACGCGCATGAAGTCAGAGAGACCTGGCAATCCAGGGCTGTGGGTGGGGAGGTACCGCCAGGGATGACCTGCCTGTCTAACTAGTCTACAGGTCGGCTCGGTCCCCAGCAGCTTTTAAGGTATTTTTTTTCTCTGAAATACCGCAGCGTTTCAGAGTCAAACATCTCTGACTGAGTACATACTGCCTGTACCTGATACATGCTGCCCGATCCAGTGGTATCAGCTGTCAGGTTCTCTTTAAGGATGGGCATTCATGTCATGGGCAGGTGCCGCCGTGATTTTCAAATTGCCTTCTACACAAATATTTGCTTTTGGGGGTGGAACCGCTTTTTCATCTGCAAAACTGCGTGAATGCCAATTTGAAAACCAGCCACAGTGGCACCTGGCTACTCTGGTTCAGGCTCACATCATACCTGCCACATGCACAATCAGCAAATATGCAGTTTTCACGTTCATTACACTAGGATACATCTCGACAGACTATGCCGGGTTTGTAATGTCATTGGCCTCCTCTACACCCTTTTCACCGTTTATAGCTTGCCTAGATCTACACATCACCCACATATAAGATTGTCATCACTAGCCAGTCAGCTGATGACCGATTACCTTTAAAATGATATGATCAGAAAACAACTATACATAGAGCGAGGTTTCAGCGAAGAGTCACAATAAGAAAGGTGTCTTTGACTGGCGCTTTTTGGTGCATCTGTGGCTCACACCTTAGGCTATGTGCCCATGATGCAGAAATGCTCCGGATTTTTTCCTGAGCGTTTCTGCATCTCCCTGGCAGAAAAAACGCATGTGGACTTTACATGCGCTTCTCCTGCCAGGGACAAGCGGATGTGAAGCGGGTTGTCAAGAGCTTTCCAAGCGATTTTAGCATCACTTGGAAAGTGCTTGACGACTTGGTCGCACTATATAAATCCATGCAACCGGCATGGATTTATATAGTGTGATCGTAAAGAATGGTAAAAAATAAATAAATCTATACTTACCTTCTGTTGGCCCCCGGAGTCTTTATTCGATGCGTCTCGGCTTGCCGGCAGCTCGCTGTACACTGAAGGACCTGGCCGACGTCAGCGGTCGCGTAAGCCGTCACATGACTAAATGACGTCAGCTCAGGTCCTTGAGTCCACCGTGATCTGCCGGCAAGCCAAGACAAGCACACCGGGAGCCATCAGAAGGTAAGTATAATATTTATTTTTTATTTTATTCTTTTTTTTACAGGTTCTATGGTACCTGGGTCCGGTGGAGAGTCTCCTCTTCACCAGGCCCGGGTACCATCCGCACATTGAAACGCATGGAATGCGCATGTACAGATCCAGTGATACGGATTCCATGCCTTCCAATGCAAGTCAATGGCGGCGAAAACGCAGCGCTTCTGCAAAATAATTGGTAGTGCTGCGTTTTTTTCAGCAACGATAATCCGCAGCGGAAATTTCCGCAGCATGTGCACAGCACATGCGGATTATCATTGGGGAACATGGCAGGCCTTCTACCATGCGTTTTTTAAGCGTTTCTGCAGCGGAATTGCCACTGCGGAAACGCTTAAAAAACGCATCGTGGGCACACAGCCTTACAGGAATATGTTTAGTGAGCACAGTCTGCTGTTTGGACATTTGTGACTATTGACTGGGATCTAAGGGGTAAGTTTTTTCCTTACGGGAGAGTGACATATCATGCCAGGCCTGGCATGCCAGTATGAGGAGACTTTTGTATGAATTGTCTCTTCAGAGAGGAAGAGGACTTGAACGCTAGCGCCACCTATTGGAGGTAGCAATCCTACAAGTCTTCTTCCGCTCTGAAGAGACAATTTGCATATGACTATTGACTGTTATGGGAATCTGTAGTTGGGGGTGATTTTTAGCATTTATTTGAAGTATTTTCTTATTCTAATTTAGGTCTCATTATGTGCTTATTCTTTTTTTAACCTATTTCACCTACAGGAAACGACATAGAAATGAAAACAGTCCCAGCCCACGCCAGTCCCCGAAGCGTCGCAGAGAACACTCCCCAGAGAGCGATGCCTATAACAGCGGTGACGAGAAGAGTAAGAATGTATAGTCCCTGGCAGAATATGTTAATAATGTTTTCTATTACTACCTTGATGGTACCATAATTAGTAAGTAGATGGAGGCAATAGCTGGTAGCTATAATCCATGGAGAGGTCATTTATCAATCGTGCCTCCAGGCTTGTGATACAGAGCTTATTTCTACTGGGATTTTTCTTGATGCCGTGAAGGTAGCACTCAGCAGATGTAGAGGAGTATTTTACTTTATGGTTCTACGTGTGTATAATGCAAGGGAGGGAGTAGGGAAACTGCAGGTGGAATCTGGAAGAAAGATTACATACTATTACTGTCTCCTCTCTGACCTCAGGAGGGGAGGACGGTGCAGGATTGGGAAAGGATATATTATGACATCTAGATTATGAACTGTATTCATTTTTAGAAATGTGAATTGAATTCCATAGCCGGGGTTTATAGCACATTATATTATTTTTTTTTTCCTGTACGATTCATTTTCAGGTGAGAAGCACAGGCTTTTAAGTCAAGTCGTCAGACCACAAGACACGCGTTCCCTTAGTCCTGCTGTTGTTACAGAAGAAAGACCGACTCGTTGGAAGGAAGAAGAACGTAAACCTGAGAGGAAAGATGGTTCCAGGCGTTACGAGGAGACCGAGGCTAAGGAGCGGCCATCGACTACTGAAAAACAGAGGGAGCACTTAGATGTTGAAAGCTCAAAGGTAAAAGAGACAGATAGTGCCGTACAACATAAAACAGATGAAAGAGAGGTTACAGACAAGCTACATGAAGACAAAGTCAAAAAGAAAACGCTGAAGAAAACGTTAAAGAAAAAGAAAGAGGAAGAATCTGCTGCTGAAAAATGTGTAACACAACCTCCACCAGAAGAAGTTAAAGTATTTTCACCCAAGAAAGGCCCAAAAAAGAAAAATTTGGAGAAAAAACGAAAGAAGGGCGAATCTGACATATCTGATGAAGACACTGTGCCGCAAAGCAAGAAGAAAAAGGGTCCGAGAACGCCCCCAGTGATAGCGGCATCAGTCACAACTTCAGTGGTTGTTAAAGAGGAAATTCCAGCGGTAATAACAGACAAGATGGCTGTTGAAACCGTCCAATCGAAAGACTCAACGTTCAGTGACTGGTCAGATGAAGATGTTCCTGAAAAGACAGAACCTTTACTTCCTGACAGAACTATAGAAGAACCCATTAAAAAGCCCATCAAGGTGAAACCTGAAAAAGAGGATCAGCGACCTTCATGTGTGGATGAACCCCCAACTCGCAAGCCCGCTGAGCAGAAACGCAGCAGTAGTATATCCAGTAACCAGAGCCGTACATCAAGCCGTCTACGCTCACCGTCCATTGATTCTGTTCATCGTGGCGGCGATGACCAGGCGGTTAAGAAAAGACTGTTGCCTGGCAGCTCTAAAGATCGAGAACGAAATAGTATTGAGCCTTCTGGAGAGCGCAAATCCAGAATTGATCAGTTGAAAAGAGGAGAACCCAGCCGAAGCACTTCTTCAGGTATTGTTTTTTCTTTTCAATTCTTTTCTTCTCATTGCTTAGATGCTTTATTCTTTTTCATAAGTGGCTACCATGAACAGGTAATGGCCTCTTATACAAGTGGCAGTCTGATCACTTTAGGCCGCTGCTTCCCTGAGTAGGACATAAGTTGATGCGTCAATCAAGACCTGTATAGACTGTCACAACCTAGAGAATGGAGAAGGTAAGCAAAGAAAAGAGACATCAGTGATCTGAGCCTGCCTGTGTCCGCTGTAGTGCTGGAATGAAGAGGGGGCCAAGGTAAGTATATACCCAACTACCTTTTATTTTTCATCCCCATATAGGACTGCTCTGAATATTAAATACAGAATAAACACCTATTATGTCTCAGAACTGGAGTGGTGTTCCTTTAATGATTATCACCACACTGTTAAAGGGGTTGTCCACTACTGACAACCCCTTCTCTGTTGCAATATTTCCCTGTATAAAATAAAAACAGCTTATACTCACTGGTGCCGTACCAGTGATGACCGCACTGGGTTTCCCAGGACTTGCGTGACATTATGGCATGCGAACCCTGCAGCCAATCAGTGGTCACTTCAGTCTCCCTACCATTGGTCGTAACTGACAACTAGAAGAAGTGATAACTGTTGCTGCTTTGTCTTCCTTCCAATGTCGGTTGTTTCCGAAGGACGTGAGAGAAAAGAGGCCACTGATTGGCTGCAGGGCTTGCGTGACATAACGTCATGGGAGCCCCACATCACTGGAATGGTGCCAGCATCACAGGTGAGTATAGGCTATTTTTATTTTTTATGGGGGACTATAGCAATTGAGAAGGGGTTAGGAGCGTTAGTAAGCCACTAACGGTTGAAATTCTTTGACCAATTGTAGCTATTCTTCAAAAGCTAGAGACATTTTTCCCATACCGTCCTGTGATCTTGCGTTACTGAAAATCTGTTTTGTTTTGTATGACGATGATGGCAGTGTATAAAGAAACAATATTGCTTATTAGACTATTCCAGTTAAATATTGCAAATGTCCATCCTTCATCTGTAAAGCTCTAATTTGTGCATTCCACATACAGGACACCCAGTCGGCATGCAGCCACACATCTCAACACTGTATACAGGTGTGTAGTCACTGAGTAGGCCACTAGGTAGCGCTTTGCACATTTTGCAGTGATTTCTCTTGTTCAAGCTTTGTGCAGAAATGGCTAGGTGGAAGAAATAATTTAGAATTCTGGCTTAGTTTATTTGGCTATCTGTGTCTTTTGGTAAATCCAGGAATGTCGTCACACACAGAAATGTATAAAAAGGCAATCTCCAATATACTCTGTGTAAAAGTGAATAATCTTCTGTAGTCGCTCCTAATGCAATTCCAGCTGCTATCCTGTTCATTCCTTTCTTATGTTGAAAATTTGTCAGCTACATGTTCCTTTATGTAAGAATTAAGACTTAGTTTATTCAATGAAAAGAAAAAAAAAATCTCTATGGTTATAAACTGAGAATGTGTTTTGTAGAGTTTCCTGAAGTTTTAATTGGACACCGCAACTTGAGGTCATTAGCACTGAAATATAGAGCTTCCAATAGTTTAACTTCCAAATTCCCCTTGTCTGCAGATCGGAGGGACTCCAGAAGTCACAGTTCAAGAAGAAGTTCACCCGAGTCTGATCGGCAAGTTCATTCCAGGTCTGGGTCTTTTGACAGCCGAGAGAGAGCACCTGAAAAAGAGAGATATGAACATGACCGGGAAAGAGATCGAGAAAAGGAAAGAGATCGTGACAGACGGGATATGAGGCAAAGAGACTGGGACAGGGAAACTGATAAAGACTGGCCAAGAAATAGAGATCGGGAGCGACTGCGAGAGAGAGACCGGAGGAGAGACTTTGAAAGAGACCGAGAGAAATTAATTCCTGACAATGCAGAAAAAGAGAGAGTCCGTCTTCTTGATATCCCCTCGCTTATAGATCAGAAACGTAGTGACACAAAAGAGAGAGATGGAGAGAA
Organism: Phyllobates terribilis; assembly: GCF_046119375.1. Taxonomy (NCBI): domain Eukaryota; kingdom Metazoa; phylum Chordata; class Amphibia; order Anura; family Dendrobatidae; genus Phyllobates; species Phyllobates terribilis. Next base: position 212,155,730 of record NW_027362762.1, read on the forward strand.
AAATTGTGAGGCCACAAGTCGGAACACCTCTAATCTGGAGAGAGCAGAAAAGGATGCAGAAAACCTTCAAGATCTTGTCAGTAGTCGTAAAGCCGAAAAAGCTGAGAGTTTTGACGGTATGTTCAAGAACAAAGCTGGCATCTGTCTTGTGCCCTTACTGTTTATTTTTTTTACTTATAAACCTTTGCTTTTTTTTTTGTTTCTCTTGCACAATTGCGGAGTAGAGTTTAAAGGGGTATTCTGATCTTGAGCTACAAGTCTGCAGTCACTATATTTGGCTGCAGACTTGTGAATCCTCACATTGCGTGCACTGCAGGCTGTGAGGATTCTCCGGTGCTGGTGCCTGGAGTGGTGGGTGCGTGACCGCAAGTGTATGATTTGCATTTATGCTGTCACGTGCCAACTGGATGGGCGCGTCTTCGCTCAATGCAAGTGTATTGAGCAAGCTTGGAAACAGTTTAGTCGCAACTTGGCTGGGGAGTATGCAAATTGCATACTTGTGGTCACATGACTGCCCATTCTCGGTACCGGAGAATGCTCACAGTGCGCGGTACATTTTACAAGTCTACAGCCACATAGTGACCGCAGACTTGTACCATAAGGCCAGACAACCCCTTTAAAGTGGCTGTACAGGATTAGAAATGCCTGGCTACTGTTTCCCTATGTCTGTATGTCCGCCTCCAGTAGGCTTCTACGCCCGAGAATGATGCATACGGTGACTCCGTCTGCACCATTATAGTCAATAGCCCCGTCTGCGCATACGCCCGAAACCAGTTTTGCAGGGGGTTCATACCTAAGCCCTAACGAAACCGCTGAGCGTGGTGAAACACGCAGTGTGAAAGCACCATTACATCTTGAATATTGTATTGCAGTTCGTCCCCATTCACTTGTAGAGCTTAGCTGCAATACCAGACATGACCCGTGGACTAGTGAGGCACTGTTTGTGGATAAAGGTACAATTTTTTTTTTTTTTTTTCAATTCTTTTACATTCCTTTATTTAGAAATAATGGCGTGTTTCAGAAAAGCTTTGGAATTATTAGCAGAACATTTCATCGGTTGCTATGGGGATTGGCTACATGGCATCCTACCCGTGTAGCATAGACTTCCTGCTGCAAGCTATGGGCAAAGCAAAGCGATTTTTTCTTTTATTGCCATTTAGAAGCAGAATCCACCGTTTAATAAAAGTTCTGATCATACCCTCTCCTGCTCTAGACTTGTGTCTGTAAGATCGGAGTCTTTTCCTTCATCAGGGGGTGTATGGCCTGTCACATATTGTTACATTTCTTACCATTTAGCACTTCTATTTTCAGGCTTGTCTTATAGATTATGCAGTTATGGCTAAATCTGCTTTGTGAATTTCTCTTTTCATTCACTGTCTCAGTAAAATTGCAGAATATCTAAACATGTTGAAAACTGCTGAATTATTCTTTGTGTGTGACATGGTATTGCTATTTACATCTCCTATTAAAGGGAATGTATAGTCAGTTGACCTACTGTTTTTAATCTATGTTTAAATGTATTTTTTAAACCTTTTTTTGTAATGTTTTATTTTTCATATTACAATTTGGCCACTTAGGGTTATTCTAGACTGTTCCTGTTTTTAAAGGGGTTGTCGCGTCTTCTGTGGAGTCTGCAGTCACTGTATGGGACTAGGGACTTCTAAATCCTTATAGGATCAAGGATTTGCATACTTCTGGCCACATTCTGACTAGACATGCTCAGCCTCGCTCAATTCAATTGTGCTGAGCGAGGCTGAGCATGTCTAGTCGACATGTGACCGCATGTATTAAAATTACATATTTGCGGTCATATGACCACCAGCTCTCATTGGCAACATGGGAGAATCATGACTGTATGCGGCACACACATTGTAAGGACTCAAAAGTCTGGAGTCGCACAGAGACCGGACAACCCTTTTAAGCAAAACTACATGTATATTAGCAGCAATAGACTACACTGACACTATCTTGTATTGAAGCATCTAATGAGTGGGTGCAAAGGTCATTGTGAAGGGAGGGGGAGCAGGGTCAGCTGGGACATTGCCTATTGAGATTGGATCCTGTGTTATCAGCTGTATACAGAGGTGTACACTGCCAATGTAATCCTGCCTGTGAGACTTCTGAAAAGTCTTCTGTAAAGAATAGGAGATGTGAGTCTAAAATGGTCCCAGTGGCCAGTGTGAAAATTGCAATATTTCTTTTTCTTTTTAATCTAATACAGATTGAGATACAACATTTTATATGAAAAATGGTCACATTTTTCACACAAAAAAACAGGTTTTATACAGTAGGTCATTTTGTGATTAAATATGATCCTTTTTAAAGGTTTTTTTTTTTTTTTTTTTTACTAGTTCTTAAATGGATAAAATTACAAAGTGGTTCTAAAACCAAGTAACACTGCAATTTACCTCTTAATAAAAATCCTCTTTGTTCTCCTGAACGGAGGGTTTTTTAATTTTATAGCGTACTGCTCCTTTCCTAAGTTACCGGCAACCCACCAGTCTCATAGTGGCAGGTTACCTAGGCAAGGAGCACGCACTACGCGCAGGATCTATGCTTTAGAGCCTACTCCCGCAGCTCTGAAGCTGGCCAGTAGCTGCCTCTGCTAGCAGCTTGGGGGAGCGCATGGCTCAGACCAGGGACATGGTCATGCCACTTATCTGAGCCATCAATCTCCTGGCAATCAAGAAGCCGGGAGGCAGGGGAGCAGTGTGCTCCTGAAGATTACAGATGTGAACAACCCAATGATTGAGGACATATAGTCTGAAACGCGTTTGTCTGTGTACGTCTTTCTTGGGTGTATTTTTACTCCATTTTATATGACCTAATAAAATTTACATTTTTATGAAGATACCTGCAACTGGAACACCTTTACTCCTTGATTTACTTCCTGGCCGCACTGCTGGTTCCGTGCTACGGTCTTCAATGTGGGTGAGCTGATTCATCTTTTTTCTCTTTTGCCATCTTTTAAGATCGGTTTAATTGCCTCTATAGGTGCTGAAGAGGAGTACACCAAGCTTGATGATGACCAGTCTGTCGACTCTGTGGCTGGAGAAGAATATGAGCCCATCAGTGATGGAGAACTGGAAGAGATTCTAGCTGATGATGCTGAAAAGAAGGAAGACCAGCAAGATGAGGAAAAGTCCTCTGGTAAGGATCATATTGTTTACTCCATCACAGAAAGTACTCAACCTATTAATGTACAGTAAGTGGAGGATACAGATTCTGAAGTGTTCTAGTGTTACAGGCCAACACTCACTGGTATATTGTAGACTGTTACTTTGTCATTATAAGGATAGATTCACCAATGCGTTCAGCAATGCTTCTATGGCTTCTGTCTGGGCAGTTGACTACATTCTTGTGCCCAACTAAAGATGGACAAGAACTTAAACGGAGTACGTTTGAGCTCTGTTTGTCTCATTGTAATGAATACCTCCACCAGAGGAACCTCCGAATCCTGTATTTTAGGGATTCCGACAAATGCCATGAAGGAAAGTGTGAATGCAGGCAGCTTGATTGGCATTGTTTGGCGATTGTATGTGAGTAGTGCTGCTGGTGGCCAGTGCACATGGTCATAACTCTGTATTTTATGACGAGACACTTTTTTTTTTCTTTTTGGATCGCTACATTAGGCTATGTTCATATTTTCTTGGTTTATGTTCGCAAAGGCCCTCTATAATGATGACCGCTCACTGAATATTATCCAACATGAAATCCACACTTCTAAAACCTTCAATAACATGATTACAATTTATAACACTACTTTTTATCATTTGGTTCACACAGACCCTCTTGATGTCATTGATGTGGACTGGTCCAGTTTGATGCACAAGCAGGCGAACGAACCACGAGAATCCGGCGCTGCTTTGTTAAAATTCACACCTGCTGCTGTTTTACTCCGTGTTGGCATTTCTAAACGATTGGCAGGACCTGATCTATTCAACAAGGTTAAAGAGACTTGCCAACAGACAATAGAAAAGCCTCATGGTAGGTCATTTTTTTCCTTAACCCCACACACAATTTTTTTGTTCCTTAAACGATTTGCTTCTGGTGTATTCTCCTATTTAGTTTATGCCATGTTAAACCACCGCTGTGTTCTATGTACTAGGGATTGTGTATAAGATATATATCCATATGATTTGTAAGTGATTCAAGCTGCTTTGAGTAAAGGACACAGCAAAGGACTGATCCATTTATCCCTCTCATTTACATAGAATCATAGAATGGTAGAGTTGGAGGGGACCTCCTGGGTCATCGTGTCCAACCCCCTGCTCAAAGCAGGATTCACTAGATCATCTCAGACAGATATCTGTCCAGCCTCTGTTTGAAGACGTACATTGAAGGGGAACTCACCCCCTTTCGTGGCCGTCTGTTCCATTCATTGATCACCCTCACTGTCAAAAAGTTTTTTCTAATATCTAATCTGTATCTTCTCCCCTTCACTTTCATCCCATTGCTTCTAGTCTTTCCTTGTGCAAATGAGAATAAAGCTGATCCTTCTACAATGTGACAGCCCTTGAGATATTTGTAGACAGCTATTAAGTCTCTTCCATCCAGAGAGGCCAAGCAACACAATTCCTGCTATTTCCCGGGTGTTGATCACAAGTGTAATTTTTATAAAATGTGAATACATTTCTTTTTATTTAATTTTTTCCCCATCTAACTGAATTGTACATCTGTTCTCTAGAAGCTGAAAACCTATTTGAACATGAGCTGGGTGCACTGAATATGTCTGCGCTGTCACGGAGGCAAGAGCGAGCCGGCTTACTCAGTAATCTTGGTCCTTGTTGCAAAGCCCTGTGTTCTAGGCGAGACCTGGCAATTCGCAAGCAACTTGTGCAAAATGAGAAGGTAAATGGACTGACTTTAGGTAGAGGAGTTCCCTGGTGCATCTTTGTTGCCAGTTAATTATGAAGAAAAGAATCATGTGCCTGCAGCTATGACTTTGCTGCATATGTATTTTTATTTTTCCTAATGGGAGCTTTTTATACATTACGTATTTATTAGATATATATACAGAGACTGCCCCCTAGAGGCAGCTGCAGGCAGAAATTTCCAGTTTAAATGTTATGTATGTCAATGTGCTATACACTATAACAATCCATCCGTACTAATATTGACTTTATATTGTTGGCGAGAGAATTAAATGGAGTCTGTCAGCAAAAAAAAAATGTCCCGCTCTTCCCAAAGAGCATACTCAGTGGAGGAGGCATTCGCCTTCTTTGCCCCCGACACAGATAGTGTGGGAGAGGATGCCACATTCATCTATTTTTCTTTTTTTTCCTCCTCATCCACCTCCTCTAATGATAATGAACCGCCACTTAGACGCTCCAGAACTGCAAATGAGCCAGCGCCCACCGTTGGTGACCCCCCCCGCCCCCTCCCATGGACCTCGCCCCCTGAAAAATTATGAGCTTCAAATTCCTGATTTTGTGGATCTGAAATCCAATTTGACAATACCGACCTCACAGAAGTTGACTTTTTCAAAGTCTTTTTCTCTGAGGATTTTGTAAATCTCATGGTGGCCCAGAGAAATTTGTACTCCAAACAAATTTTATCTCAAAACCCCACTTCATCATTTCCGAATTGGACCGCCATCAATACAGCAGAAATTATGAAGTTTTGGGGCCTTGTTCTTGACATGGGAATAGTGAAGAAGCCAGAAGTTCGGCAATATTGGAGTGCTGATATTTTATAGAACACTACAATGTTCCGCATGGATAAGCCCCGAACAGGCTTTGAGGCTATTCTCAAATTTTTACATTACAACAATAATACACCATGTCCTCCCCGAGATGATACCAACTTTGACAGACTTTTCAAAGTTCGGCCATTTATTGATCACTTTAGCAACAAATTTGCTAAGTTCTACATTCCCCGTAGGGAGAACTGCGTGGATGAATTCCTAATTCACTTTAAATGGAGGCACAAATTCCGACTACCTGCCCAGTAAGAGGTCCAGTTACAGAAATAAACTTTACAAGCTGTGTGAGGATACACCCACAGGTTTAGAGTTTATGAAGGGAAGGACACCTGAATTCAACCCCCTGAATGCCCCCCTGTCCTGGTAGTGCGTGGGAAAATTGTGTGTGATTTGGCGCACCTACTGCTGAATAAAGGTTATCACCTCTATGTAGATACCTTTTATACCAGCATCCCACTCTTCAAGTCCCTCTCTTCGCTAGCTACTACAGCCTGCTGTGCTGTCTGCAAAAAGCAGAGAGGCCTCCTCAAGACGCTAATTGGGCAGCTGCTCAGAAACGTTGAAAGCAGAGCCCAATGTAGCGACCACCTGCTAGTGGTCAAAGACAAGAGGGATGTCCTTTTCTTGACCACCATACATGGGGTACCTCTACACAAACCACACTGTGTACTGAGGTACAACAAGAACATGGGGGGGGGGGGGGTGATCTCTATCAAGTCCTTCATTTGTACAGTGCCTCGAGAAACAAAAGTGTGGTACAAAAAGCTGGCCGTGCACATCGTACAGGTTGCAATGTACAACGCTTACGTGCTATCACGATGTGCAGGCCAGACCGGGGCCTACCTTCTGTTTCAGGAGGTAGTGATCAAGGCACTAATATTTGTAAGTCAGGAAGGGGAGGCACCCAGTACCTCTAGAGGACACCACTTGGCAATGTAAAACCTGGCCTGTGCATAAGACTGCTTCAACGTGTGCCACTAATCCATGGATTTACTACATTTATTTCTGTTTTACCCTGCACCACTTCATGTACTCTGCACATCTTACATACCAGCCTGATGTACTTTACACAACTTACATATGCCACCACATTATAAATTCACATACCAGTAAAATACACCCCTAAATCAATTGCAAACTGGGGTCACTTGTGGGGGGGTTTCCAATGTTCAGGCACATCCGGAGCTCTCCACACATGACATGGCGCCCGCAGACCATTCCATCAAAGTCTGCGCTCTAATTTTTTCATCTTCACAGTTCAACATTTATAAAATTCTGTGAAGCCTCTTGAGTTTCAAGGTACTCCCCACACAGCTAGTTAAATTCTTTGAATGGTGTAGTTTCCAAAATGGGAGTTACTTGTGGGGGGTTTCCACTGTTTAGACACATCAGAAGCTCTCCAAACGTGACATGGTGTCCGCTATCGATTTCTGACAGTTTTGTGTTACAAGAGCCAAATGGTGCTCCTTCCCTGCCGTGCACCTAAACCGTAGTTTTCCACCACATATAGGGTATCGGCTTACTCAGGAGAAGTTGCACAACAAATTGTAGGGTTCATTTTCTCCTGCTATCCTTGTGAAAATGCACAATTTGGGGCTAAAGGAACATTTCTGTTAGAAAAAGTAAAATTTAATTTTTTTCCTTCCACATTGCTTTAATTCCTGTGAAGCACTTAAAGGGTTAATAAACTTCCTGAATGTGTTTTTGAGCACTTTGAGGAGTGCAATTTTTAAAATGGTGTCACTTTGGGATATTTTCTGTCATTTAGGCCCCTCAAAGTCACTTCAAATGTGATGTGGTCCCCAAAAAAAAAAAAAAAAAGGTTTTGTAAATTTTGCTGTAAAAATGAGAAATTGCTGATAAACTTTTAACCTTTATAACTTCCTAACAAAAAGTAATTGTTTCAGAATTGATGCTGATGTAAAGTAGACATGTGGTAAATGTTATTCGTTAACTATTTTGTGTGACATAACTGGTTTAAGGGCATAAAAATTAAAAGCTTGAAAATTGCAACATTTTCTGCAAAATCCGATATTTTCAAAAATAACCCTAAAAAAAAAACATCAAGCTCAATTAACCACTAACATGAAGTACAATATGTCACGAAAACGCATTCTCAGAAGAATCAGTGAGATATGTTGAAGCATTCCAAAGTTAGTACCTCATAAAATGACACTGAAATTGTAAAATGTGGCCGGGTCAGGGAGGTGAAAACAGGCTTTTGGCTAAAGGGGTTATCTGAGAGGAGCATAATCTAGGGTGAGAGAACCTGATTCCAGGGATGTCACTTATTAAGCTTTGTGCTCTGTAGTTTAAATACTATCAATGTTTTATCAGCTGTAGATTATCACTACCTGACTAGGTCTCAGGTGCAGACCAGTCCAGCTAATGTGTAACCCCGCCCCCACCACTGATTGGCAGCTTGCTGACAATGCTCAGTGTACACAGGAGGCTGTCAGTCAGGGGTGGGCGGGTTATACAAAGCTCACCATTCTGACTACTGCTACATCTACAGGAGGAATTCTATCAAAACTGCACCAGGAAGACCAATAAGTGACACATCACAGGAATTAAGGTCTCGGCACCTACATCATGCTTCTCTTGGTTTACAACCTACTGACAGATTCTTTTTCAGTATTGGCTATTTGTGGATTTGTCTTTTGAATGCTCCTCATTGAAACTGAAATGTTTTTGTTTTTTTTCCCAGGGTACTGTAAAACAGACTTATTCCAATCCTCCATTGGTCGACAGTGAACTTCTAAGACTGAGCTTACGTCTTTTCAAGAGGAGAACTGGTTTAAGCCAGGAAAAGACTGATGACTGCAAACGGTCTGCAGCAAATAAGCTGCCTGAAGTTTGTGTTTCTTAAAGACCGATCATTACCCAGCTTTAAAACGATTTCGATGAACCGTACAAATTTTATTTTTTATTTTTTGACATTTGGCTGTTTTATGTATAGGACAATTATAAATGTTTGTTTTTTTTTGTTGTTTTTTCTTTTTATATACAAAATGAAAAATTTGAAACCCGTTGCCTGTAGATTGTCAAATATTTTGTATACATGACCTATTGTAAAGTGTATATATCATGTGTGTGTATCTTTTACTTGCCATTGCTGACTTTGTACATAATTTAGTAGATTTATTCTGCTCCATCGTAGGAGAAGAAAAGCAAAATTCAATGCTGTGACTAATCCATCAAACAATGATGGAAGCGGCGCGTGACAGACCCTGTTGATGGCAATGGGATCTGTTGGGTTTACATCATAGTGGTTGGCTTTATCGGCAACACAGGCTCCTAGTGGAAGTTCTGTTTAATGTGTGTTTTCTGAAAACCTGACACTTGGATTGTGCTATAGGAATGAATGTCATAGCCATTTACTTTTTTCACATTAAAATTAGGATGAAATCTTTTGGTACAACCACAAGTTCTTAAAACACTTATTGAAAGTTGCATACAGTAATACATAAGCATACTTGCATGGAATCTGTCAGCAGGTTTTTGCTATGTAATCTGAGTACAGCATGAGGTAGGGGTTAAAACACAGAATTCATTGATGTGTCACTTATCAAGCTGTGTGCTGTTTACCTACAATGACTGTCAATAGATTATGTATATAGAGAGCCTGGGCTGGGTTAGCTTTCTCAGCTCTGCTTCATTCTAAACTAAAAGCTCTGATTGTGTCACAACTGCTGCATCCAGTAAATTAAGTGATACATCATTGTGTTCAGGGTCTCTCTTCCTACATTATGCTGCTCTAACCTGCTGACAGATTCTCTTTAAAGGCGAAGGAGAAAATCTACTTATCCTTTAGTTGGTTTAAAAGACACTTTATTTTATTTTATTTTTTTAGCCCTTGCATGTAAGAGACTTTCATATATGTAGATATGATTAAAATGGCAGTAATTCATCATGGAAAATAATATGTGAATGTCAATAGAGAAGATGATGAATACATTTGCTTTCTGCAGCCTTCAATCCAAATTTTAGTTATTACACAAAACAAAATGTGAATTGGTCACCAGATTTCACAATACATAAATTATTTTAGACCTGATGAGGCAGGTGTGTATACTATGAAAATTCATGTAAAAAACTGCTGTATAATCCTCAAATTAAAAAGAGCACTTTAGGAGTCCAGGCAGAGCAGAGCTCATAAAATTCTCATTTTAATATTAGAAAAGCTTTCACAGATGATTATACGGCCACCTTGCAGAGTACATCAGCCTCATCTATTTTACAGTGGATGCAGTTTGCAGTATGAAATATGGTGACAGATCCGCTCTAAACTTTGTATTGTGGACATGGCAAGAAGATGTCAAGCAAATGTTTGCTGATGCATAGCGCACATATAAACCTGCTATTTTTATAGTAAAATGAAAAGTAGTTAGCTTTTTATTTTATGCTTAAAGGGGTATTCTTAGCTCAAAGATCCCATCCCAATATGTAGTAGGTATAATAATATTAACAAATACTTCCAATTAGAAATGTAATCTAGTTCTTCTGGTAAGCTGTGTCGATTTCCACATGTGCAGGGCATTGCAGTAGCTTAGATATCCATGGTTACGATCACTCATATAGTGATAGTTAGTTGTTAGTAGTCATAACCATGGATACCTAAGCTACTGCAATGTCCTGTGCATGGGGTAAGTGACATAGCGAATCAGAAGAACTATATTACATTTCTAATTGGAGGTATTTGCTAATATTATTACATCTACTACATATTGGGATAGGATCTTTGAGATCGGAATACCTTTTTTAAGTGCAACTTCAGGAATATTCTAAGATCAATAATTAGTGAATAACTTTTATCAAAGAAAAAAAAAAAAATTCCTGCATTAACCCTTTCTTGCAAAATGACTTAAAGGGGTATTCCCAACTCCAAGATCCTATCCCAGTATGTAGTAGGTGTAATAATATTAGCAAATACCTCCAATTAGAAATGTAGTATAGTATTTTTGATTCGCTATCTCTCTTACCTCATGTGCAGGCATTGCAGGACCTTCGGTATCCATGGTTACGACCACTGGCAACTTGCTAACTAACTGTGACTTTATCAGGGGACATAACCATGGATACCTAAGGTCCTGCGATGCCTGCACATGAGGAAAGAGACCTAGCGAATCATAAAAACTATAATACATTTCTAATTGTAGGTATTTGCTAATATTATTATTACTACACCTACTACATATTGTGATAGGATCTTGGAGATGGGAATACTCCTTTAACTACGACAAGATTGCAGGTGATTTACTGCAATCTGACACAAGTTACATTAGAGATGGCACCAGCTCAGAAGTTGTGTCTGTTTCATCTGCAGCAGTAGCCGGATGTTAGTCAGGCTCATGAAAAAAATGCTGAAACTGGATATAGTGGCATGTAAGGAATCTGACAAAGGGAAATTTGGTAACAGGGAGGCCTGATTGGCTATCAGTCAAAGACTTGACAGTGGATATAATGCACTTAGTTATGTAAGTAATATAGTGTATTAGCAATACAATCCAAGTCCCCTTGTGGTACCAGTAAATATTGTGAAAAAAATAATAATTGAAATTTAAAATATAACATTTAAATTTCGATAAAAAATTAATTGGGGGGAAAAAAAATAGCCAATTCTCCCCATCCCCCTTCAAAATAACACATTTCTTGACAGCTTGTCAAAAAAAAAACCACTCGTACAATTTCATCAACTGAAAAATAAGTTAAGGGTTACGGAATATGGTGACCCAAAAAAAAAATTTATTTTTTTATTTTTGCAAAAGTGTCAGAACAAAGTCCTATAAATTTAGTATTCGTGTGATCATACCAAATTGAAGAATAAAGATGACAATTATATCGAACGTTGAATGGAGTTTAAAACAAATGAAACCTATTTAGAATAGTGATGAGCGAGTGTGCTCGTTTTACCCTTTGGCCGAGCACGCTCGGGTGCTTTCCGAGTATCTTCGGCGTGCTCATATATTAAGTTCGAGTCCCTGCGTCTGCATGATTTATGACTGTTAGTCAGCCTTAACACATGCAGGGATTGCCTGTTTGTTAGTCAGCCTCAACACGTGAGGATTCCCTAACAGTCATAAATCATGCGGACGTAGGGACTTAAACTTAATATACGAGCATGCCGAAGATACTCGGAAAGCATCAGAGCATGCTTGGCGATGGGGTTAAACGGGCACGCTCGCTCATCACAAATTCAGAACAGTTTTTTTTTTTTGTTAATTTTGCCTCCCAAAGAGTATAAGAAGGGATCAAATAGTTGCATGTACCACAGAATGGTACCATTAAAAACTACAGTTTGCCCTGCAAAAAAAAAATAAGCACAGATACAGCTACACTCACGGAAAATTGTACAATTTATGGCTCTCAGAATATAATGACACAAAAACAAATGATATTTTTTTTTGCAAGTGTGTATTTATTGTACAAAATAACAAAAACATAAGATTAGGAAATTTTGCTATCGGCATATTTTTACTGACCTAAGGAATAAAGTCAACACTTTAGATGTATAGTTTAAAGGGACTGTCACCAGGTGTTTGGTACCTCATCTGAGAGCAGCATAATTTAGGAAACGAGACCACAATTCCAGCGATGTGTCACTTAGATTACTGGATGCAGCCATTCTGACACAATCAGAGCTTTTAGATTTAGCAATGCAGCAGAGGGGAGAAAGCTAACCCCGCCCACACCAGGCTCTGTATGTACAATGGCTATTAACAGGGAGGTGCTTATCACAGGGGGAGGGGAGGAGTTGGACTAGTGTAGTCCCCCAATGCTAATCACAAGGTGATAAAACCTACACTATAAGTAAACACCACCACACAGGGTAACAAATGACACACCATTCCACTGTGTCACAACCTCTATCTCCTGCTGTCCTCAGATTACATAGCAAGAACCTGCAGACAGATTCCCTTCAAAGAGAAAAAAAATAGTGGCAGAATTGTTTTGTTCATATTCTTTCCCCTAAAGAGTTAATAAAAGTTTAAGTGTTCCCCAAAATGATGCCACAAACAAAACAAAAAATACATCTCATCCCGGAAAAAAACAAGCCCTCATATGACGGTCACCCGAAAAATTAAAACTGTTATAGCACTTGGAAAGCAACAACAAACTGAAGGAAAAAAATAAAATGATCTGGCATAAAGGCCAAAAGTGTCTGTGATGCCAAGGGGTTAAAAGAAGGGAAATTGCTTTATTTCACAGTCTATGTAAAATAAGTATTTTGAGGTGCTGTATACGGTTTTATTTTCCTGTATTGAAAACTAATTATCACAATGGTTCTATACACTGTAATTTTTTTTAAAATGGTGTCATATTTAAGTAAAGTATATGGGAATGTTGCATAACATTTCATACTGGAGATATAACTAAGCAAATTTTGTTTTAGTATTATTATTTAGGATTCCTTCAGTCACTGGGTAGATTCACTAGCCCACATCTGCCAGAGATTCTGACAAAATACACACAAAAACAAGTCCACATGCCAGGCCCTAGTTATATATTTTACATCATTATTATGACTTTATTTTGCCAAAATTATTTAGAATATGACAGTTTATTTTAAGACTGTCTTGTCTAAGTTTACACTGTAACTATTACACAGACTTACCAAATGTTCTCCAGGGTGTTTCAATAGCTGATCTTGTTAAAGAAGCACTCCCATCAACGGTTTTATCCTCTTTAATATATTGCAGTCGTATTATACGGCACTGTATACTTAAAATTGCTCATTTTGCCCTTCTACCAGGTTAATTCTTCTCTATTTCATTAGTTCTATTACATCAGGGGATTAAAAACAGACTAGCTGAATCCTTCTAAGCTCTATGTAGAAACAAGTTTCTTCCCGCAGGAGTCATCATTAGAGCTACAATTCTACATTACTGCAAAGTCCCTGGCAGCTCAGCTCCACCTCCTCTTCAACTCCTGACCCACCTGCTCCTCCCCTCCCACCTGCCTGGACTTTGCAGTTATATAGAATTGTAGTTTTAATGATGACTCATGCTGGGGAAAGAGACTTCCTGTTTCTACATAGAGCTTAGAAGCTAGTCTGTTTTTAATCATATGAGATCTTAGACCTAATGGAAAAAAGAATTAACTGAGTTGAATTGTACATGCACAGTGCTATATAGTATGATGATTGCTATATATTAAGAGGATAAATACTTTGATGGGAGGAGTGCTTCTTTAAAGAAATGTAAAAGAGGTCTGGTTGTCTTCCTAGACAAATAGGAGTGCAGGGTATTTAGTTATTTGAGGGAGTTATGTCTTTTAGAATGTAAATGTTTCTACTTTTCAATGAGATGATTTTTTTTGTGTTTTGTGTCTGTTAAATAGAGAATAATTTAGATATGAATACTGTCAGAATGTCCCCAATGCTTACAGGCTTAGTATGCAAGGGCCACAATCCCTTTCATGTACCCAAAGTAACAACATCCTGACTCTCTGCATCCATTTCAAGGAGAAATTTGCTGAAGACAGATAGCAGCTTGATTATATACTCTCCTTCTGGAGACAACCTATGGCCTGCAATGTCATCTGTGTGACCTCCAACCTGATGACAACTCACTTGTCTGAGAATACTGTGTACAATTTTGGGCTCCAATTTATAAGTATGGCCTGATTAGTGACTAGTACAGAGCTAAAACTACCGTATTTTTCGGACCGTAAGACACATTTTTTCACCCCAAATTTGTGAGGAAAATGGGGGAGGGGAGGTGCGTCTTATGGTCCGAACGGAACTTACCGGTGGTGACGGAACGGGATTGCAGGGCCCTCCGTTCCCTCCCTCCATCAGTATTGGCGGCAGAAGAAGAAGAGGCAAGGCGGGCCGGTATCTTGATGGAGGCCAGGGCCTGGCTAGATACCGGGACCTGGTGTCTGGCTGTGAGGCAGAGCTGCATGAGCGGCTTTCCGGTGGCCACGGCCATCTACCTGAAGCTGTGATCTACAGAAAAATGGCTGCCTTGTCGTCGGCCATTTTCCTGTAGATCACAACTTCAGGAAGATGGCCGCAGGCATCAGGAGCCGCTGACGCTGCTCTGCCACACCACTCACCGCAAGACAGCGGCACCATGCCCCAGACAACGGCCCGCAGCATCTCACCTTTTCTGCTGCAGCCGCCAGGTTCCTGAAGGAGGGACCCAGCTTCCTGCGATCCTGCTTCACCACCACCACAACTCCCCTCTGCTGGGGCATCGGCTTCTCACATCCAGGGTTCGCAGCATTCCTCCACTTCCACCGGCTTCCTGAAGGACCTTGTGACCCCCAATCCACCGCCCCCCCCAGGTAAGATACCTATTCAGACTATAAGATGGACCCCATCTTATAAAAAATATTTTTTATTCCTATTTTCCACCCCAAAATTTGGGGTGCATCTTAGTCCGAAAAATACGGTATGTTTTTGTCATGAGCATTTATGCCTTGGTTAATGCATTGCATGACTTTATTTAGCTTGGCAGCGGCTGCCTAGCACTGGTCTCTAAAGTTGGTTTGTTGTCCACCTATACACCCAAGTCTTTCAGTGACCGTTTCACCCAGTGTTTTCATTTAGTACATAATAGTACAATTTATTTCTTTGGCCCAAGAGCCTGATTTTACATATATCTACAATTGCCATTTCTCTGCTCAAGCCTCCAGCTTACATAAATCTTTGTAATATTACAATATTCTCTGTGTTGATAAGCTTGCAGAATTTAGTATCATCTGCAAATACTGAAATGTATTTATTTTTTATTCATTTTACCCACTTCCACAGCACATTAAAGACATTATTAGCACTGTCCCCATTGGGGCTCACAATCTAGATTCCCTATCAGTATGTCTTTGGAGTGTGGGAGGAAACCCGAGAACCTGGAGGAAACCCCACACAAACACAGGGAGAACATACAAACTCATTGCAGATGTTGTCCTTGGTGAGATTTGAACCCATGACCCCAGCACTACAAGGCTGCAGTGCTAACCACTGAGCCACCATGCTGCCCTATTCTACTCTGTACGCCCTCTACAAGGTTATTAATAAATATATGAAAATGAAGAGGGCCCATTAGTGACCGCTATGGTACCCTATTGTTCACTGTGACCTAATCAAATGTGTTCAATTAATAACCACCATCTGTTTCCCATTAATGAGCCAGTTAACCAAATTACACACATTTTCCTCTAGTTCTATTGTTCTCATTTTATGTACTAACGTTTTATGTGGCACCATATTGAATGCCTTTGAAAAATCTAGTAAGCCAACATATTCGGTCTTAGGCTAGGGCTACATGGTGACTTTGGCCACTTCTCTTGTTGTGTGACCAAGTTTCTCTCTCTTTCTCTGCTAAATTGCAGCACTATACAAGTAAATGGGTCGCATTGTGACCCTGAGGGTACTGTGACAAGTCACAAAAAACCTGACGAGTTTGGATTTCTTGCGAATTGGCTAAGTACCCTCTTGGTTGCAATGTGATCCAATTCACTTGTAATGCACTGCTATGTAGCAATGGCACTAAGTCTTGATTGCGCACACTGACACTACACCATGAGATCACAGCAGATTCTTTTTGTGAGGTAAAACATTTCCCTGCCTGCTTTTAAACAATGTTTTACTTCAAAGAAAATCCGCTGTGATCCCCTGCTGTAATATCTGTGTACTCTCTTTTGCTTCCTCCTCTGCCCAGGAGCTGTGGTATGATCAGACCATGTTCCTGCACGGTCAGACACAGCCATTACACAGTACACAGCAGGGGCACATTTATAAGATTATCTCAGCACAGGAACATTTTATTTAAACACATCCAATTGTGGATCTTATTATCATTCCAAGATCTATTAATTTAAATTAACTTTTGTTTATTTAATGCCTAGTCATTAGTGATAGGCAAGCACTAAAATGCTCGGGTCGAGCACATTGGAATACTCGGGTGCTTGACCCGAGCAACGAGCTCAATGTAAGTCTATGGGAAACTCGAGCATTTTTCAGGCAGCTCCCCCAGGCAGTCTGCAGAGGGCCTAAAAATTGCCCAAATCGATGGGAACAGCATGGGGAAGACCCCTGGAAGCATTTCTGACTCCCAGGTCACTGCTGTCAACAACGTTGTCAGAGGTATTACGTCACTTTTATGGACTCGCAATAAAACATACAAATACGAAACCAAAATGGATTTTCCTGGGAAATATATTAAGGAACATCCTTTCCAGGGTAATGACTTGTATATAAGGCAAAATAAATAACCAAAACCAAAAATACTCCTCCACACCTTGGGCTATGTTCACACGTAGCGTTTTTGATGCGTTTTTCCACTTTTGCATTGCTTTCAACCAAGACAATGCATTCACTGGGAAATGTCATTTTAACATTTTACAACCTTATCTGGCCATGTGGTGTGTGACACATCATCAGACACATGCATACCGTACTGAAAAGACATGGGAACAGCATGGGGAAGACCCCTGGAAGCATCTCTGACTCCCAGGTCACTGCCTAAAAGTTTGCCCATCATAAGCGATCCTTGGCGCATGCGAAGATGCCTCCCGCCATGCACCTGTCGTTGCAGCTTGCAACAATCACCGTCCACGTCCTTGTCCCAGTGCAGTGTTCAGTTGTCCCTACCCCATTCCTTGGAATGCAAGCGCAAATATGCAGCCACCCACCCACACACTCACAGGCTGCAATACTATACTGCCAAATTTTTCACAGCTGCTTTCACTTGAAATGTGGCCTTTTAGGCTCGTGGAGGCGGAAGCTGTCCACAACCTTATGGCGGCGGCAACCGGGTATCCATACTCGGTCCCCAGCCGCCACTGTTTCTCCCGGTATCGTCTCCGCCTTCCACAAGCACGGGTCCCACAACATTACCCATGCCCTCCCCAGTGCACTTACTGGGAAGGACCACTTAACCACAAACACGTGGTCAAGTGAATGTGGCCAGGGACGGTATGGAGCCAGTCCACAGCTTTTTTTTTTACTGAGAGTTGTATTTCACCACAGCCATATTCTTTAGATTGGTGAAAGGATTTGGGAAACCATATCTGCTCCAGCTGTCATTTCTCCCAGGAAGTCCTCTAAAGCTGCTTGCACTTGAAATGTGGCCTTTTAGGCTCATGGAGTCAGAAGCTTTTCACAACCTCATGCCAGCGGTGGCCGGGTGTCCATACTTGGTCCCCGGCCGCCACTCTTTCTCCCGGTATCGTCTCCGCATTCCACAAGCACAGATTCAACAACATTACCTGTGCCCTTCCCAGTGCACTTACTGGGAAGGACCGCCTAACCACAAACATGTGGTCAAGTGAATGTGGCCAGGAATGGTACGGAGCCAGTCCACAGTTTTTTTTTTTTTGCTGAGAGTTGGATTTCACCACAGCCATATTCTTTAGCTTGGTGAAAGGACTTGGGAAACCGCATCTACTCCAGCTGTCATTTCTCCCTGGAAGTCCTCTAAAGTTGCTTGCACTTTAAATGTGGCCTTTTAGGCTCATGGAGGCGGAAGCTTTTCACAGCCTCATGCCGGCGGCGGCCGGGTGTCCATACTAGGTCCATAGCCGTCACTATTTCTCCCTGTATCGTCTCCGCCTTCCACAAGCACGGGTCCCTGAACATTACTGCTGGTACTTTTCTGTGGAAATCTGCTTGCCTCCTACCAGCCTGGAATATTTCCAGTAAACTATGGTACGACGCCATGGTATTAGCACTGCCCCCAGTACCAGTAGCAAAGCCATCCCCAATTTCCTTCTCAGGAATTTTATTTGGTAGACTGAGTGGCTGCCCAAATACATTAGTTTCTCACCTAGGAGCTGAAGATAGAGTGGCAGTAGGTGCAAATTTCTCCAGCCTGTTAGATGCCAGAGGGTGAACTGTAGCACATTGTCTCAGTGGTTAGCACTGAAGCCTTGCAGTGCTGGGATCCTAGGTTAAAATCCCAGAAAGGACAACATCTGCAAGGATTTTGTATGTTCTCTCTGTGTTTGCATGTCTTTCCACTTCAGTAAAAAAGCAGCCATAGAGTGTCTGGGAACCTTCCCACACACTTTTCTTAGCCAGGACTGCTTCTCGGCACGGTCCCACCAGAGAATCCTAGGGTGGGCCCTACCTTCTCCATCAGGAGACTTCATGATGATAGCGCAAACTTTGCAGCTGCTATGGGGCTCTTGAGCGGGGGAGAAAGGTGAGCCCAATGTTTTTCAATCTGAAACAGCTTCTCAGTGGGAGTTGTATTTCACCACAGCCATATTCTTTAGCTCGGTGAAAGGACTGGCATAGAGGGAAACCGTATCTACTAAGGCTGTAATTTCTCCGTCACCAGGTTCCGCCCATTGTCACACACGGCCATGCCTGGCTGTATGTTCAGTGGCGAGAGCCACAGATCAGGCTGCTGTGTTACAGCTTTCAACAACTCTGCAGGGGTGTGTGGTTTGTCACCTAAGCATTAAGCACGTTATCTTCAGCACAACCTGTTGCCGCTTTGCCAAGGCACTGCTGCAGTGCTTTCAGCTTGTGACTGATGTGGTCATTTCGGAGATGGAGGAGGAGGTGCAGGAGCTGAACAATGTGATTACATTGAGGTTACATTGGTGACTATGTTTTTTATACTAAAGAAAGATCCTACTGTTTTTTTTTTGTTTGTTTTTTTTTAAGTTATTTTTTAAGACAAATGCATTCTCCGGGAATGTCATTTTAACATTTTACAACCTTATCTGGCCATGTGGTGTGTGACACATCATTAGACACATCCTGTTTCATTTATGATAAAGGGACTCTGAAAGTCACAAAGCCTATTTTTTCAGGGCCATCAGGTGGCCCTTACTATTCTTAAAAGGGCAGCAGTTGGCCCTCGCTATTGTTAGAGAACCATCAGCCGGCTATGCTTTGTTGTTCCCATTAACAAGTGGGTCTCCTATACTGTTATTGCGTATACAGTGACTGCAAGGGCTGCCGAAAATTCGGACGCAACCCAATACCCCTTTGAAGAGATATAGAGGAGGGTCTCAGTAAAAAAAAATGTTCCCATTATAAAGGAGCGGGTCTCCTATAGTGGTAATGCCCATACTGTGACTGCAAGGGCTGCCAAAATTCGGGAAAAACCCCACTAACAATTTAAAGACACATAGAGCAGGGTCACAGTAATGACATGTTTCCATTACAAAGGAGTGGGTGTGCTATACAGTTATAGGGTATGCAGTGAGTCCAACGGCTGTCAAAATTTAGGAAAAACCCACTAACAATTTAAAGACACATTGAGCAGGGCCACAGTAACAACAAATTCCCATTAGAAAGGAGAGGGTCTCCTATAGTGGTAATGCCCATGTTGTAACTGCAAGGGCTGCCAAAATTTGGGAAAAAACCCACGAACAATTTAAAGACACATAGAGCAGGGCCACAGTAACGACAAATTAGAAAGGAGAGAGTCTCCCATACAGTTTGCCTATACAGTGAAGCAACAGCTGCCAAAAATTTGGAGGAACTCTAATGCCCCTTGCAAGAGACATAGAGGTCGGAGAGCCTCCTTAAAACAATGTTCTCATTATTAGGAAGTGGGTCTCCCATAGTGTTGGACTATGCAGTGAATGCAAGGGCTGCCAAAAATTGGGAGGCACTCCAATTTCCCTTGGAAGAGACGAGGAGGGCCTCATAAAAAAAAATTCCCATTAGAAAGGAGCGGGTCTCCTATACTAGTAAGTGTATGGGCTGACAAACATTTACCCCTGGTGAGTATACATGAACATACTGTATAAAATTTTTTTTTTACGGGCATCATAAAGACACTTTAAAAAAATTATATGGGTATTGCATCACGGACCATGATCACCCTGGTGATATGGTGGTGGAGGATGAGGATGAGGAGAAGGAGGAGGACAAAAGCAAATAGCCAAAATCAGGAAGCGTATACCCATGTGTGGGTGTGAAAAGGTGCATGGAGATTATAAGGCACAGAGGAATCACGGAGGATGTTGGTACGGTCGGCAAGGTACTCCCTCAGCATCTTCCCAAACTTTGCACTCCTTGTGAGAGTACCCCGTGCCTCAGGGCCTGTGCGATGGGAGAGGCTGAGAAAATTCTCCCAGAACTTTGACAGTGTTCCCCAGCCTCTGCTGGATTGGAGTTGTGTCTCTCTCGCCTGTAGTCCTTGGTTGTCCAACGAACTATGACCTCTGCCGCCAGCGTTTTCAGATGGGAATTTTTTTAATAGTTCCGCAACAAGGGCCTTCTGGTACTGCCCCATTTTTGAAGACCTGTCTGCCTCAGGAATAAGAGATATAAAGTTCTCCTTGTAGCGTGGGTCTAGAAGTGTCACCAACCAGTAATGACTGTCACCCAAAATTTTGAGAACACGAGGGTCATGGGAAAGGCAGCGTAACATAAACTCAGCCATGCGTGCCAGACTGCTAACAGGCAAGACTTCCGTGTCCTCACCAAGAGGATGAGTGACCATGCTCTCCTCCTCCTCTTCTCTGCCCTCAGGTCATCCACGCTGAACAGACAGTATGACAGTTGTGCAGGTAGTACCGTCTATAGTGCATGAAACTAGCTCCTGTTCTTCCTCCTCCTCCTCCTCCTCTTCCTCATTGTCACCCAATCCACATTAGTATGAGATGAGGCTGGGCTGTGTGTAATCACCCTGTATGGTTCCTTGCTCCATCTCATCATGCTCCACGTGCAATGTATCCTCTTTGATTGTGAGCAGAGAGCATTTCAGAAGACAGAGAAGCGGGATGGTGATGCTAATTATAGCGTCATTGCTGCTCACCATCTTGGTGGAGTCCTCAAAGTTTTGGAGGATGATACATATGTCTGACATTCATGTCCACTCCTGAGGTCTTATGTGTGGAGTCTGAACTGAATACCGACGGCCTTGTTGATGCTGGTACTCAACAACTGCCCTCTTCTGCTCACAAATCCTTCCCAACATCTGCAGTGTAGAGTTCCAATGCGTGGGGACATCACACACCAGTCTGTGAGACGGAAGCTGCAAACGCTGCTGAAACACGGCAAGGGCGGCGGAAGCTGTAGGTGATTTTCTAAAATGGGCACACAGGCGGCGTGCTTTAACAAGCAGATCCGGCAGCTCCGGGTAGGATTTGAGAAATCGCTGAACCATGAGGTTAAGCACATGGGCCAGGCATGGTACGTGTGTGAGATCGCCTTGCCTCAGAGCCACCACCAGGTTCCGGCCATTGTCACACACGACCATGCCTGGCTGTAGGTTCAGCGGTGTGAGCCACAGATCTGCCTGCTCTTTCAGAGCTGTCCACAACTCTTCAACATTGTGCGGTTTGTTACCTAAGCATATTAGCTTCAACACAGCCTGTTGCCACTTGGCCGAAGCAGTGCTGCAGTGCTTTCAGCTTGTGACTGATGTGTTCATTTCGGAGATGGAGGCTGAAGAGGAGGAGGAGGCTGAGGAGGATGAGGTGCAGGAGCTGTAGACTGTGGGGGCAACCCTGATGGACCTAGGGCCTGTAATCCTTGGCGTCGGGAGGACGTATTCCGTCCCAAGGTCCGACTGGGTCCCAGATTCCACTATGTTAACCCAGTGTGCCGTCAGCGAGATGTACCGTCCCTGCCCACAAGCACTTGTACATGTGTCCATGGTTAGGTGGACTTTCCCAGTAACTGCGTTGTTGAGGGCATGGCTAATGTTTTGGGACACGTGCTTGTGTAATGTGGGGACGGCACACCGGGAGAAATACTGGTGGCTGGGGACTGAGTACCGAGGAACGGCCGTCGCCATCAGGTTGCGGAATGCTTCTGTCACCAGGAGCCTCAAAGGCAACATTTTGAGCGCAAGCAGTCACGAAATGTGTGAATTTAGTAGTGTAGCCTGTGGGGCATTGGCTGCGTATTTGCGCTTGCATTCCAAGGACAGGGGTATGGACAACTGAACGCTGCGCTGGGACAAGGACGTGGACGTGCTTCCTGATGCTGCTACTTGAAAGTGTGCAGTGACTGGTGCAGGGCAGGAGGCACTTTCGCATGCACCATGGACAGGGGAGTGGCTTGCATGCACAACAGCAGAAGAATCAGTGGTGCCACCCGCAGACACTGCTCCTGGACCCTGGGGTTCGGCCCACAAAGTCGGGTGCTTTGCTACCATGTGCCTGATCATGCTGGTGGTGGTCAGGCTGGTCGTTTTGCCACCCCTGCTGATGCTGGCCTGGCAGGTGGTACAAATGGCTTTTTTGGGGTTATCGGCAGATGCTTTTAAAAACAACTAGACTCGGGAAGACCTAACCAGACTCGGGAAGACTTCGGGAAGAAGTTGTACTGGCAACTTCCTTCGTGTTGGTGTTACGGGGAACGGTTGCCTGCCTTCTGTCTGCGGCCACCACCCTGCTTCTACCTGTCTGTTGGGGTGCTCTGCCTCCCTCCCCCTGTGTGCTGTTCTCCTCGCTCTGCATGTCCTCCTGTCAGGATGGGTCACTTACTAATGACCTTGTAGGGGGCATACAGAATAGTATTTCAATATTTGCAGATGACACTATGCTCTGCAGGGTAAGCAGAGGAGGACAATTTTATATTACAGGAGGATCTATGTAAACTAGAAGCTTGGGCTAATAAATGGCAAATGAGCTTTAATGTGGATAAATGTAAGATAATGCACTTGGGCAGAGGAAATAAAATTTATAATTACAGTTATATGAAAAAGTTTGGGCACCCCTATTAATCTTAAGCTTAATATTTTATAAAAATTGGTGTTTTTGCAACAGCTATTTCAGTTTGATATATGTAATAACTGTTGGACACAGTAATGTTTCTGCCTTGAAATGAGGTTTATTGTACTAACAGAAAATGTGCAATCTGCATTCAAACAAAATTTGACAGGTGCATAAGTATGGGCACCTCACCAGAAAAGTGACATTAATATTTAGTAGATCCTCCTTTTGCAAAAATAACAGCCTCTAGTCGCTTCCTGTAGCTTTTAATGAGTTCCTGGATCCTGGATGAAGGTATTTTTGACCATTCCTCTTTACAAAACAATTCCAGTTCAGTTAAGTTTGATGGTCGCCGAGCATGGACAGCCCTCTTCAAATGATCCCACAGATGTTCAATGATATTCAGGTCTGGGGACTGGGATGGCCATTCCAGAACATTGTAATTGTTCCTCTGCATGAATGCCTGAGTAGATTTGGAGCGGTGTTTTGGATCATTGTCTTGCTGAAAGATCCATCCCCTGCGTAACTTCAACTTTATCACTGATTCTTGAACATTATTGTCAAGAATCTGCTGATACTGAGTGGAATCCATGCGTCCCTCAACTTTAACAAGATTCCCGGTGCCGGCATTGGCCACACAGCCCCAAAGCATGATGGAACCTCCACCAAATTTTACTGTGGGTAGCAAGTGTTTTTCTTGGAATGCTGTGTTTTTTTGCCGCCATGCATAACGCCTTTTTGTATGACCAAACAACTCAATCTTGGTTTCATCAGTCCACAGAACCTTCTTCCAAAAAGAAATTGGCTTCTCCAAATGTGCTTTTGCATACCTCAGCCGACTCTGTTTGTGGCGTGCTTGCAGAAACGGCTTCTTTCGCATCACTCTCCCATACAGCTTCTCCTTGTGCAAAGTGCGTTGTATAGTTGACCGATGCACAGTGACACCATCTGCAGCAAGTTGATGCTGCAGCGCTCTGGAGGTGGTCTGAGGATTGTCCTTGACTGATCTCACCATTCTTCTTCTCTGCCTTTCTGATGTTTTTCTTGGCCTGCCACTTCTGGCCTTAACAAGAACTGTCCCTGTGTTCCTCCATTTCCTTACTATGTTCCTCACAGTGGAAACTGACAGGTTAAATCTCTGAGACAGCTTTTTGTATCCTTCCCCTGAACAACTATGTTGAATAATCTTTGTTTTCAGATCATTTGACAGTTGTTTTGAGGAGCCCATGATGCCACTCTTCAGAGGAGATTCAAACTTGCAAGTGGCCACTTTAAGTAGCTTTTCTCATGATTGGATACACCTGGCTATGAAGTTCAAAGCTCAATGAGGTTACAAAACCCAAAAAAGTGCTTTAGTACGTCAGTAAAAAGTAGGTAGGAGTATTTAAAACAAGAAAATGATAAGGGTGCCCATACTTATGCACCTGCCAAATTTTGTTTGAATGCAGACTGCACATTTTCTGTTAGTACAATAAACCTTATTTCAACAGTTATTACATATATCAAACTGAAATAGCTGTTGCAAAAACTCCAATTTTTATAAAACAATAAGCTTAAGATTAATAGGCGTGCCCACACTTTTTCATATAACTGTATATGCTTAATTGTAAAACACTGGGCAAAACTGTCACTGAAAAAGACCTGGGTGTACTGGTGGACAACAAGCTCACGTTTAGTGGCCAGTGTCAGGCAGCTGCAGTAAAGGCAAATAAAATAATGGGATGCATTAAAAGAGGCATAGATGCTCATGAGGAGAACATAATTTTACCTCTATACAAGTCACTAGTGCGACCACACTTAGAATACTGTGTACAGTTCTGGTCTCCGGTGTATAATAAAGACATAGCTGAACTAGAGCGGGTGCAGAGAAGAGTTACCAAGGTTATTAGAGGACTGGGTTGTCTGCAACACCAAGACAGGTTATTACACTTGGGGTTATTTACTTTGGAAAAATGAAGGCTTAGGGGTTATCTTATTACTATGTACAAGTATATGAGGGGACAGTACAAAGACCTTTCTACTGATCTTTTTACTCTGAGGCCTGAGACGGGGACAAGGGGGCATCTTCTACGTCTGGAGGAAAGAAGGTTTAATCATAATCACAGACACGGATTCTTTACTGTGAGAGCAGTGAGACTATGGAACTCTCTGCCGCATGATGTTGTAATAAGTGATTCACTACTAAAATTTAAGAAGGCAAGATGAGATGGAACCATTCAAATAGGTAAGGACCATGGTATCACAAAGAGGGTCCTCCCAGACTAAATGTGTGAAACAATGCTGAACAAAAAGGAGTAGTGACCCAAAAAGCAGTCAAAGCACCAATAATGTATGTAAAACGTAATAACATTTATTAAATCCATTAAAAAACAGAGTTAGTTATACACGTAATAGTGAAAGTCGAAAGATAAAAAGACACAAATATGTGACGAATTTGGCACTACTATGTCATGTGATATTGCACATGGGGTATCTGGACCTCTGGAAAGGCTAATAGGTAAAGGGAACAAATTCCATGTAAGGAAAGTATCTATGGTCAATTATAAAGTCCCTATTATAAATTAGTACAAATGTAATTCTATTGTTGACCAAAAAGGCCTCCTGTCCAGAAAAGCAAAATGGAGTGTGCAAGAAGTGAACTCACCCATAAAGTGCTGCAATGCCAAAAAAGGTCAAGCAAACTGGAGCCCCTACGAAGCCCACGCGAAACGCGCGTAGGGGCTCCTGTTTGCTTGACCTTTTCTGCGGCCAGCCAATCACTGTAATGCCACAACCATAGAGATAGATGGAAAACAAGCAGGTGGGAAGGTGTATTTAAATGATTGGCTCCGCCATGAAGCACAGAGCGCCTGTACTTGGTTTCAACAGTCATTCTGTGCTGACAAAGTCCCTTTTTCAACCCCTTTATGACGTGTGGTGTAATAGTACGACACACGTCATATCCCCCTGTTTGGTGCGGGCTCCGCTGCTGAGCCCACACTTTCCCGGGCACATGTCAGCTGATCTATACAGATGACATGTGCCCGTAACAGCCGCAGGTGGAATTGCGATCCACCTGCGGCTGTTAATTAGTTAAATGCAGCTGTCAATCTCTGACAGCGGCATTTAACTCGCGCTTCCTGGAAGCGCGTTGTTGGCTCCGCCCATCGGCGACCCCGTCACATGATCACGGGTCATCGATGAGTTGGCATGACAACCCGGGGTCTGCAGGAGACCCCTGCCGTTGTCATTGCCAGATCGCTATGAGCGCCGCCCAGCAGTCGCCGCTCATAGCAAGTGAGCAATTCTGCTGTGTAGCACAAGCAGTCAGACAAGTGCAGACTATTGAATCATGCAAAAAGTAAAAAAAAAATTAAAAAAATTAAAAATATAAACAAAAAAAATATATAAAAGTTTAAATTACTCCCCTTTTGCCCCATTCAAAATAAAACAATAAAAAAAAAATCAAATATACACATATTTGGTATCGCCGCGTTCAGAATTGCCTGATCTATCAATATAAAAAATGAATAAATCCGATCGGTAAACGGCGTAAAAAAAAAAAAATTCAAAACACCAGAATTACTTTTTTTTGGTATCAATAAAAACGTCAGCTCGGCGCCCAAAAAATAAGCCCTCACCCGGCCTTAGATCCGAAAAATGGAGACGCTACGGGTCTCGGAAAATGGCGCCATTTTTTTTTAACTTTGGATTTTTTTTCACCACTTAAATTAAAAAGAACCTATACATGTTTAGTATCTACAAACTCGTACTGACCTGGAGAATCGTAAGGGCAGATCAGTTTTAGCATTTAGTGAACATGATAAAAAAAACAAAAACCAACAACTGTGGAATTTCACTTTTTTAGCAATTTCACCTCACTTAGAATTTTTTTTCCGTTTTACAGTACACGATATGGTAAAACCAATGGTGTCGTTTAAAAGTACAACTTGTCCCTCAAAAAGTAAGCTCTCACATGGCCATATTGACCAAAAAATAAAATAGTTATGGTTCTGGGAAGAAGGGGAGCAAAAACCGAAAATGCAAAAAAGGAAAATGGCCCAGTCATTAAGGGGTTAAAGACAAGCCACACTTAGAACAAAACACTCGCAAGCTCGCTAACTCACTTTTTCAGTTGCATTTAAAAATACTGTTTGTCCTAATTTGCAATACAAACTGCAACTCACTGTAATGTTTGATAAAACAGTGGTCCAGATTAATTAAGACTGATGTTGCACACATTAGTCTTTATGAACGGGGCTGCTCATTAAATTAAATGTTCATTAAAGGGAATCTGTCACCACTTTGGAGTTATCAGACCTCTACTATGGCCATACAGGGTATAGAAAAGTAAATCTATACATACAGTGGTGGCCAAAAGTATTGGCACCCCTGCAATTCTGTCAGATAATACTCAGTTTCTTCCTGAAAATGATTGCAATCACAAATTCTTTGGTATTATTATCTTCATTTAATTTGTCTTCAATGAAAAAACACAAAAAGAATTGGATATAATTCCACACCAAACCTAAAAAAGGGGGTGGACAAAAGTATTGGCACTGTTTGAAAAATCATGTGATGCTTCTCTAATTTGTGTAATTAACAGCACCTGTAACTTACCTGTGGCACCTAACAGGTGTTGGCAATAACTAAATCACACTTGCAGCCAGTTAACATGGATTAAAGTTGACTCAACCTCTGTCCTGTGTCCTTGTGTGTACCACATTGAGCATGGAGAAAAGAAAGAAGACCAAAGAACTGTCTGAGGACTTGAGAAACCAAATTGTGAGGAAGCATGAGCAATCTCAAGGCTACAAGTCCATCTCCAAAGACCTGAATGTTCCTGTGTCTTCCGTGCGCAGTGTCATCAAGAAATTTAAAGCCCATAGCACTGTGGCTAACCTCCCTAGATGTGGACGGAAAAGAAATATTGATGAGAGATTTCAACGCAAGATTGTGCGGATGGTGGATAAAGAACCTCGACTAACATCCAAACAAGTTCAAGCTGCCCTGCAGTCCGAGGGTACAACAGTGTCAACCCGTACTATCCGTCGGCGTCTGAATGAAAAGGGAGAGTATGGTAGGATACCCAGGAAGACCCCACTTCTTACCCCGAGACATAAAAACGCCAGGCTGGAGTTTGCCAAAACTTACCTGAGAAAGCCTAAAACTTTTTGGAAGAATGTTCTCTGGTCAGATGAGACAAAAGTAGAGCTTTTTGGGAAAAAGTATCAACATAGAGTGTACAGGAAAAAAACAGAGGCATTCAAAGAAAAGAACACGGTCCCTACAGTCAAACATGGCAGAGGTTCCCTGATGTTTTGGGGTTGCTTTGCTGCCTCTGGCACTGGACTGCTTGACCGTGTGCATGGCTTTATGAAGTCTGAAGACTACCAACAAATTTTGCAGCATAATGTAGGGCCCAGTGTGAGAAAGCTGGGTCTCCCTCAGAGGTCATGGGTCTTCCAGCAGGACAATGACCCAAAACACACTTCCAAAAGCACTATAAAATGGTTTGAGAGAAAGCACTGGAGACTTCTAAGGTGGCCAACAATGAGTCCAGACCTGAATCCCATAGAACACCTGTGGAGAGATCTCAAAATGGCAGTTTGGAGAAGGCACCCTTCAAATATCAGGGACCTGGAGCAGTTTGGCAAAGAAGAATGGTCTACAATTCCAGCATAGCATTGTAAGAAACTCATTGATGGTTACCGGAAGCGGTTGTTCACAGTTATTTTGGCTAAAGGTTGCGCAACCAAGTATTAGGCTGAGGGTGCCAATACTTTTGTCTGGCCCATTTTTGGAGTTTTGTGTGAAAAGATCAATGATTTGATTTTTGCTTCATTCTTTTTGTGTTTTTTCCTTGCAAGCAAATTAAATGAAGATAATAAGACCAAAGAATTTGTGATTGCAATCATTTTCAGGAAGAAACTAAGTGTTATCTGACAGAATTGCAGCGGTGCCAATACTTTTGGCCACCACTGTACCTGTATGGCCAATAGCAGAGGTCTGATTGCAGAGAAAAGTGCTTTAATCAATTCTATTTTGTACAGGCTTGGCGTCTGGGGGACGCCAAGCAATCTCCGCCTATGTGCTTATTATTCCCCCTAATCCCCGCCTATATGCTTAATTATCATATTCCCCCCCTCCCCTGCATGTCACAGGGCCCTGTGATGTGCACTGTGCTCCCTGACATGCACAAAGCACCACTCACATAGAGCGCGCTTTGCTTCATCCTGGCCCGTCTCTCCGTGCACTGCGCCGCAGGTTTCTATTGCGCAGGCGCCGGAAAGTGACAATGACCCCCCCCCACCCCCGTTGCCTTTGCAATAGAACCCTGCAGGGCAGTGTACACGTAGACAGGGCCGGGATGAAGCAAAGTGTGCTCTATGTGAGCGGCGCTTTGCGCATGCCCGGGAAGTCAGGGAGCACAGTGCACGTCACAGGGCCCTGTGACATGCAGGGGAGGGGGGGAGTATGATAATTAAGCATATAGGCGGGGATTTGAGGGAATAATAAGCACATAGGCGGAGATTGCTTGGCTTCCCCCGGATAAATAGAATTGGCGTCCCCTGTATAAATAGGATTGATTAAAGCGCTTTTCTCTGAAATCAAACCTCTACTATGGACCATACAGGTATGTATAGATTTACTTTTCTATACCCTGTATGCCCATAGTAGAGGTCTGATAACTCTAAAGTGGTGACAGATTCCCTTTAAGAGACACATGCCACTTAATGATTTAGTGCAGAAAACACTGGGGAACAAAAAGCACAATAGGGTCTTATCCAACATTAGAGGACGAGATAGCAGGGAGATGTTCACCTGGTAGGCTGTGTGCCCACGATGCGTTTTTTGGTCTGGATTTGCAGTGCAGAAATGCTCCAGAAACGCATTGCACACCTTATCCCATGACTTCCTATGACATTCTGCAAGTTCTGTGCACATGGTCAGGATTTTTTCTGCGCGGATTTTACTCGCCGAAAAAATCCTGACATGACCAATTCCTGTGCGTTTCTGCATGCGGATTTGCCTATACAATGCATTGGAACAACGCATGGCAAAAACGCATCAAAACCACGTCAAAAGCGCATGTAAAAACTGCATGCGTTTTTCTGCCAAGGAGATGCAGAAATGCTCAGGAAAATTTCTCCTTCATTTCTGCATCGTGGGCACTAAGCCGTACAGCTATTTTACACACAACATATATGAGGCATTAAATAAATCAGCTGCTGCAGATCCACGGATTTATACAGAAGTACAATGAATGTGTGGTTCCTCTGTGCTGCTGATGAAGATCTAAAAGAGAATTCCAGGAGACACGATAAACTTGATACGGTTTTATTATCGGCGCGTTTTGAAGTCATCCGACTTCATCAGGATATAACCACAATCCAATTGTTTGTGGTTTCATCAGCAGCTCAGAGGAACCATATATTTGTTGAACTTAATGAATTAGGTGCACCGCTTGCCTCCTGTGCATTTCTGGAGTCAGTTACGCCACTAAAGTGGTGTATATTTTCAACAATTTGACCTACAGGCATAGCCCACCCATGCTACTCCCATATTGGTGTACCTGGCTGGGACTATCGTGAAAACACCAAAAAGTCTAAATATTTTTGCGCAACTTCCAAATTGCACAACAATATTTTGACTATCTAAGGTGTTTTACACCAGAATGTAAACGGCATAATGAATCAGCCCCAATGTTTAAAACAAGGTTTCAAATGAGCGTTGGAAGAAAACTGTATGTATGTAGATGTATTACAGAAGCAATCGGCACATATTATTAAACCTATTTAAAACAGAAACATTTTTTAAATTGATATTGCTAATTAGGTGATGGCAAAAATCCTTCTTTGCTTTAAAATTTAAAATAATGGTAGTATCATGCAGAATTCATCATTTGCCCTATAATACAGTAGATGGCCTGACAGCTGAACAATAAATGTCACATATCTGTGCTGTATTCATGTGCATATGATAAGCCAACTATAAATTTTGTTAAAAATGATTATTGGAAAATAAAAATGTCTTCTAATTATACATAGAAAATCACTGCAGCTTCTGCTCGAACAAATAAGCATGTTATAATCCTGGTACAGATTATTCTGACTCAAATGTCAGGCAAGGAATTGACAACAGAAATTACTTTTCACAACTGGTTTTAAAGTAGGTCTAGTGTGGCGCCCCTGCAGGTCCAGTTGCCACAGAGGTACTGCATCTCAACCAGAGGTGTGGTACCCCACTCTCAGGTAAGGAGGGAGCACTACCCGGGACCCACACACCTACATCCAACACTACACCACTCCAGACCAGCAGGCGGGGCAAGATGCACTTGGTCACTGCTGAGCCCTCTCCCTGGCTGGAAGAGGGGGAACCAAAAGAGAGGGAACCATGAAGTGAGTGTGGGGGGAGGAAGAAGTTCAGGGGAGCACAGAAAGAGAAGTATAAAAGAAGGGGTGGAAAGATCTAGAAGGAGTTCCAGAGGAAGTCAGAAGGAGCTCTGCTCAGGGGAGCAAGGTTGATTTCTTGGCTCTAGTCCTAGGAGCAGGAGTTGAGAGGAGGAAAGTGAGGAGAGGAACTGGAGCAGTGGGAAAGGCTCCAGAGAGACAGAAGGAATCCTAGGGGCACGGCGAGTGCGGGATGCCACCCGTGCGCCCGAATTCACGCTGACGTGGAGGGATCAGGCCGCAGTAGGGGACCGGCCCCAGCCTAGTGGAGTACTATAGGTCTCAGCTAGCAAACCAGAGGTTGCAGCATTTCATGTGCTGTAGCCACATTCCACACTCAATCGCTGAAAAGGTGGCCATATAGGATCAAAGGGACGGACTGGACGTCGCCTGACAAGGTGAGCGGCCACTGGCTTGGGACACTGGGTGTGAGGCGCAGGGCAGGAGGGCGAGGGCCAGCGCAGTGAGACGACCTGGAGAGGTACACAGAAAGGGGTCCTGTTCAAGTGCTCCTGAGATACCTGAGAGTTTGCTGGATCACTTCCCCGGAGTACACAGAACGATGTGGGCGGTTATAACCGGCTGCAGCTGTAACCTGGAACTGCCTAAGAACTGTGAGTAAAGCCTGAAGACTGCACCCCACTGTGTCCTTGACTCATTACTAGGTCACCAGCCCTGCACTACACTGTCCCTGCCGACAACATCTACCTCTACAATTCATCTACACTGCCCTGGAGCTAAGCTCTGCCCGTGGAGAGCTGAACCAACTCTGCTGCGTCACCATTAGCTCCAGTGGATCTGCACCGCAGCAGCGGCCCCATATAGCCACATACCACGGGTGGCATCACAAACATTATCCCAAAAACTTTATTACTCCATTCCTTCTTTTGACCGCCCGGGGCCACGGACCAGGTCACTGCCACTGTGACTACCCTGAGAAGGACCGGCCCAGCTACCGAGTACCCCACGGCCACAGGGGGCGCGTCACTATCGCCAGATTTTGCAATAAAATCAGCATACATTTTTATTTACTAGTTGTCTTAGACGTGATGAGGCTGTTGTACTTAGTGAAAATTTGTTGGAAATGCTGTGTAATAAGGTGGGAAAATTTTCCTACGTAATATGAGGATGAACAGCTAGAAACCCAAGAGATTAAATTATTTTGAAGTTTTACCCTGCAGCTATATTCAGACTTACAAATGTTTAAGAAGTGTCATCAATGAGAAATGGAGAAGTGATACTTTGCATGTCATGTAACAAATCTTACCATATGACCTGCCAATTTATGTATGGCACACCCCCAACCTAAGCCATTTTAATCACAAGTAGTGCCTATTCCCCTCTTTTCACATGCCAGAATAAATACAGACCTCAGACTCTGCAGATTCCTACTTTTCCTGGTTCCTGATGTCTTCTTTAAGCACATAAAGTGTTAATCGGTGAGACACCCGAGACACTTCCCTTCTCTTAAAGAGTACCTGTCATGTGAAAAAACATTATTAACCTGCAGATATGGGGTTAATCCGCAGGTTAATAGTGTTCTGAAGGCATATAGTGGAAAACAAAGGGAAGTTCATCAGCATATCCGTCCAGGACATAATAAAATTTTTTAAGTTAAAACATATTAAAATTGAGAAACCTGAGAACCTGACGCATTTCTGGTGTATAGCAAAACCCTTATTCATAGGATATATGAGGTGAAGGAAACATGCTGCAATTTATAGAAAGTCTCATTCACCAGTGAGAACAATTAATGCAATTAACAAGGCGTCAGCTGATCACTTCGCTCAGATAGGGTTAATGCAACAAATACAGATGACTGCGAACCAGTACGTTATGGCATATAAGACTAACATATAAAAAACAGTATTGATTTAAATACATATAGTCAATCACGTATTTTATCATATCAAATGCATATTAGTAAATAAAGAACAGGTCATTCCTGAAGTTCATCCCATAGGGATGTTTTGTATCAAGTTGTAATATCCAGAAGGCTTCGCGTAAGGCTAGCTGCTTCAGCATGTTGTCTCCTCGTATAGAGCGATCAACCTTCTCAATACCAAAGAATGAAAGGTGAGAGACATCACCTTTATGTATGCCTGTGAAATGTTTTACAGCTCCAGAATATCCCAAATTTTTGTTGTTTATATTGCTAATGTGTTCAGCTATCCTTCTTTTTAATTTGCGTGTGGTGTATCCTATATAATACAATTGGCAAATATTGCACTGAATGCAATAAACAACATGACTGGTTTCACAATTGATGAATGATTTAATCTGGTACTGTGTGCCTTGTGCAGAACAAAAGGTGTGTTTCCCATGGTCTGCAAATAAGCATATCCTGCATCTACTACTGGCACATTTAAAAAGCCAACAGTGGAAAGTCAAGATGTGGGGGCCCAAGACTACCTACCAAACTAGGTGACAAAATGTCACCAAGCGACCTGCCTCTTTTGGCCACAAATTTACACCCACCTTCAATGATTGTGCGGAGAGTACTGCCCTGGTTCACTACAGGTAAGTATCTTAGGATGATGTCTCTAATAGCATTAAACTATAGGCAGAAAAGAAAGTGATTGGTGAAGGAGTGAAAGATTTTTTATGTTTCTTGGACTTATATAGCAAATCATGGCTTAGATTGTCTTTCACAGTCTCAAAAGCCCATTTTATGTTTGATTTGTTGCACCCCCTGTCCATCAAACAACTGCTGATTGTGATTCATACTCTATTGAAACTCTCTTCACAAGAGCAAATTCTTCTGGCTCTGGTGAATTCACCTTTAGGAATCGCATTAATGTTGTGTCTAGGGTGTGAGCTTGATGACAACAAAACTGTAGTGTCCTTCCTATAAAGGGATGATTCTACTTTTCTGGTGGCAACATTGCGGGATGGGGAGCTGCAATTTAGTATATGGATTTTATATTGATTCATATAAGTATTGACATAAGCTAATATTATATTGTGCTTAAGCATAGTCTTGTTAGCCAATAAACTTGTTATATTTTATTATTATAACAAAGTGTTGTGAGTCAGCACATGCTTGTGCACATACTGGACAGTGCAAAGCAACAGAAATATTTTAGTGCTAGGAAAAAGGTTGGAAACTATTCAACCTTTAGGGACCCACGAATAAAGAGAAAATATATTATATACAATATTATATATTATATTAAAACATTAATTTTCTGCAGTCCCCTTTAGCGTCCCCAAAGGTGACCAACCTTTGGGGACCTTTAAGTCTGTGCTTATCATTGGGATACACAGGATCCAGCAAATTGCCTATGTTCTAATTAAAAGGCACACACTACTTGGCTGGATCTCCCTTCCACGTCTTCCCTCTCTCCAGCACATTGTGTGTGCTGCAAATTGGTGCTGACTCCACCATTGTGTGTTTCAGATTACAATTTCAGCGTAAACTATTGATTGGTTCTGGGATGACTATTGCATGTTACAGGAGTACTGTATAGCTGTAAGGGCATATGTAGCACCCTGAGGATTCGGCTGCTACAGGGGTATTGCACCTCAACCCAGAGGTGTGGTATTCCACTCCCGGGTAAGGATGGAGTGTGGAACTGAGCTAGTAGGCTGCATGCACTACACACATCCCATTTCCGGGGGACAGACCGACGGTACTCCCACTTAATAAATGTGCAGGTACGACCGAGTCTGTCCTTGGCTGGAGTGGGAGGGGGGGTGGAACATCCCAGTAGTGTAGGGGCAGATAGGGGGAGCAGCCTGGGTAAAGCTAGGAGCTCATTGGGTGCTGGTCACCTGAGCTCACACATAGAGGGAGTATATAAGGTGGGCACCATCTTAGATCAGGGTCAGTCAGTCAGTTGTCAGTCAGCCAGTCAGACAGTCTGTCTGAGAGCCTGAGAAGCAGAGCAGAGGAGAAGGAAGAGGGACCCAGAGGCGCAGGAAGAGGGGACCCCAAGAGCCCATAACAGAGCTAATAGGGTGAAGGGTCGGCAACAGGGTACCGGATCCCAAGCTGGTGGAGGCTACAGCACTAATCCTCAGCCAGAGACCGGAGGTCGTGGGCAGGATCTGCCACGACCACCCACTAAATCCACCCGGAAGGCAGACCAAGAATAGGGTCAGGGAACCCAGAGACAAGGGTTTACCAACAAGAGGCCCGAGGGAGCCGGACTTAGGTGGATCCCTGGTGGGAACGGCCAGAAGAAGGGAGAGCCAGAAAGGAGCTCAGGACCACACTCCGGAGTTGCCTGGGAGTTGACCGAGTCCAGGACCTGGTGGACGCAGCACGGCTCGGGTGGTCACTGCTGTACACAGTGACCCGAGCAACACCAGTAAGTAAAACCCTGGAACTGCATTTTATGCCTCTGAGTCTCTTTGCTGCACCTTCACAACCACCATCCTCCACGGCTGACCCCCTGAGGCTATACCCCTCCCGTTGGGGGTTATACTACCCAAAGCTGCACACACACCACCAGCCTCAGCGGACCCTGCTGCAGCGGCGGCCGTAGTGACCGCAAATCAACGGGTGGCGTAGTCGACATAAAAGAACATCTAGTAACATCTATAAGGACTGCCACACACTGAGTTTGACACCCTGGGCACGGACTGGGTCACAGCCACTCGGAGACTACAACCCCCATCTGATCCGGCTCCGGGTATCCCTAACAGCACTGGCCCAGGGGGCGCGTCAACTTTGGCGTAGTCGGCAGGATTACGTGCCCGCAACAACCGGGTACTGCGTGCCTGAAGAAAAGTTCACCGTTACCTCAAAAAGAAATCTCCCGCCGGTTCCGGAGGGTCCCCGCCAACGGACCCCATCACAGGTCATTTCCCGCCGGTTGTCCGCCATTTGCAGCTTTTTCCCGCCATCCATGGAGTTTCCCGCCACTGGGAGACGATTCCCGCCATTTCCGAAGATTTCCCGCCTTGGAAGAGCGGACGCCATTATGGGCGTGCCAGAGGGTGGCAAGAGGCCACCTCCCATCATGGGCCAGGTCGAAGAATGGCGCCAAAAGCGGAAACCGCGCCCACCAACAGAGACTGTGATGCTGGAAGTGTCCATCAGCGTAAGAGAACTGCCCCTGGAACTGACAATCACTAAGTTGCCCCGGGACCACCCTCAATGTGGGCGGAGACAGAACAAGAGAACAAAGATGGGTGTCGCCTGGAGCAGTCTGGAGAGAGCGCACCCGGAGACAAGAAGTCTGGAGGAGAGTCCAGAGAGAACACACCCGGAGATGGAGGGAGAGGCAGGCAGCACCGACCCAGTGGTCAGGAGCCTGTTGCAGGTCGCCACTCCAGAAGGCCTGCTGGAGATCCTGGCGCAGCTCCCCGGAGATCGGGAGCGTGCACAGACCGCGCTGGAGGGCCTAGCACGGAGGATGGCCCGGGTGCAGCAGGAAACACTGGCGGAGTGGACTCGAGAGATGGCCCAGCAAGCCGGAGCCCGCCAGCGAAGCATGCCACCCGCAGCGGGGAGCAAGTCCACCTCTGAGGACGGCGAAGGAGGGACGACGGCCGGAGATGGCGCCGCGGAGGGAGCCGAAGAGATGAAGGCAGGTAATGGGGACGACAGCATCCCGTGCCCAGAAGCCGTAAACCTGCCCCAGCTCCCCGTCGCAGAGCCCGAAGCCCCACTCACCGTTCCCGTAGCCGCTGCGTCATCGCTCCAAGCTAGGCCTCAAGCGGCCGGAGCCGCGGCCACGCCCCCTGCTATGTCACGTGCCTCAATCCAGAGCGTGGCCAAGCAGGAGAAGCCACCGGCCTGGTCGCAAGGCCGAGTGCCCCCGGGCGCCGCAGTACCAACAGCGCCCTCCACCTCTGCCGAGCCGCCGGCCTGGTCGAAAGGCCAGGAACACCCGGGCGCCGCCGTCTTCACGGTGCCCTTCACATTCAGGGTGCCCCAAGCCTGGTCGCAAGGCCTGGTAAACCTGGGCGCCGCTACCACCACAGCGCCCTCAACCTCTAGAGCGCCGCACCTGGGTGAAGACCTGTTCGCCCAGCATACGTGCCCGGATGGGCAGCCCTTTGTGTGGCCTCCGGAGTTCGTCAATCCCCGACTCCGGAGGGAACGGCCTCTGGATGAGCCCCTGATACCGCCTCCGGCGCCTGTCAAGATGACCCCGCTCCCGCTGGAAGAAGCGCAGTTCGAGTGGGACCCCACCGGAGGAGACCTCATGGGGTTCACTCAGGAAACAAGGGCAGCCGCAGCTGAGCGTGCGGAGTGCTGCCGCCAGCAGTTGGAAGTCTTTGACAGGGAAAGGAGAGAGAGGCGGGTCCGTGAGCAGCGGCTGCAAATACAGAGCGCTGAACAGAAGAGCCGGACCCGGAGGAACCCCCGTGCAGCTCATGGTCCCCGCACCATCGGGACTGTGATTAAGTTCAACCTGCAGCATGGGTGGGGCTTCATTAGAGACCATCATACCCCCGGCGACGTCTTTGTGACCCGCAGTGACGTAGAAAGCCATCTGCCGGAGGGACACAGAGGTCGTGACCTGTATCTAGGGGACGAGGTCACCTTCACCCGGCACAAGTGTGCCAAAGGACCCTACGCCCTCCATGTGCATCGCCTGACGGAGGAGGAGCTGCGGTGTGAGGAGGAGCAAGAGGACCCGGACGGGTCTGAAACAGAAACTGAATCCAAAGAAAGAGCAGGAGGACGCCGTCGTTGAGTACGGTAGAGAAGAGACTGTATATAGTTGCCCATAGGGGTACCAAAAAACTGTTGCTGCTTAAAATATGTTCCCCGTTGGGACAAAAGAGTGAACTGTACCCGTGTGTCCCCATCCCTTAACAGGCTGAGGACTGTGAACAGCCGTCCTTAATCCCACTGGTCGAGGACTGAGAGCGGCCATATCCCATTTGTATATAGTTGCGCTTCCTAAGGCGCCCTCTACCGGTTTTATAGGAAACTGTTTTCTTCCAAGAGAGACTGTCGCACTTTACCCGGTCACAAGTTGCACAGTGACCGGAGGAACCAGAAGCAAGAATGTTATTTATGAAAAGTTTTATATGAAAAGTTTATTACTGATGATAATATATATGATGTTTTATATGTTGATGTTTATGAAAAAAAAAAAAAAAATTTGTATGTTTTTGGATGTTTATTCTTTTACAGCCCGAGGACGTGCTGTGATTTACCAGGGGGGAATGTAGCACCCTGAGGATTCGGCTGCTACAGGGGTATTGCACCTCAACCCAGAGGTGTGGTATTCCACTCCCGGGTAAGGATGGAGTGTGGAACTGAGCTAGTAGGCTGCATGCACTACACACATCCCATTTCCGGGGGACAGACCGACGGTACTCCCACTTAATAAATGTGCAGGTACGACCGAGTCTGTCCTTGGCTGGAGTGGGAGGGGGGGTGGAACATCCCAGTAGTGTAGGGGCAGATAGGGGGAGCAGCCTGGGTAAAGCTAGGAGCTCATTGGGTGCTGGTCACCTGAGCTCACACATAGAGGGAGTATATAAGGTGGGCACCATCTTAGATCAGGGTCAGTCAGTCAGTTGTCAGTCAGCCAGTCAGACAGTCTGTCTGAGAGCCTGAGAAGCAGAGCAGAGGAGAAGGAAGAGGGACCCAGAGGCGCAGGAAGAGGGGACCCCAAGAGCCCATAAGAGAGCTAATAGGGTGAAGGGTCGGCAACAGGGTACCGGATCCCAAGCTGGTGGAGGCTACAGCACTAATCCTCAGCCAGAGACCGGAGGTCGTGGGCAGGATCTGCCACGACCACCCACTAAATCCACCCGGAAGGCAGACCAAGAATAGGGTCAGGGAACCCAGAGACAAGGGTTTACCAACAAGAGGCCCGAGGGAGCCGGACTTAGGTGGATCCCTGGTGGGAACGGCCAGAAGAAGGGAGAGCCAGAAAGGAGCTCAGGACCACACTCCGGAGTTGCCTGGGAGTTGACCGAGTCCAGGACCTGGTGGACGCAGCACGGCTCGGGTGGTCACTGCTGTACACAGTGACCCGAGCAACACCAGTAAGTAAAACCCTGGAACTGCATTTTATGCCTCTGAGTCT
Organism: Phyllobates terribilis; assembly: GCF_046119375.1. Classification (NCBI taxonomy): domain Eukaryota; kingdom Metazoa; phylum Chordata; class Amphibia; order Anura; family Dendrobatidae; genus Phyllobates; species Phyllobates terribilis. The sequence goes on from NW_027362762.1 coordinate 212,195,506, forward strand.
CTTTGCTGCACCTTCATAACCACCATCCTCCACGGCTGACCCCCTGAGGCTATACCCCTCCCGTTGGGGGTTATACTACCCAAAGCTGCACACACACCACCAGCCTCAGCGGACCCTGCTGCAGCGGCGGCCGTAGTGACCGCAAATCAACGGGTGGCGTAGTCGACATAAAAGAACATCTAGTAACATCTATAAGGACTGCCACACACTGAGTTTGACACCCTGGGCACGGACCGGGTCACAGCCACTCGGAGACTACAACCCCCATCTGATCCGGCTCCGGGTATCCCTAACAGCACTGGCCCAGGGGGCGCGTCACATATAATCGAGTTCAATTCAGTGTTGTTACATAATAAATCACAAAAGTCGGAGGGGGCGAATCATTTGTAAGGGGACTGTATGCGCAGCAGTGCTATGTTTAATAACTGTCCACAGTGACATATCCATCTTCCTCCAACGACATCGAGATCTTCATCTACTCCACATATTGCTTTCCTAATGTTCAGAAATCAGAATGGATACTTTTTTTTCTCGCTTTGCTTTACTTTAGAAATTATGGACTAGTGAATGTTGAAGGTTGAATATAATAAGTTGCTCAGACCTGGACAGATGCACGTGAAAGACACCAAGGGTCAAGCAAAATACGGAGAAAAAGTCTTCCCAACTAACACATCCCGGTGGGACCAATTACTTACTATTATTGGGCAGTCAGTGAAAGATCGGTAATGCTGTGTCCCTCCACCTGTTGGAAGACAGAATGTCGCATGTATCACGTAACTTTGGGTATCAGCCTCTCAGTATTTGCAGACAAGTGTGAGATACTACCCTATTGACAAGCAATTAAGTGCAGATGAAATGTCATGTCACATAATAACTCTTTCTTTACTCTTACTCTTTCCATATAGATGGAAGATCCGGCAGGAGATCTTAGCTGGAGACCAGACTTGTCCAGCGCTTCTTCCTTGTGGCTTCTCCCACCGCTGCTCTAGATTATTGACAAGTCTCTCCCTTGGTGCACAAATGGAAAAGACCTGAGCCTATGGCATGGGCAGTTTACACATCTTGAAAGGTACTAATCAAATTTTTTATGCTCTTCATATATTGCGGTCATCAAATTATATAGAAGTGTGCATTTACAATTGCTCATTTTGCCTTTAAACCCAGCTAATTGTTCTCTTTTCCATTAGGTCTATGACATCATGTGATTAAATATTGACTAGCTGAATCCTTCTGTAAGGGGGAAGACCGGGGTGTAAGTACTTTCAGAACAAGGGATCCGGAACTGCCGGGGCCGTGCCTCTGGTTGCAGGGGGAAGACAGACTGCGAGCACAGGAGTCAGGTGACCGGGAAGCTGGGGGCATGTCCAGAGCCAGAGCTCAGGGGTTAGGTGACCAGGGAGCTGGAAGCGTGTCTAGGAAGAGGGAGAAAAAGGAGTTTTGCACGGGAAAGCAGGGAGTTGACAGTTGAGGTCAAGACCCGCTAGAGGGAGAAGAGACGCAGGGGACGCCGAGCAAGTGAGATGCAGTGTTATGGACTAGGGGCTCAGCGGGTCAAACCGGAGACCGCCCGCTACCGCCAGAAGACGTGGAGCTGAGCAAGTGAGGTGCAGAGTTATAGACTAGGGGCTCAGCGGGTCAAACCGGAGACCACCCGCTGCCGCCAGAAGACGGAGCATTGTTTAGGCGGGGAAGCCAGAAGAAAAGAACAGCGGTATCAGCCGGCAACTGCCTTGTGGGGAACAAGATTCAGCTAAGTGTAAAACTGCCGATTACAACTGTGTCGACTCTGCTACATCTAGCCAAATTGTGAATTGTAGGTTATAGTCTGTTACCTGCAACTCCCCTTGTTGTCCCCATATTTCCCCATATTTCCCCTGTTACTCCCTGCGTGGAGATTGACCCTGTTACAATAAACCCCCTTTGTTTAGTAACCCTGTACTGGCTGCTCTGTGTTTCTGTGTCACTGCATCTAAAGTACCTGTGTTACATTTGGCGTAGTCGGCAGGATGCAGTCTTTAGACACAGACACTGCAGATCAGCCCATCCTGGGAGCCCCTGGATCTAGTTTGCCGCTGGGGGCCATGCTCAGCAATCTCCCAAAGTTCACCGGGAACAATATGATGCTGTGGGACTGGGTTGAGAGAGTTAAGAGTATGTTACGTATGCATCCGATGACCCCAGCTATGCAAGCCAAAATAGCCCTACTGGCCCTGGACGGCGAGGCCCGGCACTCCGTGATGTACCGCCCTCCTCATGACCGGGATACTGTAGAAAAAGTGGTGCGTAAATTGGAGGAGATGCATGGGGATCCCACCAATGTAGGAGAGCTGAGGATACGGCTGTTTCACCAAGTGCAGCAGGAGGGGGAGACTGTGACGCAGTATGTTAATGCATTACAGAAAAGCCGACATGGGGAATTTGGGAATGGGCCCCCCTGACGTGATCTTAAGGGACCAATTTGTGGCAGGCCTCAGGGATGTGCAGCTGAAGCAGGCCTTGCGGGAGCGCCTGCGCGCTAACCCACGTATAACTTTTCTAGAAGTGGGGGCGTAGGCACGTGTGAGAGAGCAGGAGATGGGGGTGACGGCCCTGGCAGGGATGGTCCGGAGTAATGAGGTACCCACCCCGCCTGCAGCTGAACCGGAATGGGCTCAAGAGATGCGAAAGGAGATACAGGAGATGCGGGGTGAATGGTCCAGTCTCAAGAAGACCTCTGCACCGACACCAGAGATACCCGGATCGATTTTCCCAGTTAGGGAAAGTATTGAATTCAGGCCCCGCCCAGCAGAAGAGTTCCGTAGAGAAGTGAGGTAGCCCTACACAGACAGAGACACGACCTGCTGGAAGTGCGGAGGCGCAGGACATTATGCCAGGGGCTGTGCAAGCCGAGGGCAGCCCCTGTCGTGCCAGCCATTAAACTAACGAGCTCCGTGTTTGGGGGACACAGCCCGGAGCCTAAGGAAGGAGAAAGAAAAAGAGGAAGTCCCCAGGACCTAGTTTCCACCAGCCCGACTGTCTGGGCTGAAATAAGCGGTGGGGCTGTTCACTGCCTAATTGACATGGGATCCCAGGTGACTACGATGACAGAAGCCTACTTTCAACAGCGATTTCCAGAGATAGCGCGACCTGAATGGGGACCAGTAATTAGACTCATGGCAGCTAATCAATTACCCATACAGGTCGCAGGGGTGGTATGGATGAAGATCCGAGTGTATGGAAAAGATGTGGGAAAAAAGGGGTCATCTTGGTCGCAGGGGGAACAGGAAATGGACCCCCGATGACCCTCGTAATAAATGTGCTGAAAGAGATCGGGCAAATCCTGATTAGTGAGCCGAAGGAGATTCCTCTTGACCAGTGGGACCCACAAACCCCCCAAAGGAGGGTTTTTCAACAATTAATCCGAGCCGCCCAGGCTCAGGAGACGTCGAGTGAAGGGAAGGTCCTGGGGAAAATAATAGTACCAGCAGCTACGGCGCTCACCTTACCGCCAGGACAAACTGTACTCACGTTACCCGCACAGGCCTGCACACCTCTTGAGGGGTTCGAAGTTCAGATAGAACCAACATCGGTGGACAAAGTACCCCCCGGATTCCTGGTGGCTCGGACACTGTCCACCGTCCAGGGTGGCAATGTTATAGTGCGGTGCGTTAATCTGGGCGAAGGCGATCTCACACTCCCTCCCAGGGCGGAAATAGCCCAGATTCTGGGAATGCCAGAGAAGTTGGTGCGACCTGATGTGGTACAGCTGTCCGCTGTATGAGGAGACCCCTGGACTCTGGCGGTCACCGTGCTGCCGGAATCCCACCATGCTAGTGCGAAGGGGGGACGAAGAATCCTAGAACAAATGCGGGCTGAATTAACGGGACTTTCACCGCGACAGGTGCAGCAGGTTGAGGAGGTACTGGAGCGGTACCAGGAAGTCTTGGCTCGCCATGAGGATGATTTTGGTTGCACCGAAGCCATTACCCACAAGATTACCACGGGGAGCGCTGCCCCAGTGCGGGAGAGATACCAGCAGATACCTATCCAGATGTATAAAGAGGTTAAGGATTAAGGAAATGCTAGCCCATATGTTACAGAATGGTGTGATATGGGAGAGTCAGAGTCCATGGGCAGCCCCGACTGTCCTGGTCAGAAAGAAAGATGGGACCCTGCGGTTCTGTGTGGACTATAGATGACTGAATGCCTGCACAGTACGAGACTCTTACCCACTAACCCGAATCGAAGAGTCTCTGTCGGCCTTAGGGAAGGCAAGATACTTCTTCTCCTTGGATCTGGCCAGTGGGTATTGACAAGTGCCCGTGGCCGTGCGAAGACGGCGTTCATATTACCCATGGGACTGTTCGAGTTCAATAGGATGCCCTTCGGCCTGATTAACACCCCCGGCTGATGGAGAGGTGCCTGGGCGATTTAAACTTTGAGGCGACACTGATTTATCTTGACAACATAATTGTCTATGCCACCACCTTCGAGGAACACCTCCAGCGACTGGAGCAAGTACTGAGTCACCTACAGAGTCATGGCCTAAAGGTGAAGCCCCAGAAGTGCCACCTGTTCCGCAAACAGATCGAATATCTCGGTCATACTGTGTCCGGTGAAGGAGTCAGGCCCACCCGGGAAAAGGTGGGCGCCGTACAGGAGTGGCCTACCCCGAAGACAGTGAAGGACGTTCGGACCTTCCTGGGACTTGCCGGGTACTACCGAAGATTCGTGAAGAACTTCACCCGCATAGCCAACCCATTGCTGGAGTTACTTAAGGGAGTACCGGCGGGCTCCAAGAATCAGGCGATTCGGTGGGGAAGCAGCCAGGAAGAGGCCTTCCGTGCCCTAAAAATGGCCCTGACCGAGGCCCTAATACTTGCCTATGCGGATTTCTCCCAACCATTCATACTCCACACTGATGGGAGCCTACATGATCTGGGAACAGTGTTATCCCAACTACAGGAGGAGAAAGAGCGCGTGATTGCGTATGCCAGTCGCTCCCTTCACGACTCTGAGAGGAACCCAGATAATTATAGCTCTTTCAAATTAGAGTTGCTGGCTCTGGTTTGGGCAATGACCGAAAATTTCGCAGAGTATTTGTCCAGGTCCGAAGTACTGGTGAGAACAGAAAACAACCCGCTGGCTCACCTGGAGAATGCGAAATTGGGGGCCCTGGAGCAGCGATGGGTGGCCCGCATGGCCAGGTACCAGTATAAGATCGCCTACCGGTCTAAGGCAGAGAATACTCATGCCGACTCCCTCTCCAGAGTGACATATAAACGGCCTGATCATGACCGCGATGAAGATTTGGAGGCGGATGAGGTCCCTAGCTTCCGAAGTTTCGTGGGACCGCTGGTCGCGACGCAGGGACAGATCGGAGAGACGTCGGAAGAACAAGTGCTAGGGCAGCCAAGAGACGACTGGGTCTGACTTCAACAGAGTGACAAAGAAATCGCCCAATTACGTCAATGGGTGGCTTTGAGACCGGTCCCCAGTCGAAAGGAGAGGAGTACACTGTCCCTGGGGGCCCTGAAAATGCTGGGACAATGGGAGAGACTTTGTTTGCGAGACGGGCTGCTGTACTGATGGGTACAGCTACTGCGAGAGCTCGGGATCACTTGGCAAGTGGTGATGCCAGAGAAGTTGGTCGGAGTAGTAGCTAAGGAGGCTCACGAACGAGGAGCTCACTTCGGACCAGAGAAGACATTTCAGTGGTTGCAGAGGCTGGTGTATCACCCCCGACTGCGAGCAACAATAGAAGACACTTGTCGAAGATGTTGGAGCCGTGAGCTGGTTAAGCCCCGGGAGCAGCGTGTCTCAATACAAAATATTGTGACTTCTGCCCCCTTGGAGGTGCTGATGATTGACTATTTGACTGTTGGACTGGCGCATCTCGGGTATGAACATTGGCTGGTGATGACAGACCACTTCACAAAGTTTGCGGTAGTGACCCCGACCAGAGACCAGACCGCCAAATCAGCTGCGCAGGCCATCTGCCGAGACTTCATTCGGGTGTACGGTGGCCAAAGAGGATCCATTCCGATCAAGGCGTCTGCTCCCAGGGCCGGGTGATGGAACAGCTGCACCGGTTGTACAGGATTGAGAAGTCATGGACTACTCCTTATCACCCTCAAGGAAATGGGGCCTGTGAACGCTTTAATCGGACACTGATCCAAATGCTCCACACATTGGAGGAAGATCGGAAGGTACGATGGCCTGAGTTTGAGGCCGAGCTGGTGTGGGTCTACAACAACCGAGTGAATAGTATGACAGGGTTTACTCCTTATACCTCACTGTTTGGGCAAAAGGGGCGAGAGATTACTGAGTTAGAGCTGGACCCCGAGGAGGACTACCCACGGACAGGGATGTCTTCCTGGGTTCGGGAACACCGGCATCGACTGCAGACCCTCCGACGGTTGGTACAACAAAAGTTTCGGGAGCTCAAACATCATGAGACATTGCCTCTTCGAGGGACAGCTCTGAGGCCCAGGAAGCGGGTGTTGGTTCGAGACAGGCGGCCCCGAGGCAAATTGAGTAGGCGGTGGGAACGGACCTTGCACCGAGTGAAGCGCAGGGTTGGCGCTGAAAGACCTGTGTATGAAGTTCAACCTGAGGGGGCTGAAGGAGCCCCTACCAGAGTGGTTCATCGTAGTAATGCTGCGGCCCTGTCTGTCTAATAATGATGAAGATGAAGAAGGATCACCTGCTTCTAGAGAGGGTCCTGTCACGGTTGCCCCAAGCCACGATGTGGATGAAGAAAAAATTGTTGATTCTACCTCCGAGCCCCAGCACTCGATTACCTGCAGTCCCCAGTGCAGGTGGCGAGGGAATACCATCGGTTGAAGCCACCGGGCAGGCGGAGATTGGGAATCCAAGTGTCACTGTACCCTCCATTGGTCAAACAGAGTTACACCGGTCAGAACGGACAACAGCAGGAGTGCCTCCTCACTGTTACGAACAAGATCAGTTTATATGGCAATGTATCGTCCAGGAAGTCCAAGAATGTGAACGTTTGGTGAAGAAACTCTCGCCCGTGGAATGGCGAGTTAAAGGAGAGCGGGAGTGTAAGGGGGAAGACTGAGGTGTAAGTACTTTCAGAACAAGATATCCGGAACTGCCGGGGCCATGCCTCTGGTTGCTGGGGGAAGACAGACTGCGAGCACAGGAGTCAGGTGACCGGGAAGCTGGGGGCGTGTCCAGAGCCAGAGCTCAGGGGTCAGGTGACCGGGGAACTGGAAGCGTGTCTAGGAAGAGAGAGAAAAAGGAGTTCTGCGTGGGAAAGCAAGGAGTTGACAGTTGGGGTCAAGCCCCACTAGAGGGAGAAGAGACGCAGGGTCCGTGGAGCTGAGCAAGTGAGGTGCAGTGTTATGGACTAGGGGCTCAGCGGGTCAAACCGGAGACCGCCCGTTGCCGCCACAAGACGTGGAGCTGAGCAAGTGAGGTGCAGAGTTATGGACTAGGGGCTCAGCGGGTCAAACCGGAGACCGCCTGCTGCCGCCAGAAGACGAAGCATTGTTTAGGCGGTGAAGCCAGAAGAAAACAACACCGGCATAAGCCGGCAACTGCCTTGTGGGGAACAAGAGTCAGCTAAGTGGAAAACTGCCGATTACAACTGTGTCGACTCTGCTACATCTAGCCAAACTGAATTGTCGGTTATAGTCTGTTACCTGCTACTCCCCTTGTTGTCCCCATATTTCCCCTGTTACTCCCTGCGTGGAGATTGACCCTGTTACAATAAACCCCTCCTGTTTATTAACCCTGTACTGGCTGCTCTGTGTTTCTGTGTCACTGCATCTAAAGTACCTGTGTTACACTTCTATGCTCTATGAAGAAACAGGAAGTCTATATTCCCTGTATCAGTCACTGCAAAAGTGAATGGCAGGGGGAGAAGGGAGCAGCTGGGTCAGGAGTTGAAGAGAGGATGATTTGTACAGGGACAAGAGACTTCCTGTTTCTACATAGAGCAGAGAAAAGAGAAGAATTAGCTGGGTAGAAAGGCAAAGTGAGCAATTGTATGTACACAGCAGGGCTGGGTCAATGTAAAGGAATAGGTCAGAAACAAAGGTAACAGGACCTCGAATGCACCCCCTCCTTCATCACCAGAACCATCATCAGTACATGGATGCAAAACCAAAACCATCATCATTACATGAATACATTGCCAGAGCATCAACAGTACATAAAAATGGCACCAGAACCATTAGTAAATTATTAGGTCACTAGAACCACCATGTACTACATCACCAGAACCACCATCAGTAGATAAAAGCATCACCAGAACCAGAACCACTATCAGTACATTAATGCATCAACAGAACCTCTATCAATACATGCATACATCACAAGAACCACTGTCAGTAAATAAATACATCACCAGTACCATCAGTACATGAATGTCACCAGAACCACCATCAGTTTATGAATACATCACCAAGCTTAGTTCAGCAATAAATTGTAATATCAAGACAGGCCCATATACATTTGTATCTCATTAACCTACAACTCCCAGTATGTCCTTAACAATAGTAAGGAGATGCTGTGAGTTGTTATCAGTCATTATCAGGCTATAGCCCATACAGGAACCACAGTTCTGATGAGATGTAGTCATTATCAACAAGTAAACATTTACATCCAGGTACCTTATAGGTGACATCTTCTGTGATTGAGTAGTTTCTTTCTTTTCAACTCCATCTTGTCCAGATGCCATGGTGACTTTTCACATCCACAGCTCTTCTCTGCAGACTTCCCTCTTCTCCGGTCTTCTGCTGCAAATCCCAACATGGTGCCCTTAAAAATAAATATTAAAATGCCCTCTGCTTAAAAATATCTCTCCATATTTTTACCTAAATAAGCCTCCTATGGTATATGGCCTCTACACTGTCAACCCTTATGAGCTACACCAGCTACACTATCCGCCTTAATGAGGTATAACTGCCCCACTGTGTGACATCAGCTATAACCGCCCCACTGTCTGTCATTATCAGCTATAACCGCCACACCATCTGCTCCTATGAACCACGGCTTATGCCATGACTGTCCCTTCTATACTGTTTCCCTTATACTCTCTATAGCTCCACATTGTCCCCCCGCCATCCTAACCTCTCTCCATACTGTGCATCCATTTCACACTGCTCCATCTCCACATTCATACTGTATCCCTTTTTCACACTATGTCCTCATCTTGCTCACCAAATTGTTTTCTTCAAACTATACCCCCTCCACACTCTGTTCTCCTACATAGTATGACGGTCACCATAACTGCCCACACAGTATAATATCCACAACAGCCCCAATATACACTAAAATGTCCATCATAGGCCCATGCAGTATGATGTTCACCAAAGCCCTTCATTATATAGTATAATGGTCCCCACAGCACCCCATACAGTATAATGACTCCTCAGTCACCGATATAGTATAATGGTCCCACAGTCCCTTATATACAGTATAATGTCCTCCACAGCACCCCACACAGTATAATATCCACCACAGCCCCGATTATACAGTGTAATGTCCCCCACAGTCTCCTATACAGTATTTTCACCATAGTTCCAATATAAGGTCCCCAGCAGCACCCAATACAGTATTATCACCCTCTTGTTATGTCCCCACAGCCCCTCTTGTAATTTCCCCATAGCATAGAAAACCTCTCTTGTAATGTCCCCATAGCCAGCCCCCTATTGTAATGTCCCCACAGCCAGCCACCTATTGTAAAGTCTCCGCAGCCAGCCCCTCTTGTAATATCCCCATAGCCAGCCCCTATTGTAATTTCCCCATAACCAGCTCCTTATGTCCACATAGCCAGCCCCTCTTATAATGTCCCCAAAGCCAGCCCCTTATGTCCCCATAGCCAGCCCCTCTTATAATGTCCCCATAGTCCGCCCTTATCTCCAAAAACCAGCACCTATTGTATTGTCCTAAGTCAGCTCCTTATGTCCACATAGCCAGCCCCTTATGTCCCCATAGCCAGCCCCTTATGTCCCCATAGCCAGCCCCTCTTGTAATGTCCCCATAGCCAGCCCCTTATATCCACATAGCCAACTCCTTATGTCCTCATAGCCTTCCCCTCTTGGAATGTCCTCACAGGCTCTAGGTATAATATCCTCCATTCATTAGGAAAATAATATAATAAAAAAACCAACTAAACCTAATCCAGGCTCCCTGTCTAGCGCAGCGCCATCTCCTCTTCCATCAGGTGTAGCAGTGGGCACAATGATGTCACTGCATCGCAACGTCCGACATCCTCTGCGTGTGGCAGAGTTCCCGGCAGAGCAGAGAGCTGATTACAGCTCCTCTGTTCCTGTCCGGTGCGGCTACGACATCAATTGCATTTGCGTCTAACAGACACAAATACAATTGAGTGCAGGGAAGGAGCAACGGGCAGAGTGCAGGCAGAGAGTGAGGTGAGTGGTGTCAGTGAGTGACACTGCTCCCCTGTGAGCCCGCGCCCCAGCCATCACTGTGCTGAATGCCTGCGGCCGGAGGAAGGTAACGGGTGACTGCAGCCATTCAGCAATGTCAGTTTTTTTTTTCTCCAAAATGCGCCCCCCTCGGGTAGGCAAGAGGTAGCGCCTCATGCAGGAGCCTACACTGCTTATCCCTTTTCCTGGCCCTGATACACAGTGCTATATAATATGATGATTGCATTATAGTAAGAGGATAAAAACCTTGATGGGAGTGCATCTTTAAAAATATCTCATATAAAAGTTGAAAATGTAACTCTACAGAAGCCTTGTTCAGTACATTTCTTGCCTTGTTGTTTCTGTTCTTTTAAGCTACTGTGACCTCCACCACTCTTCCAAGGGGCATTGATATTGTTTTTTATTCCACTGTGACCTCCACGTCTCTTCCAAGGGGCTTTAAAGCGTTTTGTTAAGCTACTGCGACCTCCACCACTCTTCCAAGGGGCATTAAAACAGTCTTGTTAAGCTACTGCGACCTCCACCACTCTTCCAAGGGGCATTGATATTGTCTTTTTATTCCACTGTGACCTCCAGGTCTCTTCCAAGGGGCATTAAAGCTGTCTTGTTAAACCACTCTGAACTCCATGTCTCTTCCAAGGGGCATTAAAACCATCTTGTTAAGCTAATGCGACCTCCACCACACTTCCAAGAGGCATGAAAACCGTCTTGTTAAGCTGCTGCTACCTCCACCACTCTTCCAAAGGGCATTAAAACCGTCTTGTTAAGCTACTGCGACCTCCACCACTCTTTCAAGGGGCAATAAAAACGTCTTGCTAAGCTTCTGCGACCTCCACCACTTTTCCAAGGGGCATTGATATTGTCTTTTTATTACACTGTGACCTCCACGTCTCTTCCAAGGGGCATTAAAACTGTCTTGTTAAGCTACTGCGACCTCCACCACTCTTCCAAAAGGCATTAAAACCGTCTTGTTCAGCTGCTGCGACTTCCACCACTCTTCCAAGGGGGATTAAAACAGTCATGTTAAGCTACTACGACAACCACCACTCTTCCAAGAGGCATTAAAACCATCTTCTTAAGCAACTGCGACCTCCACCACTCTTCCAAGGGGCATTAAAACCATCATGTTAAGCTGCTGCGACCTCCACCACCCTTCCAAGGGGCAATAAAACCGTCTTGTTAAGCTACTGTGACCTCCACGTCTCTTCCAAGGGGCATTAAAACCGTCTTGTTAAACCACTCTGAACTCCACGTCTCCTCCAAGGGGCATTAAAACCGTCTTGTTAAGCTACTGTGACCTCCACGTCACTTCCAAGGGGCATTAAAACCATCTTGTTAAACCACTCTGACCTCCACGTCTCTTCCAAGGGGCATTAAAACCGTCTTGTTAAACCACTCTGACCTCCAGGTCACTTTCAAGGGGCATTAAAACTGTCTTGTTAAGCTACTGCGAACTCCACCACTCTTCCAAGGGGCATTGATATTGTCTTTTTATTATACTGTGACCTCCACGTCTCTTCCAAGGGGCATTAAAACCGTCTTGTTATGCTATTGCGACCTCCACCACTCTTACAAGGGGCATTAAAACCATCTTGTTAAGCTACTGTGACCTCCACGTCTCCTCCAAGGGGCATTAAAACTGTCTTGTAAAACCACTCTGAACTCCACATCTCTTCCAAGGGGCATTAAAACCGTATTGTTAAGCTACTGTGACCTCCGCATCTCTTCCAAGGGGCATTAAAACCGTCTTGTTAAACCACTCTGACTTCTACGTCCTTACCAAGGGGCGTTAAAACTGTCTTGTTAAATCACTATGACCTCCACGTCTCTTCCGATGGGCATTGAAACCGTCTTGTTAAGCTACTGTGACCTCCACGTCTCTTCCAAGGGGCATTGATATTGTCTTTTTATTCCACTGTGACCTCTACGTCTCTTCCAAGTGGCATTAAAACCGTCTTGTTAAACCACTCTGAACTCCACGTCTCTTCCAAGGGGCATTAAAACCATCTTGTTAAGCTGCTGCGATCTCCACCACTCTTCCAAGGGGCATTAAAACCGTCTTGTTAAACCACTCTGAACTCTACGTCTCTTCCAAGGGGCATTAAAACCGTCTTGTTAAGCTACTGTGACCTCCACATCTCTTTCAAGGGGCATTAAAACCATCTTGTTCAACCACTCTGACCTCCACTTCTCTTCCAAGGGGCATTAAAACCGTCTTGTTAAACCACTCTGACCTCCACATCTCTTCCAAGAGGCATTAAAACCGTCTTGTTAAGCTACTGCGACCTCCATTACTCTTCCAAGGTGCATTGACATTGTCTTTTAATTACACTGTGACCTCCACGTCTCTTCCAAGGGGCATTAAAACCGTATTGTTAAGCTACTGCGACCTCCACCACTCTGACAAGGGGCATTAAAACCGTCTTATTAAGCTACTGTGACCTCCACGAGTCTTCCAAGGGGCATTAAAACCGTCTTGTTAAACCACTCTGAACACCACGTCTCTTCCAAGGGGCATTAAAACCATATTGTTAAGCTACTGTGACCTCCACATCTCTTCCAAGGGGCATTAAAACCGTCTTGTTAAACCACTCTGACCTCCACGCCCTTAGCAAGGGGCATTAAAACCGTCTTGTTAAACCATTCTGACCTCCACGTCTCTTCCAAGGGGCATTAAAACCGTCTTGTTAATCTACTGTGACCTCCACATATTTTCCAAGGGGCATTAAAATTGTCTTGTTAAACCACTCTGAACTCCACGTCTCTTCCAAGGGGCATTAAAACCGTCTTTTTAAGCTACTGTGACCTCCACGTCTCTTCCAAGGGGCATTAAAACAGTCTTGTTAAGCTACTGCGACCTCCACCACTCTTCCAAGCGACATTGATATTGTCTTTTTATTACACTGTGACCTCCACGTCTCTTCCAAGGGTAATTAAAACCATCTTGTTAAACTACTGCGACCTCCACAACTCTTCCAAGAGGCATTAAAACCGTCTTGTTAAGCCATTGCTACCTCCACCACTCTTTCAAGGGTCATTAAAACCGTCTTGTTAAGCTGTTGCGACCTACACCACTCTTCCAAAAGGCATTAAAACCGTCATCCTAAGCTACTGCGACCTCCACCACTCTTCCAAGTGGCACTAAAACCATCTTGCTAAGCTACTGTGACCTCCACCACTCTTCCAAGGGGCAATAAAACCGTCATGTTTAGCTACTGTGACCTCCACGTCTCTTCCAAGGGGCATTAAAACCGTCTTGTTAAACCACTCTGAACTCCACGTCTCTTCCAAGGGGCATTAAAACCGTCTTGTTAAGCTACTGTGACCTCCACGTCTCCTCCAAGGGGCATTAAAACCATCACGTTAAACCACTCTGACCTCCACGTCTCTTCCAAGGGGCATTAAAACCGTCTTGTTAAACCACTCTGACCTCCACGTCTCTTCCAAGGGGCATTAAAACCGTCTTGTTAAGCTACTGCGACCTCCACCACTCTCCCAAGGGTTATGGATATTGTCTTTTTATTACACTGTGACCTCCACGTCTCTTCCAAGGGGCATTCAAACCGTCTTGTTAAGCTACTGCGACCTTCACCACTCTTACAAGGGGCATTAAACCCGTCTTCTTAAGCTACTGTGACCTCCACGTCTCTTCCAAGGGGCATAAAAACCATCATGTTAAAGCACTCTGAACTCCACGTCTCTTCCAAGGGGCATTAAAACCATATTGTTAAGCTACTGTGACCTCCACATCTCTTCCAGGGGGCATTAAAACTGTCTTGTTAAACCACTCTGACCTCCACGTCCTTACCAAGGGGCATTAAAACCGTCTTGTTAAACAACTATGCCCTCCACGTCTCTTCCAAGGGGCATTAAAACCGTCTTGTTTAGCTACTGTGACCTCCACGTCTCTTCCAAGGGGCATTAAAACCATCTTGTTAAGCTACTGCGACCTCCACCACTCTTCCAAGGGGCATTAAAACAGTCTTGTTAAGCTACTGCGACCTCCACCACTCTTCCAAGGGACATTGATATTGTCTTTATATTCCACTGTGACTTCCACGTTTCTTCCAAGGGGCATTAAAACGGTCTTGTTAAACCACTCTGAACTCCACGTCTCTTCCAAGGGGCATTAAAACCGTCTAATTAAGCTACTGCGACCTCCACCACTCTTCCAAAGGGCAATAAAACTGTCTTGCTAAGCTTCTGCGACCTCCACCACTTTTCCAAGGGGCATTGATATTGTCTTTTTATTACACTGTGACCTCCACGTCTCTTTCAAGGGTAATTAAAACCATCTTGTTAAACTACTGCGACCTCCACAACTCTTCCAAGAGGCATTAAAACCGTCTTGTTAAGCTATTGCTACCTCCACCACTATTTCAAGGGTCATTAAAACCGTCTTGTTAAGCTGTTGCGACCTACACCACTCTTCCAAAAGGCATTAAAACCGTCTTCCTAAGCTACTGCGACCTCCACCACTCTTCCAAGGGGCACTAAAACCATCTTGCTAAGCTACTGTGACCTCCACCACTCTTCCAAGGGGCAATAAAACCGTCATGTTTAGCTACTGTGACCTCCACGTCTCTTCCAAGGGGCATTAAAACCGTCTTGTTAAACCACTCTGAACTCCACGTCTCTTCCAAGGGGCATTAAAACCGTCTTGTTAAGCTACTGTGACTTCCACGTCTCTTCCAAGGGGCATTAAAACCATCTTGTTAAACCACTCCGACCTCCACGTCTCTTCCAAGGGGCATTAAAACCGTCCTGTTAAACCAATCTGACCTCCACGCCTCTTCCAAGTGGCATTAATACCGTCTTGTTAAGCTACTGCGACCTCCACCACTCTTCCAAGGGGCATTGATATTGTCTTTTTATTACACTGTGACCTCCACGTTTCTTCCAAGGGGCATTAAAACCATTTTTTAAGCTACTGCGACCTCCACGACTCTTACAAGGGGCATTAGAACCGTCTTGTTAAGCTACTGCGACCTCCACGTATTTTCCAAGTGGCATTAAAACTGTCTTGTTAAACCACTCTGAACTCCACGTCTCTACCAAGGGTCATTAAAACCGTATTGTTAAGCTACTGTGACCTCCACATCTCTTCCAAGAGGCATTAAAACCGTCTTGTTTAGCCACGCTGACCTCCACGTCTCTTCCAAGGGGCATTAAAACCGTCTTGTTAAGCTACTGCGACCTCCACGTCTCTTCCAAGGGGCATTAAAACAGTCTTGTTAAGCTACTGCGACCTCCAACACTCTTCCAAGGGACATTGATATTGTCTTTTTATTCCACTGTGACCTCTACGTCTCTTCCAAGTGGCATTAAAACCGTCTTGTTAAACCACTCTGAACTCCACGTCTCTTCCAAGGGGCATTAAAACCATCTTGTTAAGCTGCTGCGATCTCCACCACTCTTCCAAGGGGCATTAAAACCGTCTTGTTAAACCACTCTGAACTCTACGTCTCTTCCAAGGGGCATTAAAACCGTCTTGTTAAGCTACTGTGACCTCCACATCTCTTCCAAGGGGCATTAAAACCATCTTGTTCAACCACTCTGACCTCCACTTCTCTTCCAAGGGGCATTAAAACCGTCTTGTTAAACCACTCTGACCTCCACATCTCTTCCAAGAGGCATTAAAACCGTCTTGTTAAGCTACTGCGACCTCCATTACTCTTCCAAGGTGCATTGACATTGTCTTTTAATTACACTGTGACCTCCACGTCTCTTCCAAGGGGCATTAAAACCGTATTGTTAAGCTACTGCGACCTCCACCACTCTGACAAGGGGCATTAAAACCGTCTTATTAAGCTACTGTGACCTCCACGAGTCTTCCAAGGGGCATTAAAACCGTCTTGTTAAACCACTCTGAACACCACGTCTCTTCCAAGGGGCATTAAAACCATATTGTTAAGCTACTGTGACCTCCACATCTCTTCCAAGGGGCATTAAAACCGTCTTGTTAAACCACTCTGACCTCCACGCCCTTAGCAAGGGGCATTAAAACCGTCTTGTTAAACCATTCTGACCTCCACGTCTCTTCCAAGGGGCATTAAAACCGTCTTGTTAATCTACTGTGACCTCCACATATTTTCCAAGGGGCATTAAAATTGTCTTGTTAAACCACTCTGAACTCCACGTCTCTTCCAAGGGGCATTAAAACCGTCTTTTTAAGCTACTGTGACCTCCACGTCTCTTCCAAGGGGCATTAAAACAGTCTTGTTAAGCTACTGCGACCTCCACCACTCTTCCAAGCGACATTGATATTGTCTTTTTATTACACTGTGACCTCCACGTCTCTTCCAAGGGTAATTAAAACCATCTTGTTAAACTACTGCGACCTCCACAACTCTTCCAAGAGGCATTAAAACCGTCTTGTTAAGCCATTGCTACCTCCACCACTCTTTCAAGGGTCATTAAAACCGTCTTGTTAAGCTGTTGCGACCTACACCACTCTTCCAAAAGGCATTAAAACCGTCATCCTAAGCTACTGCGACCTCCACCACTCTTCCAAGTGGCACTAAAACCATCTTGCTAAGCTACTGTGACCTCCACCACTCTTCCAAGGGGCAATAAAACCGTCATGTTTAGCTACTGTGACCTCCACGTCTCTTCCAAGGGGCATTAAAACCGTCTTGTTAAACCACTCTGAACTCCACGTCTCTTCCAAGGGGCATTAAAACCGTCTTGTTAAGCTACTGTGACCTCCACGTCTCTTCCAAGGGGCATTAAAACCATCTTGTTAAACCACTCTGACCTCCACGTCTCTTCCAAGGGGCATTAAAACCGTCTTGTTAAACCAATCTGACCTCCACGTCTCTTCCAAGTGGCATTAATACCGTCTTGTTAAGCTACTGCGACCTCCACCACTCTTCCAAGGGGCATTGATATTGTCTTTTTATTACACTGTGACCTCCACGTTTCTTCCAAGGGGCATTAAAACCGTTTTGTTAAGCTACTGCGACCTCCACCACTCTTACAAGGGGCATTAGAACCGTCTTGTTAAGCTACTGCGACCTCCACGTATTTTCCAAGTGGCATTAAAATTGTCTTGTTAAACCACTCTGAACTCCACGTCTCTTGCAAGGGTCATTAAAACCATATTGTTAAGCTACTGTGACCTCCACATCTCTTCCAAGGGGCATTAAAACTGTCTTGTTAAACCACGCTGACCTCCACGTCTCTTCCAAGGGGCATTAAAACAGTCTTGTTAAGCTACTGCGACCTCCACGTCTCTTCCAAGGGGCTTTAAAACAGTCTTGTTAAGCTACTGCGACCTCCACCACTCTTCCAAGGGACATTGATATTGTCTTTTTATTCCACTGTGACCTCCACGTCTCTTCCAAGTGGCATTAAAACCGTCTTGTTAAACCACTCTGAACTCCACGTCTCTTCCAAGGGGCATTAAAACCATCTTGTTAAGCTGCTGCGACCTCCACCACTCTTCCAAGGGCATTAAAACCGTTTTGTTAAACCACTCTGAACTCTACGTCTCTTCCAAGGGGCATTAAAACCATCTTGTTAAGCTACTGTGACCTCCACGTCTCTTTCAAGGGGCATTAAAACCATCTTGTTCAACCACTCTGACCTCCACGTCTCTTCCTAGGGGCATTAAAACCGTCTTCTTAAACCACTCTGACCTCCACATCTCTTCCAAGAGGCATTAAAACCATATTGTTAAGCTACTGCGACCTCCACCACTCTTACAAGGGGCATTAAAACCGTCTTATTAAGCTACTGTGACCTCCACGAGTCTTCCAAGGGGCATTAAAACCGTCTTGTTAAACCACTCTGAACACCACGTCTCTTCCAAGGGGCATTAAAACCATATTGTTAAGCTACTGTGACCTCCACATCCCTTCCAAGGGGCATTAAAACTGTCTTGTTAAACCACTCTGACCTCCACGCCCTTAGCAAGGGGCATTAAAACCGTCTTGTTAAACCATTCTGACCTCCACGTCTCTTCCAAGGGGCAATAAAACCGTCTTGTTAATATACAGTGACCTCCACGCATTTTCCAAGGGGCATTAAAATTGTCTTGTTAAACCACTCTGAACTCCACGTCTCTTCCAAGGGGCATTAAAACCGTCTTGTTAAGCTACTGTGACCTCCACGTCTCTTCCAAGGGGCATTAAAACCGTCTTGTTACACCACTTTGACCTCCACGTCTTTCCAAGGGGCATTAAAACACTCTTGTTAGGCTACTGCGACCTCCACCACTCTTCCAAGAGACAATGATGTTGTCTTTTTATTCCACTGTGACCTCCACGTCTCATCCAAGTGGCATTAAAACCGTCTTAAGCTACTGTGACCTCCACCACTCTTCCAAGAGGCATTGACATTGTCTTATTATTACACTGTGACCTCCACTTCTCTTTCAAGGGGCATTAAAACCGTCTTGTTAAGCTACTGCGACCTCCACCACTCTCACAAGGGGCATTAAAACCGTCTTGTTAAGCTACTGTGACCTCCACTTTTTTTCCAAGGAGCATTGAAACTGTGTTGTTAAACCACTCTGAACTCCACGTCTCTTCAAATGGGCATTAAAACCATATTGTTAAGCCACTGTGCCCTCCATATCTTTTCCAAGGGGCATTTAAAAGGTCTTGTTAAACCAGTCTGACCTCCACATCCTCACCAAGGGGCATTAAAACCGTCTTGGTAAACTACTCTGACCTCCACGTCTCTTCTAAGGGTCATTAAAACGGTCTTGTTAAGCTACTGTGACCTCTACGTCTCTTGCAAGGGGTATTAAAACCATCTTGTTAAGCTACTGCGACTTCCACCACTCTTCCAAGGGGCATTAAAACACTCTTGTTAGGCTACTGCGACCTCCACCACTCTTCCAAGAGACAATGATGTTGTCTTTTTATTCCACTGTGACCTCCACGTCTCATCCAAGTGGCATTAAAACCGTCTTAAGCTACTGTGACCTCCACCACTCTTCCAAGAGGCATGAAAACCATCTTGTTTTGCGGCTGCAACCTCCGCCACTCTTCCAAAGGGCAATAAAACCATCTTGCTAAGATTCTGCGACCTCCACCACTTTTCCAAGGGGCATTGATATTGTCTTTTTATTACACTGCGACCTCCACGTCTCTTCCAAGGGGCATTAAAACCATCTTGTTAAACTACTGCGACCTCCACAACTCTTCCAAGAGGCATTAAAACCGACTTGTTAAGCTACTGCGACCTCCACCACTCTTCCAAGGGGCGTTAGAACCGTTTTGTTAAGCTACTGCGACCTCCACCACTCTTCCAAGATGCATTAAAACTGTCGTGTTAATCTGCTGCAACCTCAACGTCTCTTCCAAGGGGCATTAAAACCATCTTGTTAAGCTACTGCGACCTCCACCACTCTTCCAAGGGGCATTAAAACAGTCTTGTTAAGCTACTGCGACCTCCACCACTCTTCCAAGGGGCGTTAGAACCGTCTTGTTAAGCTACTGCGACCTCCACCACTCTTCCAAGATGCATTAAAACTGTCTTGTTAAGCTGCTGCGACCTCAACGTCTCTTCCAAGGGGCATTAAAACCATCTTGTTAAGCTACTGCGACCTCCACCACTCTTCCAAGGGGCATTAAAACAGTCTTGTTAAGCTACTACGACCTCCACCACTCTTCCAAGGGACATTGATATTGTCTTTTTATTCCACTGTGACCCCCACGTCTCTTCCAAGGGGCATTAAAACCGTCTAGTAAAACCACTCTGACCTCCACGTCTCTTCCAAGGGGCATAAAAACCGTCTTGCTAAGCTGCTGCGACCTCCACCATTATTCCAAGGGGCATTAAAACAGTCTTGATAACCTACTGCGACCTCCGCCACTCTTCCTAGGGGCATTGATATTGTCTTTTTATTCCACTGTGACCTTCACGTCTCTTCCAAGGGCATTAAACCGTCTTGATAAACCACTCTGAACTCCACGTCTCTTCCAAGGGGCATTAAATCCGTCTTGTTAAGCTACTGTGACCTCCAAATCTCATCCAAGGGGCATTAAAACCATCTTGGTAAACCACTCTGACCTCCACGTCTCTTCTAAGGGGCATTAAAGCCATCTTTTTAAAACACTCTGACCTCCACGTCTCTTCCAAGGGGCATTAAAACCGCCTTGTTAAACCACTCTGAGCTCCACGTCTCTTCCAAGTGGCATTAAAACCGTCTTGTTAAGCTACTGTGACCTCCACGTCTCTTCCAGGGGGCATTAAAAACATCTTGTTAAACCCCTCTCACCTCCACGTCTCTTCCAAGGGGCATTAAAACTGTCTTGTTAAGCTACTGCGACCTCCACCACTCTACCAAGGGGCATTGATATTGTCTTTTTATTACACTGTGACCTCCACGTCTCTTCCAAGGGGCATTAAAACCGTATTGTTAAGCTACTGCGACCTCCACCACTCTGACAAGGGGCATTAAAACCGTCTTATTAAGCTACTGTGACCTCCACGAGTCTTCCAAGGGGCATTAAAACCGTCTTGTTAAACCACTCTGAACACCACGTCTCTTCCAAGGGGCATTAAAACCATATTGTTAAGCTACTGTGACCTCCACATCTCTTCCAAGGGGCATTAAAACCGTCTTGTTAAACCACTCTGACCTCCACGCCCTTAGCAAGGGGCATTAAAACCGTCTTGTTAAACCATTCTGACCTCCACGTCTCTTCCAAGGGGCATTAAAACCGTCTTGTTAATCTACTGTGACCTCCACATATTTTCCAAGGGGCATTAAAATTGTCTTGTTAAACCACTCTGAACTCCACGTCTCTTCCAAGGGGCATTAAAACCGTCTTTTTAAGCTACTGTGACCTCCACGTCTCTTCCAAGGGGCATTAAAACAGTCTTGTTAAGCTACTGCGACCTCCACCACTCTTCCAAGCGACATTGATATTGTCTTTTTATTACACTGTGACCTCCACGTCTCTTCCAAGGGTAATTAAAACCATCTTGTTAAACTACTGCGACCTCCACAACTCTTCCAAGAGGCATTAAAACCGTCTTGTTAAGCCATTGCTACCTCCACCACTCTTTCAAGGGTCATTAAAACCGTCTTGTTAAGCTGTTGCGACCTACACCACTCTTCCAAAAGGCATTAAAACCGTCATCCTAAGCTACTGCGACCTCCACCACTCTTCCAAGTGGCACTAAAACCATCTTGCTAAGCTACTGTGACCTCCACCACTCTTCCAAGGGGCAATAAAACCGTCATGTTTAGCTACTGTGACCTCCACGTCTCTTCCAAGGGGCATTAAAACCGTCTTGTTAAACCACTCTGAACTCCACGTCTCTTCCAAGGGGCATTAAAACCGTCTTGTTAAGCTACTGTGACCTCCACGTCTCCTCCAAGGGGCATTAAAACCATCACGTTAAACCACTCTGACCTCCACGTCTCTTCCAAGGGGCATTAAAACCGTCTTGTTAAACCACTCTGACCTCCACGTCTCTTCCAAGGGGCATTAAAACCGTCTTGTTAAGCTACTGCGACCTCCACCACTCTCCCAAGGGTTATGGATATTGTCTTTTTATTACACTGTGACCTCCACGTCTCTTCCAAGGGGCATTCAAACCGTCTTGTTAAGCTACTGCGACCTTCACCACTCTTACAAGGGGCATTAAACCCGTCTTCTTAAGCTACTGTGACCTCCACGTCTCTTCCAAGGGGCATAAAAACCATCATGTTAAAGCACTCTGAACTCCACGTCTCTTCCAAGGGGCATTAAAACCATATTGTTAAGCTACTGTGACCTCCACATCTCTTCCAGGGGGCATTAAAACTGTCTTGTTAAACCACTCTGACCTCCACGTCCTTACCAAGGGGCATTAAAACCGTCTTGTTAAACAACTATGCCCTCCACGTCTCTTCCAAGGGGCATTAAAACCGTCTTGTTTAGCTACTGTGACCTCCACGTCTCTTCCAAGGGGCATTAAAACCATCTTGTTAAGCTACTGCGACCTCCACCACTCTTCCAAGGGGCATTAAAACAGTCTTGTTAAGCTACTGCGACCTCCACCACTCTTCCAAGGGACATTGATATTGTCTTTATATTCCACTGTGACTTCCACGTTTCTTCCAAGGGGCATTAAAACGGTCTTGTTAAACCACTCTGAACTCCACGTCTCTTCCAAGGGGCATTAAAACCGTCTAATTAAGCTACTGCGACCTCCACCACTCTTCCAAAGGGCAATAAAACTGTCTTGCTAAGCTTCTGCGACCTCCACCACTTTTCCAAGGGGCATTGATATTGTCTTTTTATTACACTGTGACCTCCACGTCTCTTTCAAGGGTAATTAAAACCATCTTGTTAAACTACTGCGACCTCCACAACTCTTCCAAGAGGCATTAAAACCGTCTTGTTAAGCTATTGCTACCTCCACCACTATTTCAAGGGTCATTAAAACCGTCTTGTTAAGCTGTTGCGACCTACACCACTCTTCCAAAAGGCATTAAAACCGTCTTCCTAAGCTACTGCGACCTCCACCACTCTTCCAAGGGGCACTAAAACCATCTTGCTAAGCTACTGTGACCTCCACCACTCTTCCAAGGGGCAATAAAACCGTCATGTTTAGCTACTGTGACCTCCACGTCTCTTCCAAGGGGCATTAAAACCGTCTTGTTAAACCACTCTGAACTCCACGTCTCTTCCAAGGGGCATTAAAACCGTCTTGTTAAGCTACTGTGACTTCCACGTCTCTTCCAAGGGGCATTAAAACCATCTTGTTAAACCACTCCGACCTCCACGTCTCTTCCAAGGGGCATTAAAACCGTCCTGTTAAACCAATCTGACCTCCACGCCTCTTCCAAGTGGCATTAATACCGTCTTGTTAAGCTACTGCGACCTCCACCACTCTTCCAAGGGGCATTGATATTGTCTTTTTATTACACTGTGACCTCCACGTTTCTTCCAAGGGGCATTAAAACCATTTTTTAAGCTACTGCGACCTCCACGACTCTTACAAGGGGCATTAGAACCGTCTTGTTAAGCTACTGCGACCTCCACGTATTTTCCAAGTGGCATTAAAACTGTCTTGTTAAACCACTCTGAACTCCACGTCTCTACCAAGGGTCATTAAAACCGTATTGTTAAGCTACTGTGACCTCCACATCTCTTCCAAGAGGCATTAAAACCGTCTTGTTTAGCCACGCTGACCTCCACGTCTCTTCCAAGGGGCATTAAAACCGTCTTGTTAAGCTACTGCGACCTCCACGTCTCTTCCAAGGGGCATTAAAACAGTCTTGTTAAGCTACTGCGACCTCCAACACTCTTCCAAGGGACATTGATATTGTCTTTTTATTCCACTGTGACCTCTACGTCTCTTCCAAGTGGCATTAAAACCGTCTTGTTAAACCACTCTGAACTCCACGTCTCTTCCAAGGGGCATTAAAACCATCTTGTTAAGCTGCTGCGATCTCCACCACTCTTCCAAGGGGCATTAAAACCGTCTTGTTAAACCACTCTGAACTCTACGTCTCTTCCAAGGGGCATTAAAACCGTCTTGTTAAGCTACTGTGACCTCCACATCTCTTCCAAGGGGCATTAAAACCATCTTGTTCAACCACTCTGACCTCCACTTCTCTTCCAAGGGGCATTAAAACCGTCTTGTTAAACCACTCTGACCTCCACATCTCTTCCAAGAGGCATTAAAACCGTCTTGTTAAGCTACTGCGACCTCCATTACTCTTCCAAGGTGCATTGACATTGTCTTTTAATTACACTGTGACCTCCACGTCTCTTCCAAGGGGCATTAAAACCGTATTGTTAAGCTACTGCGACCTCCACCACTCTGACAAGGGGCATTAAAACCGTCTTATTAAGCTACTGTGACCTCCACGAGTCTTCCAAGGGGCATTAAAACCGTCTTGTTAAACCACTCTGAACACCACGTCTCTTCCAAGGGGCATTAAAACCATATTGTTAAGCTACTGTGACCTCCACATCTCTTCCAAGGGGCATTAAAACCGTCTTGTTAAACCACTCTGACCTCCACGCCCTTAGCAAGGGGCATTAAAACCGTCTTGTTAAACCATTCTGACCTCCACGTCTCTTCCAAGGGGCATTAAAACCGTCTTGTTAATCTACTGTGACCTCCACATATTTTCCAAGGGGCATTAAAATTGTCTTGTTAAACCACTCTGAACTCCACGTCTCTTCCAAGGGGCATTAAAACCGTCTTTTTAAGCTACTGTGACCTCCACGTCTCTTCCAAGGGGCATTAAAACAGTCTTGTTAAGCTACTGCGACCTCCACCACTCTTCCAAGCGACATTGATATTGTCTTTTTATTACACTGTGACCTCCACGTCTCTTCCAAGGGTAATTAAAACCATCTTGTTAAACTACTGCGACCTCCACAACTCTTCCAAGAGGCATTAAAACCGTCTTGTTAAGCCATTGCTACCTCCACCACTCTTTCAAGGGTCATTAAAACCGTCTTGTTAAGCTGTTGCGACCTACACCACTCTTCCAAAAGGCATTAAAACCGTCATCCTAAGCTACTGCGACCTCCACCACTCTTCCAAGTGGCACTAAAACCATCTTGCTAAGCTACTGTGACCTCCACCACTCTTCCAAGGGGCAATAAAACCGTCATGTTTAGCTACTGTGACCTCCACGTCTCTTCCAAGGGGCATTAAAACCGTCTTGTTAAACCACTCTGAACTCCACGTCTCTTCCAAGGGGCATTAAAACCGTCTTGTTAAGCTACTGTGACCTCCACGTCTCTTCCAAGGGGCATTAAAACCATCTTGTTAAACCACTCTGACCTCCACGTCTCTTCCAAGGGGCATTAAAACCGTCTTGTTAAACCAATCTGACCTCCACGTCTCTTCCAAGTGGCATTAATACCGTCTTGTTAAGCTACTGCGACCTCCACCACTCTTCCAAGGGGCATTGATATTGTCTTTTTATTACACTGTGACCTCCACGTTTCTTCCAAGGGGCATTAAAACCGTTTTGTTAAGCTACTGCGACCTCCACCACTCTTACAAGGGGCATTAGAACCGTCTTGTTAAGCTACTGCGACCTCCACGTATTTTCCAAGTGGCATTAAAATTGTCTTGTTAAACCACTCTGAACTCCACGTCTCTTGCAAGGGTCATTAAAACCATATTGTTAAGCTACTGTGACCTCCACATCTCTTCCAAGGGGCATTAAAACTGTCTTGTTAAACCACGCTGACCTCCACGTCTCTTCCAAGGGGCATTAAAACAGTCTTGTTAAGCTACTGCGACCTCCACGTCTCTTCCAAGGGGCTTTAAAACAGTCTTGTTAAGCTACTGCGACCTCCACCACTCTTCCAAGGGACATTGATATTGTCCTTTTATTCCACTGTGACCTCCACGTCTCTTCCAAGTGGCATTAAAACCGTCTTGTTAAACCACTCTGAACTCCACGTCTCTTCCAAGGGGCATTAAAACCATCTTGTTAAGCTGCTGCGACCTCCACCACTCTTCCAAGGGCATTAAAACCGTTTTGTTAAACCACTCTGAACTCTACGTCTCTTCCAAGGGGCATTAAAACCATCTTGTTAAGCTACTGTGACCTCCACGTCTCTTTCAAGGGGCATTAAAACCATCTTGTTCAACCACTCTGACCTCCACGTCTCTTCCTAGGGGCATTAAAACCGTCTTCTTAAACCACTCTGACCTCCACATCTCTTCCAAGAGGCATTAAAACCATATTGTTAAGCTACTGCGACCTCCACCACTCTTACAAGGGGCATTAAAACCGTCTTATTAAGCTACTGTGACCTCCACGAGTCTTCCAAGGGGCATTAAAACCGTCTTGTTAAACCACTCTGAACACCACGTCTCTTCCAAGGGGCATTAAAACCATATTGTTAAGCTACTGTGACCTCCACATCCCTTCCAAGGGGCATTAAAACTGTCTTGTTAAACCACTCTGACCTCCACGCCCTTAGCAAGGGGCATTAAAACCATCTTGTTAAACCATTCTGACCTCCACGTCTCTTCCAAGGGGCAATAAAACCGTCTTGTTAATATACAGTGACCTCCACGCATTTTCCAAGGGGCATTAAAATTGTCTTGTTAAACCACTCTGAACTCCACGTCTCTTCCAAGGGGCATTAAAACCGTCTTGTTAAGCTACTGTGACCTCCACGTCTCTTCCAAGGGGCATTAAAACCGTCTTGTTACACCACTTTGACCTCCACGTCTTTCCAAGGGGCATTAAAACACTCTTGTTAGGCTACTGCGACCTCCACCACTCTTCCAAGAGACAATGATGTTGTCTTTTTATTCCACTGTGACCTCCACGTCTCATCCAAGTGGCATTAAAACCGTCTTAAGCTACTGTGACCTCCACCACTCTTCCAAGAGGCATTGACATTGTCTTATTATTACACTGTGACCTCCACTTCTCTTTCAAGGGGCATTAAAACCGTCTTGTTAAGCTACTGCGACCTCCACCACTCTCACAAGGGGCATTAAAACCGTCTTGTTAAGCTACTGTGACCTCCACTTTTTTTCCAAGGAGCATTGAAACTGTGTTGTTAAACCACTCTGAACTCCACGTCTCTTCAAATGGGCATTAAAACCATATTGTTAAGCCACTGTGCCCTCCATATCTTTTCCAAGGGGCATTTAAAAGGTCTTGTTAAACCAGTCTGACCTCCACATCCTCACCAAGGGGCATTAAAACCGTCTTGGTAAACTACTCTGACCTCCACGTCTCTTCTAAGGGTCATTAAAACGGTCTTGTTAAGCTACTGTGACCTCTACGTCTCTTGCAAGGGGTATTAAAACCATCTTGTTAAGCTACTGCGACTTCCACCACTCTTCCAAGGGGCATTAAAACACTCTTGTTAGGCTACTGCGACCTCCACCACTCTTCCAAGAGACAATGATGTTGTCTTTTTATTCCACTGTGACCTCCACGTCTCATCCAAGTGGCATTAAAACCGTCTTAAGCTACTGTGACCTCCACCACTCTTCCAAGAGGCATGAAAACCATCTTGTTTTGCGGCTGCAACCTCCGCCACTCTTCCAAAGGGCAATAAAACCATCTTGCTAAGATTCTGCGACCTCCACCACTTTTCCAAGGGGCATTGATATTGTCTTTTTATTACACTGCGACCTCCACGTCTCTTCCAAGGGGCATTAAAACCATCTTGTTAAACTACTGCGACCTCCACAACTCTTCCAAGAGGCATTAAAACCGACTTGTTAAGCTACTGCGACCTCCACCACTCTTCCAAGGGGCGTTAGAACCGTTTTGTTAAGCTACTGCGACCTCCACCACTCTTCCAAGATGCATTAAAACTGTCGTGTTAATCTGCTGCGACCTCAACGTCTCTTCCAAGGGGCATTAAAACCATCTTGTTAAGCTACTGCGACCTCCACCACTCTTCCAAGGGGCATTAAAACAGTCTTGTTAAGCTACTGCGACCTCCACCACTCTTCCAAGCGGCGTTAGAACCGTCTTGTTAAGCTACTGCGACCTCCACCACTCTTCCAAGATGCATTAAAACTGTCTTGTTAAGCTGCTGCGACCTCAACGTCTCTTCCAAGGGGCATTAAAACCATCTTGTTAAGCTACTGCGACCTCCACCACTCTTCCAAGGGGCATTAAAACAGTCTTGTTAAGCTACTACGACCTCCACCACTCTTCCAAGGGACATTGATATTGTCTTTTTATTCCACTGTGACCCCCACGTCTCTTCCAAGGGGCATTAAAACCGTCTAGTAAAACCACTCTGACCTCCACGTCTCTTCCAAGGGGCATAAAAACCGTCTTGCTAAGCTGCTGCGACCTCCACCATTATTCCAAGGGGCATTAAAACAGTCTTGATAACCTACTGCGACCTCCGCCACTCTTCCTAGGGGCATTGATATTGTCTTTTTATTCCACTGTGACCTTCACGTCTCTTCCAAGGGCATTAAACCGTCTTGATAAACCACTCTGAACTCCACGTCTCTTCCAAGGGGCATTAAATCCGTCTTGTTAAGCTACTGTGACCTCCAAATCTCATCCAAGGGGCATTAAAACCATCTTGGTAAACCACTCTGACCTCCACGTCTCTTCTAAGGGGCATTAAAGCCATCTTTTTAAAACACTCTGACCTCCACGTCTCTTCCAAGGGGCATTAAAACCGCCTTGTTAAACCACTCTGAGCTCCACGTCTCTTCCAAGTGGCATTAAAACCGTCTTGTTAAGCTACTGTGACCTCCACGTCTCTTCCAGGGGGCATTAAAAACATCTTGTTAAACCCCTCTCACCTCCACGTCTCTTCCAAGGGGCATTAAAACTGTCTTGTTAAGCTACTGCGACCTCCACCACTCTACCAAGGGGCATTGATATTGTCTTTTTATTACACTGTGACCTCCACGTCTCTTCCAAGGGGCATTAAAACCGTCTTGTTAAGCTACTGCGACCTCCACCACTCTTACAAGGGGCATTAAAACCATCTTGTTAAGCTACTCTAAACTCCATGTCTCTTCCAGGGGCATTAAAACCGTCTTGTTAAACCTCTCTGAACTCCATGTCTCTTCCAGGGGCATTAAAACCGTATTGTTAAGCCACTGTACCCTCCATATCTCTTCCAAGGGGCATTAAAAAGGTCTTGTTAAACCAGTCTGACCTCCACATCCTCACCAAGGGGCAATAAAACCGTCTTGTTAAACCACTCTGACCTCCACATCTCTTCCAAGCGTCATTAAAACCGTCTTGTTAAGCTACTGTGACCTCCACATCTATTCCAAGTGGCATTAAAACCATCTTGTTAAGCTACTGCGACCTCCACCAGTTTTCCAAGGGGCAATAAAACCATCTTGTTAAGCTACTGCGACCTCCACCACTCTTCCAAGGGGCATTAAAACCGTCTTGTTAAGCTACTGTGACCTCCACATCTCTTCCAAGTGGCATTAAAACCGTCTCGGTAAACAACTCTGACCTCCACGTTTCTACCAAGGGGCATTAAAACGGTCTTGTTAAGCTACTGTGACCTCCACGTCTCTTCCAAGGGGTATTGAAACCATCTTGTTAAGCTACTGCGACCTCCACCACTCTTCCAAGGGGCATTAAAACACTCTTGTTAAGCTACTGCGACCTCCACCACTCTTCCAAGGGACAATGATGTTGTCTTTTTATTCCACTGTGACCTCCACGTCTCATCCAAGAGGCATTAAAACCGACTTGTTAAGCTATTGCGACCTCCACCACTCTTCCAAGGGGCATTTGAACCGTCTTGTTAAGCTACTGTGACCTCCAGCAGTCTTCCAAGATGCATTAAAACTGTCTTGTTAAGCTACTGCGACCTCAACGTCTCTTGCAAGGGGCATTAAAACCATCTTGATAATCTACTGCGACCTCCACCACTCTTCCAAGGGGCAATAAAACCATTTTGTTAAGCTGCTGTGACCTCCACGTCTCTTCCACGGGGTATTAAAACCGTCTTGTTAAGCTACTGAGACCTCCACCACTCTTCCAAGGGGCATTAAAACAGTCTTGTTAAGCTACTGCGACCTCCACCACTCTTCCAAGGGACATTGATATTGTCTTTTTATTCCACTGTGACCCCCACGTCTCTTCCAAGGGGCATTAAAACCGTCTAGTAAAACCACTCTGACCTCCACGTCTCTTCCAAGGGGCATAAAAACCGTCTTGCTAAGTTGCTGCGACCTCCACCACTATTCCAAGGGGCATCAAAACAGTCTTGTTAACCTACTGCGACCTCCGCCACTCTTCCTAGGGGCATTGATATTGTCTTTTTATTCCACTGTGACCTCCACGTCTCTTCCAAGGGGCATTAAACCGTCTTGTTAAACCCCTCTGAACTCCACGTCTCTTCCAAGGGGCATTAAATCCGTCTTGTTAAGCTACTGTGACCTCCACATCTCTTCCAAGGGGCATTAAAACCATCTTGTTAAACCACTCTGACCGCCACGTCTCTTCTAAGGGGCATTAAAGCCATCTTGTTAAACCACTCTGACCTCCACGTCTCTTCCAAGGGGCATTAAAACTGTCTTGTTAAGCTACTGCGACCTCCACCACTCTCCCAAGGGGCATTGATATTGTCTTTTTATTTCACTGTGACCTCCATGTCTCTTCCAACGGGCATTAAAACCGTCTTGTTAAGCTAATGCGACCTCCACCACTCTTACAAGGGGCATTAAAACCGTCTTGTTAAGCTACTGTGACCTCCACGTCTCTTCCAAGGGGCATTAAAACCATCTTGATAAACCACTCTGACCTCCAAGTCTCTTCCAAGGGGCATTAAAACCATCTTGATATACCACTCTCACCTCCACGTCTCTTCCAAGGGGCATTAAAACCGTATTGTTAAGCTACTGTGACCTCCACCACTCTTCCAAGGGGCATTAATATTGTCTTTTTATTACATTATGCCCTCCACGTCTCTTCCAAGGGGCATTAAAACCGTCTTGTTAAGCTACTGCGACCTCCACCACTCTTACAAGGGGCATTAAAACCGTCTTGTTAAGCTACTGTGACCTCCACGTATTTTCCAAGGAGCATTAAAACTGTCTTGTTAAACCACTCTGAACTCCACGTCTCTTCAAATGGGCATTAAAACCATATTGTTAAGCTACTGTGACCTCCATATCTCTTTCAAGGGGCATTAAAACCGTCTTGTTAAACCAGTCTGCCCTCCACGTCCTCACCAAGGGGCAGTAAAACCGTCTTAGTAAACCACTCTGACCTCCACGTCTCTTCCAAGGGGCATTAAAACCGTCTTATTAAGCTACTGTGACCTCCACGTCTCTTCCAAGGGGCATTAAAACACTCTTGTTAAGCTACTGCGACCTCCACCACTCTTCCAAGGGGCATTAAAACCATCTTGTTAAACCACTCTGACCGCCACGTCTCTTCTAAGGGGCATTAAAGCCATCTTGTTAAACCACTCTGACCTCCACGTCTCTTCCAAGGGGCATTAAAACTGTCTTGTTAAGCTACTGCGACCTCCACCACTCTCCCAAGGGGCATTGATATTGTCTTTTTATTTCACTGTGACCTCCATGTCTCTTCCAACGGGCATTAAAACCGTCTTGTTAAGCTAATGCGACCTCCACCACTCTTACAAGGGGCATTAAAACCGTCTTGTTAAGCTACTGTGACCTCCACGTCTCTTCCAAGGGGCATTAAAACCATCTTGATAAACCACTCTGACCTCCAAGTCTCTTCCAAGGGGCATTAAAACCATCTTGATATACCACTCTCACCTCCACGTCTCTTCCAAGGGGCATTAAAACCGTCTTGTTAAGCTACTGTGACCTCCACCACTCTTCCAAGGGGCATTAATATTGTCTTTTTATTACATTATGCCCTCCACGTCTCTTCCAAGGGGCATTAAAACCGTCTTGTTAAGCTACTGCGACCTCCACCACTCTTACAAGGGGCATTAAAACCGTCTTGTTAAGCTACTGTGACCTCCACGTATTTTCCAAGGAGCATTAAAACTGTCTTGTTAAACCACTCTGAACTCCACGTCTCTTCAAATGGGCATTAAAACCATATTGTTAAGCTACTGTGACCTCCATATCTCTTTCAAGGGGCATTAAAACCGTCTTGTTAAACCAGTCTGCCCTCCACGTCCTCACCAAGGGGCAGTAAAACCGTCTTAGTAAACCACTCTGACCTCCACGTCTCTTCCAAGGGGCATTAAAACCGTCTTATTAAGCTACTGTGACCTCCACGTCTCTTCCAAGGGGCATTAAAACACTCTTGTTAAGCTACTGCGACCTCCACCACTCTTCCAAGGGGCATTAAAACACTCTTGTTAAGCTACTGCGACCTCCACCACTCTTCCAAGGGGCATTAAAACAGTCTTGTTAAGCTACTGCGACCTCCACCACTCTTCCAAGGGACATTGATATTGTCTTTTTAATCCACTGTGACCCCCACGTCTCTTCCAAGGGGCATTAAAACCGTCTAGTAAACCACTCTGACCTCCACGTCTCTTCCAAGGGGCATAAAAACCGTCTTGCTAAGCTGCTGCGACCTCCACCACTATTCCAAGGGGAATTAAAACAGTCTTGTTAACCTACTGCGACCTCCGCCACTCTTCCTAGGGGCATTGATATTGTCTTTTTATTCCACTGTGACCTCCACGTCTCTTCCAAGGGGCATTAAACCGTCTTGTTAAACCACTCTGAACTCCACGTCTCTTCCAAGGGGCATTAAATCCGTCTTGTTAAGCTACTGTGACCTCCACATCTCTTCCAAGGGGCATTAAAACCATCATGTTAAACCACTCTGACCTCCACGTCTATTCTAAGGGGCATTAAAGCCATCTTGTTAAACCACTCTGACCTCCACGTCTCTTCCAAGGGGCATTAAAACTGTCTTGTTAATCTACTGCGACCTCCACCACTCTCCCAAGGGGCATTGATATTGTCTTTTTATTTCACTGTGACCTCCACGTCTCTTCCAACGGGCATTAAAACCGTCTTGTTAAGCTAATGCGACCTCCACCACTCTTACAAGGGGCATTAAAACCGTCTTGTTAAGCTACTGTGACCTCCACGTCTCTTCCAAGGGGCATTAAAACCATCTTGATAAACCACTCTCAACTCCACGTCTCTTCCAAGGGGCATTAAAACCGTCTTGTTAAGCTACTGTGACCTCCACCACTCTTCCAAGGGGCATTAATATTGTCTTTTTATTACACTGTGACCTCCAAGTCTCTTCCAAGGGGCATTAAAACCGTCTTGTTAAGCTACTGCGATCTCCACCACTCTTACAAGGGGCATTAAAACCGTCTTGTTAAGCTACTGTGACCTCCACGTATTTTCCATGGAGCATTAAAACTGTCTTGTTAAACCACTCTGAACTCCACGTCTCTTCAAAGGGGCATTAAAACCATATTGTTAATCTACTGTGACCTCCATATCTCTTTCAAGGGGCATTAAAACCGTCTTGTTAAACCAGTCTGCCCTCCACGTCCTCACCAAGGGGCAGTAAAACCGTCTTGGTAAACAACTCTGACCTCCACGTCTCTTCCAAGGGGCATTAAAACCGTCTTATTAAGCTACTGTGACCTCCACGTCTCTTCCAAGGGGCATTAAAACACTCTTGTTAAGCTACTGCGACCTCCACCACTCTTCCAAGGGGCATTAAAACACTCTTGTTAAGCTACTGCGACCTCCACCACTCTTCCAAGGGACATTGATACCGTCTTGTTAAGCTACTGTGACCTCCACCACTCTTCCAAGAGGCATGAAAACCATCTTGTTAGGCGGCCGCAACCTCTACCACTCTTCCAAAGGGCAATAAAACCATCTTGGTAAGCTTCTGCGACCTCCACCACTTTTCCAAGGGGCATTGATATTGTCTTTTTATTACACTGCGACCTCCATGTCTCTTCCAAGGGGCCTTAAAACCGTTTTGTTAAACTACTGCGACCTCCACAACTCTTCCAAGAGGCATTAAAACAGTCTTGTTAAGCTACAGCGACCTCCACCACTCTACCATGGGGCATTAAATCCGTCTTGTTAAGCTACTGCAACCTCCACCCCTCTTCCAAGATGCATTAAAACTGTCTTGTTAAGGTACTGCGACCTCGACGGTTCATCCAAGGGGCATTAAAACCATATTGTTAAGCTACTGCGACCTCCACCACTCTTCCAAGGGACAATGATATTGTCTTTCTATTCCACTGTGACCTCCACGTCTCTTACAAGGGGCATTAAAACCGTCTTGTTAAACCACTCTGAACTCCACGTCTCTTTTAGGCGGCATTAAAACCGTCATGTTAAGCTATTGTGACCTCCACCACTCTTCCAAGAGGCATGAAAACCATCTTGTTAAGTGGCTGCGACCTCCACCACTCTTCCAAAGGGCAATAAAACCATCTTGCTAAGCTTCTGCGACCTCCACCACTTTTCCAAGGGGCATTGATATTGTCTTTTTATTACACTGTGACCTCCACGTCTCTTCCTAGGGGCATTAAAAGCGTCTTGTTAAACTACTGCGACCTCCACAACTCTTCCAAGAGGCATTAAAACCGTCTTGTTAAGCTACTGCGACCTTCATCACTCTTTCAAGGGGCATTAAAACCGTGTTGTTAAGCTACTGCGACTTACAACACTCTTCCAAGAGGCATTAAAACCGTCTTGTTAAGCTACTGCGACCTCCACGTCTTTTCCAAGGGTCATTAAAACCATCTTGTTAAGCTACTGCGACCTCCACCACTCTTCCAAGGGGCAATAAAACCGTCATGTTAAGCTACTGTGACCTCAATGTCTCTTCCAAGGGGCATTAAAACCGTCTTTTTAAACCACTCTGAACTCCACGTCTCTTCCAAGTGGCATTAAAACTGTCTTGTTAAGCTACTGTGACCTCCACGTCTCTTCCAAGTGGCATTAAAACCATCTTGTTAAACCACTCTGACCTCCAAGTGTCTTCCAAGGGACATTAAATCCATCTTCATAAACCACTCTCACCTCCACGTCTCTTCCAATGGGCATTAAAACCGTTTTGTTAAGCTACTGCCTCCTCCACCACTCTTCCAAGGGGCATTGATATTGTCTTTTTATTACACTGTGACCTCCACGTCTCTTCCAAGGGGCATTAAAACCGTCTTGCAAAGCTACTGCGACCTCCACCACTCTTACAAGGGTCATTAAAACCGTCTTGTTAAGCTACTGTGACCTCCACGTATTTTCCAAGGAGCATTAAAACTGTTTTGTTAAACCACTCTGAACTCCACGTCTCTTCAAAGGGGCATTAAAACCATATTGTTAAGCTACTGTGACCTCCATATCTCTTCCAATGGGCATTAAAACCGTCTTGTTAAACCAGTCTGACCTCCACATCCTCACCAAGGGGCAGTAAAACCATCTTGGTAAACAACTCTGACCTCCACATCTCTTCCAAGGGGCATTAAAACCATCTTATTAAGCTACTGTGACCTCCACGTCTCTTCCAAGGGGCATTAAAACCGTCTTGTTAAGCTACTGCGACCTCCACCACACTTCCAAGGGGCATTAAAATACTCTTGTTAAGCTACTGCGACCTCCACCACTCTTCCAAGGGATATTGATATTGTCTTTTTATTCCACTGTGACCTCCACGTCTCTTTCCAGGGGCAATAAAACCGTCTTGTTAAGCTACTGTGACCTCCACCACTCATCCAAGAGGCATGAAAACCATCTTGTCATGCGGGTGGAACCTCCACCACTCTTCCAAAGGGCAATAAAACAATTTTGCTAAGCTTCTGCGACCTCCACCACTTTTCCAAGGGGCATTGATATTGTCTTTTTATTCCACTGTGACCTCCACGTCTCTTCCAAGGGGCAATAAAACCATCTTGTTAAGCTACTGTGACCTCCACCACTCTTCCAAGAGGCATGAAAACCATCCTGTTATGCGGCTGCAACCTCCACCACTCTTCCAAAGGGCAATAAAACCATCTTGCTAAACTACTGCGACCTCCACAACTCTTCCAAGAGGCATTAAAACAATCTTGTTAAGCTACTGCGACCTCCACCTCTCTTCCAAGGGGCATTAAAACCGTCTTGTTAAGCTACTGCGTCCTCCACCCCTCTTCCAAGATGCATTAAAACTGTCTTGTTAAGCTACTGCGACCTCGACGTCTCTTCCAAGGGGCATTAAAACCATCTTGCTAAGCTACTGCGACCTCCACCACTCTTTAAAGGGGCAATAAAACTATCTTGCTAAGCTACTCTGACCTCCACGTCTCTTCCAAGGGGCATTTAAACCGTCTTGTTAAGCTACTGCAACCTCCACCACTCTTCCAAGGGGCATTAAAACAGTCTTGTTAAGCTACTGCGACTTCCACCACTCTTCCAAGGGACATTGATATTGTCTTTTTATTCCACTGTGACCCCCACGTCTCTTCCAAGGGACATTAAAACCGTCTTGTTAAACCACTATGACTTCCACGTCTCTTCCAAGGGGCATTAAAACCACCTTGTTAAGCTACTGCGACCTCCACCACTCTTCCAAAGGGCAATAAAACCGTCTTGCTAAGCTTCTGCGACCTCCACTACTTTTCCAAGGGGCATTGATATTGTCTTTTTATTAC
This sequence comes from Phyllobates terribilis, assembly GCF_046119375.1. Lineage (NCBI taxonomy): Eukaryota > Metazoa > Chordata > Amphibia > Anura > Dendrobatidae > Phyllobates > Phyllobates terribilis. The sequence continues at coordinate 212,231,924 of NW_027362762.1, forward strand.
ACTGTGACCTCCACGTCTCTTCCAAGGGGCATTAAAACCGTCTAGTGAAACTACTGCGACCTCCACCACTCTTCCAAGAGGCATTAAAACCGTCTTGTTAAGCTATTGCTACCTCCACCACTCTTCCAAGGGGAATTAAAACCGGATTGTTAAGCTACTGCGACCTCCACCACTCTTCCAAGGAACATTAAAACCATCTTGCTAAGCTACTGCGACCTCCACCACTCTTCCAAGGGGCAATAAAACCATCTTGTTAAGCTACTGTGACCTCCACGTCTGTTCCAAGGGGCATTAAAACCGTCTAGTTAAACCACTCTGAACTCCACGTCTCTTCCAAGTGGCATTAAAACTGTCTTATAAAGCTACTGCGACCTCCACCACTCTTCCAATGGGCATTAAAACAGTCTTGTTAAGCTACTGTGACTTCCACCACTCTTCCCAGGGGCATTAAAACAGTCTTGTTAAGCTACTGCGACCTCCACCACTCTTCCAAGGACATTGGTATTGTCTTTTTATTCCACTGTGACTTCCACGTCTCTTCCAAGGGGCATTAAAACCTTCTTGTTAAACCACTCTGACCTCCACGTCTCTTCCAAGGGGCATTAAAACCGTCTTGTTAAGCTGCTGCGACCTCCACCACTCTTCCCAGGGGCATTAAACCGTCTTGTTAAGTTACTACGACCTCCACCACTCTTCCAAAGGGCAATAAAAACGTCTTGCTAAGCTTCTGCGACCTCCACCACTTTTCCAAGCGGCATTGATATTGTCTTTTTATTACACTGTGACTTCCACGTCTCTTCCAAGGGGCATTAAAACCGTCTTGTTAAACTACTGCGACCTCCAACCACTCTTCCAAGAGGCATTAAAACCGTCTTGTTAAGCTATTGCTACCTCCACCACTCTTTCAAGGGGCATTGAAACCGTCTTGTTAAGCTATTGTGACCTCCACCACTCTTCCAAGAGTCATTAAAACCGTCTTGTTAAGCTACTTCGACCTCCACCACTCTTTCAAGGGGCAATAAAACCGTCTTGTTAAGCTATTGCTACCTCCACCACTCTTTCAAGGGGCATTGAAACCGTCTTGTTAAGCTATTGTGACCTCCACCACTCTTCCAAGGGGCATTAAAACCATCTTGCTAAGCTACTTCGACCTCCACCACTCTTTCATGGGGCAATAAAACCGTCTTGTTTAGCTACTGTGACCTCCAAGTCTCTTCCAAGGGGCATTAAAACCGTCTTGTTAAACCACTCTGAACTCCACGTCTCTTCCAAGGGGCATTAAAACCGTCTTGTTAAGCTACTGTGACCTCCACGTCTCTTCCAAGGGGCATTAAAACCATCTTGTCAAAATACTCTGACCTCCACGTCTCTTCCAAGGGGCATTAAAACCTTCTTGTTAAACCACTCTGACCTTCACGTCTCTTCCAAGGGGCATTAAAACCGTCTTTTTAAGCTACTGCGACCTCCACCACCCTTCCAAGGGGCATGGATATTGTCTTTTTATTACTCTGTGACCTCCACTTCTCTTCCAAGGGGAATTAAAACCGTCTTGTTAAGCTACTGCGACCTCCACCACTCTTACAGGGGGCATTAAAACCGTCTTGTTAAGCTACTGTGACCTCCACGTATTTTCCAAGGAGCATTAAAACTGTCTTGTTAAACCCCTCTGAACTCCACGTCTCTTCAAAGGGGCATTAAAACCATATTGTTAAGCTACTGTGACCTCCATATCTCTTCCAAGGGGCAATAAAACCATCTTGGTAAACAGCTCTGACCTCGACGTCTCTTCCAAGGGGCATTAAAACCGTCTTGTTAAGCTACTGTGACCTCCATGTCTCTTCCAAGGGGCATTAAAACCGTCTTGTTAAGCTACTGTGACCTCCACGTCTCTTCCTAGAGGCATGAAAACCATCTTCTTATGCAGCTGCAACCTCCACCACTCTTCCAAAGGGCAATAAATCCATCTTGCTAAGCTTCTGCGACCTCCAACACTTTCCCAAGGGGCATTGATATTGTCTTTTTATTACACTGCGACCTCCACGTCTCTTCCAAGGGGCATTAAAACCGTCTTGTTAAACTACTGTGACCTCCACCACTCTTCCAAGAGGCATGCAAACCATCTTATTATGCGGCTGCAACCTCCACCACTCTTCCAAAGGGCAATAAAACCATCTTGCTAAGCTTTTGCGACCTCCACCACTTTTCCAAGGGGCATTGATATTGTCTTTTCATTACACTGCGACCTCCACGTCTCTTCCAAGGGGCATTAAAACCGTCTTGTTAAACTACTGCGACCTCCAAAACTCTTCCAAGAGGCATTAAAACCGTCTAGTTCAGCTACTGCGACCTCAACCACTCTTCCAGGGGTCATTAAAACCGTCTTGTTAAGCTACTGCGACCTCCACCACTATTCCAAGATGCATTAAAACGGTCTTGTTAAACTACTGCGACCTCGACGTCTCTTACAAGGGGCATTAAAACCATCTTGATAAGCTACTGCGACCTCCACCACTCTTCCAAGGGGCAATAAAACCGTCTTGTTAAGCTACTGTGACCTCCACGTCTCTTCCAAGGGGCATTAAAACCGTCTTGTTAAGCTACTGCGACCTCCTCCACTCTTCCAAGGGGCATTAAAACAGTCTTGTTAAGCTACTGCGACCTCTACCACTCTTCCAAGGGACATTGATATTGTCTTTTTATTCCACTGTGACCCCCACGTCTCTTCCAAGGGGCATTAAAACCGTCTGGTTAAACCACTCTGACCTCCACGTTTCTTCCAAGGGGCATTAAAACCGTCTTGTTAAGCTGCTGCGACCTCCACCACTCTTCCAAGGGGCATTAAACCATCTTGTTAAGCTACTACGACCTCCACCACTCTTCCAAAGGGCAATAAAACCGTCTTGCTAAGCTTCTGCGACCTCCACCACTGTTCCAAGTGGCATTGATATTGTCTTTTTATTACACTTTGACCTCCACGTCTCTTCCAAGGGGTATTAAAACCGTCTTGTTAAACTATTGCGACCTCCACCACTCTTCCAAAAGGCATTAAAAGTGTCTTGTTAAGCTATTGCTACCTCCCCCACTCTTTCAAGGGGCATTAAAACCATCTTGTTAAGCTATTGCGACCTCCACCACTCTTCCAAGAGGCATTAAAACCGTCTTGTTAAGCTACTGCGACCTCCACCACTCTTCCAAGGGGCATTAAAACCATCTTGCTAAGCTTCTGCGACCTCCACCACTCTTCCAAGGGGCAATAAAACCGTCTTGTTAAGCTACTGTGACCTCCACGTCTCTTCCAAGGGGCATTAAAACCGTCTTGTTAAACCACTCTGAACTCCACGTCTCTTCCAAGTGGCATTAAAACCATCTTGTTAAGCTACTGCGACCTCCACGTCTCTTCCAAGGGGCATTAAAACAGTTTTGTTAAGCTACTGCGACCTCCACCACTCTTCCAAGGGGCACAAAAACAGTCTTATTAAGCTAGTGTGACCTCCACCACTCTTCCAAGTGGCATTAAAACAGTCTTGTTAAGCTACTGCGACCTCCACCACTCTTCCAAGGGACATTGATATTGTCCTTTTATTCCACTGTGACTTCCACGTCTCTTCCAAGGGTCATTACAAGCGTCTTGTTTAACCTCTCTGACCTCCACGTCTCTTCCAAGGGGCATTAAAACCGTCTTGTTAAGCTGCTGCGACCTCCACCTTTCTTCCAAGGGGCATTAAAACCGTCTTGTTAAGCTACAACTACGACCTCCACCACTCTTCCATAGGGCAATAAAACCATCTTCCTAAGCTTCTGCGACCTCCACCACTTTTCCAAGGGGCATTGATATTGTCTTTTTATTACACTGTGACCTCCACGTCTCTTCCAAGGGGCATTAAAACCATCTTGTAAAACTACTGCGACCTCAACCACTCTTCCAAGAGGCATTAAAACCGTCTTGTTAAGCTATTGCTACCTCCACCACTCTTCCAAGGGGCATTAAAACCATCTTGCTAAGCTACTTCGACCTCCACCACTCTTTCAAGGGGCAATAAAACCGTCTTGTTTAGCTACTGTGACCTCCAAGTCTCTTCCAAGGGGCATTAAAACCGTCTTGTTAAACCACTCTGAACTCCACGTCTCTTCCAAGGGGCATTAAAACTGTCTTGTTAAGCTACTGTGACCTCCACGTCTCTTCCAAGGGGCATTAAAACCATCTTGTCAAAATACTCTGACCTCCACGTCTCTTCCAAGGGGCATTAAAACCTTCTTGTTAAACCACTCTGACCTTCACGTCTCTTCCAAGTGGCATTAAAACCGTCTTTTTAAGCTACTGCGACCTCCACCACCCTTCCAAGGGACATTGATATTGTCTTTTTATTACTCTGTGACCTCCACTTCTCTTCCAAGGGGCATTAAAACCATCTTGTTAAGCTACTGCGACCTCCACCACTCTTCCAAGAAACATTAAAACCGTCTTGTTAAGCTATTGCTACCTCCACCACTCTTTCAAGGGACATTAAAACTGTCTTGTTAAGCTTTTGCGACCTCCACTACTCTTCTAAGAGGCATTAAAACCATCTTGTTAAGCTACTGTGACCTCCACTACTCTTCCAAGGAGCATTAAAACCATCTTGTTAAGCTACTGCGACCTCCACCACTCTTCCAAGGGGCAATAAAACCGCCTTGTTAAGCTACTGTGACCTCCACGTCTCTTCCAAGGGGCATTAAAACCGTCTTGTTAAAGCACTCTGAACGCCACGTCTCTTCCAAGTGGCATTAAAACCGTCTTGTTAAGCTACTGCAACCTCCACCACACTTACAAGGGGAATTAAAACTGTCTTGTTAAGCTACTGTGACCTCCACGTATTTTCCAAGGGGCATTAAAACTGTCTTGTTAAACCACTCTGAACTCCACGTCTCTTCCAAGGGGCATTAAAACCGTATTGTTAAACTACTGTGACCTCCATATCTCTTCCAAGGGGCATTAAAACCATCTTTTTAAACCAGTCTGACCTCCACGTACGCACCAAGGGGCATTAAAATCGTCTTGTTAAACCACTCTGACCTCCACGTCTTTTCCAAGGGGCATTAAAACTGTCTTGTTAAGCTACTGTGACCTCCACGTCTTTTCCAAGGGGGCATTAAAACCGTCTTATTAAGCTACTGCGACCTCCACCTCTCTTCCAAGTGGTAATAAAACCATCTTGCTAAGCTACTGCGACCTCCACCACTCTTCCAAGGGGCATTAAAACCATCTTGTTAAGCTGCTGAGACCTCCATGTCTCTTCCAAGGGGCATTTAAACCATCTTGTTAAACCACTCTGAACTCCACGACTCTTCCAAGGGACATTAAAACCGTCTTGTTAAACCACTCTGAACTCCACGTCTCTTCCAAGGGGCATTAAAACCGTATTATTAAGCTACTGTGACCTACATATCTCTTCCAAGGGGCATTAAAACCGTCTTGTTAAACCAGTCTGACCTCCACGTCCTCACCAAGGGGCATTAAAACCGTCTTGTTAAACCACTTTGACCTCCACGTCTCTTCCAAGGGGCATTAAAACCGTATTGTTAAACTACTGTGACCTCCATATCTCTTCCAAGGGGCATTAAAACCATCTTTTTAAACCAGTCTGACCTCCACGTACGCACCAAGGGGCATTAAAACCGTCTTGTTAAACCACTCTGACCTCCACGTCTCTTCCAAGGGGCATTAAAACTGTCTTGTTAAACTACTGTGACCTCCACCACTCTTCCAAGAGGCATGCAAACCATCTTATTATGCGGCTGCAACCTCCACCACTCTTCCAAAGGGCAATAAAACCATCTTGCTAAGCTTTTGCGACCTCCACCACTTTTCCAAGGGGCATTGATATTGTCTTTTCATTACACTGCGACCTCCACGTCTCTTCCAAGGGACATTAAAACCGTCTTGTTAAACTACTGCGACCTCCACAACTCTTCCAAGAGGCATTAAAACCGTCTAGTTCAGCTACTGCGACCTCCACCACTCTTCCAGGGGGCATTAAAACCGTCTTGTTAAGCTACTGCGACCTCCACCACTATTCCAAGATGCATTAAAACGGTCTTGTTAAACTACTGCGACCTCGACGTCTCTTACAAGGGGCATTAAAACCATCTTGATAAGCTACTGCGACCTCCACCACTCTTCCAAGGGGCAATAAAACCGTCTTGTTAAGCTACTGTGACCTCCACGTCTCTTCCAAGGGGCATTAAAACCGTCTTGTTAAGCTACTGCGACCTCCTCCACTCTTCCAAGGGGCATTAAAACAGTCTTGTTAAGCTACTGCGACCTCTACCACTCTTCCAAGGGACATTGATATTGACTTTTTATTCCACTGTGACCCCCACGTCTCTTCCAAGGGGCATTAAAACCGTCTGGTTAAACCACTCTGACCTCCACGTTTCTTCCAAGGGGCATTAAAACCGTCTTGTTAAGCTGCTGCGACCTCCACCACTCTTCCAAGGGGCATTAAACCATCTTGTTAAGCTACTACGACCTCCACCACTCTTCCAAAGGGCAATAAAACCGTCTTGCTAAGCTTCTGCGACCTCCACCACTGTTCAAAGTGGCATTGATATTGTCTTTTTATTACACTTTGACCTCCACGTCTCTTCCAAGGGGTATTAAAACCGTCTTGTTAAACTATTGCAACCTCCACCACTCTTCCAAAAGGCATTAAAAGTGTCTTGTTAAGCTATTGCTACCTCCCCCACTCTTTCAAGGGGCATTAAAACCATCTTGTTAAGCTATTGCGACCTCCACCACTCTTCCAAGAGGCATTAAAACCGTCTTGTTAAGCTACTGCGACCTCCACCACTCTTCCAAGGGGCATTAAAACAATCTTGCTAAGCTTCTGCGACCTCCACCACTCTTCCAAGAGGCAATAAAACCGTCTTGTTAAGCTACTGTGACCTCCACGTCTCTTCCAAGGGGCATTAAAACCGTCTTGTTAAACCACTCTGAACTCCACGTCTCTTCCAAGTGGCATTAAAACCATCTTGTTAAGCTACTGCGACCTCCACGTCTCTTCCAAGGGGCATTAAAACAGTTTTGTTAAGCTACTGCGACCTCCACCACTCTTCCAAGGGGCACAAAAACAGTCTTATTAAGCTAGTGTGACCTCCACCACTCTTCCAAGTGGCATTAAAACAGTCTTGTTAAGCTACTGCGACCTCCACCACTCTTCCAAGGGACATTGATATTGTCCTTTTATTCCACTGTGACTTCCACGTCTCTTCCAAGGGGCATTACAAGCGTCTTGTTAAACCTCTCTGACCTCCACGTCTCTTCCAAGGGGCATTAAAACCGTCTTGTTAAGCTGCTGCGACCTCCACCTTTCTTCCAAGGGGCATTAAAACCGTCTTGTTAAGCTACAACTACGACCTCCACCACTCTTCCAAAGGGCAATAAAACCATCTTCCTAAGCTTCTGCGACCTCCACCACTTTTCCAAGGGGCATTGATATTGTCTTTTTATTACACTGTGACCTCCACGTCTCTTCCAAGGGGCATTAAAACCATCTTGTAAAACTACTGCGACCTCCACCACTCTTCCAAGAGGCATTAAAACCGTCTTGTTAAGCTATTGCTACCTCCACCACTCTTTCAAGGGGCATTAAAACCATCTTGTTAAGCTATTGCGACCTCCACCACTCTTCCAAGAGTCATTAAAACCGTCTTGTTAAGCTACTACGACCTCCACCACTCTTCCAAGGGGCATTAAAACCATCTTGCTAAGCTACTTCGACCTCCACCACTCTTTCAAGGGGCAATAAAACCGTCTTGTTTAGCTACTGTGACCTCCAAGTCTCTTCCAAGGGGCATTAAAACCGTCTTGTTAAACCACTCTGAACTCCACGTCTCTTCCAAGGGGCATTAAAACTGTCTTGTTAAGCTACTGTGACCTCCACGTCTCTTCCAAGGGGCATTAAAACCATCTTGTCAAAATACTCTGACCTCCACGTCTCTTCCAAGGGGCATTAAAACCTTCTTGTTAAACCACTCTGACCTTCACGTCTCTTCCAAGGGGCATTAAAACCGTCTTTTTAAGCTACTGCGACCTCCACCACCCTTCCAAGGGACATTGATATTGTCTTTTTATTACTCTGTGACCTCCACTTCTCTTCCAAGGGGCATTAAAACCATCTTGTTAAGCTACTGCGACCTCCACCACTCTTCCAAGAAACATTAAAACCGTCTTGTTAAGCTATTGCTACCTCCACCACTCTTTCAAGGGACATTAAAACTGTCTTGTTAAGCTTTTGCGACCTCCACTACTCTTCCAAGAGGCATTAAAACCATCTTGTTAAGCTACTTTGACCTCCACTACTCTTCCAAGGAGCATTAAAACCATCTTGTTAAGCTACTGCGACCTCCACCACTCTTCCAAGGGGCAATAAAACCGCCTTGTTAAGCTACTGTGACCTCCACGTCTCTTCCAAGGGGCATTAAAACCGTCTTGTTAAAGCACTCTGAACGCCACGTCTCTTCCAAGTGGCATTAAAACCGTCTTGTTAAGCTACTGCAACCTCCACCACACTTACAAGGGGAATTAAAACTGTCTTGTTAAGCTACTGTGACCTCCACGTATTTTCCAAGGGGCATTAAAACTGTCTTGTTAAACCACTCTGAACTCCACGTCTCTTCCAAGGGGCATTAAAACCGTATTGTTAAACTACTGTGACCTCCATATCTCTTCCAAGGGGCATTAAAACCATCTTTTTAAACCAGTCTGACCTCCACGTACGCACCAAGGGGCATTAAAATCGTCTTGTTAAACCACTCTGACCTCCACGTCTTTTCCAAGGGGCATTAAAACTGTCTTGTTAAGCTACTGTGACCTCCACGTCTTTTCCAAGGGGGCATTAAAACCGTCTTATTAAGCTACTGCGACCTCCACCTCTCTTCCAAGTGGTAATAAAACCATCTTGCTAAGCTACTGCGACCTCCACCACTCTTCCAAGGGGCATTAAAACCATCTTGTTAAGCTGCTGAGACCTCCATGTCTCTTCCAAGGGGCATTTAAACCATCTTGTTAAACCACTCTGAACTCCACGACTCTTCCAAGGGACATTAAAACCGTCTTGTTAAACCACTCTGAACTCCACGTCTCTTCCAAGGGGCATTAAAACCGTATTATTAAGCTACTGTGACCTACATATCTCTTCCAAGGGGCATTAAAACCGTCTTGTTAAACCAGTCTGACCTCCACGTCCTCACCAAGGGGCATTAAAACCGTCTTGTTAAACCACTTTGACCTCCACGTCTCTTCCAAGGGGCATTAAAACCGTATTGTTAAACTACTGTGACCTCCATATCTCTTCCAAGGGGCATTAAAACCATCTTTTTAAACCAGTCTGACCTCCACGTACGCACCAAGGGGCATTAAAACCGTCTTGTTAAACCACTCTGACCTCCACGTCTCTTCCAAGGGGCATTAAAACTGTCTTGTTAAACTACTGTGACCTCCACCACTCTTCCAAGAGGCATGCAAACCATCTTATTATGCGGCTGCAACCTCCACCACTCTTCCAAAGGGCAATAAAACCATCTTGCTAAGCTTTTGCGACCTCCACCACTTTTCCAAGGGGCATTGATATTGTCTTTTCATTACACTGCGACCTCCACGTCTCTTCCAAGGGACATTAAAACCGTCTTGTTAAACTACTGCGACCTCCACAACTCTTCCAAGAGGCATTAAAACCGTCTAGTTCAGCTACTGCGACCTCCACCACTCTTCCAGGGGGCATTAAAACCGTCTTGTTAAGCTACTGCGACCTCCACCACTATTCCAAGATGCATTAAAACGGTCTTGTTAAACTACTGCGACCTCGACGTCTCTTACAAGGGGCATTAAAACCATCTTGATAAGCTACTGCGACCTCCACCACTCTTCCAAGGGGCAATAAAACCGTCTTGTTAAGCTACTGTGACCTCCACGTCTCTTCCAAGGGGCATTAAAACCGTCTTGTTAAGCTACTGCGACCTCCTCCACTCTTCCAAGGGGCATTAAAACAGTCTTGTTAAGCTACTGCGACCTCTACCACTCTTCCAAGGGACATTGATATTGACTTTTTATTCCACTGTGACCCCCACGTCTCTTCCAAGGGGCATTAAAACCGTCTGGTTAAACCACTCTGACCTCCACGTTTCTTCCAAGGGGCATTAAAACCGTCTTGTTAAGCTGCTGCGACCTCCACCACTCTTCCAAGGGGCATTAAACCATCTTGTTAAGCTACTACGACCTCCACCACTCTTCCAAAGGGCAATAAAACCGTCTTGCTAAGCTTCTGCGACCTCCACCACTGTTCAAAGTGGCATTGATATTGTCTTTTTATTACACTTTGACCTCCACGTCTCTTCCAAGGGGTATTAAAACCGTCTTGTTAAACTATTGCAACCTCCACCACTCTTCCAAAAGGCATTAAAAGTGTCTTGTTAAGCTATTGCTACCTCCCCCACTCTTTCAAGGGGCATTAAAACCATCTTGTTAAGCTATTGCGACCTCCACCACTCTTCCAAGAGGCATTAAAACCGTCTTGTTAAGCTACTGCGACCTCCACCACTCTTCCAAGGGGCATTAAAACAATCTTGCTAAGCTTCTGCGACCTCCACCACTCTTCCAAGAGGCAATAAAACCGTCTTGTTAAGCTACTGTGACCTCCACGTCTCTTCCAAGGGGCATTAAAACCGTCTTGTTAAACCACTCTGAACTCCACGTCTCTTCCAAGTGGCATTAAAACCATCTTGTTAAGCTACTGCGACCTCCACGTCTCTTCCAAGGGGCATTAAAACAGTTTTGTTAAGCTACTGCGACCTCCACCACTCTTCCAAGGGGCACAAAAACAGTCTTATTAAGCTAGTGTGACCTCCACCACTCTTCCAAGTGGCATTAAAACAGTCTTGTTAAGCTACTGCGACCTCCACCACTCTTCCAAGGGACATTGATATTGTCCTTTTATTCCACTGTGACTTCCACGTCTCTTCCAAGGGGCATTACAAGCGTCTTGTTAAACCTCTCTGACCTCCACGTCTCTTCCAAGGGGCATTAAAACCGTCTTGTTAAGCTGCTGCGACCTCCACCTTTCTTCCAAGGGGCATTAAAACCGTCTTGTTAAGCTACAACTACGACCTCCACCACTCTTCCAAAGGGCAATAAAACCATCTTCCTAAGCTTCTGCGACCTCCACCACTTTTCCAAGGGGCATTGATATTGTCTTTTTATTACACTGTGACCTCCACGTCTCTTCCAAGGGGCATTAAAACCATCTTGTAAAACTACTGCGACCTCCACCACTCTTCCAAGAGGCATTAAAACCGTCTTGTTAAGCTATTGCTACCTCCACCACTCTTTCAAGGGGCATTAAAACCATCTTGTTAAGCTATTGCGACCTCCACCACTCTTCCAAGAGTCATTAAAACCGTCTTGTTAAGCTACTACGACCTCCACCACTCTTCCAAGGGGCATTAAAACCATCTTGCTAAGCTACTTCGACCTCCACCACTCTTTCAAGGGGCAATAAAACCGTCTTGTTTAGCTACTGTGACCTCCAAGTCTCTTCCAAGGGGCATTAAAACCGTCTTGTTAAACCACTCTGAACTCCACGTCTCTTCCAAGGGGCATTAAAACTGTCTTGTTAAGCTACTGTGACCTCCACGTCTCTTCCAAGGGGCATTAAAACCATCTTGTCAAAATACTCTGACCTCCACGTCTCTTCCAAGGGGCATTAAAACCTTCTTGTTAAACCACTCTGACCTTCACGTCTCTTCCAAGGGGCATTAAAACCGTCTTTTTAAGCTACTGCGACCTCCACCACCCTTCCAAGGGACATTGATATTGTCTTTTTATTACTCTGTGACCTCCACTTCTCTTCCAAGGGGCATTAAAACCATCTTGTTAAGCTACTGCGACCTCCACCACTCTTCCAAGAAACATTAAAACCGTCTTGTTAAGCTATTGCTACCTCCACCACTCTTTCAAGGGACATTAAAACTGTCTTGTTAAGCTTTTGCGACCTCCACTACTCTTCCAAGAGGCATTAAAACCATCTTGTTAAGCTACTGTGACCTCCACTACTCTTCCAAGGAGCATTAAAACCATCTTGTTAAGCTACTGCGACCTCCACCACTCTTCCAAGGGGCAATAAAACCGCCTTGTTAAGCTACTGTGACCTCCACGTCTCTTCCAAGGGGCATTAAAACCGTCTTGTTAAAGCACTCTGAACGCCACGTCTCTTCCAAGTGGCATTAAAACCGTCTTGTTAAGCTACTGCAACCTCCACCACACTTACAAGGGGAATTAAAACTGTCTTGTTAAGCTACTGTGACCTCCACGTATTTTCCAAGGGGCATTAAAACTGTCTTGTTAAACCACTCTGAACTCCACGTCTCTTCCAAGGGGCATTAAAACCGTATTGTTAAACTACTGTGACCTCCATATCTCTTCCAAGGGGCATTAAAACCATCTTTTTAAACCAGTCTGACCTCCACGTACGCACCAAAGGGCATTAAAACCGTCTTGTTAAACCACTATGACCTCCACGTCTTTTCCAAGGGGCATTAAAACTGTCTTATTAAGCTACTGCGACCTCCACCTCTCTTCCAAGTGGTAATAAAACCATCTTGCTAAGCTACTGCGACCTCCACCACTCTTCCAAGGGGCATTAAAACCATCTTGTTAAGCTGCTGAGACCTCCACGTCTCTTCCAAGGGGCATTTAAACCATCTTGTTAAACCACTCTGAACTCCACAACTCTTCCAAGGGACATTAAAACCGTCTTGTTAAACCACTTTGAACTCCACGTCTCTTCCAAGGGGCATTAAAACCGTATTATTAAGCTACTGTGACCTACATATCTCTTCCAAGGGGCATTAAAACCGTCTTGTTAAACCAGTCTGACCTCCACGTCCTCACCAAGCGGCATTAAAACCGTCTTGTTAAACCACTCTGACCTCCACGTCTCTTCCAAGGGGCATTAAAACCGTCTTGTTAAGCTACTGTGACCTAAGCGTCTCTTCCAAGCGGCTTTAAAACCGTCTTGTTAAGCTACTGCAACCTCCACCACTCTTCCAAGGGGCATTAAAACCGTCTTGTTAAGCTACTGCGACCTCCACCACTCTTCCAAGAGGCATTAAAACCATCTTGTTAAGCTACTGCGACCTCCACCACTCTTCCAAGGGGCATTAAAACCATCTTGTTAAACCACTTTGAACTCCACGACTCTTCCAAGGGGCATTAAAACCATCTTGTTAAGCTACTGTGACCTCCACCACTCTTCCAAGGGGCATTAAATCCATCTTGTTAAACCACTCTGAACTCCACAGCTCTTCCAAGGGGCATTAAAACCATTTTGTTAAGCTACTGTTACCTCCACCACTCTTCCAAGGGGCATTTATATTGTCTTTTTATTCCACTGTGACCTCCACCACTCTTCCAAGGGGCATTAAAACCATCTTGTTAAGGTACTGTGACCTCCACCACTCTTCCAAGGGACAATAAACCTGTCTTGTTAAGCTACTGTGACCTCCAACACTCTTCCAAGGGGCATTAAAACCATCTTGTTAAACTACTGTGACCTCCACCACTCTTCCAATGGGCATTAACAGCATCTTGTTAAACCACTCTGAACTCCACAGCTCTTCCAAGGGCCATTGAAATGTTGTTTTTAATTTACTCTAACCTCCACGTCTCTTCCAACGGGCACTGCATGGCTCTTGTTTGCCAGCATTGCAAGTTCCTCTGTCCTAATTTTTGGCAGCTTTTGCTTTTCAAAGCGTAGGCGAAAGCTAAGGGAGACCCACTCCCCAATAATGGGTAGAAGGTTTTCAGTACGCTGTAATCCACGTCTGTTTCAAGGGGCATTGCAGTTCCTCATAATTTTTGGAAAGCCTTCCATTCACTGCTTAGGCCAACAGTGTCCTGGAGACCCAGTTGCTATAAATGGAAAAAAATTATAAGGCCCTCTGACCTCCATGTCACTTTCAAGGGGCATTGGAGTTCCTCGAAATTTTTGGCAGGCATTCCACTTACTGTATGACCTATAACTGTGTAGCCGAACCGCTCCTTTTGGTACAGAAACATATCCTACAAGACATGTGTGGTTGACTGGCCTGATATTTATGTGAATGGTCCCTGTTCCTCCTGCTCTTTCTCCTTTGCCACCACCTCATCCATCATTCATCACCTGAAGCTTTGTTTTATCGGGAGTCAGAACTGGGATAGTAGCGGAAAAACATCCAGCAATTCTCGGTGGAGGAAAGATATGCGCCAAAACGCTGACTACCTCAGGCCTAGCCGCTACTACATACATGCACTTGCTTTCCAAGTAACAGAAAGCTAAGGAGATGGATGGCCTCATGATCATGAATAATTTACTCGTTGTGTAGGAGGCCGACCACTGCTGCTGTCTACCTTCTGAACTTTGTGTTGAAGCCTGATTGACCCAGGACCCGCAATTCTCTATGTCTGTAGGACGTGTTGCATCCCAGTGTCCAACTGTGTCCCGGCTTCCACAATATTAACCCTGTGTGACAGCGTCAGTCAGATGGACCATCCCTGACCACATTCACTTGTCCACGTGTTTGTGGTTAGGCTGTCCTTCAAATAGGGGCGGCTGGGCACCGTTTATGGACACCCGGCCGCCCCCAGGCGGCTGGGGACCGTGTATGGGCACCTGGCCACGGGGCGACTGGGGACCGAGTATGGACACCCGGCCACCCCTTGGCGGCTGGGGTCCTAGCGTGGACACCCGGCCGCCGGGCGGCTTGGGACTGAGTATGGATACCAGGCCGCTGACGCAGCCATGACGTGGTGGCCAGATTCCGCCTCCACATGCCTAAAAGGCCTAATTTCAAGTGCAAGCAAGCAGTGTGGTATTGCAGCCTGGGGGTGGGTGGGTGGCAGGCTGCATGCTTGCACTTGCATTGCAAGGAATGGGGGAAGCACAATTGAACACTGCCCTGGGACAGGGACTTGCACGGGGGGATAGTTGCAAGTCTGCATCTTCTGATGCGGCAAGGATCACTTCTGATGAGCACACTTTTAGGCAGTGACCTGGGTGTCAGAGATGCTTCCAGGGGTCTTCCCCATGCTGTTGTCATGTCTTTTCAGCACTGTATGCATGTGTCACACAGCACATGGCCAGATAAGGTTGTAAAATGTTAAAATTACATTTCCCGGTGAATGCATTTGTCACGGTTGAAAGCAATACAAAAGTGCAAAAACGAATAAAGAATGCTACTTGTGAACATAGCCCAAGGTGTGGAGGAGTATTTTTGTTTTTGATTATTTATTTTACCTTATACAGAAGTCTTTACCCAGGAAAGGATGTTCCTTAACATATTTCACAGGAAAGCAGATTCAGTTTTGTTTTTGAACGTTTTATTGTCAGACCGTAAAAGTGGCTTAATACCTCTGACCACATTGTTGACAGCAGTGACCTGGGGGTCAGAAATGCTTCCTGGGGCGATCCCCATGCTGTCCCTATGTCAATTGAGCACTGTCACTATCATTCTGGGCACTTTTTAGGCTTTCTACAGACTGCCGGGGGTGCCGCCGCAAAAATGCTCAGGTCTCCCATAGATTTGCATTGGGCTCGTTGCTCGGGTCGAGCTCCCGAGTATCACGGTGAGCTCGGCCCGAGCTTCGAGCACCCGAGCATTTTAGTGCTCTCTCAACACTAATCAAATGTAATCCAAAGGAAACACGAAAGTTCGGAAAATACTCGTCGATAATAACCATCTTCTTTCATCAACAGATGTTATCCAATGGGAAAACAAAAAAGGGGAAAATGCTCGTCGATTAAAAACCATCTTCTTTCTTCATCAGTTGTAATCCAAAGGGAACATGAAAAAGTGATGAATATCCATCGATAAAACCCATCTTCTTTCTTCATCAGATGTAATCCAAAGGGAACATGAAAAAGCTGAAAAGACTCGTCGATAAAAACCATCTTCTTTCTTCTTCAGATGTAATCCAAAGGGAAAACGAAAAAGTGGAAAATACTCGTAGATAAAAACCATCTTCTTTCTTCATCAGATGTAATCCTAATGGAAAACGAAAAAGCGGAAAATAGTCGTCTATAAAAACCATCTTCTTTCTTCATCAGATGTAATCCAAAAGGAACATGAAAAAGCGATAAATACTCGTTGATAAAAGCCATCTTCTTTCTTCATCAGAAGTAATCCAAAGGGAACACGAAAAAGCGGAAAATACTCGTCGATAAAAACCATCTTCTTTCATCATCAGATGTAATCCAAAGGGAAAACATAAAAGCGGAAAATACTCATCGATTAAAAACCATCTTCTTTCTTCATCAGTTGCAATCCAAAGGGAACATGAAAAAGTGATGAATATCCATCGATAAAACCCATCTTCTTTCTTCATCAGATGTAATCCAAAGGGAACAGGAAAAAGCTGAAAATACTCATTGATAAAAAACATCTTCTTTCTTCAGCAGATGTAATCCAAACGGAAAACGAGAAAGCGGAAAATACTCGTCGATAAAAACCATCTTCTTTCTTCATCAGATGTAATCCAAAGGGAAAACGAAAAAGAGGAAAATAGTCGTCGATAAAAACCATCTTCTTTCTTCATCATATGTAATCCAAACGGAACATGAAAAAGTGATAAATACTCGTTGATAAAAGCCATCTTCTTTCTTCATCAGATGTAATCCAAAGGGAACATGAAAAAGCGGAAAATGCTCGTCGATAAAAATCATCTTCTTTCTTCATCAGATGTAATCCAATGGGAAAACAAAAAAGGGGAAAATGCTCGTCGATTAAAAACCATCTTCTTTCTTCATCAGTTGTAATCCAAAGGGAACATGAAAAAGTGATGAATATCCATCGATAAAACCCATCTTCTTTCTTCATCAGATGTAATCCAAAGGGAACATGAAAAAGCTGAAAAGACTCGTCGATAAAAACCATCTTCTTTCTTCTTCAGATGTAATCCAAAGGGAAAACGAAAAAGTGGAAAATACTCGTAGATAAAAACCATCTTCTTTCTTCATCAGATGTAATCCTAATGGAAAACGAAAAAGCGGAAAATAGTCGTCTATAAAAACCATCTTCTTTCTTCATCAGATGTAATCCAAAGGGAACATGAAAAAGCGATAAATACTCGTTGATAAAAGCCATCTTCTTTCTTCATCAGAAGTAATCCAAAGGGAACACGAAAAAGCGGAAAATACTCATCGATAAAAACCATCTTCTTTCTTCATCAGATGTAATCCAAAGGGAAAACAGAAAATCAGAAAATACTCATCGATTAAAAACCGTCTTCTTTCTTCATCAGTTGTAATCCAAACGGAACAAGAAAAAGCGGAAAATAGTCGTCGATTAAAACCATCTTCTTTCTTCATCAGATGTAATCCAAAGGGAAAACGAAAAAGCGGAAAATACTCGTCGATAAAAACCATCTTCTTTCTTCATCACATGTAATCCAAAGGGAACACGAAAAAGCAGAAAATTCTCATCGATAAAAACCATCTTCTTTCTACACCAGATGTAATCCAAAGGGAAAACGAAAGAGCAGAAAATAGTCGTCGATAAAAACCATCATCTTTCTTCATCACATGTAATCCAAAGGGAAAACGAAAAAGAGGAAAATACTCGTCGATGAAAACCATATTATTTCTTCATCAGATGTAATACAAAGGGAAGATGAAAAAGTGATGAACATCCATCGATAAAACCCGTCTTTCTTCATCAGATGTAATCCAAATGGAACACGAAAAAGAGGAAAATACTCGTCGATTAAAACCATATTCTTTCTTCATCAGATGTAATCCAAAGGGAACACGAAAAAGCGGAAAATACTCGTCGATAAAAACCATTTTTTTTCTTAATCAGATGTAATCAAAAGGGAACACGAAAGAGCGGAAAATATTTGTCGAAAAAAAAGATCTTCTTTCTTCATCAGATGTAATCCAAAGGGAACATAAAAAAAGCGGAAAATACTGGTCGATAAAAACCATCTTCTTTCTTCATCAGTTGTAATCCAAAGGGAAGATGAAAAAGTGATGAATATCAATCGATAAAACCAATCTACTTTCTTCATCAGAAATAATCCAAAGGGAACAAGAAAAAGCTGAAAATACTCATCGATAAAAGCCATGTTCTTTCTTCATGAGATGTAATCCAAAGGGAAAACGAAAAAGCGGAAAATACTCGTCGATAAAAACCATCTTCTTTCTTCATCAGATGTAATATCAAAGGAATACGAAAAAGCGGAAAAAACTCGTTGATAAAAATCATCTTATTTCTTCATCAGATGTAATCCAAAGGGAACACGAAAAAGCAGAAAATTCTCGTCGATAAAAGCCATCTTCTTTATTGTTCAGATGTAATCCAAAGGGAACATGAAAAACATGAAAAAACTGAAAATACTGGTCGATAAAAACAATCTTCTTTCTTCATCAGATGTAATCCAAAGGGAAAACGAAAAAGCGGAAAATGCTCGTGGATTAAAACTATCTTCTTTCTTCATCAGATATAATCCAAAGGGAACACGGAAAAACGGAAAATAATCGACAAAAAAAACATCTTCTTTCTTCATCAGTTGTAATCCAAATGGAAAACGAAAAAGCGGAAAATACTCATCAATAAAAACCATCTTCTTTCTTCATCAGATGTAATATAAAAGGAATATGAAAAGAGGTAAATACTCGACGATAAAAATCATCTTCTTTCTTCATCAGACAAATCCAAAGGGAACACGAAAAAGCGGAAAATACTCGTCGGTAAAAACCATCTTCTTTCTTCATCAGATGCAATCCAAAGGGAAAATGAAAAAGTGGAAAATACTCGTCGATAAAAACCATCTTCTTTCTTCATCACATGTAATCCAAAGGGAACACGAAAAAGCAGAAAATTCTCATCGATAAAAAACATCTTCTTTCTTCATCAGATGTAATCCAGAGGGAAAACGAAAAAGCGGAAAATACTTGTCGATAAAAACCATCTTCTTTCTTTATCAGATGCAATATAAAAGGAATACGAAAAAGCAGAAAAAGCTCGTCGATAAAAACCATCTTCATTCTTCATCAGATGTAATCCAAAGGGAAAACAAAAAAGCGGAAAATACTCGTCGATAAAAACCATCTTCTTTCTTCATCAGATGTAATCCAAAGGGAACAGGAAAATGTGGAAAATACTCGTCGATAAAAACCATCTTCTTTCTTCATCAGATGCAATCCAAAGGGAAAACGAAAAAGCGGAAAATACTCGTCGATAAAAACCATCTTCTTTCTTTATCACATGTAATCCAAAGGGAACACGAAAAAGCAGAAAATTCTCATCGATAAAAAACATTGTCTTTCTTCATCAGATGTAATCCAAAGGGAAAACGAAAAAGCGGAAAATAATTGTCGATAAAAACCATCTTCTTTCTTTATCAGATGTAATATAAAAGGAATACGAAAAAGCGGAAAATGCTCGTCGATAAAAACTATCTTCATTCTTCATCAGATGTAATCCAAAGGGAAAACAAAAAAGCGGAAAATACTCGTCGATAAAAACCATCTTCTTTCTTCATCAGATGTAATCCAAAGAGAACACGAAAAAGCAGAAAATACTCGTCGATAAAAAGGATCTTCTTTCTTCATCAGATGTAATCCAAAGAGAAAATGAAAAAGCGGAAAATAGTGGTCGGTAAAAACCATCTTCTTTCTTCATCAGTTGTAATCCAAAGGGAACATGTAAAATTGATGAATATCCATCGATGAAACCGATCTTCTTTCTTCATCAGATGTAATCCAACGGGAAAACGAAAAAGCAGAAAATACTCGTTGATAAAAACCGTCTTCTTTCTTCATCAGATATAATCCAAAGGGAAAACGAAAAAGCGGAAAATACTCGTCGATAAAAACCATCTTCTTTCTTCATCAGATGTAATCCAAAGGGAAAACAAAAAAGCAGAAAATACTCGTCGATAAAAACCATCTTCTTTCTTCATCACATGTAATCCAAAGGGAACACGAAAAAGCAGAAAATTCTCGTTGATAAAAACCATCTTCTTTCTTCATCAGATGTAATCCAAAGGGAAAACGAAAAAGCAGAAAATACTCGTCGATAAAAACCATCTTCTTTCTTCATGAGATGTAATCCAAAGGGAACACGAAAAAGCAAAAGATACTCATTGAAAAAAAACAATCTTCATTCTTCATCAGATGTAATCCAAAGGGAAAGCAAAAAATCAGAAAATACTCGTCAATAAAAACCATCTTCTTTCTTCATCAGATGTAATCCAAAGGGAACACGAAAAAGCAGAAAATACTCGTCGATAAAAACCATCTTCTTTCTTCATCAGATGTAATCCGAAGAGAACATGAAAAAGCGGAAAATACTGGTCGGTAAAAACCATCTTCTTTCTTCATCAGTTGTAATCCAAAGGGAACATGAAAAAAGTGATGAATATCCATCGATGAAACCCATCTTCTTTCTTCATCAGATGTAATCCAAAGGGAACACGAAAAAGCAGAAAATTCTCATCGATAAAAACCATCTTCTTTCTTCATCAGATGTAATCCAACGGGAAAACGAAAAAGCAGAAAATACTCGTCTATAAAAACCATCTTCTTTCTCCATCAGATATAATCCAAACGGAAAACGAAAAAGCGGAAAATACTCGTCGATAAAAACCATCTTCTTATTTCATCATATGTAATCGAAAGGGAACCCGAAAAAGCAGAAAATACTCGTCGAAAAAAAACATCTACTTTCTTCATCAGATGTAATCCAAAGGGAAGATAAAAAAAGCGGAAAATACTGGTCGATAAAAACCATCTTCTTTCTTCATCAGTTGTAATCCAAAGGGAACATGAAAGAGTGATGAATATCCATCGATAAAACCCATCTTCTTTCTCCATCAGATGTAATCCAAAGGGAAAAGGAAAAAGCTGAAAATACTCATCGATAAAAACCATCTTCTTTCTTCATCAGATGTAATCCAAAGGGAAAACAAAAAAGCGGAAAATATTTGTCGATAAAAAACATGTTCTTTCTTCATCAGATGTAATCGAAAGGGAAAACGAAATAGAGGAAAATAGTCGTCGATAAAAACCATCTTCTTTCTTCATCAGATGTAATCCAAAGGGAAAACAAAAAATTGGAAAATACTCTTCGATTAAAAACCATCTTCTTTCTTCATCAGTTGTAATCCAAAGGGAACATGAAAAAGTGATGAATATACATCGATAAAAACCATCTTCTTATTTCATCAGATGTAATCCAAAGGGAACCCGATAAAGCAGAAAATACTCGTCGAAAAAAAACATCTTCTTTCTTCATCAGATGTAATCCAAAGGGAACATGAAAGAGTGATGAATATCCATCGATAAAACCCATCTTCTTTCTCCATCAGATGTAATCCAAAGGGAACAGGAAAAAGCTGAAAATACTCATCGATAAAAACCATCTTCTTTCTTCATCAGATGTAATCCAAAGGGAAAACGAAAAAGCGGAAAATACTCGTCGATAAAAACCATCTTCTTTCTTCATCACATGTAATCCAAAGGGAACACGAAAAAGCAGAAAATTCTCGTCGATAAAAACAATCTTCTTTCTTCATCAGATGTAATCCAAAGGGAAAACGAAAAAGCGGAAAATGCTCGTCGATAGAAACCATCTTCTTTCTTCAGATGTAATCCATAGGGAACACGAAAAAGCAGAAAATGCTCGTCGAAAAAAAACATCTTCTTTCTTCATCAGATGTAATCCAAAGGGAAGATAAAAAAAGCCGAAAATACTGGTCGATAAAAACCATCTTCTTTCTTCATCAGATGTAATCCAAAGGGAAAATGAAAAAGCGGAAAATGCTCGTCGATAAAAACTATCTTCTTTCTTCATCAGATGTAATCAATCCAAAAGGAACACGAAAAAGCGGATAATACTCGTCGATAAAAATCATCTTCTTTCTTCATCAGATGTAATACAAAGGGAACACGAAAAAACGGAAAATAATCGACGATAAAAACATCTTTTTCTTCATCAGTTGTAATCCAAAGGGAAAACGAAAAAGCGGAAAATACTCGTCGATAAAAACCATCTTCGTTCTTCATCAGATGTAATATAAAAGGAATAAGAAAAGCGGAAAATACTCGTCGATAAAAATCATCTTCTTTCTTCATCAGATGTAATCCAAAGGGAAGACGAAAATGCGGAAAATACTCGTCAATAAAAACCATCGTCTTTCTTCATCAGATGTAATCCAAAGGGAAAACGTAAAAGCGGAAAGTATTCGTCGATAAACATCTTCTTTCTTCATCACATGTAATCCAAAGGGAACACGGAAAAGCAGAAAATTCTCGTCGATAAAAACCATCTTCTTTCTTCATCAGATGTAATCCAAAGGGAAAACGAAAAAGCAGAAAATACTCGCCGATAAAAACCATCTTCTTTCTTCATGAGATGTAATGCAAAGGGAACACGAAAAAGCAGAAGATATTCATTGAAAAAAACCAATCTTCATTCTTCATCAGATGTAATACAAAGGGAAAACAAAAAAGCAGAAAATACTCGTCAATAAAAACCATCTTCTTTCTTCATCAGATGTAATCCAAAGGGAAGACGAAAAAGCAGAAAATACTGGTCGATAAAAACCATCTCCTTTCTTCATCAGATGTAATCCAAAGAGAACATGAAAAAGTGGAAAATACTGGTCGGTAAAAACCATCTTCTTTCTTCATCAGTTGCAATCCAAAGGGAACATGAAAAAAGTGATGAATATCCATTGATGAAACCCATCTTCTTTCTTCATCAGATGAACTCCAAAGGGAACACGAAAAAGCAGAAAATTCTCGTCGATAAAAACCATCTTCTTTCTTCATCAGATGTAATCCAACGGGAAAACGAAAAAGCAGAAAATACTCGTCGATAAAAACCATCTTCTTTCTTCATCAGATATAATCCAAAGGGAAAACAAAAAAGCGGAAAATACTCGTCGATAAAAACCATCTTCTTATTTCATCAGATGTAATCCAAAGGGAACCCGAAAAAGCAGAAAATACTCGTCGAAAAAAAAATCTTCTTTCTTCATCAGATGTAATCCAAAGGGAAGATAAAAAAAGCGGAAAATACTGGTCGATAAAAACCATCTTCTTTCTTAATCAGTTGTAATCCAAAAGGAACATGAAAGAGTGATGAATATCCATCGATAAAAACCATCTTCTTTCTTCATCAGATGTAATCCAAAGGGAAAACGAAAAAGCGGAAAATACTCGTCGATAAAAACCATCTTCTTTTTTCATCACATGTAATCCAAAGGGAACACGAAAAGCAGAAAATTCTCGTTGATAAAAACCATCTTCTTTCTTCATTAGTTCTAATCCAAAGGGAACATGAAAGAGTGATGAATATCCATCGATAAAACCCATCTTCTTTCTCTATCAGATGTAATCCAAAGGGAACAGGAAAAAGCTGAAAATACTCATCGATAAAAACCATCTTCTTTCTTCATCAGATGTAATCCAAAGGGAAAACGAAAAAGCGGAAAATACTCGTCGATAAAAACCATCTTCTTTTTTCATCACATGTAATCCAAAGGGAACACGAAAAAGCAGAAAATTCTCGTCGATAAAAACCATCTTCTTTCTTCATCAGATGTAATCCAAAGGGAAAACAAAAAAGCATAAAATACTCGTCAATAAAAACCATCTTCTTTGTTCATCAGATGTAATCCAAAGGGAAGACGAAAAAGCGGAAAATACTCGTCGATAAAAACCATCTTCTTTTTCATGAGATGTAATCCAAAGGGAACACGAAAAAGCAGAAGATACTCATTGAAAAAAAACAATCTTCATTCTTCATCAGATGTAATCCAAAGGGAAACAAAAAATCAGAAAATACTCGTCAATAAAAACCATCTTCTTTCTTCATCAGATGTAATCCAAAGGGAAAATGAAAAAGCAGAAAATACTTGTCGATAAAAACCATCTTCTTTCTTCATCACATGTAATCCAAAGGGAACACGAAAAAGCAGAAAATTCTCGTCGATAAAAACCATCTTCTTTCTTCATCAGATGTGATCCAAAGGGAAAACGAAAAAGCAGAAAATACTCGTCGATAAAAACCATCTTCTTTCTTCATGAGATGTAATCCAAAGGGAACACGAAAAAGCAGAAGATACTCATTGAAAAAAACCATCTTCTTTCTTCATCAGATGTAATCCAAAGAGAACATGAAAAAGCGGAAAATACTGGTCGGTAAAAACCATCTTCTTTCTTCATCAGTTGTAATCCAAAGGGAACATGAAAAAAGTGATGAATATCCATCGATGAAACCCATCTTCTTTCTTCATCAGATGTAATCCAAAGGGAACACGAAAAAGCAGAAAATTCTCGTCGATAAAAACCATCTTCTTTCTTCATCAGATGTAATCCAACGGGAAAACGAAAAAGCAGAAAATACTCGTCGATAAAAACCATCTTCTTTCTTCATCAGATATAATCCAAAGGGAAAATGAAAAAGCGGAAAATACTCGTCGATAAATACCATCTTCTTATTTCATCATATGTAATCGAAAGGGAACCCGAAAAAGCAGAAAATACTCGTCGAAAAAAAACATCTTCTTTCTTCATCAGATGTAATCCAAAGGGAAGATAAAAAAAGCGGAAAATACTCGTAGATAAAAACCATCTTCTTTCTTCATCAGATGTAATCCAAAGGGAAAACGAAAAAGCGGAAATTATTCGTCGATAAAAAACATATTCTTTCTTCATCAGATGTAATCGAAAGGGAAAACGAAAAAGAGGAAAATAGTCATCGATAAAAACCATCTTCTTTCTTCATCAGTTGTAATCCAAAGGGAACATGAAAAAGTGACAAATATACATCGATAAAACCCATCTTCTTTCTTCATCAGATGTAATCCAAATGGAACACGAAAAAGCGGAAGATACTCATTGAAAAAAAACAATCTTCATTCTTCATCAGATGTAATCCAAAGGGAAAACAAAAAATCAGAAAATACACGTCAATAAAAACCATCTTCTTTCTTCATCAGATGTAATCCAAAGGGAACACGAAAAAGCAGAAAATACTCGTCGATAAAAACAATCTTCTTTCTTCATCAGATGTAATCCAAAGAGAACATGAAAAAGTGGAAAATACTGGTCGGTAAAAACCATCTTCTTTCTTCATCAGTTGTAATCCAAAGGGAACATGAAAAAAGTGATGAATATCCATCGATGAAACCCATCTTCTTTCTTCATCAGATGTAATACAAAGGGAACACGAAAAAGCAGAAAATTCTCGTCGATAAAAACCATCTTCTTTCTTCATCAGATGTAATCCAACGGGAAAACGAAAAAGCAGAAAATACTCGTCGATAAAAACCATCTTCTTTCTTCATCAGATATAATCCAAAGGGAAAACGAAAAAGCGGAAAATACTCGTCGATAAATACCATCTTCTTATTTTATCATATGTAATCGAAAGGGAACCCGAAAAAGCAGAAAATACTCGTCGAAAAAAAACATCTTCTTTCTTCATCAGATGTAATCCAAAGGGAAGATAAAAAAAGCGGAAAATACTCGTAGATAAAAACCATCTTCTTTCTTCATCAGATGTAATCCAAAGGGAAAACGAAAAAGCGGAAAATATTCGTTGATAAAAACATATTCTTTCTCTATCAGATGTAATCGAAAGGGAAAACGAAAAAGAGGAAAATAGTCGTCGATAAAAACCATCTTCTTTCTTCATCAGATGTAATCCAAAGGGAAAACAAAAAATTGGAAAATACTCTTCGATTAAAAACCATCTTCTTTCTTCATTAGTTGTAATCCAAAGGGAACATGAAAAAGTGATGAATATACATCGATAAAACCCAACTTCTTTCTTCATCAGATGTAATCCAAATAGAACACGAAAAAGCGGAAAATACGCGTCGATTGAATCCATCTTCTTTCTTCATCACATGTAATCCAAAGGGAACACGAAAAAGCAGAAAATTCTCGTCGATAAAACCATCTTCTTTCTTCATCAGATGTAATCCAACGGGAAAACGGAAAAGCAGAAAATACTCGTCGATAAAAACCATCTTCTTTCTTCATCAGATATAATCCAAAGGGAAACGAAAAAGCGGAAAATACTCGTCGATAAAAGCTATCTTCTTATTTCATCAGATGTAATCCAAAGGGAACCCGATAAAGCAGAAAATACTCGTCGAAAAAAAACATCTTCTTTCTTCATCAGATGTAATCCAAAGGGAAGATAAAAAAAGCGGAAAATACTGGTCGATAAAAACCATCTTCTTTCTTCATCAGTTGTAATCCAAAGGGAACATGAAAGAGTGATGAGTATCCATCGATAAAACCCATCTTCTTTCTTCATCAGACGTAATCCAAAGGGAACAGGAAAAAGCTGAAAATACTCATCGATAAAAACCATCTTCTTTCTTCATCAGATGTAATCCAAAGGGAAAACGAAAAAGCGGAAAATACTCATCGATAAAAACCATCTTCTTTCTTCATCACATGTAATCCAAAGGGAACACGAAAAAGCAGAAAATTCTCGTCGATAAAAACAATCTTCTTTCTTCATCAGATGTAATCCAAAGGGAAAACGAAAAAGCATAAAATACTCGTCGATAAAAACAATCTTCTTTCTTCATCAGATGTAATCCAAAGGGAAAACGAAAAAGCGGAAAATGCTCGTTGATAGAAACCATCTTCTTTCTTCATCAGATGTAATCCATAGGGAACACGAAAAAGCAGAAAATGCTCGTCGAAAAAAAACATCTTTCTACATCAGATGTAATCCAAAGGGAACATGAAAAAAGCCGAAAATACTGGTCGATAAAAACCATCTTCTTCATCAGATGTAATCCAAAGGGAACAGGAAAAACATGAAAAAAATGGAAAATACTGGTCGATAAAAACCATCTTCTTTCTTCATCAGATGTAATCCAAAGGGAAAACGAAAAAGCCGAAAATGCTCGTCGATAAAAACGATCTTCTTTATTCATCAGATGTAATCAATCCAAAAGGAAGACGAAAAAGCGGATAATACTCGTCGATAAAAATCATCTTCTTTCTTCATCAGATGTAATCCAAGGGAACACGAAAAAAAGGAAAATAATCGATGATAAAAACATCTTTTTCTTCATCAGTTTTATTCCAAGAGAAAACGAAAAAGCGGAAAATACTCGTCGATAAAAACCATCTTCGTTCTTCATCAGATGTAATATAAAAGGAATAAGAAAAGCGGAAAATACTCGTCGATAAAAATCATCTTCTTATTTCATCAGATGTAATCCAAAGGGAAGACGAAAATGCGGAAAATACTCGTCGATAAAAACCATCGTCTTTCTTCATCAGATGTAATCCAAAGGGAAGATAAAAAAAGCGGAAAATACTGGTCGATAAAAACCATCTTCTTTCTTCATCAGTTGTAATCCAAAGGTAACATGAAAGAGTGATGAATATCCATCGATAAAACCCATCTTCTTTCTTCATCAGATGTAATCCAAAGGGAACACGAAAAAGCAGAAAATTCTCGTCGATAAAAACAATCTTCTTTCTTCATCAGATGTAATCCAAAGGGAAAACCAAAAAGCATAAAATACTCGTCGATAAAAACCATCTTCTTTCTTCATCAGATGTAATCCATAGGGAACACGAAAAAGCAGAAAATGCTCGTCGAAAAAAAACAT
This sequence comes from Phyllobates terribilis, assembly GCF_046119375.1. Taxonomy (NCBI): domain Eukaryota; kingdom Metazoa; phylum Chordata; class Amphibia; order Anura; family Dendrobatidae; genus Phyllobates; species Phyllobates terribilis. Next base: position 212,259,591 of record NW_027362762.1, read on the forward strand.
CTTCTTTCTTCATCAGATGTAATCCAAAGGGAACAGGAAAAACATGAAAAAAAACGGAAAATACTGGTCGATAAAAACCATCTTCTTTCTTCATCAGATGTAATCCAAAGGGAAAACGAAAAAGCCGAAAATGCTCGTCGATAAAAACGATCTTCTTTATTCATCAGATGTAATCAATCCAAAAGGATGACGAAAAAGCGGATAATACTCGTCGATAAAAATCATCTTCTTTCTTCATCAGATGTAATCCAAAGGGAACACGAAAAAACGGAAAATAATCGACGATAAAAAATCTTTTTCTTCATCAGTTGTAATCCAAAGGGAAAACGAAAATGCGGAAAATACTCGTCGATAAAAACCATCTTCGTTCTTCATCAGATGTAATATAAAAGGAATAAGAAAAGCGGAAAATACTCGTTGATAAAAATCATCTTCTTTCTTCATCAGATGTAATCCAACGGGAAGACGAAAATGCGGAAAATACTCGTCGATAAAAACCATCGTCTTTCTTCATCAGATGTAATCCAAAGGGAAAACGAAAAAGCGGAAAATACTCGTCGATAAACATCTTCTTTCTTCATCATATGTAATCCAAAGGGAACACGGAAAAGCAGAAAATTCTCGTCGATAAAAACCATCTTCTTTCTTCATCAGATGTAATCCAAAGGGAAAACGAAAAAGCAGAAAATACTCACCGATAAAAACCATCTTCTTTCTTCATGAGATGTAATCCAAAGGGAACGCGAAAAAGCAGAAGATACTCATTGAAAAAAAACAATCTTCATTCTTCATCAGATGTAATCCAAAAGGAAAACAGAAAATCAGAAAATACACGTCAATAAAAATCATCTTCTTTCTTCATCAGATGTAATCGAAAGGGAACCGGAAAAAGCAGAAAATACTCGTCGAAAAAAAACATCTTCTTTCTTCATCAGATGGAATCCAAAGGGAAGATAAAAAAAGCGGAAAATACTGGTAGATAAAAACCATCTTCTTTCTTCATCAGTTGTAATCCAAAAGGAACATGAAAGAGTGATGAATATCCATCGATAAAACCCATCTTCTTTCTCCATCAGATGCAATCCAAAGGGAAAAGGAAAAAGCTATAAATACTCATCGATAAAAACCATCTTCTTTCTTCATCAGATGTAATCCAAAGGGAAAACGAAAAAGCGGAAAATACTCGTCGATAAAACCATCTTCTTTTTTCATCACATGTAATCCAAAGGGAACACGAAAAAGCAGAAAATTCTCGTCGATAAAAACCATCTTCTTTCTTCATCAGTTGTAATCCAAAGGGAACATGAAAGAGTGATGAATATCCATCGATAAAACCCATCTTCTTTCTCCATCAGATGTAATCCAAAGGGAACAGGAAAAAGCTGAAAATACTCATCGATAAAAACCATCTTCTTTCTTCATCAGATGTAATCCAAAGGGAAAACGAAAAAGCATAAAATACTCGTCGATAAAAACCATCTTCTTTGTTCATCAGATGTAATCCAAAGGGAAGACGAAAAAGCGGAAAATACTCGTCGATAAAAACCATCTTCTTTTTCATGTGATGTAATCCAAAGGGAACACGAAAAAGCAGAAGATACTCATTGAAAAAAAACATCTTCTTTCTTCATCAGTTGTAATCCAAAGGGAAAACGAAAAAGCGGAAAATACTTGTCGATAAAAACCATCTTCTATCTTTATTAGATGTAATATAAAAGGAATACGAAAAAGCGGAAAATACTCATCGATAAAAACCATCTTCTTTCTTCATCAGATGTAATCCAAAGGGAAAACGAAAAAGCAGAAAATACTCGTCAATAAAAACCATCTTCTTTCTTCATCAGATGTAATCCAAAGAGAAAACAAAAAATCGGAAAATACTCATCGATTAAAAACCATCTTCTTTCTTCATCAGTTGTAATCCAAAGGGAACATGAAAAAGTGATGAATATACATCGATAAAACCCATCTTCTTTCTTCATCACATGTAATCCAAATGGAACACGAAAAAGTGGAAAATTCTCGTCGATTAAAACCATATTCTTTCTTCATCAGATGTAATCCAAAGGGAAAACGAAAAAGCAGAAAATACTCGTCGATAAAAACCATCTTCTTTCTTCATCACATGTAATCCAAAGGGAACACGAAAAAGCAGAAAATTCTCGTTGATAAAAACCATCTTCTTTCTTAATCAGATGTAATCCAAAGGGAAAACGAAAAAGCAGAAAATACTCGTCGATAAAAACCATCTTCTTTCTTCATCAGATGTAATCCAAAGGGAAAACGAAAAAGCGGAAAATACTCTTCGATAAAAACCATCTTCTTATTTCATCAGATGTAATCCAAAGGGAACACCAAAAATCAGAAAAATACTCATCGAAAAAAAACATCTTCTTTCTTTATCAGTTGTAATCCAAAGGGAACATGAAAGAGTGATTAATATCCATCGATAAAACCCATCTTCTTTCTCCATCAGATGTAATCCAAAGGGAACAGGAAAAAGCTGAAAATACTCATCGATAAAAACCATCTTCTTTCTTCATCAGATGTAATCCAAAGGGAAAACGAAAAAGCGGAAAATACTCGTCGATAAAACCATCTTCTTTTTTCATCACATGTAATCCAAAGGGAACACGAAAAAGCAGAAAATTCTCGTCGATAAAAACCATCTTCTTTCTTCATCAGTTGTAATCCAAAGGGAACATGAAAGAGTGATGAATATCCATCGATAAAACCCATCTTCTTTCTCCATCAGATGTAATCCAAAGGGAACAGGAAAAAGCTGAAAATACTCATCGATAAAAACCATCTTCTTTCTTCATCAGATGTAATCCAAAGGGAAAACGAAAAAGCATAAAATACTCGTCGATAAAAACCATCTTCTTTGTTCATCAGATGTAATCCAAAGGGAAGACGAAAAAGCGGAAAATACTCGTCGATAAAAACCATCTTCTTTTTCATGAGATGTAATCCAAAGGGAACACGAAAAAGCAGAAGATACTCATTGAAAAAAAACATCTTCTTTCTTCATCAGTTGTAATCCAAAGGGAAAACGAAAAAGCGGAAAATACTTGTCGATAAAAACCATCTTCTATCTTTATTAGATGTAATATAAAAGGAATACGAAAAAGCGGAAAATACTCATCGATAAAAACCATCTTCTTTCTTCATCAGATGTAATCCAAAGGGAAAACGAAAAAGCAGAAAATACTCGTCAATAAAAACCATCTTCTTTCTTCATCAGATGTAATCCAAAGGGAACACGAAAAAGCAGAAAATACTCATCGATAAAAACCATCTTCTTTCTTCATCAGATGTAATCCAAAGAGAACATGAAAAAGCGGAAAATACAGGTCGATAAAAAACGTCTTCTTTCTTCATCAGTTGTAATCCAAAGGGAACATGAAAAAGTGATGAATATCCATCGATAAAACCCATCTTCTTTCTTCATCAGATGTAATCCAAAGGGAACGGGAAAAAGCTGAAAATAGTCATCGATAAAAATCATCTTCTTTCTTCATCAGATGTAATCCAAAGGGAAAACGAAAAAGCGGAAAATAGTCATCGATAAAAACCATCTTCTTTCTTCATCATATGTAATCGAAAGGGAACATGAAAAAACGATAAATACTCGTTGATAAACGCCATCTTTTTTCATCATCAGATGTAATCCAAAGGGAACATGTAAAAGCGGAAAATACTCGTCGATAAAAATCATCTTCTTTCTTCATCAGATGTATTCCATAAGGAAAACGAAAAAGCGGAAGATACTCGTCGATAAAAACCATCTTCTTTCTTCATCAGATGTAATCCAAAGAGAAAACAAAAAATCGGAAAATACTCATCGATTAAAAACCATCTTCTTTCTTCATCAGTTGTAATCCAAAGGGAACATGAAAAAGTGATGAATATACATCGATAAAACCCATCTTCTTTCTTCATCACATGTAATCCAAATGGAACACGAAAAAGTGGAAAATTCTCGTTGATTAAAACCATATTCTTTCTTCATCAGATGTAATCCAAAGGGAAAACAAAAAAGCAGAAAATACTCGTCGATAAAAACCATCTTCTTTCTTCATCACATGTAATCCAAAGGGAACACGAAAAAGCAGAAAATTCTCGTTGATAAAAACCATCTTCTTTCTTAATCAGATGTAATCCAAAGGGAAAACGAAAAAGCAGAAAATACTCGTCGATAAAAACCATCTTCTTTCTTCATCAGATGTAATCCAAAGGGAAAACGAAAAAGCGGAAAATACTCTTCGATAAAAACCATCTTCTTATTTCATCAGATGTAATCCAAAGGGAACACCAAAAATCAGAAAAATACTCATCGAAAAAAAACATCTTCTTTCTTTATCAGTTGTAATCCAAAGGGAACATGAAAGAGTGATTAATATCCATCGATAAAACCCATCTTCTTTCTCCATCAGATGTAATCCAAAGGGAACAGGAAAAAGCTGAAAATACTCATCGATAAAAACCATCTTCTTTCTTCATCAGATGTAATCCAAAGGGAAAACGAAAAAGCGGAAAATACTCGTCGATAAAAACCATCTTCTTTCTTCATCAGATGTAATATAAAAGGAATACGAAAAAGCGGAAAATACTCGTCGATAAAAATCATCTTCTTTCTTCATCAGATGTAATCCAAAGGGAACACGAAAAAGCGGAAAATACTCATCGATTAAAACCATATTCTTTCTTCATCAGATGTAATCCAAAGAGAACATGTAAAAGCGGAAAATACGCATCGATAAAAACGATCTTCTTTCTTCATCAGATGTAATCCAAGGGGAACACAAAAAAGCGGGAAAAAAATCATCGATATACAATATGTGATGGTATAATATCTTATGTTATTTACTTGTAGTATAATATTGGCTGTCTATTGTCATAGTTTATCATATACCAGTCATATATTATTCTGTACACTGGAGGTAGTATATTGTGTGCACAGATATCTGATATATACAGGATATTATGCAGCTGCTATCTGATGTCTGTAGTCATAGTATAATATATACCATGACATATTTCCTGTATATGACATTTCATGTCTGGAGTCACTGTATATCATATATTAATCCATATACTATATGTGGTATACCGTATACACAGACATCATATACAGGATAATATGTGACATTATATATTACTAGCTATTGAACCCGTTCTACGCCTGGGTGGCGAGCATTTTTATTGGTATATTGTCTCCCATGCTGGTATGTGCTGCCCCCCTCCTTGTATTTGTGCTGCCCCCATCCTGTCCCCACCATCCAATCCTGGTATGCGTGGCACCCCTCACCCCCCAATCCCGGTATGCGTGGCACCCCTCACCCCCAATCCTGGTATGCGTGGCACCCCTCACCCCCAATCTTGGTATGCGTGACACCCCTCACCCCCCAATCCTGGTATGCGTGGTACCCCTCACCCTCCAATCCTGGTATGCGTGGTACCCCTCACCCCCAATACTGGTATGTGTGGTACCCCTCACCCCCAATCCTGGTATGTGTGGTACCCCTCACCCCCCAATCCTTGTATGTGTGGTACCCCTCACCCCCCAATCCTGATATATGCATGGTCCCCTCACCCCTTTCACACTGTACACACATACAAAAAAAATAAACAGTTATACTCACCTTTCTTCTCTGTGCTCCAGCGCTGCTGTGTCCTCTTCTGCCGGAGGCCGGGGGAGGAGTGCGGCGCCGGAGCACCGCGCTGTCCGGCGCCATTTTGCTGAAGACACACTGTAAATGTGTCTTCAGTAAAATGGCGCCGGATAGCGCTAAGCGCACGCGCCGGTCCGCCGCCTTCACTCCGCCCCCGGTCTCCAGCGAAGAGAGGCGCCGCGGCAATGCTCCTCCCGGTCAGGTAAGTATGTAAGTATGGTGCCGGAGATCGCTGTATGCGTTCAGTGTCTACGCATACTGCGCGATCTCCGGCGCCATACACCTCCTCTTACCTGTAACGGCTGGATGCCTGCTTCTCTCTGGAGCCAGACTGCGCGTCACGCATGCACAGTCTATCGAGGCTTCGGACAGAAACACGCATCCCCGGTTATATTATAGATACTATGACTATAGATATCAGATTTTATACCAGTCATATATTATCTTGTATATAACATCAGATGTCTGTGTATATATTATAATATATACAGTATACAGGATAATATGTGACTGGTATATGATAAAGCGTGACTACAGACACTAGATATTATATAGAGGATAATATATGAAGGTATAATAAATGATGCAGTATAGTATAAATAATATACCTGTATATGACATCTGATGGCTGTGCACAATATACCACATCCAGTATACAGGATAATATATGACTGGTGTATGATATACTGTGGCTACAGAGATCAGATGACATACATCGGTCATATATTATCCTGAATACTGAATGTGATATAATGTGTGTACAGACATCAGATGTTACATAGATGAAAATATGTGGCTGGTGTAATATCTGCTGTGTCTGTACTCATAGTATAATATATACCAGACACATATTCTTCTGTATATAACACATCTGATGTCTGTAGTTACAGAATATCATATACAAATCTGTACACTGCATACAGCATACTATGTACATAGACATCCAATGTTACATACAGGATAATATGCAGCCGATACTATCAGTACAGACATCAGATATTGTATAATACATACCATCACATATTATCTGACTATGACATCTGATGTCTGTATCACAGTATATGACATATAGTCACATATTCTCCTGTATACTTGATGTAATATACTGTACTATGTTGTGCACAGACATCCACTGTTATATACAGGATAATACGTGACTGGTATAATATCTGATGTCTGTAGTCACAGTGTATCATATACCAGGCACATGTTCTCCTGTATAGTTGTAATGTGGCGCAGGGAGATAGCCGTGGGCAAGCTTCTTGTGTTTCACACCCCGGCAAGCTACATGAAAATGGAGGTCCTGGCTGGGTTGTGGACTTTACCTACAGGGACGCTTCGTCTTTGCAGGCAGCATGGTGCTGGGGACTTAGGCTGGCCACGACTGGGTGTTATAGACTTCAATGAGGGAGACCACCACCTCAAAATATACTGTGTTTTACTGAACCATAACGTGAGGTGGAGTATGTACAGTGGATAGCGGGTGCAAATCTTCAAGGACGTTTCTGTTCACATAAGGAACATCTTTATACACATTCTCTCTTTACTTCCTAAACTCACACGGTTCTGCCTCAGTTAGTTCCTCTGCCTTCACTACAACTCAGAACAGTGTTTCGGGAGCTTCCCTTGTCCCCAATAATGGCACTACAGTTCAGTAAGCAAGAGTCTGCATCCTTTTCCCTTTAGAGGAGCTACTTCTGCCACTATGGCCTTTATTTAGCTTCTCTGCTTGCCGATGCCTCGGAACTACCACTCGGGGCATTCTCTTCATCTCACATTCCCTGCTCTGATTCGTCCCGTTTCCTCTTTGGCTTAAGAAATAGGAACAGTCCCGCTAGGCTTCCTGCCTAAGATCCCGTCTTCGAAAATCACTCACTCTTTCTATCGCTTTTCCTTGTCTCTACCCTGGATCACGATTCATTGCCTCGGTCTTCACTCACTTCAGGGACACCCACTTCATGTGGTTCTGCTTGCTAGTCAAACAATAGGTCTGTTTCTACTGCATTCTGGGTTCTATCTGACTTCCTAACATAAAACCCACTCTGTCCCTTCACTTTTATCCCCTCACACTCTGGGCTAGTCCCGACTATTAACCCTGACTTCCCCTGTTAATGCCCTGCTTCTGGGCAGAATACAATCAATCACTAATAATGTAGATTACTAAACACATTACGCATCAAAATACACTGCAATAATACATTTCTTCAAGGGGAAACTTCCATACTGTATGTGCTATAATATGTGCACAGACTTTTGATGGTATATGTGGTACAGCATACCAGTCACATATTCTCCTGTATTCATATTCCTAAATATAACCACGTCCACTACAAAAAAAAGGATATAACTGTATGCCACTGATAATTTGCTTTAAAAAAGCACTTTAATCAACCTTTTTCCCCTAACGCCTTATCCTGTGTAACTGTTAGCGTAGTGTCAGTGTGTTAATAGACTCACTGATCACCGTATTCTCCAGTATCCAGCACCGTTCTTCTTCTCTTCTGAGTGACGTCACTGCTCTGCAGACTAGGGTCACACTGCTCTGTATGTGACCTGGAAGTCTATATTACAATGTAAGCCTATGGAGCCTCGCTCTGAGCCTCGTTCTGATGCTCCATAGACTTACATTGTAAGGCCACGGCCCCACTATCAGTATTTGGTCAGTATTCGGTCAGTATTTTTTCTCAGTAGTGGGAGCCAAAACCAGGATTGGGTGATAAATGCAGAATTTGTGACTTGTTTCTATTATACCTTTTCTCTGATTGTTCCTCACCTGGTTTTGGCTCCCACTTCTGAGAAAAAATACTAACCGAATACTGACCAAATACTGATAGTGGGGCTATGGCCATAAAGTCACTTCTGGATCACACAGAGCACAGTGTGACCCAGATAGTCCGAATAGCCATCAGGTGACTCGGAAGAGGAGCACATCGGCACTGGATGCCTGAGAAGACGGCGATCGGTGAGTATATTAACACACTGACACTACAGTACACTAATATTTACACAGGTTTGGAGAAAAACGTTAATGTCAGCACTTCTTTAGGAGGACTGTTTTGTCTATTTTACAAATGGAGGCGAGTATATATGAATCAATTCTATGAGGACAACATGCAATTTCCAAGCCACACAATTTTATTTGCAACACTGAGTTCTAGGCAAATTTCTTTAGTCACTCTTTGTGATTGCAGACTGCTGAATCGTGACAGAGTGCTATGCACGCATGGTCACAATGACCAAAAGAAAAAATACTGGCATTATCACCATACCCAGTTACAAGGAAAAATAGGATTAACCAAAATAGGAGGAGCAGCACTCACCACTGGCAATTTCAGTAAAATGCACTTTATTTCAGTCACAGGGTTAGCTGTTTGGCATGAGTACACGCATCTTCCCTTCTCACACCTGTGACAGTTCCAAGACTCAGATGGCTACAATCATAATGTGATGGAATATCATTGCAATATGCTTTCACTTAATAAGGTGGGAATTATCCTTTAATGCCATAAAATATATCTATAGGTGTTCAGAGAGAAATCATAGTGCCCCATAGCAAACTTTAGTATGGACCCATATGGTGGCATAATATGGGTTGCCAGTGTCTGGAAAAGTATTTTGAGCACCCTCACCCGTGGACTATTAGCATTCCTTAAGTCCTTTCTACCAGTCCATTATTGAACCACTTAACCCCAAAGCACATTTATTGTATTTAAAAAAATAATGTTATTATAGTCTGCCTAATGGCCCTCTATTTTTTTCTGCTTTGTGATGAAATTTGACATAAAATAAAAAGTTATACATATTATTTTTTTTTTACTTTTTATTACATGTTTTGTGTTTTTATGTGTATATATTATTTCCTTAATTCTAACCCTAAATTTAATTAGGGATATAAAAAGCAGGCACCTTTAGCACAAGCTGCTCTAGTGGTCTCTGTCAGGACAAAGTATTCTTCAGTGTGCGCTAAGATTGGCTGCAGATATCAGGTGATAGGAACAGTAAATCATACCTTCCTGTCCCGCCAGAGACCACTATAGCACCTTGCACTGAAGCCATGGGTGTTGGAGAGGGTAAGTATACAATCTTTTACTTTGTTTTTATCCCTTCCTTTTGTATATTTTTCATAAGGTCAAGAAAACCTTGAAGGGTATGTGCACACAGTGTTTTTGGACACTGGTGTACCCGTATCATTTTTGAAGCAGGAGATTCTTCAGGAAAAAAACAGCCTTATTTTTTCTGTGTGTATATATATTTTGTCAATATGCTTGTTACATGCTAATGTGTTAAATGCAAGATGTCTGTGAGTTATGTGTACATATGTATACTGTGTGTATATATCATAAATGTAATATAATATATATATATATATATATATATGGCTATAGTGCGGGTGGTAGGCAATTCACCATATCTCCACTCCAGCGTGTGGTCTGGGCTGTAAATAGACAGCCTTGTGACTCAGGTGTGGTTCAGTATCTGGAGAGGCTTGCTCCAGAGAGGAGCTCGCATGTGTTGTGCTAAAACTAAACTGTGTGTGGTTAACCCTGAGTGACCGGACCACGGCCGATATACAGACTGTGCTGTATCTTTTTATTTTGCTTTGCCGTTATGCCGAATGGGCTGTGTTTACTTTATGAACTCTAGGTTGGTTTATGATGTTTTTAATAAACCAACCCGAAACTTAAAGAGACAGTGTTCCGTGTCTACCTCCGTGTACAGCCGAGCAAGCCACTTTACCACAGTAGGTATATAATATATGTAAAAATTTGGGGTGTTAGTATATTGGAGTCTTAAAGGGTTATATGAAATCAGGCACAGTTAAATGGTGCTGTACATCATCCATCAGGTATTGTATAAATGACTTATTATATTAGGATACACGACGATACCTGCTTTACCTTGCATCAGGCAGTCGCCTCTGCCAATATCCAAGCCCATGTGCTGCAATATTTCTCTGTGCTTGTGGTCATATGGTGTGAATGAGAGAGGTGCTAATTAAACCATCTTAAGGCCTATTTACAGCCTTTTATGCCTACCAATACTGTGCATATATCCTTCAATTTTTATATATGGACTTTGCTTGTTAATTTTGTCACTTCAGGTTCAGTGTATAACTTTTCTATTGTAGACGGGGGATCACATTACTTATATATTTATTACCCTATCCATGTTTTTGCATACCTTCCATACCTTTTGGATTCATATATCATTATTGTATTGGCCACAGTAGTTTTCCTGTTGGACATTCTGCTTTTTATTATTGTTGTTTTTACAGTGTCTCAGTAAAAATGTATTTTTAACCTATGGATCTCTTCAGTACTCTGGCTTTAGCACTTTAAGTCTGAGTTGATGTTTTGACTTCTATTATTAGGAAGTGCCATATATGTATCCATGTGGATATTTGTGAAAAGTTTTCCCTGATATTTGTAACAATTTTAACAACCATCGCAATACTAGCACCTAAAAATGATAGCGTCAGCTCCATAAATCTACAAATACAGGGGAGAGTGCCGGGTCCAGCAACCACTTACATGTCCATTGATTCAGCCATGGATAGTGAACAAGCCGTAATGTACCTATTGGAGTTCCTGAATTCTTTGGAGCCTCCTGAAATGTCACTGCATAGTCTCACTTTAAAAATACAAGCTCCGATAATGTTGCTCAGGAACTTTGACCCACCAAAATTGTGTAACGGCACAAGGATGTGAGTTAAGAGTCTCATGCCCAATGTTATTGAAGCCACTATTCTTATGGAAAACCTTAAGGGAGAAAATGTTTACATTCCGCGTATCTCCTTTCTAGCAAGCGACATGCCATTCCATTTTAAGCATGTGCAGTTCCCAATCCAATGTGCATTTGCTATGATTATAAACAAAGCACAAGGTCAATCACTTAAAGTAGTCGACATTAATTTGGAGAGCCCTTGTTTTTCACATGGTCAACTCTACATTGCTTGCTCTAGGGTGGGTAACCCCAAAAATCTTTTCATATATGCACCTGAAGGTAAAATGAAAAATGTTTGCCAAAAAGCACTACAATAGAGAGCTATGTATCTGTAAATCAATCTTACTCCTTTGTCCGTTAACCATTGATAGGTTAACGGACAAAGAGAGGGGTGAAGGGTTGCACTATGCTGTCCCCCTCTTATGGATGGCATGTGGCACTAACTGCATTGCATGCTCTTCCCCCCTTTTTTGATGCTTTATGACTTCTCCTTCCCCACCCCTCTATTATTTGGATGAGTGGTATGTTCCCTCTAATGTGGACAATGAGAACAGGAATGGCTAGTAAACCCCCTTCCTCTAACTTAAATGTTCCCTCAGAGCCAGTCTCCTCCTCTTCTCAATTTGGAACCCGGAGTTGCTCGTTCTGTAGTGCTGTCTGGCAAGAGAGATGTCTCACCCCCTCATCCAAGCAGTATGTACCCGGACAGCACAGTAAGGTGAGCACTGGCTACAAGCCCTTATTTCTGGGCTCAACAGTCTTCTCCCTGCTCCTGCTGCAGCAATGTCCGAAGTCCAGTGGTCCACAAGGTGTTCCTGCCCTCCAGCATGGCTAAGCCCCAGCTCTCCTGCTCCAGTAACTGCCTGCCGCTTAGACGCATGCTGGGCAGACAGTTTAGCCCCACCCACTCTTTCCCCACATCCTTCTCATAGCGTGGCACCATTAGCTAACCGCCATTGTTACCACCCTGCCCCTCAACTGTCGCCTTTTCAATTCCTCCATCAGTCTCTGCACCAATCGCCCACACACATCCATACAGCCACCTTGCACCAACCTGTGTGTCTGCACCCGACAAATTTTCCCAGGGGTGCCAGAAGTAGTAGTTCTGCATCTGCAGAAGAAACTCCCCCCCAATGAAATTAACCCCCAGCAGCCCATCAGCACATTGGTTACTCCAACAGCTGCTGAGCACAGCTTTGTGAGGTGAACAGAGATTCTTTAACCCCTGTACTTCAATGCATTGGTGGCCACTGGTTAACGCTCTAGTGGCAGTTTCCCTATGGCCCCTTCCCACAGAGTCAGACGTGGAAGGTGTAAACGCTATGCGTCCAGTTCCTCATCTTCTGGTTCATCATATCACCACCATGGGCACCATTATTCAGGTCAGCGCACCATTGCTTCACGCATTTGCGTCCGAGGTGCAAATCCTACAGGAGGTGTATGTAACTTATTGAGAAAGGGGCAAAGTGATTATTCCAGTTCTTTATCTGCCCTGAAGGCTTTGTGGGAACAGTTTTCTCAGCCGACTAGTACTGTAATCCCTGAAGGTAAAGTTGTATGTCCCTTAGTTAGCATAAAGATTCCTTTTCTGTGGGATTAGTCCACTAGGGTCTCATCTAGATGACAAGATTAGAAAAAAAAATTGGAAAAATAGCTATAGTGACATCTGGTCATTAGTATTGGTGGATCAACACACAGTTGATAAGGATAGGAGACCAGTTGATAGACCTTTTGATAGAAGCAAGTAAAAGTCTTCAAAAGTCATGATTAATTGGTTACAGGCTTTCACTGTTTTATGTGCGTTATAGGACAGAAGCACTTGGAACGAAGTTCTGAGTTATTTATATATCAAGATATGATATATAATTCTTATAAAGCACATGGCAGTACCGCTTGGTGGCGCTATGATGATGAGTTCCGGACGTGGCAGGCCTTGCAACTTAAAATGGGTTGGGGGGGTCAAAGCAACTGATGTTTGGCTCAGGTTCATGTTTTCTTAAAAAAAGCCCTCCTTTTCAGTAGCGGCCACTGGTCATTTCTCAGGAGCAGGACCCCGCGCAGTGGTTGTCTATAGACCTGGAGCATTCTGGTTATTTAATGAGGGACACAGACATTTTTTGAGCTATGTAAATAAAAACTTGAGTAGTTCTGTTCCTACGGGGGAGCTCATTCAGCACCGCATTGTCCCCGCCCATCAAATAAATTACCAGCTAAATCCTCACTCGGTGACCACTAGGAACAAATCCGCGATGGGCCCTTGGTTAGACCAATATACTAACAAAGATCCTGTGTAAATTTAGTAGGACCCCATATTTCACTCGTAATTTAAAATCAACCAGAGAACACCCCTAGATATCAGCCCGAAAACAAAACCAGATCCTCCTTAATAAAATCAATAAAGAGGTTGCATTCGGAAGGATTGTTGGACCTCTAAAAGAGAGTTTAGAGTTTCGTCATTGGGAATAGTTAAAAAAAAATGGGCACATTCCGAATTATACACCATCAGTGATTCTGTTGATGATGGGGTCTTGTTAGAAGATGCGTTGGGCTCCTTTGTCTACTTGGCTGGAGCCTGGGCTCTTTTAGCAAAATCCAATATCAAATCTGTCCCAATGGGTTGTTCCATTTCATGTCATTATTTTGAACTTTTTAGTTGCTTCCTGGATTGGGTTGTTGGATTTCAGGCTGATAACAGGTCTGCTACCCATTATTTGGATAATTTCTATTCATGGGTTCAAAAGATTCAGAATCATGTCAACGGTTATTAGAGCATTTTAAAATTATCACTCATTGTTTCAGTGTCCCTTAATCACCAAGAAAAAAAAAATACACTCCAACAAATGCAGTCATTACTGAGACGGCTGATCCTAGGGTTTTGGTACAATCTTTGGTGTTCAGTGGAGTGCAGATGTGTGGCACAATTCACGGATGGACTAAGGATTTTCAAAAACCTTACTTTGCTTGAACTTTTTCCTATTGTTGTAGCGGTTGAAATATGGGGTGACCATTTTGCCAATAAAAAGATTGTTTTTGTAGTGACAACCTTAGTGTGGTTCATTGCATAAATTGTTCATCTACATCATCTCTCCTGGTACTTAGCTTTCTTCACCACCAAAATATCTAGTTTAAGGCCCTCCAAATCCCAGGAATCGCTAATAGTATTGCTGATGCATTATCGTGTTTTAATTGAAAAGCTGTCAGAGAGTGGCAAACAGCTGATGCCTTTAGTTTGATCTCCCATTACACCTACAACATGGCGATCTTATGGTAAGGTTTGGGAAGGGTGGTGCCTCTTGATTAAGGGAAGACCATTGCTGCCAGTCCTTGCTGAAGTAAAAATCGAGTTTAATTTGCAGCTTCATAAGACGGGGGATTTTGGGTTGGTTTGAATTTTTATTTTCAATTAATAGGATGGCATTACTTAGGCCTTTTTTTGTTAGACAGGTTGTTTAAGGGTTGAAGAGGTCTCAACCCAGTACAGAATGTACACGCCCGATTTCTCCCTCTTGCTGGGTCATGTGATTTCTCTTACGCCTTTGGTTTGTTGTTGTTTCCACATTGAGTCATCTCTTTTTTGTCAGCTGCATTTGCGATTCCAATTTTGGCGCCTTGCGCATTAGTGAATTGATTCTAACTTCGAAAACAGATCCGTGGGTGTCATACTATTTGACGCCGTTGCTGTTGGGGATAATACCCAGTGGTAGGGGCATTTGAGTTCCCTTACACTCGGTTTTGGGTTCGGTTTGCCCAGTTAAATTAGTTTACAATTATTTAGGTTGTAGGGGGTAAATTTTACTTGTGATATACGGATGGATCTCCCTAAACAAATTTCAAATGCAGGCAATTTTTTGTAGGTGTTTAGAGGCTGCGAGAGTTCAGCCAGGGGATTACGGGACACATTCTTGTCAAATTGGGGTTGCTACTGAGGCCGCCAGTGTGGATTTATCCGAAGCAGAGGTTCAAAGGATTTGGAGGTGGCGTTCGGCTTGTTTGGTATATATATCAGACTTGATTGATCAATTAAATTTTTCTTCATTTTGGATTTTTAGGTTCTGTCGGGCCATTTGTGTGGTTGTTAGGTTATCATTGCATATTCTGGGCAGCACAGTGGGGTGAAAGGCATTGAAGTAAAATAGTGAATCATGAGAAGTTTGGAATGATCTTAAGTCAAGCCTGAAGTCGTCGATATTGGGAGAGATGTTACTGGTCCAGTGATATTGATTTTACATGTGGGTGGTAACGACCTTTGTTCCAACAAAGTGACCGAATTGATAACGATGATGAGATCGGACCTGGATCTTTTCCTCAGTTTCTTCACTGAACTTCTTTTGGTTTGGTCCTAGATAGTTCTCTGAGTTGTATGGCAGGAGGCTCAGGATGGTATGGCGGTGGAGTGAATCCAGTGTACTATATATGCTCATATGTCCAAGTTGGTTTGTGATAAATTTGGTGTCGTAGTAAGACATCTGCAGCTTGAAAGAGACAATTCATCCCTCCTAAGGTCAGACGGCTTACATCTTAAAGTCATTGACCTTGATATTTTCTTATCTGGCATTCAAGACGGTGTTGAGAAAGCATTGTTTCTGATGGGGGAGGGTCGGAGTCCTGTTTAGGATTACACAGGACCCTCCTTGGCTGTTTAAAGAAAGGAAGTACCTGAATGTTTTGATTATGCAGGCTGACTTGCCTGTTAAAGTGCTGCAGGGCATTTGGCTACTAGTCCAGTTCTTCAAAAGTTTTAAGTGCCTTCCTTGTTATTATTATATCATAAAAAATATTTATTAATAAGTATAGCTGTGACCGACCTTCACCACCAATTCATCTGAGGGCCTTTATTTGTTCCACAGGGTATTGGTGGGAAGGGAAGTACCCGGTGTTTTGCTTTGGGGTCTCTGCAGTCATTTTTTTACGTGTTTGTGAAAGGAGAGTAGATTTTAATATTTAATAAAAATTTGTTCAAAAAGTAGCTGCTGTTCGCTTCAGTGTTACAACAAATTTGTAAAAATAAACAACTGTTAATTCCAAACTAACAAAAAAAGAGTTGAAAAAACAAATTTTAAACTATGAACATGTCAAATTCAGGGTGAAAGTGAAAATTTAACTTTAGCAAGCGTAACAACAATTTAACATATCAATTTCTGTGAGCAAAGCCGCAGGTATTTTGTTAGTCATAAATACAAAGGCATCCGATTGGCACAGAAGGGAGAGGGGCAAAAACACTTTCTGCACATCAGAGGCACTCCTTGCCCCCTACTCCTACCAGTTAACAAAAATAGCTTCTTGCCATCAGAGTGAGAATTATGTGGGGCAGCTGGGATGGAAGAGTTCTGCCACTATTTCTGACTACTGAAGGGGTGGAGTAGGTTTGAGTTGATTGATCTGACTGGTGGGGATGCAGGGGAGAGTGCGATGTGAAAACTTTTATTACTGGTGGGGCACGCGGGTAATTGCAGTCAAAATATAAATGTATGCAGTGCTCTGTCCTTAGGGGAGCAGTAAAATGAACCCCCATTAAGAATAATCATAAAATATTGCCCCCACAGAGTATAATCATAAATTAGCGGCCCTTGGCTTATAATTATAAAATAACGCCCCCCCCCCCATAGAGTATAATCCTAAAATAATGCTCCCGTAGAGTATAATCATAAAATAATGCTCCCATAAAGTATAATCATAACATTCCCATAGGGTCTAATCATAAAATAGAGCCCCCATAGAGTACAATCATAAAATAATCGCCCCCCTAGATTGTAAATATAAAATATCACCACAATATGGGATAATCATAAAATAACAACCCCATAGTGTATAATCATACAATAACACCCCCATAGAGTATAATCATGAAATGATGCCCACTGGAGTATATTCATATAACTTCAGCAAGGCATAATTTTACAACAAGGGGTGTATAAGATTATACTCCAGGTGTGCTTTATTTTATGACATGGGGTGTAAGTAATTCATATATACCTTTTTCAATAAAATGACACTTCCCTAGAATATATGAGTACATTCACATGTTGCATTTTTGCCATGAAAAGTGCAGCCTTTTACTTTCTCAGCAAAGTGAGAGTTCTGAGATTTCATGCACATATCTCTGCTTACTTTTTTCCTTGCAGATTCGTAGAAGTATTAAATCTGCAGTAATTCAATTCTTTCAGAGTTTTTGCAGCCTTTTTCACCCATTGAAATGAATGGGGGGAAAAAAATGAATAAAAAATGTGTGGTTTTCATGCCTTTTTTCCTGCCAAGAAACACGTTTTTGATGCAGAAATGTCTGCAGCAAATACTTAATATGTGCACATACCCTAAAGATAAAATCACACATCTTGGGAGTATAATTATGTACACATTTTTCAATAAAAATTACACTTACTAGAGTATTATAATATACTAGCTATTGAACCAGTTCTACGCCCTGGTGGCGAGCATTTTATTGGTATATTGTCTCCTATGCTGGTATGTGATGCCCCCCTCCTGGTATTTGTGCTGCCCCCATCCTGTCCCCACCATCCTATCCTGGTATGCATGGCACCCATCATCCCTATCCCGGTATGCATGGCACCCCTTATTCCCATCCTGGTATGCATGGCACCCCTCATCCCCATCCTGGTAAGCATGGCACCCCTCATTCCCATCCTGGTAAGCATGGCACCCATCATCCCCAATCCTGGTATGCATGGCACCCTTCACCCCCTATCCTGGTATGCATGGCACCCCTCACCACCAATCCTGGTATGCATTGCACCCCTCACCCCCAATCCTGGTATGCATGGCACCCCTCAACCCCAATCCTGGTATGCATGGTACCCCATCCCTTATCCCTATCGTGGTATGTATGGTACCCCTCATCCTGGTATGGATGGTACCCCTCATCCTGGGATGGTTGGTACCCATCATCCTGGTATGGATGGTACCCTTCAGCCCTATCCTGGTATGCATGGCACCCCATCCCTCATCCTGGTATGCATGATCCCCCTCATCCCTATCCTGGTATACATGGTACCCCTCATCCCTATCCTCCTATGCATGGCCCCTCATCCGAACCCTGGTATGCATGGCCCCCCCACATCCCTATCCTGGTATGCATGGTACCCCTTATCCCTATCCTGGTATGCATGGCCCCCTCATCCCCAATCTTGGTATACAAGGCACCCCTCATCTCCAATCCTGGTATGTATGGCACCCCTCATCCCCAATTTTGGTATGTATGGTACCCCTCATACCCAATCCTGGTATGCATGGCACCCCTCATCCCCAATCCAGGTATGCATGCCACCCCTCATCCCCAATCCTGGTATGCATGGCACACCTCATCCCCAATCCTGGTATGCATGGCACCCCTCATCCCCAATCCTGGTATGCGTGACCCCCTCATCCCCCAATCCTGGTATGTGTGTCCCCCTCATCCCCAATCCTGATATGTATGGCACCCCTCATCCCTTTAACGCTGGACACATACAAAGAAATAAACACTTATACTCCCCTTTCTTCCCTGTGCTCCAGTGCAGCTGTGTCCTGTCCTGCTGGAGGCAAGGGGAGGAGTGCGACACCGGAGTACGCGCGTGCCCATACCATGCTGTCCGGCGCCATTTTGCTGAAGACACACTGCAAATGTGTCTTCAGTAAAATGGCGCCGGATAGCGCTATGCGCATGCGCGGATTCTGATGCCTCACTCCTGCCCCGGTGTCCGGCGAAGAGAGGCACCGCAGCAACGCTCCTCCCAGTCAGGTAAGTATGTAAAGCATGGCGCCGGAGATCGCGGCATGTGTTCAGTGTCTACGTATACCGTGATCTCCAGCGCCATACACTCCTCTTACCTGTAACGGCTCCATGCGTGCTTCTGTCTGGAGCCAGACTGCGCAGGCGTGTCACGCTTGCGCAGTCTATAAAGGCTTCAGACAGAGACCACGCATCCCCGGTTATATTATAGATTATGTTTATACTCGAGTGGGAAATCATCACTTAACTGCAAGGGGTCAGCATAAAAGTGCAGCTGCGTGTGTTAATGTATGTGTGTGTCATTATGTATCCGCTGTGTGTGTTAAGTAAAAGGGTACGTGTTTATATGTGTTTTAATACATAAAACAGTATCCTCTTCCCTCTGTACCAGTCTATCATTGTTTATTTGTTACTGTAAGTGATATCTGTATTTTGTATGTAACCTCTTCACGTGTACAGCACCATGGAATCAATGGTGCTATATAAATAAATAATAATAAATAATAATAATACATATTCAGATATTTAGGACTTATTTTATAAATCTGTAAGGCTCTGTTCATACTGCATTTCTGCAGTGTCCATCTGTAGAGACAGAAACAGAGGCTTTGCAGACCACATTTCTATGCCCATGTGAACAAACGGACACATTCAGGAAAAAAAAACACATTGCCACAAATGTCACACAGTGTGGACACAGGGGCAGCAGTTCTGCTCTCCAGGTAGCCGGAGATTTCATCCTCCTCATAGAATCACTACAGCTCTCATTGTCCATGGAGCTGCTTAGGCGCCTGATAAATGGTCGGCTGATGCAGAGGGGGGTTCACAGATCACGTGCTCTGTAACGTCCAGTGTCCAGTCCTCTCTGGGGACCAAGCTTCGCTCTTCTGGTGAACATGTTACCGGCTGCTCCATTCCTGGCGCTGAGGAAGATGACGGGCAGGCGAGCGAAATATGCAAATTCATAACATGTCAGCACTAACTTGGAGAAGTGACATTGAAGACCCCCTACTGACTAATGACCCGCACTACAACCTCCATCATGCTATATTACTAAAACTGCTACTATGACATAGTAATGGGGCAGATGATGTCACAATGTTGACTCGGTGCCGCTTATTTCCAGTGTCCTCCTGCAGCCAGGAAGAAATGATGTGTAGCCGGTGCTACAAAGAACAGTGTATCTGTTATTTATGGTGGCCCGGTGGCTGCACCATTATATTGGCCTTGCACATGGGATCTGTGCTAGCCCAGGTATTGTGGCCTTGTGGTTGGCCATGTTCTGGGGGCTCTGTGACTGGCACTGAAGGCCCACAAGTTCATATTATAGTAACACTGTACCAGGCACTATTGTGGGGATGCTGCAACTGGAGCATTTAATCAGTTTCCATAAAAGTATTCATTGTAATGTGGCGGTTTGCAGTCTGTTGCCATGGAGACAGTGAGAAGCCACTGACCACACTGCCACATCCGTCAGACAGACTGTACACAGGAGCAGCACTTCTGCTTTCCAGGTAGCCGGAGATTATATCCTGTATAATATAACCCAGGGTGTATCATACATGTCAGCCACACCACAAGGAACACCAGGCACTGCTGCTTATCATGCTGTGGCTTCTCCCCCATGACAGGTTACAGTATGGCCACATATTACTATTATTATAACTACTACCACTATCATCACTATATACTATTACTATCAGTAGTACCTCACATCTGTATGCACTGTACACACCGGCGGCTCCTCCTCACAGAAACACGACAGCTCTCTTCGTCCATGGAACCTCTTAGGCGCCCAATAAATGGTCAGGTGGAGCAGAGGGCATATCTTACAGATCACGAGCGCTGTAATGTCCAGTGATGAGCAGGATAGAGATCTTCAAATCCATGACAAGTCAGCACCGACCTGGAGAAGTGACATCGATGACCTCCTACTGACTAATCACCCACACTACAACCTCCATCATGCTATATTAAAACAACTGCTACTGTGACATAGTAATGGGGCAGATGATGTCACAATGATGACACAGTTCCGCTCATCTCCGGTGTCCTCCTGCAGCCAGGAAGAAAGGACGTGTAGCCAGTACTACAGACACTATGTCCATGTGTCAGTTTGATCTCCACTCTCAGATTGCATTTTTCAGCAGAACATTGGTAAAAAATAAGTTTATACAGTGTATAATCTGACTTTCAAGACCAAAACTATATTCTTTGGATTGCACTACAAATAAAGAGTTATATTGGTGGGTTATGTTATATCTTCGGACTGTGGATTCTTTTTCAATTCCTTGGATTTAAGGAGTGGTATCCTATCCGGAAACCCAAAGACAAGGAGTGACTTATGTCTTGTTCCCACACCCTATAAGTAGTGGCAATTATATTCCCAAAATTTTGAACTAAGACCATTATATCCACATCCACCTGGCAGAGGTGCACATAGAAATCATGGGGCCCCATAGCAGAAGTTAAAAAAAAAGCCCTCCATGCAGTATAATGGACCTACATACGGTATAATAGCCCCACACCTCTCCACACTGTATAATTGCCCGTATTAGCCCTCCAAACAGTATAATGGCCCCATCACAGCCCTTCACACAGTATGATGGACCCCACACAAACCTTCACACTTTATAATTGCTGGCATACAGTATAATGGCTCTCACATAGCCCTTCAAATATTATAATGGCCCCATATTGCCTTTCATATAGTATAATTGGCCCCATATAGTCCTCCATATAGTATAATGCGCCCCTCATAATCCTCCATATAGGATAATGCACTCCCATGGTCCTCCACAGAATATAATGCCGTCCCCATGTTCCTTGACACAATATAATGCACCCACATTGTCCTCCACACAATATAATGCACCCCCATGGTCCTCCACACAATATAATGCACCTCCCATGGTCCTCCATACAATATAATGATTTACATTTTTATTACATTTTTTATGGATTTAATAGAGAAAAAATATCAATCACATCAATATTTACACCATTTACCGATTCCCGCAAATAATCTGATCATTGTGCTATGTGGATCATTACGATTACAGAGACACCAAATATGTCCATGTTATTTGCCAATTTGTGATGTTTATTATTTTTTAAAAAAGGGCAGTAAAATTTACATTTATGTAATTGTTTTTCATTATTTTTAGTAGTTTTATAGGAACAAAAAAATCTTTCTTTTATTCTCCCTCTTGAATACAGAGACATAAAAATACACTGCTATATATACAGTGGGTACGGAAAGTATTTAGACCCCTTTCAATTTTTCACTCTTTGTTTCATTACAGCCATTTGGTAAATTCTAAAAAGTTCTTTTTTTTTCTCATTAAAGTACACTCTGCACCCCATCTTGAATGAAAAAAACAGAAATGTAGAAATTTTTGCAAATTTATTAAAAAAGAAAAACTGAAATATTATTATTATTATTATCATTTTATATAGCGCCATTGATTCCATGGCGCTGTACATAAGGGGTTACATACCAAATACAGATATCACTTACAGTAAACAAGCTAACAATGATAGAACGTTACAGAGGGAAGAGGGCCCTGCCCTTGTGGGCTTACATTCTACAGGAATGGGGGAGGAGACAGTAGGTTGAGGGGTTGCAGTAGCTCCGGTGTTGGGGGTGGCAGAAAGCAAAGTCATGGCAGGCTGTAAGCTTGTTTGAAGAGATGAGTTTTCAGGTTCCGTCTGAAGGATCCAGGTGTGGTGGATAATTGGACGTGTTGAGGCACAGAATTCCATAAGACGGGGGATATTCGGGAGAAATCTTGGAGGCGATTGCGTGAGGAACAATAAGTGTGGAGGAGAGAAGGAGGTCTTGGGAGGACCGGAGGTTACGTGAGGGAATATATATCGGGAGATTAGTTCAGAGATGTACAGAGGAGAGAGGTTATGGATGGCTTTGTAGGTCAGTGTTAGTAGTTTGAACTGGATACGCTGGGGAAATGGAAGCCAGTGAAGGGATTTGCAAAGGGGGGTAGCAGAGGAGTAGCGAGGCGAGAGATGAACAAGTCGTGCAGCAGAGCTGAGGATGGACTGGAGGGGTGTGAGAGTGTTAGCAGGTTGGCCACAGAGGAGGATGTTGCAGTAGTCGAGGTGGGAGATGATGAGGGCATGCACAAGCAGTTTAGTAGATTGAGGGTTGAGGAAAGGACGGATTCTGGAAATATTTTTGAGCTGGA
Organism: Phyllobates terribilis; assembly: GCF_046119375.1. Taxonomy (NCBI): domain Eukaryota; kingdom Metazoa; phylum Chordata; class Amphibia; order Anura; family Dendrobatidae; genus Phyllobates; species Phyllobates terribilis. The sequence goes on from NW_027362762.1 coordinate 212,282,921, forward strand.
GGCGACAAGAGGAGGCAAGAGCGCGGATGTGGGGTTTGAAGGACAGGGCAGAGTCAAGGGTTACTCCGAGGCAGCGGATTGTCGGTACAGTGGAAAGAGTGATGTCATTTATTGTGATAGAAAGATCAGGTGGGAAAGATATGCGAGATGGGGGAAAGATAATAAGTTCTGTTTTGTCCACATTGAGCTTCAGGTAGCGGGAGGAGAAGAAAGTGGATATGGCTGCTAGACATGCTGGGATTCTGGACAGCAGAGAGGTGACATCTGGGCCAGAGAGGTAGATCTGGGTGTCATCAGCGTACAGATGGTACTGGAAGCCATGGGATTTTATGAGCTGTCCCACGCCAAGGTATAGATTGAGAAGAGTAGGGGTCCTAGGACAGAGCCTTGAGGGACTCCAACAGAGAGGGGGCGGGGTGTAGAGGTAGTGTGGGAGTGGGAGACGCTAAATGTGCGGTTAGAAAGGTATGAGGAGATCCAAGATAGGGCAAGGTCTTTGACGCCAAAGGAAGAGAGGATCTGTAGTAGGAGGCAGTGGTCAACTGTATCGAAAGCAGAGGACAGGTCAAGAAGAAGGAGTACAGAGAATTGTCTGTTAGCTTTGGCTGTAAGTAAGTCATTGGTGATTATGGTAAGGGCAATTTCGGTGAAATGGTGGGGGCGGAAGCCGGATTGTCGGTTGTCGAAGAGAGAGTTAGATGAAAAGTGGGAGGAAAGTTCAACGTGAACGTGTTGCTCAAGGAGTTTGGAGGCAAATGGGAACAGCGATATGGGGCGATAGCTGGTCAAGGCGGTTGAGTCGAGGGATGACTTTTTGAGGATGGGCATGATTGTGGCATGTTTGAAGGCAGCGGGGAAAGTACCAGAAAATAGTGATAGGCAGAAGAGATGGGTTAGGGATGGGATGAATGTGGGGGAGGAGGATGGGGTCGAGTGCACATGTGGTGAGGTGTGATTTGGAGAGGAGACGGGTAAGGTCTCTTTCCATGATGTTGGGAATAGAGGTTATGGGGGTAGGGAAATGGTGTGGAAAACAAAGGGTTGTGGTGGTCGGACAGTAAAGACTTGCCGTGTTTGGTCAATCTTGTTTTTGAAGTGTGTGGCAAACTCCTCAGCAGAGATGACGGAGGTCGGAGGGGGCAGTGGAGGGCGGAGGAGAGAGTTAAAAGTGTTGAATAGCTGTTTGGGGTTGTAGGATAGGAAGGATATGAGGGTTGTGAAGTAGGCCTGTTTAGCAGAGGTGAGTGCTGATTTGAATGCGAGTGTTGCTTGTTTGAATGCAGTGAAGTCATCTTGAGTATGTGTTTTATTCCAACGCCGCTCCGCAACCCTGGATGCTTGTCGAAGCTGTTTAGTGAGGTTGTTGTGCCAGGGTTGCCTGTTGACTCGTCGCGCTCTGCCATGCACAAGAGGGCCGACCGAGTCAATGGCTGATGCGAGAGTGGCCTTGTAGAAAGCGGTGGCGCTGTCTGTGTCATGGAGTGAGGATATGGATGTCAGTGGTAGAACAGAGTCAGAGAGTGTGTGAGTGTCTAGATGTGCAAGGTTTCTGTGGGGGTGTGCTAGTTGCCGGACATGGGTGACAGGTGAGAAGGACAGGGATGAAAATGTGAATAGATGGTGGTCAGATAGGGGCAGGGGGGAGGTTGTGAGGTTAAATAGGGAGCAGAGTTGGGTGAAGATAAGGTCTAGTATGTGTCCATCTGTGTGGGTGGCTGAGGAGGACCACTGAGTAAGTCCAAAGGATGAAGTAAGCGACAAGAGTTTGGATGCTGCTGACTGGCGAGTGTCAGTGGGGATGTTGAAATCGCCCATGATGATTGTGGGAATGTCAGCAGAGAGAAAGTAAAGAAGCCAGGAGGATAATTGGTCAATAAAGGCAGTGATCGGGCCCGGAGGTCAGTATATGATAGCCATTTGGAGGTTGGAGGGAGAGTAAATGCGGACAGAGTGGACTTCAAAAGAAGGTTGAATAAGGGAGGGAAGAGGAGGAGTAGGGCTAAAGGTGCAGTTGTTAGCGAGGAGAAGACCCACTCCTCCACCATGTCTGTTACCAGGGCGAGGAGTGTGGGTGAAGTGGAGGCCGCCGTAACACAGCGCAGCAGGGGAGGCAGTGTCAGAGGGTGTCAGCCATGTCTCCGTGATGCCCAGGAAGGAGAGATGACGAGAGGTAAAGAGGTCGTGGACAAAATGGAGCTTGTTGCAGACAGCGTGCATTCCAGAGTGCTCCAGAGAGAGGGAGCAGTGGGGTGGGCATCAGGTTTTGCGTAAGAGAGGTTACTGTGGTTTGCAGTTGTTTTGATGGAATAGGTGCGGGAATTGGTGGAAAGTGCAAGCTGTGGGAGTCCAGGATTGGGAGATATGTCGTCAGCAGTGAAGAGAAGCAGAGAGAGGGAGAGCAGGTAGGAGATGGAGAGTGTCCGGCTTGTTTTATGTTTTGGTAGAATCGATCTGAGGTTGAGGAGCAGGTCTGTAGATGAGGTTAGGTGGGGAGGTAGGAGGGAAGGAGAGATGATGATTTGGTTAGAGGGTGCTGGGGTTTGGGGATAGCGAAGGAGAGTGAGGATTAGTGGGGCAAAGACAGTAAGGGCATATGTAAGCATAGTAAATGTTAGGTGTGAATCAGAAAGAGAATCTAATTAATAATGGTAGATAGTTATTAGTGATGAGCGAGTACTAAAATGCTTGGGTATTCGTTGCTCGGGTCGAGAAAATTGGAATACTCGGGTGCTCAACCTGAGCAACGAGCCCCATGTAAGTCTATGGGAAACTTGAGCATTTTTCAAGCGGCTCCCCCCGGCGGTCTGCAGTGGGCCTAAAAATTGCCCAAATCAATGGGAACAGTACTCAAATGACATGGGAACAGCATGGAGAAGACTCCTGGAAGCATTTCTGACTCCCAGGTCACTGCTGTCAACAATGTTGTCAGAATATTACGCCACTTTTACGGACTCACAATAAAACATACAAAAACAAAACCGAAATGGATTTTCCTGGGAAATATATTAAGGAACATCCTTTCCAGGGTAATGACTTGTATATAAGGCAAAATAAATAACCAAAACCAAAAATACTCCTCCACACCTTGGACTACGTTCACGCGTAGCGTTTTTGATGCGTTTTTGCACTTTTGCATTGCTTTCAACAAAGACAAAATGCATTCACTGGGAAATGTCATTTTAACATTTTACAACCTTATCTGGCCATGTGGTGTGTGACACATCATCAGACACATGCAAACAGTGCTGAAAAGACATGGGAACAGCATGGGGAAGACCTCCGGAAGCATCTCTGACTCCCAGGTCACTGCCTAAAAGTTTGCCCATCATAAGCGATCCTTGGCGCATGGGAAGATGCCTCCCGCCATGCACCTGTCATTGCAGACTTGCAGCAATCACCGTCCACGTCCTTGTCCCAGTGCAGCGTTCAGTTGTCCCTACCCCATTCCTTGGAATGCAAGCGCAAGTATGTAGCCAGTCACCCACCCACAGGCTGCAATACTATACTGCCAAATTTTTTACAGCTGCTTGCACTTGAAATGTGGCCTTTTAGGCTCGTGGAGGCGGAAGCTTTTCATAACCTCATGCCAGCGGGGGCTGGGTGTCCATACTCGGTCCCCAGCCACCACTGTTTCTCTCGCCTTCCACAAGCACGGGTCCCACAACATTACCCGTGCCCTCCCCAGTGCACTTAGGACTGCCTAACCACAAACACGTGGACAGGTGAATGTGGCCAGGGACGGTACCGAGCCAGTCCACAACTTTTTTTGCTGAGAGTTGTATTTAGCTCGGTGAAAGGACTGGCATAGAGGGAAACCGTATCTACTCCGGTTGTCATTTCTCCGTCACCAGGTTCCGCCCATTGTCACACACGACCATGCCTGACTGTATGTTCAGCGGTGAGAGCCACAGATCAGGCTGCTGTATTACAGCTTTTAACATCTCTGCAGCGCTGGGCGGTTTGTCAATTAAGCATTAATCATGTTATCTTCAGCACAGCCTGTTGCCGCTTGGCCAAGGCAGTGCTGCAGTGCTGTCAGCTTGTGACTGATGTGGTCATTTCGGAGATGGAGGAGGAGGTGCAGGAGCTGAACAATGTGATTACATTGAGGTTAAATTGGTGACGCTGTTTTTTATACTAAAGAAAGATCCTATTGTTTTGTTTTTTTTACGTTATTTTTTAAGACAAATGCATTCACTGGAAAATGTCATTTTAACATTTTACAACCTTATCTGGCAATGTGTGTTACACATCATCAGACACATCCGTTTTTATTTATGATGGAGGGACTCTGAAAGTCATAAAGCCTATTTTTATAGGGACATCAGACAGCCCTTACTATTCTTAGGCAAGCAGTCGGCCTTCGCTATTGTTAGAGAGCCATCAGCCGGCTATGCTTTGCTGTTCCCATTATTAACAAGTGGGTCTCCTGTACTGTTATTGCATATCCAGTGACTGCAAGGGCTGCCAAAAATTTGGACGCAACCCAATACCCCTTTGAAGAGACATAGAGGAGGGTCTCAGTAAAAAAAATGTTCCCATTAAAAAGGAGCGGGTCTCCTGTAGTAGTAATATCAATACCCATGCTGTGACTGCAAGGGCTGCCAAAATTTGGGAAAAACTCCACTAAGAATTTAAAGGCACATAGAGCAGGGCCACAGAAACAAGGTACGACATGTTCCCATTAGAAAGGAGAGGGTCTGCTATACAGTTATAGGGTATGCAGTGAGTCCAATGGCTGACCGATTTTAGGAAAACCCCCACTAAGAATTTAAAGACACATAGAGCAGGGCCACAGTAACAAGGTGCGACATGTTCCCATTAGAAAGGAGAGAGTATGCTATACAGTTATAGGGTATGCGGTGAGTCCAACGGCTGACCAATTTTAGGAAAACCCCCCACTAAGAATTTAAAGACACATAGAGCAGGGCCACAGTATTAAGGTACGACATGTTCCCATTACAAAGGAGAGGGTCTGCTATACAGTTATAGGGTATGCAGTGAGTCCAACGGCTGACCAATTTTAGGAAAAACCCCACTAAGAATTTAAAGACACATAGAGCAGGGCCACAGTAACAAGGTACGACATGTCCCCATTAGAAAGGAGAGGGTCTGCTATACAGTTATAGGGTATGCAGTGAGTCCAACGGCTGACTAATTTTGGGAAAAACCCCACTAAGAATTTAAAGACACATAGAGCAGGGCCACAGTTACAAGGTGTGACATGTTCCCATTAGAAAGGAGAGGGTCTGCTATACAGTTATAGGGTATGCAGTGAATCCAATGGCTGACCAATTTTATGAAAAACCCCACTAAGAATTTAAAGACACACAGAGCAGGGCCACAGTAACAAGGTACGACATGTTCGCATTAGAAAGGAGAGGGTCTGCTATACAGTTATAGGGTATGCAGTGAGTCCAATGGTTGACCAATTTTAGGAAAAACCCCACTAAGAATTTAAAGACACACAGAGCAGGGCCACAGTAACAAGGTACGACATGTTCCTATTAGAAAGGAGAGAGTCTGCTATACAGTTATAGGGTATGCAGTGAGTCCAAAGGCTGACAAATTTTAGGAAAAACCCCACTAAGAATTTAAAAAAACATAGAGGAGGGCCACAGTAACAAGGTACGACATGTTCCCATTAGAAAGGAGAGAGTCTGCTATACAGTTATAGGGTATGCAGTGAGTCCAACGGCTGACCAATTTTAGGAAAAAACGCACTAACAATTTAAAGAGACATAGAGCAGGGCCACAGTAAAGACAAATTCCCATTAGAAAGGAGAGAGTCTGCTATACAGTTATAGGGTATGCAGTGAGTCCAACGGCTGACCAATTTTAGGAAAAACCGCACTAACAATTTAAAGAGACATAGAGCAGGGCCACAGTATCGACAAATTCCCATTAGAAAGTAAAGGGTCTGATATACAGTTATAGGGTAAGCAGTGAGTCCAACGGCTGACCAAATTTAGGAAAAACCCCACTTACAATTTAAAGAGACATAGAGCAGGGCCACAGTAACGACAAATTCCCATTAGAAAGGAGAGAGTCTCCCATAGTGTTGGCCTATGCAGTTTATGCAAGGGCTTCCAAAAATTTGGAGGCACTTCAATGCCCGTTGGAAGAGACGTGGAGGAGGGCCTCATAAAAAAATGTTCTCATTAGAAAGGAGCGGGCCTCCTATACTTGTAATGCCCATGCACAAGTGTATAGGCTAACAAACATTTTCCCCTCAGGGGTTTACATGAACATATTGTAGAAAAAAATTTTTTTTACCGGCATCATAAACACCCTTTAAAAAAATTATGTGGGTGTTGCATCACGGACCACGGTCACACTGGTGATATGGTGGTGGAGGATGAGGAGAAGAAGGAGGACAAGAGCAAATAGCCAAAATCAGGAAGCGTATACCCATGTGTGGGTGTGAAAAGGTGCATGGGAATATACCTCCCAAGAAAAGACACTGGATTTGAGTTTATGTTACGGCTGCTATCATTTGGTGGTGTTGAGAAGTCTGGCCCAATCCAGCCCTTGTTCATTTTTATAAGAGTCAGCCTGTCAGCATTTTCAGTTGACAGGCGGTTGCGCTTATCAGTGCAGGCCAGGACATCCAAGGCATAGAGAGCCAGTTCATTCCACGTATCCAGCTTGGATACCCAATAATTATAAGGCACAGAGGAATCACGGAGGACGTTAGTACGGTCAGCAAGGTTTTCCCTCAGCATCTTCCAAAACTTTGCACTTCTTGTGAGAGTACCCCGCGCCTCAGGGCCTGTGCGATGGGAGAGTCTGAGAAAACTCTCCCAGAACTTTGACAGTGTTCCCCTGCCTCTTCTGGATTGAAGTTGTGTCTCTCTCGCCTGTAATCCTTGGTTGTCCAACAAAGTGTGCCCTCTGCCGCCAGCATTTTCAGATGGGAATTTTTTTAATAGTTCCGCACCAAGGGCCTTCTGGTACAGCTCCATTTTTGTAGACCTGTCCGCCTCAGGAATAAGAGATATAAAGTTCTCCTTGTAGCGTGGGTCTAGAAGTGTCACCAACTAGTAATGACTGTCACCCAAAATTTTGAGAACGCGAGGGCCATGGGAAAGGCAGCGTAACATAAACTCAGCCATGCGTGCCAGACTGCTAATAGGCAAGATTTCCGTGTCCTCACCAAGAGGATCACTGACCATGCTCTCCTCCTCCTCCTCTCTGTCCTCTGGCCATCAACGCTGAACAGACGGTATGACAGCTGTGCAGGTAGTACCGTTTATAGTGCATGAAACTAGCTCCTGTCCTTCCTCCTCCTCCTCCTCTTCTTCATTGTCACCCAATCCACGTTGGGATGAGATGAGGTTTGGCTGTGTGTAATCACCCTATATGGTTCCTTGCTTCATCTCATCGTGCTCCGCCTGCAATGCATCCTCTTTGATTGTGAGCAGAGAGCGTTTCAGAATACAGAGAAGCGGGATGGTGATGCTAATTATGGCGTCATTGCCGCTCACCATCTTGGTGGAGTCCTCAAAGTTTTGGAGGATGGTACATATGTCTGACATCCATGTCCACTCCTGAGGTCTTATGTGTGGAGTCTGAACTGAATACCGATGGCCTTGTTGATGCTGGTACTCAACAACTGCCCTCCTCTGCTCACAAATCCTTCCCAAGATCTGCAGTGTAGAGTTCCAACGCGTGGGGACATCACACACCAGTCTGTGAGCCGGAAGCTGCAAACGCTGCTGAAACACGGCAAGGGCGGCGGAAGCTGTAGCTGACTTTTTAAAATGGCGTACTTTAACAAGCAGATCCGGCAGCTCCGGGTAGGTTTTGAGAAACTGCTGAACCACGAGGTTAAGCACATGGGCCAGGCATGGTACGTGTGTGAGCTCGCCTCGCCTCAGAGCTGCCACCCGGTTCGGGCCATTGTCACACACAACCATGCCTGGCTGTAGGTTCAGCGGTGTGAGCCACTGATCTGCCTGCTCTTTCAGAACTGTCCACAACTCTTCAGCATTGTGCGGTTTGTCACCTAAGCATATTAGCTTCAGCACAGCCTGTTGCCGCTTGGCCGAGGCAGTGCTGCAGTGCTTCCAGCTTGTGACTGATGTGGTCATTTCGGAGATGGAGGCTGAAGAGGAGGAGGAGGCTGAGGAGGATGAGATGCAGGAGCTGTAGACTGTGGGGGCAACCCTGATTGACCTAGGGCCCGCAATCCTTGGCGTCGGGAGGACGTGTTCCGTCCCAAGGTCCGACTGGGTCCCGGCTTCCACTATGCTAACCCAGTGTGCCATCAGCGAGATGAACCATCCCTGCCCACAAGCAATTGTCCACGTGTCCGTGGTTAGGTGGACTTTCCCAGGTACTGCGTTGTTGAGGGCACGGCTAATGTTTTGGGACACGTGCTTGTGTAATGCGGGGACGGCACACCGGGAGAAATAGTGGCGGCTGGGGACCGAGTACCGAGGGACGGTCTCCGCCATCAGGTTGCGGAATGCTTCCGTCTCCACGAGCTTAAAAGGCAACATTTCGAGCGCAAGCAGTCGTGAAATGTGAGAATTTAGTAGTGTGGCCTGTGGGGCGTTGGCTGCATATTTGCGCTTACGTTCCAGGGACTGGGGTATGGACAACTGAACGCTGCGAGTGTGCAATGACAGGTGCAGGGCAGGAGACATCTTCGCATGCACCATGGACAGGGGATTTGCTTGCATGCACAACAGTGGAAGAAGCAATGGTGCCACCCGCAGACACTGTTCCTGGACCCTGGGGTTCGGCCCACAAAGTCGGGTGCTTTGCTGCCATGTGCCTGATCATGCTGGTGGTGGTCAGGCTGGTCGTTTTGCCAACCCTGCTGATGCCTACCTGGCAGGTGGTGCAAATGGCCTTTTTGGGGTTGTCGGCAGAGTCTTTAACCCCTTTAAAGCCCAAGATGTACTAATATGCGTCTGTGCCCTGGGCTTTAAGAGCCTGACCTGTATTAGTACGTCATGGCGATCGCGCGCGCACACAGGCTGTGCGGGCGCGATCGCCGCCGGGTGTCAGCTGATTGTCACAGCTGACACCCGGTACTATGTGGAGGGAGTGGTCTCGCACCGCTCCCGGCACATTAACCCCCGCAATGCTGCGATCGAAGTCGATCGCAGCATTGCGGTGACTAAGGGGAGGTGATCGGTATACTCACCTCCTCTTCTGGCCTCCAGCGCTGTGTGCCGCGGCTTCCCGGATGTTGCCATGACGACCCGATGTCATCATGACAACATCTGGGTCACCAGACAGCAGGAAGATTTTTTGGTCATGTGCAGTACATGACCAAACTATCTTCTCACTGTGCAGCGCTGACAGCCTGCATGGCACAGGGATGGTGCTCCATCCCTATGCTATGCAGGCGATCAGAATAAAAAAAGTGAAAGTCCCATAGTGCGACAAAGTATACAAATAAAAAAACTGTCAGAAAGTGAAAAAAAAAAAAAATTGTAAAAATATAAAAAAATGAAAAAAAAAATGATCCACCAAAAATCAAAATATAATGTACACATCAATAAATATTATTATGAAAAAAACCAAATAAAACAATAAAAGTACACATATTTGGTATCGCCGCGTCCGGAACAACCTGACCTATAAAATTGTCCCACTAGTTAACCCCTTCAGTGAACACGGTAAAAAAAAAAAGAAAAAAACGAACCAAAAAACAATGCTTTATCATCATACCGCCAAACAAAAAATGGAATAACACGCGATCAAAAATACGAATATAAATAAAAATGGTACCGCTGAAAACGTCATATTGTCCCGCAAAAAATAAGCCGCAATACCGCTCCAAAGTTATAGCTCTCAGAATAAAGCGATGCAAAAAATAATTTTTTCTATTAAATAGCTTTTATTGTGTAAAAGCGCCAAAACATAGAAAAATGATATAAATGTGGTACCGCTGTAAACGTACTGACCCGAAGAATAAAGCTACCTTATCAATTTTACCACACGCGGATCAGAATAAAAAAAATAAATAAATAAAAATTCCTGAATTGTTGTTTTTTGTTTATTCTGCCTCCCAAAAACTGGAATAGAAAGTGTTCAAAAAATGTCACATGCCTGAAAATGGCACCAATAAAAAAAATTCATCCCGCAAAAAACAAGCCATCACATGACTCTGTCAGCCAAAATATAGAAAAATTATTGCTCTCAAAATATGGCGATGCACAAACTAGATTTTACAAAATATGTGTCTTTTAGTGTGTGACAGCTGTCAATCATGAAAATCCGATATGATTCTGGTATCTCTGTGGTTGCACCGACCCGAAGAATAAAGTAGTCTAATCACTTATACCACACTAGGAACGGCGTAAAAAATAAACGCTAGGGCTGGGGTTGGTGTTGGGGTTGGGATTAGGGTTGTTTTTCTTTTCAACAAAAAAAAAGATGACGATATGGCAACTAGTGTTGAGCGCAAGTGCTCGCTACTTGAGTTTGCATCGGGTGCTCGGGTATGCATTGAGTATCGCGGGTGCTCGAGTGACATGCTCGAGTCTCCGCCACATATGCTTCGTGGCCAAAAAAACCTCGTGGTGATTGCCTGCCATGCACGAGCGATCCCCGCATGGTTTTTTTTGGGTGTCTAATAAAAGTGAAACATGCGGGCGGGGACTCGAGCACCCACGATACATGGTGCATACCTGAGTACCCGATGCAAACTCAAGTAGTGAGCACTTGCGCTCAAGACTAATGACAACTTATTCAATATGATGACCTAATGTTATCAAATTCTGTGTCATACCTCTGGGTTCAAAATGTTCACTATACCCCTTGATAAAATCCTTGAGGGGTGTAATTACCAAAATGGGGTCACTTGTGGGGGGTTTCCACTATTTAGGCACATCAGGGGCTATCCAAACGCGACATGGCGTCCGCTCTCGATTCCAGCCGATTTTGCTTTCAAAAAGTCACACAGTGCTCCTTCTCTTCTGAACCCTGCTGTGCGCCCAAACACTGTATTTTCCCCACATATGGGGTATTGGCGTACTCAGGAGAAATTGTACAAAAGTTTTTGGGGACCATTTTCTCCTCTTAACCTTGTGAAAATAAAAAAAATGGGGCTAAAACATCATTTTTGTGGAAAAAGTTTGATTTTTTTATTTTCATGGCTCCATGTTATAAACTTCTGTAAAGGATTTGGGGGTTCAAGGTGCTCACCACACATCTAGATAAGTTCCCTGAGGGGTCTAGTTTCCAAAATGGTGTCACTTGTGGGGGGTTTCCACTGTTTAGGCACATCAGGGGCTCCCCAAATGCAACATGGCGTCCGCTAATTATTCAAGCAAATTTTACAATCAAAAAGTCAAATGGCGCTCCTTCCCTTCTGAACCCTGCCGTGTGCCCAAACAGTAGTTTTCCCCCACATATGGGGTATCTGCTTACTCAGGAGAAATTGCATAACAAACTGCATGGTGCAATTTCTTCTGTTACCCTTATGAAAATGCAAAAGTGGGGGCTGAAAAACATTTTTGTGGGAAAAATGTGAAAATGTTATTTTTACGGCTCAATGTTATAAACTTCTGTGAAGCACCTGGGGGTTTAAGGTGCTCACCACACATCTAGATAAGTTCCCTGAGGGGTCTAGTTTCCAAAATGGTGTCACTTGTGGGGGGTTTCCACTGTTTAGGCACATCAGGGGCTCCCTAAATGCAACATGGCGTCCGCTAATTATTCAAGCAAATTTTACAATCAAAAAGTCAAATGGCGCTCCTTCCCTTCTGAACCCTGCCGTACGCCCAAACAGTGTTTTTTCTCCACATTTGGGGTATTGTCTTACTCAGGAGAGATTGCACAACAAACTGCATGGTGCAATTTCTCCTGTTACCCTTATGAAAATACAAAAGTGGGGGCTCAAAAACATTTTTGTGGGAAAAATGTGAAAATTTTATTTTTACGGCTCAATGTTATAAACTTCTGTGAAGCACCTGGGGGTTCAAGGTGCTCACCACACATCTAGATAAGTTCCCTGAGGGGTCTAGTTTCCAAAATGGTGTCACTTGTGAGGGGTTTCCACTGTTTAGGCACATCAGGGGCTCCCGAAATGCAACATGGCGTCCGCTAATTATTCAAGCAAATTTTACAATCAAAAAGTCAAATGGCGCTCCTTCCTTTTTGAACCCTGCCGTGCGCCCAAACAGTAGTTTTCCCCCACATATGGGGTATCTGCTTACTCAGGAGAAATTGCATAACAAACTGCATGGTGCAATTTCTTCTGTTACCCTTATGAAAATGCAAAAGTGGGGGCTGAAAAACATTTTTGTGGGAAAAATGTGAAAATTTTATTTTTACGGCTCAATGTTATACGCTTCTGTGAACCCTTCCGAACCCTGCCTTGCGCCCAAACAGTGTTTTTTACCCACATATGGGGTATCTGCGTGCCCAGGGGAAATTGCACAACAAATTTTGGGGTCCATTTTTTCCTCTTACTCCTGCAAAAATAAAAAAAACTTGGGTCTAAAGTAACTTTTTTTGTGAAAAAAGTTAAATGTTAATTTTTTTCTTCCACATTCCAAAAATTCCTGTGAAGCACCTGAAGGGTTAATAAAGTTCTTTAATGCGGTTTTGAGCACCTTGATGGGTGCAGTTTTTAGAATGGTGTCACTTTTGGGTATTTTCTGTCATAAAGACCCCTCAAAGTGACTTCAAATATGATGTGGTCCCTAAAAAAATGGTTTTGTAAATTTTATTGGAAAAATGAGACATCGCTTGTCAATTTTAACCCTTATAGCTCCCTAATAAAAAAAAAAATTTGGTTCAAAAATTGTGCTGATGTAAAGTAGATATGTGGGAAATGTTATTTATTAACTATTTTGTGTGACATATCTCTCTGATTTAAGGGGATAAAAATTAAAATTTTGAAAATTGCAAAATTTTCAGAATTTTTGCCAAATTTCAATTTTTTTCACAAATAAACGCAAGTGATATCGAAGAAATTTTACCACAATCATGAAGTACAATATGTCACAAAAAAACAGTCTCAGAATCAGGGGGATCCGTTGAAGTGTTCCAGAGTAATTACCTCATAAAGTGACAGTGGTCAGAATTGTAAAAATTGGCCTGGTCATTAACGTGCAAACCACCTTGGGTTGTAAAGGGGTTAAAAAACAACCAGACTCAGGAAGACCTAACAGTTGTACTGGCAACTTCCTTCGTGTTGGTGTTACGTGGAACGGTTGCCTGCCTTTTGTCTGCGGCCACCACTGCTTCTTCCTGCCTGTTGGGGTGCTCTGCCTCCCTCTCCCTGTGTGCTGCTGTCCTCGCTCTGCATGTCCTCCTTCCAGGTTGGGTCAGTTACTATATCATACACCACCTCGTCTTCCACTTCCGCACCCTGGTCCTCCTCCTGACTTTCTGGCAATTGTGTCTCATCATCGTCCACCTCTTGTGACACTTTCCCACCGTTGCCTTCGTGTGACCGTGGCTGCTCAAATATTTGGGCATCGCTACACGCGATCTCCTCTTGCCCCGCTTCAAGTGGACCGGGCGAGAGGCCTGAATCTATAAATGGAAAAGTGAACAGCTCTTCTGAGTGTCCAAGTGTGGGATCAGTTGTCTCTGGGTACTCGGCATGGTGGGAGGAAGAAGGATCAGGGTGAGGAATATGCGGTCCAGACTCACGGCTACTGAGACTTGACCATGTGGAAGACAGGGTGGTGGTGGTGGCTAAGTGACTGGAAGCATTATCCGCTATCCAACCAGCAACCTTTTGACACTGCTCTGTGTTCAATAGTGGAGTGCTGCGGTCCCCTAGAAATTGGGACAGGAAGGTTAGGTGAGAAGATGTGGGTGTTTGTTGTGCCACAATTTCAGCATGCCCACGGCCTTGTCCTCGGCCTCTGCATGCACCATTACCAGCACGTCCAGTTCCCTGTCCCTTGCCACGTGCCTTGCCCATTTTAAATTCAGGACAGTATCTTCCACGCTCACTACAAATGACTGAGTTTGGAGCGAACTTATACGTGATCCATGTGATGGAGAAAATGGAGTTTCAAATAGCTGGCCTGTAGGTAAGTATTTGAAGTGCAAACTGCTGTGAATTGCTTCACTGACACACTGAAAGAAATTTTTAATGGAGGCCAAAAATGGCAGTATTTTCTGACAACAAATATGTGATCCGTGTGATGGAGAAAACAGTCGATAAAAACCATGTTCTTTCTTCATCAAATGTAATCCAAAGGGAAAACGAAAAAGTGGAAAATGCTCGTCGATAAAAACCATCTTCTTTATTCATCAGATGTAATTAATCCAAAAGGAACACGAAAAAGCGGATAATACTCGTCGATAAAAGTCATCTTTCTTCATCAGAAGTAATCCAAAGGGAACATGAAAAAGCGGAAAATACTCGTCGATAAAAATCATCTTCTTTCTTCATCAGATGTAGTGTTGAGCGAGCATGCTCGACACTGCTCGGTACTCGCCCGAGCATCTCACTACTCGGGATGTTCGGCGAGCACCGAGCATTTCCGGGTTACTCGGGCGGGAGCTTTGGTCTCCGACCTGCACGTTTGGCGCTCTTTACAGAGCCAAAGAACAGGCAGGGATTGCCAGTCAGTCACTGTAATGCCGCAGCGATGTTGTTTGTGGTCATTACACTGATTGGCTGGCTGCACAGCGTCACCTCGAGTATTTAAATCCGGGTGCCACCATCTTGGACACAGTCGCCCCGGATCAGACAGTGTAGGGTCAGTGCTGCTGAGTTAGGGAGAGATATTTAGTGTGAAATAGGTAGTATAGGATCTCTAAAGCCTGCCAAATCAAACAGTCCTTCTCAGGACTAATATCCATCCCAGATATCAGGCAGGCAGGCTGTATAGGAGACGCAGTGGTTATACCAACAAACACTGCATTACAGTCCTGTGTGCTCCTGTTGGTCAAATTGCTAGACTTATCCCCCGGTTTCAGGGGCCAGGAAAAATCCTTTTTTCCCTCAGTCAGACTGTACAAATACGCGTCTTATTAAGCTTTTGGTACCCCCCCCCCCCCCCAAAAAAAAAAATTGAGTGTGTCTGTGACAGTTCAGACACCAATATATCTGTTTAAAAGAGTCTGGTGTAGGCCAGATAACTAGAACTGTGGTTTTGCAGTTCTACGGTTCAAATCTCTGTATTATCCAGCTTATGGCCGTTTTTGCCTAAAAAAAAACAGTAATAGTGTCTCCCTGACTGTTCAGACACAAATATATCTGTTTAAAAGATTCTGGTGCAGGCCAGATAACTAGAACTGTGGTTTTGCAGTTAAACGGTTCAAATCTCTGTATTATCCTGCTTTTGCAACTTTTTCGGTAAAAAAGAACACGTAATAGTGTCTCCCTGACTGTTCAGACACAAATATATCTGTTTAAAAGATTCTGGTGTAGGCCACATAACTATAACTGTGGTTTTGCAGTTCCACGGTTCAAATATCCTTTTTATTACCCTTTTTCCTTTGATAGTGCGAGTGTAAGCTATTTTACTTCATTTATAATGGGCAAGGCGCGTGTCAAGGGACGTGGAACTGGACGTTCTGGTGATGGTGCGTGTAGAGGACAGGGCCGTGACCAACAGCCACATCTTCTCGCTCCCACTTCTTGCCCGAATTACTAGGGAAGCACACTACAACACCAGTATTGCGAACTGATCAGTGTGAACAGGTTATTAATTGGATAGCAGATAATACTTCCAGTTACCTGGGCACCACCACCTCCGGTCTGTCTTCCACACGGTCAAGTTTTAGTAGCCGTGAGTCTCGACCGCATACTCCTCCTCACCCTGATGCTCCTTCCTCCCACCAATACGAGTGTCGTCAGACAGCAACTGATCCCACACTTGGACACTCCGAAGAGCTGTTCACTGGTCCATTTCCATATTTGTGCCCCTCACCTGCTCCGCTTGAAGTGGTGGAAGAGGAGATCCCATGTAGCGATGCCCAAATATTTGAACAGCCACGGCCAGAGGAAGTCGACGCTGGCAATTTGTCGCAAGAGGTGGACGATGACGAGACACAATTGCCACGAAGTGAGGAGGAGGATCGTGGTGCGCAAGTGGAAGAAGAGGAGGTGGTGCATGATCTAGTAACTGACCCAACGTGGCAGGAGGACACGCAGAGCGAGGCCAGCAGCACATAGGGGGAGGGAGGCAGAGTACCCAAACAGACAGGAAGAAGCAGTGTGGTGGCCGCACACAGAAGGCGGGCAACAGTTCCCCGTAACACGAACACGACGGACGTTGCCAGTACAACCAGTAGGTCTTCCAGAGTCTGGAATTTTTTTAAAGACTCTGCTGTTAACCCCAAAAAGGCCATTTGTACCACCTGCCATGCCAGCATCAGCAGGGGTGACAAAACTACCAGCCTGACCACCACCAGCATGATCAGGCACATGTCAGCAAAGCACCCGACTTTGTGGGGCGAACCCCAGGATCCACGACCTGTGTCAGCGGGTATCACCACTGCTTCTTCCGCTGTTGTGCGTGTAAGAGAACCCCCTGTTGTGCGTGCTAGGCAATCCCCTGTCCATACTGCATGCAAAGATGCCGCCTCCTCTCAGTCTTCACTTGTTATGGCAGTTTCTCAAGAAACAGCATCAACGTCCACGTCTACGTCCCACCGCAGCGTTCAATTGTCCATATCCCAGACCTTTGAACGAAATCGCAAATTCGCAGCCAACGCCCCACAGACCACAGTCCTAAATTCGCACATTTCACGACTGCTTGCGTTGGAAATACTGCCTTTTAGGCTGGTGGAGACGGAATCCTTCCGCAACCTTATGGCGGCGGCCGTCCCTCAGTACTCGGTCCCCAGCCGACACTATTTTGCCCGGTGTGCCATCCCCGCACTACACAAGCACGTGTCCCAAAACATCTGCCGTGCCCTCAACAATGCAGTTACTAGGAGAGTCCACCTGACAACGGACACGTGGACAAGTGCTTGTGGCCAGGGAGGGTACATCTCCCTGACGGCACATTGGGTAAACATAGTGGAAGCCGGGACCCAGTCGGACCTTGGAACGGAACACATCCTCCCCACACCGAGGATTACGGGCCCTATGTCAGTCAGAGTTGCCCCCACAGTGTACAGCTCCTGCGCATCATCATCCTCCTCCTCCTCCTCATGTCCAGCCTCCATCTCAGATATCACCACATCAGTTACAAGCTGGAAGCACTGCAGTACTGCCTCCGCCAAGCGGCAACAGGCTGTGCTGAAACTCATAAGCTTAGGTGATAAACCTCACACTGCTTGTGAGTTGTGGACAGCTGTGAAAGAGCAGGCAGATCTGTGGCTGAGACCGCTGAACCTACATCCAGGCATGGTCGTGTGTGATAATGGCCGTAACCTGGTGGCGGCTCTGAGGCGAGGCGAGATCACACACGTACCATGCCTGGCTCATGTGCTTAACCTCGTGGTTCAGCGGTTTCTTAAATCGTACCCCGAGTTGCCAGTTCTGATCGTCAAAGTATGCTGCCTGTCAGCTCATTTTCGCAAGTCGGCTACAGCTTCCGCCGCCCTTGCTGTGTTGCAGCAGCGTTTGCAGCTTCCGGCACACCGACTGGTGTGTGATGTACCCACACGTTGGAACTCTACCCTCCACATGTTGCAAAGGATTTGTGATCAGAAGAGAGCAGTTGTGGAGTACCAGCTGCAACAAGGCCGTCGATATTCAGGTCAGACTCCACACATAAGACCTCAGGAGTGGACCTGGATGTCTGACATATGTACCATCCTGACAAACTTTGAGGAGTCCACCAAGATGGTGAGTGGCGATGACGCCATCATTAGCGTCAGCATCCCACTTGTCTGTCTTCTGCAACACTCTCTGCAGAGAATTAAATAGGAGGCATTGCAGCCAGAGTATGATGAGATGGATCAAGAAGCCATAACGGGCGATTACACACAGCCCAGCCTCATCTCATCCCAACGTGCATTGGGGGACAATGAGGGAGAGGAGGAGGAGGAAGAACAGGAGCTGGTATAATGCACTGTAGACGGTATTACCTGTACAACTGTCATACCGTTGGTTCAGCGTGGGTGGCCTGAAGACAGGGGGGAGGAGGAGGAGGAGAGCATGGTCAGTCGTCATCTTGGTGAGGGCACGGAAGTCTCGCCCGTTACCAGTCTGGCATTCATGGCTGACTTTATGATATGCTGCCTTAACAGTGACCCTCGCGTTGTGAAAATGTTGGGTGACAGTCATTACTGGTTGGTGACACTTTTAGACCCCCGCTACAAGGAGAACTTTCACTCTCTTATTCCTGAGGTGGAAAGGTCTACAAAAATGTGTCAGTACCAGAAGGCCCTTGTTGCAGAACTGTTAAAAAAATTCCCATCTGAACACGCTAGCAGCAGAGATCACAGATCGTTGACCAACCAAGGCGTACAGGCAAGAGAGACGCAACTCCAATCCAACAGAGGCAGGGGAACACTGTCAACATTCTGGGACAGTTTTCTGAGACCCGCCCAGCTTAAAGGCCCTGAGGCGCGGGGTACTCTCACAAGCAGTGGAAAGTTTCAAAAGATGGTGAGGGAGTACCTTGCCGACCGTACCAACGTCCTCCGTGATTCCTCTGTGCCTTTTAATTATTGGGTATCCAAACTGGACACTTGGAATGAACTCGCTCGGTACACCTTGGAGGTCCTGGCCTGCCCTGCCGCTAGCGTGTTATCGGAGCGTGTTTTTAGTGACGCTGGGGGAATTATAACTGATAAGCGCACTCGCCTGTCAACTGACAATGCTGACAAGCTGACCCTTATCAAAATGAACTAGGGCTGGATTGGGCCAGACTTCTCATCACCACCAAATGACAGCAAAGTAACATAAAGTTAAATCCACTGTGTTATCTCGGGAGGTGTATTCCCATGCACCGCTTCACACCCACACATGGGTATACGCTTCCTCATTTCGGCAGTATTTTGCTCTTCTCCTTATCCTCAGCCTCCACCACCACTATACCACCAGGGTGACCGTGGTCCATGTTGCCAGCATTGCAAGTTCCTCCGTCCTAATTTTTGGCACCTTTTGCTTGGAAGGCATAGGCAAAGACTATGGGAGACCCACTCCCCAATAATGGGAATAATGTTTTGAATATGCTGTACTGCATGGCTTTTGTTTGCCAGCATTGCAAGTTCCTCCGTCCTAATTTTAGCCAGCTTTTGCTTGGAAGGCATAGGCAACGACTATGGGAGACCCACTCCCCAATAATGGGAATAATGTTTTGAATATGCTGTACTGCATGGCTCTTGTTTGCCAGCATTGCAAGTTCCTCCGTCCTAATTTTTGGCAGCTTTTGCTTGGAAGGCATAGGCAAAGACTATGGGAGACCCACTCCCCAATAATGGGAATAATGTTTTGAATATGCTGTACTGCATGGCTCTTGTTTGCCAGCATTGCAAGTTCCTCTGTCCTAATTTTTGGCAGCTTTTGCTTGGAAGGCATAGGCAAAGACTATGGGAGACCCACTCCCCAATAATGGGAATAATGTTTTGAATATGCTGTACTGCATGGCTCTTGTTTGCCAGCATTGCAAGTTCCTCCGTCCTAATTTTTGGCAGCTTTTGCTTGGAAGGCATAGGCAAAGAGTATGGGAGACCCACTCCCCAGTAAAGGAAATAATGTTTTGAATATGCTGTACTGCATGGCTCTTGTAAGGGGCATTAATATAGTCTTGTTAAGCTACTGCGACCTCCACTACTCTTCCAAGGGGCATTAAAACCGTCTTGTTAAGCTACTGCGACAGCCACCAATCTTCCAAGGGGCATTAAAACCATCTTGTTAAACTACTGCGACCTCCACCACTCCTCCAAGGGGCATTGACAATGTCTTTTAATTACACTGTGACCTCCACCACTCTTCCAAGGGGCATTAAAACCGTCTTGTTAAGCTACTGTGACCTCCACGTTTCTTCCAAGGGGCATTAAAACCATCTTGTTGAACCACTCTGAACTCCACGTCTCTTCCAAGGGGCATTAAAACCATCTTGCTAAGCTACTGTGACCTCCACACCTCTTCCAAGGGGCATTAAAACTGTCTTGTTAAACCACTCTGACCTCCACGCCTCTCCAAGGGGCATTAAAACCGTCTTGTTAAACCACTCTGACCTCCACGTCTCTTCCAAGGGGGATTAAAACTGTCTTGTTAAGCTACTGCGACCTCCACAACTCTTCCAAGGGGCATTGATATTGTCTTTTTATTACACTGTGACCTCCACGTCTCTTCCAAAGGGCATTAAAACCATCTGGTTAAACCACTATGACCTCCACGTCTCTTCCAAGGGGCATTAAAACCATCTTGTTAAGCTACTACGACCTACACCACTCTTCCAAGGGGCATTAAAACCATCTTGTTAAGATACTGTGACCTCAATGTCTCTTCCAAGGGGCATTAAAACCATCTTGTTAAACCACTCTGACCTCCACGTCTCTTCCAAGGGGCATTAAAAGCGTCTTGTTAAGCTACTGCGACCTCCACCACTCTTCCAAGGGGCACTAAAACCGTCTTGTTAAGCTACTGTGACCTCCACGTCTCTTCCAAGGGGCATTAAATCCGTCTTGTTAAGCTACTGCGACCTCCACCACTCTTCCAAGGGGCATTGATATTGTCTTTTTATTCCACTGTGACCTCCACGTCTCTTCCAAGGGGCATTAAAATCGTCTTGTTAAAGCACTCTGAACTCCACGTCTCTTCCAAGGGGCATTAAAACCGTCTTGTTAAGCTACTGCGACCTCCACCACTCTTCCAAGAGGCATGAAAACCATCTTGGTAAGCTGCTGCGACCTCCACCACTCTTCCAAGGGGCATTAAAACCATCTTGTTAAGCTACTGTGACCTCCACCACTCTTCCAAGAGGTATTAAAACCGTCTTGTTAAGCTACTGCGACCTCCACCACTCTTCCAAGGGGCATTAAAACCATCTTGTTAAGCTACTGCGACCTACACCACTCTTCCAAGGGGCAATAAAACCATCCTGTTAAGCTACTGTGACCTCCACGTCTCTTCCAAAGGGCATTAAAACCGTCTTGTTAAACCACTCTGACCTCCACGTCTCTTCCAAGGGGCATTAAAACCATTTTGTTAAGCTACTGTGACCTTCACCACTCTTCCAGGGGGCATTAAAACCGTCTTGTTAAGCTACTGTGACCTCAACGTCTCTTCCAAGGGGCATTAAAACCGTCTTGTTAAACCACGCTGAACTCCACGTCTCTTCCAAGGGGCATTAAAACCATCTTAATAAGCTACTGTGACCTCCACGTCTCTTCCAAGGGGCATTAAAACCGTCTTGTTAAACCATTCTGACCTCCACGTCTCTTCCAAGGGGCATTAAAAATGTCTTGTTAACACTAGAAGTCCCAGAGAGGGGTCATTTAACATTTCTACCTTTGGAACCCAGAGACAGGTCAAATGACCTGAAGGATTTTAGCTAACATCCTATAATCACCGTCTTTTGTTCTGTAATTAAGGCCATTACTGTCTCACCACAGGAGGTTGTTGTTTTCCATTGAGTTTAGCCATTTAGTTTCTAGTTAGTTCTATTCAGTTTATTGTATTTGATAATATTATTTGAGCAAAAAAGTACTGAAACAATGAATCACTTTTTATATATTTTAAATAGAGAATTAGAAATTTTAGAGCAAGGTACAGCTGTGAGTAATGACCAGAAGCATTTGTGTCTAAGGCCTTAAGCACACTAGCGAAAAAAAATCGCATGAAAATTGCATCGCAATGCGATGTGATTTTTTTTCTGCGATTTGCCAATGTATTTCAATGGCACCAAGCACACCTGTGATTTTTTTTGTGCGATTTTTTTCATAGGTGCGATTTTCCTGCGATTTTTTTTGTGAGATTTTTTTTGTGCAAAAAAATCCCAGAGGAGTGATCTATATGACCAATGACTTGAATGGGCTGCGATTTTTTTCATGCAATTTTTTTTTGCGCGAAATTCACACAAGAGGACTGAAATTTCAGTGTGAAAAATATACAAAAGAACAACTGTTATTTGTTTCCATGCTTTTTATTTATTTATTTTTTTATTTTTTTTATTTTCAATAAAGGGTTATTTCACACCAACATCAAATAGTCACATTTTCAAGATGAGCAGTGTATAAGCGTCATGGCAAAACAAATGTGACAAGACAGTGAACAAGAAAACAATATCATCAAATTATACAACAGGGAAACAGGGAGGGATGTTGGGGGAGGAGAAATGGGAAGAGGTGAGGGGGGGAAAGGGTAAAGACAAATACATGGGGGTAGGGGAGTAAAGGAGCACGCATCAAAGGATGCTTTTTATTTTTGTTATAAAAAAAAAAAAATTACAAGGAATAAAACAATTCCACACATATTTACAATAGGCTGCAGTGGGGGGCTGGGTGTGTGTGTGTGAGTGGCATGTACTTCTTGTGTGACTACCATTTCAGCACTCACTCAGCAGTCTGTCTGCACTGTCGGAACATACCTAGCACTGCCTGGGTATGTCCCTGGTACATTTGCCACACGTGTATTTGTAGCAGTCAACACATCTCTCAGTTGCACAATTGTTCGTGCATCGATGGTTGACCTGACACTTCGCCCTTTTGCCAGGGCTGGGTGTGGAAGGTTGTTGCCGAAGGAGTTTCTCCTTGCGTGCCTTCTTTTCAGTCACATGAGAGCCACCTAACTCTTTTGCAAGCTCAACCAGGAAGTCCACCCGTCTCTCCTGCACCCCAGTGCATGCCTGATAAAGAACATGAGCATTCAGTGCTGCCATGTCAATCATGTTGTAGAACACGGCGACTGGCCATCTCCGTGTTCCTGCACGCACGCTGTACTCCCGCACCATTTGGTCCATTACATCCACACCGCACTTTGTGTGGTTGTATTGTGTGACCGTGTTTGGCTTCCTTTTGTTAGTATCCTCAGTCTCAACCATGCTGTGCATGCTGCTGAGAATGTAGACGGCCGTCTTTCGTTTGGGTGCATACACTGTCAGTGTGGCACCAGTGGTTGAAAACACCTGAGTGGTGAATTCAGTGTGGTCCATCTGTCTAGCGGATTGAGGAATTTCCCGGCGACTCTTGTTGAGTGTGTCGAGGATTGTGGTTTTCCGGCTAAGCAGTCGTTGTGCAAGTGACAATGATGTAAAGAAATTGTCCGTGGTTACAGTTCTGCCCTTGTCCATGAATGGTTCCATCAGCCTCATCACAACAGTTTCGGACAGTCTCTCCCCGCTGGGACGACTGGGGTCCTTGCCAAGATATGGGAGGACATTACAGATGTACTTTGATTTCAAGTCGCAAGCCACCCAAAACTTGATGCCAAACTTGTCTGGTTTTGTTGCAATGTATTGCAGAAAACAGCAGCGAGTCTTTGACGGGAAAAGCTGTTCATCAATAGTGATGTGTCGGCCAGGGTTGTAGGATGCGATGCAGTTGGTGACAAACGATCTCCACACATCGGAGATTGCAGCAAACTTATCGGTCTCCACTCGCTCACTGCGTGTGAACATGTCATCAAAGCGACGGGGGTTGCATGATGTCTTGGAAGCGGTTTCGGGTCATAGTTGCAATGATCCTTGGGTTTGCCAGGTTTGCTGACCAGCTGTCACGTAGTGATGGAACCTTGGTCACCCCCCGCAAGATAATGACTGAAATAAATGCCATTAGTTCCGGGAGACCCATGAACCAATCCACCTGCTCCGTGTGACGTGCATGTTGAGTAGTCCATTCTTGAATGCTACGAAGCATGTCAAGAGTGATAAAGCAGAGGAAGCTCTGAAGGCGACTCCGGACACTTCGTCTGGCCTTAGCACTTGGCTCTCCATCTGTAGGGTACGGTTCTATTGGGGTGAAATGGAGACATATCCCCACCTGTACTTCACGCCACACTGTGCCATCTTTTGGGGTCTCTGACGGCTCACTCGCCAACCGACCTCTCTTTTTTGGTAGAGGAGGAGTCTCCTCATCTGCAAGATAAATAATTTCAAATTAACATTTTGTTTTGGTTCTAAATAAAAAAGATAGTCAGGAAACAAAAATAGGTAATTTGAAAAATCTAACCTGAAGACAGCTCAGTCCGAATCCGGTTGAAGGACTATGTCTTCTCCATCTGAGTCAGAAGGGTTGGTGTTGCTCAGGATCAGTTCCAATGCCTGTTTAATGGTGTGCCTTCTCTGCATTTTGTTTCTTGTGAACAAAATAGGTGAAGCAGTCACCTATTTATCCCCCACAGCACAAAGCTAAGGTGTTAGCAACCTTATGCATATCCCCTGCACAACAATGCAGCTGGGGGGTGGGCAGACACACTCAGGAGCAGCTTACATTCTTTTGTTTACACTCTCTTACAAGACCTTTGTTGAGGTGGATCAACACAACACAATTGCCCCCTGCAGATTCCTCAGGCAATGGCCACATTTACAAATGAAAGGATGCTAATTGGAGCCATCAGAGTTGTCAGTTTGGACTAAGGGTCATTTGACCCTCTTTTGGGACTTCAGGGGGGAGCTCAAAATTTCTGGGACTTCTAGTGTTAAAGTCACAGAGGGCTTAATTTAGTAAAGAGCAGAAACCATGTATCTCTATATTTGAGTATCTGCTACCTGCTGGCTCCAGAGCTGTCAGTCTCATCTCCTGGGTACTTTCAGATCTCTGAACTTCAGCATCTTCTGTCTTTGCCTCCTTTACTAGATCACATGGTTAGTTGTGAGCTTTTGTTTTTTCTTTCTCGGTGAAACTTTCTTCTTGTGCATTTTACGTGCACGTTCACTGACAGAACTGAATCACCCCCATTCATACATATTCATCAATACAGAACCGTGCCCTTACTTATGCAGGAGCTAAATATAGGCACCTGCAGCTTTTCTAATGAGCAGTTGCACTTAAACCTCAATGTGCATTGGATCAGCAGTATCTCTAAATGGAGAGGCAAACTGAGATTAAAATACCAATTTTTACATGACACTTACGCGACTCCTGAAAATGTATTGGGATTAGCTTAATTGAAAAGCTAATTATATATTGTTTTATCAATTAAAAATTAAAGCAAACATGTCACCAAGAAAATGCAATGCGATCTGCGGGCACCATCTTATAGAGAAGGAGGAGGTGAGCAGAATGATATGTGATTTTGTGAGAAAAGATTCAGTATAACCTGTGATTTATTCATTTATATCTCTATTTCTGGGATTTCCGGTCCAGTGGGCGGTCCTATCAGTGACTGACAGTTATTTCTGTATGCACACTTATATAAAGATAGCTGTCAGTTATTGATAGCCACGCCCACTGGACCAAAAATGTCAGAAAGAGCAGAGGATTAAATGATAAAAATTCAGGTTATACCTAGTCTTTTCTCACAACACTATACATCGATCTGCTGAGCTCCTCCTGCTAACATGAGACCTGCAGATTATACTGCATTTTCATGGTGACGGGTTTCCTTTAAGTGACCTACTCTTTTACTCCGAAGTGTATCAAACAATGCATCTAACAATGTGATCAAGAATACAATACATGTGTATTATGGAATGTCAATCACTGACAGTGGCATTTAACACGCGCCAGCGGGGAGTGTGTCGTTCCTCCCACCCATTGGCACGAATCCAAAGTGATCACAGGGCACTGATGGGTTGTCATGATGTCATGCAAGGTGAAGGAAAGACTAAGTGCAACATGAAGGGAAGAGGGGAAGGAAGCCCAAACACTAGGGAGAGGGGGAGTGGAGACCCTTGAGCAGATCTAGTATCACCCTGCCTACCCTACCGTCCCTATACAGGGCCCACACCTATCGCCGAGCAGGAACCTAAGTCCTGAATGTCCCTAGAGCTTGGCCCTAGATAGGGAGGGGACAGGGTGAGCACTAGTCAAACCCCACTACAAACTAAAGACAACAAGGTAGACAAACAAAGGGGATACACTTAGCTTGAGCAGACACCAGAGAGATAACGCCAACTGTCCTCCAAGGGCACCAGTGAAGAAAGTAGCCAACTGCTAGTGCTCCAAGCCAACACAGAGGTACATAAAAATATCACCGGCGCCTCTCTGGAGAAACTGAGTGTTTTTTTAATACCAAGCAAGGGTGTGTCAATCAGCAGCAGAAGGTGGAGGTAGCTGCTGGGTCCTAAAGGAAGAAGGATATAACAATACTAAAGAGGTGAAAGGATCAAAAAGGCGCTGCAATGCCAAGCGCAGTGACAGTCTGCACATGGCTCCAGAGCGACTGTCTGTCACACCTTGTGCCCTGACAGGCTTGCCTACAGCATCCTCAACCGGAACCTCCAATGATAGGTACAGAACACTTAAGGGATCACGTTTAAATCCACATGGATCCCTGTACAGACTTCTCTGGAGCACCGCACCTGCCGAGACCTTAATCTATGGGGCTGGCCATTATCGCCTCCTACACTATCTCGCAAAATATATCCCATACACGTGGCACACAGGACCGAGCCAACTGCAGCACGGCACCAGACCATATTTTTCTGTCCGCCACTTATAATTTCCCAGCAGACACGGTCCTTGGCTCCAGGACACCTTGAACCCAGCACTTTTCTAACTGACGGGCATACTCCATCCGTGTCTAGACCCAGACACCTCCTACCAGATTGGATTACTTATCTAAGAATTGCCACTCACTTCTTCTTGACTGGTAATTCTTCTCCCTTTTTTTCCCGGATGCGTCTATCCACTTGCGACATTGTGATCAAGGCCACAGTGTTGGCCGAAACGTCCACTAGTCGCCTCAAGCATCACCCTTTAAATAAAGTTTCACCTAAAGCATACCATACCTCTCTACGTGTGCAGTGATTTTTACGTTTTTTTTTTTTGTCTGTCACACCTGACACACCCGTGACACATGACAGCTGGGGTCTGCTGATGCCCCCCGTGCCTGTCATTATGAGCCTCCTGTGAACGCCAGCCTGTGGCCAGTGTTCATAAGAGATTGTGATTTTGGCTATACATATGTATAACACAGACGATCAGACGATTACAGCTTCAAGTGTCCTAAGGGGACTATTAAATTTAGTAAAAATTAAAACGTTTTTAAAAATATGAAAAAAATAAAAAAACATAAGTTCAAATCACCCCCCTTTTGCCCCATTAAAAATAAAACAGTTAAAAAAAATATACGTATTTGGTATTGCTGCGTTCAGAAATGTCCGATCTATCAAAATATAAAATAAATTAATCCGATTGGTAAACAGCGTAACAAGAAAAGAAATCAAAAGGCCAGAATGATGTTTTTTTTGGCCGCCGCAACATTGCAAGAAAAAGCAATAAGAGGCGATCAAAACATTGCATAGAGCCCAAAATGGCATAATTAAAAACAAAATAATGACGACAAAATCAAAAATTTTTTTTTTTAAATTTCCAATTTTTTTTTTTTCGCCACCTAAATAAAAAAAACTATACATGTTTGGTATTTGTGTACTCGTACTGACCTGGGGAATCATCAAAAGAAAGAAAAAGACTGTATGCATAGGCAGGGATCACTATAAATCAATATTTATTAGACAAAGACCATGTAAACAATACCACATTATATTATAAACACTTAAAACATGAATGCTTCAATATACAGTCATGGCCAAAAGTTTTGAGAATGACACCAAAATTATATTTTCACATGATCTGCTGGCCTCTGGTTTTTATTAGTGTTTGTCTGATGTTTATATCACATACAGAAATATAATTGCAATCATATTATGAGTATCAATAGGTTATATTGACAGTTAGAATGAGTTAATGCAGCAAGTCAATATTTGCAGTGTTGCCCCTTCTTCTTCAAGACCTCTGTAATTCTCCCTGGCATGCTCTCAATCAACTTTTGGACCAAATCCTGACTGATAGCAGTCCATTCTTGCATAATCAATGCTTGCATTTTGCCAGAATTTGTTGGTTTTTGTTTGTCCACCCGTCTCTTGATGATTGACCACAAGTTCTCAATGGGATTAAGATCTGGGGAGTTTCCAGGCCATGGACCCAAAATCTCTATGTTTTGTTCCATGAGCCATTTAGTTATCACCTTTGCTTTATGGCAAGGTGCTCCATCATGCTGGAAAAGGCATTGTTGGGCGCCAAACTGCTCTTGGACGGTTGGGAGAAGTTGACATTCTGGTACCATTCTTTATTCATGGCTGTGTTTTTAGGCAAGACTGTGAGTGAGGCGATTCCCTTGGCTGAGAAGCAACCCCACACATGAATGGTTTCAGGATGCTTTACAGTTGGCATGAGACAAGACTGGTGGTAGCGCTCACCTCTTCTTCTCCAAATAAGCTGTTTTCCAGATGTCCCAAACAATCGAAAAGGGGATTCATCAGAGAAAATGACTTTGCCCCAGTCCTCAGCAGTCCACTCCCTGTACCTTTTGCAGAATATCAGTCGGTCCCTGATGTTTTTTCTGGAGAGAAGTGGCTTCTTTGCTGCCCTCCTTGAAACCAGCCCTTGCTCAAAGAGTCTCCGCCTCACAGTGCGTGCAGAAGCACTCACACCAGCCTGCTGCCATTCCTGAGCAAGCTCGGCACTGCTGGTAGTCTGATCCCGCAGCTGAAACAGTTTTAAGATACGGTCCTGGCGCTTGCTGGTCTTTCTTGGGCGCCCTGGAGCCTTTTTGACAACAATGGAAGCTCTCTCCTTGAAGTTCTTGATGATGCGATAGATTGTTGACTGAGGTGCAATCTTTGTAGCTGCGATACTCTTCCCTGTTAGGTCATTTTTGTGCAGTGCAATGATGGCTGCACGTGTTTCTTTAGAGATAACCATGGTTAACTGAAGAGAAACAATGATACCAAGAACCAGCCTCCTTTTAAAGTGTCCAGTGATGTCATTCTTACTTAATCATGACTGATTGATCGCCAGCCCTGTCCTCATCAACACCCACACCTGTGTTAATGGATCAATCACTAAAACGATGTTAGCTGCTCCTTTTAAGGCAGGACTGCAATGATGTTGAAATGTGTTTTGCGGGTTAAAGTTCATTTTCTGGGCAAATATTGACTTTGCAAGTACAGTAATTGCTGTTAAGCTGATCACTCTTTGACATTCAGGAGTATATGCAAATTGCCATTACAAAAAATGAAGCAGTAAACTTTGGAAAAATTACTATTTGTCTCATTCTCAATACTTTTGGCCATGACTGTACAGGGTGGTCCAAAAGTAGGTGGCCAGAAAATAATAACATTTATTTTGATTTATATATAAAATTATTTTTACTAACTCAAGCATAGCATTGACAATTAAATTTTATTCTGAACAATAATACAAAAGCCCTTAAATTTTATCAACCAGGTACTCAAACGGTTTTCCATTACAATTTGCACAGCTTTGAAGTCTGCCTCTTACGCTTCGACAAACTTTTTTGCACAAGTCTCTTTGGGTATTAATTTCTTGAAATGCATCTCTTATGTAATTTTTCAAATCACTGACACTTTTTGGTTTTCGACTATAAACTTTGTCCTTGAGTACTCCCCAAAAGAAAAAATTCATTGGGGTCAAGTCTGGTGAACGTGCCGGCCAATCAAGTGGGCCTCTTCGGCCAATCCATTTATTAGGAAATGTTTCATCAAGATACTCGCGGACTACTCTTGAATAATGTGGAAATAAAGGTTATCTTGTTGGAAATAAAGGTCATTTGAATTAGGTTGTTGCTGTAACTGGGGAACAACTTGATTCATTAGAATTTCGAGATACTTATCTCCTGTGACTGTTCCATAACCTTCATAACCTTATTACACTTTATGTCCACCTACTTTTGGACCACCCTGTATATCAAGAACCATAGCAAATAATGATATGGTAAACCCTCATGAATTATATTGCCAGGTCAGTTTTACCATATAGTGAACATGGTAAATAGAATACCTAAAAAACTATTGTGGGATTGCACTTTTTTCAAAATTTCCCCGCACTTGGAATTTTTTCCCCTTTTCCAGTAAACTATATGGTAAAATAGATGGTGTCATTCAAAAGTACAACTTGTCCCTCAAAAAGCAAGTCCTCATATGGCTATTTGGTCAGAAAAATGAAAAAGTTATGGTTTGTGGAAGAAGGGGAGGAAAAATGAAAATGAAAAAAAAAAAAAAGAAAATTTAAAAATGAAAGAGTAAAAGAGGTATTTATGACTTTTAAAAGCCACCATACACGTTACAATACATTTTGCCAAACCTGCCAATTTTGGCAGAATTGGCCGATAGTCTATTCTGTATGGTAGCCTCCCAACTTCTGAAGAGAAGAATCCAACCAATTCTTTTGTTTTCTGGGAGATAAACTGCTTTCAGAGAAGTCTGAGATTGGCTCTCTCATAGAGAACACAGGAGTGGTAGGCAGAGCCATACATTCCTGTGATTGGGGGAATCAGGAAAGATAGTTGTTCAGTTCAAAGCTATCGAATGTGTATTGGGGACTTAAAGAGTAACCATTGTTTTAATTTTAATTTTGTGAGGAGCTGGCCTTGTTCTAAAGACTACTGGACCAATGGACATAGTGCCGAGTCCACGGCTCTAAGGGATGCAGATTTTTTCCAGCATGGAGCACCAATGACGTTGATCTTATTATTTTGTTTTATTAGAGATTTTCTTGCTGTGTTTTATTAGTGATTTGTTTGCTCATCAGTTCAGCCTCAGGAATCAATGCTTCCATTCACTGACAGTAAACAGAGGAAGACGTGCATGTTGGCTCTTATGTATACATAAGGTCAGCCACAGGGGCGTACATAGGAATCATGGGACCCCATAGCAGAAGCTCTAATTGGGCCCCCCCCCCCCAAAAGAAAAATTAAATAATTGTCGGGGTCACCAAAGATCAGATCTCACAACTTTCCATCCTTTACATAGTAATTTTCCTCCTGCTGACGTCCTAGATCTCTCTTTCATTGCCCCATAAAGTGTGATGCCAATAAAAGGGCCCCCCAAACACAGTATGAGACCCCATGGTGAATTCCTCCACATGCACAGTATAATGACCCTACTGTACCCCACCTCAACTCCCAGGTTAAGGTATGCTGACCCCAACACAGTATGATCCCCCAACTGTGAGCCGCTAGAGAGGATCGTACATAATAAGGGACGGCGCTATACATAATAAAAGAGGAAACTATATAACTAAGGATGGCGCTATACATAATAAGTAAGTACACTATATACTAAGGGACTGTGCTATACATAATAAGGCTACATTCCTGCATCTGTGTGCAGTGTCGGTGTGCTGCCCTGTTTTACTGACGCATTGAGCATGTCCTATTCTAAATCTCAAAATCGGATCAGAACAGGACATTCTCTGACCCTCTTAGATCTCATTCTCAGATACGTGATTTTCATGGATGTGTGAATGGATCTATAAAACTGTACGAGTCCGTGGACCATCCCATAAAAAGATCTGGCAGCACACAGACATTTCACACAAATGTGAGAATGTGGCCTAAGGGATTTTACAGATAACATTATCACTTCAAGTCACACAGTGCAGATATAGAATAATATTTACATCCAGGCACTTACCGCTGACGTCTCACTGATCAGAGATGGTTTCCGCTGCTTCTTCTCCATCTGATCAGACCTTCACGTTGACATCTCCCAGCCACGACTTGTCTTGTCACGATGATCTCCAGCCTAGAAAATAACAAGGTCACACACATATTGTATGCATACATGTGTCTCCCCCGCTCTGCGCCCCTGAATACAGATATGTACCCCCCCATTAATATACTATTAGCCACTTAGTAATCAAAATATAAAGTGATAAGCAGCACTGTGCCCCCCATTAACTATAATCTGCACCGGCCAATAATATAAATTATTCAGTCTCTGTGACTCTCCCCAATTAACTGTAAGGCTATGTGCACACGGAAAACATACAAGGCTTCACAGTACAAGCAAAGTGAAACCCCCATAATTGCTCTCTCCCAGCACCCCCATAATTGCTCTCTCCCAGCACCCCCATCATTGCTCTCTCCCAGCATCCCCGTCATTGCTCTCTCCCAGCACCACCATCATTGCTCTCTCCCAGCACCCTCGTCATTGTTCTCTCCCAGCACCCCCGTCATTGCTCTCTCCCACCACTTCCATCATAGCTCTCTCTCAGCACCCCCATCATTACTCTCTCCCAGCACCCCCGTCATTGCTCTGTCCCAGCACCCCCGTCATTGCTCTGTCCCAGCACCCCCGTCATTGCTCTGTCCCAGCACCCCCGTCATTACTCTCTCCCAGCACCCCTGTCATTGCTCTCTCTCAGCACCCCCATCATTACTCTCTCTCAGCACCCCCATCATTGCTCTGTCCCAGCACCCCCGTCATTGCTCTGTCCCAGCACCCCCATCATTACTCTCTCCCAGCACCCCTGTCATTGCTCTCTCCCACCACCTCCATCATTGCGCTCTCTCAGCACCCCCATCATTACTCTCTCCCAGCACCCCCGTCATTGCTCTGTCCCAGCACCCCCATCATTGCTCTGTCCCAGCACCCCCATCATTACTCTCTCCCAGCACCCCTGTCATTGCTCTCTCCCACCACCTCCATCATTGCTCTCTCTCAGCACCCCCATCATTACTCTCTCCCAGCACCCCCGTCATTGCTCTGTCCCAGCACCCCCGTCATTGCTCTGTCCCAGCACCCCCATCATTACTCTCTACCAGCACCCCTGTCATTGCTCTCTCCCACCACCTCCATCATTGCGCTCTCTCAGCACCCCAATCATTACTCTCTCCCAGCACCCCCGCCATTGCTCTGTCCCAGCACCCCCGCCATTGCTCTGTCCCAGCACCCCCGTCATTGCTCTGTCCCAGCACCCCCGTCATTGCTCTGTCCCAGCACCCCCGGCATTGCTCTCTCCCAGCACCCCCATCATTACTCTCTCTCATCGCCCGCATCATTGCTCTCTCCCACCACCCCCATCATTTCCTCTCAGCACCCCCATCATTACTCTGTCCCAGCACCTCCATCATTGCTCCCTCCCAGCCCCACATAATTGCTCTCTCCCAGCCCCCCACCATTGCTTTGTCCCAGCACCCCCATCATTGCTCGCTCCCAGCACCCCCTTCATTGCTCTCTCCCAGCAACACGTCATTGCTCTCCCCTTCCCCACCATCCCCATCATTGCTCTCCCCAGCCCTATCAGCCCCATTATTGCTCTTCCCAGCCCCATCATTCCTCTCCACAGCCCCATCAGCCCCATTATTGCTCTTCCCAGACCCATCAGCCCAATTATTGCTCTTCCCAGCCCCATCATTCCTCTCCCCAGCCCCATTATTGCTCTCCCCAGCCCCATCATCCCATCATTCCTCTCCCCAGCCCCATCAACTCCATTATTCCTCTCCCCAGCCCCATCAGCCCCATTATTGCTCACCCCAGCCCCACCATCCCATCATTGCTCTCCCCAGCCCCACCATCCCCATCATTGCTCTCCCCAGCCCCATCATTCCTCTCCCCAGCCCCATCATTGCTCTCCCTAGCCCCACCATCCCATTATTCCTCTCCCCAGCTCCATCAACCCCATCATTCCTCTCCCCTGCCCCATTATTGCTCTTCCCAGCCCCATTAGTCCCATTATTCCTATCCCAAGCCCCATCACTACTCTCCCCAGCCCCATTATTGCTCTCCCCAGCCCCATCAACCCCATTATTCCTCTCCCCAGCCCCATCAACCCCATTATTGCTCTCCCCAGCCCCATCAACCACATTATTCCTCTCCCCAGCCCCATCAGCCCTCTCCCCAGCCCCAATATTTCTCTCCCCAGTCCCATCAGCCCATTATTGCTCTTCCCAGCCCCATAATTCCTCTCCCCAGCCCCAACATCCCACCATTGCTATCCCCCACCTCCCCTCCCCAGCATTTCAGTAAAAAAAACAAAAAAAAACAACAACTTACCTCAGCTCGCTCCCCTGCAGCAGCATCCTCCTGGTTGCTGGCAGCTTTCTTCCTGACCCAGGTGCGCGCTGCATGATGACGTCATCAAGCTGCGCGCCTGGGTCAGGGAGAAAGCAGAGGACGAACCCTCCAGCTCTGCTGCTATTCTCCTCCTGACAGCAGCGGAGTGGCAGGGATTGCTCCCTGACCGCCGCGTGCAGGGAGCAGCTGCACCTTGCGGGCCCCTTGGTGCAGCTGTATGGTGGGGACCCGGCGCAGCAGCACCGGCGGCGGTATGTCCACCCCTGGACTGCTATGGGGCCCCCCCGGCTCACAAGCCCCATAGCAGTCGCGTGGTCTGCCGCCATTGGCGGTACACCACTGGTCAGCCAGGAGATTGCTAAAGGGAAATGTAAAGCAATCATTCCATTAATCTCGTTATTGTCTCAAGGGTCTAAAGGCCCCGTCACACTTAGCGACGCTACAGCGAACCCGACAATGATACGACCTGTCAGGGATCGTTGCTGCGTCGCTATGTGATTGCTGGTGAGCTGTCAAACAGGCAGGCTCACCAGCGATCAGGGGAGCAGCGACATCATGGAAAGAATCTTTCCACGATGTCCTGCTCCTGGTTACCAGCCTGCTGCTGAAGCAGGAGCAGGCTGGTAACCATGATAAACAGCGGGTTACAAGGGGCACATGCGCTCCTAATAACCCACTGTTTATCATGGTTACCACTCTGCTACGGTGAGCGGGAGGTTACCGCTCACCATAGCAGAGTGGTAACCATGATAAACAGCGGGTTACTAAGTGCGCGTGTGCCCCTAGTAACCCGCTGTTTATCATGGTTACCAGCCTGATCGCTGGTCCCGCTGGTCACACACAGCGATGTGTGCTGACCAGCGGGAGGGCAAAGACCAAAAAATGGTCCAGGACATTTTGCAGCGATCAGTGACCTCACGGCAGGGGCCTGATCGCTGCAAAATGTCACACATAGCGACATCGCTGGTGAGGTCGCTGTTGCGTCACCAAAACCGTGACTCGGCAGCGATCTCGCTAGCGATCTCGCTATGTGAGACGGGGGCTTTAAGCCTTTGTACTGCCAGCTACAATTCCCATTGTGTGGATGAGGATAGTAGACCCAGCAGAGTCGTCACCACAGGAGGTCTCACATGCCGTCCCAGGTGATGGGCTTCTGGAATATTCTTCATTCTATGAGCTAAAAGCAAATGTTTAAGGGGGAGGGTGTGAACACTTCTGTCCATTCAGGGGGCTGATTCCAGGGAGAGAGGAAGATGTATGTGTTTTAGTCAGAGAGTTGTGAGAGTGACGTCGAAGGGAGAGGATCTAGGCTAAGGCTGTGGAGCCATGGATGGCCTATGTAATTTGGAAATCGGTTGTCGGCTGGGTTGGACACACGTGCTACAATTGTGGGATCTGTTGTCTGGATTTGTTGAACTTTCTTAAGGACTATTGCTGCTTGATACATGGGCTTCGGTCATGTTATCTGTCGTCTGGAGGAGTGTGGACTGTGGCTACAGAGTATACTGGTGGGAGATACGAAATCTGTGGGCCAACCAAAAGCTGGGAGACAGTGAGTACTGCCTGGTACAAAGGCAATGGAACTAACGATCCTGGGTTGGGAACTTGTGGACTGAGAGCAATGTATTTTGGCTATTTCACTTGGAATTGTTATATTGCCATGGACGGAAGAAGAGAAGTGGTGAAAAAAAGTTAAAATATAAGTTTTATTAATTCATCTAAAATAACTCAGAGACTTAATAAAAAGGTCACAAGGACCGTGAGTGCAAGAAATAATTGCCAACCTGTCATGGGACGTACACCTCCCTAAGTATTAGGAGTGTTAAATGACACAGGTGAATACTAATATACAACTCACCCACCAAATTAGCTGGCAGACGGGTGGTCAATAACAGTAGACCAGCTGAGAGAAGCAACAAATTGGGTATGACATATATTGGTTAATTTAGAGAGTCATTATAATAATGGAACAGTCTCACCACTTTGATGTTAATAATCTCCAGTGTTCTCATCAGCTCACAGACCTTAAAAAACTCAGCCTCCAGCCGTGCAATAGACACATTCCCGACGCGTTTCCTCACATTGGTGGATCATCAGGGGAGTTAAGTGCTGGTGTGTCAAGGTCTGTCGCCGGTTCTGGCGTGCGGCGCAGCTCATAGACAGCGTCTAACCTTTTTATATTAAGCCGCGCTCCTGTGCGGCCGATACGTCACTTCCGGTTGCGGCCCCATTACTTCCGACGCATGGACCGCATCAACTGGCGGTGACACGCAAACGTCACTTCCGGTATGCGTGTGCTACAGCGCTAACAGATCGGGCAAGACGCTTACTGCAGTAGTGATGGCAACCAAAGAACTAAACCGAATGGTCATCGCTATGGTGAAGGGGAGTGGGTAGGGCTCCCACTACAAACCTTTGTGGTCACCAAGGCTAAAGATAGATAGGCTGGATGTGATGACATATATCCCATTAACATCACACAGCACTCTAATAGTGGATGGCAATGGAAATCTGTCACGGGGTCGGAAAAGTCAGTGGGGTGGAGGCAAATGGTGCACAAAAACAGACACACAAACCTCCCAAAATTAAGGGTGGGTAGAGAATTATGGAAAAATGGATGAGAGGACTTAAAGGGGCAGGAAAAATGAGGCACAGGGAGAATGACTATTGGGACCGCAGGTGATGACAGGAAAGAGAAAGGAGATCTAAACAGACCCTGCCAAAACCCTAAGCACAGTAATCCCTACCTGACAGTGGAGGTTGGCACCCTAAAAACCTGCGCAAATTGGCGCCCCCACTCCTCGGCGGCTGTCCCTACGCTCCTCTCCCTATGTTGTCCCTATGGCTAAAGAAAAGACCTATAGGACAGCTGTTCGTTCAGGCCATAAGGGGTAACAATCTGTAGCTTGAAGATCCATTTGGTTTCTCTCTGTAGGATCATTTTGTCCCAATCTCCTCCCCTGGGAGGGGGAGGAATTTTTTGTCGATGCCCATAAATCTCATGGCTTCCGGTTGATCTGGATGCAGGGTATTGACATGTCTTGCTATGGGGGTATCTCTCTTCAGAATAATGTCTCGCTGGTGCTCCCCCACCGTTCTCCTAAGCTCCCTTTTGGTTTTTCCTACATATTCTTAGGAGCTTAGGAGAAGGGTGGGGGAGCACCAGACATGTCAATACCCTGCATCCAGGTCATCCAGAAGCCATGAGATTTATGGGCATCGACAAAATTCCTCCCCCTCCCAGGCGTTTTCGTTACCGCAAGACTCCATTTGTCTACAATCTGTGGAGGTTTTTTTTTAGCTCTTGCTCTCATCTATAATGACCCTGACTGAGTCGCCTTGGCTGAGTCTAAGCTACGTCGTCTTCAGCAGGGGATTTGGTCAGTGGAGGCGTACAGTTCGGAATTCCGTAGATGGGCAAAGGATTCCAAATGGAATGACTCAGCCCTAAATAAGTTTTGTGAGGGGCTTACTGAAAGGTTGAAAGATGCCTTAGCGGTATATGATACCCCTCATCCTTGGAGGCTGCCATGTCCTTGATCATACGTCTGGATAGGCGCCTTCGAGATAGACGGGTCCGACCTTCTTCTCCGGGGCCTTCTTGGGGTTGTGTACCTGTGCCAAGGGTGCGGTCTGAGGGTGAACCAGTGCTGCGGGAGGTGGAGGAACCTATGCAGTGAGGGGGTGTCTCTACATCATACATCTCCTCGGAGATTCACAAGAAAAGAGGCGTATGTTTTTTTTGTGGGAAAAAGGGACACTTTGTTGGGACCTGTCCTTCAATTTCTAAACAAAAGGAGACTCGTTTAACTCTTGGTAGTCTGGAGTTGGATACACAAGGGGTGCATTTGTGGCCAAACTGAAGTTCCCGCTTTGTCCTGACAGCAGAGGTGGTGCTAGAGAGCAAAACCGAAAAAAAATCTGTGCTTGTTGACAGTGGAGCTGGGGTCAGCATGGTTGATGCTGAGTTTGTGAAAACTCATGGTCTCGCTTGCTGTGCTTTAGCTGAACCTATTCCCGTCTTTGCCATTGACTTGGCGCCACTTGCACAGAAAGCACTTACTCAGATTGTACATAATGTAAAACTGAGGGTGGGGTCAGTTCATTGTAAAATCATTTCTTGCTATGTTTTGTAAAATCTCCCTACTCCGATTGTTTTAGATATCTCTTGGCTTGTTAAACATAATCTGTTGGTGGATTGGCAAAACGGGGAGATTAATGAATGGGGAGATTACTGCCATCAGAAATGTCTGAATGTTTCTATTGCTGCTGTCTCTACGGAGATACTGCCTGCTTTTCCATCTGGTTTTGAGGATGTTTTTTCTGAAAAGGGGTGTCAGGATTTCCCTCCTCATCGTGCTTACTGTCTTATTAATCTGACCCCCGGAGCTAAACTACCAATGCTATACTACCAGACTGTATAATTTTTCTGGCCCTGAGAGACAAGCCATGAAGATTTTCATTGCGGAAAGTCTGAAGAAGGGACACATCAGACCCTCATCTTTGCTCGTGGCGGCAGGGCTCTTCTTTGTGAAGAAAAAAGATGGCGGTCTACGTCCCTGTTTAGATTTCCAGGAATTAAATCAAATTACCATCTGTGATCCATACCCTCTTCTTCTGATTCCTGATTTGTTTAGCCTGGTTGTGGGAGCTAAGGTATTCTCCAAGTAGGATTTAAGGGGAGCCTAGAATCTGGTTAGAATTAGAGAGGGGGACGAATGGAAGACAGCGTTCAATACCCCGGAAGATCATTTTGAGAGTCTGATTATGCCTTTTGGTTTGACCAATGCACCTGCGGTATTCCAGCATTTCATAAATGTTTTTTTTCATCATTTGGTGGGGAAGTTTGTGGTGGACGATATTTTGAGACCCATCAGGGGCATGTTAAGCAAGTGTTCCAGATATTAAGGGATAACAAACTTTATGCCAAACTAGAAAAATGTGTTTTTGCTCTTCAGGAGATGCAGTTTTTGGGGTACTTGTCATCTTCAGGTTTTCGGATGGATCCGGAGAAGATCCGTGCAGTCTGTGACTGGAAACGTCCCGAGAACCTGAAGGCCCTACAACGTTTCCTGGGCTTTACTAATTTTTACAGAAAATTCATCCAAAATTACTCTGTTGTAGTGAAACCCCTTACTGACATGACTAAGAAGGGGCCTGATTTTTCCAACTGGTGGGAGGCTTCCCTCCAGGCTTTTTCTTCCTTAAAGAGTCACTTTGCCACTGCACCTAAACTCAGTCAACCCGATGTTTCTCAACCCTTTATTGTGGGGGTTGATGCTTCAGATGTCGGGGTTGGGGCTGTGTTGTCTCAAGGTTTGTCCCCTGGTAAATGGCATCCATGCGCCTTCTTTTCTAAAATATTGTCTTCGGCTGAGAGAAATTATGACGTAGGTAATATGGAACTTTTGGCGATCAAATTAGCGTTTGAGGAATGGCGACACTGGTTGGAGGGGGCTGTCCATCCTATTACTGTTATTACTGACCATAAGAACCTGTCATATCTCCAGTCAGCTAAACGTCTCAACCCTAGGCAAGCCAGATGGTCCCTGTTTTTTACTAGGTTCAATTTTA
Source organism: Phyllobates terribilis (assembly GCF_046119375.1). NCBI lineage: Eukaryota > Metazoa > Chordata > Amphibia > Anura > Dendrobatidae > Phyllobates > Phyllobates terribilis. Next base: position 212,322,319 of record NW_027362762.1, read on the forward strand.
TTGTCACTTTTTGTCCAGGGGTCAAAAACATCAAGGCTGATGCTGTGTCCCGGAGCTTCCCTGGTGGTGGTGACCATGAGAACCCTGCCCCGATATTACAGAAAGGGGTAGTTATTTTCAGCTCTTTTTCCTGAACTGGAGGGTGAGTTGCTGGAGGCTCAGGGGGACGACCCTGCCTCCTGCCCTTCAGGAAAGTTATTTGTACCTTCTGATCTGTGCCGTAAAGTAATCAAGGAACATCATAACTCTGTGCTTGCTGGGCATCCAGGTGGTAAGGCAACCGTGGACCTCCTCTCTCGTCATTTTTGGTGGCCAGGGTTGCATCGGGATGTAATTGAACACATAACTGCTTGTAGTATTTGCGCACATTCTAAGGTTTCGCACACCCATCCGTCTGGTACTCTTCTACCAATGGACGTAGAGCGGAGTCCACGGCTCTAAGGGATGCAGACTTTTTCCAGCATGGAGCACTGGTTTCGATGATTTTATTATTAGAGATTTGCTTGCTGTGTTTTATTAGTGATTTGTTTGCTTGTCAGTTCAGCCTCAGGAATCAACGCTTAGGGCCCCGTCACACTAAGTGATGCAGCAGCGATCCCGACAACGATACGACCTGTCAGGGATCGTTGCTGCATCGCTAATACATCGCTGGTGAGCTGTCAAACAGGCAGGCTCACCAGCGATCAGGGGAGCAGCGATATCGTGGAAAGAATCGTTCCACGATGTCCTGCTCCCGTTACCAGCCTGCTGCAAGCAGGAGCAGGCTGGTAACTATGGTAAACATCGGGTTACTAAGTGCGCGTGTGCCCCTAGTAACCCGCTGTTTACCATGGATACCACTCTGCTACGGTGCACGGGAGCCTCCACGCACCGTAGCAGAGTGGTATCCATGGTAAACAGCGGGTTACTAAGTGCGCGCGTGCCCCTAGTAACCCGATGTTTAGCATAGTTACCAGCCAGATCGTTGGTCCCGCTGGTCACACACAGCGATGTGTGCTGGCCAGCGGGAGGCCAACGACCAAAAAATGGTCCAGGACACTTTGCAACGATCAGCGACCTCACAGCAGGGGCCTGATCGTTGCAAAGTGTCACACACAGCGACATCGCTGGTGAGGTCGCTGGTGAGTCACCAAAACCGTGACTCAGCAGCGATATCGCTAGCGATATCGCTATGTGAGACGGGGGCTTTACATTCACTGACAGTAACCAGAGGAAGACATGCTGGTTGGATCTTATGTATACATAAGGCCAGCCAGAAGATTGCTAAAGGGAAATGTTAAGCAATCATTCCATTAATCTCTTTAGTGTTTCAGGGGCCTTAAGCCATTGTACTGCCAAGCCACTAGTCCCATTGTGTGGATGGGGATAGTAGACCCAGCGGAGCCATCACCACAGGGGGTCTCACATGCAGTTCTAGGTGATGGGCTTCTGGAATATTCTTCATTCTTTGAACTAAAACAAATGTTTCAGGGGGAAGGTGTCAACACTTCTGCCCATTCAGGGGGACTGATCCCAGGTAGGGTGTAAGAAGCCACATGTTTTAGTCAGAGAGTTGTGAGAGTGACGTTGAAGACTATACTATCAGGAGATACGAAATCTGTGGGCCAACCAAAAGTTAGGAGGCAGTGAGTATCACCTGGTATAAAGGCAGTGGAACTACCGATCCCGAGTTGGGAACTTGTGGACTGAGAGCATTGTATTTTGGCCATTTCACCTGGAATTGTTGTATTACCGTGGATGGAAGGAATAAAATATTGTTGCATCGTTAACCTACCTAGATGATTATTACAACACACAACCTCAGATCTTCACAAAGTTCATAAATCAATACACGTGAAAATAAGTAACCTTACAATATATATTATTGATCTTTCACTCTCAATTCATGGGTGAAATCTAGTGATGTGCTTGTGAAATTCGAATTTGTCAAATTTTCTCCAAAAATTACATTTGTGGGCAATAAATTTGAGCCAATCTCATTACTGGAAAGTTTGCTATTGCTCGGAAAATAAATGTGTGTAAAAAGAGGAGAGAAAGTGAACAACGCTGACCAGAGAATGCGAGGACCCCACTGATCATAAGAGCTCACACTCTAGAGGAGAGAAACTTACCCAGTGACTCTGGAGATGGAAAAGGACTCTGCCGTACAAACTATGCTCCACTAGGAACCTCTGCTCTGTGATGGCCCAGGTACTGACCACCAATGTACAAGGTATGATAATTCACTAGATATAGCTGCATGGCATTATGGTAAAGCCCACAAGGCATTGCAAAATTACATTAGCCCACTTGCTAATGTATGAGCAGTGTGGAAAATGGTGCCAAGGTCAATTTTTTATTTTTTTTATGGACCGCAAATTGAATCTTAACATGTTTGAATTTGTTTGAAACGGCAAATTTCAGGAAGTTCGACTCAAACTTGATCCTCTTCAGATTGATCTGCTCATTTCAAGTAAAATCTATATTCGATGAAGACATAATTTCCCATTATTGCGATAGGAGATGCCAATTGGTGCTTTTAAAATTTTAAGAAAAGAGGAAGAGGAGCGAAGAACTAGAGGCATTCTGTTGTAAGTTCTCCTGAAACGACCGTTACAGTTCTCCACAGAACTTCATGAGCACCAACTGCCATCTCCTATTTCAGTAATGGGAAAATCTGTGCTCCACTTAAGTCAGATTTTACCTATGAATTGAGAATTTTGAGAATGAATGAATTCTAGGAGGAAAAAGGTGCAGATTTCTCTTATGCAGATATTCTCTTGTGCAAATATCTTACACAGTTACTTATTTTCAAGTGCACTATTGATTTATGATAAAAAGATTAAAACAATGGTTACTCTTTAACACCTATTTCTCAGGTACAACAGTTTTTAATGTGTTTAAAGGGGTGGTCCGAAATACAAATTATTTTTCATCCTAAATGCCTATCTGTTTAATGCCATAATCTAATCTATTTTCTAGTATACTTTAATTAAAAATTCCCTATTATTCCCTAGCTACATCATTTAACTGCTTTTCTTTTTTCACAACTTTCTTTTTTATGATGACGCTTTGTTTGAAAATCATCCTCAAACAAAGCATCATCAGGGGGCAGAGGCTGCGGTCACTGCTGTAGCCTCTGCCCCTTCCTGAAATTAAGTGTCATCGGTGACCTTCATTTCAGTGGCTGGGCTAGTCCCTGCTCTGTCACTTGTGATGTGTACAACGACAGTGCACTCTCTCGGTGACTAAGGCCAGTAGTATTGAGCAGGCAATAGAGAGCACTGTCAGTGTGCATTGTAAGAATGCCGGCGTTCAGAGACCAGGGCCACCCACCGCACCGTCGCTCACCCATGACTCTTCATTTCAGTGGAAAGGGTATGTTGCAGTGACCGCATCCTCTGCCTCCTGATGATGCTTCATTCGAATATCACATCATGTACTGGGATTTTCAAATGAAGCATCATCAAAAAAGGAAGTTGTACAAAAAAAAAGAAAAGCAGTTAGTGCAGTTACGGAAGGATGGAATTTTTAATTAAACTATATTAGAAAATAGATTAGATTATGGCAATTAAATAGATAGGCATTTAGGATGAAAATTAATTTGTGTTTCGGACCACCCCTTTAAGTGTGGCTATATTTGGAAATCAAATGTCAAGGACAGCTACTGCAGTCTATATGATTGTAATTTGCAAATATGTGTGATTGTATGTTCTGCACCCATCTGAATATAGACTGCAAAATGTACATGAATAATAAAAAATACCTCATTCAGCTGCTGCTACTAACATCAGTTCTGCGTGCATTTTTCAGGCATAGCAGTTGTTATGAAATCCAGTAAATGAGAGGACCTTTCTTAAAAATACACAAAGTTGAAGGTTTAACAGGTATAGGAAAATTGATGATATTTTATTTATCTGGTCGGGCGATGAGCTTTCACTCACCCAGTTTTTAAATGAATTAAATAAAAATGAATTTTATCTTAATTTTACCTCAAACACTAGCACCGAACAGATTCATTTTCTGGACCTGAATATATATATTGACCAAGGCCAACTTTGTAGTCATACCTTTTTTAAACCCACCGATACCAACAGCTACATCCACATGGACAGCTGCCACCTCCCAAGCTGGCTCCTTAATGTGCCAAGGAGCCAATACATGAGGATACATAGAAACTGCTCCAAAACATGTGACTTTGACAAACAGGTGGAACTTCTCACTACTAAATTTCTCAACAAATGTTATGATGAGCAAATTTTAAGCACGACTATAAATAAAGTAAAAGAACTACCGTGGCACCCTGCTACCACAGGTACCACAGGACCCAAAAGGGTGCATGGATGGACTTCTCCACAAGAGGCCCTCACTACAAACAGACACCTCCACCCTTCCACCTCAGACCACCAGAGGGAGCCCTGTTAGGGATATATATATGGAGGGTGGAGTAGTTCAGTCTCTCAGTCAGAGGGAGAGTGTGCTGGCACTTAGACCAGTGAAGAAGCAGCACGTCAGCTGCTGTGTTCTGAGGGCCCCGAGTGTGGCCGGAGGCAAAGAGGAGAGGAGAAATGAGTTAAGGGGGCAGAGGAGCATCACAGGCTCACCCCAGAATACAAACCGGACACCGGGTCCGCGCCTGCAGGGTTCTCTACACCCAGCAGGGTCAACCGGCATACCAGGAGGATTACAGATCCCTGGTCGACCTGAAGCTAAACCCTTTACAGGACTAGGAACCACGAAGGCCCCAGCATCCAGGGATAGTGGTTGCCAGAGAAAGGTCCTACTACCAAGCGACAGATGAGAGAACAACACAACACAGAAGGTAGGCCCAGTTTCAAGCTGCCCAGGAGCTTAGAGAGAGGGAGAAACGGACCAGAAGGCCTTATACCCACTCACTGGGGAGAGTCCTGAAGTGTACCCTTCCTACCGAGTACCCTGGACTGTACCTGACATCTGCACCAGTAAAGGTACTGAAGTGAATCTCCTGTCTCTGTCAGTTAGGGTATGTGCCCACGATGCGGAAATGAAGCAGAAATTTGCGCTTCATTTCCGCATGTCATTTTCCCGGAAAAACGCATGCAGAATTTGGCATGCGTTTTTCACACGTAATTCGAGCGTTTTGCACATGCGGAATTCCCTTGCGTTTTCTACTGCATTGTAGATGGCAATTCCGCATGCGTAAACGCACAAAGAATTGACATGCTGCTTAACATGCGTATATCATGCGTTTATGCTGCGGAATTTTCCGCACAAAATACGCATGAAATACGCATCGTGGGCACATACCCTTACTCCTGCTGCGCCATCTCTTCTGCACTACAACACCCAGCATCACCATCTGCACCTACACTGCCCTGGGGGCCCGCTCCCTGTGGGGAGCAGAAACATCCCAGCTGCCATCCCATCACCCCCGGAGGTCTGCAGCAGCGCTGGTACCCATTACCAGAAACCACAGGTGGCGTCACGAGACAAACTGTACACTAAAACCCCATTTTCAAGAGAGACCCCAGAGTACGGGCCCGGGAGCCGACTGCCGTGACATCCTAAACAAGGTAAAAGGCCCGGGTACCGAGTCCCCTATATCCCCCTAGGCGAGACACTCTCTTCCTGGCATCACGAACAGGATTTCGTGCCCGTTGCCACCGGGTACTGTGTGCCGTAATTGAACTGTGTTTGTACTGTGGTGAACATCGCCGCCATTACCGCGCCGCCGCGCGGGAAGAAGAGGGGCGTAACCGCGGGAACCAGAGAGGCGTGACTGTTGGTAGCGCGCGAAGCCTTGGCCCCACCTCGCGCCACGATGCCGAACCAGGAAGCGTCAGGTCCTGGAAGGAAACCGACGTCAAGCGCACGCTCTGACGTCAGCCGCGAGGGAAACGCAGAGCTGCGGCCTACCCGATCAAAAGTAAAGGAGGTAGGCTACGGTTCACTAGGGGGGCGCAACCATGGCTGACGACCAGCAAAGCGCCGGAGCACCGGTTAACGCTCCGGATGCTCAACTCGCGCCCGGCGCTGCTCAGGCCGGAGCAGCCGCCCCACCAGCAGGGGTCACGATTCCAGTCATGCCCATGGCCCTGCCGTACATCCCTGGAGCAAAATGGCTTCCCCAGTATGATGGCAAACCAGACACCCTGTCTGGATTCAAGAGAAAGATATGCGGTGTATTGGACATGTATTCAATGACTGGTAAACAGAGGGCCGCTGTTGTGCTGGGACAATTGACTGGTGCCGCAGAGCGGGAAGTTGAAACCTGGCCAGCTGCAGACCAGGAATCAGTATCTATCATATTTAAAAGACTGCAAACTGTCTTTGAAAACCGCACTGAGACAGATCTCCAGATGAGGTTCTACCACTGTACCCAGAAACCTGAGGACAGTATCCAGGACTATGCTTGGCGTCTGCAAGAGGCCCTGCGGGCCCTGAAACAGGTTAGTCCAGCCAGCATACATGATGAGGACAAAATGCTGACAGAACAATTCATCCGGGGGTTGAGGTCCCAGGAGGAGAGCAGAACTGTACGGTGGTGGGCCTTAGATCATTCAAATGCCACCTTTGACACCCTGAAGGACATGGTTATTAAGGGCCTTCAGCCCCTGGAAACATCAGATACTGCTATCCAGCGGTACCAGGGTGGGGCCACCCCAGTGCCCGCAGCACCCACTGCTCCTTCAGTAACGGCTGAAACAAAAATGCAAATAGTGCCGGCTAGCGAGCTGGACAGCCTGCGCTCTGAAGTGCGTCAGCTAAGTAAAACCCTGACCACTGTCCAGAGTGCCCTGCAGCTACAGGCGGAGCCCGAGCCGCAGGGAAGGATCCTACTCGCCGACAGTCCTGAGGATGTCCCCTGGATGAGGAGAAGAAGGAGGACAACGCCACCCCGTGGGAGGACCAACGACCAACGTCGCCCTCCAAGAGAATTCGTCTTCTACCGTTGCCACAAGGCAGGCCATACCACCCAGACCTGTCCTTTAAACGGGCAAACCCTGGGGCCGAGGGCCGACACCCAGGAGTAGACCAACCAGGCCCATCAAGCTGGTACCACCGGTTTGTAGGAGGAAGGCCTTTCCTGTCCATCGTGCTGGACGGAATAGCAACACCTGCACTACTGGACTCCGGGTCACAGGTAACCATCATACCTGACATCCTCTACAAAAGGTACTGGTCCATAGATGAACTCCATCCGCCAGCCCCAAATCTCTCTGTGTATGCATCCAGTGGCCTTCCTCTTAATCTAGTAGGGGTTAAGGACGTGACAGTGAAGGTGGGGAGAGCGGAATTAAAGGACCAAGGGCTGATTGTAGTGGAGTCTAACCCTGGTGATACAGACTTGTATATGATACTTGGTACAAATGTAGTTGGTAACTGTTTGTGAGAAGTGTTGTTCTTATTCCAACAAGGCAGGCCATACCACCCAGACCTGTCCTTTAAACGTTCCTCTGCCCCGGTTTGGCTGACACTGCCAAACCGGGGCAGAGGAAGGTGCTCCAGAAGGAAATTCGAGCCCTCCTGTACCAGCAGCAGGTAAAACTAACAGGTGGTGAGATTGGTAATGTACGGGTGACCGACCCGATACCCATTGTGATTCCCCCAATGAGTGAAATGCTGATTTGGTGTAGGGCAGCAATAGGTCTCAAGGGACAGAACTACCAGGCGGTAGTGGAGCCCACTAGCTCAGAACACAGACCTACACTCCTAACTGCTAGAGGGGTAGTTGATGTACGCAATGGGAGGGTACCCGTACGTCTCCTAAATTGTGGGGAGGAGGAAGTTAAATTGCCATGATACGCCACTGTTGCCAGACTGTATACTGTGAATAATGATGCCATACACACAGTGGAATCCTGGACCCCACCGGATACAGTGGAGGACAATGACTCCGAAGCTCAGCTGGAGGAATGTTGTCAACAGCTCCATGTTGGGACTGACGCCACTCCTGTCCATCAAAAACACGGTGTCTACAGAGTGGTTCAGGAATATGAACAAGTGTTTAGTAAACACCCACTTGATTTTGGAAGGGTTAAAGGGGTACAACACCACATACCCACCAGTAACCATCCACCCATTAAGGAGCGTTACAGACCCATACCACCAGCACATTACCAAAAAGCCAAGGAAATGTTGCATGACATGAAAAAGGCAGGGGTAGTAAGGGATAGCTGTAGCCCCTGGGCAGCTCCCCTGGTCCTGGTCAGAAAGAAGGACGGTAGCATGAGGATGTGTTTAGATTATAGACAAATTAATCAAATAACACATAAAGATGCATACCCTTTGCCCCGTATAGAGGAATCCCTGGCTGCACTAAAATCTGCCAATTGCTTCTCCACATTGGATCTCACTAGTGGGTACTGGCAAGTCTCTGTTGCTGAGGAAGACCGGGAGAAGATAGCCTTCACCACCCCGATGGGATTATGCGAGTTCAACAGTATGCCGTTTGGGCTCTGCAATGCCCCCGGGACGTTCCAGAGGCTGATGGAGTGTTGCTTAGGACACCGGAACTTTGAGACAGTGCTGCTGTACCTGGTTGATGTTATCGTGTACTCGAGGACGTATGAAGACGATCTGAAGCACCTGGCGGAGGTATTTGAAGCATTGTCCCGGTATGGGATGAAACTAAAACCTTCCAAGTGCCACCTGCTCAAACAGAAGGTCCAGTACCTGGGACACGTAGTCAGCCAGGAGGGAGTAGCACCAGACCCGGAGAAGGTCACTGCCATTCTGAAGTGGCCTGAACCGAGAAACATCAAGGAAGTACGTCAGTTTCTGGGACTGGTCGGGTACTACAGGAGGTTCATAAAGGATTACACCAAAAAGGCAGCACCTTTACAAGATCTCCTGGTAGGACAGTCCAAGAGAGGTAAAAATCCCCCATTCCAGTGGGGTAAGGAACAGGCTGAATCCTTTGCAGTAATGAAGGAAGTCCTAACTGGTGAAGAAATCCTGGCTTACCCTGACTACAGCCAGCCTTTCCTGCTGTACACCGACGCCAGCAACGAAGGACTGGGAGCTGTGTTATCCCAGAAGCAAAACAGCAGAGAAAAGGTAATTGCGTATGCCAGCAGGAAGCTTCGCCCTACTGAGAGGAACCCGGAGAATTACAGTTCCTTCAAGCTGGAGTTCCTGGCCTTGGTCTGGGCTATCACTGAAAGATTCAAGCATTACCTAGCCTCAGCTAAATTCACAGCCTTTACCAACAATAATCCCTTGACACACCTGGAGACAGCCAGGTTGGGAGCCATGGAACAGCGTTTGGTAGACAGACTGTCGAATTATCAGTTCACAACCAAGTACCGGGCAGGTCACAAGAATACCAATGCTGATGCCTTGTCAAGAATGCCCCACCAGTCGGACACCAAGGATGAAGTGGATGATATTGAAGAAATTGAACTACCTGCTTTCCACAGAAATGGAATGGTCCACGAGCAGCACGCCTCCAGAAGATGTCATGGTTGGACGACAAACCCTCTACCTCATCACAGCTGGAAGGAGACCCAGGACAGTGACCCGGTTGTCAGCCTCATCAAAAGACTGATAACCCAAGAAGGTTCTCACCTGGAGAAGGATGCTCCTCCACAAGCCAAACACCTGTGGAATGAGAGAAGCCGGCTGTTCATCTACAGAGAGAAGTTGTGCAGAAGGTATGTCAACCCCAAGACCCATGAAATGGTGTGGCCGATTGTTGTACCTAGGACAGATATCCAGATGGTGTTAGAGGCCTACCACGACCAAGCATGTCACTTTGGCTGGAAGAAGCTGGAAACCCTGCTGAAGGACCCTGCCAGAATTGTGGGCCCTGCAGCCTCAGAAGGAAAAACTATGGCAGCCAGAAAGCACCCTTGCAGTCCATCAAAACAACCCAACCCCTGGAGATTGTCGCTCTGGATCACGTCAAACTGTCACCCAGCAGATCAGGCTATTCCTATGCCCTGACCATGGTGGATCACTATTCCCGGTTTCTGGTGGTAGTCCCTGTCAAGGATCTGACAGCAGAAACTGCAGCAAGAACGTTCCAAGTCTACTTCTGCAGACCCCATGGATATCCGGACAAGGTGCTAACAGATCAAGGCCCTGCTTTTGAAGCTGAGCTATTCAAGGAATTCTGTCACCTGTATGGATGCAAGAAGATCCGGACTATGCCATATCATCCGCAAACCAACGTGCGAGAAAATGAATAACATCATTATAGACCTGCTAAAAACCCTACCTTTGGAAGAGAGGAACCAGTGGCCAGAAAAGCTACCTGACCTAGTGGACCTGTATAACCACATACATGTGAGTTCTACAAATTGTACCCCAGTGTACCTTATGAGAGCAAGACCTGGAAAATTGCCCATGGACCTGGAGCTCGGAGTGGTAGAACCTACCGCAGATATGTCCACTGAAGATTGGGACACAAGTCGGCAAGCGCAGTACAGGAAAGTACAGGCCTGTGTCGAAGACAGTCTAAACAGAGTAAGGGAAAGTCAAGAAGAACAGTACAATAAGCATACACCAGCAGAACTCTTGGTACCTGGAGAAATAGTGCTAAAGCGGAAAAGAAGAGGTCACAAGCTCGATGACCAGTGGGAAAGAGAGCCCTACACCATGTTAAACTCCAGATTTGGCAACAGTGAAACCTGCCTATCAGTAAGGATGGAGGTACGACGACCGCAACAGTCTCAAGAGACCACTTGAAATTGTGCCCAGGTCTACTGAAGACACCAGAAGAAGAAGCACCTCTTGTAATACCAGAGAAAACGAAGGAAGATGTACTTCATACAGTTCTAGGAGACTTCCCTGCGGACTGGCCTCAACTTGATGGAGCAGTTATTATACCAATGATACACTTCTATCAGCAACCAGAAGAACCTCAACCACCAGTAGAACCTGTAAGCGCCCTAGAAGAACCTGCTCAGGAACAGGAAGAGTCCCCAGTAAGAGGAGGATCACCCGTTGAGGCGGAGCCTGAAGGCCCAGTGATCAGTGCACTTGCCAGTCCCATAGAGAGATTGAGGCAGTTTTATAATCTACCAGCACGTACACCTGATAGGTTAACAGAGAGTGCATGCACAGACACCAGTATCACCCCAGTGCTACGAAGGTCCACACGCAGCACAAAGGGCCAAATCCCTGCCAGGTTTAGGGATTAAAATACAAAATGCCTAAAGTATAAATAGCTACCCAGTTGGGTATTGCCTACGTTATTTATTTGTATGAACTGCAAGTAATATGTGTACATTTAGTTACCCGTAAGGGTATAAAGACTTGTAGGCTGAGGACTGTGAGCAGCCAAAAACTTTCCTTGTAAATAGTTGCACTTATCAAAGTGCCCCTTACTTGTTGCATATAAGAAGACCACAGAACAAAAACCCGTTTAACGTGGTCCAAGACCTGGATCGTCTATGCCCTGTAGCCACGCCCAGGGCCTACGTTGAGGGTTTTCAGGCGGGTCCCTCATGGTCCTGTTGTTACACCTTCACCAGCGAAATGGACACCTGGTGACGGGACTTATTGTAACATTGTTGTTGTAGTTATTATTGTTATTACTTGTGTTATTACCTGTTTTAAAATGCTTCAGTCCAGGAGTACTGAATTGTACTAGGCGGGAATGTGGCACCCTGCTACCACAGGTACCGCAGGACCCAAAAGGGTGCATGGATGGACTTGTCCACAAGAGGCCCTCACTACAAACAGACACCTCCACCCTTCCACCTCAGACCACCAGAGGGAGCCCTGTTAGGGATATATATATGAAGGGTGGAGTAGTTCAGTCTCTCAGTCAGAGGGAGAGTGTGCTGGCACTTAGACGAGTGAAGAAGCAGCACATCAGCTGCTGTGTTCTGAGGGCCCCGAGTGTGGCCGGAGGCAAAGAGGAGAGGAGAAAGGAGAAAGGAGTTAAGGGGGCAGAGGAGCATCACAGGCTCACCCCAGAATACAAACCGGACACCGGGTCCACGTCTGCAGGGTTCTCTACACCCAGCAGGGTCAACCGGCATACCAGGAGGATTACAGATCCCTGGTCGACCTGAAGCTAAACCCTTTACAGGACTAGGAACCACGAAGGCCCCAGCGTCCAGGGATAGTGGTTGCCAGAGAAAGGTCCTACTACCAAGCGACAGGTGAGAGAACAACACAACACAGAAGCTAGGCCCAGTTGCAGGCTGGCCAGGAGCTTAGAGAGAGGGAGAAACGGACCAGGAGGCCTTATACCCGCTCACTGGGGAGAATCCTGAAGTGCACCCTTCCTACCGAGTACCCTGGACCGTACCTGACATCTGCACCAGTAAAGGTACTGAAGTGAATCTCCTGTCTCTGTCAGTTACTCCTGCTGCGCCTTCTCTTCTGCACTACAACGCCCAGCATCACCATCTGCACGTACATTGCCCCGGGGGCCCGCTCCGCCTGTGGGGAGCAGAAACATCACAGCTGCCATCCCATCACCCCCGGAGGTCTGCAGCAGTGCTGGTACCCATTACCAGAAACCACAGGTGGCGTCACGAGACAAACTGTACACTAAAACCCCTTTTTCAAGAGAGACCCCAGAGTACGGGCCCGGGAGCCGACTGCTGTCACATCCTAAACAAGGTAAAAGGCCCGGGTACCGAGTCCCCTATATCCCCCTGGGCGAGACACTACCATGGTCGGATCTATTGCAAAATAAAAATAGAAATAAAAATAATAATCAAGAAACCACCAGTATGATCAATATTCCAATTATCTCAGCTTACAATTCCAATACCCACATCCTTAAGAAAATTGTCAGACGGCATTGGAATATTGTAAAGGACGATAAGATCATAGGGGATCAATTATCCCTATGTCCAAAATTCACAAAAATGCCAGAAATTTAGGTAACATTATTGCACCCTCAGTTAAAAATCCCCCAGTTCCCTCATTCAAAATTCTTTCTTTGGTACCACAATTTTTTTTTCCATGTAAAAAATGCACAATGTGTAAAACCCTCCATACCAAAAAACATAAAGCAGTTATTCATGGTGATCTAGAATTCGGCATTCAAGATTACATTACATGTACCACTAAGGGAGTGATTTATGGCTTAAAATGCCCATGTCAAAAACTATATGTGGGCCGCACCATACGCCCCTTAAATAAAAGACTAGGGGAACATATATGGAATATAAGGAATGGGTTTGAGGGTCATCTCCTATCTAAACATTTTCTAGAGAAACATGTGGGCTCTACAAAAGACATTCAAATCACTGGCATCCAAGTTATACACAAACATTGGCGACAGGGTGATTTTATAAAGCAGATGTCAAGTTCTGAAAGCCAAAGGAATTTTAAATTGGACTCCATGAGACCACGAGATCTCAATAGTGAGATCAAACTTTTTGCCTTTAATTGAATTGAATCCACCTGGGCAATTACCACCAGACAATCAACTGTATATGGATCACATACTGTATATAAAGAACCACTGAGCACAGATGGACCATCCCTGATGAAGGAATCCACAGATCCCTAAATGCGTAGGAATTGGTCCTGTCTGCTCTCCGTCGGGCCCTCTAACACGTGATTATCACGTGGTTTGACGTCACGCAGGTCCTTCCTGCTCACCCACTAAGCGCGCCACCTCTATAGCGATCATCACGTACGGAGCCTCTGTCCACGACTCCGTACAGCTCGTCGCCTGACTACTTCAACTGCAAACAGTGAGTCTCCTCCTAAGCAGCGAACCCCTCCCCCGGGACCGCTTCACAGACGACCGCCGAGGAAACATCTTCAGCGTAAGGTACGCTCCTGCTCTAGCTAAGCACTTGGAGCTCAACTGAAGGTCAGATTCAAGCAAGGAGTGTTACTTGTAACACAAGTGCCCAGCTGCATTGTTGTCATCGTTATTTGCAAGCACCACCAATGGAATGTTATTCATGAGGCATTTGCGCAGACTGAATTTGTCTCACCCACTCTTTTAAACTAAAAAGCCGGAATTACTACTCTCGCCAACCCTGGTGATAGAGAACTAAAAGGTTGGTATCCGAGAGAATTGTTTATCACCCCCTACTCACCACTACCTCATGGTTAATAGGTGCATACCTTCACCTTTTTTACCCACAGGTGTAGTGATTAACCCAGCCTACAAGCTCTACGCTACCGAGCACTTAGGGGCTCCTATCCTGCTCAAATAAACAAGATATCGCCGCAATATCAGGTAACCTGTTAAAGAGAACTTAGGCCAACGATAATCAGCATTTATGCCTTACTCATAATTATCTCTATTTGCATTTTAGCTACCCACAGGACCCACTGCCTGATCCTAAATTTCCTTACCAACTTAACCATATCATCTTGACACCATGACCTAAGGTACCCATCACCCTTCACATGAGCAGGGGTTGGGAGTCCAAATCACACCAGAATACTCAATTATCGTCACCCTTTTCTCCACATTGAATCACTTCACCCGCAGGTCTATTCCTGGTACCGAATAAAAAGCTACCCTAAACTTCATACCCTCCTAGGACGAAATTAGACCAACTCATATTTTGGACTATACATCCACTTGCATTCTGTTGCCTTGATTCTACTACTTAAAGAGCAACTTTTTAAAATAGAATCTTTAATAAAATGCTATTTTAATACTATTTCATTATTTGGCTAAACCTAGTGCCCCAAGGAACCAGCGCTAGTTACACTACCACTATTCCCGTTACCTCTAATTTAGCAGCTTATTGTTGCTGCCATTACCAGCTGCAGGTCCGTTGGGTTAGACCTACCAGCGCCTTTATACTGACTTCCTTGTTCCGAATAGGAAAACATAACTGCTTTCTTCCATAAACAGCACCACACTTGTCCATTGGTTGTCCTTGTCGCAGCTCATGACAGACATGTTTTCCTAATCCTCTACACGCCCTTTAATGTCTGTTATGGATGATGGAATGCAAGGCACTGGATGTATAAGTAAAGGTGGTGAGAAATGGTGGATTATGGAATATAGAGAGCTCAGAAGCTAAGTGAGGAAAATGCACAGTGGACAGAGAGGGCTATGGTAGGATATCCCTTCCATTTCCTCAATATGAGAACACTGTAATCGTGTTCCCAATTGTAACATTAGTATTAAGGTTTTACCCTTGTGAAATGGACTATGTGAGTAATGAGTTGAAATAAAATCAAGATCCAAAAACCAATAACCTTGATCACATCTGGAATTTCTGGGGTCTTTTAGTGCAATGGGAGAATTAGCCTCAGACTTTGACCATATTAATCAAATCTGTTTCATAACACTATTCCAGGATGTCACATTTGTTCTGCATATACAAAGATGCTGCAAATTAAATAAAGGCAACTAATAATGTGTCTGTGATAAAATGAGACAAATGACTAATAAAGATGAGCTGATTGATTCTATGCAAATTGAGTTTGTGTTGAAATTTAGGCATTTGCTGTACCCAGTGAATTTGAACAATTTGTGATTCACTTTGAATGAATTGCCTAAAATAGCCCCTGCCATTGTACACATTGTATAAAATTGCATCAGCCAAAGAGGAGCACCTGACCTTGGGTGCACTTCTTCATTATACCTTGCAGCTTCCACATTAGATGTTATTAGATGTTATGGTACAGCCAATCAGGAGAGACTATCATAGTCTGTATAAAAGCAAAAGCAAGGAATGCAGCAGCCATTCTTTTGTGAATCTGGATAGTGAGTGAGAGCCACAGAGACAGGAAGAGAAAATCCATAAAATACTGAAGAAACTGTACAAATAGTGTGTGACAGCACAGCAGTGAAAAAGACCAGAGTGTGAGGAAAAATAATAACATCCTGTGTTTTTCAGGGCAACTGGAAGCATTGCAGTACCTTCAATTTTCAGTGAATTGATTAGCAACAAATCACAGTTTTTGGAAAAGTTTGACGAATTTGGCGAATTGAATTTAAAAAGATTTGCTCATGTCTAATAACTATTGAAATGGTGTTTTTAAACTATTGTTTGCATTGCAAAATGAAATCAGCTGCTGCAGTTTGTATATGGATTCTAGTATTTTTGTCAAGGACTTGTGTCACGGGGATACTTTTCCATCTTATTAAACGGTGCAGGTTTTTTCCTTGCCTGGAGCTTTTCTATCTCGATTGCCTCAGCTGTTCAGTGCTGGCCACTCCTTTCTGCTATATAGACTCACCTCTCGCTCTTAGGAATTGCCAGTGTTAGTTCTTACTGCCTGGTGTGGAGTTGGAGGTGTATTTTGTGGTTGGAGTAGGCATTTGGAGATTTTTTCAGGAGATTGTTGCTTGGAGTTTTGTTTGTGTGCACATCTCCATTATCTCCTATTTGCTTTCTCCTAACTTTAACTCCCCTGTGTTCCACTCTGTTGCTTGGTGAGTGTATTTTGTGTGATTGTTATTTTCATTTATCCATTTCTGTCTTCTCTTGTTTGTCTGGTTAGTGTATTCCTATACACTTTGGCTTCCCACCTCCCTGGGAGGGGGAGGGGACAGATAAGGGTTGATTTAGGAGCATAGCAAGGCACGTGAACCAGTCGTCTTCACTTTCTAGAGTAATCCGGGGACAGGAATAGACTAAGGCATCCCTTCATTGGTGAATAAGGGAGTGTTTCTTGTTTTTATTTATTTAACTCTCTTTTTATGTCTTTCAGGTTCACATTTTTGGAGTACTTCTGATTTGCTGGATTACGTCGGATCTTCATGTTGTTTTTTTTGTTTTTTATTTAATAAATTGGTGAACGAGGTGTGGGGGAGTTTTTTTTTTAAATAAACTATTTTTTTCTGTGTTTGTGCTTTTTTTGATTACTGGGTTAGCAATGATGGTGTCTGATAGGCACCTCTCCATTACTAACCCCTGGGCTTGACATTACACACCTGACATGAACCCCATAAACTATTATCCCAATTGCCACCGCACTAGGACAACAAGGAAGAGCAGGGCAAAGTGCCTGAATTGGCGCATCTAATGGCTGGCTTGAATTTTTAGGCTGGGAAGGGGAAAATAATCTTGGACCTTCCCAGCCTGATAATATAAGCCCGCACCTGTCTGCTTTACTTGGGCTAGTTATGAAAAATAGGGGGGACGGCACATACAGTAATTTTTTTTTATTATTTATTTATTATATAGCTGCGTTTTTGGGTGCGTTGGCGCTGCTTAAATGCACTTTACAAGGCATGACCTTTTCTTAACTGCGGATTTACCGGATGCAATGCAAGTCTAGGAGGAAACACCGAACAGAAAACTGAGCGTTCCCGCCAGAGAAATTGAAATGCTGCGGTTTGAAAACCCACACCGCAGGTGAGTTTATGCAGCGTAAAAAAGAAGCACACTGGCATGGGATTTCTATTAATCCAACTGTGAAGAATATTGTAGATATAGTCCCATGTCAATCATTGTGCCCTGTTTGGCGGGGGATTATAGAGGTCTACAATGTACAGCTGTAATCGGACACTTTTGCAGCTAATCGATAAGGAAGGGGCGGAGGGACAGTGAGTGACAAAACCCCCACCTTCTGTTGTGGAGCTGCCTCATGAAGACCCCCTGTAGACTCCAGCCATGCGGCATTACTTTTGTGTCAGACAGGTATAATTCAATACCGAGTTATGGGAATAGGATACATCCCAGCGATACACCAAATAGATTTTTGGAATCACACGAACAGGAGGAATGTCACCCTAGCTTCCAGCACAGTCTCGCACATAGGGATGAAGAGATACATGGCACAGTCTTTTTGGAAACCCCTAGGGCCCCTGTGTTTGGTCTCCCCACAAAGCAGGGGCCCGGCTGGATCCAATGACACCAGAACTTGCTCCCTAGGACCGTCCAATAAGGAAGCATAGCCTATTTTAGTTTTTGGAGCTTATAGCTGAGAGAGACCAGGGGTGGAGATATAGGTCCAGCCAGGGGGCAGGAGGGGTAGTGACTCAGAGGGGTTAAGAGCTCCAGCAGCTATAGTCCAGTGACTTTTTCCTGGGAGGTCGCGACAACACATCATGTGGGAGAAGTCCAGCAACAAAGGGGACCACAAGCCTCCCATGTGGCAGCCCCTCCCCCACAAGCCAGGCCTTCCATCTGACTGGTAACTGACTCTTAATATCTGCTTATATCTGTTGCACCACTACTATTGTGCTTGCAGCTCTGACCATTATGTATGTATAATCCTTACGTATTTAGTGTATTGTCTAGTGTGCCCTTAAGGTGATTAAATATATAATTTAACCTTGGGCTGCTCTTTTATCTCGATCCACGAACTCTCACATCCATTGTTCGCTCCAACGAACACGCTACCGGGCTGGTTTCTGGCCTGATATAATCCGCCCGATCCTAGCGGGAATTATATCTAATAGAAACTGGTGGCAGCTCTACCAGGCCGACAAGGTTATGCTTCACTGGGGCTAGTGAAGGGACCTCTCAGCCTGTCAGGGGTGTGAGAGAGTGTGGTTCCACATGAGTGACTGAGTTTGCCACCTCTTCTCACTCCCGGTACCTTCCTGTACCCATGTGGACAGGGGGTGTCTGTGTAGAACTGTACTAGTCTGACCTTACACGTCATCGAGGGGGTGTGGAACATCATGTTGGTGCAAAGGGCAGATCCGTATCATGTGATCCATCTGACATAATTGTGACGTCAGGCGAGTGGCGAGGTGTAAATCCGTCACAAGTGGTGGCAACAGTGGGATTCTGCGGGATCTCTCTGGTGCCAATCTCCACAAGTGATGGCAGCGGTGAGATTCTGTGGGATCTATCTGCTGCCATTCATCACAAGTGGTGGCAGCGGTGGGATTCTGCAGGATCTCTCTGCTCACATTCTTCACACCAACCCTTTGTGCTTGTACTGTACAATACAGTGAAAATACACTAAGCTTAAAATGCTGCCATTTCTGATCGTGGGCATGCAGCCTTAAGGTCACAAAGTTGAATTCAATCAATTATGGCCTGCACCTTCTCAGGGTCCATCTTAAACCCTTCTACTGACAAGATATTCCCCAAGAATGAAATTTCCTGAAAAGAACAACCTTCTTGACCAAATTCCTTGCTAATGGTGTCTTGTCAATGGAGAAAATTTGAAAGGATCTTTCCAAACTAACCGTCCCTAATTCTAACTTTAGAACCAGTCTCGAATCAATAAAGTTAGCAGCAGACCCGCAGTCAATGAACGCCAATGCTGATAACACCTGGTTCTCGATGGATAACACCGTATTCATCAGTACTTTATCAGATGAAGAAAAAGGTCCCTGGGAGTCTGGGTGACTTCCACGGCAATCACCCAGACTCCAGTTGTTCCCTGATGGTTTATTTGCCTGAGGATGAGTTGGGCAATTCTGTCCACTGAGACCACAGTATAGAATCCAAGATCTTGTTTACGTTTTTTCTCCACAACACGAAAACTGGCAACTCTAACCTCCAGTGGCTCTGTAGCACTCCGAGGGCTCGGCTGCTACAGGGGTATTGCACCTCAGACCAGAGGTGTGATATTCCACTCCCGGGTAAGGATGGAGTGTGGACCAGGACTCGGTAGGCTGCATGCACCACACACACCCCATTTCCGAGGGACAGCTCAACGGTGCTCCCACAGAAGTGCAGGCACGACAGCATCTGTCCCTGGCTGGAGTGGGGAGGGGAAAGTACACCCAGTGGTGTAGGAGCAGATAGGGGTGGGTCTCTGGGCATAGGTAGGAGCCCATTGGTTGCTAGTCACCTGGGCTCGGGTGTTAGAGGGAGGTATATAAGGTGGGCACCATCTTAGGACAGGAGCCAGTTCAGTCAGGAGGAGAAAAGGAGAGGAGCTCAGCCAGAGAGGGCTAACAGGGAGCTGTGGCTCAGCCAGGGCCCAGCTCCAGAGGCAGGCCTGGAGTGGAGGCCAGAAACAGCAGAAAGAGAGAGGAGAAGGAACGGAAAGGAAAGTAAGAAAGGAACTGGAACAGAGGAGAAAGGAAGCAAGGAACACAGAGAAAGGCCCAGAGACACGAGAACAGAAGGAACCCCATATGCCCAGAGGAGATACAGGGTGAAGGGTTGGCAGAGCAGGGTACTGGAACCCAAATTGGTGGAGGCGACTAATCCTCAGCCAAAACCGGAGGCTGTGACCACATCTTGGTGCGACCCCTCACTACATCCACCAGGAAAGCATACCACATAGGGTCAGGGAAACCGGAGAGAGGTTTCGCCAACAGAAGGCCCGAGGAAGCTGGACAAAGGTGGGTCACTGGTGGGGACGGCCAGAGAAAGGAAAGGAAGGGAGTCCTGTGCCACACTCTGGAATTGCCTGGGAGTTGGTCGAGTGCCTTGCCTGGTGGACGCAGCATGACTCGGGCGGTCCTAACTGCGCACAAGTGACCTGATAAAGAACTGTGAGTAAAGCATTGAAAACTGCAACTGCACGTCTCTGTGATTCCTCGCCGCACCAGCACCATTAGCACTGGGACGCTCACACCACCACTACCATCATCTAAACTAGCTGCCCTGAGGTAATTCTTGGCTGCGCATACAACATCAGCCTCAGCGGTCTGCAGCGCAGCGGCGGTCCCCACTGACCGCAATCCACGGGTGGCGTAGTCGGACATTTGTTACAACATTAAGACTGCCACTGGTTTGACCACCCTGGGCACGGACTGGGTCACCGCCACACGGAGACTACAACCCCCAGCATCCTACAACAGGCCTGGTTCCGGGTTCCCCTGCACAGCACAGGCCCAGGGGGCGCGTCAGCTCCACCTCAGGTAAATGGACCTGCTCCCGGGAAGTATACGATGAGTCACTTACTGGGATGCTTGCTGCAGTTTTGATAAAATCCCTGTTTTATCGTCTGCAGATCTACCAGTTCTCTGAAAGCTGAGCTCTGTACAACCCACCCACACCACTAATTGGCAGTTTTCTGTGTTCACTGGGCATAGGCAGAAATCTACCTATCAATGATGTAGGCAAGGTTATACGGAGCTCATGAATATGCCTAACTACCTGGCAGCCAGTTTACTAGTCCTCTAATAATAATTTCCTGCTGATCAAACTGTGATTTTATCAAAACTACACTAAGCAGCCCAGTAAGTGATACATTGCTGAAATCAGGGTCTCTGACCCTACATTATGCTGCTCTTAGATTAGGCAGTATTAATCTGGTGACAGATTCCTTTTAAATGAAACACCTCTGAAGGAGCATTCATTCCTATTTCTTGAAGGCAGCACGCTCCAATTCCTAATTTTTACCCTACAATTGTTTTTATCTTGCAGCCCCCATGGAGTGAATGATCTAGGAAGACCAGCAGTAGTCTACATCACCTAAAACAATGAGATTGGTGACCTCTCAACATTTCTACTACAACTACTACTACTACTACTACTACTACAATTAACATTTCTACTTCTACCACCCCTATCAGTTAACTCCTAAGACCAATACTTTTTTTCATCAACACCATTCTGCTACCACGATCGGGTCAGCTGCAAGATAACCAAAACTGCCACTGAAGGAGGATTGCATCAACCTCCAATGAAAAGGAAGAAGGGAGGCTGGGGAGCAATGTGCTCCTGAAGACACATGTTGAAAGCAACTCATTGAAGAGAGACTATGAGGACAACAGCGTGTTCTGAGAAGAATCAAACCTGTATTGTCAAAATATATGGTTTATTTTCCCCAGAAATTGATATTTTATCTGATATGCTACCTAGCTTCTCGGTGAAACATGGACAGTCCTGTGGACCTTTTCTAGATCATTCTGTCCAGAAAGCTGCTTATGGCAGCTTCATGTATTCCTAGAACTGCTTAGTTCAGATTTTTGCCCTGACACACTCCCTTTAGGCCTGGGCTACACTGAAACTTTTGTAGCGCTATTGATTGACTTGAACTATTTAGCTACAACGGAAGTGCAAAGAAGTTCATTGAGTTGTGTGCAATGTGGTCGGCTGCAGCTGACACTAAATAGTTAAAATCAATCAGCAGCGCTACAAAAAGTCACACTATAGACCAGGGGTCTCAAACTCAGCTGGGTATATGGGCCGCACACTGAAAAACATTTAATTTGGAGGGCCGCATTATTTGCAGGACAAAGTGACATTTTTAGTGATACCATTTTTTTTCTATACACCTTTTGAACTGGTCCTCATCTTGTAGTAATGCCCCATGCTGGTCCCTATCTTGTAGTAATGTGCCCCATCTAGGTCCCCATATTGTAGGTATAAGCCCATCCAGGTCCCCATATTGTAGGTATATCCCCATCCTGGCTCCCATATTGTAGATATGTCCCCATCCAGGTCCTCATCTTGTAGTAATGGCCCCATCCTGGTCCTCATCTTGAAGTAACGTCCCCATCCTGGTCCCATTCTTGTCGTAATGTCCCCCATCCAGGTCCCCATATTGCAGACATGTCCCCCATCCAGGTCCCCATATTGCAGACATGTCCCCCATCCAGGTCCCCATATTGCAGACATGTCCCCCATCCAGGTCCCCATATTGCAGACATGTCCCCTATCCTGCGCACATGTCCCCATCCAGGTCCACCCCCCCATACTGCGCACAGGTCACCCCCCTTAGCACAGGTCCCCTCCATACTGCGCACAGGCCCCCCCCCATACTGCGCACAGTTGTTACACTCCTATACTGCGCACAGGTTCCCCCCTCCATACTGTGCACAGGTGTTCCCCCCCATACTGCGCACAGGTTCCCCCCCATACTGCGCACAGGTTCCCCCCATACTGCGCACAGGTGTTTTCCACCCCATACTGCGCACAGATGTTTTCCTCCCCCCCATGCTGCGCACAGATGTCTTCCTCCCCCCCATACTGCGCACAGATGTTTCCCTCCCACCATACTGCGCAGTTTTCCCTTTCCCCCCATACTGCGCACAGGTTTCCCCTCGCATACTGCGCACAGGTCCCCCCCCATACCTCGCACAGATGTTTTCCTTCCCCCCCATACTGTGCACAGGTGTTCCCCCCATACTGTGCACAGGTCCCCCCCATAGTGCGCACAGGTCCTCCCCCCTTACTGCGCATAGGTGCTACCCCCCCCATACTGCGCACAGGTCCCCCCATACTGCGCACAAGCCCCCCCATACTGCGCACAGGTGTTACCCTCCTATACTGCGCACAGGTTCCCCCCTCCATACTACGCACAGGTGTCCCCCCCCCATACTGCAGACAGGTCCCCCCCCCATACTGCGCACAGGTTCCCCCCCATACTGCGCACAGGTGTTTCCCACCCCATACTGCGCACAGATGTTTTCCTCCCCCCCATGCTGCGCACAGATGTCTTCCTCCCCCCCATAGTGCGCACAGATGTTTCCCTCCCCACCATACTGCGCACAGTTTTCCCCTTCCCCCCCATACTGCGCACAGGTTTCCCCTCGCATACTGTGCACAGGTCCCCCCCATACCTCGCACAGGTGTTTTCCTCCCCCTCTATACTGTGCACAGGTGTTCCCCCATACTGCGCACAGGTCCCCCCCATACTGCGCACAGGTCCCCCCCATAGTGCGCACAGGTCCCCCCCATACTGCGCACAAGTCCCCCCTCCATACTGCGCACAAGTCCCCCCTCCATACTGCGCACAAGTCCCCCCTCCATACTGCGCACAAGTCCCCCTCCATACTGCGCACATATTCCCCCCCATACTGCGCACAGGTCCCCCCCCCCATACTGCGCACAGATCCCCCCCCCCATACTGCGCACAGGTCCCCTGTGCTGTATTTCACATAGACATGACAGAAATTTTATTAGGGTAAAAAGACAAATTCATATCAAATTCAATCATACATTTGGAAGTCTAATTTAGGTGTCAATTGTTCTTCACTTGAAATCCTCGGGGACTAACCAGTCTCTTCTGTATCCTTTAAACTCTGAATCTTTTTAAAACGTCAACATAGATAGTAACCCAGTAGTATTAAGGAAAGTTCTTTTCTTCGACTGGAAGTATTAAGGCTCTTTTCATTGAACTCACAATTATTTCTCGTATTTCATGTCTATTGCCTGCAGGATAGCAGTACATGAAAAGATGAGAAATGTTTCCATTAATAAAATATATTTTTAGTTTTTCAGCAGATTATTTTTCTTACTACTGTATGGTATGAGAAAGATAATAAAAACATTCCTCACACACTTTAATTAATTAGCAAGCTATAAAATATTGATACAAGACAAGGAAAACATTATAAGTTGATATATCTAGCGTGTCTATGCAACTCACACCCTTTGGTGAGACCACTGGCAAATGCATAGAACTTCATAAAACTGAGAATGGGGTAAATCAGCCTGCCATGCATATACGATGAGCTGGAACACAAAGGCTAATGCAGAGTTGCTGTTTTTAACTATTGCTCCCAAATAAATTATGGTGGTAGCTCAAATGCCTCTGAATTTTCCAAAGTATTACACATTAATGTAATGATAGAATTTTGGTAATTATTTATTTAATACTTGTAGGTTCAATATACAGTCCCATTGCACAGTAATTTAAGTGGGATCTGTCACCAGGTTTTTGCTACCCCATCTGAGAGAAGCATAATGTAGGGGCAGAGACCCTAATTACACTGTATCACATTATCAGTTTTGATAAAAATCACTGTTTTATCTGCTGCAGATCTATCAGCTCCCTTAAAAGGAATCTGACACCAGGTTTTTGCTACTGCATCTGAGAAAAACATAAGGTAGGAAAAGAGGTGCTGATTCCAGCTACGTATCACTTAGTTTACTGGGTGCAGCAGTTATTACATAATTAGAGTTTTTAGATGTAGCATGTAGCAGAGCTCAGAAAGCTAACCCCGTCCACACCACAGCTTTCTGTGTATATGGTCTATTGACAGTAAGCTTCTAATCAATGCTGGGGCATGGTCGGTCTAGCTGGCATGTGAGCTGTAGTCCGGGCAGTGATAATCTTCTGGTGATAAAACATTCATTATATGGAAACAACAGCACACAGTCTAATAAGTGACACATCTCTGAATTCAGTGTTTCAGCCCTTATCTCATGTTATCCTCAGATTACATAGCAAAAACCTGCTAACAGATTCCTTTTAATATTAACCCAGTGACACAAATACAGATACTGTATATAGCATAATGGAAGTGAATTGTGACTGGTAAACAATAAAACTAATTGTATTGCAGATTAAGCTATGTTAAGTAATTTATTCTCACTCTTGCATAATCAGCTAATCAGACGATAACCTTTGTCTGTATTTACCAAGATAATGATCCAGCTACATATTCACTAGCATCATAAAATAGTCCCAAGGCTAAATTATAATTAGGGATTTTAGAATCCTGCCAATAGGAACTTGGGGAATTAGGGAGCATGCTTCCTTCTAGAAATGCTGCAAGAAGTCTCTTATTTATGCCTTGACTGACATAGATAGCTTCAGTTTAAATATTTTATTACTTAACTACTAAGTAGAATTTCTTGTGTTTTTTTATTTTTTATTCTTTAGGGTTATTTTTTGCTTTTTGGATATTTGAGACTTGTTGACCTTTTGCCCTTTTGTATTTGTAATAGTGTGCGCCTTCTTGAATTTATATATCACAATTTATTTAGCATATTTCCATATTAGGCTTTTATATCACTTATATTTTTGCATATATCATGTGCATTTCCAAGAGTCGTCCAATTGCTTTGTAACTACTTCTGTAATTATAAACCCAGAACCTGATTCAACAAGACGGTATTACCAGTTTTGTGATGTAGATAATGGAAGTCCGGTGACTAGTGTTGAGCATTCCGATACTGAAATATCGGGTATCGGCCGATATTCACTGTATCGGAATTCCGATACTTAATTCCGATACTTTTATAATATCGAATACCGGAATCGGAAGTTCCCATAATGCCTGCGCTCTGCAGTGTCTCTGAAGGATGACAAGCTGGATGGCAGCGCTCAGCTGCGATCCAGCTTGTCATCAGAATGCCATCCCAGCGTGGGAGAATTCTCCTGATTGTTTAAAAGCCGGCGCGCGGTAAAAAGCCGCCGGCTTTTAAACAATCACATAGCCCCATACTGCTTCCCCGCAGCCTCCCACCCCGATCCTCCGCTCCCCTCGCCACCTCCCATCCCGATCGTAAATTAGGACCGGGCGGGGAGCGCAGCACCAAGGAGCGAAGGACCCGGGCGGGGAAGCCGGCAGTGAAAAGACTTCACCGCCGGCTTTCCCGTTCTGTGCTGCGCTTTCCCGCCGGTTATTTCAAATGAACAGCTGAGGTATCAGGTGATGCCGATCAGCTGTTCATTTGAAGTAGCCGCGGTGCCCTCAGAGGGTTCATGTGAGTTCATGCTTGACTGCATTGCATGAACTCACATCAACTTTCCCACGGCCGCACAGGTCAGCCTCACCTCCCGGACCCGTCATGATTAGTGTGTGCGGGGTGTGTGTGTGTGCGGGGTGTGTGTGCGGGTGTGTGTGCGGGGTGTGTGTGTGCGGGTGTGTGTGCGGGTGTGTGTGCGGGCAGACATAGGCCGATGTGACACTACTACTCCCATCGGCCTATGTCTGTCCCCCGTCCACTCCTGCCAGCAGGATCAGCTCGATGGGAGCAGTAGTTCCCATCAGCCTGATCCTGCTATTTAAATTGCCCTA
The DNA here is from genome assembly GCF_046119375.1 of Phyllobates terribilis. Classification (NCBI taxonomy): domain Eukaryota; kingdom Metazoa; phylum Chordata; class Amphibia; order Anura; family Dendrobatidae; genus Phyllobates; species Phyllobates terribilis. The sequence continues at coordinate 212,348,792 of NW_027362762.1, forward strand.
CTGTGTCCCCAATAAATGTTAAATACATGTCATTGGTGGCCAGTGGTTACCTAAAAGAAATTAGTTCATACATTACCTGTCCCCGCCGATCGCCACCTAAAATAAAGTAAAAAATAAAAAACTACACCTATACTCACCAAGACACCTAATTCCCCGAAGCCATCGATCTCCTGTAATAAAATATAAAATAATAAACCACAACCTTATCCTTACCCCTCCGTAGTAGTCCACGAGTGTCCCACGAAGATCTCCAGTTCAGAGCAGCCACATAGAATGTGACCGCTCTGAACCGCTGCCGCCGCTAGAATGACGGGGCCGTAAGGGTTCACCGGAGTTCAGGCAGCGCTGCTCCGGTTAGCTCCTTTACGACACTGCTGTATCGTGAGAAATTCCCACGGTACAGCACTGCCGTAAAGGAGGTCTCCGGAGCTGCGCTGCCTGAATGCACTCCGGTGACCTCAGTCAGTGGCTCCCGCTGCCGGGAGCGGACGTGTTCCCGGCAGCGTGAGCTTACAGCAGCCATGCACAGCTGTCACCATCTCCAGATGTGACAGCTGTGCATGGGAGATCAGCGCAGGAACGTGGACAGGTAACTATTTTTTTTTTAGTAAACTAAGAATTAAATAAAATGGTGTTTTATTTCAAATAAATTATTTTTTTCTGGGTGTAGTGTGTTTTTTCTTTTTAACACTTTGTAGGTTAGTAATGGGGGTGTCATATAGACGGCCATCATTACTAACCTGGGCTTCATGGCAGCTGGCGCTGACATGAACCCCACCACTATTACCCCCTGCCACCGCACCAGGGCAGCGTGGAAGAGCGAGGCTAAGTGCCAGAATTGGCGCATCCTATGGATGCGCCATTTCTGGGGCGGCTGACGGCTGGTGTTTCTAGCCTGGGAGGGGGCCAATATTCATGGCACCCTTCCTGAGCTATTAATATCAGCCCCCAGCTGTCTGCCTAGCCTTTGCTAGCTATTAAAATAGAGGGGACCCCACGTCATTTTTTTTTGGGGGGTCCCCCATTTTAATAGCTAGTAAAGGCTAGGTATTCAGCTGGGGGCTGATATTAGTAGCCTGGGAAGCTCCGTGGGTTTTACCCCCTTCCCAGGCTTCAAACATCTGCCCCAGCCGTCTGCTTAACCTCCGCTAGAGACTAAAATTATGGGGGATCCCACGCCATTTTTTTTTTAAATAAATCCTTTATTTTAACACTAAATGACATTTGAGGACTTAATAAAGATGCAGTCCCTAAATTATTATTTATTTTTTAATAAATTTTTCCCAAAACTTTTGACGTGGGCTTCGCCATATTTTTGTATGCCAGCCAGGTACAGCATCCAGCTTCTATGAACGCGCCATTTTCCGGGGCGGCCGCGGACTGCAATTTTCAGCGGGGGGGGGGGAGGGCAAAAAGCTTGGGCCTCCCTGCGCTGCAGATTCCATCCCCCAGCTGCCTAGTTGTACCTGGCTGGACACAAAAATAGGGAGAAGCTCCACGTTTTTTTTTTTTTAATTATTTCATGAAATTCATGGAATAATTAAGAAAAAAAGGGCTTCCCTATATTGTTGTGTCCGGCTAGGTACAAATAGGCAGCTGGTGGTTGGGGGCAGCCCGTTCCTGCCTGCTGTACCTGGCTGGACACAAATATAGTGTGAAGCCCCACGTCAATTTTTTTTTAATTATTTCAGGAAATTCATGAAATAATTAAAAAAAAATTATGTGGGGCTTCGCCCTATAATTGTGTCCAGCCAGGTACAGCAGGCAGGAACGGGCTGCCCCCAACCACCAGCTGCCTATTTGTACCTAGCCGGACACAACAATATAGGGAAGCCCTTTTTTTCTTAATTATTCCATGAATTTCATGAAATAATTAAAAAAAAAAATGTGTGGCGCTTCGCCCTATTTTTGTGTCCAGCCAGGTACAACTAGGCAGCTGGGGGCTGGAATCTGCAGCGCAGGGAGACCCAAGCTTTCTGGGTCCCACCCGCTGCAAATTGCAGTCCGCAGCCGCCCCGGAAAATGGCGCGTTCATAGAAGCGCCATCTTCTGGCGCTGTACCCAACTCATCCAGGGCCCTGGTGCGGTGGCTCACTGGGTAATAAAGGGGTTAAGGCCAGCTTGGCATTATCAGCTGGCCCTAAGCCCGAAATTCATGGGGTCACGCCAATATTAGACATGACCGCCATGAATTTCTAGTAAAGTATTTAAAAAAAACACAAACACCCAGAAAAAAGTCCTTTAATTGAAATAAAGACACAATTCTTTATTGTTCTAAATTAAACCATACTTACCGCCACACCCATTCCAGCTGAAGCCAACGATCTCCTGCAATAAAAGTAAAATAATAAAGCAACCTCATCCTTACCTTTCCATGGTTCCCAGGACAGCTTCAGCTCTGCTACATCGAGATGACAGGCTGGACCGCAGCAGAACGCTGCCATCCAGCCTGTCATCCCGCGGACACTGAGAAGCGCAGGCATGCTTGCGCTCCTCAGTGTCTTTCTGTGACGTCATCCAGATGAGCCGAGGTCATGTCCAATTTACTCAGCTCACCTCATGCACGTCACTGACAGCGTGGGAAAATTCTCCTGCACTCAGCGCTTCAGCGTGAGAATTCTCCCACGCTGTCAGTGACGTGCATGAGGTGCGCCGAGTTCATGGGACATGACCTCACCTCATGCACGTCACTGACAGCGTGGGAAAATTCTCACGCTGAAGCGCTGAGTGCAGGAGAATTCTCCCACGCTGTCAGTGACGTACATGAGGTGAGCCGAGTTCATTGTCGGCTCATCTGGATGCCGTCACAGCCAGACACTGAGGAGTGGAAGTATGCCTGCGCTTCTCAGTGTCTGCGGGATGACAGGCTGGATGGCAGCGTTCTGCTGCGGTCCAGCCTGTCATCTCGATGTAGCAGAGCTGGAGCCGTCGTGGGAGCCATGGAAAGGTAAGGATGAGGTTGCTTTATTATTTTTCTTTTATTGCAGGAGATCGTTGGCTTCAGCTGGAATGGGCGTGATGGTAAGTATGGTTTAATTTAGAACAATAAAGAATTGTGTGTTTATTTCAATTAAAGGACTTTTTTCTGGGTGTTTGTGTTTTTTTTAAATACTTTACTAGAAATTCATGGTGGTCATGTCTAATATTGGCGTGACCCCATGAATTTCGGGCTTAGGGCCAGCTGATAATGCCAAGCTGGCCTTAACCCCTTTATTACCCAGTGAGCCACCGCATCAGGGCCCTGGATGAGTTGGGTACAGCGCCAGAAGATGGCGCTTCTATGAACGCGCCATTTTCCGGGGCGGCTGCGGACTGCAATTTGCAGCGGGTGGGGCCCAGAAAGCTTGGGCCTCCCTGCGCTGCAGATTCCAGCCCCCAGCTGCCTAGTTGTACCTGGCTGGACACAAAAATAGGGCGAAGCTCCACGTTTTTTTTTTTTTAAATTCATGAAATTCATGGAATAATTCAGAAAAAAAGGGCTTCCCTATATTGTTGTGTCCGGCTAGGTACAAATAGGCTGCTGGTGGTTGGGGGCAGCCCGTTCCTGCCTGCTGTACCTGACTGGACACAAATATAGGGCGAAGCCCCACATCAATTTTTTTAAATTATTTCATGAATTTCCTGAAATGATTTAAAAAAAATTGACGTGGGGCTTCGCACTATATTTGTGTCCAGCCAGGTACAGCAGGCAGGAACGGGCTGCCCCCAACCACCAGCTGCCTATTTGTACCTGGTTGGACACAACAATATAGGGAAGCCCTTTTTTTCTTAATTATTTCATGAATTTCATGAAATAATTAAAAAAAAAAAATACGTGAAGCTTCTCCCTATTTTTGTGTCCAGCCAGGTACAACTAGGCAGCTGGGGGATGGAATCTGCAGCGCAGGGAGGCCCAAGCTTTCTGCCCCCCCCCCTCCCCCCGCTGAAAATTGCAGTGCGCAGCCACCCCGGAAAATGGCGCGTTCATAGAAGCTGGATGCTGTACCTGGCTGGCATACAAAAATATGGCGAAGCCCACGTCAAAAGTTTTGGGAAAAATTAATTAAAAAATAAATAATAATTTAGGGACTGCATCTTTATTAACTCCTCAAATGTCATTTAGTGTTAAAATAAAGGACTTATTTTAAAAAAAATTGACGTGGGGCTTCGCCCTATATTTGTGTCCAGCCAGGTACAGCAGGCAGGAACAGGCTGCCCCCAACCACCAGCTGCCTATTTGTACCTGGCCGGACACAACAATATAGGGAAGCCCTTTTTTAAAAAAATTATTTCATGAAATAATTAAAAAAAAATTGACGTGGGGCTTCGCACTATATTTGTGTCCAGCCAGGTACAGCAGGCAGGAATGGGCTGCCCCCAACCACCAGCTGCCTATTTGTACCTGGTTGGACACAACAATATAGGGAAGCCCTTTTTTTCTTAATTATTCCATGAATTTCATGAAATAATTTTTAAAAAAAATGCGTGGGGCTTCGCCCTATTTTTGTGCTCAGCCAGATACAACTAGGCAGCTGGGGGCTGGAATCCGCAGCGCAGGGAGACCCAAGCTTTCTGGGCCACCCCCGCTGCAAATTGCAGTCCGCAGCCGCCCCAGAAAATGGCGCGTTCATAGAAGCGCCATCTTCTGGCGCTGTACCCAACTCATCCAGGGCCCTGGTGCGGTGGCTCACTGGGTAATAAAGGGGTTAAGGCCAGCTTGGCATTATCAGCTGGCCCTAAGCCCAAAATTCATGGGGTCACGCCAATATTAGACATGACCACCATGAATTTCTAGTAAAGTATTTAAAAAAACACAACACCCAGAAAAAAGTCCTTTAATTGAAATAAACACACAATTCTTTATTGTTCTAAATTAAACCATACTTACCACCACGCCCATTCCAGCTGAAGCCAACGATCTCCTGCAATAAAAGTAAAATAATAAAGCAACCTCATCCTTACCTTTCCATGGCTCCCACGACAGCTTCAGCTCTGCTACATCGAGATGACAGGCTGGACCGCAGCAGAACGCTGCCATCCATCCTGTCATCCCGCAGACACTGAGAAGCGCAGGCATACTTCCACTCCTCAGTGTCTGGCTGTGACGGCATCCAGATGAGCCGAGGTCATGTCCAATGAACTCCGCTCACTTCATGTACGTCACTGACAGCGTGGGAAAATTCTCCTGCACTCAGCACTTCAGCGTGAGAATTTTCCCACGCTGTCAGTGACGTGCATGAGGTGAGCTGAGTTCATTGGACATGACCTCACCTCATGTATGTCACTGACAGCGTGGGAGAATTCTCACGCTGAAGCGCTGAGTGCAGGAGAATTTTCCCACGCTGTCAGTGACGTGCATGAGGTGAGCTGAGTTCATTGGACATGAACTCGGCTCATCTGGATGACGTCACAGAGAGACACTGAGGAGCGCAAGCATGCCTGCGCTTCTCAGTGTCTGCGGGATGACAGGCTGGATGGCAGCTTTCTGCTGCGGTCCAGCCTGTCATCTCGATGTAGCAGAGCTGGAGCTGTCCTGGGAACCATCGAAAGGTAAGGATGAGGTTGCTTTATTATTTTTCTTTTATTGCAGGAGATCGTTGGCTTCAGCTGGAATGGGCGTGATGGTAAGTATGGTTTAATTTAGAACAATAAAGAATTGTGTCTTTATTTCAATTAAAGGACTTTACTCTGGGTGTTTGTGTTTTCTTTTAACTTTGACTATGGGGTTAGTAATGGGGGTGTCTTATAGACGCCTCTCCATTACTAACCTGGGCTTGATGTCAGCTGGCATTATAAGCTGACATCAACCCCAACCCTATTACCCCCTGCCACCGCACCAGGGCAGCGTGGAAGAGCGAGGCTAAGTGCCAGAATTGGCGCATCCTATGGATGCGCCATTTCTGGGGCGGCTGACGGCTGGTGTTTCTAGCCTGGGAGGGGGCCAATATTCATGGCTCCCTTCCTGGGCTATTAATATCAGCCCCCAGCTGTCTGCCTAGCCTGTGCTAGCTATTAAATTAGGGGGGACCCCACGTCATTTTTTTGGGGGGGTCCCCCATTTTAATAGCTAGTAAAGGCTAGGTATTCAGCTGGGGGCTGATATTAGTAGCCTGGGAAGCTCCGTGGGTATTACCCCCTTCCCAGGCTTCAAACATTTGCCCCAGCTGTCTGCTTAACCTCCGCTAGAGCCTAAAATTAAGGGGAACCCCACGCCAATTTTTTTTTAAATAAATCCTTTATTTTAACACTAAATGACAAGTACAGTAATCAACACTGTCACTGTACTTCATATATATGTGACTGACATGTTTCTATCTATCTAATCTATGTGTGATTCTCTATTCCTTCTATTCTAAATTGTCGGGTACAGATGCTGAATTGCCGGCCGGCTTTCTTAAAGAGACGGTGCATGAAAACACTATTATTTTTTTAAATAAATCCTTTACACTAAATGACAAGTTCTGTAAGCAACACTGTCACTGTACTTCTTATATATGTGACTGACATGTTTCTATCTATCTAATCTATGTGTGAAGCTCTATTCTGTCTGTTATAAATTGTCGGGTACAGATGCTGAATTGCCGGCCGGCTTTTTTAAAGAGACGGTGCACGAAAACACTAATATTTTTTTTAATAAATCCTTTACACTAAATGACAAGTACAGTAAGCAACACTGTCACTGTACTTCATATATATGTGACTGACATGTTTCTATCTATCTAATCTATGTGTGAAGCTCTATTCTTTCTGTTGTAAATTGTCGGGTACCGGTGAATGCCGCTGATGAATTGCCGGCTTTTCATGTCATTCTACATTATTCTTAGTTGTTTTACTTCATGTAGAATTAACCTACAAGGAAAGAAAGGGTTTATTTTCATTCCGATATTTGTGTCCCATTGACTTGCATTGGTTTCCGGTATCGGAATCGGCGATATCCGATACTTTTTGGGTATCGGCCCGATCCAATCCGATACGATATTTCCTGATATCGGAAGGTATCGCTCAACACTACCGGTGACACAATAGAATAAGAAAAGGGGAGTATTTCACTCAACTGATGTAGTTGCACATATGCAACATTATTTCCTTATGAAACAGTTGCTGCAAGACATGGGTCAAAGAGACCAAGGTGTTTGTTGAGCCAGGTGTGGTGTGTTTATGTCTGCGCTGCTGATGAAATTCCTAGGACATCGGAAAATTTCTTAAAAGAATACATATTCTTTTAAGAAATCTTCCGATGTCCTAGGATTTCCATCGGCAGCACAGACATAGACACACCACACCTGCATCAGTTTTCTTATGGAAAATACCTTGAAATTACCCCCAAATTTTTGTGCAATTTTCTGCTAAAATGGGCAGAGCTTGGGTGGGTCAGATATGGTAAAGACTGCCTGGCAAATTCATTAAAATTTACACCACTTTAGTGGCATAGATTGTGTCAGAAATATACTCCAATTGTAATAATTCTGTAGGAGGCATGCGTGTGCCTTTCCATTGATGCCTTCATTAAGATTGGCGTGCACAACGGAAGTTTTAAGTGATGGGGCCCCAAGTTTTTACCATTGTTATATGTATTACACTGCATTCAGCTGCCACTTTGCTTTTCTTTATGTGTGTGTTTGTCTTTATTATGTGGTTTTCACTCTTGATGGCACTTTGGTTTGAACATTCCAGAACTAGTGTTGAGCATTCCGATACTGAAATATCGGGTATCGGCCGATATTCACTGTATCGGAATTCCGATACTTAATTCCGATACTTTTATAATATCGAATACCGGAATCGGAAGTTCCCATAATGCCTGCGCTCTGCAGTGTCTCTGAAGGATGACAAGCTGGATGGCAGCGCTCAGCTGCGATCCAGCTTGTCATCAGAATGCCATCCCAGCGTGGGAGAATTCTCCTGATTGTTTAAAAGCCGGCGCGCGGTAAAAAGCCGCCGGCTTTTAAACAATCACATAGCCCCATACTGCTTCCCCGCAGCCTCCCACCCCGATCCTCCGCTCCCCTCGCCACCTCCCATCCCGATCGTAAATTAGGACCGGGCGGGGAGCGCAGCACCAAGGAGCGAAGGACCCGGGCGGGGAAGCCGGCAGTGAAAAGACTTCACCGCCGGCTTTCCCGTTCTGTGCTGCGCTTTCCCGCCGGTTATTTCAAATGAACAGCTGAGGTATCAGGTGATGCCGATCAGCTGTTCATTTGAAGTAGCCGCGGTGCCCTCAGAGGGTTCATGTGAGTTCATGCTTGACTGCATTGCATGAACTCACATCAACTTTCCCACGGCCGCACAGGTCAGCCTCACCTCCCGGACCCGTCATGATTAGTGTGTGCGGGGTGTGTGTGTGTGCGGGGTGTGTGTGCGGGGTGTGTGTGCGGGGTGTGTGTGTGCGGGTGTGTGTGCGGGTGTGTGTGCGGGCAGACATAGGCCGATGTGACACTACTACTCCCATCGGCCTATGTCTGTCCCCCGTCCACTCCTGCCAGCAGGATCAGCTCGATGGGAGCAGTAGTTCCCATCAGCCTGATCCTGCTATTTAAATTGCCCTACTGTGTCCCCAATAAATGTTAAATACATGTCATTGGTGGCCAGTGGTTACCTAAAAGAAATTAGTTCATACATTACCTGTCCCCGCCGATCGCCACCTAAAATAAAGTAAAAAATAAAAAACTACACCTATACTCACCAAGACACCTAATTCCCCGAAGCCATCGATCTCCTGTAATAAAATATAAAATAATAAACCACAACCTTATCCTTACCCCTCCGTAGTAGTCCACGAGTGTCCCACGAAGATCTCCAGTTCAGAGCAGCCACATAGAATGTGACCGCTCTGAACCGCTGCCGCCGCTAGAATGACGGGGCCGTAAGGGTTCACCGGAGTTCAGGCAGCGCTGCTCCGGTTAGCTCCTTTACGGCACTGCTGTATCGTGAGAAATTCCCACGGTACAGCACTGCCGTAAAGGAGGTCTCCGGAGCTGCGCTGCCTGAATGCACTCCGGTGACCTCAGTCAGTGGCTCCCGCTGCCGGGAGCGGACGTGTTCCCGGCAGCGTGAGCTTACAGCAGCCATGCACAGCTGTCACCATCTCCAGATGTGACAGCTGTGCATGGGAGATCAGCGCAGGAACGTGGACAGGTAACTATTTTTTTTTTAGTAAACTAAGAATTAAATAAAATGGTGTTTTATTTCAAATAAATTATTTTTTTCTGGGTGTAGTGTGTTTTTTCTTTTTAACACTTTGTAGGTTAGTAATGGGGGTGTCATATAGACGGCCATCATTACTAACCTGGGCTTCATGGCAGCTGGCGCTGACATGAACCCCACCACTATTACCCCCTGCCACCGCACCAGGGCAGCGTGGAAGAGCGAGGCTAAGTGCCAGAATTGGCGCATCCTATGGATGCGCCATTTCTGGGGCGGCTGACGGCTGGTGTTTCTAGCCTGGGAGGGGGCCAATATTCATGGCACCCTTCCTGAGCTATTAATATCAGCCCCCAGCTGTCTGCCTAGCCTTTGCTAGCTATTAAAATAGAGGGGACCCCACGTCATTTTTTTTTGGGGGGTCCCCCATTTTAATAGCTAGTAAAGGCTAGGTATTCAGCTGGGGGCTGATATTAGTAGCCTGGGAAGCTCCGTGGGTTTTACCCCCTTCCCAGGCTTCAAACATCTGCCCCAGCCGTCTGCTTAACCTCCGCTAGAGACTAAAATTATGGGGGATCCCACGCCATTTTTTTTTTAAATAAATCCTTTATTTTAACACTAAATGACATTTGAGGACTTAATAAAGATGCAGTCCCTAAATTATTATTTATTTTTTAATAAATTTTTCCCAAAACTTTTGACGTGGGCTTCGCCATATTTTTGTATGCCAGCCAGGTACAGCATCCAGCTTCTATGAACGCGCCATTTTCCGGGGCGGCCGCGGACTGCAATTTTCAGCGGGGGGGGGGAGGGCAAAAAGCTTGGGCCTCCCTGCGCTGCAGATTCCATCCCCCAGCTGCCTAGTTGTACCTGGCTGGACACAAAAATAGGGAGAAGCTCCACGTTTTTTTTTTTTTAATTATTTCATGAAATTCATGGAATAATTAAGAAAAAAAGGGCTTCCCTATATTGTTGTGTCCGGCTAGGTACAAATAGGCAGCTGGTGGTTGGGGGCAGCCCGTTCCTGCCTGCTGTACCTGGCTGGACACAAATATAGTGTGAAGCCCCACGTCAATTTTTTTTTAATTATTTCAGGAAATTCATGAAATAATTAAAAAAAAATTATGTGGGGCTTCGCCCTATAATTGTGTCCAGCCAGGTACAGCAGGCAGGAACGGGCTGCCCCCAACCACCAGCTGCCTATTTGTACCTAGCCGGACACAACAATATAGGGAAGCCCTTTTTTTCTTAATTATTCCATGAATTTCATGAAATAATTAAAAAAAAAAATGTGTGGCGCTTCGCCCTATTTTTGTGTCCAGCCAGGTACAACTAGGCAGCTGGGGGCTGGAATCTGCAGCGCAGGGAGACCCAAGCTTTCTGGGTCCCACCCGCTGCAAATTGCAGTCCGCAGCCGCCCCGGAAAATGGCGCGTTCATAGAAGCGCCATCTTCTGGCGCTGTACCCAACTCATCCAGGGCCCTGGTGCGGTGGCTCACTGGGTAATAAAGGGCTTAAGGCCAGCTTGGCATTATCAGCTGGCCCTAAGCCCGAAATTCATGGGGTCACGCCAATATTAGACATGACCGCCATGAATTTCTAGTAAAGTATTTAAAAAAAACACAAACACCCAGAAAAAAGTCCTTTAATTGAAATAAAGACACAATTCTTTATTGTTCTAAATTAAACCATACTTACCGCCACACCCATTCCAGCTGAAGCCAACGATCTCCTGCAATAAAAGTAAAATAATAAAGCAACCTCATCCTTACCTTTCCATGGTTCCCAGGACAGCTTCAGCTCTGCTACATCGAGATGACAGGCTGGACCGCAGCAGAACGCTGCCATCCAGCCTGTCATCCCGCGGACACTGAGAAGCGCAGGCATGCTTGCGCTCCTCAGTGTCTTTCTGTGACGTCATCCAGATGAGCCGAGGTCATGTCCAATGAACTCAGCTCACCTCATGCACGTCACTGACAGCGTGGGAAAATTCTCCTGCACTCAGCGCTTCAGCGTGAGAATTCTCCCACGCTGTCAGTGACGTGCATGAGGTGCGCCGAGTTCATGGGACATGACCTCACCTCATGCACGTCACTGACAGCGTGGGAAAATTCTCACGCTGAAGCGCTGAGTGCAGGAGAATTCTCCCACGCTGTCAGTGACGTACATGAGGTGAGCCGAGTTCATTGTCGGCTCATCTGGATGCCGTCACAGCCAGACACTGAGGAGTGGAAGTATGCCTGCGCTTCTCAGTGTCTGCGGGATGACAGGCTGGATGGCAGCGTTCTGCTGCGGTCCAGCCTGTCATCTCGATGTAGCAGAGCTGGAGCCGTCGTGGGAGCCATGGAAAGGTAAGGATGAGGTTGCTTTATTATTTTTCTTTTATTGCAGGAGATCGTTGGCTTCAGCTGGAATGGGCGTGATGGTAAGTATGGTTTAATTTAGAACAATAAAGAATTGTGTGTTTATTTCAATTAAAGGACTTTTTTCTGGGTGTTTGTGTTTTTTTTAAATACTTTACTAGAAATTCATGGTGGTCATGTCTAATATTGGCGTGACCCCATGAATTTCGGGCTTAGGGCCAGCTGATAATGCCAAGCTGGCCTTAACCCCTTTATTACCCAGTGAGCCACCGCATCAGGGCCCTGGATGAGTTGGGTACAGCGCCAGAAGATGGCGCTTCTATGAACGCGCCATTTTCCGGGGCGGCTGCGGACTGCAATTTGCAGCGGGTGGGGCCCAGAAAGCTTGGGCCTCCCTGCGCTGCAGATTCCAGCCCCCAGCTGCCTAGTTGTACCTGGCTGGACACAAAAATAGGGCGAAGCTCCACGTTTTTTTTTTTTTAAATTCATGAAATTCATGGAATAATTCAGAAAAAAAGGGCTTCCCTATATTGTTGTGTCCGGCTAGGTACAAATAGGCTGCTGGTGGTTGGGGGCAGCCCGTTCCTGCCTGCTGTACCTGACTGGACACAAATATAGGGCGAAGCCCCACATCAATTTTTTTAAATTATTTCATGAATTTCCTGAAATGATTTAAAAAAAATTGACGTGGGGCTTCGCACTATATTTGTGTCCAGCCAGGTACAGCAGGCAGGAACGGGCTGCCCCCAACCACCAGCTGCCTATTTGTACCTGGTTGGACACAACAATATAGGGAAGCCCTTTTTTTCTTAATTATTTCATGAATTTCATGAAATAATTAAAAAAAAAAAATACGTGAAGCTTCTCCCTATTTTTGTGTCCAGCCAGGTACAACTAGGCAGCTGGGGGATGGAATCTGCAGCGCAGGGAGGCCCAAGCTTTCTGCCCCCCCCCTCCCCCCGCTGAAAATTGCAGTGCTCAGCCACCCCGGAAAATGGCGCGTTCATAGAAGCTGGATGCTGTACCTGGCTGGCATACAAAAATATGGCGAAGCCCACGTCAAAAGTTTTGGGAAAAATTAATTAAAAAATAAATAATAATTTAGGGACTGCATCTTTATTAACTCCTCAAATGTCATTTAGTGTTAAAATAAAGGACTTATTTTAAAAAAAATTGACGTGGGGCTTCGCCCTATATTTGTGTCCAGCCAGGTACAGCAGGCAGGAACAGGCTGCCCCCAACCACCAGCTGCCTATTTGTACCTGGCCGGACACAACAATATAGGGAAGCCCTTTTTTAAAAAAATTATTTCATGAAATAATTAAAAAAAAATTGACGTGGGGCTTCGCACTATATTTGTGTCCAGCCAGGTACAGCAGGCAGGAATGGGCTGCCCCCAACCACCAGCTGCCTATTTGTACCTGGTTGGACACAACAATATAGGGAAGCCCTTTTTTTCTTAATTATTCCATGAATTTCATGAAATAATTTTTAAAAAAAATGCGTGGGGCTTCGCCCTATTTTTGTGCTCAGCCAGATACAACTAGGCAGCTGGGGGCTGGAATCCGCAGCGCAGGGAGACCCAAGCTTTCTGGGCCACCCCCGCTGCAAATTGCAGTCCGCAGCCGCCCCAGAAAATGGCGCGTTCATAGAAGCGCCATCTTCTGGCGCTGTACCCAACTCATCCAGGGCCCTGGTGCGGTGGCTCACTGGGTAATAAAGGGGTTAAGGCCAGCTTGGCATTATCAGCTGGCCCTAAGCCCAAAATTCATGGGGTCACGCCAATATTAGACATGACCACCATGAATTTCTAGTAAAGTATTTAAAAAAACACAACACCCAGAAAAAAGTCCTTTAATTGAAATAAACACACAATTCTTTATTGTTCTAAATTAAACCATACTTACCACCACGCCCATTCCAGCTGAAGCCAACGATCTCCTGCAATAAAAGTAAAATAATAAAGCAACCTCATCCTTACCTTTCCATGGCTCCCACGACAGCTTCAGCTCTGCTACATCGAGATGACAGGCTGGACCGCAGCAGAACGCTGCCATCCATCCTGTCATCCCGCAGACACTGAGAAGCGCAGGCATACTTCCACTCCTCAGTGTCTGGCTGTGACGGCATCCAGATGAGCCGAGGTCATGTCCAATGAACTCCGCTCACTTCATGTACGTCACTGACAGCGTGGGAAAATTCTCCTGCACTCAGCACTTCAGCGTGAGAATTTTCCCACGCTGTCAGTGACGTGCATGAGGTGAGCTGAGTTCATTGGACATGACCTCACCTCATGTATGTCACTGACAGCGTGGGAGAATTCTCACGCTGAAGCGCTGAGTGCAGGAGAATTTTCCCACGCTGTCAGTGACGTGCATGAGGTGAGCTGAGTTCATTGGACATGAACTCGGCTCATCTGGATGACGTCACAGAGAGACACTGAGGAGCGCAAGCATGCCTGCGCTTCTCAGTGTCTGCGGGATGACAGGCTGGATGGCAGCTTTCTGCTGCGGTCCAGCCTGTCATCTCGATGTAGCAGAGCTGGAGCTGTCCTGGGAACCATCGAAAGGTAAGGATGAGGTTGCTTTATTATTTTTCTTTTATTGCAGGAGATCGTTGGCTTCAGCTGGAATGGGCGTGATGGTAAGTATGGTTTAATTTAGAACAATAAAGAATTGTGTCTTTATTTCAATTAAAGGACTTTACTCTGGGTGTTTGTGTTTTCTTTTAACTTTGACTATGGGGTTAGTAATGGGGGTGTCTTATAGACGCCTCTCCATTACTAACCTGGGCTTGATGTCAGCTGGCATTATAAGCTGACATCAACCCCAACCCTATTACCCCCTGCCACCGCACCAGGGCAGCGTGGAAGAGCGAGGCTAAGTGCCAGAATTGGCGCATCCTATGGATGCGCCATTTCTGGGGCGGCTGACGGCTGGTGTTTCTAGCCTGGGAGGGGGCCAATATTCATGGCTCCCTTCCTGGGCTATTAATATCAGCCCCCAGCTGTCTGCCTAGCCTGTGCTAGCTATTAAATTAGGGGGGACCCCACGTCATTTTTTTGGGGGGGTCCCCCATTTTAATAGCTAGTAAAGGCTAGGTATTCAGCTGGGGGCTGATATTAGTAGCCTGGGAAGCTCCGTGGGTATTACCCCCTTCCCAGGCTTCAAACATTTGCCCCAGCTGTCTGCTTAACCTCCGCTAGAGCCTAAAATTAAGGGGAACCCCACGCCAATTTTTTTTTAAATAAATCCTTTATTTTAACACTAAATGACAAGTACAGTAATCAACACTGTCACTGTACTTCATATATATGTGACTGACATGTTTCTATCTATCTAATCTATGTGTGATTCTCTATTCCTTCTATTCTAAATTGTCGGGTACAGATGCTGAATTGCCGGCCGGCTTTCTTAAAGAGACGGTGCATGAAAACACTATTATTTTTTTAAATAAATCCTTTACACTAAATGACAAGTTCTGTAAGCAACACTGTCACTGTACTTCTTATATATGTGACTGACATGTTTCTATCTATCTAATCTATGTGTGAAGCTCTATTCTGTCTGTTATAAATTGTCGGGTACAGATGCTGAATTGCCGGCCGGCTTTTTTAAAGAGACGGTGCACGAAAACACTAATATTTTTTTTAATAAATCCTTTACACTAAATGACAAGTACAGTAAGCAACACTGTCACTGTACTTCATATATATGTGACTGACATGTTTCTATCTATCTAATCTATGTGTGAAGCTCTATTCTTTCTGTTGTAAATTGTCGGGTACCGGTGAATGCCGCTGATGAATTGCCGGCTTTTCATGTCATTCTACATTATTCTTAGTTGTTTTACTTCATGTAGAATTAACCTACAAGGAAAGAAAGGGTTTATTTTCATTCCGATATTTGTGTCCCATTGACTTGCATTGGTTTCCGGTATCGGAATCGGCGATATCCGATACTTTTTGGGTATCGGCCCGATCCAATCCGATACGATATTTCCTGATATCGGAAGGTATCGCTCAACACTATCCAGAACACAACTCGAACAGACCTCAATATACTACAATTATATCTATCAGGTCACTGACAATCCCACAGTGGCCTCAGGCCAGTGCTGACTTTGCACAGACCTTCAGATGGTTATCTGTTCTACAGACAACATAAGGTGGGTCACTGCTACTCCTTGGCCTATTTCTAACAGCCTTTCCTGGTCTGACTTCTCTTACCACCACTATTCCACAGAAATAAACCAACCAGATTAAGAGTGAGCAATTCACCATGCAGCAGCCAACCTTTTGCTACAGGGTGCACATTAGTCACTCCTAGGGTGATGAATTACCGCCAGTTATGCATATAAAATGAACTCAAAACCAAAGGTGGGCCTTTGCATGTGATAGCTCGCACAGTTCCACAAGTTGCCTTCTTCTGTGCTAGACTACTGTAGTCAGCTACTCACAAGCAACAATGAATTCACAAGTCCAATCGCCATCTGCCCTGCAAGACTTTGCTCTCTGCTCGCTGGAAAAAAACAAAATGCTTCCATTAATAAAACACACTCAATCCACACTCTTCAATTACTAGGCAAGTCTGACCCTAGTGAATTACCAAGCTGGCTCATTATCTGGTAGTCTTGACACTCTTCAGACCTTTTTAGTGAAATCAAGATAATAAATCACACTAAGAAAGTATATTTTAATAAATAGATCTTGCAATAACAAGTTCCTCAATTGGACAATTGGATGCATTAAAAAAATGTTCCTGTGCTGAGATAATCTTATAAATGTGCCCCTAATATGTACTGTATAATGGATGTGTCTGACCGTACAGGAACATGGTCTGATCATACCACATCTCCTGGGCAGAGGAGGAAGCAAAAGAGAGTATACAGACAGGACAGCAGGGGATCACAGTTGATAATTTCTGTGTGGTAAAACATTTACTTGCCTGTTTTTAAAAATGATTTACCTCACAGAAAGAATCAGCTGTGATCCCGTGCTGTAATGTCTATATACTTTTTATCCCCCCCCACCCAGGAGCTGTTGTATGATGAGACCATGTCCCTGTATGGTCAGGCACAGCCATTACACAGTACACAGCAGGGGCACATTTATAAGATTATCTCAGCACAGGAACATTTTTTTAACACATCCAATTGTGGAACTTAATACTCTAAGATCTGTTGATTAAAATGTACTTTGTTCATGGGACAACCCCTTTAAAGATGCACTTCCAATCATTTTATTATTGCTTAATCCTGTGTAGATGTGTGTGTACTGTAGTGTAAGAGTGTTAATATACTTACTGATTGCTGTATTCCCCGGTTTCCATCACTGCTCTGGTCCTCTTCTGAGTCATGTGACAACTGATCCGGCTATCCGGATCACTCTGGGCTCTATAAGTGAGCGAGAAGTCTTTTTTACAATGTAAGTCTAAGGAGCCTTTTTCTGATAAGCTGCATAGTCTTACTGTCACAGGGTTACCGCAACAGGTTGGAGCCGGGAGACTTTAGCGCCAGAGGGCTCCTGCTCCAGCTCTGAGAAGAAGCACTTCTCCATCATTTTAAGTGTTTTTATTTTCTTCCAGCAGAACAGGGGTTAAGCGGTCATGTTGGATTTTGCTGTGCTCACAGCTGAGCTTGGTTAGCCACTCCTTTTCCCTATATAATCTGGGCTCTGATACTAATCCTTGTCAGAAATAGCTTTTGCCTTATGACTAGGAGGGAGTGGAGTATCTAATGAGAAGGAGTTTGGGAGGAATAACTTGTAACTGGTGCCTGGTTTGTATGCATGGTTATTCCTTATACTTCTTCATTTTGGTTTATCTCCCTACCTTCACACCCCGGTGTTTCCCTCTGTTATATGTGAGTGAATATTTTGTGTGCCTGCAGTTTTCTGTTAACCCTTGTCCGTGTTGCCATGTTTGTCCGGTTGGTGTACTACGGTGCACAGTAGCGCCCCTCTTCACCGGGTGGGTGAGGAGAACAGACGGAGGACTAACGCAGGAGTTAGGGCGAGGGCGGAGGCCACGGCATCCTCACCTTCAGAGGTATCTCGTGAAATAGGGTGAGCTAGGGCGCCCCCTAGTGTTAGGGTCAGGGTAGGAGCCTCTGATCCCTGTTCACCCGACAGCTGTGTCGTGACACTTACATTGTGGAAGCAGCATGAATCAGACACTGCCTACGCGATTGCAACCAGGTATGTTTTACTCTGAAATGCTGCAGTGTTTCAGAGAAAACATCATCTGAAAAACCATCCTGGGACTATAGGGTGAGATCTTACTAGTCCAATGTAGTTCCTGGATGGCTTTCCCTGCTCTCCAGTTGATTGACAGGTCTCTCCTATGTCCACACATGGGACTCCAAAATCGGTCCTTTCATGTGCATGGCCTTAGGCTCTCTGCACCAAATGTGTCACCCTGGCCTGGATGCCACAAATATAATAAAGCTGTGTCTGAGAGCAAGGGGGAGGTCTTCTAGTCAAGGACCATTAGCATGCAGCACCTCCTGTCCCAGACCAGTAGGGGGAGCAGGCTGCCCCTATAAAAGCTGGAGCTGGGGGCAGGGTTAGGGAGAACTGGACAACCTGTCTCTGGATAGAGAAGTGTCCCAGAGCAGGGACAGACAGTTGTGTTGCAGCCTAAGAGGACGTGTGGCAGTAGGAGAGCCACGAGCCAGGGACAAGAGGCGAAGTGCGCCTGTCCTGGCAGACGAAGAGACTAATCTACCAGACTTTGGTGTCTGAGGCTGTGAGGATTCCACGTCCTACAGCAGATAACCAGTCCACAGGGGACTGTATGTTCCTTGGCCTAAGAAGCTCGGAGGCTCCGCCACAGCAAAAGGGACCAGCAAAGCCGTACCAGGCCGGGAGTAGAAAGGGACCCAAGTTGCAAGCCATACGGGCGAGATGACACGGTGAGCTCGGGAACGTGGGCTGTTACACTACAAGGAGGGAAATAGCCAGAAGGAGCACAGAGAGCACGGTAGGCCTACACCCTCACCCTGACCAGGGCCAGCCTCCCACTTGCTCTCAGACATCCAGGCCCCCTCCTAGCTGGGCCTGGTTCTGGGTCATGTTACCTTTTCTAATAAAGACCCTGAACTGTTTAAGAGGCCTCCGTTTCCTGGCTATCGCGGTCGGAATCATCTCCTCCATCATCCATTATATATTCTGCCCTGGGGCCATACTCCTCCCGTGGGGAGTTGAACTATTCAGTGCTGCACACTTATATCAGCCCCAGCGGTCTGCACTGCAGCGGCGGTTAGCCCTGACCGCAATCCACGGGTGGCGTAGTCAGACATTACCTACAGCACATCATAGACTACCACTGGTCTGACCACCCTGAGCCACGGGACCGGGTTGCCACTACTACTCCCAGCATTGCCCTGAAGACCGGTCCCGAGTGCCCCACGGCCGGGGGTGAGTCAGCTTTGGCGTAGTCGGCAGGATTGTAACCAACCCGCCACAAACGGGTATTGCGTGCCTGAAAAAGACTATACACGCACCTGAAAAGAGGTTTCCCGCCATCCGGAGCCGTTTCCCGCCATTTCCAGCCGTCTCCCGCCATCTTCCGTCGGTTCCCGCCATCTTCAGCCATTTTCCCGCCATCGGACGCCATCTTCAGGACGCCGCGCGGGAAGAAGAGGGGCGTAGACGTCCAAACCGCGCGAGACCCGAAGCTCCGCCCCACGCACCGACGCTATGCAAGGTCCTGGAAGGAAGAGAGAGCGACGCTGACGTCACCAGTACGCGACGCAAGGTCCTCGTCCGGAGCAGCACCAGCGGAGCCGCGGCCTACAGAAAAGGATCGTCGGAAGGTAGGCCACGCTTAACTAGGGGGAGGAAGATGTCAGACACGGAGGCGCCCACTACCACCAGCGCAGCTGCAGCAGCGGTGATGCCATTTTCCCTGCCCTACATCCCTGGAGCGGCCTGGCTGCCCAAGTATTCAGGGGAGCCCCATGCACTAACTGACTTTAAAGAAAGGCTGTACAGTTTGTTCCAAGTTTACCTCCTGACAGAGGAACAGAGGATTAGCATACAGACAGGGCAGTTAACTGGCGCAGCCCAGCGGGAGGTAAAGTCATGGCCCGCTGAGGAGAAAAGAACTGTAAAGGACATTCTGGCCCGGCTGCGGGGTACCTTTGATACCCGTACCTCCGCTGAAATTAAAATGCGGTTCTATGGATGTAAGCAGCGGGCACAGGACAGCATCAGAGACTATGCCCTAAATTTGCAGGAAGCCTTGAGAGCCATCAAACAAGCTGACCCTGGCAGCGTGCAGGATACGGATAAGCTACTAACAGAACAGTTCATAGAAGGTCTGCTGTCTAGCGCCCACAGGACCCATCTGCGCCTCATGTTCTTTCAGAACCCTGACCTGACCTTTGCCCAATTCAAGGACAGGGCCATAAGGGTGCTCCCTGAGCCCGCAACAAGTGGCGCTATAAACCCCTGGCGCCCTGCTCTCACCTACCACCAGGAGGTGGCGCCCTCCTCTATGGACTCTGTGGGGGCTGATGCACAGGCCCTGAACCAAGCCCCGTCGAAAGACCTGCACCACCAAGTCCAGGAGCTGACCAGGAGCGTCGCGGCGTTGACCAGGACCATCCAGGCGTTGCAAGTGGACCAGTCAAGACCCATCGAGTTGGCCTCAAGTCCGGAGGATGTCCCGTGGCGTCGACAGAGGAGGATCCCGTCGTTCCGAGGGAGGCCCACAGATCGCTATGCAGAGGATGGACAGCCCATTTGTCGTCGATGCAACCAGCCCGGACACATTTCCAGGTACTGTAATTTAAATGGGTCCAACCTGGGGCAGAGGGCCAACCCCCAGGCATAAGATCACCAGGCCCTTACAATTGGCGTAATAAGTACGTTGGGGGGCGCCCGGTTTTACCCGTGGTGCTGGACGGTATCCCCATGAGCGCCTTGCTGGATACCGGGTCGCAAGTAACCACTATCCCTTATGTATTTTTTAAGCAGTATTGGACTGATGCTGATATAACACGGTATCGAGACAGTGACTTGAACATCATCGCCAGTAATGGCTTGCCCGTGCCGCAGATGGGGTTCAAGAAGATGACCATTAAAATTGGTAAAGTTGAACTACCGGCACAGGGAGTGATTATTGTGGACATTGACCGTCGTGAAAGTCACCCTAAAATAACTGTGGATACTAATGTGATTGAAAATTGTCTTTCAGAGGTAATTGTAATTCTACAACAGGTGGCGGTGAATGCTAGTTCCAGCCAACAGAGAGTCCTCAACAAGGAGATAAAAGCCCTGATGAGACGGCAGCAGGTAGAACTGTCTGGTGGTGAGATTGGTAGCGTAAGACTGAGTGACCCATTCCCCATTTCCATGCCTCCCAAAAGTGAAATGATGATCTGGTGTCAGACTGCAATCGGGTTGAGAGGTAGAGACTACCAAGCCATGGTAGAACCCGTGTACTCAGACAGCAGGCCCACCATTTTGACAGCCCGGGGGGTGGTTGATGTCCGTCATGGGAGGGTGCCCGTTCGCATTCTCAACATTGGGGAGAGAGAGGTACACTTACCCAGGTACGCTACACTTGCCAAAGCTATCAGGGTCGTGGAGCCTTTGCCTCCATCTCCACAGGCGGAGGGTAATGGCTCCCAGAAACAAAAGGAGGACTGGTGCCAGAAACTCCATGTGGGTGCTGACTCCACTCCCCTGCACCAAAAACAAGGAGTCTACCGGGTGGTCCAGGAGTACAAGAGAATTTTTAGTAAGCACCCGCTAGACTTCGGCAGAGTAAAAGGGATAGAACACCATATCCCCACGGGGAGCCACCCACCAATAAAAGAGAGACACAGGCCTGTACCCCCTGCACATTATCAGAACGCCAAGGGTATGCTGCGGGAAATGAAAGAAGCTGGGGTCATTAGAGATAGCTGTAGCCCCTAGGCAGCCCCCCTGGTTCTGTTAAAAAAGAAAGACGGCACCATGAGAATGTGCGTGGACTATAGACAAATCAACCGTATCACCCACAAAGACGCATATCCGCTGCCTAGAATAGAAGAGTCTTTAGCCGCACTAAAATCAGCTAACTTCTTTTCTACTTTGGACCTTACTAGCGGGTACTGGCAGGTTCCTGTGGCAGAGGCTGACAAGGAGAAGACCGCCTTCACCACCCCGATGGGACTGAGCGAGTTCAACTATATGCCCTTCGGGCTCTGCAACGCACAAGGGACCTTCCAGAGGCTGATGGAATGCTGTCTAGGGCACCGAAACTTCGAGATGGTCCTCCTTTACCTGGACGACGTGATCTTCTATTCGAAGACTTACGAGGACCATCTAAAGCACCTGGCCGAGGTGTTCGAAGCCCTGGCAGGCTATGGCCTGAAGGTGAAACCATCGAAGTGTCACCTGTTGAAACCGAAGGTCCAGTACCTAGGGCACGTGGAAAGTGCGGAAGGAGTAGCCCCCGACCCTGACAAGGTCACGGCAATCAAGAGCTGGCCAAGCCCCTAGAACATCAAAGAAGTGAGGCAGTTCCTCGGGTTGGTAGGCTACTACCGAAGGTTCATCCCCGGGTTCACTAAGATGGCAGCTCCTATGCAGGACCTCCTGATAGGACAGTCTAAGTCCAGAAGCCAAAAGTCACCCTTCAAGTGGGATAAACCGGAAGAGGAGTCCTTCTGCCAGTTGAAGATGGCCCTCACAGGGGATGAGATCCTGGCCTACCCTGATTATGGCCAGCCTTTTATTCTCCACACAGACGCCAGTAATGTGGGACTGGGAGCCGTACTGTCACAAAACCAACAGGGCAGAGAAAGGGTGATCGCGTACGCCAGCCGGAAGCTGAGGCCCACCGAGAGGAACCCGGAGAATTACAGCTCCTTCAAGCTAGAATTCTTGGCTGTGGTGTGGGCCATAACGGAACACTTCAAGCATTACCTGGCCTCCGCAAAGTTCACTGTGTACATGGACAACAACCCGTTAACACACCTAGACAGTGCAAGACTTGGTGCCCTGGAACAGCGGTGGATGGCCCGTCTCTCCAATTATGACTTCGTGATCAAGTACCGGGCAGGCAAAACTAATGCCAACGCTGACGCCCTGTCGAGAATGCCTCACTTACCTGAAGGTGACGAAGACCCAGCTGGAGGAGGTAGAACTCCCCGCGTTTCACCGGTATGGGGCCGCTCAATACTCCCACCGCGTGAAGGAGGAAGATTTTACAACCTTTATGATCAATCCCCTACCTCACCACAGCTGGGCCGAGACCCAAGATAGTGATCCTGCGATCCGCCTGGTGAAAAATCTGCTGACCCAGGAAGACGCCCGCTTAGATCCGGATGCTCCAGAGGAAGCCAAGCAGCTATGGAAAGAGAAGAGCAAGCTGTTCCTCTATGAAGGCAAGCTGTGCAGAAGACTTGTCAACCACTGGACACACGAGCTGACCTGGCAAGTCGTGGTCCCAAGGTGGGATGCAGCTATGGTCCTGGGGGCTTACCATGACAGAGCGGGGCACTTCGGTTGGAAGAAACTGGAGTTCCTGCTAAGAGGACGGTTCTTTTGGGTCGGCATGAGAGGTGCTGTAGAGAAGTGGTGCAGGGACTGTGGCCCTTGTAACTTAAGGAGAAAAGACCGCACCAGCCAGAAGACACCCTTGAAGCCCATCGTCACCCAGCAGCCTCTTGAGCTGGTAGCTCTGGACCACGTCAAACTGGCTCCAAGCCGGTCAGGATACATCTACGCCCTGACAATCGTGGACCACTATTCCCATTTTCTAGTGGTGGTCCCGGTAAAAGACTTGACAGCCCGAACGGCGGCGAGAGCCTTCCAGCAATACTTCTGCCGTCCACACAGGTATCTGGAACAGGTCCTGACGGACCAGGGTCCAGTGTTCGAAGCTGAAATCTTCCAAGAATTCTGCAACCTCTATGGCTGTAAGAAGATTCGGACAACGCCTTACCACCCACAAACCAACGGGATGTGTGAGAAAATGAACAATATAGTCATCGATCTCCTGAAGACGTTGCCCCTGGAGGAACGCAACCTGTTGCCAAAAAAACTGCCGGACCTAATAGACTTGTACAACCATATCCCGGTGAATGCTACAAACTGCACCCCGGCTTACCTGATGCGAGCCAGACCAGGTAAGCTGCCCATGGACTTGGAGATGGGAGTCCTAACACCTCCCCGGATGCGGACTGGGATACGGAAAGGCGACTGCAGTACAAGAAGGTACAGGAGAGTGTGGAGAAGAGCCTGGCCCAGGTGAGAGAAAGACAAGAAAGACTCTTCAACCAACACGCCCCTGCTGGTCCCCTAGAACCTGGTGAGCAGGTCCTGAAGCGCAAGAGAAGGCTACATAAGTTGGACGACCAGTGGGAAAGGGAACCCTACACCGTACTGCAGTCTGACCACGACAACTCGAAGGTGTGCGTGATCTCCAAGGATGGAGGAGAAACCACCAGTACCGTCTCCAGAGATCACCTAAAAAGGTGCCCTGAGCAACTCCGGAGTGCAGAAGAGGATCAAAGTGACCTTGAACCCGCAGAGGACAAGGAAGAAATGATCAGCACCGTTCTCGGAGAGTTTCCTCAGTCCTGGACTCGAATAAACGATGCCATAGTGGTACCCGTCCTGCATTTCCTGCAACCGGCTCAGCAACAACCTACACCAGAGCCGGAAGGTGAAGAAGAGCAAGCAGTTCCAGAGGCAGAAGAGCCTGTACCAGCAGCCCAGGAGAATCAACCCTCTGCTGACAGTGAGCCTGCCATGCCTGCGGTAAGCCAAAGGACCCGCAGACAGCTGCCTGCCCTACCTGTACACCGAGCTGGTAGTTGTACCCCTAACGGTAGTGGGGAAAGCCAGGTCTGTCCACCACCAGACAGTGGATTAAGGAGGTCAACCAGGAGCACAAAAGGGCAGATACCCGCTCGCTGGAGAATATAGTGTGCACTAAAACTGTAAATAACCCTTTTGCCAAGTGTTGAAATGCTTGCAAAGTTATATGCATGGCTAGTAATTGTGTATTTCAGTTTCTTACAGTTACCGTACGGACTCAAAGGTTATGGACTTTTAATAACCGGGACTTGTATGGACTGCGTTCGGAGCCTAACCAAGGAATGAACTAAGACTGTAAAGGACTTGGGGCTAGGACAGACCCCCACCTGGTTAAGGCTGCTTGTTGTGTTGGTGATATGGACACCCGGTCACAGACCACACTGTGACCTTAAGAACTCAACCTGTGCGTCGTTTGTCTACTAATGTTTTATGGTTATGCATATTGTTCTTGTTTCTTGTTTAGTCCCGGAGTACTAAATTTTACTAGGGGGGAATATGTCACCCTGGCCTGGATGCCACAAATATAATAAAGCTGTGTCTGAGAGCAAGGGGGAGGTCTTCTAGTCAAGGACCATTAGCATGCAGCACCTCCTGTCCCAGACCAGTAGGGGGAGCAGGCTGCCCCTATAAAAGCTGGAGCTGGGGGCAGGGTTAGGGAGAACTGGACAACCTGTCTCTGGATAGAGAAGTGTCCCAGAGCAGGGACAGACAGTTGTGTTGCAGCCTAAGAGGACGTGTGGCAGTAGGAGAGCCACGAGCCAGGGACAAGAGGCGAAGTGCGCCTGTCCTGGCAGACGAAGAGACTAATCTACCAGACTTTGGTGTCTGAGGCTGTGAGGATTCCACGTCCTACAGCAGATAACCAGTCCGCAGGGGACTGTATGCTCCTTGGCCTAAGAAGCTCGGAGGCTCCGCCACAGCAGAAGGGACCAGCAAAGCCATACCAGGCAGGGAGCAGAAAGGGACCCAAGTTGCAAGCCATACGGGCGAGAGGACACGGTGAGCTCGGGAACATGGGCTGTTACACTACAAGGAGGGAAATAGCCAGAAGGAGCACAGAGAGCATGGTAGGCCTACACCCTCACCCTGACCAGGGCCAGCCTCCCACTTGCTCTCAGACATCCAGGCCCCCTCCTAGCCGGGCCTGTTTCTGGGTCATATTACCTTTTCTAATAAAGACCCTGAACTGTTTAAGAGGCCTCCGTTTCCTGGCTATCACGGTCGGAATCATCCCCTCCATCATCCATTATATATTCTGCCCTGGGGCCATACTCCTCCCGTGGGGAGTTGAACTATTCAGTGCTGCACATTTATATCAGCCCCAGCGGTCTGCACTGCAGCGGCGGTTAGCCCTGACCGCAATCCACGGGTGGCGTAGTCGGACATTACCTACAGCACATCATAGACTACCACTGGTCTGACCACCCTGAGCCACGGGACCGGGTTGCCACTACTACTCCCAGCATTGCCCTGAAGACCGGTCCCGAGTGCCCCACGGCCCAGGGGGTGAGTCACAAACATTTCCCAACACTCCCGTTAATTAAAAAATGCGCTATTATCACACAGAAAATCCATCTACATTCAAAGAAAACCAAATGAATTTCTATTTAGTGCAAATATGGTTCTCAAGCACACCGTTATTCTCTGTATAATTGAAAGCCAAATTTAATGTCTGCTCCTCAGTGAAATGAAATGGAAATCAGACACTGTTCGTTCTAATAATAAATAACCTGTAAATGAGTCTGATGGCGGCCAGCAAGTTACTATAAGAAAACGTAGGTGCTGCCGCTGTCACAGCATGAAGTATTCATTTGATAAGAAGATTAATAGTGCATTATAGATTCAAGTCTGATTCTCTGCACTCCTATAAAATGCTTGTGAACTGCAAAGACGCTGTCAGGATTATATTTATGTACTCCCAATGTGATAAATCTGATATGTGGTGGAAAGTATATGTCTCGTCTGACACTTAATGATAGAAATTGGATTTCCACATTACCTTTCAAGAAACTGCTCACTGCATTTTTTATTGTGCAAGATTATTTCCTAAAATACAGAGCAGTCAACAGCCTTGACACATCTTTTTTAATAACCTACATCTGCTCAGGGTTTGCTGAGAAGCTGTTCCTGACACAAGCCATGAGGTGCTGTGTATTAAAGCGTTCCAACATGTGCGTCTCTTTCATACAGATGAAACCAGTTATTACCCTGTCTGACCTATTGTACAAGCTCTTTCTTGAGAACAAAACTAGAAGCTCCTCCAAATTACCTCATCACCAATGCTGCGCTAATGAATTCCCATGGTGGAGGTCATTTACTAATCTGAGCAGAGCAGAATTTTACTTTCTGATGTGATTCCTCTCATTTTGCACAAGGCCAACAATTCAAATCAAAATGTTGGAAGTAAAACTTTATAAACCTGCGCTGCCATTGTCAAGTGACATCTGTGTTGTGGATGAGAGAGCTGTTGCCTTACAGCATCCATTGCTTCCCTGCTTGCACATATTAATAAAGTAAAACATGTGCAGAGCAGTTCAGTATTCACCTCCATATATACGTGAACAATCAGTAGAAGCTGTAGGCATAGGGGACATATCACATGAATAGCACATCCATTAAAGGGAATCTGTTACCGAGTTTTTGCTACCTCATCTGAGAGCAGCATAATGTAGGAAAAGAGACCCTGATTCGAGTGATGTATCACTTAATTTACTGGGTGCGTCAGTTGTGATACAATCAGAGTTTTTAGATGTAGCATGCAGCAGAGCTCAGAAACCTAACCCCGCCCACTCCACAGCTTTCTGTGTACATTGTCTATTAACACTAAGCTGCTAATCAGTGGTGGGGCAGAGTTGGACTTGGATGCATGGGTATGCATGCTGTAGTCCTGTAGTATTAATCTCCTGCTGATTGCTCTCAGTGGAAAAAACAAAGTAATAATCTTGTAGTTATGATACTTTTTAATGGCTAACAAAAATAAAATAAATGATGTTACAGAGCAAGCTTTCGAGACTTCTTAGGTCTCTTCATCAGGCATGGTATAACAAAGTATCTGAAGAAACACAAATATATACACAAAAAGAGCAGCATCAAGGCATAATAAATGGGCATTTAAATAAACAAACTGAGCTCAGAGAATGATTCCTTAATTAGATTAGATTAGTGGTGTGACAGTTTTATAGTCTCAATATCCATGTAAAATCAGAGACCTGGTGCCCTCCCGGTCTCTGGAGCAGATTCCTCAGATTTTGAAGTAAATGTCATGGGTGTGCCAGGATTGACAGACAGTCATACGGTGTCCAGCTGTAGAAGGTCGCAGCATTTGGCCTTACAAACATCTCCCTGATCCTTTTATTATACCTTTCCCTTTATGACCCAGCGGTGATGGTCACCTTGCTTGGGGATTATACCTTTCCCTTTAGGACCCTGCGTTATCCTCACCTTTCTGCTATTAATCAGCACTTCCTTTCTGTTTCCTCAAATACACTCAGATCCTCAGAGAATTTGCTGGTGATAGCGTGTTATACCTATTCAGGCCTGGGATTCTAATAGACGACTAGAATTACCTTGGAATTTCTTCGTGGATTGTTGCTGTGCTTTCTCCTGTGTCATCTTGGAGCTAAGTGTATTCCCCTGTGTGTTCTTTAGTTTTTAGTGGGGCAGACTTAGTGATCACCTTTCATGGGTATGTCAGAGGTGCCAGACAGTCGCCCTACAGTGGGTTGCAGGAGATCTCTACGTTTGGCATTGCAGACAGCTCCTTAGATAAGAGGCTGTCTTTAGGACCGAGCGGCTACCTCTCCATTGCTAATTAGCTCTCTGGCCTGGGTGTATATATACCTGGTGTGTTTGAGAGGGAGTCGCTGGTTATACTCATTTCTACTTGTGAAGCTTAGCAGGAGAAGTACTTCGTCCTATCTGGAGCTTGAGGCCGTGTGCTTATTTGGAGTTCATCTAAAGCTAAGCCGTTTTCCCCCTGTTTTGTCTACCCTTGTTGTCTATAGAGTTTAGTGGAGATTGACTGGTGCTCATCTCCTCCCATCCCTAGCCATAGCCATACGCCAGGGAGAGTAGGGCGAGGCACACGTGCGGCGATTGCTGAAGAGGCAATATAGGGACGCTAGTTGAGACAGGGTGACGCCAGATCAGACTAGGAGGTCTCCACTTCCCCCTTTCCCTAGTGTCTGGGCTCTCTTTCCCTTTTCCCTCTGTGTTGCACTAAGTCTTTCCCACACCTGGCGTGAC
The DNA here is from genome assembly GCF_046119375.1 of Phyllobates terribilis. Classification (NCBI taxonomy): domain Eukaryota; kingdom Metazoa; phylum Chordata; class Amphibia; order Anura; family Dendrobatidae; genus Phyllobates; species Phyllobates terribilis. The sequence goes on from NW_027362762.1 coordinate 212,377,337, forward strand.
ATTACCCCTCCACCTCCCTTCCTAGTGCCTAGCCTTAGGGTCTGCTTGGGTTAGGTATCCTGCTTGGCGATAGGTGCAGAACGTATTTAGGGTTGATAGGGGAATTAGGGTTTGTCAGTAGTTCTGTTTAGGGGTCTCCACTCTCCCCTTCCCTAGATTTAGGGCTCATTCCTTTTTCCTGTCGTTATACGCTTGGTTCTCCCCATTCCTAGCGTGACAGTAAATCATAAATCCTTGTGACAGATTTAGTCCTATGCATAGGGAAATCAAAGACTGTAAAAACTTTGTATTCCCAGACCCTTGAATGTTTTTGTAATTTGAAGTTGCTTTTTAATATGACAACTTTCATATTTTTTATGTTGTGTCCTGGACCACAGAAATGTTTGGCCACAGGTAAATGTTTTTTTTTGTCTGTAACCGTGTGGCGATGAGACCTCATCCTTGCTTTCAGTTTTTGTCCTGTTTTTTTCAACATAAAGACCTCCAATAGGACATTAAAGGGAACCTGTCACCAGATTTTTACCATACGAGGTAAGACCACCACCTTTCACACCTTTCACCCTGATATACAGCCTTCTAAGATACTGTATATAAGCTCCCAACCCGGTCTGTAAGAGAAGAAAAAGATATTTTATTATACTCACCTGCAGGGCGGTCTGGTCTGAGGGGCGTAGCTCGTCTTGTTCTGGTGCCTCCCTTCTTCTTGTGATGCCGTCCTCCTTCTTGCTTCATGTGGCTGACGCATCCTACGTCATCCACACAGTCTCCCCGACATCGCGTTCCAGCACAGGTGTACTTCTCTGCTCTGTCAAGGGCAGAGCAGAGTACATGCGCCGGAATACATCAAAGAGCCCCGGTGCATGCGCACTGCAGTACTTTACTCTGCCCTCATCAGAGCAGAGAAGTACACCTGTGCAGGAGCGCGATGCTGGGGACTTTGCGGGAATGACGTACGGGACACGTCATCCACACGAAGCAAGAAGGAGGATGGCATCACAAGAAGAAGGGAGGCACCAGACCAAGATGAGCAACGCCCCTCAGACCGGACCACCCCGCAGGTAAGTATAATAAAACGACTTTTCCTTGTCTTGCAGGCCAGGTTGGGGGCATATAAACAGCATATTAGAATGCTGTATATCAGGGCTGAAAGGTGGTGACCTTACCTCATCTTGTAAAAACCTGGTGACAGGTTCACTTTAAGCACACCACATTGGATGAGGAACATGTGAATGTCCTGGGAATATTATAGTCCTGGTGTGTGTTGGGGATATCGTGGATTACCTTAGCGTGCACATTGGGGGAGAGTTGTTAGTCCTTACGTGGACACATTCGGTGGTGTACTTAAGCTTTTTAGCTTTTCAATTGTTTTTATCACGCACGTCTTTGTTTGTTCATGCTGTATAAATAAAAATGAAGCCTGATGAAGAGACCTATGAAGTCTTGACAGTTTGCTTTGTAACATCATTATTTTAATTTTTGTTAGCCATTAAAAAGTATCATAGCTACAAGATTGCTATTTTGTTTTTCCCACTGAGAGCAATCTTTTTTCAACTGGTTAAATGGTACCATACATTTTTTCTCCTGCTGATAAAACACTCATTGTATTGAAACAACAGCACACAGCCTAATAAGTGACACATCTCTGAAATCAGTGTCTCAACCCCTACATCATGCTGCCCTCAGTTTACACAACAAAAACCTGCTGACAGATTCCCTTTAACTCTGGTGTAACTGCATACATACTCCATTTCCACGTATAAATGTCTCGGGTTTAGCAGCAAAGGCCATGGCTGACAAGTATAAGGCTGTGTGCCCACGATGCGTTTTTTAAGCGTTTCCGCAGCGGCAAAAACGCTGCAGAAATGCTTAAAAAATGCATGGTAGAGGGCCTGCCATGTTCCCCAATGATAATCCGCATGTGCTGTGCACATGCTGCAGAAATTTCCGCTGCGGATTATCATTGCAGAAAAAAACGCAGCACTACCAATTATTTTGCGGAGGCGCTCCGTTTTCGCCACCATTGACTTGCATTAGAACGCTTGTATTCCGCTTCACTAGATAAGCACATGCGGAATACATGCTTTCAATGTGCGGATGGTACCCAGGTCTACAGGACAGGAGACTCTCCTCTGGACCCGGGTACCATAGAAAGTGTAAAAAAAATAAAAAATAAATGTTATATTTACCTTCTGATGGCCCCCGCTGCGCTTGTCCTCCGATGCCGGCAGATCGTGATGGACTGGAGGACCTGCGCTGACGTCATAGTCATGCGATGGGTCACGCGACGCTGATGTCGGCAGGTCCTTCAGTGTATCGCGATCTGCCGGCAGCCAGGACAGAACTAATAAAGACTGCGGGGGCCATCGGAAGGTAAGTATAGATTTATTTTTTATTTTTTTACCATTCTTTGGGGTTTGCATGGATTTATATAGTGTGACCAAGTTGTCAAGCACTTTCCAAGTGATGCTAAAATTGCTTGGAAAGCACTTGTCAACCCGCATGCGGAAATGCAAGTGAAGAAGGCTTCACATCCGCATGTCCCTGGCAGGAAAAACGCATGTACAATCCGCATGTACAATCCACATGTGTTTTTTCTGCCAGGGAGATGCAGAAACGCTCAGGAAAAATCTGGAGCATTTCTGCATCGTGGGCACATAGCCTTACACAGAACCTAAGATAAAAACAAGATGAGCAAATACCTTGGAGTAACTAAATAAATAGCAATAGTAAATGTAAATAACACAGGGTACTTAGTTAACATTGTTTTTTATAAAAGAAAAATGTAAAAGCCATCGCACCACGTCAAAGTGTACACCAATCGGGACTGTACTTAACTCTTATATTGCACTTATACCAACATATGCTCTGGCTGAAATGTTTTTCGGTTTTGTTTTACTTTTTTGTACTTTGTACAAAAAGGGGCGTGACTCCCCTTTTTTGGGCTGTTCAGTTTGTTTATAAAGCTTTCCATGGTCAGGTGTCTGAACAGTCGGGACCCAGGTCCTACTCTACACTTATCTATTTTTACGTCTGCTGACATATAGTGAGTAGGTGAACTACACTAGTTAGGTACTGTCCCGATTGAGTCCATCTTGACGTGGTGGAATTGCTTTTACGTTTTTTTTATCAAAACAATCTTAACCAAGTACTCTGTTAGTTACATGCACTATTACTATGTATTTACTTGCTACAGGGTATTTGCTCATTTTGTTTTATTTTAGGTTCTGTCTATTACTTGTCAGCCAGGGCCTGTGCTGCTAAACTCCTGGTATACATGTTTTTGATGTATGATTGATTATGTCTGACTATTAGCGTAAATTATGCCCCTGAATGGTACCTGAAAATCTCTTTTGCGTTTTTCAAAGGTACTGTAGATGCTCATCACATGCCAAGGTCATAATGTGAACAGCTCCTGAGGCTAGATTAGTATCCAGGTATATTACAAATAAGGGGACGTTATTGTTTGTCAATTGTAAGTTGTTTTTGATGCATATGTTGTTGTTGTTTTTTTATAATGAAGGTAGATATATAGTATTTGTTCAGAGATAAGCACCTGTGCAATATAACACCTTACATTAAGCTATGTTTGCCATTAATACCTTTTAGTCTTTTTTTATGAAAAAAAGTTTTTAATCATTTTCAAAAAGTGGTGGTTTGTGAGGTGGTTTACTACGTAACTTGCATGTAGTGTTCATAGTTTTTGTCAGTAAAATAGTTGCTGTTTGATAAATATGGTACTTCTATGAGGATAGCATGCAGTTTCTATTCTAGGCACTTATTTTTCCAACTGTACATGCTACTGTTACCATATGTATTTAGTATGATTGTTTTTTTAACCAAATCTACATACTAAGCTTGGTTTGTTTACCGTAGCTAAGTACTAAGCTTGGTTTGGTTACTGTATCTATGTATTCAACTTGATTTGGTTACTGTATCTATGTGGTAAGCTTAGTTTGTTTACTGTTTCTATGTAATAAGCTTTGCTTCGTTACCATATCTATATTGCTAAAGCTAGTTTGGTTTGATTAACATACTTACATACTAAGCTTGGTTTGGGTACCGTAACTATATATTAAGCTTGGTTTGGTTACTGTACCTATTGAGTAAGCTTGGTTTGGTGACCGTATCTACACAGTAATAAAAAATAATAATTTTATTTATATAGCACCAACAAATTCCGCAGCACTTTACAATTAGGCTTAAAAATGTGGGGTCTAGGTATTAGTTGGATTGTCTTGGGTAGTGCATTCCAGAAATCTGTCACAGCATGAGAGGCCTTGGAGATGAAAATGGGAGGTTTGGATTATGGAGGATGTTAGTCTAAGATCAGTTGCAGATTGGAGATCACGGATAGGGTGGTAGAAATGAAGGAGAAGACAAAGGGTGGTGTAGAACTATGGAGAGCTAGATTGGTTTGGTTATCTTATATATGTAATAAGTTTTGTTCTGTTACTGTATCTACATAGTAAGCTTGGTTCCGTTCCCATGTCAATATAGTAAGCTTGGTTCTATGCCTGTATTTATGTTGTAAGCTTAATTCTGTTCCCATATCTGTGTAGTAAGCTTGGTTCTGTTATCGGTTCTACATAGTGAGCTTGGTTCTGGTACTATATTTATGTAGTAAGCTTGGTTCTGGCACCATATTTAAGTGATAAGCTTGATTCTGGTACCGTATCAATGTAGTCAGATTGTACTAACAGCTCAATTAGGTGTCATACATTGCATATGACTGTGCAGTTCTAATTTCAATTTAACTCCAGCTGCAGTGTTGTCAAATTTATACAGCAAGCAGAGGCAAACAGTGAAGGATTGATCACTTCTTTTTGGCCAATGCTGTGTGCATGCCCCCCAGCTCCTGATGGTGGCACAGGTGACATGCCAACAGTAATAACATGGTGTCTTACTTTAATAACAGAATCTCTGAACCGCCATTTTAGAGCAGCCTAAAGGAACGGATTATCTTCTATCTAAATTGAAGGTCTGCGGCGGATTGTGTACTGTCAGAGACACGTGGAAAGTCTGGAGATATTTTCTAAGCAGATGGCAGAGACATTTTCCTTCAGTATCACACTCTGACTTTTTCAATTACAAATGTAATGGTTCTTTTCCACAAGATAAAGACCATGTCAATTGTCGGGTTTTAGTGTGTTGAAGCAATCATTTCCATGAATTACTAACAGGCGATCAGCTGTATTCACTACATCATTTTCCCCCAATGCATCATTCCTGTTTTTTTCATCTTAGCAAATTCTTTTGAACCTTTTCAAATCAATTAAATATAATTCCTGAAAGAAGCCTTGAGATGCGTAACTGTATGACACCTGTGCGAAATGAAATGGCTTTCTATGAATACACTTTATATACCTTTTATAGAAACCTGACAATGAAGGTTGTAAAAATGCACATTCTCAATGAAGGGAAGCTATCAACACCACACAAAGCTATACAATGAGTATATTCCTTGATTTCTAGTCATATTTTTATTTGGGCAATAAATGAGAAATTCTGATTTTCTTTTCCAGCTAAAAAAAATAAAATAGAGTCTGAGCTATAAGGAGAACAAAAGCCTAAATGGAAGCTCCATACCCTGAGTAAAACAATTCATATTTATAGGAATAAAGAATATATTATATTGGTGGTTCTGGAACCACAACTCCCATCAGTCAGTTGAATAAATAGGCAGGCCTATTTCAATTTTCTGGATACCATGTTCCTTTGGCTCAACAATAATTGGTCACAGAATTACCCAATTATGACTAGCAATGGAGTTTTCACATGTGGAGGAACCAATCTTTATTGCAGCAAATAAAAAAACATTCAGATAAAAACGGGCGTGTGCGACAAAAAATCCCACTTACCGAGGCACCAATTATATAGTGAAATATAAATACATAAAAATCCAAAAAGCCAATGTACAAAGGTGAAATGCACAAAATACACAAGAAACTACTGTATATAATAATGCCAAATAGAGTGGCAGACATGCATACCTCGAAGAAGCTGACGTGAAACGCGCGTTGGGTTTTGTACCCCACCCCCCAGGCTGTTCAAACTATCTTTATTGGCTCTTACTTTATCTCTCCTCCTTTCGCATTTGTCATTTGTACTTTACATAGATTCTGCTCATTGTACATTGGTATCTCCACTATATATTTGACCTCTGGCTGCTTTTTATAGGATTTTTAATTAGCATTTCTGCCACTCTTTTTGGCATTATTATATACAGCTGTTCCATGAGTATTTTGTGTACTTTACCTTTGTACATTGGCTTCTTTGGAGTTTTATGCATTTATATTTCCCTATTTAGTTGGTCCCTGCGTGAGTGTTTTTTTTTTGTACCACACTGCTGCTTATATCTGGTTTTATCTTATTGTTTTTAATTTCCTCTAATAAAGATTATTGATATGGTTTTTTAGCTTATTTTTCCTTTTCGGATTTTCTGTACTAATGAGGAATAAGAATTAAAAAAAACGCTACTGCTACATGTTGTGCAGGCAATGTTATGTCTCTGTTTAGCATCAGCACTTATTACTGGCCTTAAATCGGCTAGTGTAAATGGTCAATTACTTCTGTTATAAGCAAATGTAGTTAACCTTTGAAAGATAGGGACTTGCAAGACAAAGAGGATCACTAACATGGGTTGCCAGCTTGCAAACTTTTTAATATATGTCTTTAAGTGCTCTTCTAATATATTAAGAATTCCTCCTACAAAACAATTCAGCTCCAGCAGTGAAATTAATCTTTGTGGGCGGAAAGCCTCTGACCTTCATTCTTACCATACAATTTCAATATGTAAGAAAAGAAGACAATGGCTTTGCTGTCCTGATTTGTGAGGAATCTCAGTAAATTAGTATTGGTAAATGACAAGTTTTTGGAAGCATCACCTTTTAATTTTTTTTCATGCAGGTTGTACTTTTTTCCCACTATGTCCTGTTCTGTGGCCGATTAAATGAAACTTGTCATACTTATCTATTGCAGGCAGATTGCAATGAGGGGGAGTCAGGCACCCAAGCCAATATTAATGTCGCTCAGTCAAGAATTCATTATCATAAAGAATTAAGTTGGTAATGAAATCTGTTCTGTGAATTATAAGCTAGAGTAAAGATTATGTTCGATAAATAATAACACGAGCAGACAGCGCTTCTGATAACACAAGACTCTTGTTCTTCATCTCATTGCTCGTTGTCTTATTTAGTTTATTCTTGTATCACTTGCTGCTACCGTGCCTCATACCATCTTATCCCAGAGAGATCTCCCATCCAACGATTCAGAACAAATCAAATAATTTCTGCTAGGAAAAAACATTTCTTGATCTAAGAAGTATACATGAAACATGGTGGTGAATAACCTTTTAATTATTATATATTTCAAAGGAAAAATGCATCCAGGAAACAGGAAATTGTTCTGAATGTGTTTGATCTTTTTTTTCTATTTATTCATGTTATTTATTTTTACAAAATATCCTACAAAGGATTCTCTATTCTCTTATTGAGCGCTTTATTGTTGAGTTACCAGCCTCATTCTCTGATGTTGTTGTTGAGCCCTCTGACTATCCAAATCCTACAGTGTCTTCTGTGAGGACCTGAAGTCAGACTAAGGCCACGGCCCCACTATCAGTATTTGGTCAGTATTCGGTCAGTATTTTTTCTCAGGAGTAGGAGCCAAACCCAGGAGTGGGTGATAAATGCAGAATTGGTGACTTGTTTCTATTATACCTTTTCTCTGATTGTTCCTCACCTGGTTTTGGCTCCCACTCCTGAGAAACAATACTGACCGGATACTGACCAAATACTGATAGTGGGGCTGTGGCCTAAGGGGTCTGTATTTTCGGTTTGAATGCGATTCAAGAAAACATTGGATCACACTACTTCTATGGAGCTATGCACATGTCCGATTTCTACCTCAGACCGAGTCTATCCAAGGAAAAAATTGGAGCATGCATAACTTGCATCCGATATTCAACATTCCATGCAAGGCAATGGGTCAGTGGAAAAAATGAGTGCAGTCCGATTTTCACAGACTGAGAGAATGGAGAAGATGGATAATTTATTTTTTCCAGCTTCTCCTCATCTGAGAAAATTGGATCACACTATGCTCACACTCTGATCAAACTCTGATTGAGTGTGATTAGCAGAATCAGACCAATTTTCTCGGATGAGAGAAAATACTGTTATGTGACCCTGACCTAATACTAACATTTGGAGGCTACGTTTCGGTCCATACAGACAGCATTATAGGATTCAGATAGTCAGAGTGTGGGTTATATGATTTAATGGCAGGTGGGAACTGATAATTTGCCAATAAAGCAACCAGTACGAAAAATACCTGAGCTACCTTTTATCTGATATAGAATACCAAAAATGGTACAGATAAAAGAATTAGAGTGTTTCCTTAAGGAATTTTGTACAATGCGTCTTTTTCGGGTGCATTCTGCCCTGAAAATGCTTAAAGGAGTTTTCCCACAAAGTACATTTTAATTAATAGATCTTGGAATAATAATAAGTTCCACCATTGGCTGTGTTAAAAAAATGTTCCTGTGCTGAGATAATCTTATAAATGTGCCCCTGCTGTGTACTGTGTAACGGCTGTGTCTGACCATACAGGAACATGGTCTGATCATACCATATCTCCTGGGCAGAGGAGAAAGCAAAAGAATATACAGACAGGACAACATGGGATCGCAGCTGATTCTTTCTGTGAGGTAAAACATTTAAAAACAAGCAGCAAATACACATGAATGAGATTATCTAAGTAGAGGAACAACAAATACAAATATGAAACTTCTTATTATTCTAAGATCTATTGATTAAAATGTACTCTATTCATGGAAAAAAACTTTATCTCCTTCATGACATCCGCCATACCTGTACGGTGCACGTTGGAAGCGGGTGTTTGGAGTGGGCTCACGGGGTGACCCTGCTTCATACTCGGCTGGTGATGGCTGTGTCTTACAGCCAGGACCTGCCTCTAACATTCATGTGTGGTGCGGAGCTCCACCCATAAGTGTTAACCAAACTCACCTCTCACAAGTATGCAGATTTTCAATTTAGGCCACAGCCCCACTATCAGTATTTGGTCAGTATTCGGTCAGTATTTTTTCTCAGGAGTGGGAGCCAAAACCAGGTGAGGAACAATCAGAGAAAAGGTATAATAGAAACAAGTCACCAATTCTGCATTTATCACCCACTCCTGGTTTTGGCTCCCACCCCTGAGAAAAAATACTGACCGAATACTGACCAAATACTGATAGTGGGGCCGTGGCCTTAATGAAAGATTAGCATTAAAGGGATATTCTCAAGTTCTTAAATTGCTTTACTCAGTTAGACAGCATTAAAATAAGCAAGTTTGCAATTAACTTACTTTTTCTATCTGCTGCCATTCCCCTGTAATGAGGGCTTTTATATTTTATAGTGTACAGCTGGTTTCCATGGAGCTTGGCTTCCAGACCCTGACTAAAGGCCCCGTCACACATAACGAGATCGCTAGCGAGATCGTTGATACGTCACGGTTTTTGTGACGCAATAGCGATCTTGCTAGCGATCTCGTTATGTCAGACAGGTAGCAACGATCAGGCCCCTGCTGTGAGATCGTTGATCGTTACAAAGCTTCCTGGACCATTCCTGGGTCGTTGCGCTCCCGCTGGGCAGTGTGCATCGCTGTATTTGACACCTTATCAACGACCTCGTTAGCGATTCAGAACTGAGACACGTAGGCGTGCATAAATTGGACTTTTCCGCGGCCCTCGTCCCCGATTGGTGGTCGCTACAGCGTTCTCATTTTCCACCGTGCATAAAGAAGGCAACAGAATAGCAATTCCATCCTTTGTTTCTGACCTCGTGCTGGATTGCAGATCCTAGCAGAATTCTCCGGGCTGTTGATATCCGTTCATTCGACTGAGTCCTGATTTTGCGTAATTTTATGCACGCCTTTGTGACACAGTACAGTCCCTATCAAGGTGTGGATCGTTGAAATAGCTGCTGTGTGAAAGCGTCCCAACGACCGCCGAGATCGTTAGTTAGATCGCTGGGGCGGCCGAAATCGTTGGGAAGTTCTGCATGCTTGACAGCTCCCCAGCGATCACGAAACGACTCTCCAGCGATCCCAAAACCGTGACGTAATAACGATCTCGCTAGCGATCTCGTTATGTGTGACGGGGCCTTAAGAGTGCTCAGCAGTTACATTCCAGGAGAGGGGTTAACTCTTGACATCCCAATCATCTCTCTCCATTCCACTGATTTCTATACAGCAGTTAGCTGCTCACCTTCTTCTTCCTCCCTCCCTCTCATCTTTTAAAGAGATGCAGTTGTTTGTCCTTAAAAATTAGCAGTCACAGCTTTCAGATTAGGTCTCCTAATCACTGTTCTCTGCTTTCGCTATCCTGAGCTGTGTGCTTGTTGAAATAGCCTGTAACATCTATGTTTAAATACAGTGATAAGTGTACACTCCATAATAAACCACTGATGGCTGAATGTGTTACAGCAGAACTTGTGCTGAGCTTTTTAGTTCTACTAGTACTACAGTTTTTCTACTCACCAGAACTTTCACTCAAGGACGAAAGCCAGGTATACATCAAGAAGTAAGGAGACTGCATAACTCTGAGCTGCTCAAGAAACTACTTTAAAGCAAAAAATTGATTACATTTTGGTGTAGCCAGACTGTTCATATATGATATATGAAACATAACCAAGGGCATATATTAAATACTTGCAATTTTTACATCTATTTATGAAAGTGGCATTAGAGAGAGAGAATGCAACAAGCTAACTATTATGTACCCCACCAACATCAATGGCTAAAACTATATAAAGTCGTCAAAATCATACAAATTATCTGCAAATTAAAGTTCTGTGCTGAAAATATTACACTTCATCTCTGTTCTTTGCAACAACATGATTTCTGCATCTGAAAGCTATATACAAAGAATAATAGACAAATAATACAACACATAATATAGTGGAGGGTAGCCAAATATTAAATTACATTTCTCCCCTGACTGCAATTTGCTATAAAAAAACAAACTGCGCTGTACACATCATTTGTCACGGGGATACCACGACAGAGAGGGGCCAGAAGATCGCGGCGTCTAGTTACCTGAACTCCTGCACTGGTTAGAACTGCTTCACCATCATACTAACAGTGCAGGTTTTCTTTGCTCTGGCATTGCTAGGGTTAATCAGTTCAATTGATCTTCTAGAGATCTCCATCATGGATTGCCTCAGCTGTTCTGTGTTGCACAATCCCCTCTGGTATATATGCTTGCCACTAGCATTTGGGAATTGCCAGTGATAGTTCATTCTGCCTGGTTTGGATTTGAAGGAGTTGTTCAGTGTTTGGAGTTGGCGGTTGGAGAGTTGTTCTGGAGATTTCTGCGTGGAGTTCGTTTTGGTGTTCATCCTCATCCTCTACTATTTGGTTTCACCTACCTTACCCTCTCCATGCGTTTCACTCTGTTGTTTGGTGAGTATATTTTGTATGATTTCAATTTTCATTTATCCATAACAAACACATTCTCAAGATGACTTCACTACATTCAAACAAGCAACACTCGCATTCAAATCAGCACTCACCTCTGCTAAACAGGCCTACTTCACAACCCTCATATCTTCCCTATCCTACAACCCCAAACAGCTATTTAACACTTTTAACTCTCTCCTCTGCCCCCCACTGCCCCCTCTGACCTCCATCATCTCTGCTGAGGAGTTTTCCACACACTTCAAAAACAAGATTGACCAAACACGGCAAGTCTTTACTGTCCGACCACCACAACCCCTTTGTTTTCCACACCATTGCCCTACCCCCATAACCTCCCTTCCCAACATCACAGAAAGAGACTTTACTCGTCTCCTCTCCAAATCACACCTGACCACTTGTACACTCGACCCTATCCCATCCCACCTCCTCCCCAACCTCACCCCCACACTCATCCCATCCCTAACCCATCTCTTCAACCTATCACTATCTTCAGGTACCTTCCCCGCTGCCTTCAAACATGACACAATCACGCCCATCCTCAAAAAGCCATCCCTCAACCCACCCGCCTTGTCCAGCTATCGCCCCATATCGCTGCTCCCATTTGCCTCCAAACTCATTGAGCAACTCATTCTCGCTGAACTTTCCTCCCACTTCTCATCTAACTCTCTCTTCGACAACCGACAATCTGGCTTCCCGCCCCCACCATTCCACCGAAACTGCCCTTACCAAAATCATCAATGACTAACTTACAGCCAAAGCTACCAGACAATTCTCTGTACTCCTTCTTCTTGACCTGTCCTCTGCTTTCGATACAGTTGACCACTGCCTCCTACTACAGATCCTCTCTTCCTTTGACTTCAAAGACCTTGCCCTATCTTGGATCTCCTCATACTTTTCTAACAGCACATTTAGCGTCTCCCACACTACCTCCTCACCCCGCCCCCTCTCTGTTGGAGTCCCTCAAGGCTCTGTCCTAGGGCCCCTACTTTTCTCAATCTATACCCTTGGCCTGGGACAGCCCATAAAATCCCATGGCTTCCAGTACCATCTGTACGCTGATGACACCCAGATCTACCTCTCTGGCCCAGATGTCACCTCTCTGCTGTCTAGAATCCCAGCATGTCTAGCAGCCATATCCTCCTTCTTCTCCTCCCGCTTCCTCAAGCTCAATGTGGACAAAACTGAACTCATCATCTTTCCCCAATCTCGCATATCTTTCCCGCCTGATCTTTCTATCACAATAAATGACATCACTCTTTCCCCTGTACTGACAATCCGCTGCCTCGGTGTAACCCTTGACTTTGCCCTGTCCTTCAAACCCCACACCCAAGCTCTCGCCACCTCCTGTCGCCTCCAGCTCAAAAATATTTCCAGAATCCATCCTTTCCTCAACCCTCAATCTACTAAACTGCTTGTGAATGCCCTCATCATCTCCTGCCTCAACTACTGCAACATCCTCCTCTGTGGTCTACCTGCCAGCACTCTCGCACCCCTACAGTCCATCCTTAACTCTGCTGTGCGACTGGTCCATCTCTCGCATCGCTACTCCTCTGCTACCACCCTTTGCAAATCCCTTCACTGACTCCCAAGTGTCCAGTGTATCCAGTTCAAACTATTAACACTGACCTACAAAGCCATCCATAACCTCTCTCCTCCGTACATCTCTGAACTAATCTCCCAATATATTCCCTCACGTAATCTCCAGTCCTCCCAAGACCTCCTTCTCTCCTCCACACTTATTCGTTCCTCATGCAATCGCTTCCAAGATTTCTCTTGAATATCCCCCCTGTCTTATGGAATTCTGTTCCTCAACATGTCCGATTATCCGCCACACTTGGATCCTTCAGACGGAACCTGAAAACCCATCTTTTCAAACAAGCTTACAGCCTGCCATGACCTTGCTTGCTGCCACCTCAACAACACTGGAGCTACTGCAACCCCTCAACCTACTGTCTCCTTCCCCATTCCTGTAGAATGTAAGCCCGCAAGGGTAGGGTCCTCTTCCCTCCATACCAGTCTATCATTGTTAGTTTGTTTACTGTAAGTGATATCTGTATTTGGTATGCAACCCCTTCTTATGTACAGCACTATGGAATCAATGGCGCTATATAAATAAATAAATAAATAATAATAATAATCCCTGTCTGTCTTCCCTTGTCTGTCTGGTTAGTGTAATCCTATACACCTCTGCCTTACATCTTTCCTGGGTGGGGGAGGGAACAGATAAGGGTAAGACAGGAGCATATCAAGGCACGTTATCCTGGCATCTCCACCTGGGGTAATCTGGGGGAAATGGATAAACTAGGGCGCCCCCTAGCATGAGGGATAGGGAAGGAGTCCTTGCCTCGAGAAATCCTGCAACAGTACCGTGACACCATTCCTGGGTCTAACGGGGTGTCTCCGCTGCTGTTCCCTGGGTCAACAGCAAGTCGGGCCAATCTGTGAGCTCAGCGGCTCTGTGCTGAGCATTACATCTACATGGGAACACCCTGTTATCCAATCAGCTCCTTGATTGCCTGCCATTCTGTCAGGTTGATATCAGCCAATGGCAAACATTGGGAAAAACATCGGAGACTTATCAGTGGACATGAGACAGGTGAGTATAGCACAGTTTGTGTGTTTTTTTTATGGCAAGCTGCAGCTAGGGAATAAATTTGATTTAACCCCTTTCTGACATTATATGTAATAAAACGTCCCTGTGCCCTGGGCCTTATGAACCGGGTATGTATTCTTATGTCTCGGCAATCGCGCCCTCATAGCCTCTGCTATACCTTATAACTGTGATCAGACTGCAGAAAGTGAAAGTCCCATAGTGGGACTAAGTAGAAAAAAAAGGTTGTAAAAATATTTTAAAAAAATAAAATAAAATAAAAAAAATAATAATAAAAATATATACCGCATTTTTCGGACCATAAGACACACTTTTTCACCCCCAAATTAAGGGGGAAATGGGGGTGTGTCTTATGGTCCAAATGAATCATTTTGTGATGTGGGGGTGGCCGGGGCTGCGGCAGAGGAGGGGGCTGTGGCAGCTGGGGCGGCGATGGAGCGGTGCCACCTAGTAATGAGCGGCGGCCGCAGCATGTTTGTGGGCGCAGCCATGAATTCACTATGGCCACGCTAGACATCAGGAGGTGGGCGGTCTCCAGTCCAGATCGCGCGCTGCAGTGATGTTACTACTGCAGCGTGCCACAGCCCCCTGCAGCAACATCCACACCCCCCTCCTGCCACAGCCCCCTCCTGCCACAGCCCCCTCCGCTGCCACAGCCACAGCCCACTCCGCTGCCCCAGCCCCCTGCTGCTACAGCCCCCTGCTGCCACAGCCCCCTCCTGCCACAGCCCCCTCTGCTGCCACAGTCACAGCCCCCTCCGCTCATACAGCCACAGCCCCCTCCACTGCCACAGCCCCCTCCGCTGCCACAGTCCCAGCCCCCTCCAGCTGCCACAACCCCAGCCCCCTCCGCTGCCCCAGCTGCCTCCGCTGCCACAGCCCCAGCCACCTCTGCTGCCACAGCCCCAGCCTCCTGCTGCCACAGCCCCAGCCACCTCCTGCCACAGCCCCCTCCAGCCACTGCCCCCTCCACTGCCTCAGCCACAGCCCCCTCTGCTGCCACAGTCCCAGCCCCCTCCCGCTGCCACAACCCCAGCCGCCTCCGCAGCGGCCCCCTCCCGCCTCCCCAGCCGTTCACCACATGACAAGTGTGTGGTGAACTATAACTCCCAGCATGGCATAAGAGCTGCAGGATATGCTGGGAGCTATAGTGCCCCTCAAAGGCAACCACAATACCTGTGGGATCTTAAAGAGGACATACCATACGTGGCTGAAGTCATACAGCCAGTACATGATACAAGCCGCCAGTGGATCGGGCAGCATGTATCAGGTACTGGATGTATGACTTCAGCCACGTATGTTTTTCGGGGTTTCAAGGAAAAACACACGGTACAGTACGGTACTTTAAAAGCCACAGGGACCGAGCCGCACTGGAGATTTCTCCCCATCTGCTCCCAGTGAGTGACAGTTTTCTTCCTGCATGTGTGTATAGTTACAGACCAGTCAGTCATTTACAGCAGGAGAGGAGAAGCCAAAGTACGGTATGTTTTCCTCTGCCGCAGCATTTCAAACGGAAGACGGAAACATACCATATCAGCCTTACGTCGTATATCCAGTGTCTGATACATTCTGCCTGATCCACGAGCAGCATGCATCAGCTGTCGCAATCCATGGGCAGAATGCTTCAAAAGTTTTTTTTTACTATTTTACACCTCTAAAACCTGGGTGTGCCTTATGGTCCGGTGCGTCTTATAGTCCCAAAAATACGGTATATATATTAAATATTATTATGAAAAACAACAAAAAAACAATAAAAGTAGACATATTTGGTATCACCGCGTCCGGAACAACCTGACCTATAAAACCGTCTCACTAGTTAACCCCTTTAGTGAACACAGTAAAAAAATAAATAAAAAATGAAGCAAAAAATGGTGCTTTATCATCATACCGCCGAACAAAAAGTGGAATAAAACGTGATCAAAATACGAATGTAAATAAAAATGGTACCACTGAAAACATCATCTTGTCCCACAAAAAACAAGCCACCATACATATCCATCAGCAGAAAAATAAAAAAGTTATAGCTTTCAGAATAAAGTGATGCAAAAAAATTTATTTTTTCTATAACATAGTTTTTATTGTATAAAAGCGCCGAAACATAAAACAAGATATAAATGTAGTATCACTGTAAACAAACTGACCCGAAGAATAAAGCTACCTTATCAATTTTACCACACGCGAAACAGCATAAAAAAACACCCAAAAAACAATTCTTGAATTGTTGTTTTTTGTTTATTCTGCCTCCCAAAAATAGGAATAGAAAGCGATCAAAAAAGTCACATGCCCAAAAATGGTACCAATAAAAACGTCAACTTGTCCCTCAAAAAGCAAGCCCTTACATGACTCTGTGGGCCGAAATTTGGAAAAATTATAGCTCTCAAAATATGGAGATGCAAAAACTAGTTTTAGCAAAAAAAACCCATTTTTTAGTGTGACAGCTGCCAAACATAAAAACCCGATATAAATCTTGTATCACTGTAATCACACCGATGTGAAGAATAAAGTCGTCTAATCACTAATATCACATGAGGAACGACGTAAAAAATAAATAAAACCAATTCTTCACCTGCTGCAGATTAGTTCATTCTGCCTCCCAAAGATCGTAGTAATGCTCGGCTCACATTTATACAGACGGAGTCCAGAGAAAGGCCGGTTTCACACGTCCTTATATTTCCGGTACCGGAAAAACCAGTACCGGAGAGATCCGTGTCTGTGTGCACCTGTGTGGCATACGTGTGGCAACCGTGTGCCGTCCTTGTGCCGCATCAGAAGCACACGAACCAGCGCCTGGGAATCAGTGGTACAGTTAACGCAGTTCCAAAGCGCCGGATTCTGAACACTGCCCTCATCATTGTCCCCTGCCGGCGCTGTGATCAGTGCGAGCAAGGGACAATGTTGAGAGTAGTATTCTGCTCCCACTGTGTCCTGGTGTAAAAATAAGAATAAAATAAAAAAATTCTTATACTCACGTGTCTGAAGATGTCCCCCGCTGTAACCCATCTGACTGCTCATGCCGGGGAGAATGACTCTTTCCAGCGAGCGGGCCCCAGAACTGCGCTCAACGAGTGGTGTCCTGTCACTCACTGAGCTCAGTGCAGCTCTGGGGCTCACTGTCTGGAGCGAGTCATTCCCCCCAGTTCCTCTATGTGAGCAGCAGGTGGATTACAGCGGGGGGACATCTTTGGACAGGTGAGTATAATTGTACACTGATTCCCAGGCGCCGGTACGTGTCACACTGATGACACACGGATGTCATTCATGTGTCATCAGTGTGGGACATTTTGCAGCCCATTCAATGCGAAAAAAACAGACATGTCAACGTGTTTTGCCCACGGACACACGGACCGGGAAACTCTTTGATATGTGTGTGTGTATGTGTCTCCTGTACTTGTGGAATCTGTCCCCACACATACCGGACACACTGACTTGTGAAAGAGGCCTAACCTTGCTGCCTCATTATAGTGAATGGATCCCTCAGCGGTTTCATCTGAATTACTGAATTACGTCACTCAGAGATTTAAACGGAAACCCCAATATCAGTGCTAGCGTAGAGCACAGGATAAATGGGAACATTTTACATAACATTTTGGATCACAATAAAAGCTTCGACTTAATCCAAAAAAAAAGCAAGTCCCCGCTCAGGACCGTTATCTGTTGACGCAAATATAGGGGGCTTCCATGTTACTAGTAACACAAAGGCTCTGGAAAAGTGAAATGGTCCTTGCCCCCCTAAAGAAATTCAGCAAATTCTGTGCTCCCAAATACAAATGCTCACCTCTCTTTTGAGCCCCACAATGTGCCTAAACTGCAGTTAGCATCCACATGTTTGGCATTTCTGTAGCGATGAGAGCCCGCCTAATTTATGGGTGCATGTCTCCAGAAGCACGAGTTGGGTATAATGTACTGGTCACTACAGCAGCAGTCTGCAATTTTCACTCAGCAACATCCACTGCTGCCTGTTTCTGGAAAACACCTATGTAGTTAAAATCCTTACCACACCTGTAAATAAATTCCCAAAGGATTATAATTTCCAAAATGGGGTCACTTGAGGGGAGATTCTACTCTTCTAGCACTTAGGAGTTGTGTATATGGAGTCTGCATACTATCCTAGGAAAATCTGCGCTCCAGGAGGCAAATAGCGCTCCATCCCTACGGAGTCTCGCCATGTGGCAAAGCAGTACTGAACAGCCACATATGGGGTATTTCTACATTCAGCAAAAAATTGTGGAACAAATTTTAGTGCCATGTTTACCCATTTCCCAGTGTGAAAATGTAGAATCTGGGGCTAAAACAAAACTTTGGTGGTAAAAATTTAATTATTCTTTCTTCACTGCCCAATGGTGTAAAATTCTGTGAGGCACATGTGGGGTTAACATGCTCACTGCACCCCTAGATGAATTCATTGAGAGGTGTAGTTTGTAAAATGGGGTCTCTTTTGGGGGGTTCTGCTGTTCTGGTACCTAAGGGGCTCTGCCAATGTGACATGGCACCGTCAAACCAGCCCAGCAAAATATGAAATCCAATATAGCGCTTCTTCCCTTATGAGATTTGCACCATGCCTCAAAAGGCACCACTTATGGGGTATCTGTATGCTCAGGAGAAATAGCACAACAAATTTTGGGGTCCACTTTCTTGTGGATTTTTTTTTTCTCACAAGTCAACATTATAATTTTCTGTAAAGCACCTGGGGGTCCAAGGTGCTCACCACACATCTATATAAATTCATTGGGAGAGCTAGCTTCCAAAAAGGGGGCACTTGTTGGGCATTTCCATTATTCAGGAGCTCTGCAAACGCGACATGACACACGCAGACCATTCCATCAAAGTCTGCATTTCAAAACGTCACTCCTTCCCTTCCGAGACCTGATGTGCACCTAAACTGTAGTTTTCTTCCACATATGGGGTATCAGCATACTCAGCAGAAATTGTACAACAAAATTTTGGGTCCAATTTCTCCCGTTACCCTTGTGAAAATAAAAATATTGGGGCTAAAAGATCATTTTTGTGGAAAAAAAGTGATTTTTTCATATTTACGGCTCTACGTTATAAACTTTTGTGAAACACTTGGGGTTCAAAGTGCTCACCACACATCTGGATAAGTTCCCTAAGGGATCTAGCTTGCAAAATGTGGTCTCTTGTGGGGGGTTTCCACAGTTTAGGCACATCAGGGGCTCTCCAAACAGGACATGGCGCCCGCTAATCGTTCAAGCAAATTTTACATTCAAAAAGTCAAATGGCGCTCTTCCCTTCTAAGCCATGCCGTGTGCCAAAACAATGGTTTTCCCCCACATATAGGGAATCGGCATGCTCAGGAGAAATTGCACAACAAATTTTGGGGTCCATTTTTCCTGTTACCCTTGCAAAAATAAAAAAATTTGGGTCTAAAATGGAATTTTTTAGACCAAAAAATTCACATTCCAAAAATTCCTGTGAAGCACATCAAGGGTTAATAAACCTCTTGAATGTGGTTTTGAGCACATTGAGGGTGCAGTTTTTATAATGGTGTCATTTTTAGTTATTTTCTGTCATAACTGCCCATCAATGTGACTTCAAATGTGATGTGGTCCCTAAAAAAATGGTTGCTGGTCGACTTTTAACCCTTATAATTTCCTAGCAAAGAAAAAATTGTGGTTCCAAAATTGCGCTGATGTAAAGTAGACATATTGGAAATGTTATTTATTAACTATTTTGTTTGACATATCTCTCTAATTTAAGGGCATGAAAATTTTTGCCAAATTTCTGATTTTTTTCAGAAATAAACGCAAGCAATATCAAACAAATTTTACCACTATCATGAAGTACAATATGTCTGATCAGTGGGATCTGTTGAAGCTTTCCAGAGTTATTACCTCATAAAGTGACACTGGTCAGAATTGTAAAAATAGGCCTGGTCATTAATGTGCAAACAGCCTTCGGGGGTAAAGGGGCTGAAACGCGTTGTGGAAATAAAAACTGTTCAACTCATCTTGGTCCTAAGGATTCTTCATTTCAGAGGTGTAGCCTGATTGGACCCAAAATTTCTTTTCTATAGCAGTGCAGCCTGGTATCGTGTTATTGTCCAAATTGGTCAACTATCCTGCAGGAGATCATCTACCAGCCATGAGGCAGCAGCAGCTGATATCTTCAGGTGTTCATAGGAGTTGTGGCTGCACACAACCTGCTCAGGTGAGCGCCTTCCTTTTACTTTACTTTGCACCCAAAAAGGTATCATCCGATGGTCTTGTGCATTTTTGTTCCCCTATAGTTTTTTCTACCAGTATCACACTTATGTCTATTTTGCTCAACTTGTAATCACTCTGCAGTGAGATCAGAGCAAGGTTCCATTACATCTCACACAGGAGTAGCCCAGAAACGACTTGTTCTGTGTGAAATATCATGACAACCCTAATCTCACTGCAGAGTGATTGCAAATTGCTTGAGCACAATTGACATAATTGTGATTACATGTCATACAGTGTGAAACTTGCTCTAAGCTATGGTGAGGGTGTATTCTTTTACTCCTGTGTTGCTGTCAACTTATGATTGGTCAGCATTACAGAAGAAGAAGAAGTACATGCACCCCCAGTGAAAACTATCTGATAACACCCCCTTGGACTTATCAAAAGTTAACTCATTAGTAGTGCTGAGCCACCCCCGTAGTGTTCGAGTTCGGTTCGGTTCGTCGAACACCCGTGTGTTCGCCGAACTGTTCGTCGAACACCTTCGAACACCGTTAAAACCAATGGCAGGCAAACAAAAACACATAGAAACACATAGAAAACACCTTCAAAGGTGTCCAAAAGCTGACAAACTGCTCAGAAGACACAACTAACACATGGAAAAGTGAAAAGTACATATAGTCATGCGAAAAGAAAAGAGGTGGAGGAGTAAAAGGAGGGGGAGACACAAATATAGGCATGTCATGCCCTTCTAAAATCCAAAAAGTGAGAAGCCGACACGTTCAGTCCGCTCCTGCCCGTGCCACCTCCGTGTCGCCGGGTTTGTGCCAGAGCCGCGGTGAACCCTGACGGCCAGCCCCCCTCTCCCAATACTGGTGTCTGTCCGCTGGTGGGTCGAGCGAGCCCCCCTGTGGTGGAGGCACCTCTAAGCTTTTTAATTTAAATTGTCTCTCTAATTTGAATGAATACACTTTAAATCCATTTACAAGGATCTATTGGAGGGCAAGTCTCATGCCAGCAGAAGCGTAATTCCAGCTCCAGTAGCGTCCACTAAAGCTGCTGCAGTTAAAAAGCTTTTATAAGGATCGAGCTCGGCTGTCCACCACAAGGCATCCTACTGCCAGTCCCAGCCCCTATGCCTTGGGGTGCCTCCTAATGCTCTTCACTGAGTATCCCGTGGTCCCGAAGCATTTCCTTTGAAAAAATTAAGTGTCCAAACTACAGGTGGTATAGCTTGCTTAACAGCCGGGATAATCCGCTGACTAGCAGACACTGCTACTAGGCACAAAGTATTTCCTGGGCTAGATGCAGTTAAAAATTTGTAATTAGATACTCTCGTTGGATGCTGAGAAAGCATTCCATAGAGTCTCCTGGCACGCCATATATGATTCTCTTAAAAAGCTTGGGGTAGGGGTCTAGGGGACCCTTTTATAGCCAAAATCACGGCCCTGTATCACAATACGTCACCTAGGCTGAAGATAAATGGAACTGTAGCACCCTGAGGGCTCGGTTGCTACAGAGGTATTGCACCTCACCCAGAGGTGTGATATCTCACTCTCAGGTAAGGATGGAGTGTGGATCAGGACCCGACACCTGCATGCATTACACCACATTGCCGTGGGGCAGGGCGACCAATATGCCTCTGAGATGGGCACGACAGTCCCTGTCCCTGGCTGGAGTGGGGGGAGGGAACACTGAGGAAGGGGAACCCTGTAGTGCAGGAGCAGGGAGGAAGCAGTTCCTGGGTGCATTGAGAAGGGAGTATAAAAGGTGGGCACCATCTTAGTTCAGTGCAGAGAAGTCTGAGCAGAAGTGGCAGGGAGCAGGGGCTCTGCATGAGCTCTGCTCCGGAGGCGGGCCTAGTAACAGAGGCCCAGGCCTGGAAGAGGGAGAAGGAAGGAAGAGGAGCGGAGAAGGCTCCAGGAATGAGGAATGAAGGGATCCCAGGGGTGCGGACGGGCGAGTCGCCACTGCACGCCCGAATCCACCTGCGTGGAGGGGTCAGGCCAAAGGGGGAGACCGGTCCCCGAAACTAGTGGAGGCAGGAAATGACCCTCAGCTAGAAACCGGAGGCTGTGACATTTTATGTGGCGCAGCCCCTCGCTACACCCGCTAGGAAGGCACCACATAGGGTCAGGGAAACTGGCGCCAAGTTTACCAAGAGGAGGCCCGAGGCAGCCGGACAGAAGGGTTGGTAAGAAAGGCCAGACAAAGGACACACAAAGGGGGTCCTGTGAAGCGCTCCAAAGTTATCTGGGAGTTGTCTGAGCCCCTCACCTGGTGAGCACAGTACGACGTGGGCAGCCGTTACCTGCAGACGTGGTCTGGATAATAAGAACTGTGAGTAAAGGCCCTGGACTGCATCACTGACTCCGTGTCGTTACTGCTGCTGCCCTGCACCATCACCCCCATCCTCCGCATACACTGCCCTGAGGCTATACTCAGGGCAGTGTATACTGGTGTTGTGGGTGCTGCTCTGCTGCATCCACAACACCAGCCTCAGCGGTCTGCCCTGCAGCGGTGGTTCACTCTGACCGCAATCCACGGGTGGCGTAGTCGGACATTTAAACATCAAAACCACATAAATAGTTCCGCCACTGGTTTGACCACCCTGAGCCACGGAACCGGGTCGCCGCCACGAAGACTACAACCACCAGCATCCACCAAAAAGGGTCCGGCTCCGGGTGTCCCAAGGCCCAGGGGGTGCATCAGAACATTTTCATCACCTTTCACAATCACCAATGGGACAAGGCACGGATGTCCTCTGTCCCCTCTCTTATACATCCTAGTGACGGAGCACCTGCTCTCATCAATTCGCCATAACCCCAATATTAGGTGGATTGAGGTGGGAGGCACCGAGTACAAGTGCTCTCTATTTGCTGATGATGTCCTAGTATATATCACTCAATCACATATATCCATTCATGCTGTTATGGCTGAAATAGATCACTTTGTTACATGGTCAAATTTTAAAATCAATGCAGGAAAGTCTGAGGCCCTCGATGTCTCCCTCCCCAAATCCATATAGGATTCCATCCAGTCCAACTTTCCCTTTGCCTGGCCCTCACAGGGTATCAAATACTTAGGAATTCCTATTCATAGAGACCTCTCCCATCTATGTTATCTTAATTTTGGGCCCTTTATTGAACAACTCCATACAGACCACGGTTGGCAAGTTAGAACTGTAAGATTCACTACGTGAACCACTGGTGTTTTGTGGAAAAGCACATGTACACTGTGTTCCAAATTATTATGCAAAAAGTGTTTAGGAGTGATAAGGGAAGAATTTGTTTGTTTGTCAGTTAAACTCATTGATGGTGATGTGTGTCAGGGCTCTTTATATCACTGTAAGCAATTGCAGACACCTGTGCTAATTAGTTTGGCAGGTGTGTCCAATGAAAGGCAAGACTACTTAAGAAGACTGTCTCACATTATTAAGCAGCCTACATTTTCTGCCAAAATGGGAAAGAAAAAGGATGTGTCGGCTGCTGAGAAGCAACAAATTGTGGAGTGTTTAGGTCAAGGCATGACTACAATCAACATTGTGCGATGATCAGGATGAAGTGTCTTGGCAATCAAGAAGTATGTAGCTGATTCACAGTACACATGTGTGCGTGCTGATAAGGGCAAATTGAGGACTCTTTCCTACAGGCAATTACGTCAGGTTAAAAGAGCAGCGGCAAAAAAGCCTTGTCATAGCAGCAGACAAGTTTTTGAAGCTGCTGGTGCCTCCAACGTCCCCCGAACAACAAGATGCAGGGTCCTTCAGAGGTTTGCAGCTGTGCATACGCCATCCTGTCGACCTCCTCTATCCACTTCACACAAGCAGAAACGGCTCCAGTGGGCTAAACATTACATGAAGACTGATTTCAAAACTGTTTTGTTCACGGATGAGTGCCGTGCAGCGCTCGATGGTCCAGATGGATGGAGTGGAGGATGGCTGGTTGATGGACACCCCACGCAAACACGGCTACAGCGCCAACAAGGAGAAGGTGGAGTAATGTTTTGGGCTGGAATCATGGGGAGAGAGATTGTCGGCCCCTTTAGGATCCCTGAAGGCGCTAAAGATGAACTCCATAATGTATGTGGATTTTCTCAAACAGCACTTCCTGCCATGGTTCAAGAAGAAGAACCGTGTATTTCACAGCAAGATAATTATTTTGCATGATAATGCACCATCTCATGCTGCACATAAAACATCTGCATCTCTGGCTGATATGGGCATAAAAGGGGACAAACTTATGGTGTGACCCCCATGCTCCCCTGACCTCTACCCCATTCAGAACCTCTGGAGCATCATCAAAAGGAGTGTCTATGATGGCGGGAGGCAGTTCACATCTAAGCAACAGCTCTGGGAGGGTATTCTGTCCTCATGCAAAACAATTGAAGCAGAAACCATCCAAAACCTGACAAATTCAATGGACGAGAGAGTTCAGAAGCTCCTTTCGAACAAGGAGTCCTATGTGAAAATGTAACATCACCTAGAATAAAGTTTTGAGTTGAAAACTGTTTGATTTCAGTTTCTAATAACCTGCTAATGCTTATAATTTCAAAAATGACAATTTTTTTGGTCTTTATTAAAATGAAAAGGTTGATCGAAAAGTTTGGGGGATCTAAGAGTGTGGCAACCCAGTAGTCATGATTACTTCGAATTCTGACAATATGAGGGTCATGTTGCAGGTAGTGCAGCAAGAAGGCACTTATGTGTCTTGCGCATCTCGGAGCCCCAAAATTATTTTCCGGGCTAGATGCAGCTAAAAATTATTATTAATTTTAAATCTGGTGGAGCTTAGTATAGATGGCCTAATAGGATCAGTGCTGCACACTGCTACAAAGCCCAAATTATTTTCCAGCCAAGATACAGATAAACATGATTAGCAATTTTAAATCTGGTGGAGCTTATTATAGATGGCCTAATAGAATCAGTGCTGCACACTGCTACAAAGCCCAAATTATTTTCCAGCCAAGATACAGATAAACATGATTAGTAATTTGAAAGCTTAAAACGGTTGGTAGGGTGATTTTAACCAATCATCAAGCTATTACTCTCCCCAGGATGACACAGAGGTAGAAAAGTCGTTTTGGATCCATGATTTGTTCATCTTTATGAACGTGAGTCTGTCTACATTATCAGTGGAGAGCCGCGTGCGCTTATCTGTCAGCACACCACCAGCAGCGCTGAACACACGTTCAGACAGAACGCTGGCTGCGGGGCATGACAAGATCTCCAAGGCATAAGTGGCTAGCTCCGGCCATTTATCCAGATTGGAAGCCCAAAAAGAGCAAGGGTCCAGTGACACAGTCATGGCTTCAATGTTTACTTGGAGATACTCCTGTACCATCGTCTCTAGGCGTTGACTATGTGTCAGACTTCTTGTCTCCTGTGGCCTTGCAAAGGATGGGCTAAAAAAGTGGTGAAATGATTCCGCAAAATTGATGTTACCAGCAGATACTGTGGTTCTGTTACGGTTTGAGTGCTGAACACTTGACGGTCCCACGGTTGGCAAGTTGGAACTGTGAGATTCACTACGTGCACCACTGGTGTTTTGTGGAAAAGCACATGTAAGATTCTGCAACAGTCTCTGCTGATACTCCTGCATGCGTGCATCCCTTTCTATGGCAGGAATAATTTCGGCAAATTTACTTTTGTACCGGGGATCTAACAGTGTGGCAACCCAGTAGTCAGGATTATTTCTAATTCTCACAATTCGAGGGTCATGTTGCAGGTAGTGCAGCAAGAAGGCACTCATGTGTGTTGCGCATCCAGGAGCACCAAGTCCCTGTTGTGTTGGTGGCGAGGTAACAATCATGCTTCCTTCCTCTGTCCTCTCCCCCCAACCTCGCACAACAGAAATGTGATCAAGGTCTCCCTCATCTGATGAGTCTTCCATCAGTTCGTCCTCCACTTTTTTCTGGACTCCTGCACCTTCCTCACTAGTTTGGCTGCTACCATGCGCCCTGGTAAAACCATCTCCCCCACCCTCACATGCCTGCCGCCCTGGTGCTGCCGACCGTCTGGACCTTGCAGATGTTAGCCCTTCCGCATACAACTCCTCCTCTACTTCCTCCACCTCCTCTTGTGCCACCACCTGACTCCGAATTCTGTTTAACATGTGCTCCAGCATGTAAATCACCAGAATAGTCATGCTGATAATGGCATCGTCAGCACTAAACATCTTCGTCGCCATTTCAAAACTGTGCAGAAGGGTGCATAGGTCCCTGATCTGAGACCACTCCTCCAGCGTGATTTGCCCCACCTCTGGATCTCGTTGGCCCAGGCTATACATCAGAACGTATTGCACCAGGGCTTGTCGGTGCTGCCACAGTCGCTGCAACATGTGCAGAGTTGAATTCCACCGGGTAGGCACATCGCATTTTAGCCGGTGAAGTGGCAGGCCCAACGACTTCTGTAGAGATGTAAGTCGCTGAGCTGCGGGATGCGAACGGCGGAAGTGAGCACACAGCGACCGTGCCCTCTGCAGAAGGCCATCTAGTCTGGGATAGTGGGCTAAAAATTGCTGGACAACCAGGTTCAACACGTGAGCCATACAAGGCACGTGTGTGACATTGCCCCGGCGAAGGGCCGCACCCAGGTTTGCAGCATTGTCGCACACGGCCTTCCCTGGTTTCAGGTCCAGTGGAGACAACCATTCATGAAATTGGTTCTCCAGAGCTGACCACAACTCCTCAGCTGTGTGACTCACATTTCCCAGACATTTCAAAGTAAAAACCGCCTGATGACGTTGAGCCCTACTGCCAGCATAGTAAGGAGGTGTGCAGGATCCCTTCTGCGCAGTTAGAAAGCTTGTGGCATGACCAGACAGGCTTTGGGTGCAGGTGGAAGACCGAGAGGAGGTTGAGGAGGCAGAAGCAGTGGAGGAACTTTGACATAAAGAGGATTGACGCACAACTCGTGGGGACGGCAAGACTTGGACAGCAGCCCCTTGTCCTGCTGTCACCATAGTTACCCAGTGCCCAGTCAGCGACATGTAACGCCCCTGTCCATGCCTACTCGTCCAAGTGTCTGTGGTGAAATGCACCCTGTCACACACAGAGTTTCTCAAAGAAGCGGTGATGTTGTGTGCGACATGCTGGTGGAGCGCAGGCACACCTTTCTTTGAGAAGTAGTGCCGACTGGGCATCTGGTACTGGGGCACTGCGACGGACATAAGGTCTCGAAAATCCTCTGTGTCCACCAGGCGGAAAGGCAGCATTTCTGTAGCCAAGAGCTTGCAGATGGTGAAATTCAACCTCTTAGCTTTCTTATGGCTAGGAGGAAATGGTCTTTTACTTGTCCACATCTGAGGGACCGAGGGCTGGCTATTGTGCTTAGACGGGGTTGATAAGGGTGTCCCCGGCAAACTGCCGGTCTGTGAGGAAGATGCAGGCGGACATGTTAGGTTGCCTTGATCCAAAGGTGGTGCTATCGATGTCGGACAGCGCTCAACACCAGCTGGTGTTACCACCTCCAAAGAAAATGATGACCTGCCAATCACGCTGGCTGTTGCGGGTAAAGAGGTGGCAGGTCTGCGCCCCAAAACAGGTGTGACTGCTGTCCCCCCAGTCACAGAGGATGAAGAGGCCGCGGATGCACAAGATATGGCAGACGGTGGTTGGCCCGGCCGGCTAGGCCGCATTGTAGCACACTGAGCTTCCCACTGCAACTTATGCTTCATGTCAATGTGCCGGTTCATGCATGAAGTACTCAAACTATGTATTTTTTGGCCTCTACTTAGCTTTTGCTGACAAATGTTACAGATAACACGAGTTGGGTCATCTTTATCGATCTGAAAAAATGCCCAGGCTATGCAAGGCTTAGCACCCATGCGACCTGAAGAGCCACCACGACTTGTGGTGAGAGGCAGAGTTGTGTTTGAGGATGCAGTTGTTGACGTGCTTCCAGTACTACGTCTCTGTCCAGGAAGGCGCAACCTGACCTCGTCGTCACTAGCATCTTCCTCTATCTCCTCTGCTGACCTCATCTCTTGGCTGACTGTGGGTTGACAGTAAGTGGGATCTCCAACCTCATCATCATCACCCTGTGCGTTATCACACCCGTCGTCCTCAGAGCCAACCTGTTCCTGCCCTGACAAAAAACTAAAGTTGTCGCTCCAATCAGGTATTTGAGTCTCATCATCGTCTTCCTCATTGTCTCCACCAACAGGAGTTACAGTTTGGGAATGAGGGTCTACATTATGGTCAGAACCTTCTGCGTCTGGTCCTGGATCCGACTCATAAAGATTCTGGGCATCAGTGCAGATCATTTCCTCGTCTGGATTCACAGAAGCGCTGGAGTCGACCTCTGATTCCCAGGCTATAGTATGAGTAAACAGCTCTGCAGACTCAACCATCTGTTCTACCTCATACTCAGACGGGCAGCTGGAGATTTGGGAGCTGTGAGGAAGCAAGTGCGATTGGGGTGACACCTTTGAGGACTGGAGTATTTGTGATGTTGAAGTTGATGTGGAGGAGAGCCCACTTAAAGGAGCACTTGATATCCGTTGAAGCACCTGCTGTTTTTGTGCCTCATCTGGAATTTGTAGCGATTGGCGTGGCCGTAAGAAAGGGATCTTATCACATTGTCCGCTAAAAGAAGTAGACATTTTAGTTTGGCTGGAAGATGGTCTTTCTTCTGCAGATGTTACTGTTGCTTTAACACCTACCCCACGGACACAACCTTTTTTCCCCTTCCCAACACGCCTATTCCCCTTTCCACCAGCAGCAGGCCTTTTTCCACTCATTTTGGTGGTTAACTAATTCACAACTCTGGAGTTGTTTGCACAAAAAAACAATGGATGGGAACCGAGCAGAGCTGAGTGGCCAAACTGTGGTATTAGGCCAAAACTATTGGCTGGGTTAGATGCAGAAAAAAATTATATTCGATTTGCAACCTGATGGAGGTCAGTATAGATGGACTAATAGAGAAAGTCCCACGTACTGCTAGAAGGCCAAATATTTTTTCAGAGCTAGATGCAGAAAAAAATTATGTTCAGTTTGCAACCTGATGGAGGTCAGTATAGATGGACTAATAGAACAAGTCCCACACACAGCCAGAAGCCCAATGTTTTTTCAGAGGTAGATGCAGAAAAAAAATATTTTTAATTTGCAACCTGATGGAGGTCAGTATAGATGGACTAATAGAGAAAGTCCCACACACTGCTAGAAGGCCAAATATTTTTTCAGAGCTAGATGCAGAAAAAAATTATATTCAGTTTGCAACCTGATGGAGGTCAGTATAGATGGACTAATAGAACAAGTCCCACACACAGCTAGAAGCCCAAATATTTTTTCAGAGGTAGATGCAGATAAAAATTATTTTTAATTTGCAACCTGATGGAGGTCAGTATAGATGGACTAATAGAGAAAGTCCCACACACTGCTAGAAGGCCAAATATTTTTTCAGAGCTAGATGCAGAAAAAAATTATATTCAGTTTGCAACCTGATGGAGGTCAGTATAGATGGACTAATAGAACAAGTCCCACACACAGCTAGAAGCCCAAATATTTTTTCAGAGGTAGATGCAGATAAAAATTATTTTTAATTTGCAACCTGATGGAGGTCAGTATAGATGGACTAATAGAGAAAGTCCCACACACTGCTAGAAGGCCAAATATTTTTTCAGGGCTAGATGCAGATAAAAATTATTTTTAATTTGCAACCTGATGGAGGTCAGTATAGATGGACTAATAGAGAAAGTCCCACACACTGCTAGAAGGCCAAATATTTTTTCACAGCTAGATGCAGAAAAAAATTATATTCAGTTTGCAACCTGATGGAGGTCAGTATAGATGGACTAATAGAACAAGTCCCACACACAGCTAGAAGCCCAAATATTTTTTCAGAGCTAGATGCAGATAAAAATTATTTTTAATTTGCAACCTGATGGAGGTCAGTATAGATAGACTAATAGAGAAAGTCCCACACATTGCTAGAAGGCCAAATATTTTTTCAGAGCTAGATGCAGAAAAAAATTATATTCAGTTTGCAACCTGATGGAGGTCAGTATAGATGGACTAATAGAACAAGTCCCACACACTGCTAGAAGCCCAAATATTTTTTCAGAGCTAGATGCAGAAAAAAATTATATTCAATTTGCAACCTGATGGAGGTCAGTATAGATGGACTAATAGAATGATGCTATGCCCAAAAGATTTTACTTCACTAGGTGCAGTAAAAAAATTGGTATTCTATACACAGGTGGTATATCTTGCAACACAGATAGGCTACTCCACTGACTAACACACTCTGCAATAGGCCAAAAAGGATTAGCTTTGCTAGATTCAGCCAAATGCTGTGAAAAAAACTTGCACAGCACTGGCACAGACCTGCCTGGCAAAAACTGATAGGAGCTGATGTAACCTAGTCCTGAAAAGGACTGCAATTACAATTAGTCTTTACTCCCACAATCTATCTATTTAAGAGCACAGACCTGCCTGATAAAAGTCGTAGGAAATGCTGTAACCTAGTCCTTAAAAGGACTGCAATCACAACTATTCCCTACTCCCAAGCTATCTGTATATTTGTGCGAAAATTGGCTTGAAATTAACAAGGTATAGCGCACACAGCAACAGCGGTGCCGTCTAACACGCAGCTGCAGCAGTGAGAAAATGGTGGCGACGGGGAAAATGGCTTGGTCTTATAGGGCAAGGACATGTGCCATACACTGCCAATGACACATGCCCTTGCTTGTGTGAAAAACAGCAGTTCGCTCCGTGTGTGCGCTGCTGATAGGCTGACAGACTGCACCTCCCCACTGCAAATGCGGGAAAGAGAAAAAAAAATGGAGATCTTCATTATTCCTGCAGAGATCCATCCCCTGCCCCTCCCCCCACCCCGCTGTACACTCAAACTGCGTATTAACATTAATTTTCATCATTACTGAGAAAAAATCCAGTTATGATTTTGGTGCACGAACAGTTATCGAACATAACCTCGAACAGCTGAATTTTTCTCAAATCGTTCGTGTTCGCCGAACGGCTCGAACACCGCCCAAAACAGCTCGAATTTGAGATTGGCGAACAGTTCGAGTAGAACAACGCCGATTTCTACTCATTAGGTGCCAAATACTTTGCTAGCTAATATTTCTGCAATGGGGAGGCAAAATAAGCGAAAAAAAAAAAGAGTTGTATTCTACTCTGCAACCACTATTACATTGTGTGTCCAGTTCAACATGAAACATTTGGTGAAAGTCCTCTTTAATTAACGTAGCACCCCTTTAAACTGTACAATTTTTGTGAGCACTTAACATCAAATATTATAGACTTGCATAAAGAGCAATCCTGTAACTAGTTTGTCCACTCTGAAGTTTATCTAGAACTGCCCAGGCTGCTGTGTCCAGATATACTTGAGAAAATGTGACTGTTAATGCCTGTTGTGTAACTGTATCTGATTATAAACTTATTTATGGGGTATATGAAAAATAAAAACAATATTTATATTGTGAGTTTGCTATGCTTGGCATAAATAAATTGTTAGCTTGATATGTCATTGTGCAACTGTAGCACCCTGAGGATTCGGCTGCTACAGGGGTATTGCACCTCAGCCAGAGGTGTGGTATTCCACTCCCGGGTAAGGATGGAGTGTGGAACTGAGCTCAGTTAGCTGCATGCACTACACGCATCCCATTTCCGAGGAACAGACCGATGGTACTCCCACTAGAGAAATGTGCAGGTACAACAGAGTCTGTTCCTGGCTGGAGTGGGAGGGGGGTGGAACATCCCAGTAGTGTAGGGGCAGATAGGGGGAGCAGTCTGGGTAGTGCTAGGAGCTCATTGGGTGCTGGTCACCTGAGCTCACACATAGAGGGAGTATATAAGGTGGGAACCATCTTAGATCAGGGTCAGTCAGTCTGTCAGTCTTTTGTCAGAGCAGAGCAGAGGAAGAGAGCAGAGGAGAAGAGCAGCTCCAAGGCCCAGAGAGAGAGAGGAGAAAGAAAGACCCAGAGGGGGAGAAAGAAGGAACTCCAAGAGCCCAAATTAGACCAGAGGGTGAAGAGTTGGCAACAGGGTACCGGATCCCAAGCTGGCAGAGGCTACAGCACACCTTAGCCAGGAACCGGAGGTCGTGGGCAGGATCGCTCTGCCACGATCACCCACTAAATCCACCCGGAAGGCAGACCAGGAATAGGGTCAGGGAACCCAGAGACAAGGGTTTACCACCAAGAGGCCCGAGGGAGCCGGACATAGGTGGATCCCTGGTGGGGAAGGCCAGAGAAGAGGACAGGACAGAAAGGGAGCTCAGGACCACGCTCCAGAATCACCTGGGGGTTGGCCGAGTCCAGGACCTGGTGGACGCAGCACGGCTCGGGTGGTCACTTAAGGCCGGAGTGACCAGAACAACTGCAGTAAGTAAACAAACCCTGAACTGCACAGCCCGACTCTGAGTCTCATTTCCATCCCCGCTGCACCACCACAACCCCCATCCTCTGCAACTGACCCCCTGAGGCTATACCCCTCCCGTTGGGGGTTATACTACCTAAGCTGCACACACATCACCAGCCTCAGTGGACCCTGCTGCAGCGGCGGCCTTTTGACCGCAATTCAACGGGTGGCGTAGTCGACACAAAAGAACATCTAGTAACATCATAAGGACTGCCACACACTGAGCTTGACACCCTGGGCACGGACCGGGTCACAGCCACTCGGAGACTACAACCCCCATCTGATCCGGCTCCGGGTATCCCCAACAACACTGGCCCAGGGGGCGCGTCAACTTTGGCGTAGTCGGCAGGATAACGTGCCCGCAACAACCGGGTACTGCGTGCCTGAAGAAAAGTTCACCGTTACCTCAAAAAGAAGTCTCCCGCCGGTTCCGGAGGGTCCCCGCCAACGGACCCCATCACAGGTCGTTTCCCGCCGGTTGTCCGCCATTTGCAGCTTTTTCCCGCCATCCATGGAGTTTCCCGCCACTGGGAGACGATTCCCGCCATTTCCAAGGATTTCCCGCCTTGGGGGAGCGGACGCCATTATGGGCGTGCCAAAGGATGGCAAGAGGTCACCTCCCATCGTGGGCCAGGTCGAAGAATGGCGCCAAAAGCGGAAACCGCGCCCACCAACAGAGACTGTGATGCTGGAAGTGTCCATCAGCGTAAGAGAACTGCCCCTGGAACTGAAGTTGCCCCGGGACCACCCTCGATGTGGGCGGAGACAGAAGAAGAGAACAAAGATGGGTGTCGCCTGGAGCAGTCTGGAGAGAGCGCACCCGGAGACAAGACGTCTGGAAGAGAGTCCAGAGAGAGCCTACCCGGAGATGGAGGGAGAGCCAGGCAGCACCGACCCAGTGGTCAGGAGCCTGATGCGGGCCGCCACTCCAGGCAGCACCGACCCAGTGGTCAGGAGCCTGTTGCAGGTCGCCACTCCAGAAGGCCTGCTGGAGATCCTAGCACAGCTCCCCAGAGACCGGGAGTGTGCACAGACCGCGCTGGAGGGCCTCGCACGGAGGATGGCCCGGGTGCAACGAGAGACGTTGGCGGAGTGGAGCCGAGAGATGGCCCAGCAGACCGAGACTCGTCAGCGGAGCACGCCACCCGAGACGAGGAGACAGACCGCCTCTGAGGATGGCGCAGGAGGACTGAAGGCCGGAGACGGCGCCGAGAAGGGAGCCGAACGAATGGAGGCAGGTAAAGGGGACGTCACTACCCCGAGCCGGGAAACCGCGTGCCTGCCCCAGCTCCCCGTCGCAGAGCCCGAAGTACCCCCTGCCGTGCCCGTCGCTGCAACGTCACCGCCGCAGACTAGGCCTCAAACGGAAGCCGCGACCCCTGTGACGTCACACGCCTCGACCCCGAGCGTGGCCAAGCAGGAAGTACCATCGGCCTGGTCGCAAGGCCTAGTACCCCCGGGCGCCGCAATACCAACAGCGCCCCCTACCTCCGCAGAGCCCCCGGCCTGGTCGCAGGGCCAAGTAACACAGGGCGCCGCCGTTCTTACGGTGCCCTTTACTTTCAAGGTGCCCCAGGCCTGGTCGCAAGGCCTGGTTAACCCGGGCGCCGCTACCACCACGGCGCCCATAACACCTAAAGTACCGCACCTGGGTGAGGACCTGTTCGCCCAGCATACGTGCCCGGATGGGCAGCCCTTCGTATGGCCCCAGGAATACATCCAGCTGGAGCTGCAAAAAGCAAGGGCCATGTGCGAACCCCTGATCCCGGCTCCAAAGCCCATGAAGAGGATCTCGCCCCCGCTAGAAGAGACCCAGTTTGAGTGGGATCCCACCGGAGAAGACCTCATGGGGTTCACTCAGGAGACTCGGGCAGCCGCAGCGGAGCGTGCAGAGTGCTGCCGCCAGCAGCTCGAGGTCTTTGAGAGGGAGCGGAGAGAGAGGCGGGTCCAGGAACAACAAGCCCAAATAAGGAGCGCGGAGCAGAAGAGCCGGACCAGGAGAAACCCCCGTGCAGCGCATGGTCCCCGTACCATCGGGACTGTGATAAAGTTCAATCTGCAGCATGGGTGGGGTTTCATCAGGGATCACCGCACCCCAGGCGACGTCTTCGTGACCAGGAGAGACGTTGAGTCCCACCTACCGGAGGGACACAGAGGTCGTGACCTGTATTTAGGGGACGAGGTCACCTTCACCCGGCACAAGTGTGCCAAAGGACCCTACGCCCTCCATGTGCATCGCCTGACGGAGGAGGAGCTGCGGTGTGAGGAGGAGCAAGAGGACCCGGACGGGTCTGAAACTGAAACCAACCAACAAGAAAGAGCAGGAGGACGCCGTCGTTGAAGTACGGTAGAGAGAGACAGTATAAAGTTGCCCGTCGGGGTACCAAGAACTGTTACTTATTTAAAATATGTTCCCCGTTGGGACAAAGTGTGAACTGATGCCCGTGTGTCCCTAGTTCCTAATACCTGGCCGAGGACTGAGAGCGGCCATATCCCCTTGTATATAGTTGCGCTTCCTAAAGCGCCCCCTACCGGTTTTATAGGAAACTGTTGTTTTTACTACAAGAGACTGTCGCACTTTACCCGGTCACAAGTTGCACCGTGACCAGAGGAGCCAGAAACAAGAATGTTATGGATATGAAAAGTTTATGCTGCTGATAATGTTTATATGTTTTATATGTTTATGTTTTATGAAAAAAAAATGTATGTTTGTGGATGTTTATATCTTACAGCCCGAGGACGTGCTGTGATTTACCAGGGGGGAATGTAGCACCCTGAGGATTCGGCTGCTACAGGGGTATTGCACCTCAGCCAGAGGTGTGGTATTCCACTCCCGGGTAAGGATGGAATGTGGAACTGAGCTCAGTTAGCTGCATGCACTACACGCATCCCATTTCCGAGGAACAGACCGATGGTACTCCCATTAGAGAAATGTGCAGGTACAACAGAGTCTGTTCCTGGCTGGAGTGGGAGGGGGGTGGAACATCCCAGTAGTGTAGGGGCAGATAGGGGGAGCAGTCTGGGTAGTGCTAGGAGCTCATTGGGTGCTGGTCACCTGAGCTCACACATAGAGGGAGTATATAAGGTGGGAACCATCTTAGATCAGGGTCAGTCAGTCTGTCAGTCTTTTGTCAGAGCAGAGCAGAGGAAGAGAGCAGAGGAAAAGAGCAGCTCCAAGGCCCAGAGAGAGAGAGGAGAAAGAAAGACCCAGAGGGGGAGAAAGAAGGAACTCCAAGAGCCCAAATTAGACCAGAGGGTGAAGAGTTGGCAACAGGGTACCGGATCCCAAGCTGGCAGAGGCTACAGCACACCTTAGCCAGGAACCGGAGGTCGTGGGCAGGATCGCTCTGCCACGATCACCCACTAAATCCACCCGGAAGGCAGACCAGGAATAGGGTCAGGGAACCCAGAGACAAGGGTTTACCACCAAGAGGCCCGAGGGAGCCGGACATAGGTGGATCCCTGGTGGGGAAGGCCAGAGAAGAGGACAGGACAGAAAGGGAGCTCAGGACCACGCTCCAGAATCACCTGGGGGTTGGCCGAGTCCAGGACCTGGTGGACGCAGCACGGCTCGGGTGGTCACTTAAGGCCGGAGTGACCAGAACAACTGCAGTAAGTAAACAAACCCTGAACTGCACAGCCCGACTCTGAGTCTCATTTCCATCCCCGCTGCACCACCACAACCCCCATCCTCTGCAACTGACCCCCTGAGGCTATACCCCTCCCGTTGGGGGTTATACTACCTAAGCTGCACACACATCACCAGCCTCAGTGGACCCTGCTGCAGCGGTGGCCTTTTGACCGCAATTCAACGGGTGGCGTAGTCGACACAAAAGAACATCTAGTAACATCATAAGGACTGCCACACACTGAGCTTGACACCCTGGGCACGGACCGGGTCACAGCCACTCGGAGACTACAACCCCCATCTGATCCGGCTCCGGGTATCCCCAACAACACTGGCCCAGGGGGCGCGTCACAACCACATTTGCATTTGTGTTTACAAATGAAGGATGGAGAACATTATTTCTGGAGATTATATGACTGTGTCACCTGCTTCTCCTTTGCAGTTTTTCTCTCTCTAATTTTCAGTTGTCTATGAGCTGCACACTCTGAAATAATAATAAAAATATTAATAATTATTATAATTTTTCGTACAACCAAATGTACAAACAATATCAGAAATTACAGAGTAATATACAATTCAACAAGAGAAGGGAGAGTGCTGCCAGCAAGCTTACAATCAAAGCCAGGGATCCCCAACCTTTCTTACTTTGAGAGTCACATCCCGCTTAGAAAGATGGTCGTGACTCGCGAGTCACAGTATATGCTGAGAAATTGTAAAAGCCCCGTGTGCATCTTTGAAACTTAATAATAGTTTGTAAAGTAATAATAGTTCAAATGCCCTTTTATAAAAGTAATAATGCCCCGAGTGTCACCTTATAAAGCAATAATTGTGTCAGCTCTCATTATAAAGTACTTTTGCCCTTAATTCCCCTTTATAAAATAATTATGCCAGGTGTCCCCGTTAGTGTTGAGCGAGTATGTTCTGTCCGAGTATGCTCGGGCCGAGCTCCGAGTATTTATAGCTGCTCGGTGATATGGTTGAATCGCTCCCGTATGCATGATTTGCAACTATTTGGCAGCTTTATTACATGTGAGGAATGTGTAAGAAATAGACATTCCTCACATGTAATAAGTAGAGATGAGCGTTGTTCTACTCGAACTGTTCGCCAATCTCAAATTCGAGCTGTTTTGGGCGGTGTTCGAGCCGTTCGGCGAACACGAACAATTTGAGAAAAATTCGGCTGTTCGAGGTTATGTTTGATAACTGTTCGTGCACCAAAATCATAACTGAATTTTTTCTCAGTAATGATGAAAATTAATGTTAATACGCAGTTTGAGTGTACAGCGGGGTGGGGGGAGGGGCAGGGGATGGATCTCTGCAGGAACAATGAAGATCTCCATTTTTTTTTCTCTTTCCCGCATTTGCAGTGGGGAGGTGCAATCTGTCAGCCTATCAGCAGCGCACACACGGAGCGAACTGCTGTTTTTCACACAAGCAAGGGCATGTGTCATTGGCAGTGTATGGCACATGTCCTTGCCCTATAAGACCAAGCCATTTTCCCCGTCGCCACCATTTTCTCACTGCTGCAGCTGCGTGTTAGACGGCACCGCTGTTGCTGTGTGCGCTATACCTTGTTAATTTCAAGCCAATTTTCGCACAAATATACAGATAGCTTGGGAGTAGGGAATAGTTGTGATTGCAGTCCTTTTAAGGACTAGGTTACAGCATTTCCTACGACTTTTATCAGGGAGGTCTGTGCTCTTAAATAGGTTGTGGGAGTAAAGACTAATTGCAATTGGAGTCCTTTTCAGGACTAGGTTACATCAGTTCCTATCAGTTTTTGCCAGGCAGGTCTGTGCCAGTGCTGTGCAAGCTTTTTTCACAGCATTTGGCTGAATCTAGCAAAGCTAATCCTTTTTGGCCTATTGCAGAGTGTGTTAGTCAGTGGAGTAGCCTATCTGTGCTGCATGATATACCACCTGTGTATAGAATACCAATTTTTTTACTGCACCTAGTGAAGTAAAATCTTTTGGGCATAGCATCATTCTATTAGTCCATCTATACTGACCTCCATCAGGTTGCAAATTAAAACTAATTTTTATCTGCATCTACAGTACCTCTGAAAAAATATTTGGGCTTCTAGCTGTGTGTGGGACTTGTTGTATTAGTCCATCTATACTGACCTCCATCAGGTTGCAAACTGAATATATTTTTTTCTGCATCTACCTCTGAAAAAATATTTGGGCTTCTAGCTGTGTGTGGGTCTTGTTCTATTAATCCATCTATACTGACCTCCATCAGGTTGCAAACTGAATATAATTTTTTTCTGCATCTAGCTCTGAAAAAATATTTGGCCTTCTAGCAGTGTGTCGGACTTTCTCTATTAGTCCATCTATACTGACCTCCATCAGGTTGCAAATTAAAAATAATTTGTATCTGCATCTACAGTATCTCTGAAAA
The DNA here is from genome assembly GCF_046119375.1 of Phyllobates terribilis. Lineage (NCBI taxonomy): Eukaryota > Metazoa > Chordata > Amphibia > Anura > Dendrobatidae > Phyllobates > Phyllobates terribilis. The sequence continues at coordinate 212,415,987 of NW_027362762.1, forward strand.
AATATTTGGGCTTCTAGCTGTGTGTGGGACTTGTTGTATTAGTCCATCTATACTGACCTCCACCAGGTTGCAAATTAAAAATAATTTGTATCTGCATCTACAGTACCTCTGAAAAAATATTTGGGCTTCTAGCTGTGTGTGGGACTTGTTGTATTAGTCCATCTATACTGACCTCCATCAGGTTGCAAACTGAATATATTTTTTTCTGCATCTACCTCTGAAAAAATATTTGGGCTTCTAGCTGTGTGTGGGACTTGTTGTATTAGTCCATCTATACTGACCTCCATCAGGTTGCAAATTAAAAATAATTTGTATCTGCATCTACAGTACCTCTGAAAAAATATTTGGGCTTCTAGCTGTGTGTGGGACTTGTTGTATTAGTCCATCTATACTGAGCTCCATCAGGTTGCAAATTAAAACTAATTTTTATCTGCAGCTACAGTACCTCTGAAAAAATATTTGGGCTTCTAGCTGTGTGTGGGACTTGTTGTATTAGTCCATCTATACTGACCTCCATCAGGTTGCAAACTGAAAATATTTTTTTCTGCATCTACCTCTGAAAAAATATTGGGCTTCTAGCTGTGTGTGGGTCTTGTTCTATTAATCCATCTATACTGACCTCCATCAGGTTGCAAACTGAATATAATTTTTTTCTGCATCTAGCTCTGAAAAAATATTTGGCCTTCTAGCAGTGTGTCGGACTTTCTCTATTAGTCCATCTATACTGACCTCCATCAGGTTGAAAATTAAAAATAATTTTTATCTGCATCTACAGTACCTCTGAAAAAATATTTGGGCTTCTAGCTGTGTGTGGGACTTGTTGTATTAGTCCATCTATACTGACCTCCATCAGGTTGCAAATTAAAAATAATTTTTATCTGCATCTACAGTACCTCTGAAAAAATATTTGGGCTTCTAGCTGTGTGTGGGACTTGTTGTATTAGTCCATCTATACTGACCTCCATCAGGTTGCAAACTGAATATATTTTTTTCTGCATCTACCTCTGAAAAAATATTTGGCCTTGTAGCAGTGTGTCGGACTTTCTCTATTAGTCCATCTATACTGACCTCCATCAGGTTGTAAATTAAAAATAATTTTTATCTGCATCTACAGTACCTCTGAAAAAATATTTGGGCTTCTAGCTGTGTGTGGGACTTGTTGTATTAGTCCATCTATACTGACCTCCATCAGGTTGCAAATTAAAAATAATTTTTATCTGCATCTACAGTACCTCTGAAAAAATATTTGGGCTTCTAGCTGTGTGTGGGACTTGTTGTATTAGTCCATCTATACTGACCTCCATCAGGTTGCAAACTGAATATATTTTTTTCTGCATCTACCTCTGAAAAAATATTGGGCTTCTAGCTGTGTGTGGGTCTTGTTCTATTAATCCATCTATACAGACCTCCATCAGGTTGCAAACTGAATATAATTTTTTTCTGCATCTACCTCTGAAAAAATATTTGGCCTTGTAGCAGTGTGTCGGACTTTCTCTATTAGTCCATCTATACTGACCTCCATCAGGTTGCAAACTGAATATATTTTTTTCTGCATCTAACCCAGCCAATAGTTTTGGCCTAATACCACAGTTTGGCCACTCAGCTCTGCTCGGTTACCATCCATTGTTTTTTTGTGCAAACAACTCCAGAGTTGTGAATTAGTTAACCACCAAAATGAGTGGAAAAAGGCCTGCTGCTGGTGGAAAGGGGAATAGGCGTGTTGGGAAGGGGAAAAAAGGTTGTGTCCGTGGGGTAGGTGTTAAAGCAACAGTAACATCTGCAGAAGAAAGACCATCTTCCAGCCAAACTAAAATGTCTACTTCTTTTAGCGGACAATGTGATAAGATCCCTTTCTTACGGCCACGCCAATCGCTACAAATTCCAGATGAGGCACAAAAACAGCAGGTGCTTCAACGGATATCAAGTGCTCCTTTAAGTGGGCTCTCCTCCACATCAACTTCAACATCACAAATACTCCAGTCCTCAAAGGTGTCACCCCAATCGCACTTGCTTCCTCACAGCTCCCAAATCTCCAGCTGCCCGTCTGAGTATGAGGTAGAACAGATGGTTGAGTCTGCAGAGCTGTTTACTCATACTATAGCCTGGGAATCAGAGGTCGACTCCAGCGCTTCTGTGAATCCAGACGAGGAAATGATCTGCACTGATGCCCAGAATCTTTATGAGTCGGATCCAGGACCAGACGCAGAAGGTTCTGACCATAATGTAGACCCTCATTCCCAAACTGTAACTCCTGTTGGTGGAGACAATGAGGAAGACGATGATAAGACTCAAATACCTGATTGGAGCGACAACTTTAGTTTTTTGTCAGGGCAGGAACAGGTTGGCTCTGAGGACGACGGGTGTGATAACACACAGGGTGATGATGATGAGGTTGGAGATCCCACTTACTGTCAACCCACAGTCAGCCAAGAGATGAGGTCAGCAGAGGAGGTGGAGGAAGATGCTAGTGACGACGAGGTCAGGTTGCGCCTTCCTGGACAGAGACGTAGTACTGGAAGCACGTCAACAACTGCATCCTCAAACACAACTCTGCCTCTCACCACAAGTCGTGGTGGCTCTTCAGGTCGCATGGGTGCTAAGCCTTGCATAGCCTGGGCATTTTTTCAGATCGATAAAGATGACCCAACTCGTGTTATCTGTAACATTTGTCAGCAAAAGCTAAGTAGAGGCCAAAAAATACATAGTTTGAGTACTTCATGCATGAACCGGCACATTGACATGAAGCATAAGTTGCAGTGGGAAGCTCAGTGTGCTACAATGCGGCCTAGCCGGCCGGGCCAACCACCGTCTGCCATATCTTGTGCATCCGCGGCCTCTTCATCCTCTGTGACTGGGGGGACAGCAGTCACACCTGTTTTGGGGCACAGACCTGCCACCTCTTTACCCGCAACAGCCAGCGTGATTGGCAGGTCATCATTTTCTTTGGAGGTGGTAACAGCAGCTGGTGTTGAGCACTGTCCGACATCGATAGCACCACCTTTGGATCAAGGCAACCTAACATGTCCGCCTGCATCTTCCTCACAGACCGGCAGTTTGCCGGGGACACCCTTATCAACCCCGTCTAAGCACAATAGCCAGCCCTCGGTCCCTCAGATGTGGACAAGTAAAAGACCATTTCCTCCTAGCCATGAGAAAGCTAAGAGGTTGAATTTCACCATCTGCAAGCTCTTGGCTACAGAAATGCTGCCTTTCCGCCTGGTGGACACAGAGGATTTTCGAGACCTTATGTCCGTCGCAGTGCCCCAGTACCAGATGCCCAGTCGGCACTACTTCTCAAAGAAAGGTGTGCCTGCGCTCCACCAGCATGTCGCACACAACATCACGGCTTCTTTGAGAAACTCTGTGTGTGACAGGGTGCATTTCACCACAGACACTTGGACGAGTAGGCATGGACAGGGGCGTTACATGTCGCTGACTGGGCACTGGGTAACTATGGTGACAGCAGGACAAGGGGCTGCTGTCCAAGTCTTGCCGTCCCCACGAGTTGTGCGTCAATCCTCTTTATGTCAAAGTTCCTCCACTGCTTCTGCCTCCTCAACCTCCTCTCGGTCTTCCACCTGCACCCAAAGCCTGTCTGGTCATGCCACAAGCTTTCTAACTGCGCAGAAGGGATCCTGCACACCTCCTTACTATGCTGGCAGTAGGGCTCAACGTCATCAGGCGGTTTTTACATTGAAATGTCTGGGAAATGTGAGTCACACAGCTGAGGAGTTGTGGTCAGCTCTGGAGAACCAATTTCATGAATGGTTGTCTCCACTGGACCTGAAACCAGGGAAGGCTGTGTGCGACAATGCTGCAAACCTGGGTGCGGCCCTTCGCCGGGGCAATGTCACACACGTGCCTTGTATGGCTCACGTGTTGAACCTGGTTGTCCAGCAATTTTTAGCCCACTATCCCAGACTAGATGGCCTTCTGCAGAGGGCACGGTCGCTGTGTGCTCACTTCCGCCGTTCGCATCCCGCAGCTCAGCGACTTACATCTCTACAGAAGTCGTTGGGCCTGCCACTTCACCGGCTAAAATGCGATGTGCCTACCCGGTGGAATTCAACTCTGCACATGTTGCAGCGACTGTGGCAGCACCGACAAGCCCTGGTGCAATACGTTCTGACGTATAGCCTGGGCCAACGAGATTCAGAGGTGGGGCAAATCACGCTGGAGGAGTGGTCTCAGATCAGGGACCTATGCACCCTTCTGCACAGTTTTGAAATGGCGACGAAGATGTTTAGTGCTAACGATGCCATTATCAGCATGACTATTCCGGTGATTTACATGCTGGAGCACATGTTAAACAGAATTCGGAGTCAGGTGGTGGCACAAGAGGAGGTGGAGGAAGTAGAGGAGGAGGAGTTGTATGCGGAAGGGCTAACATCTGCAAGGTCCAGACGGTCGGCAGCACCAAGGCGGCAGGCATGTGAGGGTGGGGGAGATGGTTTTACCAGGGCGCATGGTAGCAGCCAAACTAGTGAGGAAGGTGCAGGAGCCCAGGAAGAAGTGGAGGACGAACTGATGGAAGACTCATCAGATGAGGGAGACCTTGATCACATTTCTGTTGTGCGAGGTTGGGGGGAGAGGACAGAGGAAGGAAGCATGATTGTTACCTCGCCACCAACACAGCAGGGACTTGGTGCTCCTGGATGCGCAACACACATGAGTGCCTTCTTGCTGTACTACCTGCAACATGACCCTCGAATTGTGAGAATTAGAAATAATCCTGACTACTGGGTTGCCACACTGTTAGATCCCCGGTACAAAAGTAAATTTGCAGAAATTATTCCTGCCATAGAAAGGGATGCACGCATGCAGGAGTATCAGCAGAGACTGTTGCAGAATCTTACATGTGCTTTTCCACAAAATACCAGTGGTGCACGTAGTGAATCTCACAGTTCCAACTTGCCAACCGTGGGACCGTCAAGTGTTCAGCACTCAAACCGTAACAGAACCACAGTATCTAGTGGTAACATCAATTTTGCGGAATCATTTCACCACTTTTTTAGCCCATCCTTTGCAAGGCCACAGGAGACAAGAAGTCTGACACATAGTCAACGCCTAGAGACGATGGTACAGGAGTATCTCCAAGTAAACATTGAAGCCACGACTGTGTCACTGGACCCTTGCTCTTTTTGGGCTTCCAATCTGGATAAATGGCCGGAGCTAGCCACTTACGCCTTGGAGATCTTGTCATGCCCCGCAGCCAGCGTTCTGTCTGAACGTGTGTTCAGCGCTGCTGGTGGTGTGCTGACAGATAAGCGCACGCGGCTCTCCACTGATAATGTAGACAGACTCACGTTCATAAAGATGAACAAATCATGGATCCGAAACGACTTTTCTACCCCTGTGTCATCCTGGGGAGAGTAAAAGCTTGATGATTGTTTAAAATCACCCTACCAACCGTTTTAAGCTTTCAAATTACTAATCATGTTTATCTGTATCTTGACTGGAAAATAATTTGGGCTTTGTAGCAGTGTGCAGCACTGATCCTATTAGGCCATCTATAATAAGCTCCACCAGATTTAAAATTAAAAATAATTTTTAGCTGCATCTAGCCCGGAAAATAATTTTGGGGCTCCGAGATGCGCAAGACACATAAGTGCCTTCTTGCTGCACTACCTGCAGCATGACCCTCATATTGTCAGAATTCGAAGTAATCATGACTACTGGGTTGCCACACTCTTAGATCCCCCAAACTTTTCGATCAACCTTTTCATTTTAATAAAGACCAAAAAAATGGTCATTTTTGAAATTATAAGCATTAACAGGTTGTTAGAAACTGAAATCAAACAGTTTTCAACTCAAAACTTTATTCTAGGTGATGTTACATTTTCACATAGGACCCCTTGTTCGAAAGGAGCTTCTGAACTCTCTCGTCCATTGAATTTGTCAGGTTTTGGATGGTTTCTGCTTCAATTGTTTTGCATGAGGACAGAATACCCTCCCAGAGCTGTTGCTTAGATGTGAACTGCCTCCCGCCATCATAGACACTCCTTTTAATGATGCTCCAAAGGTTCTGAATGGGGTAGAGGTCAGGGGAGCATGGGGGTCACACCATAAGTTTGTCCCCTTTTATGCCCATATCAGCCAGAGATGCAGATGTTTTATGTGCAGCATGAGATGGTGCATTATCATGCAGAAAAATGATCTTGCTGTGAAATACACGGTTCTTCTTCTTGAACCATGGCAGGAAGTGCTGTTTGAGAAAATCCACATACATTATGGAGTTCATCTTTAGCGCCTTCAGGGATCCTAAAGGGGCCGACAATCTCTCTCCCCATGATTCCAGCCCAAAACATTACTCCACCTCCTCCTTGTTGGCGCTGTAGCCGTGTTTGCGTGGGGTGTCCATCAACCAGCCATCCTCCACTCCATCCATCTGGACCATCGAGCGCTGCACGGCACTCATCCGTGAACAAAACAGTTTTGAAATCAGTCTTCATGTAATGTTTGGCCCACTGGAGCCGTTTCTGCTTGTGTGAAGTGGATAGAGGAGGTCGACAGGATGGCGTATGCACAGCTGCAAACCTCTGAAGGACCCTGCATCTTGTTGTTCGGGGGACGTTGGAGGCACAAGCAGCTTCAAAAACTTGTCTGCTGCTATGACAAGGCTTTTTTGCCGCTGCTCTTTCAACCTGACGTAATTGCCTGTAGGAAAGAGTCCTCAATTTGCCCTTATCAGCACGCACACGTGTGTACTGTGAATCAGCTACATACTTCTTGATTGCCAAGACACTTCATCCTGATCATCGCACAATGTTGATTGTAGTCATGCCTTGACCTAAACACTCAACAATTTGTTGCTTCTCAGCAGCCGACACATCCTTTTTCTTTCCCATTTTGGCAGAAAATGTAGGCTGCTGAATAATGTGAGAGAGCCTTCTTAAGTAGTCTTGCCTTTCATTGGACACACCTGCCAAACTAATTAGCACTGGTGTCTGCAATTGCTTACAGTGATATAAAGAGCCCTGACACACATCACCATCAATGAGACAAACAAACAAATTCTTCCCTTATCACTCCTAAACACTTTTTGCATAATAATTTGGAACACAGTGTACATGTGCTTTTCCACAAAACACCAGTGGTTCACGTAGTGAATCTTACAGTTCTAACTTGCCAACCGTGGTCTGTATGGAGTTGTTCAATAAAGGGCCCAAAATTAAGATGACATAGATGGGAGAGGTCTCTATGAATAGGAATTCCTAAGTATTTGATACCCTGTGAGGGCCAGGCAAAGGGAAAGTTGGACTGGATGGAATCCTATATGGATTTGGGGAGGGAGACATCGAGGGCCTCAGACTTCGCTGCATTGATTTTAAAATTTGACCATGTAACAAAGTGATCTATTTCAGCCATAACAGCATGGATGGATATATGTGATTGAGTGATATATACTAGGACATCATCAGCAAATAGAGAGCACTTGTACTCGGTGCCTCCCACCTCAATCCACCTAATATTGGGGTTATGGCGAATTGATGAGAGCAGGTGCTCCGTCACTAGGATGTATAAGAGAGGGGACAGAGAACATCCCTGCCTTGTCCCATTGGTGATTGTGAAAGGTGATGAAAATGTTCTGACGCGCCCCCTGGGCCTTGGGACACCCGGAGCCGGACCCTTTTTGGTGGATGCTGGTGGTTGTAGTCTCCGTGGCGGCAACCTGGTTCCGTGGCTCAGGGCGGTCAAACCAGTGGCGGAACTATTTATGTGGTTTTGATGTTTAAATGTCCGACTACGCCACCCGTGGATTGCGGTCAGAGTGAACCGCCGCTCCAGGGCAGACAGCTGAGGCTGGTGTTGTGGGTGCAGCAGAGCGTAGCATAACTCCCCACGGGAGGAGTATAGCCTCAGGGCAGTGTATGCGGAGGATGGGGATGATGGTGCAGGGCAGCAGCAGTAATGACACGGAGTCAGTGATGCAGTCCAGGGCCTTTACTCACAGTTCTTATTATCCAGACCACGTCTGCAGGTAACGGCTGCCCACGTCGTACTGTGCTCACCAGGTGAGGGGCTCAGACAACTCCCAGATAACTTTGGAGCGCTTCACAGGACCCCCTTTGTGTGTCCTTTGTCTGGCCTTTCTTACCAACCCTTCTGTCCGGCTGCCTCGGGCCTCCTCTTGGTAAACTTGGCGCCAGTTTCCCTGACCCTATGTGGTGCCTTCCTAGCGGGTGTAGCGAGGGGCTGCGCCACATAAAATGTCACAGCCTCCTGTTTCTAGCTGAGGGTCGTTTCCTGCCTCCACTAGTTTCGGGGACCGGTCTCCCCCTTTGGCCTGACCCCTCCACGCAGGTGGATTCTGGCGTGCGGTGGCGACTCGCCCGTCCGCACCCCTGAGATCCCTTCGTTCCTCGTTCCTGGAGCCTTCTCCGCTCCTCTTCCTTCCTTCTCCCTCTTCCAGGCCTGGGCCTCTGTTACTAGGCCCGCCTCCAGAGCAGAGCTCATGCAGAGCCCCTGCTCCCTGCCACTTCTGCTCAGACTTCTCTGCACTGAACTAAGATGGTGCCCACCTTTTATACTCCCTTCTCAATGCACCCAGGAACTGCTTCCTCCCTGCTCCTGCACTACAGGGTTCCGCTTCCTCAGTGTTCCCTCCCCCCACTCCAGCCAGGGACAGGGACTGTCGTGCCCATCTCAGGGGCATATTGGTCGCCCTGCCCCACGGCAATGTGGTGTAATGCATGCAGGTGTCAGGTCCTGATCCACACTACATCCTTACCTGAGAGTGAGATATCACACCTCTGGGTGAGGTGCAATACCTCTGTAGCAACCGAGCCCTCAGGGTGCTACAGTTCCATTTATCTTCAACCTAGGTGACGTATTGCGATACAGGGCCGTGATTTTGGCTATAAAAGGGTCCCCTAGACCCCTACCCCAAGCTTTTTAAGAGAATCATATATGGCGTGCCAGGAGACTCTATGGAATGCTTTCTCAGCATCCAACGAGAGTATCTAATTACAAATTTTTAACTGCATCTAGCCCAGGAAATACTTTGTGCCTAGTAGCAGGGTCTGCTAGTCAGCGGATTATCCCGGCTGTTAAGCAAGCTACACCACCTGTAGTTTGGACACTTCATTTTTTCGAAGGAAATGCTTCGGGACCACGGGATACTCAGTGAAGAGCATCAGGAGGCACCCCAAGGCATAGGGGCTGGGACTGGCAGAAGGATGCCTTGCGGTGGACAGCCGAGCTCGATCCTTATAAAAGCTTTTTAACTGCAGCAGCTTTAGTGGACGCTACTGGAGCTGGAATTACGCGGCTGCTGGCATGAGACTTGCCCTCCAATAGATCCTTGTAAATGGATTTAAAGTGTATTCATTCAAATTAGAGAGACAATTTAAATTAAAAAGCTTAGAGCTGCCTCCACCACAGGGGGGCTCGCTCGACCCACCAGCGGACAGGCACCAGTATTGGGAGAGGGGGGCTGGCCATCAGGGTTCACCGCGGCTCTGGCACAAACCCGGCGACACGGAGGTGGCACGGGCAGGAGCGGACTGGCCGTGTCGGCTTCTCACTTTTTGGATTTTAGAAGGGCATGACATGCCTATATCTGTGTCTCCCCCTCCTTTTACTCCTCCACCTCTTTTATTTTCGCATGACTATATGTACTTGTCACTTTTCCATGTGTTAGTTATGTCTTCTGAGCAGTTTGTCAGCTTTTGGACACCTTTGAAGGTGTTTTCTATGTGTTTCTATGTGTTTTTGTTTGCCTGCCATTGGTTTTAACGGTGTTCGAAGGTGTTCGGCGAACACACGGGTGTTCGACGAACCGAACCGAACTCGAACACTACGGGGGTGGCTCAACACTAGTAATAAGGCTGTCAAACAGTTGCAAATCATGCACATGGGAGCGATTCAACCATATCACCGAGCAGCTGTAAATACTCGGAGCTCGGCCCGAGCATACTAGCCAAAAGAGTTAATAGAACATACTCGCTCAACACTAGTCCCCGTATAAAGTAATTTATGAGTACTAGCCTTAAAAAGTATTAAGACCACAAGTGCCTTCTTTGAAATTAATAATGGCCTGAATGCCCCCTTATAAATTAATAATCACCTCAAGTACCCCCTTAAAAAGAAGTAATGACCTTAGTGCCGCTTATAAAGTAATGATGTCCCTTCAGTGCACACTTAACAAGTAATAATGCTCCTGGCGTATGCCAATGCAGTTGAGAGTGGCACTCACTTGAGCAGACTACCGCACGCTACACATGAGGGACTCGTAGCCACATGTGGCTCTTGAGCCACAGGTTGGAGATCCCTGATCTAAGCAAATATGGCTAACACACGAGATAAAAAATGCTTTTATTGTATGGTCCAGCCATCTTTACAAAATATAAGGGTATACATTGTAGTAAGACGACTCACTCGGCTGCTTTCGAAAGTAGACTCAGGAACCGGGTTTTCTCTGCAGGCTTTATTGTGTGGCATAAAGCCCTGCAGCTCCAGCAAAAACAAACACGGCTTTACTGGCAAAATGACAAAACAAAAGATAAACGATAGCACAGTCCATAGGAGTGTGGGGTTCACCCACACTGGTTGTTCACCTAATCTGGAGACCTTGCCTCTCCGAACACAGCAACAGAAATTTAAGCTTGCTCAGCCACACCCTGAGGGGAGGATTTCACACCCTCTTTGCCATTCACATTAAATTACACCCTTTAGGGAATTAACCCCCAACATATAACATGCTGGAGGAAAGTTTGTAGGTTTCAGTTCACACAGGCTAGCAGCCTGAGTGACACATACCTGCCCTTGCATATAACACCAGTGACTCTGTCACAACATGTAAAGCTACATGAACTGGTCATCAGTATCTGTACACCGTATGTACAGACACAAAGGCTACTGATTGCATGGAGTGTGGGTGAAAAAGATGAAAGAAGGGACTGGACTGTGAGCGAAAATGTAGGAATGGAGAACTGAAAAAAGTTAGATTAGTGATTTAATGTGACAGGCTTGCCTGAAGAGATGGGTTCTTAGGGCTTACTTTAAACTGTGGTTGTGGACGGGAGAGAGTCCTACTCTCCTGTTTAGGTAGCATTTGTTCAGAAGCAGCATCAATATTAAATAGTTTGTCATGCTTGCTGGGGCTGGTTGGCTCCTGCTTAATTGACAGTTCGGACCAGTGGCATCATTGCACCGCTGGCCTAAACGGCACTCCTGATTCTGCTATATGAGGCAGCTTTGCCTCTGCAGCATCGCAGTACAATAACCGGGATTGGGAGCTCACAGTGTGCTCGAGCGATCCTGGCCAGCTTCAGTGCTTACTTACTAGTTCCCTGGGCAAGGCACCATAAGCAATGATATAAAAAAATCACTTTGCTCTTGAGATGAAAACAAGAGTTTTAGTAACAAGTAAATTGGAAAGTTGCTTTTCTTTGCAGTCATGTTGCATTTTTTTACCTTTGTAATTGTACTTTTTAATCTATGAAGATAGCAATAACCCTTGTGAGTGTTGACTCTGGGGTTTAAATAAACCACTTTCTAGAAAGCAGCAGCACCCTACCTTTGTCTTTCTTGCTGTTATTTTATGGTGAGCCACGGGGGAGGCGCCAGATGTTGCAGAGGGTCAGCTGGGACATGTAGTTCCACTGGCAGCATATTTTAATGTCACGGTAGCTGAAGTGGGTCGCTGTCAATAGTGGGAGGCGGCACCTACAGAAATGATACAGGACAACCCGAAGGCACTCCTGTAGATATGGTGTCTGGGTACAGGTGTTGGAGCGTCTGCAATGTTTGGGCCGGGCTTACCCTGGAGGGGCATAACTAAGCGACAACCTGGTTTTCGCTAGATCCAATGGTGTTGAAGATAGGCTTGGCCACAGGTATTCTCCAGGGCGAGACAGATGTGTATTCAGATGGTCCAGGGCCAGGGCAGGGTTCACTATACAAGCCGAGGTCAGGAGTGGAGAGATCAGAATAGACGAGTAGACGAGCCGGGTCAATAACAGAGGAGACTAAACTGCTGTACACCTTGGTAACAAGGTAAAGACAAATGCAACTAGAACCTAAGCTCAGGCAAATGTGAAGAATTGCTAATATATCCCTTGCCTGGCAGGGGATTGGCTGGGGAAGACAAACTCTGCAGAACACAGCTGGGTTTAATTCCCCCAGGATCTGGCCGAGCCGCCCTATAGCCAGGTGGAGACAGCAGGGATATGCAGCAATGTTTGGAAGCGCTGCATGAGCCTGACACAGGGAGGAGTAGAGCGGCAAACGCAGTGAGTAGGGGAGCGCTAAGAAGACGTGAGAGTCGCTGGTGTGACATGCAGTTACGAGGAGCAAGACACACGGGTGAACTTGCAAACGTAACACTTTAATGAAGGAGAAAACAGAATAGTCTGTCTCTTAAAGGGAAAGTGATGATAGTTCACAGAATGGGATACACTGCATATTGTGCGTATGAAAGGAGGTGTCTTTTCCTAATGGAAAAAGCAAGTTTAAGTCCTTTCATTGCAGCTTGAGCACAGGTTTTTTCATTTGCTATTGGAGGAAATATTATGCACAGTCCAGGTAATGCAACACTGATGGAGGAACCTTCACGGTTTGGTTCCCCATAGCGACACACTAATAGTATGGAAGTACTCTTTTAGCCCTACAGTTCCCTAATGCAGGTGGTAGGGCGGATAAAGTTTGTGGAGTGGGCGATAAATTGAACTGGTTCTGGCTGGAAGTGCATAGAAAAAACAGTAAGCAGGGGGGCACTTGTTCAGCCTTATCTCTCCTGACTGCTGTTAGAACCGTCCTGTTAGTTTTTTCTATTTTGCTGGTCACATGACTTTTGCCTATTTAATCCAGCTCCGCCCTCCTGGCCTTGCTGGACTTCAGTGTTACATTTACTCTTAAGCTAGCCAGGTGCCTTGTACCTTACTCTGTAGTTTGCTTGGTCTTTTGACCACTTGTACTACTGTTTGTTTGTCTTTGCTCTGCTACAATTTCTGCTAGGAGGTGTCCATCTATATCCCAGTCCTTAGTTCTTGTAAGGATCCCTCCGTTATATCTATAGGTCTGCATTCAGACTAGCTGAGGACTTAGGCGGGTCTGTTCACAAGGAACAGGTCCCCCACTGCATCGTAGGGAATCAGCTTAGTCCTATTGTAGGGACAGTTTTCCTTCTTTCCTTAGTGTTTGTAGCAGTTCATAACAACTGCATGAGGCTTCACTCCTTTGTGGAGTCAACTATGTGGAGAATGATGTTCCCTCAGCGTGGACTGGAATGGATTCATGGAGCAATGGAGCCCTGGCTCTTTCTTGACTGGACTAAACAGGACTGAAATGGTTTGTACCAGCTCACAGGAAGTGTGTTAGAACTGAGCTGGGAGGCTCCTCCCAGGCGTTTCTATGTTAGCCTGTTGTGAGGAGATTAAACACCTAACTTTCATGCGGATACATTCACCAGTAGATGGCAGCAAAGTAAAGGCATAATGCACAGTACGCAGATTACAATGCTCATCAAGAGAATGCCAAGAGTGTGCAAAGCAGTCATCAAAGCAAAAGGTGGCTACTTTGAAGAACCTAGAATATAAGACATATTTTCAGTTGTTTCACATGTTTTTGTTAAGTATATAATTCCACATGTGTTAATTCATAGTTTTGATGCCTTCAGTGTGAATGTACAATTTTCAAAGTCATGAAAAAGCAGAAAAATCTTTAAATGAGAAGGTGTGTCCAAACTTTTGGTCTGTACGGTACATCCAAGATGTAGTAGGGGATAAGGGTCAGGAAGCCACCCCCATAGCTGTTTATGGAGCCAGAAACCTCCTCTTCTCTACAACTGCCCCTCTGTAACAGTGCAGTTACTGCAACCCCAGAGACCTCATCCTCACTGTGAGTAGGTAAACCCTCATGCCTCGGTCTCCCCGGAAAAGGGCACTGATTGCTGATCCCTCAATGTCTCCAGGGATCAGTACCAGATTGCCAGCACACCATCTCCCTCTGGAGGATGAAGGGGTGCCTTGGGCAATGCATCTCCCAACGATCCAGCCTATCTCTCCTGCTGGGTGGACCATTGGTTCCTTGTAGACTGCATCCCCTCCTCACCATCCCACAGCATTTAAAATGAGGACTGATCACCCCCTCTCTACCACCAACACTTTAATAGTACCCTCCAACTTGTCTCTGTTATGTTCTGCTACCAGAGCTAAGGAAAGAGAGGAGATCTGTCCCTACGATAGAACTCAGCTTAATCCCTACGATGTAACAGGGAACCTGATCCTGCGATCAGACCTGCTAAAGTCCTAAGCTAGTCTGTACGGAGACCTATAGATGTGGGGAAGGAATCCCTACAAGTACTAAGGACTGGGAGGAAAATGGGACACCTCCTAACAGAAATAGTAGCAGACAGATGAACAAACAAAATATATAGAACATAGAGGTCCGTAGACCAAGCAAACTAACAGAGTTAGATACAGAGCACAGGTAAGCTAGAAAGTAGTTAAACAATGAAGTCCAGCAAAGCCAGAAGGGCGGAGCAGGATTAAATAGGCCAACAAGGTCATGTGACCAGCAAAGGAAAAAACCTAAGAGCAAGGTTCTAACAGTACCCCCCCTTCTAAGAGGATCCTCCGGATCCCCTAGGACCAGGCTTATCAGGAAATCTCCTGTGAAACGCTCTGATAAGTCTGGACGTGGAAACATCATCCGACCTCACCCAAGAGTTATCCTCGGGTCCGAAACCTTTCCAGGCCACAAGATACTGCAAACTACCTCTATACTGTCTAGAGTTAAGGATGCGAGAAATTTCATATTCCCCGTCCTCCACCACTGGAGGAACAGAGGCAGAGGCGTCACAATCCGATACAACAGCTTTTTTCAACAGAGAGACATGAAATACCGGATTAATTCTCCAGGAGGTAGGAACCTCCAACCTAACAGCAGATTGGTTGACAACCTGAAGCACCTTAAAGGGCCCTACAAACTTGGGACCCAATTTCTTAGAAGGAATCCTCAACCGCAGATTCCTAGAGGACAACCAAACCATGTCACCAACAGCGAACAAAACCTCCTGTCGTTTCCTATCAAAGTAGTCTTTAGATTTTCTGTTGGCCTCCTGAAGATTACCATGCACATCCGTCCAAACTCTCTCCAAATCACCGGAAAAATTCTCCTCCTCAGGCACGGCAGATCCCAACTTGGAGAACGACCCAAACGACGGATGTCTCCCAGAACAACAAAAAAAAGGCGAACAACCAGCAGAAGAAGATGTATGATTGTTCAGAGCAAATTCAGCAAGTGGCAGAAACTCAGACCACCCCTCTTGATTGTCTGCCACAAAACAACGCAAGAACTGCTCAACATCCTGGTTTTTCCTTTCTGTCTGGCCATTAGATTCAGGATGATATCCGGACGAGAACGACAAATGAACTCCCAACCTGTCACAAAAGGCACGCCAAAAACGAGCCACGAACTGAGGACCCCTATCAGAAACAATGTCAGTAGGAACGCCATGAAGTCTGACAATTTCCTTGACAAAGGCCTTAGCGAGAGTTTTAGCGCAGGGCAGTTTGACGAAGGGAACCAAGTGACACATCTTGCTAAAACGGTCCACGACCACCCAGATGACAGTAAAACCCTCAGAGGGGGGAAGGTCAGTTATAAAGTCCATAGCCAAATGTGTCCAAGGAGCACTGGGAACCTCCAAAGGACAAAGCAACCCCGCAGCAGGAGTATGTGAGGACTTAGATCTAGCACATATAGTACATTGGCGCACCCACTTAATGACTTTCTTCTGCCATCCAGGCCACCAAAAACTGCGACCCACCAGTCTCTTGGTCTCAGAGATTCCGGGATGACCTGCCAACCGAGATTCGTGACACTCAACAAACAAATATCTCCTAAAGGTCCCAGGCACAAACAACCTCCCATGAGGAGTGTTAGATGGGGCATTCTCCTGTGCTTTAAGAATCTCATCTTCCAAAACGGAGTCCAAAGCAGCTATCACAACACCTTCTTGTAAAATGTTCTCCTCTTTCTCAGCACCGACTATGGGAGAAAAACTGCGAGACAAGGCATCCGCCTTAACATTCTTAGTACCAGGGATGTAAGTAACGGAGAAATTAAACCGCGAGAAAAACAGTGTCCACCTAGCCTGAGGGGAATTCAGGCGCTTGGCAGCATCAAGATATATCAGATTTTTATGATCCGTAAGAACCTGAACGGGAAATTCCGCACCTTCCAAGAAGTGGCGCCAGTGTTCAAATGCGAGTTTAATAGCCAATAATTCCCGATTACCAATATCGTAATTCAGTTCAGTCTCCGAAAATTTTTTTGAAAAAAAGGCACAGGGATGTAATCCATCCCCGTTATCCTGAGACAATACTGCGCCAACCCCCACAGAGGAAGCATCAACCTCAACCAAAAACGGCTTAGTCACATCAGGCTGCATAAGGATGGGAGCAGAGGTGAACCTCTCCTTGAGATACACAAAAGCTTCAATGGCCTCAGAAGACCACTGAACCGCATCAGCACCTTTCCTGGTGAGATCGGTCAGAGGTTTGACAATACTAGAAAAATTTTTTATGAATTTTCTGTAATAATTGGCGAAACCCAAAAACCTCTGTATCGATTTCAAACCAATAGGCCTAGGCCATTCCTGTACAGCTTGAACTTTAACCGGGTCCATCTCAAAACCTTCGCTGGAGATAATGTAGCCCAAAAAACTAATTCTCTGTACAGCGAACTCACATTTCTCCAGCTTAGCAAAAAGCGAATTGTCCATTAATAACTGTAATACCTCACGTACGCTCCGCCAATGAGACTCCAGATCCGGCGAATAAATCAAAATGTCATCCAAATACACAACCACATTTTTGCCGATCAAAGGTCTAAGGATGTCATTAATAAGATTCTGAAAAAATGCAGGAGCATTAGTAAGACCAAAAGGCATAACCAGATTCTCAAAATGACCCACAGGAGTGTTAAAAGCAGTCTTCCATTCGTCACCCTCCTTCATGCGCAACAGATTGTATGCCCCCTTAAGGTCAATTTTAGAGAACCACTTGGCCCCCATTAACTGGTTAAACAGATCAGGAATCAATGGCAGTGGGTAAGGATTGCGTACAGTAATTTTGTTAATCTCACGAAAATCCAGACAAGGACGTAAACCGCCGTCCTTTTTTTTTACAAAAAAAAATCCAACCGCTACAGGAGACTTAGAGGGCCTAATGTGACCGGCGGCCAAACTTGTCTGTATGTATTCCTCCAAAGCCTTTCTCTCAGGAATAGTAAGGTTAAATAAACGACTTTTAGGAAGAGTCGCTCCAGGGACAAATTCAATAGAACAATCCCTGGGAAGGGAGGAGAGCCAGGCGGAGGTGACCGAGCGGACCGGGCGGACCAGTAGGAGGCGACCGGAGGGACGAGCGCAAGAGAGCGCTGTGGCAGCGTGCAGTGCCGGCCAGCGGAGGGTGCCAGGTGGTGGTTACCAGGAGGTGATCAGGAGGACCGGTAAGAGGCGACCGGAGGGACAAGCGCGCTGTGATAGCGTGCAGCGTCCCTAGAGGAGGTGAGTGAGGGGCAGGAGGCCGCGATAAGCGGCCCTACTGAACCCAAGTGTGTACTGTACTGTATTGTATTTGTATCTGTATTGTAATTGTATTGTATTCCCTAGTCCATATTTAATTGATTACCCCCCCATCCATATTTAAATTGATTCCCCTGAACACCCCCGTCCATATTTAACTGATCCCTCTGACCACATTAAATTGACCCCCCGTCCTCATTTAATTGATCCCCGACCACCCCCGTCCATATTAAAGTGATCCCCCTGACCACATTTAAATGATTGACCCCCCCAGCCCATAATTGATTGATCCCCCTTGTCCTATTTAATAGATTCCCCTTGTCCACTTTTACTCATCCCCAGTCCCTATCTATTTGCCTTATCCCCCACCATATTTAATTAACCCCTGTCCATAATTAATTGATTGATTCCCCAGACCACAATTAATTATTTCCCCAGTCCATATTTATTGATATTATTGATACTTATTGATCCCCAGTCCTTAGTTAATTGACCCACCGTCCATACCTATTTTTTTGCTTTACCCCCCATCCTATTTAATTAAACCCCCTGTCCATAATTAATTGATTGAATCCCTAGTCCACAATTAATTATTTCCCCAGTCCATACTTATTGATCCCAGTCCATAGTTAATTGACACACCGTCCACACTTAATTAATCCACCTGACCCACTCAGCTGATCCCCCGTCCATACTTAATTGATACTTAATTGATCCCCCGTCCATACTTAACTGATCCCGCGCCGATATCTAATCGATACACTTGCACATCCCTAATTGATCCCCGTCCATACACCTATATATAAATAATTGTGTTTTGTACTTGTACATATATACTGACTGTATCCCCATATTTAGAATGACGTCCATGTTGGCCGGAGCCGTGCAGTGTACATCTTGCGCAATGTATGCATTCCCTGAGCTACCGCTCAGGGATCCATACTGCTGCGAGAGATGTGAGCATATCGTGCACTTGGAAGCCCAAATCCTGGATCTAAGTGCTCAGATAGCGGTACTGAGGAGCATCGACAACATGGAACGGAGTTTGCTGCTCACCGAGCAGACACTCAATGGGTCAACACTGGGGGTGGAGCTTAGTGGGGAAGCGCAGGCTGAACAGGCAGGGAGCTGGGTAACGGTTAGAAGGGATAGAGGGAAGAAGTATAGGAAGGCTGGTTCAGAACCGGCATTATTGGAGCATGACAGATCCTCTGACCGCCGGGGGAGTGTATGCTCCAGTAATGAGGGGGAGGGGGGAAGTGTAGGGCAGGCTAGACAGGTCCTGGTAGTGGGTGACTCTATTATTAGGGGGACAGACAGGGCAATCTGTCACAAAGACCGGGATCGCCGAACGGTGTGCTGCCTCCCTGGCGCTCGAGTCCGGCACATCGCGGATCGGGTTGACAGGTTACTGGGTGGGGCTGGCGAAGACCCAGCGGTCATGGTCCACATTGGCACCAATGACAAAGTGAGTGGTAGATGGAGGGTCCTTAAAAATGATTTCAGGGATCTAGGTAGGAAGCTTAGGGCAAGGACCTCCAAGGTAGTTTTCTCAGAAATACTACCAATCCCGCGAGCCACACAGGAGCGCCAACGGGAGGTTAGGGAGGTGAATAAGTGGCTAAAGAGTTGGTGCAAGGCAGAAGGGTTTGGGTTCATGGAGAACTGGGCCGACTTCGCTGTCGGCTACAGGCTCTACCGTAGGGACGGGCTGCACCTCAATGGGGAGGGTGCAGCGGTGCTGGGGAAGAAGATGGCTAATAGGTTGGAGGAGTTTTTAAACTAGAGACGGGGGGGGAAACCAAGGAAATAGGTGGGATGTGAGGCAAGCAAGGGGGAAGGGGAGAAGTGAATATAATGAGGGTGGAGAGGGGGGTGGGGATAGTACAGTTAGATCGTTAGAGAAGAATAGGATGCTAAATAACCCCAAAGTTTTATCTTGCATGCTGACCAACGCAAGAAGCCTGACCAATAAGGCGGATGAGCTGCGGGCGCTTATATCGGAGGAGAGGTATGACATCGTAGGTATAACAGAGACTTGGCTAGACGATAGCTACGACTGGGCGGTAAATTTAACAGATTATAGTTTATTTAGAAGGGACCGGAAACAGGGGAAGGGCGGAGGAGTCTGCTTATATGTAAAGTCACGTCTAAAGCCCAGACTAAGGGAAGATATAGGAGAGGGAGAAGAGGGGGTCGAGTCCATGTGGGTAGAGATAGAGGGGGCAAAAAATAATAATAAAATATTACTGGGGGTCTGCTATAAGCCACCCAATATAACAGAGGAGAATGAGAAACTGCTATTAGGACAAATAGACAAAGTAGCAAAACATAATGAGGTGATTGTAATGGGGGACTTCAACTACCCGGATATTGACTGGGAAACAGAAACCTGTAGATCGCAGAAAGGAAAAAGGTTCTTGACAAATATCAAGGATAATTATCTCTCCCAACTAGTGCAGGAACCAACGAGAGGGAAGGCAGTGTTGGACTTAATATTGACTAATAGGCCTGATAGAATAACTGAGGTACAGATAGGGGGGCACCTAGGTAATAGCGATCATAATATTATCAATTTCAAAATGCCCTTCAGTAGGGTTATCAATAAGGGAACAACTAAAACATTAAACTTTAGGAGGGCGAAGTTTGATCAGCTGAAAGAAAACCTTCAACTTATAGACTGGGACAAAGTTCTTAATCAAGGAAATACGAATAGTAAATGGGAAACCTTCAAAAGAATTCTGAATACTCAGTGCGAGAGGTATATACCGTATGGGAATAAAAGGGCCAGAAATAAGAGGAAACCAATATGGTTGAATAAGAACGTAAAAGGGGCGTTAAATAGCAAAAAAGAGGCATTCAAGAGATTAAAACAGGAAAACAGCAAGGAGGCACTAATGTGTTACAAGGAAAAAACGAGAACCTGCAAAAAACAAATAAAAATAGCAAAGGAGGAAACAGAGAGACGTATTGCTAGGGAAAGTAGATCAAATCCCAAACTGTTCTTTACGTATATAAATAGTAAAAGGATTAAATCAAATAATATTGGACCGATAAAAAGTGATGAAGGCAAAATCATAGAGAAAGATGAGGATAAAGCTAATCTATTAAATAAATTTTTTTCGTCAACTTTCACAAAGGAAAAAGAACTAACAGGCGAAATGAGAAGTGACAAGCTTAATCCTCCACTAAGTATGACAAATCTAACCCAAGCTGGGGTACAGAAACGCCTCAGTAACATTAAAATAAACAAATCACCAGGACCTGATGGCATACACCCACGGGTACTAAGGGAACTAAGTAATGTGATAGACAGACCGTTATATCTTATATTTAAGGACTCTGTTGAGACTGGGTCTGTACCACTTGATTGGCGACAGGCGAATGTAGTGCCAATATTCAAAAAGGGAGCAAAAAGTGACGCCGGAAACTATCGGCCGGTGAGTCTGACGTCCGTTGTGGGCAAAATTTTTGAAGGCTTTATTAATGAGGCAATCATGGAGCATCTTGACGCTAATAATCTATTAACCCCGAACCAACATGGATTCATGAGGAATCGCTCCTGCCAAACAAACCTGATTGACTTCTACGAGGAGGTTAGCTCTCGAGTAGATCAGGGGGAACCAGTGGATGTCGTGTATCTCGACTTCTCAAAAGCGTTCGATAGCGTGCCACATAATAGGTTGGTATACAAAATGAGAATGATGGGGCTGGGGGAAAATGTCTGCAAGTGGGTAGCTAACTGGCTAAAGGATAGAAGGCAGAGGGTGGTTATAAATGGAATATACTCAGATTGGGTAAGCGTCACTAGTGGGGTACCACAGGGGTCTGTACTAGGCCCAATGTTATTTAATATCTTTATTAACGACATAGTCAACGGGATAAATAGTAAAATATCAATATTTGCAGATGACACAAAGTTATGTAAAACAATTAATACAAAAGAGGATAGTGAAGACCTTCAGAGGGATTTGGATAAGCTGGGTAGGTGGAGCATTAAATGGCAAATGAGGTTTAACGAGGAGAAATGTAAGGTCATACATATGGGAAGGAAAAATGGAAGTCACCAGTACTCACTGAATGGGAAATCATTGGGGAATTCAGAGATGGAGAAGGACTTGGGCATCTTGATTGATAGCAAACTAAATTGGAGTGCCCAAAGTCAGGCCGCTGCTGTAAGGGCAAACAGGGTAATGGGATGTATCAGAAGAGGTATAGCTGCAAAGGATGAGAACATTGTTCTTCCACTGTACAAAGCACTGGTCAGACCACACTTGGAATACTGTGCTCAGTTATGGGCCCCAATATATAGAAAGGATATAAATGAGCTTGAAAAGGTACAAAGGAGGGCAACAAAATTAATAAAGGGAATGGAGGGACTGCAATACCCAGAGAGGTTGGCAAAACTAGGACTATTCAGCCTGGAAAAGAGAAGGTTGAGGGGGGACATAATAAATGTGTACAAATATGTTAGGGGACAGTATAGAGACCTTGCCCGGGATTTGTTCAAAAGGAGGGATATTACGGTAACAAGAGGGCACTCACTAAGACTGGAAGAGAAAAGGTTTCAGCACCAGCATAGGAAGGGGTTCTTTACGGTAAGAGCAGTGAGAATATGGAATTCACTGAGTGAGGAGACGGTAATGTCGGATTCACTACACCAGTTCAAGCGGGGACTGGATGCTTTTCTAGATACCAGGCAGATTTCTGCATATACTTAAAAATAGAATAAAATAGTAGGTTGATACAGGGATTTATTCTGACTGCTGGTTTCAGAGTCGGGAGGGAATTTTTCCTCAGGTGAAGATTGGCTAAATCATTTGGGGTTTTTGCCCTCCTCTGGATCAACTTTAGCAACTACAGAACTTACAGGTCGAACTTGATGGACGCAAGTCTTTATTCGGCTTTACAAACTATGTATCTATGTAATCATAGTCTCTATGGGGAGGCAAAACCTGCGATTCCTTCTCAGAAAAAACTCTCCAAAAATCCTGAATAGGAACAGGCAATTCTCCCCTATCCAAAGCTGCAATACGCCCGTTACAACATTTGTCATAACATTTATGGCTCCAGGATTTAATTTCACTGGTAGACCAATCCAGTACAGGATTGTGAAATTTTAACCAGGGCAATCCCAATATTACTGGAGAAGGCAAGTTATTCAACACTACCAAATCCAATTTCTCATGGTGAACACCATTAATAGTGAGAGGAAATTCACAGACCTTGAGAGTAATATTCTTCAAAGGGGAACCATCCACAGAAACCACAGCAATGGGGGATGATAAAGGTTCGGGTTTTAAATTGAGTCTTTCCAAGAATCCCCCATCAATAACATTCAGAGTAGACCCACAATCAACAAACACCCGAAATTCCATTAATTTTTCCTGAGCAATCGTGGAAGCAGCTAAAAATACACCCTTGGAATTTAAACAGGCAATACGGGCATGACTGACCATTTTTTTTTCTTTCTTGATACGAAGCTCACAGTCTTTAATTAAATGACCAGATTTTCCGCAATAGAAACACAAGCCTTCAGAAAATCTGCGATCTTTTTCTTGAGAGCGAGGTGCCATCGCTCCAATCTCCATCGATTCACCACTGTTAGTACACACATTCTCATAACCAGAAACTGACATAGCAGAGGATTTGCTCTCATTAACCCTTGCACGCAGTCTCCTATCCACCCGTATAGCTAATTGCATAGCCTGTTGCAAATCTTCAGGTGTAGGATAAGCAATTAGCAGGTCTTTAACCCTTTCACTGAGCCCAGCAAGAAATAGACTTTTCAGAGCAGAATCGTTCCACCCTGTTTGAGTAGACCATCGACGGAAATGAGTACAATATTTTTCCACATTACCTGATCCCTGTCTCAAACGTCTTAACTCAGTCTCAGCTGATGAGACACGGTCAGGATCATCATATAATAGTCCCAAAGCAGAAAAAAAACTATCCACTGAACTGAAGCATGTATCACTAGGTTGCAAAGAAAAGGCCCACTCCTGAGGCTCTTTGCGCAAAAGTGACATTATAAACCCTATGCGCTGGGAATCATCCCCAGAGGACTTGCGTCTCAAACGAAAATACAATAAGCAAGCATTTTTAAATGAAAAAAATTCTCGGTGTTCACCAAAAAATAAATCCGGCAAACGTACCTTAGGCTCCAAGAAATGTGCTCCAGGACAGTTACTCACGTGCTGACGGAGCTCAGTCACCTCCAAAGAGAGTCCCTGCAGGTGTTTAGCCAAATCCAGAACCGACACCATGATGAAACAGAAAAAAAAATCTTTCCTTAGAGCATTTGCTGGGCTGGACTTACTGTTATGTTCTGCTACCAGAGCTAAGGAAAGAGAGGAGATCTGTCCCTACGATAGAACTCAGCTTAATCCCTACGATGTAACAGGGAACCTGATCCTGCGATCAGACCTGCTAAAGTCCTAAGCTAGTCTGTACGGAGACCTATAGATGTGGGAAAGGAATCCCTACAAGTACTAAGGACTGGGAGGAAAATAGGACACCTCCTAACAGAAATAGTAGCAGACAGACGAACAAACAAAATATATAGAACATAGAGGTCCGCAGACCAAGCAAACTAACAGAGTTAGATACAGAGCACAGGCTAGCTAGAAAGTAGTTAAACAATGAAGTCCAGCAAAGCCAGAAGGGCGGAGCAGGATTAAATAGGCCAACAAGGTCATGTGACCAGCAAAGGAAAAAACCTAAGAGCAAGGTTCTAACAGTCTCCTGTATTCCCTCAGCTCTCTTAAAGCTGTTTGTACTTAACTACCATTAATTTTTATCCAACCTTGAGGGCGACCTTAGCACCTGGAATCAAATTCTCCTGGTTTGGTAGAATCAATATCCTTAAAATGACAGTCTTGCCTAGGTTGTTATACCTATTACAAACCATTTTGGTACTTATTCCGTCCTCTGTTTGGATAGAAATTCAACGCAACTTCAATACATTTGCCTGGTCATCTAGACGTCCTAGGATTAGAGGAAACATTTTGACCTGTCCAAAAGAGGCAGAAGATCTTCCCAACTATTGCCGATACTATCTAGCTGCCACACACGCAAGGATTCTTGATCTACTACATTGCCATAAATCAAAGCAATGGTTCCGTATTGCACACAACATATGTTCTATATCGATCACCACACTGCCTTGGACCTGGTCCTCCCTAACACGGAATAAAATCTCTATATTGTATAACACTAACCAAAATTTGAAGACATAACTGATAATCCGGGGATCCCACCAGAGACTTCTGCAAACTCTTTTTGAGTGGCTGTAGGAGATCACCTTTACACCTACACCAAGTGGCCCCTGGCAGCATCCTTATTCCTCTATCAATTGTCCTAGTTGAATGTACTTTATTGACCATAATTTCTAATACATCCAACTTCAGGATTTTTTCTCTTCATCAAACTCTTACCCAAGAACAGTGGCTCAAATATTTTTTCCTATCCCATAAATCAGTAATTGCCAGTAAATCTCAGGAAACCAGTTTCAAAATTGTTTCTAGGTGGTATCGGGTTCCCTCTGCCTTATACAAATGGTACCCTGGATTATCCAACCTATGTTGGCTCTGTGGAATAGAAGAGGGTACTATGACTGTTCTTCAACCAGCTAAAATCATTAATTTGCCGTCACTGGAAGTTGTCGGACCCCACTTCCCTTCAAGAGTGGTTCGCGGAAATAGCTTTGATCCACCATATGGAAACTTTTATAACAAAATCGCAACTAGATAGGAGCACGACCGCTACTAAGTGGTTTCACTGGGAATCATTCCTTTCTTCTTCTTCCTATCAAAGTAACCTAAGATAAACCGTATTTTGTGCATGATCACACTCCTTTCTGCCAATATCACCTCTTCATTCTCTTCTCCTCTCCATTTTTATATATAATTTAACACACCTTTTATTTGTATCATTTATTAGAAAATGCCCCCTCATATTCATCCTTTCTCCAGTTTATTCAGGTTTATCTCCATCCTCTTGTCCCTGCTTATGCCTCTCCTCTCTTTTCTTCTCCTCTACTCATTTTTCTGTCTTTTTCTTGAACAAATTAGTCACACAGGTTGAATTCCATTGTCATTGTATATTTGAATCATACTCATATTTTTTCCTTTTGGGAGTTTCTTCCCTTGATTGATATGTTGATTTTGGTTTATTATGTGCTTTTTAAATGCAATAAAACTTCAAATTTGAAAACAAACAGCCAAAAAAATAAATAAATATATACAGTACAGACCAAAAGTTTGGACACACCTTCCCATTTAAAGATTTTTCTGTATTTTCTTGACTATGAAAATTGTACATTCACACTGAAGGCATCAAAACTATGAATTAACACATGTGGAATTATATACTTAACTAAAAAGTGCGAAACAACTGAAAATATGTCTTATATTCTAGGTTCTTCAAAGTAGCCACCTTTTGCTTTGATGACTGCTTTGCACACTCTTGGCATTCTCATGATGAGCTTCAAGAGGTAGTCACCGCAAATGGTCTTCCAAAAATCTTGAAGGAGTTCCCAGAGATGCTTAGCACTTGTTGGCCCTTTTGCCTTCACTCTGCGGTCCAGCTCACCCCAAACAATCTCGATTGGGTTCAGGTCTGGTGACTGTGGAGGCCTGGTCATCTGGCGTAGCACCCCATCACTCTCCCTCTTGGTCAAATAGCCCTTACACAGCCTGGAGGTGTGTTTGGGGTCATTGTCTTGTTGAAAAATATATGATGGTCCAACTAAACGCAAACCGGATGTAATAGCATGCCGCTGCAAGATGCTGTGGTAGCCATGCTGGTTCAGTATGCCTTCAATTTTGAATAAATTCCCAACAGTGTCACCAGCAAAGCACCCCCACACCATCACACCTCCTCCTCCATGCTTCACGGTGGGAACCAAGCATGTAGAGTCTATCCGTTCACCTTTTCTGCGTCACACAAAGACATGGTGGTTGGAACCAAAAATCTCAAATTTGGACTCATCAGACCAAAGCACAGATTTCCACTGGTCTAATGTCCATTCCTTGTGTTCTTTAGCCCAAACAAGTCTCTTCTGCTTGTAGCCTGTCCTTAGCAGTGGTTTCTTAGCAGCTATTTTACCATGAAGGCCTGCTGCACAAAGTCTCCTCTTAACAGTTGTTGAAGAGATGTGTCTGCTGCTAGAACTCTGTGTGGCATTGACCTGGTCTCTAATGTGAGCTGCTGTTAACCTGCGATTTATGAGGCTGGTGACTTGGATAAACTTATCCTCAGAAGCAGAGGTGACTCTTGGTCTTCCTTTCCTGGGGCGGTCCTCATGTGAGCCAGTTTCTTTGTAGCACTTGATGGTTTTTGCAACTGCACTTGGGGACACTTTCAAAGTTTTCCCAATTTTTCGGCCTGACTGACCTTCATTTCTTAAAGTAATGATGCCACTCGTTTTTCTTTACTTAGCTGCTTTTTTCTTGCCATAATACAAATTCTAACAGTCTATTCAGTAGGACTATCAGCTGTGTATCTACCAGACTTCTGCACAACACAACTGATGGTCCCAACCCCATTTATTAGCCAAGAAATCCCACTTATTAAACCTGACAGGGCACACCTGTGAAGTAAAAACCATTTCCGGTGACTACCTCTTGAAGCTCATCAAGAGAATGCCAAGAGTGTGCAAAGCAGTCATCAAAGCAAAAGGTGGCCACTTTGAAGAACCTAGAATATAAGACATATTTTCAGTTGTTTCACACTTTTTTGTTAAGTATATAATTCCACATGTGTTAATTCATAGTTTTGATACCTTCAGTGTGAATGTACAATTTTCATAGTCAAGAAAATACAGAAAAATCTTTAAATGAGAAGGTGTGTCCAAACTTTTGGTCTGTACTGTATATATTACGAAGTGCATCAAATTTGCATAAACTGTTTTATGCTAGGGTTGTTGAAACAACAGTGACCATTTACTTATGCACTTTTAGTAGATAATAAAACGTTATTTGTTTAAACCAGTTTAAACAAGACCATTCCCGACCAGGCTCATTTTCTTTTTTTTTCATGCTTGAGGTTTAAAAAGCTGTAAAAAATTTTACCATTGAGATATTCAAATAATTTCTGCACTTTTTTTGAGTTATAAATAGTGCTAATTTTATGTTATTTTCATACTGTTTTTTATTTTTTGGGGGGGGATATTAGTGGGAAGATAAAGAAAATACGTGTCTGTTTCTCACATCTTTTAATGACAACAAAGGGCCACTAAATTAACATTAACTTTTATACATCAGACATGTTTTTTTTCCAGTGTGGGCAGGGTTGTTTTTTTTATATATATTTATGTATTTAATTATTCTTTTTTCATTTATTTAACATATTGAGCCCTGTATAAGGTCATAAAAGACCTTTGGGGAGCATTTTAACATTTAAACTTTTTTTTTTTAATTTAATTTTCCCTGTTACTGGTGCTGGTATATTTACCCCAGTTAAAGTGGAAATTTAGCCAAATGCAGTATAGCAAATCTGACTGGATCTCTTAGGACTCAGCAGGTCCTGCTCTCTCCCTACACCCAGCGATCCCATAAACGCTGGGACATGATGAGTTAGCGCTTCCTATAACTGCATGCAAAGCGCTTGTTCAACACAGTGTATCTAGCGAAAGAGAAGGCAGAGATGGTAATAAACCCTCTCTGCCTTTTCTGTGGGGAATCCGGCTGTGTCTGACAGCTGACTTTCCACTCTCCTAACAGCACAATGTTGCTCAGTTGTTCTAATATACTGACATTTTTGAACGTCACTACAGAGTGGAACGTCGATGTTTACTGTCTATGGGCGATCCAGAAGAAGTTAAACATAGCACAAAGGTTGTGATTATAAATTGCACCTCTGGGTAATCAGGCACTAAGAATCTAATTAATTTAATACTGCTGAAAGGACTAATGAAAAATAACAATTCTCCCTTCATGCAAGTGAACAATACAACTTAAGTAGACCACCTTGCTAGTTCCATCTGCAGACATAACTCATTCTGTTTCCTAATTCTCAGCAGTTAAAGGTCTATTTTACCAAGTTCTCATAAAATGGGTAACTTTTGTTGGATCATGTTTTTTCCTGCGCTTTGTATATTTGGGCTCATTGGTGCTCTGTGATGTGTCAAGTTGTATTGTAATAGTGCTTTATCAGCTGACTCCATTCCACCATGACATCTAAGTAACACATTAATGTGACACATTTCGCAGGACTCTTGGGTTAATCACAGCCATACACATCTGTCCACCGCAGACTTTCAAGGACATTGTGAAGGCATGTTTCTAACCGCTTCAGGGCAATGTTTTGACATATCTCTCAATGTTTGGAGTAATGAGCTAATTTCACAAGACCGGCTTTTTTTCCCCACCAGGCTAAATAATTCACTCATCCACTGATATCACAACAAACCAGCAATATTAGCCAGACAGCCATCCATTGACATGCACATGCTTGTGCTGCTGTAATCATAAAGCAGTTGTTGTAACAACAATTCTACTGCAAAAACCCAAGTAGATCAACACAATAATTGGACAATTTGCCATTTATAGAGGCATTTATATATATCTAGATACTGTATACCTGTATCTTACTATGATAATATAACCTAGCAGTAAACCTTAATAGACCACCAGTGATGTTATGATTAACCCTAAAGCCACCCTAAGAAATTAAAAATATCAGTATTAACTTCTAAGTTACCTCTACTTATGTATCAAGCTACTTCTGAAGTTCCATTACTATTTGCCTTAGAGGTGCCAGAGTGCACCCTATCTTCATTCTCTGCTCATCTTGGACCTCTCCCACTAAATACCGTCTATCCCTTCTACACGTGAATAACCCTGTAATCTGATACTCTCGCAGACTTTGAGACAATGTATAATATTTAGTATCTTTCCTTTCACCATATCTCTCCTTTCTTAGGTCTCTACTCTTTATACCAGCTCATGAATCCACAAAACTTCTTAGTTAATGAGTCTCAACGTGTCTCCATACCTTACAACAGTTTCTCAATATTAGTGGAATTTGTGAATTTCCCTCCTTACAGGAAGTCTATTAATATCTTTAAACATTTTATTACTACTTTCTTCAAAGCACTACCATACCCTTGTCCCTTACCATTTTCGAAAATAAGTGCAAAACTGACTCTCATGTACCTGGCCTTATTTCTACTTTTTGCTCACATCTCGTAAGCTATGTCACAAAAGCCCCCTTAGCCCATTAAAAGCAGAATTGGCTTCTGCCCTTACAGCCTCACAATAGAGTCAAATCTGGGAAAGTTTAGTCTGGAGTTCTATTGATACCCTCATGTTAGAGATATCCTACAGTCTTGCTCATCATTATTGGCACCCATGAAGTTTAAGTACATAATGTGGAATATCTCCTGAAAAAAATGAATCAAGTGAAACAGTTTTTTTGTATAGAGCACTCATGTTAAATGCAAAAGAGCAAATGATAAACAATAATTTAATACAAAAAACAATGGGAGGGGAAATATAAAAACCTAAAGCTTGCTGTGTCACTTCACTGGTATTGGCACCTTTTAAATTAATTTAGTATGGAAGCACATTTTGACTCGCCTGTGGTAAATCACAAAAGAGTTCACCTGTGATTAATTGTCGGTGCCCAGGTGACATGAATTAGCCAAGTAATGATGACTTCAGTGTTTTAAAAATCCACATGGTAGGGTTTGTTCCTTTGCCACAATGGTGAAGACAAAGGAGCTGTTTAAGGATATCAGAACTGCTGTTATTAGCAAACACAACACTTTCAAAGGGTATAAGGCCATCTCCAAAGACCTTGGTATCCCAGTTTCAACAGTGCGCAACGTTATTAAGAAGTTTGTCAAGCATGGAACCATCAAGAACTTCCCTGGACGTGAGGAAAAGAGGAAAATTGTCAAGAAATGTCTTTGAAGGTTGGTGCGAATGGTGGAAAAAACATGTCAAACATCCAAAGACCTGAAAGCCAACCTGGAACAGTTTGGGCTCATGGTTTCTACAAGTAGCATAAGCCGCACACTAAACCAAGCAGAGCTTTATTGTGAAGGCCAAAGAAGAAACCATTGCTGAAGAAAAGACATAAAAAGGAAAGACTGATCTCTGCCAAAGAGTACCTTGACAAACCACAATCCTTCTGGGGCAATGTTCTGTGGACAGATGAAACAAAAATAGAGGTTTTTGCCAATGCAAAGCAACAGTTTGTTTTCAGATGGCGCAATGAAGCTTACAAAGAAAAGAAGACCTTAGCAACAGTTAAGCATGGTGGAGGATTCATAATGGTGTGGGGTTACTTTGCTGCATCTGGTACTGGAGGCCTTGACCGTATCACAGGAATCATGAAATCAGAGAATTATCAAGAGATTTTAGAGCGAAATGTCCTAATGTAAGAAAACTTGGGTTGAGTCGAAAATCATGGGTTCTCCAGCAAGACAATGACTCAAAGCACACATCCAAAAGTACACATGAATGGTTGAAAAAGAAAAAATTGGACTGTTTCAAAATGGCCAGCAATGAGTCCTGACCTCAATCCCATTGAAAATCTTTGAGGTGAACTGAAATCTGTCATTGTGAAAAAGAATCCTGCAAACATTCAAGAGCTTGAACAAACTGCAAAGGAAGAGTCAGAGAAAATTCCAGCTGAGAAGTCCAAGAAGCTTATAGATGGCTACAAGAAACGTTTGGAGGCTGTCATCAATGCCAAAGGGTGTGCAACCAAGTATTAATTAGGGGTGCCTTTATTGCAGCACATGCTGTTTATTCTGTTTCTTCTTTGAAATTGCAACATGGAAGTTGAAAAACAATGTTTTATTATTTGTATTACTTTTTAACACTAATTGAAAAATCCTGAGGATATAACTTTGGTACATTTTCATATATTTCTGAAGATATTGTACAGTCTATGGAAAAAATGAAGGGATGTCAATAATGGTGAGCAGCGCTGTATAAAGGGCTTCTCAGATGGTTAGTACCAACATGTATAGCATATGCTGGATTTGCTTACCCCCACAACAACATGCTTTTGGATATGATCAGATATACATGACAAGTATTCTACTCTGTTTACCTGCACTAAAGTCATATGCGCTGATTATGGATCAATGTCTGCAAACTTATTCCCTTTGCCACAGGTAGGTAACAATTTAATCAAGGACCCTTGGGATGCACTGTATAAAGAATTGAAGGGAGTCTGTCGGGCTAAAATAAAACATTTTCCTTTCAGGTGAAATAAACTAATTATTTGCCTAGAAATATCTTACTCTTGACTACTCTCAAGCTAAGAGAAGGATGATTTATTATATGGTCAATGAAAAGCTGGCAAATGGTTCAGAAAATAAATCTGGGACCCCTGAATACAGCATGTATTACCCACTGGCAGATACAACACTTCAAATCATTCAGCCTATATACCTTTTCATGGGCTAATCAATCTTTAATCACAATAGTTTAGTAAGATGCACCTTTTTTGCTACCTCTCTAACTCATCCTCTCTTCCCCTGTATTCACTGGTGCTTCTTCGAGTTAATTGGTAATACTGGTAAAGTCCATTTAGATAAGCCAATAATCAGAAAACAAGCGTTCCTAGGACCACTCATTCCTGAATATCAACCCGTCTAAATACAACAGTAATCACCGAATGCACGAGAAAAAAAAAAATTTTCTCGACAGAACATCTTCCTTGAAAAAAATGCTGTTCTATGAATGATCATGCCGGGCGCATAGAAGTGTGATCGCCCTGTCTAAACAGGCGTTTAAACCACCACCAGTTGGATTGCATGTAGCCGATTGACAGTCATTTAACAGCTGTGGTCGGCACTTGTAAAAGTGCTTTTAATGGTTATTGTTATCTCACTATTCATCTGTCTCATATTTGAGATTTATTATTTGACTTTCATTGAACTTTGTTTTTTTCTTTCAATGGATTGAAAATGTAACAAAAACAATAAAGTTTAATTACCAAAAATATTTGACACCACTATTTGTACATCACTCTATAGATTTTACTGGTATATTCCAGTGGGGTGAAAGCCCTAAGAAATATGTTGCTCTCAGTTTTGGATCCACCCTGACTGCATATGGAGGGGAGGAGGCATAATATTCGGGGCTCAGAGGTCCCAGAAATTCTATGATTCGCCTTACCATAAATGCCACTCTACCATGTAAAATTTTAAACCAACTTACCATCCTATTGACGCAAAAGAAAGAATATACAATCAATATCCAATATTAAAATCAAATGTATACTGCAGAATATCATTTCAACATTTTATTAAGAAACTACAATTCTGATTTTATTCATTCTTTCTTGGTTTCCCAGTGAATTTCATACACTGCCCATTTTCACTGTATAAAGTAATAGAATAGCTACAAATTCTATATGAAATATAACATTGCTGTGGGTTCATATATGAAGCATATACTGTATGCAGTATCTTCATCAAAAAAGACATGTTCTGACCAAGCTAGGAAATAAAGGGTTCACATTCATGAAGAAATGGATTTGACTCATGGGAGATAGACTTGACACTGAGAGAAATAATTTACTTCTCTTAGACATTTAAGTGGCATTACAGACAACAAGTTCTTCCTCCTCTTTGTCTGGGCTGTCATTGTCTCAGCATTCGATAATATAAATGCTTTTCGGAAAGGCTGTTCGCAGAGACAAATTTTAAAATAGCACTGACTTTTTAAAAGTGCAAATTGAGTCAGCACAACTGAAGCAGAATGAGCGGAACTTTTGTCTCTATTATACGCTTGTCACAGCTAATATGAAGCATTTTACTTCTGGCTGGTTAGCATCCATATGTTATTTCCCAGACTTTCTCTTTCGCATCAATATTATGTGATAAATGCTATTGTTTTAGGTTCGCTGCAAAAACAATCTCTATTAGGAGCTTAAAAGTAAGCGTGAGTAGACAGTAAGCAATTGTAGCTGTTAAACGACCGTCAATTGGCTACATACAAGTTGATCAGCAGTCGTTTAAATACCTGTTTAGATAGGTCGACCACATTTTCATACGCACAGAATGATCTTTAATATGATCGTTTAATTTACAAAGAAAATCATTGTTCTCTGCAGCACATGTCCTTTTTTATGTAAACTTGTGCTGCTGAGAACTAAGGGTTTTAAGCTAGCTTAAAAATAATTTCACCCAAGGAACATACGTTATCGGGAAATAATATAATTGTCTAGTGTAAATGTGCCCTAAGGGACCCTATATACATTACACTAATGTGGGCTGAACTTGCCTATATCAAAAGGTTCGGCAGACAGTGTAATGAGTATGGGGGAGCCGGCCAACTGATGGTCGGGAGAGATGTCGATGTGTTCTCCCAAAGATAAACCTGTCAGCTGGCATGTTATTTGGTGGCTTTCTCATAAAGAACACAGAAGTGTCAGGTCAAACGAGCGCTCCTGCGTATGGGAATGTCGGTTGAGATAGCTGCTGGCCAAATGATCGTCTGAAGCATCATTCGACTGACAGTCATTTATTGTGTATGGAGGCTTAAAGGGGTTGTCCGGTCAAAAGTGATAAACCTGCAGTCACTTTGTGTGACTACAGACTTATGAATCCCCCCAGCGCACACACTGTAAGTTATACATACCCCCGACCAGTCGGCGCAGCCTCGTTCCATACACTTGTATGGAGCGAGGCCGCACCCTGTCTAGTGATACAGATGGCCAGTGGGCGCGTCGGACTAGAAGGCGTTGCCTCGCTCAATACAAGTGTATGGAGAGCGAGGCCACGTCCACTGAATGGGGGTATGTGTAACTCATACATACCATTCGTTACCAGGTCAGAAACCAGCGAGTCCCCATTATACAGCGGATTCATAAGTCTGTAGTCACACAGAGTGACTGCAAACTTATCATTTTTGACCAGACAAACCAAACAAACCTCAAACTGATATATGGTCATGCTGATCTTTGAAAGCTAAATGAATCAACACCTTTATATCTTCTATCTGTTGCTGCATTTCTGAGAAATCAATGTCTTTATCGATATGCAAATGAGGCATTCAGTGCTCTGGGCATGACAGTGCACTTTCCGCGGCGTCTGCCTCTTGAGATTGTTTCCCCACCTAGCACCATCTTCTTTATTTTTGTTGATCGCTCACTGTCTGTATGATGTCAGGCACTAAGCAATGAAATCAGACTGTAAGCTATTAATCAAGGTAAAGATTCTGGTGCAAGGTAGGGAAACAACTGTGGAAGGCAGATGTTTGGAGGTGCTCTGCCATGCCCAGAAGCACGTAACACTTAATTTTCTTGTGAATTAAATTCCTAATTTCTCAGGAATGCAGTAATAGTTAGAATATATATTTTGTTGATGGATTTAGGTTTCAAAGACCTGCATGCCCATATATACATGATTTGGAGGGTTTGATCTTACTAACAGATTTCTTTTAAGCTTAGACTAGATTGCACTAACTTTATCAAAGTAGCACATGCTGTTTAACAAATGTAATGTATTTTTAGGCTGTCTAGTCTAAATTCACACCACGTATTTGTTGGCTTACTTTATGCTAGGATATTGTACCTTACTTTTGGTGCACGGCAATGCATATTAGGCTACTGCTTTTTTTTCCTGCAAAGCAACGCATCCTTGCCTGTTGAAGTGGAAAACTGTCTACAATAATCTGGCAAAAAAGTATAAAAATGTGTATAAATTTGAACCAGATTGATTTTGGATTTTTAAAAGTAAGTATACCCCAATGTGTCAAGTTGAGACCTCTTTAAATTAAAGCATCTAATACACAAGCTAGCAGATCTCTCTGCAAAGTAAATAATATACATAATTAAAACTGCTGTACATAAGCTAAACCTAATAGAGTTTGGATAGTCTTAAATGAAAGCCTATTACAGAGATGAATAGACTTGGAGCAATAATTAGTGTATTAGTATACGCATAGAACCATGATATCTAAATTAACCAATCCGAGTACTATGCAAGCCCTGTGGTATTCTTTGCATTAAATACACATGGCTCCTGCACATACAGTGCATGTAAAAGTTTGTGCACCCCTGGTCAAAATTACTGTTATTGTGAATAGTTAAGCAATTTGAAGATTAAATGATCTCTAAAAGGCCTAAAGTTAGAGATGACGCATTTCCTTTGTATTTTAGGCAAAAAAATATATATTTTCATATTTTCTATTTTAAAAATTACAAAAAAGAAAATGGGTCGATGCAAAAGTTTTGGCAGCCTTGGAGATTTGTGTGGTCAGATAACTTTGACCAAGGTTTCAGGCCTTAATTAGCCTGTTACGGTTAATGGCTTTTTCATTATCATCGTTAGGAAAGGCCCGGTGATTCAAATTTCCCAGATTTATAAAAACCCAGCCTTCTCTAACCATGTGCCAAAAAACAGCAGCAGCAGCCATGGGTGCTTGTAAGCTGCTGCCTAGCACTCTGAAAATTAAAATGGTGGAGGCCCACAAAGCAGGAGAAGGCTATAAGAAGATAGCAAAGCGTTTTCAAGTTGCCCTTTCCTCAGTTCGAAATGTAATTTAGAAATGGCAGTTAACAGGAACTGTAAAGGTCAAGATAAGTTCTGGAAGTCCAAGCAAAATTCCATTGAGAGCTGCTCATAGGATTGCTAGAGAGGCAAATCAGAAACCCTGCTTGACTGCAAAAGACCTTGAGAAAGATTTAGCAGACTCTGGAGTTGTGGTACCTACACAAATATGGCCTTCATGAAAGAGTCATCAGAAGAAAATCTCCCCAGCATCCTCACCATAAACTTTAGCATCAGAAGTATACAAAAGAATATCTAAACAATCCTGATGCATTTAGGAAACAAGTCCTGTGGACTGATGAGCTTAAAATAGAACTCTTCTATGTGTGGAGAAAAAAAGGCACAGAATTTCAGGATAAGAACATCTCGCCAACCATTAAACAAGGGGGTGGATCAATCATTCTTTGAGATTATGTTGCAGCCAATGGCAGGAGGAACATTTTATGGGTAGAGGGAAGAATGGATTCAATAACATTTCAACATATTCTTGATGCAAACATAACACTATCTGTAAAAAAGCTGAAGTTGAAAAGAGGATGGCTTCTACAAATGGATAATGAGGATCCTAAACACGTCAAAATGCACAAAAGACTACCTCAAAAGGTGCAAGCTAAAGGTTTTACACTGGCCCTCACAGTCCCATGATCTGAATATCATTGAAAATTTGTGGCTAGACCTCAAAATGGAAGTGCATGCAAGACAACCCAAGAACTTTAACTCACAGAACTGGAAGAATTTTCCAAGGAAGAATGGATGAAAATCCATCAAACAAGAATTGAAAGACTATTGTCTGGCTATAAAAAGCATTTACAAGCTGTGATACTTGAAAAAGGGGTGCTACTAGGTACTAGCCATCCAGGGTGCCCAAACTTTTGCATCGGCCCATTTTCCTTTTTGAAAATTTTAAAATGTAAAAGATGAATATATATATATATATATATATGTGTGTATATATTTATATATATATATAAATATATGTATATACAGTATATATTGCCTAAAATAAAAAGGAAATGTATCATCTTTAATTTTACGCCTTTTAGAGATAATTTCATCTTCAGCTTGCTTAACTATTCACAATAACAGTAATTTTAATGAGGGGTGCCAAAACTTTTACATGCCACTGTAGCTAAAATATTCAAATACAGTCTTCAAAATTATTATTTAAATGTATATTAATAATTAAATGAGCTTAAAATCTATCAGCATTGTGGAATAGATATAAGAAGCCACCAAGGAAAGTAATAAACCGCTATAGACTTGTCATGCGGATTCAGTGTACTACCAATGCAACTTGCCACATAGCATCCAACCACCCAAACAAGGTAGGTCAATATTAGCTAAAAACATCACTTACCTGGTGGATTATCATTTGGATTCTAGTTAAAATATTACTGAACAGTTTAGTAGCTGGAACTAATTTTCCTAAAAAGTCACTTTATGTGAATTAATATTTAGATTTTTCTCTCAACCTGGACCATGACTATTCTTTTTGTAATTCTCCTGTTGCAAGATATTTCTTTCTAATATATTCATATTTTTTGTGTTATTATACATATTGTAGGAAAGCCAGGAAAAACAGGGAAAAATCATTGCTCTCCAGGGTTTGATTGCAGGCACCTGCCTAGCTATGTCTATAACCAGGCCCTGTATTCATTTTGTGTCAGTCTGCTGGGGAATGCGAAATGTGTTGGAGCTGGTGAGCTACCAGTAAATGTGTGCTGTGACTGGGAGGAAGAAACGACTTCTGGTGTTGGCAGTCTCAGCTAGAAGCTGAGAGAGAGGACTGTAATCTGTTTGGATGAGCCCACACTGACAAATATATGTGCCTACTGAATTAACTGTTTATTTGTTGTTATACCTTTGTGCCCAGAAGAGGCTGTTTTGTTATGAATCCCTTGGAGTTTTATGAAAGCAATAAAACTGCACATGTTTGGACCAAATAGCTTTGCCTGTGTGAATGCTACCTAAGCAGAGCATGAATCCCTACAATATACAGTTGTGCTCAAAAGTTTACATACCGCGGCAGAATTTTTCCATTCTTGGACTTGTTTCAGAGAATATGAATGATAACAAAAAAACTTTCTCCACTCATGGTTATTGGTTGGGTGAAACCATTTATTGTCAAACTACTGTGTTTTCTCTTTTTAAATCTTAATGACAATCAAAAACATCCAAATGACCCTGATCAAAAATTCACATACCCTGATGATTTTGGCCTGATAACATGCACAGAATTTGACACAAATGGGTTTGAATGGCTACTAAAGGCAACATCCTCACATGTGACCTGTTTGCTTGTAATCAGTGTGTGTGCATAAAAGCTGAGTGAGTTTCTGGGATCCAAACAGATTCTTGCATCTTTAATACAGCCACTGACGTTTCTGGATTGTGAGTCATGGGGAAAGCAAAAGAATTGTCAACGGATCTACAGGAAAAGGTAGTTGAACTGTATAACACAGGAAAGGGATACAAAAAAATATCCAAGGAATTCATAATGCCAGTCAGCAGCATTGAAACTGTGATTAACAAATGGAAAATCATGGGCTCTGTAAAAACCAAACCACAGTCAGGTAGACCAACAAAAATTTCGGCCACAACTGCCAGGAAAATTGTTCGGGATGCAAAGAAAAACCCACAAATAACATCAGCTGAAATACATGACTCTCTGAAAACTAGTGGTGTGGCTGTTTTAAGATGCACAATAAGGAAGCACTTGAAGAAAAATGGGCTGCATGGTCAAGTCGCCAGAAGAAAGCCATTACTGCTCTAATGCCACAAAGTATCTCGCCTACAATATGCCAAACAGCACAGAGACAAGTCTCAAAACTTCTGGAACAAGGTAATTTGGAGTGATGAGACCAAAATTTAACTTTTTGGCCACACTTATAAACGTTACATTTTGAGAGAGGTCAACAAGGCCTATGATGAAAGGAACACCATTCCTACAGTAAAGCACAGAGGTGGATCGCTGATGTTTTGGGGATGTGTGAGCTACAAAGGCACAGGAAACTTGGTAAAAGTTGAAGGAAAGAAGAATGCAGCATGTTATCAGCAAATACTGGAGGCAAATTTGCACTCATCAGCCCAAAAGCTGCGCATGGGACATACTTGGATGTTCCAACATGACAACGATCCAAAACACAAGGCCAAGTCGACCTGTCATTGGCTACAGCAGAACAAACTGAAGGTTCTAGAGTGGTCACTTAGTCTCCACCCCTCAATATCATTGAGCCTCTCTGGGGAGATCTCAAGCGCGCAGTTCATGCTAGACAGCCCAGGAATTTACAGGAACTGGAGGCTTTTTGCCAAGAAAAATGGGCAGCTTTACCATCTGAGAAAATAAAGAACCTCATCCACAGCTACCACAAAAGACTTCAAGCTGTCATTGATGTTAGAGGGGGCAATACACGGTATTAAGAACGGGGTATGTGAACTTTTGATCATGGTCATTTGGATGTTTTGGTTGTCATTAAGTTTTAAAAAGAGAAAACACAGTAGTTTGATAATAAATGGCTTCACCCAACCAATAACCATGAGTGGAGAAAAAGTTATTTTGTTATCATTCATATTCTCTGAAACAAGGCCAAGAAAGGAAAAATTCTACCGGGGTATGTAAACTTTTGAGCACAACTGTATGTGTGATGACACAGCTTGTAATCTTAATTACCCAGATGTCTAGATTTGTTAAGCCAGGAGAAATACACTATTGTGTTTGTGCTGACTTTTGTTTGTGTGTGTTTCTTTGGTGGATCAAGAAGTACAGACTAGTATTTGTATAACCCTGAATGTTGACTGCTATTGGTCTGTAAACAATGATGTTTGTTACTATGCTAATTGCATATTGTACTAAGCCTGCTAGTTGTTGATTTACAAGAGCAGGGGGATACCAACTATCCAAACTGATTAAATGCTCAAACAATGAGACCTAAGCCCTGCACATTTCCCCCTGACCTATGAATGATGACCTTAGCCACATATGTAAATATAGAAAGGGTTTTCTACCCTGCTGCAAGGAGAACCATAGTTCAGAGTATCAAAGATCAGAGCGACTCTTCAGCTAGCATGGCTCCATCCAGAGAGACACAGATTTGGATTCTACAAGAATCCAGCCTAAGGGTGCACTGCCCTGACTGAAAGGATACAGATCTGCTCCATTCACCATCAGAGAACCCATGGATACATTTGGGGAAAACAGATTGGGACAATGAGGTCACCTGGCCCCATAGATATGTTGTTTGGGGTTGCCAGGTGGGACCCTCCGGTCACCTGGAACCCATGGAGACATTCGGAGAAGCCAGATTGGTACCAGCCGGTGATCTGGCCCCATGGAAACTCTCGGAGAAGCCAGGGTGGGACCCTTGGGTCTCCTGACCTTGTACCTTGATGGACTGTCAGCTTCCTAAGCTTGCCGCTACCTCCTCTCTGTGGGGGCCCGCCAAAAGCGGGAGGCCACTGGTTGAGGTAGTTGGCCCTGGAAGTCCCAAAGTCGCAGATGCTCTATTCCCAGTGGGCCAATGGAAGGATGATACTGTGTAATGTTGTACCACCTTGGGTATTTGCTGCGACTGTTCTATATGCTTATTGTCTGTTTGGTGGTTCAATAAAATATTGCCACGCTGTTTGACCCTCACCCTGTGTTGGCTGAGTAGTATTATGCCCATGGAAGACCCTGGGTCTTCATGTACAAATTTTTACAGTTGATCTGTAATTAATTTTATTTGCTCTTTTTGTTCAGACAATGTGAAATGTACCAATTTCCCACATATTATGAAATTACTAAAATTTTTTTTTTTGCCTTTCAGTTAGTTTTGTGTTAAAAACTTTGGCCCAAATTTACTAAGCAGTGTGCAGCACGTTTTATATAAAAGCATAGTTTGTGTGCCACACAAAAATGGACACCTGCACTCATCAAAACTGTCTTTTTAAATCTGTGGTGGCCAGATGGACGTTGTTTTTAGGATATATTTTTTTAGACAATACTGACAGAGCCCCCTGACTCAGCTTCTATGTAACCACCTCTTCCTGGCTAAATGGAGGCAGCAGATTCACAAACTTTATGGGATATCAAACATGGCGGAGGTTCCCTGATGTTTTGGGGTTGCTTTGCTGCCTCTGGCACTGGACTGCTTGACCGTGTGCATGGCATTATGAAGTCTGAAGACTACCAACAAATTTTGCAGCATAATGTAGGGCCCAGTGTGAGAAAGCTGGGTCTCCCTCAGAGGTCATGGGTCTCCAGCAGGACAATGACCCAAAACACACTTCCAAA
This sequence comes from Phyllobates terribilis, assembly GCF_046119375.1. Classification (NCBI taxonomy): domain Eukaryota; kingdom Metazoa; phylum Chordata; class Amphibia; order Anura; family Dendrobatidae; genus Phyllobates; species Phyllobates terribilis. The sequence goes on from NW_027362762.1 coordinate 212,457,315, forward strand.
AGCACTATAAAATGGTTGGAGAGAAAGCACTGGAGACTTCTAAGGTGGCCGGCAATGAGTCTAGACCTGAATCCCATAGAACACCTGTGGAGAGATCTCAAAATGGCAGTTTGGAGAAGGCACCCTTCAAATATCAGGGACCTGGAGCAGTTTGCCAAAGAAGAATGGTCTACAATTCCAGCAGAGCATTGTAAGAAACTCATTGATGGTTACCGGAAGCGGTTGTTCGCAGTTATTTTGGCTAAAGGTTGTGCAACCAATTATTAGGCTGAGGGTGCCAATACTTTTGTCTGGCCCATTTTTGGAGTTTTGTGTGAAATGATCCATGATTTGATTTTTGCTTCATTCTCTTTTGTGTTTTTTCCTTGCAAGCAAATTAAATGAAGATAATAATACCGAAGAATTTGTGATTGCAATCATTTTCAGGAAGAAACTGAGTATTATCTGACAGAATTGCAGGGGTGCCAATACTTTTGGCCACCACTGTATGTATCACAGAGGTGATTATCAGTGATGTAAGCCCAGAATCAAGCTCTAGGACGTATAGTGCTGAGAGTTTTAACCCCTTCGCAACCTTGGGGTTTTGTCGTTTTTGCTTTTTCGTTTTTTGCTCCCCTTGTTCCCAGAGCCATAGCGTCTTTACTTTTTGGACAATATGGCTGTTTGAGGGCTTATTTTTTGCGGGACAAGTTGTACTTTTCAATGCCATTACTAGTTTTGCCATATCATGTACGGGAAAACGGGAAAAAAATTCCAAGTGCGGTAAAATTGCAAAAAAAGTGCAATACCACAGTTGTTTTTTATTTATTTTTTTTACCACGTTCACTGAATGCTAAAACTGACCTGCCATTCTTATTCTCCAGGTCATTACGAGTTCGTAGACACCAAATATGTATAGGTTATTTTATATTTAAGTGGTGAAAAAAAATTCCAAAATTTGGTAAAAAAAACTAAAAAAAAATAGCGCCATTTTCCGAGACCTGTAGCGTCTCCATTTTTTGGGATCTGGGGCTGGGTGAGGGCTTATTTTTTGCGCGCCGGGCTGACATTTTTATTGATAACAGTTTGGGGTAGATCGCAGGTCCCCTGTATGCAGCAGAAATGGTCCTGTGCTATGAGCGCCGACCACTAGGTGGCGCTCATAGCGACGAGATCATGACAACCACAACCGTCTGCTGCAGACCCTGGGTTGTCATGCACGCCCATCGGTGACCCGCGATCACGTGACGGGGTTGCCGGTGGGTGGGGCTTATTACGCGCAACCCGGAAGCGTGCGTTAAATGCCGCTGTCGGAGATTGACAGCGGCATTTAACATGTTAACAGCCGCGGGTGGATCGCGATTCCACCCGCGGCTGTTGCGGGCACATGTCAGCTCTAAGAATCAGCTGACATGTGCTCGGTTCAGTAAGGGCTCAGTGCAGCAGCCCTCACTGAACCGGGGGTACGCAAATGTGCGTACTAATACGGCAAGGGTTGGAAAGGGGTTAATAGGGCGTTGCAAGGGCCAGATTTGCAAGCAGTTAGAGAGATGGCTGGGACTGGCTTCTCACATATTCCCACCCCATTGTGTGGTATGGCAGATATAAAGAAGTCCAGCTGTATCATTATTGCACAGTAAGTGGAGGTAAGAAAGCCTCCTGTGTGATGTCTCCAGACTGAGTTTGTGCACTTGATGCTATTCAGCATGAGTGTACCAGACCAACACAAAAGTGCTGTTATCTGGACTGTTTACATTGGCAGCAGCCCACGCGGCCACTTTGGGGCCCATGAGTTGGTGGAGCATCGTACTTTCAGCTGTTTCGGCATCCTGGATGCAGGTACAATTGAAAACAATGATGGGAGAGGGAGCGTCGGCTGATTCTCCATCTCCCGTCTGTCTCCCTCTGCGTCTGAGCTCTGTGACGTCTCAGCACAGAGGGCGCGATGACGTCACTACAGCGCGCACTTTGTGCTGAGCAGTGCAAAGGATCAGAAGACGCTGTGGAGACCGGAGCAGCAGGGGAACAGGGAGAGGTGAGAATTGTATTATTTTTGTTATGTATGTGCTACACGCACGCCGCTAGGTTCAGATAGGGTTGAGACAGGTTACATGAATTCTTTGGAATACTGGGAGAACCGTTACTCAGGGCAACCATAGACCATGTGCTGCAGCTTCTCTCAGGCACACAGGGGTATTGATGCTCAGGCACAGACACGTAGGTTGTTTCACTTGCTGACCAGATACACTTGACAAGAGTCCTCATAAATGGTAGATCAGTAGCATTTAATAAGAAGCCGCACAGCCAGTGCAAGTGAAGTCTTATGAGCAACAGGCTCCAGTGGCAAACAGTACAGTTTCCTTAGCAGCATAGCAGTTCACAGTCTTCCCAGTAGTACAGGACAGCACAGTTCTAATGCAAAAGCACATTAATGGACACAGCATTCTTTACAGCACAGTGAGAAGGAGGAGGGGGGGAGGGTTTGCTGAGGGAGATGATCCCTGTGAATACAATTTCTTCCAGTCCTTATCTTTCTGCCTGACAATACTTTGCACTACTAGTTCAGGAACTCTACCTGACCTGTGCTTAGCTTCACTCCTGACTTGAATCCTTTTCACTTGCAGGGGCGCTTCTGTCAGATGCAGAATACACACTCCACCTTTCTCTTCGGCTCCAGCCAGACAGTAAAGAACTTCCCCACAATCCCCCTGGGGCACTGCTAAAACACTTCCCTTCTCTTGTGACTGTGTTAACCCCTCTAGTTGATGGATGCTTTTTGAGCACAACACTTCCTGTCTCATGTGCTTGTGTTACTTCTAATAGTTGCTTAATGCTTTTAAAGCAACAGCACTACTTCTGCATGTCACACGCTTCCCTCCTTTTTGAATGTGGTCCTCAACATTCGCCTCAATTGGTCAATCTGACCAATTCTGAGACATTGGTGAAAGTTGAATAACTCAATTGGCATTGACAAATTGGTATAACTTTCATAAACATTGATAACAACCTATTCTTATGACCTTTTTCTTGTAGGACGCCTGTAAGAAATAAACAATTAACACAATTAAAACAATCAGCATCTCTTCAGCTGGAGCTTTTTCGTACGTCTTCAACCAGCTCTCTCTATCTATGCTTTAACAGTTTAGTGTTTCTACATAGTCTTTTAAAAAAAATCAAAGCATGAAAGCAAGTCTTTCCAGTAGGCAACATCTTCCATACTGCCTCTCGGTGGTGAATACCACTCAAGTTGGCTTACCTGGTCCGCAGGCAGAGATACCTGTTTCCAGTCGAAAGTCCTTGGCACTTGACTCGGTTCACCAAGTGTCTCATACGTCAGCATCACAGGCCTCCTCACTTCTCGAGTCGACATCCTCCTGGTGGGTTGTTCCTCAGATGCCACGGGTTCTTCGGTCACAGCAGTTTTTTCCACCACACTCATTTCCCGTGCTTCCTCAGATGCTCTTGGAGCTGCCTCTGTAAGTTCAAGTACTTCTCCTGAGTCACCTGTTTCTGCACGGTCTGATAATTCCGCTCCTCCTGAGTGTCGATCAGTCTCTTCAAGGACCGGTGTTCGATAATCAGATCTGAACTGAACTTCATCTGTACTCCTTGGTACGAACTCTGGAGCCTTAGGACTTAGTTCACTCTCCTGAGGATGGCACATCCCTCTCCTTGCCGGTCCTTGAAATACAACAATGTGTTCTTCTCCATCGGAACTTTCAATGTCACTATTCACCTCTGGAGCTTCAGTCCTTGATGGTCTCTTGGTCAATCTTGGACGATGTTGGTCTTCTTCTGGGAAGTCTTGTTGTGGTGGGATATAATCACAGGGTAGTAGGAAATTCTGATGGACTATTCTGTTTTTTTTGTCTCCCGTTTCCAATCAGATTTCATACACTGGGCTGTCACCATCTTTCCTCCTTACGACCACATACACCTTGTCTTCCCAGTACGAACGAAATTTTCCTGAACCACCTTTCTCATGTATGTTCTTGACTAGCACCCGGCTTCCCGGTGCCAATTCTGCTCCATAACATTTTCGATCATAGTACTCCTTACTCTTGCTCTGTCCTTTCGTAACCACTTTGGATGCTATGTTGTATGCCTCTGCCATTCATTCCTTCCATTTCCGAACGTACTCTGGATATGTTCTGTAAGTCTCTGACACCGGAGTATCGAACATGATGTCGATTGGCACTCTTGGCGATCATCCATACAATTGGAAAAAGGGTGAGTAACCCGTTGCATGGCTCTTTGTACAGTTATAGGCATGTACCACTTTTGACAGAGAACTCTTACAGTTTTTCTTCACATCAGCTGTTAAAGTGCACAACATCAACAATAATGTCCGGTTAAAACGTTCCACTTGTCCATTACCCTCTGGGTGATAGGGCGTTGTGTGGGATCTCTGAATTCTACAGTACTTTCCTAGCTTGGCAAAGAGCTGGTTCTCAAATTCTCTTCCTTGGTCATGGTGTAACCTCGTAGGGAACCCAAACCTCAAAGCAAAATCATTGAAGATCTTCTCTGCCGCTGTTTGACCTGATTTTTTAGTGGTGGCATATGCTTGAGCAAATCGAGTGAAATGGTCTATCACCACCAAGATGTATTCGTAACCACCCTTGCACGTCTTGATGTAGCATCGGCGTCTCTGCCTCCTGCCGGGCAGAGACGCTGTTCCCCTCACCACCGCGGTCCCGGTCCGGTGTCTGCCTGTTCTCCTGCTGCTGAGGCGCGCACTGCGCTCAGCTTCCCGGGCACTGTGCTTAGGGTGCGCGCTCCCTCCCTCTTAAAGGGGCCGCGCGCGCCATCCTAAAGAGTCCCCGGCTGATGGCCAGAAGACTGCCCCTATATTAAGCACCTTCTCCAAAATGGAGGTGCCTGTGCAAGGTTGTTGTTTGTGTGCCAACACTCTCCTCAGCCCTCAGGTCACTTGCCTGCCAGTCTGTCTAACAGTCCTGCCCGCCACTCTGTCTAACAGTCCTGCCCGCCACTCTGTCTAACAGTCCTGCCCGCCAGTCTGTCTGCCTGCCGTGCCCGCCTGCCTGCCTACCCAGAGCACCTGCCAGTTACCTGCCGTGCCCGGCAGCTTGCCTACCCGGAGAACATGCCAGTTACCTGCCGTGCCCGCCAGCCTGCCTACCCGGAGGACCTGCCAGTTACCTGCCATGCCCGCCAGCCTGCCTACCCGGAGCACTTGCCAAGTTACCTTCTGTACCCGCCTGCTTGTCTACCCGGATCACCTGCCAGCCTACCTGCTGTGCTCATCCGCTGTACCGGTCAGCCCCTGTCATCTGACCAGTGGGAGTCACCTGTTCTCACACAAGGTCGGTCCCAGAGTAGCACCTGGTCCACCTGCCCGGTCCCTCCCTGGTTCACGGAGTCGACTAAGCCACCATGTAACCTGGGTCGGTCCGAATAGGCCCTTAGTTACACCCCTCTGGTCCCTCCTTGCATCAAATCACAGAGGTTCCACCACCTGGACCCGTAACAGTTTGCACAGGCCATGGAATCCGGTGGCTCCCAGGCTCCTTTACTCTCTGACTTGTACCAGGAGGTCTCACATCAGAGATCCCAACAGGAGACTATACTGTCCTATCTGCGGACAGTCAACTCCCGCCTGGACACGCTGTCTACTCTGAAGGTGTCCGTCTCTAATTGAGCGGCACCCACCCCGGTGGCACCTCTACCCTGTGGCTCTGTGGCACCCGGCTTTGGACCCCAGCTTTCTGCGCCTCCACATTTCGAAGGGGACTCTGTTCTATGTCGGGGCTTCATAAATTAGTGCACGCTGCACTTTGAACTTCTGGCATACCAGTTCGTCTCCGACTGGGCCAAGGTGGCATTTATCATGTCTCACCTCACCGGAGAGGCGTTGGCATGGCTTAACCATCTGTGGGAGAGAGGGGATACTCTGATGTCCAATCTCCAGGCTTTCCTCGCGACTTTCCGTAAGGTGTTCTACTGCCTCCTCACTTCTCCAACTCCGTCAAGGGAATCTTTCTGTGGGACGGTGTGTTTTCTCCAGAGCCAATGCAAATTGACCAAGCCAAGATGGTCAAGTCTCGCCAGGAGACACGCCGCGCCGAGGGGAGTTGCTTCTACTGTGGCAGTATAGAGGATCTGATCCGTTCCTGCCCAGAGAGACCGGGAAACTCCAGTGTCTAGGACCGCTTGGAGAGGTCGTCCTAGGCAAGAGTTCTTCTTCTCCATCCTTGACTTTGTCCGTTTCTGTCACCAGTGGTGAGATCCGCTTCTTTGAGACTGCCTTTCTGGATTCCGGAGCCGCAGGGAATCTCATTCAACAGGCCGTTGTGGAACGTTATCAGATTCCTACCATATGTCTGGCTGAACCTTTGGCGGTTTCCTTAGTGGATGGGAAGCTTCTTCCGGAAACCATCTTGCTGGTCACTGAGCCTGTAACTCTTCAGGTGGGAATGCTGCACCCAGAGAAGATCTCCTTTCATGTGCTGTCCGGTCTCTCTCATCCCCTCTTGCTTGGTCTGCCCTGATTACAGAGACATGAGCCCGTCCTGAATTGGAGATCTGGTGAGGTGCTCTGTTGGGGTCAGGAATGCCATGAATCCTGTCAGGTTCTGGTTCGTCCTGCTTGACCCCCGTCTACGCCAGCTAACCTACCTGGCTTGCCGGCACCCTACTGGTCCTATGTGGACGTCTTTGACAAAAAGGAGGCTGAGACACGACCACCTCATAGGCCGTATGATTGCCCCTTCGACCTAATACCTGGTGCTTCACCTCCTCGTGTGTGAATCTACCCCTTGTCGTTGGCTGAGACCCGTGCTATGTCTGAGTACATTGAGGAGAATCTTGCTAGGGGATTTATCTGGAAATCCACCTCTCCGGCTAGAGCAGGATTCTTCTTTGTCAAGAAGAAAGACGGCTCGCTTCGTCCCTGTATTGACTATAGGGGTCTAAAACAGATTACCATAAAAAATAAGTACCCCCTGCCTCTGATCTCGAAGTTGTTTGACCGCCTAAAAGGCGCAAAGATCTTCACCAAGCTCGATCTTTGGGGGGATGTACAATCTGGTCCGGATTCGCCAGGGAGACGAGTGGAAGACGGCATTCAACATCCGGGATGGTCACTACGAATACCGCATGATGCCCTTCGGTCTTTGTAATGCTCCAGCCGTCTTCCAGGAGCTAGTTAATGACATCTTCCGAGATCTCCTGTATTCCTGCGTGGTGGTGTACCTGGACGACATCTTGGTGTTCTCCCCGGATCTGCCCTCACACCGGAGGGATGTTTGTCAGGTTCTGCTGAGGCTCCGGAGGAATCGCCTGTATGCTAAATACGAGAAATGCCTCTTTGAGCAGACCTCCTTGCCGTTTCTTGGTTACATCATTTCTGAGACCGGTCTGCGGATGGATCCCGAGAAGGTGTCTGCCGTCTTAAAGTGGCCCCGACCGGAGGGATTGAAGGCGATTCAACGGTTTCTGGGTTTTGCGAACTATTACTGCCTCTTCATTCCTCATTTTTCCTCCTGGACTGCTCCCATCTCTGATCTCACCAGTAAAGGAGCAAATCCCAGGGAGTTGTCAGCCGAGGCGGAGAAAGCCTTCGTCTCCCTAAAACAAGCCTTCCTCCGCTCCAGTGCTACACCATCCGGATTGCAACAAGCAGTTCTTCCTGGAGGTCGATGCCTCCTCCTCCGGGGCAGGAGCAGTGCTCACCCAGAAATCCTCGTCCGGGAGAATGGTAACCTGCGACTTCTTCTCCAAGCTCTTCTCCTCATCCGAGCGCAACTACTCCATTGGAGATCGAGAGCTGCGGGCCATCAAATTAGCGCTGGAGGAGTGGCGCTACTTGCTGGAGGGGGCTCTACTCCCGGTGGTCATCTACACTGACCATAAAAACCTTGCTTATTTGCAGAATGCCCAAAGACTAAACCCGCGTTAGGTCAGATGGTCACTATTCTTCGCTCGATTCTGCTTTAATCTTCACTACCGCCCGGCAGACAAGAACATTAAAACCAGGATAAGGAGCCTCTACATATCATTGACCCCTCCAAAATAATGACTGTTGCTCCGTTTGACCTGTCTCATCTACCTCCCGGTAAGACCTTTGTAGAAGTTCAGGATCGGAAGAAGGCTTTACTGTGGGGTCATTTGTCCAAACTGGCTGGTCATGCCGGCCAGAGGAAGACATTTCTGCTCATTGCCCGACATTATTGGTGGCCCACACTGCGCAAGGACGTTGCGGAATTTGTCGCGGCTTGTTCCTCTTGTGCCCGTAACAAGATACCTAGGCACCTCCCAGCCGGCCATCTTCTTCCTCTTCCCGTGCCTTCCACTCCGTGGCAACATATTGCAATGGACTTCATCACGGATCTCCCTGTTTCTGCCAGTTGTACTGTCATTTGGGTGGTCGCTGACCGCTTTTCTAAGATGGCCCACTTTATTCCCCTGCCGGGTCTTCCGTCTGCACCGGTGCTGGCTAAGGACTTCATCCATCACATCTTCGGTCTTCATGGCCTACCCATCCACATTGTCTCGGATCGCGGAGTTCAATTCACTTCGTGCTTCTGGAGAGCCACGTGCAAGCTGCTGGATGTCTCCTTGGATTTTTATTTGGCCTATCATCCTCAGTCCAATGGCCCAGTGGAACGCATCAATCAAATCCTCACCAGTTTTCTTCGACACTTTGTCAACGCTCACCATAGCGATTGGGTTGAGCTCCTGCCCTGGGCCGAGTTTTCCTATAACAACCATGAGAGCGAGTCTTCTGCTAAAACTCAGTTTTTTGTGGTCTACAGTCAACACCCCCGGATTCTGTTTCCCGTCTCCTCTTCAGTGGACAATCCTGCCGCGAAGTCTCTCGTCAGCAAATTTTCTGCTATTTGGGAAGACACCAGATCTGCGCTTCTTCAGTCCTCGGAGCTGATGAAGAAGCATGCTGATAAGAGACATCTGGATCTGCCTCTATTCCGTCCGGGAGACAAGGCCTGGCTTTCCTCCAAATATGTCCGCCTCAAGATACCATCTTACAAGTTGGGTCCGCGATTCATCGGTCCGTTCGAGGTTCTGAACCAAATTAATCCGGTGGCTTACAAGCTGAAACTCCCGGCCTTCTTACGGATTCCCAACTCCTTTCATGTGTCTCTTCTCAAACCGGTTGTCCTTAATCCTTTCTCTGACAATCCAGGTACCACTCCAGCTCCAGTCGCCGCTGAGGACGTCTTTGAGGTAGAAAACATTTTGGCCACCAAGCGGGTAAGAGGAAAGACTTGTGGATTATAAGGGGTTTGGCCCTGAGAAGAGGTCTTGGGAGCCCAGGGAGAATATTCATGCCCCTCATCTACTAGAAAAATTTCTCACAGGCTTAAAGAAGAGGGGTCCCGGTCCGGTGTCTTTCTGTTCTACTGCCGCTGAGGCACGCACTGCGCGCAGCTTCCTGGGCACTGTGCTTAAGGCGCACACGCGCGCGCTCCCTCCCTCTTAAAGGGGCCACGCGCCATCCTAAAGAGTCCCCAGCTGATGGCCGGAGGACTGCCCCTATATTAAGCCCCTCCTCCAAAATGGAGGTGCCTGTGCAATGTTGTTGTTTGTGTGCCAACACTCTCCTCAGCCCTCAGGTCCCTTGCCTGCCAGTCTGTCTAACAGTCCTGCCTGCCAGTCTGTATAATAGTCCTGCCCGCCAGTCTGTCTACCTGCCATGCCCACCTGCCTGCCAACACGGAGCACCTGCCAGTTACCTGCCGTGCCCACCAGCCTGCCTACCCGGAGCACTTGCCAAGTTACCTGCTGTACCCGCCTGCTTGTCTACCCGGATCACCAGCCAGCCTACCTGCCATGCTTATCCGCTGTACCGGTCAGCTCCTGTCATCTGACCCGTGGGAGTCACCTGCTCTCACACAAGGTCGGTCCCAGAGTGGCACCTGGTCCACCTGCCCGGTCCCTCCCTGGTTCACAGAGTCGACTAAACCGCCGTGTGACCTGGGTCAGTCTGAGTAGGCACTTAGTTACGCCCCTCTGGTCCCTCCTTGCATCAAAGCACAGAGGTTCCACCACCCGGACCCGTAACACTTGAGATGTAGAAAGTCTATTGAGACCATCTCCATCAGATACGTAGTTTGGATGTTGCCCGTTGATGTGTTGGGACGTTTATCTTTCAGACACCCACACTCCCTTGCCACGTACCTCTCAATATCTCTCTGCATCTACGGCCAGAAAAAACGTTCACGGATCAAGCTGGTTGTCCTTTCTACTCCCAGGTGTCCCATGTTTTCATGGAGTTCTTTGAAGACCAACCTACGGAATACTCTGGGTAGTACCAACTGCCGGTTTTGTCCTCCTTTACGATACAGGATACCGTCTTCACTGAGGTAGAGCTCCGTCCATTCTTTAATTAAAACAGATACTGCTGGTGACTCATTGTCTCTCTCTCTCGTTTACTTAGAATACAACTTTATATGGACCAAAATCGGTTTCCACCAATTATCTGATCTTCCCGTTGTGCTTTGCGGATTTTCCTTTTTGGTAGTTGTTGAATAGACTGGGGGTGATCTTGTTCTCTCGCTTTTATGGTGGTTTCCACCGTCAACGGACACCACAATGGTGTGTCTTCCTCCTGATAAGCTTGTACTGCTTGGGTAGTGCTCTCAATTGCTTCCAGACTGACTTCCTCTGAGCATTCTTGCATGAACTCCTCAGGCTCTAGTGGCATTCTTGACAATCTGTCAGCATCCGCATTGCATTTTCCTGGCCTGTACTTGATGCTGAATTTGAAGTCAGCTAGTTCAGTGACCCATCTCTGACCCATTGCATTCAGTTTGGCTGTAGTAAGGACAAAGGGTTGTTGTCAGTATACCTCAAACTCTTTGCTGTAGTAGAGATAATCACTAAATCGTTCACAGATAGCCCATTTCAGTGCCAGGAACTCCAATTTTCCAGAGTGTAGATGGTAATTCTTCTTGGCATCTGTCAATGTTCTAGAACCGTAACTGATGACTCTCAATATTCCATCTTGATGCTGATATAGGGCAGCTCCCAGTCCAACTTGAGAAGCGTTACAATGAAGAATAAACGGTAAATTGAAATCAGGATATCCCAAGATGGGTGGTTTTACCAGGTAGTCTACTAGTTCTTCCAATACCTCTGGGTGGTCTGCTGTCCAGAGAATGGGCTGTTGGGATGAAACAGCATTGTTTCTTTTAAGCCTGGTCCTACCCATGTTCTTCTTTTTCTCCATGGGTGTTGTCGTCTCTGTCGTCCCCCCCAAGAGGAGGTATAGTGGGGTGGCAATCCTGGAGAAGTTCCGAATGTAAGTACGATAGTAGGAGAGGAATCCTAATATCTGCCTCAACTCCCTGACGGTAGAGGGCCGCTTGTCTTTTAAGGCCAGTACCGGAGCGATTTCTGCTGGGTCCATGGTATATCCTTCTCCGGACACAATTTTCCCTAGAAATCGGACTTGCCTTTTGAACAGTTCACACTTCTTTGGGGTCAACTTAACTCCGTATTGTTGATACCGTTGTAATACGGTCCTCACGTATTCAACATGCTCCCGGAAGGTTTTGCTGTGTACCACATTGTCATCCAAGTATGGCTGGCAGATATCGTCCCTCAATCCTTCTAAACATGTCTCCATGCTCCTCTGGAAATCTGCTGGAGCTTAACTGAGCCCAAACGTTATGTGGATCCACTCATATAATCCCCACGGTGTGATGAATGCTATCAAGGGTCTACTGGACTCTTCGACAAACCCTTGGTGGTCTGCTTTACCCTGATTGAGGACAGAGAATCAGGTACTTCCTGATAGGCTATCCAATATATCTTGGATCTTTGGTATTGGGTGCTGATCAGGTACTGACATTGGGTTTAGTTCCCGGTAATCACAGCAGAGTCTCAACATACAGTCCTTCTTCCTAACACAAACAATAGGAGAGGAATAAGACGACTTCGACTTTAGTACCCAACCTCTGTTGATTAGGTCTTGTAAATACTCTTTCACTTCACGGTGTAATGATTTCGGCACAGACATCTAACTTCTGGTTACTGGGGTCCACTGTAACAGAATGCTGAAGGAACAGTTTATCCGGGGACTGAGGTCTTAAGAGGAGAGCAGGACTGTGCGTTGGTGGTCCCTGGATCATCCAGATGCCATCTTTGACACCCTTAAGGACATGGCTATAAAAGGACTGCAGCCCCTGGAAACAACTGCTACCCAATGTTACCAGGGTGGGGCCACCCCAGTGTCTGCAGCGTCCACCTTTTCCCCGGTGGCTGCTGAAGCCAAGGTGCAAGCAACGTCCCCTAGTGAGCTGGACAACCTGCGCTCTGAAGTGCGTCAGTTGAGAAAAACCCTGACCACTGTACTGAGTGCCCTGCAGCTGCGGATAGAGCCCGAGACAGAAGGAAGGATCCTGCTAGCCGACAGCCCTGAGGATGTCCCCTGGATGAGAAGGAGGAGGAGGACAACGCCACCCCCTGGGAGGACTAGCAACCAACGCCGCCCGCCGAAGGACCCTGTCTGCCACTGCTGCCACAAGACAGGTCACGCCGTCCAGAGCTGTCCTTTAAATGAGCAAACCCTGGGGCCAAGGGCCGACACCCAGTAGACCCCTCAGGCACATCAAAATGGTACCGCAGGTTCGTGGGAGGAAGACCTTTCCTGTCCATCGTGCTGGACGGCATCGCGACACCTGCTCTGCTGGACACAGGATCTCAGGTAACCATCATGCCTGATGTCCTCTATAAAAGGTTCTGGTCCATAGACGAACTTCACCCACCAGATCCAAATCTTTCCGTGTATGCCTCAAACGACCTCCCCCTTAACCTAGTCGGGGTTAAGGATGTGGCAGTAAAGGTGGGAAGAGTGGAACTGAAGGACCAGGGACTAATTGTAGTAGAGACTAATCCTGATGATACAGACTTGTATATGGTACTTGGCACAAATATTGTTAGTAACTGTTTGGGAGAAGTGGTGTTCTTGCTCCAACAGATAGCTGACACTGCCAGACCAGGGCAGAGAAGGACGCTCCAGAAAGAGATCCGAGCCCTTATGTACCAGCAACAGGTAAAGCTAACAGGTGGTGAAATTGGTAATGTACGGGTGACAGACCTGGTACCCATTGTGATTCCCCCGATGAGTGAAATGCTGATTTGGTGTAGAGCAGCAATAGGTCTCAAAGGACGGAGCTACCAGGCGGTAGTAGAGCCCCTTAGCTCGGAACATGGACCTACACTCTTGACTGCCAGAGGGGTAGTGGATGTACGCAATGGGAGGGTGCCCGTACGCCACCTAAACTATGGGGAGGACGAGGTTAGATTACCACGCTACGCCACTGTTGCCAAACTGTACACAGTAGATAACAACTCCATACACACAACAGAGTCCTTAACCTCACCAGACGAAGTGTAGGATGATGACCCGGGAACCCAGGTGGAGGATTGGTGTCAACAGCTCCATGTTGGGACAGACACCACTCCTGCCCATCAGAAGCAGGGTGTACACCGAGTGGTTCAGGAATACGAGCAGGTATTCAGTAAACACCCACTTGACTTTGGGAGGATTAAAGGGGTACAACACCATATACCCACAGGTGACCATCCACCCATCAAAGAACGTTACAGGCCCATACCACCATCACACTACCAGAAGGCGAAGGAGATGTTGCATGACATGAAGAAGGCAGAGGTAGTAAGAGATAGCTGTAGTCCCTGGGTAGCTCCCCTGGTCCTAGTCAGGAAAAAGGATGGAAGCATGAGAATGTGTGTAGATTACAGACAGGTAAATCACATAACACACAAAGATGCATACCCTTTGCCCTGTATAGAGGAATCCCTGGCTGCATTAAAGTCTGCAAATTACTTCTCCACCCTTGACCTCACTAGTGGGTACTGGCAAGTAGCTGTTGCTGAGGAGGATCGGGGGAAGACTGCCTTCACCACCCCGATGGGGCTCTGTGAGTTCAACAGTATGCCGTTTGGACTCTGCAATGCCCGGAACTTTCCAGAGATTGATGGAGTGCTGCCTGGTACACCGCAACTTCGAGACCATACTGCTATACCTGGATGACGTGATAGTGTACTCCAAAACATACGAGGACCATTTGAAGCACCTGGCAGAGGTATTTGAGTTGCTGTCCCGGTATGGGATGAAGCTGAAGCCCTCCAAGTGCCAGCTGCTCAAGCGAAAGGTACAGTACCTGGGGCACATCGTCAGTCCAGAAGGAGTAGCACCGGACCTGGAGAAGGTCACTGCCATCCAGAAATGGCCGGAGCCGAAGAGCCTCAAGGAGGTACGTCAGTTCCTGGGACTAGTCGGGTATTACTGGAGGTTTGTGAAGGACTATACCAAAAAAGCGACGCCTTTGCAAGATCTCCTGGTAGGACAGTCCGGGAGAGGCAGAAACCCCCCGTTCCAGTGGGGTAAGGAGCAAGCTGAATCCTTTGAGGTGATGAAGGAGATCCTGACCGGCGAAGAGATCCTAGCCTACCCTGACTACAGCCAACCATTCCTACTGTACACTGATGCCAGCAATGAGGGATTTGGAGCTGTGTTAAGTCAGAAGCAGAATGGCCGAGAGAAGGTGATTGCCTATGCAATCAGGAAGATCCGCCCGACCGAGCGGAACCCAGAGAACTACAGCAGCTTCAAGTTGGAGTTCCTGGCCCTGGTCTGGGCCATCACCGAGCGGTTCAAGCACTACCTAGCCTCCAGTAAGTTCACTGCTTTCACTGATAATAACCCCTTGACTCATCTGGAAACAGCCAAGTTAGGAGCCCTATGATATGCACCCTTCACCCTAAAGTGCCCTGGATTGTGCCTGAAACACCACCAGTAAAGGTACTGAAATGAACTGTTGTGTGTGTGCCTATTCTTCCTCTGACCCGGCTGGGTCCCCTCTGTCCTGCATCCTTCACCTACACTGCCCTGAGGCCCCGCTCCACCTGTGGGGAGTCGTACCAACTAAGCTGCCTAAACACCGGCCTCAGAGGACTGTCGCAGCGCTGGTGATCCTCACCAGACACCACAGGTGGCGTCACGAACATCCCTATCCCATACAACTTCCCCCCTTCTTTTAAGAGTGACCCCAGGGTACGGGCCCGGGAGCCGACCACCGTGACATCCCCCAAGATCAGGCAACAACAAGGCCCGGGCGCCGAGTCATCTCCATCCCCTGGGTGCGTCACTACTGTTCTCAATTCTTCACAGGTTAACTGAAGAAGCAGCTCACTAATTCTGTCCATTTGTATTTCCACATCCATTGCAGCTAGTGAGTCTTCTTTAGGGCTGGTCCCCTTTAACTGGTGTAGCAGAGTTGAGTTGAGGTACTGTGCTGCTGTGTTTTTCCAGACACTTTTTTTCTTCTACCTCTACACGCTAATTCTCGCTCAGGACTCTCCGTACGGACCACCAATGTTACACGCATGCCGCTAGGTTCAGATAGGGGCTAGACAGGTTACATGAATTCTTTGAAATCCTGGGAGAACCGTTACTCAGGGTGACCATAGACCACCATGTAACCTGGGTCGGTCCGAATAGGCCCTTAGTTACACCCCTCTGGTCCCTCCTTGCATCAAATCACAGAGGTTCCACCACCTGGACCCGTAACAGTTTGCACAGGCCATGGAATCCGGTGGCTCCCAGGCTCCTTTACTCTCTGACTTGTACCAGGAGGTCTCACATCAGAGATCCCAACAGGAGACTATACTGTCCTATCTGCGGACAGTCAACTCCCGCCTGGACACGCTGTCTACTCTGAAGGTGTCCGTCTCTAATTGAGCGGCACCCACCCCGGTGGCACCTCTACCCTGTGGCTCTGTGGCACCCGGCTTTGGACCCCAGCTTTCTGCGCCTCCACATTTCGAAGGGGACTCTGTTCTATGTCGGGGCTTCATAAATTAGTGCACGCTGCACTTTGAACTTCTGGCATACCAGTTCGTCTCCGACTGGGCCAAGGTGGCATTTATCATGTCTCACCTCACCGGAGAGGCGTTGGCATGGCTTAACCATCTGTGGGAGAGAGGGGATACTCTGATGTCCAATCTCCAGGCTTTCCTCGCGACTTTCCGTAAGGTGTTCTACTGCCTCCTCACTTCTCCAACTCCGTCAAGGGAATCTTTCTGTGGGACGGTGTGTTTTCTCCAGAGCCAATGCAAATTGACCAAGCCAAGATGGTCAAGTCTCGCCAGGAGACACGCCGCGCCGAGGGGAGTTGCTTCTACTGTGGCAGTATAGAGGATCTGATCCGTTCCTGCCCAGAGAGACCGGGAAACTCCAGTGTCTAGGACCGCTTGGAGAGGTCGTCCTAGGCAAGAGTTCTTCTTCTCCATCCTTGACTTTGTCCGTTTCTGTCACCAGTGGTGAGATCCGCTTCTTTGAGACTGCCTTTCTGGATTCCGGAGCCGCAGGGAATCTCATTCAACAGGCCGTTGTGGAACGTTATCAGATTCCTACCATATGTCTGGCTGAACCTTTGGCGGTTTCCTTAGTGGATGGGAAGCTTCTTCCGGAAACCATCTTGCTGGTCACTGAGCCTGTAACTCTTCAGGTGGGAATGCTGCACCCAGAGAAGATCTCCTTTCATGTGCTGTCCGGTCTCTCTCATCCCCTCTTGCTTGGTCTGCCCTGATTACAGAGACATGAGCCCGTCCTGAATTGGAGATCTGGTGAGGTGCTCTGTTGGGGTCAGGAATGCCATGAATCCTGTCAGGTTCTGGTTCGTCCTGCTTGACCCCCGTCTACGCCAGCTAACCTACCTGGCTTGCCGGCACCCTACTGGTCCTATGTGGACGTCTTTGACAAAAAGGAGGCTGAGACACGACCACCTCATAGGCCGTATGATTGCCCCTTCGACCTAATACCTGGTGCTTCACCTCCTCGTGTGTGAATCTACCCCTTGTCGTTGGCTGAGACCCGTGCTATGTCTGAGTACATTGAGGAGAATCTTGCTAGGGGATTTATCTGGAAATCCACCTCTCCGGCTAGAGCAGGATTCTTCTTTGTCAAGAAGAAAGACGGCTCGCTTCGTCCCTGTATTGACTATAGGGGTCTAAAACAGATTACCATAAAAAATAAGTACCCCCTGCCTCTGATCTCGAAGTTGTTTGACCGCCTAAAAGGCGCAAAGATCTTCACCAAGCTCGATCTTTGGGGGGATGTACAATCTGGTCCGGATTCGCCAGGGAGACGAGTGGAAGACGGCATTCAACATCCGGGATGGTCACTACGAATACCGCATGATGCCCTTCGGTCTTTGTAATGCTCCAGCCGTCTTCCAGGAGCTAGTTAATGACATCTTCCGAGATCTCCTGTATTCCTGCGTGGTGGTGTACCTGGACGACATCTTGGTGTTCTCCCCGGATCTGCCCTCACACCGGAGGGATGTTTGTCAGGTTCTGCTGAGGCTCCGGAGGAATCGCCTGTATGCTAAATACGAGAAATGCCTCTTTGAGCAGACCTCCTTGCCGTTTCTTGGTTACATCATTTCTGAGACCGGTCTGCGGATGGATCCCGAGAAGGTGTCTGCCGTCTTAAAGTGGCCCCGACCGGAGGGATTGAAGGCGATTCAACGGTTTCTGGGTTTTGCGAACTATTACTGCCTCTTCATTCCTCATTTTTCCTCCTGGACTGCTCCCATCTCTGATCTCACCAGTAAAGGAGCAAATCCCAGGGAGTTGTCAGCCGAGGCGGAGAAAGCCTTCGTCTCCCTAAAACAAGTCTTCCTCCGCTCCAGTGCTACACCATCCGGATTGCAACAAGCAGTTCTTCCTGGAGGTCGATGCCTCCTCCTCCGGGGCAGGAGCAGTGCTCACCCAGAAATCCTCGTCCGGGAGAATGGTAACCTGCGACTTCTTCTCCAAGCTCTTCTCCTCATCCGAGCGCAACTACTCCATTGGAGATCGAGAGCTGCGGGCCATCAAATTAGCGCTGGAGGAGTGGCGCTACTTGCTGGAGGGGGCTCTACTCCCGGTGGTCATCTACACTGACCATAAAAACCTTGCTTATTTGCAGAATGCCCAAAGACTAAACCCGCGTTAGGTCAGATGGTCACTATTCTTCGCTCGATTCTGCTTTAATCTTCACTACCGCCCGGCAGACAAGAACATTAAAACCAGGATAAGGAGCCTCTACATATCATTGACCCCTCCAAAATAATGACTGTTGCTCCGTTTGACCTGTCTCATCTACCTCCCGGTAAGACCTTTGTAGAAGTTCAGGATCGGAAGAAGGCTTTACTGTGGGGTCATTTGTCCAAACTGGCTGGTCATGCCGGCCAGAGGAAGACATTTCTGCTCATTGCCCGACATTATTGGTGGCCCACACTGCGCAAGGACGTTGCGGAATTTGTCGCGGCTTGTTCCTCTTGTGCCCGTAACAAGATACCTAGGCACCTCCCAGCCGGCCATCTTCTTCCTCTTCCCGTGCCTTCCACTCCGTGGCAACATATTGCAATGGACTTCATCACGGATCTCCCTGTTTCTGCCAGTTGTACTGTCATTTGGGTGGTCGCTGACCGCTTTTCTAAGATGGCCCACTTTATTCCCGTGCCGGGTCTTCCGTCTGCACCGGTGCTGGCTAAGGACTTCATCCATCACATCTTCGGTCTTCATGGCCTACCCATCCACATTGTCTCGGATCGCGGAGTTCAATTCACTTCGTGCTTCTGGAGAGCCACGTGCAAGCTGCTGGATGTCTCCTTGGATTTTTATTTGGCCTATCATCCTCAGTCCAATGGCCCAGTGGAACGCATCAATCAAATCCTCACCAGTTTTCTTCGACACTTTGTCAACGCTCACCATAGCGATTGGGTTGAGCTCCTGCCCTGGGCCGAGTTTTCCTATAACAACCATGAGAGCGAGTCTTCTGCTAAAACTCAGTTTTTTGTGGTCTACAGTCAACACCCCCGGATTCTGTTTCCCGTCTCCTCTTCAGTGGACAATCCTGCCGCGAAGTCTCTCGTCAGCAAATTTTCTGCTATTTGGGAAGACACCAGATCTGCGCTTCTTCAGTCCTCGGAGCTGATGAAGAAGCATGCTGATAAGAGACATCTGGATCTGCCTCTATTCCGTCCGGGAGACAAGGCCTGGCTTTCCTCCAAATATGTCCGCCTCAAGATACCATCTTACAAGTTGGGTCCGCGATTCATCGGTCCGTTCGAGGTTCTGAACCAAATTAATCCGGTGGCTTACAAGCTGAAACTCCCGGCCTTCTTACGGATTCCCAACTCCTTTCATGTGTCTCTTCTCAAACCGGTTGTCCTTAATCCTTTCTCTGACAATCCAGGTACCACTCCAGCTCCAGTCGCCGCTGAGGACGTCTTTGAGGTAGAAAACATTTTGGCCACCAAGCGGGTAAGAGGAAAGACTTGTGGATTATAAGGGGTTTGGCCCTGAGAAGAGGTCTTGGGAGCCCAGGGAGAATATTCATGCCCCTCATCTACTAGAAAAATTTCTCACAGGCTTAAAGAAGAGGGGTCCCGGTCCGGTGTCTTTCTGTTCTACTGCCGCTGAGGCACGCACTGCGCGCAGCTTCCTGGGCACTGTGCTTAAGGCGCACACGCGCGCGCTCCCTCCCTCTTAAAGGGGCCACGCGCCATCCTAAAGAGTCCCCAGCTGATGGCCGGAGGACTGCCCCTATATTAAGCCCCTCCTCCAAAATGGAGGTGCCTGTGCAATGTTGTTGTTTGTGTGCCAACACTCTCCTCAGCCCTCAGGTCCCTTGCCTGCCAGTCTGTCTAACAGTCCTGCCTGCCAGTCTGTATAATAGTCCTGCCCGCCAGTCTGTCTACCTGCCATGCCCACCTGCCTGCCAACACGGAGCACCTGCCAGTTACCTGCCGTGCCCACCAGCCTGCCTACCCGGAGCACTTGCCAAGTTACC
Organism: Phyllobates terribilis; assembly: GCF_046119375.1. Classification (NCBI taxonomy): domain Eukaryota; kingdom Metazoa; phylum Chordata; class Amphibia; order Anura; family Dendrobatidae; genus Phyllobates; species Phyllobates terribilis. The sequence continues at coordinate 212,477,146 of NW_027362762.1, forward strand.
TGCTGTACCCGCCTGCTTGTCTACCCGGATCACCAGCCAGCCTACCTGCCATGCTTATCCGCTGTACCGGTCAGCTCCTGTCATCTGACCCGTGGGAGTCACCTGCTCTCACACAAGGTCGGTCCCAGAGTGGCACCTGGTCCACCTGCCCGGTCCCTCCCTGGTTCACAGAGTCGACTAAACCGCCGTGTGACCTGGGTCAGTCTGAGTAGGCACTTAGTTACGCCCCTCTGGTCCCTCCTTGCATCAAAGCACAGAGGTTCCACCACCCGGACCCGTAACACTTGAGATGTAGAAAGTCTATTGAGACCATCTCCATCAGATACGTAGTTTGGATGTTGCCCGTTGATGTGTTGGGACGTTTATCTTTCAGACACCCACACTCCCTTGCCACGTACCTCTCAATATCTCTCTGCATCTACGGCCAGAAAAAACGTTCACGGATCAAGCTGGTTGTCCTTTCTACTCCCAGGTGTCCCATGTTTTCATGGAGTTCTTTGAAGACCAACCTACGGAATACTCTGGGTAGTACCAACTGCCGGTTTTGTCCTCCTTTACGATACAGGATACCGTCTTCACTGAGGTAGAGCTCCGTCCATTCTTTAATTAAAACAGATACTGCTGGTGACTCATTGTCTCTCTCTCTCGTTTACTTAGAATACAACTTTATATGGACCAAAATCGGTTTCCACCAATTATCTGATCTTCCCGTTGTGCTTTGCGGATTTTCCTTTTTGGTAGTTGTTGAATAGACTGGGGGTGATCTTGTTCTCTCGCTTTTATGGTGGTTTCCACCGTCAACGGACACCACAATGGTGTGTCTTCCTCCTGATAAGCTTGTACTGCTTGGGTAGTGCTCTCAATTGCTTCCAGACTGACTTCCTCTGAGCATTCTTGCATGAACTCCTCAGGCTCTAGTGGCATTCTTGACAATCTGTCAGCATCCGCATTGCATTTTCCTGGCCTGTACTTGATGCTGAATTTGAAGTCAGCTAGTTCAGTGACCCATCTCTGACCCATTGCATTCAGTTTGGCTGTAGTAAGGACAAAGGGTTGTTGTCAGTATACCTCAAACTCTTTGCTGTAGTAGAGATAATCACTAAATCGTTCACAGATAGCCCATTTCAGTGCCAGGAACTCCAATTTTCCAGAGTGTAGATGGTAATTCTTCTTGGCATCTGTCAATGTTCTAGAACCGTAACTGATGACTCTCAATATTCCATCTTGATGCTGATATAGGGCAGCTCCCAGTCCAACTTGAGAAGCGTTACAATGAAGAATAAACGGTAAATTGAAATCAGGATATCCCAAGATGGGTGGTTTTACCAGGTAGTCTACTAGTTCTTCCAATACCTCTGGGTGGTCTGCTGTCCAGAGAATGGGCTGTTGGGATGAAACAGCATTGTTTCTTTTAAGCCTGGTCCTACCCATGTTCTTCTTTTTCTCCATGGGTGTTGTCGTCTCTGTCGTCCCCCCCAAGAGGAGGTATAGTGGGGTGGCAATCCTGGAGAAGTTCCGAATGTAAGTACGATAGTAGGAGAGGAATCCTAATATCTGCCTCAACTCCCTGACGGTAGAGGGCCGCTTGTCTTTTAAGGCCAGTACCGGAGCGATTTCTGCTGGGTCCATGGTATATCCTTCTCCGGACACAATTTTCCCTAGAAATCGGACTTGCCTTTTGAACAGTTCACACTTCTTTGGGGTCAACTTAACTCCGTATTGTTGATACCGTTGTAATACGGTCCTCACGTATTCAACATGCTCCCGGAAGGTTTTGCTGTGTACCACATTGTCATCCAAGTATGGCTGGCAGATATCGTCCCTCAATCCTTCTAAACATGTCTCCATGCTCCTCTGGAAATCTGCTGGAGCTTAACTGAGCCCAAACGTTATGTGGATCCACTCATATAATCCCCACGGTGTGATGAATGCTATCAAGGGTCTACTGGACTCTTCGACAAACCCTTGGTGGTCTGCTTTACCCTGATTGAGGACAGAGAATCAGGTACTTCCTGATAGGCTATCCAATATATCTTGGATCTTTGGTATTGGGTGCTGATCAGGTACTGACATTGGGTTTAGTTCCCGGTAATCACAGCAGAGTCTCAACATACAGTCCTTCTTCCTAACACAAACAATAGGAGAGGAATAAGACGACTTCGACTTTAGTACCCAACCTCTGTTGATTAGGTCTTGTAAATACTCTTTCACTTCACGGTGTAATGATTTCGGCACAGACATCTAACTTCTGGTTACTGGGGTCCACTGTAACAGAATGCTGAAGGAACAGTTTATCCGGGGACTGAGGTCTTAAGAGGAGAGCAGGACTGTGCGTTGGTGGTCCCTGGATCATCCAGATGCCATCTTTGACACCCTTAAGGACATGGCTATAAAAGGACTGCAGCCCCTGGAAACAACTGCTACCCAATGTTACCAGGGTGGGGCCACCCCAGTGTCTGCAGCGTCCACCTTTTCCCCGGTGGCTGCTGAAGCCAAGGTGCAAGCAACGTCCCCTAGTGAGCTGGACAACCTGCGCTCTGAAGTGCGTCAGTTGAGAAAAACCCTGACCACTGTACTGAGTGCCCTGCAGCTGCGGATAGAGCCCGAGACAGAAGGAACGATCCTGCTAGCCGACAGCCCTGAGGATGTCCCCTGGATGAGAAGGAGGAGGAGGACAACGCCACCCCCTGGGAGGACTAGCAACCAACGCCGCCCGCCGAAGGACCCTGTCTGCCACTGCTGCCACAAGACAGGTCACGCCGTCCAGAGCTGTCCTTTAAATGAGCAAACCCTGGGGCCAAGGGCCGACACCCAGTAGACCCCTCAGGCACATCAAAATGGTACCGCAGGTTCGTGGGAGGAAGACCTTTCCTGTCCATCGTGCTGGACGGCATCGCGACACCTGCTCTGCTGGACACAGGATCTCAGGTAACCATCATGCCTGATGTCCTCTATAAAAGGTTCTGGTCCATAGACGAACTTCACCCACCAGATCCAAATCTTTCCGTGTATGCCTCAAACGACCTCCCCCTTAACCTAGTCGGGATTAAGGATGTGGCAGTAAAGGTGGGAAGAGTGGAACTGAAGGACCAGGGACTAATTGTAGTAGAGACTAATCCTGATGATACAGACTTGTATATGGTACTTGGCACAAATATTGTTAGTAACTGTTTGGGAGAAGTGGTGTTCTTGCTCCAACAGATAGCTGACACTGCCAGACCAGGGCAGAGAAGGACGCTCCAGAAAGAGATCCGAGCCCTTATGTACCAGCAACAGGTAAAGCTAACAGGTGGTGAAATTGGTAATGTACGGGTGACAGACCTGGTACCCATTGTGATTCCCCCGATGAGTGAAATGCTGATTTGGTGTAGAGCAGCAATAGGTCTCAAAGGACGGAGCTACCAGGCGGTAGTAGAGCCCCTTAGCTCGGAACATGGACCTACACTCTTGACTGCCAGAGGGGTAGTGGATGTACGCAATGGGAGGGTGCCCGTACGCCACCTAAACTATGGGGAGGACGAGGTTAGATTACCACGCTACGCCACTGTTGCCAAACTGTACACAGTAGATAACAACTCCATACACACAACAGAGTCCTTAACCTCACCAGACGAAGTGTAGGATGATGACCCGGGAACCCAGGTGGAGGATTGGTGTCAACAGCTCCATGTTGGGACAGACACCACTCCTGCCCATCAGAAGCAGGGTGTACACCGAGTGGTTCAGGAATACGAGCAGGTATTCAGTAAACACCCACTTGACTTTGGGAGGATTAAAGGGGTACAACACCATATACCCACAGGTGACCATCCACCCATCAAAGAACGTTACAGGCCCATACCACCATCACACTACCAGAAGGCGAAGGAGATGTTGCATGACATGAAGAAGGCAGAGGTAGTAAGAGATAGCTGTAGTCCCTGGGTAGCTCCCCTGGTCCTAGTCAGGAAAAAGGATGGAAGCATGAGAATGTGTGTAGATTACAGACAGGTAAATCACATAACACATAAAGATGCATACCCTTTGCCCTGTATAGAGGAATCCCTGGCTGCATTAAAGTCTGCAAATTACTTCTCCACCCTTGACCTCACTAGTGGGTACTGGCAAGTAGCTGTTGCTGAGGAGGATCGGGGGAAGACTGCCTTCACCACCCCGATGGGGCTCTGTGAGTTCAACAGTATGCCGTTTGGACTCTGCAATGCCCGGAACTTTCCAGAGATTGATGGAGTGCTGCCTGGTACACCGCAACTTCGAGACCATACTGCTATACCTGGATGACGTGATAGTGTACTCCAAAACATACGAGGACCATTTGAAGCACCTGGCAGAGGTATTTGAGTTGCTGTCCCGGTATGGGATGAAGCTGAAGCCCTCCAAGTGCCACCTGCTCAAGCGAAAGGTACAGTACCTGGGGCACATCGTCAGTCCAGAAGGAGTAGCACCGGACCTGGAGAAGGTCACTGCCATCCAGAAATGGCCGGAGCCGAAGAGCCTCAAGGAGGTACGTCAGTTCCTGGGACTAGTCGGGTATTACTGGAGGTTTGTGAAGGACTATACCAAAAAAGCGACGCCTTTGCAAGATCTCCTGGTAGGACAGTCCGGGAGAGGCAGAAACCCCCCGTTCCAGTGGGGTAAGGAGCAAGCTGAATCCTTTGAGGTGATGAAGGAGATCCTGACCGGCGAAGAGATCCTAGCCTACCCTGACTACAGCCAACCATTCCTGCTGTACACTGATGCCAGCAATGAGGGATTTGGAGCTGTGTTAAGTCAGAAGCAGAATGGCCGAGAGAAGGTGATTGCCTATGCAATCAGGAAGATCCGCCCGACCGAGCGGAACCCAGAGAACTACAGCAGCTTCAAGTTGGAGTTCCTGGCCCTGGTCTGGGCCATCACCGAGCGGTTCAAGCACTACCTAGCCTCCAGTAAGTTCACTGCTTTCACTGATAATAACCCCTTGACTCATCTGGAAACAGCCAAGTTAGGAGCCCTATGATATGCACCCTTCACCCTAAAGTGCCCTGGATTGTGCCTGAAACACCACCAGTAAAGGTACTGAAATGAACTGTTGTGTGTGTGCCTATTCTTCCTCTGACCCGGCTGGGTCCCCTCTGTCCTGCATCCTTCACCTACACTGCCCTGAGGCCCCGCTCCACCTGTGGGGAGTCGTACCAACTAAGCTGCCTAAACACCGGCCTCAGAGGACTGTCGCAGCGCTGGTGATCCTCACCAGACACCACAGGTGGCGTCACGAACATCCCTATCCCATACAACTTCCCCCCTTCTTTTAAGAGTGACCCCAGGGTACGGGCCCGGGAGCCGACCACCGTGACATCCCCCAAGATCAGGCAACAACAAGGCCCGGGCGCCGAGTCATCTCCATCCCCTGGGTGCGTCACTACTGTTCTCAATTCTTCACAGGTTAACTGAAGAAGCAGCTCACTAATTCTGTCCATTTGTATTTCCACATCCATTGCAGCTAGTGAGTCTTCTTTAGGGCTGGTCCCCTTTAACTGGTGTAGCAGAGTTGAGTTGAGGTACTGTGCTGCTGTGTTTTTCCAGACACTTTTTTTCTTCTACCTCTACACGCTAATTCTCGCTCAGGACTCTCCGTACGGACCACCAATGTTACACGCATGCCGCTAGGTTCAGATAGGGGCTAGACAGGTTACATGAATTCTTTGAAATCCTGGGAGAACCGTTACTCAGGGTGACCATAGACCATGTGCTGAAGCTTCTCTCAGGCACACAGGGGTATTGACCCTCAGGTACAGATAAGTAGGTTGTTTCACTTGCTGACCATACACACTTGACAAGAGTCTTCATAAATGGTAGAACAGTAGCATTTAATAAAAAGCCACACAGCCAGTGCAAGTGAAGTCTTATGAGCAACAGGCTCCAGTGACAAACAGTACAGTTTCCTTAGCAGCACAGCGGTTCACAGTCTTCCCAGTAGTACAGGACAGCACAGTTCTAATGCAAAGGCACATTAATGAACACAGCATTCTTTACATCACAGTGAGATGGAGGAGGGGGGGGGAGGCTTTGCTGAGGGAGATGATCCCTTTTACACCATTTCTTCCAGTCCTTATCTTTCTGCCTAACAAAACTCTGCACTGCTAGTTCAGGAACTCTACCTGCAATGTGCTTAGCTTCACTCCTCACTTGCAGGGGCGCTTCTGTCAGATGCAGAACACACACACCACCTTTCTCTTCGGCTCCAGCCAGACAGTAAACAACTTCCCCACAATCCCCCTAGGGCTATGCTAAAACACTCCCATTCTCCCGTGACTGTGTTAAACCCTCTAGTTGCTGGATGCTTTTGGAGCACAACACTTCCTGTCTCATGTGCTTTTGTTACTTCTAATAGTTGCTGAATGCTTTTAAAGCAACAGCACTACTTCTGCATGTCACATATGGAGCATTATGTAGAAGAAAAGCTTATTCCACGGGGCCTACGTGTTCAGGATGCAGGACTCACACATGAGACACTATATATTTTTGGGTTAGTACCTATTTCTCTATTTACCTTTTACCTTGCGAGTTTTACTATCTTAGTGCAATATCCTTAATATGTTTATACATATAGTTATATTGATTCATTATTTATCCACTTGGATTTATTTATTATGAATATGATGATAATTATATTTATATTTATTTATTTATATATTTACCCTTTATGCAATAGCACAGTGCACTCCTTTGTGGATGTATATGTAGCACCCTGAGGATTCGGCTGCTACAGGGGTATTGCACCTCAACCCAGAGGTGTGATATTCCACTCCCGGGTAAGGATGGAGTGTGGAACTGAGCCCAGAAAGCTGCATGCACTACACACATCCCATTTCCGAGGAGCAGACCAACGGTACTCCCACTTAGAAATGTGCAGGTACGACCGAGTCTGTTCCTGGCTGGAGTGGGAGGGGGGTGGTACATCCCAGTAGTGTAGGGGCAGATAGGGGGAGCAGCCTGGGTAAAGATAGGAGCTCATTGGGTGCTGGTCACCTGAGCTCACACATAGAGGGAGTATTTAAGGTGGGCACCATCTAAGATCAGGGTCAGTCTGTCAGCCTTTTGTCAGAGCAGAGTAGAGGAAGAGGAGCAGAGCAGCCCCAGAGAGAGAGGAGAAAGAGAGACCCAGAGGGGGTGAAAGAAAAGGACTCTGAGAACCCAAAGTCCATCATCGGGTGAAGAGTTGGCAAAAGGGTACCGGATCCCAAACTGGTGGGGGCTAAAGCACACCCTAGCCAGAGACCGGAGGCCGTGGGCAGGATCTGCCACGGCCACCCACCACATCCACCCTGAAGGCAAACCACATGTAGGGTCAGGGAACCCAAGGCCAAGGATTTCCCAACAGAAGGCCCGAGGGAGCTGGACCTAGGTGGATCCCTGGTGGGGACGGCCAGAAGACAGGACAGGAAGGAGGGCTCAGGGTCACGCTCCGGACTTGCTTGGGGGTTGGCTGAATCCAGGACCTGGTGGACGCAGCACGGCTCGGGTGGTCACTTGAAGCTGGAGTGACCGGAACATCAGCAGTAAGTAAATACCCTAAACTGCACAACCCGACTCTGTCTTTAATTACCATCTATGCTGCACCACCACAACCCCCATCCTCTGCACCTGACCCCCTGAGGCTATACCCCACCCGTTGGGGGTTATACTATCAAAAGCTGCACCAACACCATCAGCCTCAGCGGACCCTGCTGCAGCGGCGGCCGTAGTGACCGCAATACAACGGGTGGCGTAGTCGACATAAAGAACTTTATAACATCTGTAGGACTGCCACATACTCTGAGCTTGACATCCTGGGCACGGACCGGGTCACAGCCACTCGGAGACTACAACCCCCATCTGATCCGGCTCCGGGTATTCCCCTAAAGAATATGGCCCAGGGGGTGCGTCAACTTTGGCGTAGTCGGCAGGATTACGTGCCCACAACAACCGGGTACTGCGTGCCTGAAGAAAAGAACGAGTTTACCTCAAAAAGAAGTCTCCTGCCGGTTCCGGAGGGTCCCCGCCATCGGACTCCATCACAGGTCGATTCCCGCCGGTTGTCCGCCATTAACAGCTTTTTCCCGCCATCTGCGGAGTTTCCCGCCACTGGGAGACGATTCCCGCCATTTCCGAAGATTTCCCGCCTTGGAAGAGCGGACGCCATTATGGGCGTGCCAGAGGGTGGCAAGAGGCCGCCTCCCATCGTGGGCCAGGACCGAAAATGGCGCCAAAAGTGGAAACCGCCCCCACCAACAGAGACTGTGATGTTAGAGGTGTCTGTCAGCGTGAAAGAACTGCCCCTGGAGCTGACAATCACCAAGTGGCCCCGGGACCGCCCTCGAAGTGGGAGGACTGAGAAGAAGAGAGCAAAGATGGGTGTCGCCTGGAGCAGTCTGGAGAGAGCGCACCCGGAGACAAGAAGCCTAGAGCTGAGTCCAGAAGAAGCTTACCCGGAGATGGGAGAAGAGCAGAGCAGCACCGGCCCGCTGGCCAGGAGCCTGCCGGGAACAGCAGAAGGAGAGCAGAGCAGCACCGACCCGTTGGTCAGGAGCCTGCTAGAAGCGACGACCCCACTAGGCCTAGTGGAGGTCCTAGCACAGCTCCCCCGAGACCGGGAGTGTGCGCAGACCGCTCTGGAGGGCCTCGCAAGGAGGATGGCCCGGGTGCAACGAGAGACGTTGGCGGAGTGGAGCCGAGAGATGGCCCAGCGGACCGAGACTCGTCAGCGGAGCACGCCACCCGAGACGAGGAGACAGACCGCCTCTGAGGATGGCGCAGGAGGACTCAAGGCCGGAGACGGCGCCGAGAAGGGAGCCGAACGAAAGGAGGCAGGTAAAGGGGACGTCTCTACCCCAAACCGGGAAACCGCGCACCTGCCCCAGCTCCCCGTCGCAGAGCCCAAAGTACCCCCTGCCGTGCCCGTAACCGCAACGTCACCGCCACAGACTAGGCCTCAACCGGAAGCCGCAGCCGCGACCCCTGTGACGTCACACGCCTCGACCCCGAGCGTGACCAAGCAGGAAGTACCACCAGCCTGGTCGCAAGGCCTAGTACCCCCGGGCGCCGCAATACCAACAGCGCCCCCTACCTCCGCGGAGCCACCGGCCTGGTCGCAGGGCCAAGTAGCCCAGGGCGCCGCCGTCCTTACGGTGCCCTTCACTTTCCAGGTGCCCCAGGCCTGGCCGCAAGGCCTGGGCAACCCGGGCGCCACCACCACCGCGCCCATAAAACCAAGAGTGCCGCATCTGGGAGAAGATCTGTTTGCCCAACATACGTGCCCGGATGGGCAGCCCTTTATTTGGCCACCGGAGTTTCACCATCCCCGACTCCGGAAAGAGAGACCCCTAGATGAACCCCTGATCCCGGCTCCAAAGCCCGTTAAGAGGATCTCGCCCCCGCTAGAGGAGGCACAGTTTGAGTGGGACCCCACCGGAGAAGATCTCATGGGGTTCACTCAGGTGACCCGGGCAGCTGCAGCGGAGCGTGCAGAGTGCTGCCGGCAGCAGCTCGAGGTCTTTGAGAGGGAGCAGAGAGAGAGGCGGGTCCGGGAACAACAAGCCCAGATAAGGAGCGCGGAGCAGAAGAGCCGGGTCAGGAGGAGTCCCCGTGCAGCTCATAGTCCCCCTTCCACCGGGACTGTGATCAAGTTTAACATGCAGCATGGGTGGGGTTTCATCCGAGACCACCGCACCCCAGGCGACGTCTTCGTGACCAGGAGAGACGTTGAGTCCCACCTACCGGAGGGACACAGAGGTCGTGACCTTTACATCGGGGACGAGGTCACCTTTACCCGGCACAAGTGTGCCAAAGGACCCTACGCCCTCCATGTGCATCGCCTGACGGAGGAAGAGCTGCGGTGTGAGGAAGAACAAGAGGACCCGGACGGGTCTGAAGCTAAAGGTAACCACAAGGAAAGAGCAGGAGGACGCCGTCGTTAAGTACAGCAGAGCACAAGCTGTATATAGTTGCCCGTCGGGGCACAGTGAACTGTTGCTAATATAGTCCCCGTTGGGACCAGCAAGTGTGAACTGTTTACCCGTATTTCCCTTAATCCCACTGGCCGAGGACTGAGAGCGGCCATATCCCTTGTAAATAGTTGCGCGTCCTAAAGCGCCCCCTACCGGTTTTATAGGAAAGCCACGAGTTCCAAAGACTGTCGCACTTTACCCGGTCACACGTTGCACAGTGACCGGAGGAGGAGCCAGAGGCGACGAGAATGTTATTTATATGAAAAGTTTATTGCTGATAATATATGTGATGTTTTATATGTTTTTATATGTTGTTTATATGAAAAAAAAAAAATGTATGTTTGTGGATGTTTATCTCTTACAGCCCGAGGACGTGCTGTGATTTACCAGGGGGGAATGTAGCACCCTGAGGATTCGGCTGCTACAGGGGTATTGCACCTCAACCCAGAGGTGTGATATTCCACTCCCGGGTAAGGATGGAGTGTGGAACTGAGCCCAGAAAGCTGCATGCACTACACACATCCCATTTCCGAGGAGCAGACCAACGGTACTCCCACTTAGAAATGTGCAGGTACGACCGAGTCTGTTCCTGGCTGGAGTGGGAGGGGGGTGGTACATCCCAGTAGTGTAGGGGCAGATAGGGGGAGCAGCCTGGGTAAAGATAGGAGCTCATTGGGTGCTGGTCACCTGAGCTCACACATAGAGGGAGTATTTAAGGTGGGCACCATCTAAGATCAGGGTCAGTCTGTCAGCCTTTTGTCAGAGCAGAGTAGAGGAAGAGGAGCAGAGCAGCCCCAGAGAGAGAGGAGAAAGAGAGACCCAGAGGGGGTGAAAGAAAAGGACTCTGAGAACCCAAAGTCCATCATCGGGTGAAGAGTTGGCAAAAGGGTACCGGATCCCAAACTGGTGGGGGCTAAAGCACACCCTAGCCAGAGACCGGAGGCCGTGGGCAGGATCTGCCACGGCCACCCACCACATCCACCCTGAAGGCAAACCACATGTAGGGTCAGGGAACCCAAGGCCAAGGATTTCCCAACAGAAGGCCCGAGGGAGCTGGACCTAGGTGGATCCCTGGTGGGGACGGCCAGAAGACAGGACAGGAAGGAGGGCTCAGGGTCACGCTCCGGACTTGCTTGGGGGTTGGCTGAATCCAGGACCTGGTGGACGCAGCACGGCTCGGGTGGTCACTTGAAGCTGGAGTGACCGGAACATCAGCAGTAAGTAAATACCCTAAACTGCACAACCCGACTCTGTCTTTAATTACCATCTATGCTGCACCACCACAACCCCCATCCTCTGCACCTGACCCCCTGAGGCTATACCCCACCCGTTGGGGGTTATACTATCAAAAGCTGCACCAACACCATCAGCCTCAGCGGACCCTGCTGCAGCGGCGGCCGTAGTGACCGCAATACAACGGGTGGCGTAGTCGACATAAAGAACTTTATAACATCTGTAGGACTGCCACATACTCTGAGCTTGACACCCTGGGCACAGACCGGGTCACTGCCACTCGGAGACTAGAACCCCCATCTGATCCGGCTCCGGGTATTCCCCTAAAGAATATGGCCCAGGGGGTGCGTCATATACACGTAAGATACATTTGATTTTTTCGCATGTGATACCTGTCCAATTAATAGGTTAATAATATTTTACCCCAAGTGTTCTCTGTATGTGAGTGTCTTTATCACCTTTCCCCTTTGCTACTATTTTTGTGTGTTTTTACTATGTTTTTATTATCAAGTATTGAATAAAAGTGATAAATTTTATTATTTTTGGTGGATGTGTCTATCTTTTGGTTACTTGTTTGGTATTGACTCAATCATCGTATTTACTTATATGTATTTGTTGTGATTATATCCTGTAGATTTACAGAGTTCTTCTCCAATATATTACGGACTTTAAAGCCAAAGAGGCCATGTGGCATTCACAAGCCACATTAGTTTTTAAAGGGAAAGGGATATTACCAGATAACACCACTCAAGTTGATATTAATGAATGTAAGCGTACTTTGAAATCACTTTACCATAGACGTATTAAAACGTGGTGGAATAAGTTTACTCTGGAGAAATATGTAGAAGAAAAACTTATTCCACGGGGCCTACGTGTTCAGGATGCAGGACTCACACATGAGACACTATATATTTTTGGGTTAGTACCTATTTCTCTATTTACCTTTCACCTTGCGAGTTTTACTATCTTTGTGCAATATCCTTAATATGTTTATACATATAGTTATATTGATTCATTATTTATCCACTTGGATTTATTTATTATGAATATGATGATAATTATATTTATATTTATTTATTTATATATTTACCCTTTATGCAATAGCACAGTGCACTTTTTTGTGGATGTATACACGTAAGATACATTTGATTTTTTCGCATGTGATACCTGTCCAATTAATAGGTTAATAATATTTTACCCCAAGTGTTCTCTGTATGTGAGTGTCTTTATCACCTTTCCCTTTTGTTACTATTTTTGTGTGTTTTTACTATGTTTTTATTATAAAACATGAATTTTGTACAGAAGGATATCATCCACACAAAAAAAAGGAGTATTGAGGGTAATATAAAACCATTAATTTTTATTCAAAAGGAATTAAAAAATAAGTAAATACCAGTACTTCAAACAAACAAGGATACAACCCCCTTAATGCTCCATCCGAAATGGCCAATCATATATTGATATAAACAGTTATACTTTATACCCAGGCAAAAAGTAATATAAATATATGTATATATTTTTTTATATTTTTTACGGCTGTTTTACATATTTTTTGCTAACCATGCATAAATAAATGACAGCAAGTGGGTTGTGAATGTCCCTAAAGGGAGTTAGACAAACCAATACTCCATAGGGATATATCTATAATCACCACTTCCAAAAAGAAAGTTTTCATTGTAATGAATTTACCTGGGACAAGACTGCTAAGGATGGGCATATGAGGGTAAGCCTGAACGCTCCGACGCGCGTTTCGTTACCTTCTTCAAGGAGCGCGGTGAGTACACTTTGTTGCGTGTTATATATAGAGGGATGCTGCCTATCAATAATCATGTGCAGCTGCTCGTTGGGAAATGCAGTTGGTTATGGAGCGCATGCGTGATGACCGCTTCCTGTAGCCTCACTTCCGTTCACGGTCGGTGACACGCAGGCATCAGGTTGCTATGCAACCTGCGTGCCAGGAGTCACGTGGTCCATGTAAGGAAGGGGCGGAAGCACTGTCTATCCTGCATGTGCGACCAGACTGCAGCGCTGAGGTATCCATTCAAGTGCTGATTTAATATGAACTAAGCCTCCATAGTTGCATCTAATGCCTATCCAAAACAAGGCTTATTAAAAAAAGGGAATGCATTAATATGAATAGGAAGTGAAGTACCTGGAAGGACCTCATAAAGAAAAAGATGTGAATAAAAACAAAAAAGAATATGAATAAAAAAAATAATAAAGTGTAATATATACAAGCATAATACATTAATTAAAAGAAAATGTGACTATAGTGTAAAAATATGTTACTACAGAGGTGTGAAAAAGTTAAAGTGCATATGCATATAAGGTATAGGTGTAAAAAGGTCCGTGGAGAATGAATGAATGAATAAATATTGCAAAGTGTATAAACATGTAAAAGGGTACATATGTATAAGGAAAAAAGTAAAAAAATTTTTAAAAAAAAATTCCCTTTCTTTCCCCATATACATATATAAAAAAGCACATATAGAGCAAAATACATAATGCTCGGTGAAAAATATATATGACTATGATGTGATAAAAATTTATGCATATAGAATATATGTGCAAAAAAATAATATACATGAAAAGTAACTAAAGAATGAATAAATATTGCAAAGTATATAAATATGTAAAAAAATGTGATAAAAATTTATGAATATAGAATATATGTGCAAAAAAATTATTATATACATGAAAAATAACTAAGGAATAAATGAATAAATATTGCAAAGTGTATAAATATATAAAAAGATGCATATATATACAAAAAAATGCATATTTATGAATAGTGCCCAATAAAATTTGTGACTATAATGTGATAAAATACAAAACTAAAAAAGTATATAAAATATGTTGGTAAAGTACAAATATGTGTAAAAGGAGAGTGCAAAAGAAATACACATTACTCATAGTGTATATTGTAAAGACAGAAATCATAAATGTAACCATAATTTTTGACACATTTCTTCAATAATAGAATCCAACATAAGTACAAATAAATATGAACACTAAAGTCCAACATAAGTATAAACAAGGGTTCAAAAATAAATAAATAACTAGTTCTCCACAGGTTTCTTCAGCACCAGAGTCCGGCAAGGGATGAAGAACGATGATCACCCCCCACATCAAACGAAAAATGGACCGGGACATCATCACTCCACAAGCGAGACAGGAAAAGACCAAGCAGCAACAACCATCTCCACAATCAGGTAAGTGTGATGAAATCACTAGATATAAAAACATACATGATTAAAAACAAATAAAACAACACTTAAAAAGTAAAGCCAATTACAAAAAAGAACCAAACCCAAAATTTTCATTTAGCCCGTAGGGTACGATAGAGTTCAATCGGTAAATCCATCGACTTTCAATACGTGAAAGTGCTTTAAATAGATCACCTCCTCTACTTCCCAGGGATACCTTATCTATTGCTTTAACTCGTAGTGAGGAGGGGTCAGAATTATGAAAATACTTAAAATGTCTGGGGAGAGTCTTCAAATGTTCATCAGCATCAGAATCTTTAACTTTCTCAATATCACGTACATGCTCTCGTATACGGATCCTAAACTCCCTGGTGGTCATACCGACATATATTTTGTGGCATGCACATTCAGCCACATAAACCACTCCTTTTGAGGAGCATGTAAGGAATTGTCTGATAGTGAATTTACGTTCCTTATTTGAATCATAGAACTCCTTGCTCCTCTCGGTATTGCGGCAAGCTTTGCATTGCCCACAAGGACAGAAACCCTGAATACGATCACTGAACAGAGATGGATTGGTATTTACTGGTTTATATTCACTGCGAACAAGGTAATCTTTCAGATTCCTGGATCTTTTCGCAGTGATGCAGGGTTTGTCGGATATAATTTTATTTAGGATTGGGTCAGTTTGCAAAATATGCCAGTGTTTTTGAATAATATCAGTAAATTTGTGCCATTGGCAATTATAGGGAGTGATTAACCTAACCACACTTGAACTGTTATCATTTGTATTTTTAGAGGGCTGGACCGAATAGAGGAGCTGGTTCCTACTAGTTTCCTTGGCCCGTCGATAACCATATCGAATTTGTCTATGTCCATATCCTCGCTCTCTAAATCTCGCATAGAGTTCAGAGGCTTGCTGTTCAAATATTTCATCTGTCGAGCAGATTCTTCTAGCCCTCAGATATTGCCCAACTGGTATACTCCGGATCGTGGAGGGAAGATGAGAAGAATCCGCCCTAAGTATTGAGTTAGTAGCTGTGGGCTTACGAAATATATTAGTTTGAACCTTACCATCAAGGGACACCATGATGTCAATATCCAAAAAGTTGACCCTACGTCCATAGGTGTGGGTCAACCTGATATTGAGATCATTATTATTCAATTGACACATCAATTGGTTAAGTTCATTGATACTCCCGTCCCAGACAAATAGGACGTCATCAATGTATCTAGCCCAACTGAGGATCTTTTCGCAACCCGGGAAGGGAGAACACTGAAAAATCTCCCTTTCCCAAGCACCAAGGAACAAATTAGCATATGAGGGGGCACAAGCTGCCCCCATTGCTGTCCCTTGTGTCTGCAGGAATATCTCCTCTTTAAACATGAAACAGTTGTGCGTAAGGATAAATTCCAACAGTATCAAAATCAGCTCCACCAGGTCAGCATCTAAATTGCTATTGTGGAGAAACCACGACACAGCCTTCAAACCATGTACATGCATGATTGAGGTATACAAGGCCTCAACATCAGCTGTGACCAGAAGCATTTGACTATCTAGTTGTAACTGGTCCAGACGTTTCAAAGCTGCCGTTGTATCCTGCACAAAAGATGGAAGAGTCGCTACAATAGGTTTCAAGTAAAAATCAATTACTTGACATGCCATTTCACACAGGCCGCCATTGCCGGACACAATTGGTCGGCCTGGTGGATCCGCTATATTCTTATGTATCTTGGGAATAAGATACAACGTTGGCATACGAGGTTTTAACTTTTGTATATATTCAAAAAACTTTTTTGGAATAATACCTTTGTCGTATGCCTTCTCCAAAATTTGAACCAATTTAAATTGAAAATCATTAAGTGGATTATATGAGAGTTTCATGTAACATAGGCGATCAGATAATAATCTATAAGCCTGTTTTTCATAAAGGTGGTTGGGCCAAATAATCAAATTCCCACCTTTATCAGCAATTTTCAGTACACAATCTTCCCACATGCTGATTTCTCGAATCACATCCATAAATTGCTTATTGCCATAGTATTTGCGGCTGTTAGTTTTCAATTGTTTTATGTCTTTAGTAACCAACTTGACAAAAATATCAACCGCAGGACACGTGTTAAGATTGGGAAATTTTTTTGATTTATTTATGAGTTGAATAGGAAAACTGCATGTTGGTTCAACCTCATCATCAGCCAGTGTTTCGAGAATGGCCAATGCTGTTCTCTCATCCTCAGTGTCAAGGTTGATCCCTAAATTGGATCTCTCATGAAATCGTTTAAATATGAGTTTTCTTGCAAAGAGATGCACGTCCTTGACAGCAGTGAAAGTATCAAGAACCTGAGGAGGAGAGAACATCAAACCCTTCTCCAACACATATTTTTGTTTTGATGTGAGGATATGATCAGATAAATTAATTACCTTAGATTGATTGTTTTGCTTGTGACGTTTATGGCCATAGCTTGATCCATCGTTATCTCGAAATTTGTTTTTTCCTCCAAACCGTGTACGAATAGGCCTAGTATCCAATTTGTCAGGTTCCAGACCTGAAGTGGAACCACTGGCCGCTGATGAAATGGAGGACATAGAAGAATTCCTTGTTATCCTATTGGTATCGTCCATTTTTTTGAATTGCCAACGAAAGACTCTTTTATTTTCATAGTCCCCCATATCACGTAGATATTTTTTAGATTTAAGTGTACTTATATTTTCCTCCCATTTCTCCATATCCTTGTTCATATCGGCCAGGAAATTCCCCAGCATTTCAGCCGGAGTATCCCGCTCCATCTGTTTATAAATTTGGTCCAATTCACTATCAATTTCCCCCAAGATGATAGAGTTCCTCTCATTAATAATTTCAATGAAAGTCAAAGAACATAGGGAAGCGGCCTGCTCCCATTTCGTACTCAGCTCCTCACTTTCCAGACCAAATGTGGGAAATAGCTGAATTCTTAGCCCCCTTGGAATAACTTTTTGCTTAAGATAATTATCCAAGGAGGCTTTAGTCCACCAAACCTTGGTTTTCCTCTGTAACAGGCTTTTATATTTTTTAAAACATTCTTTATACTCAAAATGTGTACCACTAACACCAACAGAAGTGCTGGGTTTAAATAGCTCTGATGCTTTATCCTGCCAGGACTGCATCCTGGCTTTTAGATCCATTGTCCTGGAACCAAATCTGTTATAAAACAGAATATAAATATTAACAAGCACAAAAAGGGTCCCAAATGGTATCCATAGGTTACTCTATATCATACCCAACTCAGAAATTATAAAACATGAATTTTGTACAGAAGGATATCATCCACACAAAAAAAGGAGTATTGAGGGTAATATAAAACCATTAATTTTTATTCAAAAGGAATTAAAAAATAAGTAAATACCAGTACTTCAAACAAACAAGGATACAACCCCCTTAATGCTCCATCCGAAATGGCCAATCATATATAGATATAAACAGTTATACTTTATACCCAGGCAAAAAGTAATATAAATATATGTATATATTTTTTTATATTTTTTACGGCTGTTTTACATATTTTTTGCTAACCATGCATAAATAAATGACAGCGAGTGGGTTGTGAATGTCCCTAAAGGGAGTTAGACAAACCAATACTCCATAGGGATATATCTATAATCACCACTTCCAAAAAGAAAGTTTTCATTGTAATGAATTTACCTGGGACAAGACTGCTAAGGATGGGCATATGCTGTTTGGTATTGACTCAATCATCGTATTTACTTATATGTATTTGTTGTGATTATATCCTGTAGATTTACAGAGTTCTTCTCCAATATATTATGGACTTTAAAGCCAAAGAGGCCATGTGGCATTCACAAGCCACATTAGTTTTTAAAGGGAAAGGGATATTACCAGATAACACCACTCAAGTTGATATTAATGAATGTAAGCGTACTTTGAAATCACTTTACCATAGACGTATTAAAACGTGGTGGAATAAGTTTACTCTGGAGAAATATGTAGAAGAAAAACTTATTCCACGGGGCCTACGTGTTCAGGATGCAGGACTCACACATGAGACACTATATATTTTTGGGTTAGTACCTATTTCTCTATTTACCTTTCACCTTGCGAGTTTTACTATCTTTGTGCAATATCCTTAATATGTTTATACATATAGTTATATTGATTCATTATTTATCCACTTGGATTTATTTATTATGAATATGATGATAATTATATTTATTTATTTATATATTTACCCTTTATGCAATAGCACAGTGCACTTTTTTGTGGATGTATACACGTAAGATACATTTGATTTTTTCGCATGTGATACCTGTCCAATTAATAGGTTAATAATATTTTACCCCAAGTGTTCTCTGTATGTGAGTGTCTTTATCACCTTTCCCTTTTGTTACTATTTTTGTGTGTTTTTACTATGTTTTTATTATCAAGTATTGAATAAAAGTGATAAATTTTATTATTTTTGGTGGATGTGTCTATCTTTTGGTTACATGGTTACCACTCTGCTACAGTGAGCGGGAGGTTACCGCTCACTTTAGCAGGCTCGTAACCATGATAAACAACGGGTTACTAGGTGTGCGTGTGCCCCTAGTAACCCGATGTTTATCATGGTTACCAGCCTGATCGCTGCTCCCGCTGGTCACACACAGCGATGTGTGCTGACCAGCGGGAGAGCAAAGACCAAAAAATGGTCCAGGACACTTAGCAGCGATCAGCGACCTCACAGCAGGGGCCTGATCGTTGCAAAGTGTCACACATAGCGACATCGCTGGTGAGGTCGCTGTTGCGTCACCAAAACCGTGACACAGCAGCGATCTCGCTAGCGATCTCGCTATGTGAGACGGGGGCTTTAGGCCTGGGTCTTTGATCAGGCCTCCACTCCCCTGGTGAGCTGAGCAGCTGGCAATTTAGTCACAAGCAGCTCCCACAATCCCTCTCACCTGGTGCTATAGTCCTTCCTATAAATCTAGATGCATTGTAAGGGGTGCACGTGGTGTGGGGTGCATGCACATGTCCTCTTCAGCAAAGTGTCCTATTCAACAAGTGTCTCTGACAGTCATTTCAATGGCAGTCCTATTTGACAAGTGTCTCTGACAGTCATTTCAATGGCAGTCCTATTCGACAAGTGTCTCTGACAGTCATTTCAATGGCAGTCATTCAGGGCAGGAGTCAGGTAACCCACACTTTGTACTCTTTGCTATCTATGTATTTTATTCCTGCGTCCTTATTTCTATGTGCTTTTTTTCATCCACATTCACCGCTCTATCCCCCTCCATCACCACTCAACCACATCTGCCCCTCTCTCCTTCCCTCTCCTATGTACAGCTCCCATGCTCTTTGGAACTTCCTGAAAAATCTCACTCTGTCCCATCCAAAGGTACTGCACAAGAAACCATGTCACAAATCCAAAAACTATCTGCTCTTTCTCTTTTTACTGCTACTACTCATTTCAGGGGATATCTCTCCTAACTCCGGACCACCATCCACCAACCTCAACCTCTCCCCCACCTCACATCGAAACCCTGCTAACCTTATTAACATCAGCTGTACACCTTCATCTCCCTCCTTCAACTGCGCACTGTGGAATCCACGGTCTGTATGCAACAAGCTTCCTTTCCTGCACAATTACTTTCTGTCCAACTCTCTCAATCTGCTGGCCCTCACTGAAACCTGGATCCAGGACTCTGACACTGTCTCCCCTGCCACTATTTCTCATGGCGGCTTGCATTTTTCCCATTCCCCGAGACCTGCGAACAGACTTGGTGGTGGAGTCGGCTTACTCCTGTCCCCCCAGTACCATCACTCTCATTCCCTTCTTTTGAGGTACATACCATCAGGCTCTTCCATCCCCTCTCCCTCAGAGTAGCGGTCGTATACTGTCCCCCAGGCTCACCCACCCAGTTCCTTGACCACTTTGCTGCCTGGCTGCCGCACTTCATGTCCTCAGATTTACCAACCCTTATCCTGGGAGACTTCAACATCCCCATAAACAGCCCCACCTACTCATCTGCATCCCAGCTTCTATCTTTAACCACTTCTCTCGGCCTCTCACAGCTTTCAACCTCTGAGACACACAAAGATGGAAACACCCTTGATCTGGTCTTTGTCCGGCTTAGTTCAATCCCCCACCTAAATAACTCCCCTCTTCCCCTCTCTGATCATAACATTCTCTCCTTCACACTCACAAATCCTCTTCCGCCCCAGCACACTCCTACCTATCACACATTCAGAAATCTACAAGCCATTAACCCTCATACACTTACAGACTCCCTTCACTCATCACTGTCCCCAATCTCCTCCTTTTCCTGTCCTGATCTGGCTGTAAACCACTACAATGACACTCTCAGAAGCATGCTGGACCAATTAGCGCCCCTCACCCTCAGAACCTCTAAACACAGAGTAAAACAGCCCTGGCTCACACCGCAAACCCGATTTCTCCAGCGATGCTCTAGAAGTGCCGAACGCCTATGGAGGAAAACTCGGACACCAGAAAACTTTATCCACTACAAATTTATGTTAAAAACATATAACTCTGCCCTTCACCTCGCCAAACAGACCTACTTCACCACCCTGATCTCCTCACTATCCAACAACCCCAAAAAACTCTTCGATACCTTTCACTCCCTCCTCAGTCCTAAAGCGCAGGCCCCCACCACGGACATTTGTGCTGAGGACCTGGCCTCCTACTTCACAGAGAAAATAGACACCATCCGTCAGGAAATCAGCTCCCAGCCACAAAGTGCTGTGACTCCTATCCCCCCCCCCCCCACATCCCCTCTGGATCCCTCTCCACATTTGACCCATTCACAGAAGACGAAGTCTCCAGGCTCCTCTCTTCTTCTCATCCCACCACATGCACCACTGACCCCATCCCCTCACATCCACTCCAGTCTCTTTCTTCAGTCGTCACTACTCACCTAACTAAAATAGTCAACCTCTCCCTCTCTTCTGGTATCTTCCCCTCCTCCTTCAAACACTCCATCATCACTCCATTATTAAAAAAGCCCTCTCTTGACCCTTCCTGCACAAACAACTACAGACCAGTCTCCAATCTTCCCTTCATCTCTAAACTCTTGGAGCGCCTGGTCTACTTCTAGACCCATCACAGTCCGGCTTCCGCCCTCTACATTCTACAGAAACTGCACTCATCAAAGTAACCAATGACCTTCTGACAGCAAAACATAATGGTGACCACTCTTTGCTCATTCTTCTTGACCTCTCTGCAGCCTTTGACACCGCTGACCACCACCTCCTACTCTCTATGCTCCAATCAATTGGCATAAAGACACTGCTCTCTCCTGGTTCTCCTCCTACCTATCTGACTGCTCTTTCAGTGTATCGTTCACTGGCTCCACTTCTTCCCCTCTTCTTCTCACTATTGGGGTTCCTCAGGGTTCAGTCCTTGGCCCTCTTCTCTTCTCTCTCTACACTGCCCCAATTGGACAGACAATCAGCAAATTTGGTTTGCAGTATCATCTTTATGTTGATGACACACAACTATACACCTCATCCCCTGGCCTTACCCCCGCTGTACTACAGAACACCAGTGACTGTCTGGCCGCAATTTCTAAAATCATGTCCGCTCTCTATCTGAAACTCAACCTCTCAAAAACTGAACTTCTACTGTTCCCGCCGTCTACTCACCTCTCCAAATCTGACATCTCTCTCTCCGTGTGTGGCACCACAATAATGCCGAGCAAGCAGGCACGTTGCCTGGGCGTTGTGTTTGACACCAATCTCTCCTTCACCTTCCACATACAATATCTTGCCCGCTCTTGTCGCTTGCACCTGAAGAACATCTCTAGAATCCGCCCCTTTCTCACCTTGGAAACAACAAAAACCCTCACTGTTGCCCTGATCCACTCCCGCCTTGACTACTGTAACTCTCTCTTAATTGGCCCCCCCCTCACTCGACTTTCCCCCCTCCAGTCCATCCTTAATGCTGCAGCCAGGGTCATCTATCTGGCTAATCGTTACTCAGACGCTTCCGCTCTGTGCCAGTCATTGCACTGGCTGCCCATGAATTATAGGATCCGATTTAAATTGCTTGTTCTCACCCACAAAGCTCTCCACAGTGTGGCACCCCCCTACATCTCTTCCCTCATCTCTGTTTATCGGCCTACCCATTTTCTACGCTCTGCAAGCGACTTTCGATTAACATCCGCACTAATCCGTACCTCCCACTCCCGGCTTCAAGACTTCTCCCGAGCTGCACCTATTCTTTGGAATGCTCTACCCCAAGGAATTAGGATGAACCACAACTTACACAGTTTTAGGCGCTCCCTAAAAACACATCTGTTTAGGGCGGCCTATCACGTTCCCTAATCAAAGTCCTTTTATATTCTTATAGCCCATTCCTTATTTCTCCAAACATAAGTCTCCACCGAACCAAAAAGCACTACAGATACTGGCTGGTGAAGAGCTCATGCAGCCTTTATCTATCCCTCATCCCCTCAAGATGGCTGGACCATCCTTGTAAATAAGCCATTGTACTTTGTGTCACCCCCACCTCATTGTAGATTGTAAGCTCTTAGGAGCAGGGTCGTCATTATTTTTGCTGTAATTATTGTATTATCTTAAGCTATGTTACTTATGACTGTTGTACATGAACCTGTGAATTGTTGAGCGCTGCGGAATATGTTGGCGCTATATAAATAAAGATTATTATTATTACTGCCTCACAATGGGGTCTATCATACTGTATGGAGCACTATATGGGACCCATTATGGTGTCTGGAGCATTATGTGGGACCCATTATACTGAATAGAGCAATATATGTGGGGCCATTATACTGTATGGAGCACTATAAGGGGCCCATAATACTGTATGACGCACTATGTGGTGCCCATAATATTGTATGGAGGACTATGTGGTGGCCATAATACTGTATGGAGGACTATATAGGAGGAAAATGACTTTGTAAGGACTGCAAAGTTGTGAGATATGCTCCTCTGTGACCGCGCCAAATATTAAGGTTTTTCTTTTTTGGGGAGGGGGGGGGGGTAAATAGAACTTCTGCTATGGGGCTCCATGATTTCTATGTACGCCCCTGTCTGCACTGAAAAGCTATTTATTTCCTTTGTTTGAGGCATTGTTTATGGAATCTTAATGAACCTGCCTGGACGTTTTACTTAAACCGCTTCCCTCACGCAACTAAGTGACATCTAGTTCTGTTCCATGTCATCAGAATTGGCCTGGAACAAGGACGCTCTCCTGGCAATTTTTTACGCTGGTCTCTCTAACTGGACAAAAGATGTACTTGTTGGTAGAGATTTGCCATCTTCCTTTGGCAACCTGATTTTTCTTACTAGTATATGGACTTATGTTTTAAGGAAATGTGAGAGGAAAAATCTCAAGAATTTAGTTTCCTTCATTCTAGAACTTCATCTAAATCTCCTACCATTTCTTCTAACACGAAGTTTTTTTCATTCCCTGTAGTGGAACGACTGACTGAGCAAGAATGCTCTCTAGTTCACTGGAATACAAAAGTGTGCTACAAATATAAGATACTGGAGAATTAAGCCCCGTCTCACATAGCGAGATCGCTAGCGAGATCGCTGCTGTGTCACGGTTTTGGTGACCCAACAGCGACCTCACCAGCGATGTCGCTATGTGTGACACTTTGCAACGATCAGGCCCCTGCTGTGAGGTCGCTGATCGCTGCAAAGTGTCCTGGACCATTTTTTGGTTGTTGCTCTCCCACTGGTCAGCACACATCGCTGTGTGTGACCAGCGGGAGCAGCGATCAGGCTGGTAAGTATGGTAAACATCGGGTTACTAGGGGCACACACGCACTTAGTAACCCGCTGTTTATCATGGTTACAAGCCTGCTAAAGTGAGCGGTAACCTCCCGCTCACTGTAGCAGAGTGGTAACCATGATAAACAACGGGTTACTAGGAGCGCGTGTGCCCCTAGTAACCCGATGTTTACTATAGTTACCAGCCTGCTCCTGCTTCAGCAGGCTCGTAACCAGGAGCAGGACATCGTGGAAAGATTCTTTCCACGATGTTGCTGCTCCCCTGATTGTTGGTGAGCCTGCCTGTTTGACAGCTCACCAGCGACCACATAGCGACGCAGCAACGATCCCTGACAGGTCGTATCGTTGTCGGGATCGTTGCAGCGTCGCTAAGTGTGACGGGGCCTTTATTATCGGGATCTAAGACAGTTCTAGCACTAATATCCTGATTTCATTCACAAGATCCATCAGTCGTATTACCCACTGATATCTACTGGTATATTTTGGTGTCTAGTCCAGATGGGGGTCTATATGTGAATCTGGTTTATGTGGCTTATGCTTTCTAACTAGTTAGTTGTTCTTGCACAAATTCTCTAGATATATTCAGTGCATAGATGGTTAGGTTATATATTTTGTGTTTTATTTCTGAAAAGTGATAGAGACACCAATTCTTTCCATTGCAGCTGGCACCCTTAAAATATATATTTTAGTTGCTCAGGTGTGGTCATTTAGTCTTAATTGCATTCTTGCTTCCATTGCTTCTTATTCTGGTTCTAGAGAACATCTAAAATGAACTGTGTAAAAACACTTTTCTATGGACTTTGTTAGAAATTTTCTTGAGGTGCAAGGATTTACCTGATGGACTGATGCTCCAAGATGTCTTGTTTTGCTCCTATATCAAAGCCTCCATTTGCTTGGTAGCTGGCCAAAGTGTTCTTCAAATAATTTTTCCGATTCCTCAGTCTTCCAGCTTGCATAATTTCTGACGGTGGTGTGCAATTTGTTTCCAGGTTCTGGGGTGGATCGGCAAGTATCTGTATATCTCCTTAGACAAACAGAGAATCAGTCCATTTATGAAGCAATACTTTCAAATTTTCATCTAACTTTCAAGACAATTAACTAGATTTGCTTTAGTGGCATGAATTTGCTCTAAACAACTCAGCTAGTGGGTCATCAGGAAAATCTCTTTTTTTGTAACAGTGTATATTTGAAAGCCTCATCTTTCTCTGCGAATTGCATCTATAAGTCAGCTTCCTGCTGAAAACGTGTGTTTACCAAAACATTTATGACATCTTGCGTAAAGTGTAATCCATTTGGACAGCAACAATGGCCAACATGAAGAAGAGTGATAAACACATCAACCTGTCCCCATAATCTCTCATGGTGATAATGTTTGAATCTCCACCAAAAACATCCATTTAAAGACTAGAAAGAAACTGGCTTCAAAGTTGATTGGTCCATTACACATTACTTAGCAAATAAATCGAGTCATTTTCTGTCTGAATTTACTTCCCAAATAAAAAAATTCTTATATGCTTTTAATACCTCATACTATGTCCTCTGGTCCTCATTAATTTTTCTCCTATTGCATAGACAGCCTCTAATATGACATTCTGTTTGAGATAAACCATATTCTGGATTGTGAGAAGGTTCATAGGAACATCTTCCACTTGACAGACTTTAAGGGATACCATCCTGAAGAGAGGTGTTGGGTCCCTTAAAAGGATATTAATACTCCAATCTTGCTCAGGAGATTTCATGCCAAGAAATCCTCTTTCTTCTCTTAAAGACTATTCTGGGACTAGGGGGTGGATAATGTTACTTAGCCATCCCCACAAGCACGAGACCTTGCTCCCTTCTTTAATTGCCGCCTTCCTTTTATTATTATTATTATTTATTGTTATAGCGCCATTTATTCCATGGCGCTTTACATGTGAAAAGGGGTATACATAGCAAAAACAAGTACCATAATCTTGAACACAATGTGACAGCGACTGGTACAGGAGGAGCGAGGACCCTGCCCGCGAGGGCTCACAATCTATGCAGTAAACCATGCGAGGTTTCTCAGGTAACCTGGCAAGCTCTCCGATATTATTACCTTATGCCTTTTATTCAGCTTTGGCAGAGGCCAGGCGCTTGGGTATTAAGTAGCATTGTTTCATATGTCCCAAGTTTATCAGAAGTTTTCTGCTACTCCACAGGGTCAAGCTACAGCCAGGCCTCTGTCATGTCTTTAGCTTCTCTGGCCTTCCTTGGTACAACAAAAGATATTTCCAAGTTCATTCAAATTTACTTAGGTGTTGTTCACATAAACATTTCAGTAAGTTACCAACTTCTCTCATCTGTTCACACTTGGCCTCTGCAATCAAGCTAACACATCTCCTCAAGTGAATCTCAAGATTGCCTATTATTCATTGCATACCTGTGATTAATCATTCGCTTGCTGGAAGATACCAAATTGCATTTACTTCTATTATATTACCTCTGTTAACAACTGATGTGCTGGAAGATTCCAGTCTGCATTTACTTCTGTTATATTTGCAGCTATTAACCATTACCTTTTTGAAAGAAACCAGACTAGCACATGGTCAAATTGTTCACCAAACATCTGAATATTAGTCATATCACAAATACAGATGGAAATCACCCTCCCCTGACCCTGCAGTAGCTCCTTGCTCCAGTCTATGTGTGTTGGCTGCAGGAGTGATGTCACGACTGCAGTGCACATCACCACTGCAGCCAATCACTGAGCTTAGTGTCTCTGCTGATGTAAATAGCACAAGCAGCAGATTTCCGTGATTGGCAGCAGCAGTAATGTACACTGTAGTTGTGACATCTCTGCTGCAGCCAAAACACAGAGACCAAAGCAGTACCAAAAAGCAGGTGCTGGACTGAGAAGGCTGAATACCATATGTGTTTGCTATTTTTAAAAGTAACCAGTTATTTGTGGACCACCTTTTGTGAAAGGGGAAAACCTGAATAATATTACAAGAACTACCCACCATTTCAAACTATCTCAACACAGAGGTCTTCAGGGTTTAAACATCACTCCCATCCCTCTTCTTTTCTCTTTTTTACCCTTTTTGTTATCCTATTCTCCCTTAAATATATTTAGCTTACTACCTACTTATTCTTGACATAGGGCCTTATTCATTATTACATTAGCACCTTTTTTCATATAGTTTTTGGTGTTTTTTTGCCTGTTTTTCATTTGCGCATAATTCTTATTTAAGTTGGTACCTTTTTTAAAGTCTATTTAATATGTGTTTTTTTGTATTTTTTCATTGTGGGCTGAGTTTCATGGATTCCAGATGATTTCGGCTGAGACATCAATTGTGACTCTTTAAAAAGTCATACATTTTCATCACGTTTACTTCAGTTCCCCCAGGAGTAATTTTATATATGCCAAATATTTTGGCGAAAATGTTGTGCCATTTTGCAAAACAAACTAAAAAGTTGCAGAAGTAGCCAAAGAGAAAAATAAAGACCGTTATCACCTTTGCGCAAAATTTATGAACTGCAAGCATCATTTTGAGGAATTTGGCACAAAAAAAGTAAATGAATCCTACAAGACAAGAAAGAAAATGTATTTAAAAAAACCTGCAAATGATGAATCATGGCCATATTGTATAATCAATGTATTCTCTTTTTCCCCCTTTGTTGGCTTTATCACAAAAACAACTGTTTTATCTGTAATTTTACTGAGCACTAAAAATTTTTTTTTTTTTACCAAAGATTTGCCTTTCTATTGTGTGATGTTCTTGCTGCGCAAGAATTTTTATTGTCTTCCTATACATAAAATGGAAACCTACTGTAAAGTCTCATTCAATCTTATTCTTAAACCATGGTGGCCATCAATCACCGTCGGGTGGTACAATCAATATCCTACTATGTATGCCTCCTACTGACCTGCTGAAATGTCAGTAAATACTAGGGAAACAAGGGATCAGTGTTCTAAACAAATAATGAGAACAACTTCTGAGTAAGTGTATCTGTATTAGGGTATGTGCACACAACGTCTTTAACTTGGTCGAACCTGCCAAGTTTTTTTTAAGCAGAAACCATTTCAGGACATGCGAGTATTTTTTGCAACAATTTTAAAATGCTACAAAAGACACTTGTGGGTTCCATCTGTTTATTTGGGCTTCCCATTGACCTCTTTGTTTCGTTTGTGGCATCTTCCAAGTGGAAAACGCCAGGTCACTTCTTTTAACCACTTAGAGTCTCTTGAAACCTGAAGCCATTAAGTGACACCTGCCTCTTGAGCTTTTTTAGGGCGGTTTTTAGGTAGGTTTCAGAGTGGACATGGCTGAAAAAGATGCCGTGTGGATATGCAACAACCTTAAACAGGTGGGAACTGAAGTTCTTGAGCCGCATTGCAAATTATGTAGTATATCTCTCAACTATCACATGTAGTTTATTGAACTAGTCTCCATATAAGGGACAATGGACCTTTAAGACCCAATCAGGCTCCAGGGCTTAGGACTTCTTAATTCTATATGTTTACACAGCTGGTTTTAAAATCAATTATAGCCTGCATAATACAATATAAGTATCTATAATCATGAGGCATAGGCTAAGTTTCACTAGTCGGATTTATGTGTTGAGCAGAAACTGTATTTATTTGCACGTAGAGGGGAATTGTCCTGAACATTGTCGTCTATGGAGAAAAAGGTCAGAAACACAATATCAACTCAATTTTACTTTGCCAGCTTGAAGATTATATGTGTTTTACCTACTACTTTATTTTTCTTTTCCTGTAAAAAGCAGAAAAGTAAAAAAAACAGAGCCCAGCCTGTACATATTGTTGCTGTTTTTTTGCAGGGATAGGTTAAAACCCAGCTGCTTGAAATTCCCAGGGGGCTCAATTCAATTTCCCCCACACACCACTACAGGATTGCCTATAAAAAGAAATCAAATGTGAGAAATGCACTGGCTAAGTGCATTGTAAGGCGAGTATAATAACATTTCAAGCTACATTGTTTTGTTGAACTGTAAGCCTTCATTTTCCTGGTAGGAGTTTGAACATTCAGAATGCTATTCTATGATATACATGAAGCTCCATGGTTTAGGTCTTGCAACAGGGGATCCACTTGTATTAAAGTCATATTAGGATTTAGTATTTTATAATAACATTATCATCATTTCTATACAAGATTTCTCAATACAAACTGCATATTTTATAAAAATTAGACCTGATGAAGTTGGTTTGTTTACATTGCAAATCCATGTCAGAATGAATGTATAATCCTGGAAGTAAACTGAGCATTTTATGTGTTCAGCACAACGTCTGTGAGCTGGACTCATAAAATGCTAATTTTAATGTCAGAACACTTTCTAAAAGATTTATACCAACCATTCTAACATACTTTTTCAGAATAAGTGCATCAGCATCATTAGTTCAAATTTAATAATGTATACAGTTAGAATTCTGAAAAGTGTAACCAAGCTTACATGCATACTATGTCTGAGGAAGGGGGTGTTCTTACCCCCGAAATGCGCTACAAGGACTTTTGTTATAATTTTATATATCTAATAAATTTACTTTTGCAGTATACTGTCCTGGGAGGATCACTGGTGGAGCACCAAGGATTGATAGGTGGACAAACTCTTTCAATGTGGTTACTAAGGCTATTTGACTGTGAGCTTGATGAGCAATCCATGAAGGAGGTAAGTTGATGTGTGTTTTCTACCCCCTACAGTGGAGTAAGCCACTCTTGAACCTACCCAAATTTTATTGCACTTTGGTTTTACTCTGTCTCTGGACATTTTCTTTTTCATATCTTTATGGTGCTACATACCCCAACGGGCACCTGTAACAATTGGGCCAACACCAATAATCTCTTGTTTGGATGTTCTTTGAACAGATAGATTGTGTTGCATTGTTTGAAACCTAACCTGGCCCCTTGGTGTAATGGTTGATTTCAGTGACAAAGGACATCCTTCTTAAACTAAGTGAGTCTGTATTTTTAATATGTAGCACAAAGATCTGTATTTTTAGAGGATACCTTTTAAAACATAACCTTTAATAATACCAATAAAATATCGCCATAGAATCCTATTTTCTTGCGGGAAAAATACATACCTAGGGTGCAAAACTCTCATAAACATCCTTAGGAGTCTAAGGGTCGAAGTGTATTGCTATTTACTGCTTGTGTATGGTTTACTAGTGGACCCTGGAGACGGGTCTTTAATAGAGATGAGCAAACGTTTTGATGTTCGGGTTCATCGACTAAACCAAATCATAAAAAAAAATGAGGCCCTGAACATAAGTAGTTTCCCACGCTGTCATCTGCGCGACAGCACGGGAAACAGGGGCTCTGATCGGTGGTAACATAGTTACTGTGGGTCAAAGCGCTGCGGGACCACGTTG
This sequence comes from Phyllobates terribilis, assembly GCF_046119375.1. Taxonomy (NCBI): domain Eukaryota; kingdom Metazoa; phylum Chordata; class Amphibia; order Anura; family Dendrobatidae; genus Phyllobates; species Phyllobates terribilis. Next base: position 212,507,648 of record NW_027362762.1, read on the forward strand.
TCAGATGTCAGAGTGATCCCGCAGCTGTGACAGTGACCCGCAGTAAAAAGCTTACCCGCAGGTCACAGGTGTCAGCTCATGAGACTACTACCCCCATCAGCCGGTGCCTGCTGTCATTGTAAACAGTGAGAGCAGGCACCGCTGATGGGAGGAGTACTCTCTCATCAGCCGGCACCTGTGCTGACAGTAAAAAATAAAAAAAAGTTAAAATTAATAAATATTCAAATAAAAAAAGGAAAACATTATACTCACTTACACCTAATCCCTGATGCCCCTGTCCCCTGTAAAAAATAAAAAAACACAATATACTCACCTTAACACCTAATCCCGATGCCTGTTATAAAGAAATAATAATAACAAGCCACCATAATGGCAGATGACAGCGTGGGTAACCAGGGATGTTCGGGTTCAGGCTCAGCTGACTTTTGTCGATTTTGAGCAAAATGCTTGGGAATCCGATCACGAATCTAAATGTGCAATGTTCGTGACGAATTTGAAAAAAAAGAACGTTTTCCGAACATGTTCTCTCATCTCTAGTCTTTAAGGCTGCGTGCCCACTATGCGTTTTTCAAGCGTTTTTGCCGCGGAATTTCTGCAGCGAAAACGCTTAAAAAACGCTTGGTAATATGTGCCCCATCATCCCCAAAGATAATCCGCATGTGCTGTGCACATGCTGCGGAAATTTCCGCTGCGGATTATCATTGCGGAAAAATACGCAGCATGTCCATTAATTTTGCGGACACGCAGCGTAATTGCCGCTATTGACTTGCATTGAATCGCTTAATATCCACATGACTACATGTGCACAAGCGGATATTAAGCGATTCAATGTGCGCATGGTTACCGGGTCTGGAGAAGAGGAGACTCTCCTCCAGACCCGGGTACCATAGAACCTGTTAAAAAAATAATTTAAAATAAAAAATAAAGATTATACTTACCTTCCGATGGCCCCCCGGTGTTTTCTCTGCTACGTCCGGCCTGTTGTACGTTTCACGATGGTCTAAAAGGACCTGCGGTGACGTCATTTAGTCATGTGACAGGTCACGCGACTGCCGACGTCAGCGACCATCGCGAGACATACAACAGACCGGACGTAGTGGAGAAAACACCGGGGGCCATCGCAAGGTAAGCATAATCTTTATTTTTTATTTTTTACCATTTTTATTCTTCTTTTTAACTATTACTTGGTCACACTATATAAATCCATGCAACCGCACACTATATAAATCCATGCCGGTTGCATGGATTTATATAGTGTGACCAAGTTGTCAAGCACTTTTCCAAGTGATGCTAAAATCGCTTGGAAAAGCGCTTGATAACCCGCATGCAGAAATGCATGCAAAAACGCTTGACAAACGCTTCTACCTGGCGGGAAAAACTCATGTAAAATCCGCATGCGTTTTTCCTGCCAGAGAGATCTGCAGCATTTTTGCATCGTGGGCACTTAGCCTAAAGCCCCCGTCTCACATAGCGATATCGCTAGCGATATCGCTGCTGAGTCACGGTTTTGGTGACTCACCAGCGATGTCGCTGTGTGTGACACTTTGCAACGATCAGGCCCCTGCTGTGAGGTCGCTGATCGCTGCAAAGTGTCCTGGACCATTTTTTGGTCGTTGGCCTCCCGCTGGCCAGCACACATCGCTGTGTGTGACCAGCGGGACCAACGATCTGGCTGGTAACTATGGTAAACATCGGGTTACTAGGGGCACACGCGCACTTAGTAACCCGCTGTTTACCATGGATACCACTCTGCTACGGTAAGCGGAGGCTCCCGCGCACCGTAGCAGAGTGGTATCCATGGTAAACAGCGGGCTACTAGGGGCACACGCGCACTTAGTAACGCGATGTTTACCATAGTTACCAGCCTGCTCCTGCTTGCAGCAGGCTGGTAACGGGAGCAGGACATCGTGGAACGATCCTTTCCACGATATCGCTGCTCCCCTGATCGCTGGTGAGCCTGCCTGTTTGACAGCTCACCAGCGATGTATTAGCGATGCAGCAACGATCCCTGACAGGTCGTATCGTTGTCGGGATCGCTGCTGCATCGCTTAGTGTGACGGGGCCCTTAGTCTTTATCCATGTTCTTCTATTGCTGACAGATAAGGGTTTGCAGATTAGGATACCTAAGGGTGTTTGTGAGAGTTTTACACCCTAGGTATGTCTTTTTTTCCCACAGGAAAATGGGATTCTATGCTGATATTTAATTGGTATTATTAAAGGTTATGTTTTAAAAGGTATCCTCTCTGTTATTTTTGTGTTGAGTCTGTATTTTTACCTCTTTTTTTTATCAATGATTCTTGGAGCGCTGTCTCAATTTTTTTACGTTCTATTGCTCTTGCAAAAACTGATGAGAGATTACCTTTAAAGGTAGCCTGTCAGGTTATTTATACTGCCCTATCTCACAGTTAATATGATAGTGAGATCGAAGCTGAGCTCTCTGATATGCATATTATTTGGAGATTTCTGTGTGAAAATTAGAGATAATCATGACTGAACTCCTGCAAGAGACAGTCAGAGTCCTGAGAGATATGAATCACATGTGTTCCAAGCACTAAACATGATGTTAATCAAAGGTGCACATATAGCAGAGGGATAAAAATAATAATAAACTTTATTCAAATATATTTAAAATCAGACCCAAAAGTGCAAAGTGCACCACATGTATAAAATATACCATGTAGTACTAAAATGGTATAATTAAATACCCAATAGGGCAAAATGTACCCAAACTTAATGGGACAAACAAAAAAACCCTATATAGGTGTGATCCTATATTATAGATGTGCCTACCTCATGAAGGTGAAAAGGTAGAGTCTTAACATAGATAAACTCCACCACCAGATCACACCAGAATTATCATGATTCCAACCAAATAGTAGAACACAAGCAAAGCAAAATTCAATATGCAAGGTCTACTCTCTAAGTATGGCCATATGGAACCAACCAGCTAAGTTAGTACATTATAGATCAGCCAAAGAAATGTAGATGTTTGAGGCAATCAATATTAGTTATGGTTAGACTCAACACATAACCACAGATGAATCATTCCACCATATATTTATAGTATAAAGGAGCACCATCAATATATAATCTACTTATCTGATCCTCTATTACTGGTGGTATAAAATAGGCGGGCTCCCGACGCATTTTCCTTTAGTCATCAGGGGAGTTCATTTGCCCAGACTTATGCCCCCATCCTCTTGGATGTATTAGAAGGCTGATGTGTTCACAGAAAAGACCACAGTGCAATTTATGCATGTGCTGCACGCTAAGGCCGGTGGTGCGCTTCCGGGTATGACGCAATATCCTATTCGCGGCCCATACCGTTGCCAGACATGACACAAGATCCGGTCGATGGGCCGCAAGTTGAGCGCACAGCTTCTGCGCATGCGCAGACGGTATTCAATGGATTTCCTTCTTCATACCACGCGCTAGCAGGGGGCGTGTTAACTAATACAGGCCTTCCACAGTGACGCTCCGGATGAGGAGCTCCTTCCGATATATCTGCATCAATATTAATGTGATCCAGGGAACTCAAATCACAATATGCATGAGGTCATAAGGGATCACATACCATGGAGTAAAGTGCAGTACCTAGTCACAGTAATTGAATGGATACACAGAAAAAAATGCAAGGATCACTGAAGTCCAGAAAATAGAGATGACCTATGTATAATCTCACATCGCAAAAGAAATATGATAACACAAATGAAATGCAGTAGGGGCCCCTGAGCACGCATGAACCCGACCAAGGTGCAAAAAGGGCAGAAGGACAAAGTGGGAATGAAGGAATGGGAATAGACGAGTAACTATTACGGCCCTAGAAAATAGCTGAACTAGGTACTAGCCCTGCCTAACGCGGAGGTTGGCACCCTATGGGGTAAACGATAATGGAGCACACAGTGGAGATACCAGATACATCCAGTTCATGGGCATTGACAGGATTATACCTTCTGTAAGAGGAGGTAATGGGGACCAAAAGATCCTACAGAGTGAATGCAAATGGATCATCTGGTTAAAAACATTGCAACCACATGGTCTTAATGAACAACTATCTTTCATTCCTTTTTTGTAGTAAGTGGGCTTAATAGGGACTAGCTAGTTGAGGGTCAGCCGCCGTTGAGTGGGGGCGCCAATCTCGTTTACCCCATAGGGTACCAACCTCCGCGTTAGGCAGGGCTAGTACCTAGTTCAGCTACTTTCTAGGGCAGCAATAGTTACTCGTCTATTCCCATCCCTTCATTCCCACTTTGTCCTTCTGCCCTTTATCCACCTTGGTCGGGTTCATGCGTGCTCAGGGGCCCCTACTGCATTTCATTTGTGTTATCATATTTCTTTTGCGATGTGAGATTATACATAGGTCATCTCTATTTTCTGGACTTCAGTGATCCTTGCGTTTTTTCTGTGTATCCATTCAATTACTGTGACTAGGTACTACACTTTACTCCGTGGTATGTGATCCCTTATGACCTCATGCATATTGTGATTTGAGTTCCCTGGATCACATTAATATTGATGCAGATATATCAGAAGGAGCTCTGCATCCGGAGCGTCACTGTGGAAGGCCTGTATTAGTTAACACGCCCCTTGCTAGCGCGTGGTATGAAGAAGGAAATCCATTGAATACCGTCTGCGCATGCGCAGAAGCTGTGCGCTCCACTTGTGGTCCATCGACCGGATTTTGTGTCATGTCTGGCGACAGTATGGGCCGCGAATAGGATATTGCGTCATTCCCGGAAGCGCACCACCGGCCTTAGCGTGCAGCACATGCATAAATTGCACTGTGGTCATTTCTGTGAACACACCAGCCTTCTAATACATCCAAGAGGATGAGGGCATAAGTCTGGGCAAATGAACTCCCCTGATGACTAAAGGGAAATGCGTCGGGAGCCCGCCTATTTTATACCACCAGTAATAGAGGATCAGATAAGTAGATTATATATTGATGGTGCTCCTTTATAGTACAAATATATGGTGGAATGATTCATGTGTGGTTATGTGTTGAGTCTAACCATAACTAATATTGATTGCCTCAAACATCTACATTTCTTTGGCTGATCTATAATGTACTAACTTAGCTGTTTGGTTCCATATGGCCATACTTAGAGAATAGACCTTGCATATTGAATTTTGCCTTGCTTGTGTTCTACTATTTGGTTGGAATCATGCTAATTCTGGTGTAATCTGGTGGTGGAGTTTATCTATGTTAAGACTCTACCTTTTCACCTTCATGAGGTAGGCACATCTATAATATAGGATCACACCTATATAGGGTTTTTTTGTTTGTCCCATTAAGTTTGGGTACAATTTGCCCTATTGGGTATTTAATTATACCATTTTAGTACTACATGGTATATTTTATACATGTGGTGCACTTTGCACTTTTGGGTCTGATTTTAAATATATTTGAATAAAGTTTATTATTATTTTTATCCCTCTGCTATTTATCACTAAATTGGTTGGGCACCACACTAGCTTTTCTACTAAAGGTGCACATATATCCTGCAGATGAAGCGGATCAGAATTTGGCACCACAGATAAAGCATTGCGATATCACAATATAATAGGCACGCCATTGTCTAAGCTAAATCCGACAACCTTGCTACAGTTTACACAGGACACCTGCCTTCAAACTTTGTGATATTTTGGATGTAGTGTTCCTTGTTCGGGGTGGTCTTCAGGGTCCTCGTCTTCAGGGTCGTCGTCTTCGGGGTCCTCGTCTTCTTCGGGGTGGTCTTAAGGGTCCTCGTCTTCAGGGTCGTCGTCTTCGGGGTCCTCGTCTTCTTCGGGGTGGTCTTCAGGGTCCTCGTCTTCGGGGTCCTCGTCTTCTTCGGGGTGGTCTTCACAGTCCTCATCAGGGAGATCCAGAGTGATTACCAAGAACCATTTCAAAAAGCTTGAACTTGGAAATGTAGCAGTAGGTACAAGAAGGCTGAGGAACTGCCGAGAACCAGCTGACGGTACTGGAACCCGATGGGTAGCAGAAGGTACAAGAGCCAATGGAACTACCGAGAACCAGCTGACGGTACTGGAACTCGGTTACTAAGCAGAAGGTACCTGTGCCAGAAAGCACTACCAAGGACCAGCAGACGTTGGTGGAACTTGGATACCGAGAAGGAGGCACCTAAGCCAAAGGCACTGACGAGAACCAGCTGACGGTACTGGAACCCGGATGGGTAGCAGAAGGTACACGAGCCAATGGAACTACCGAGGACCAGCTGACGGTATTGGAAACCGGTTACTAAGCAGGAGGTACCTGTGCCAGAAAGCACTACCAAGGACCAGCAGACGTTGGTGGAACTTGGATACTGAGAAGGAGGCACCTAAGCCAAAAGCACTGCCGAGAACCAGCTGACGGTACTGGAACTCGGATGGGTAACAGAAGGTACCCATGAAAAAAAAAGTTGCAAGGCCGCGAGCCGGCCGCAGTTACCGAAACCCACAGTCCTACAGGGGGTGTTTGTCCTATTGGCACGATGGAACCAGCCTTCATTGCCAGATCCTGGAGCCCACATAGGAGTCTCATAAACTGCAGGCACCATAGAGTCGGCTAACCCGACCGCAACACGACAGGACAACGCATTGGAGGCAAAGTGTTGTTGACACTACCCGGAAACAGCTGGCGTGCTGGAACCAGGCTGGGCAGGAGGGAGTACCCGTGCCAAAGACACTGCCGAGAACCAGCTGATGGTACTGGAACTCGGATGGGTAGCAGAAGGTACAAGAGCCAATGGAACTACCGAGGACCAGCTGACGGTACAGGAACTTGGTTACTAAGCAGGAGGTACCTGTGCGAGAAAGCACTACCAAGGACCAGCAGACGTTGGTGGAACTTGGATACCGGGAAGGAGGCACCTAAGCCAAAGGCATGGCTGAGAACCAGCTGACGGTACTGGAACTCGGATGGGTAACAGAAGGTACAAGAGCCAATGGAACTACCGAGAACCAGCTGACGGTACTGGAACTCGGTTACTAAGCAGGAGGTACCTGTGCCATAAAGCACTACCAAGGACCAGCAGACGTTGGTGGAACTTGGATACCGAGAAGGAGGCACCTAAGCCAAAGGCACTGCCGAGAACCAGCTGACGGTACTGGAACTCGGATGGGTAACAGAAGGTACCCATGAAAAAAAAAGTTGCAAGGCCGCGAGCTGGCCGCAGTTACCGAAACCCACAGTCCTACAGGGGGTGCTTGTCCTATTGGCACTATGGAACCAGCCTTCATTGCCAGATCCTGGAGCCCACATAGGAGTCACATAAACTGCAGGCACCATAGAGTCGGCTAACCCGACCGCAACACGACAGGACAACGCATTGGAGGCAAAGTGTCGTTGACACTACCCGGAAACAGCTGGCGTGCTGGAACCAGGCTGGGCAGGAGGGAGTACCCGTGCCAAAGACACTGATGGGAAACAGCTGGTGGTGCTGGAACCCAGGGTAAATACTAAAAACAGAGTGGAGCCAGAGGCCTAATTGGAGCAACTTTAAAATCAGTAGTAGACTAGTAGTGTGAATGTGGACAGAGCAGGAGAAATTGCTGTACGCACAGCAGGGGAACAGCTGACTTTACTGAACCCCAATAACACGGCAGCAAGTGTTGACTGTGCATATGGCACTTCTGAGCGCCAACTGGCGTTGTTGGAGCTCAGGGATAATACTGAAAACAGAGGAGCCTGAGGTGTAATTGGAGCAACTTTAAAATCTGTAGTAGTGTGAATGTGGACAGAGCAGGAGAAATTGCCATACGCACAGCAGGGGAACAGCTGACGTTACTGAACCACAATAACACGGCAGCAAGTGTTGACTGTGCAGACGGCACTTCTGAGCGCCAACTGGCGGTGTTGGAGCTCAGGGATAATACTGAAAACAGAGGAGCCAGAGGCGTAATTGGAGCAACTTTAAAATCTGTAGTAGTGTGAATGTGGACAGAGGAGGAGAAATTGCCGTACGCACAGCAGGGGAACAGCTGACGTTGCTGAACCCCAATAACACGGCAGCAAGTGTTGACTGTGCAGACGGCACTTCTGAGCAGCAACTAGCGGTGTTGGAGCCCAGGGTAAATACTAAAAACAGAGGAGCCAGAGGTGTAATTGGAGCAAGTTTTAAATTAGTAGTACAGTGGATGTGGACAGAGCAGGAGAATTTGCCGGACACACAGCTGGGGATCAGCTGACGTTACTGAACCCCAATAACACTGGAGCAAGCATTGATTGTGCAGACAGCACTTCTGAGCAGCAACTGATGGTGTTGGAGCCCAGGGTAAATACTAAAAACAGAGGAGCCAGAGGTGTAATTGGAGCAAGTTTTAAATCAGTAGTACAGTGGATGTGGACAGAGCAGGAGAATTTGCCGAACACACAGCTGGGGATCAGCTGACGTTACTGTACCCCAATAACACTGGAGCAAGCGTTGACTGTGCAGATGGCACTTCTGAGCAGCAACTGATGGTGTTGGAGCTCAGGGATTACAGTTCAGGTGGTAGAAACATGAACACAACAGGAGACCTGGATACTGTTGCCCACCAATTATTTATTCTGGAAGAGGACTGGCAAATTCATGTGAGATCCAGGCCTTGTTCATTTTCAGAAAAGTAAGCCGGTCAACGTTATTGGAGGATAGGCGCATGCGACGGTCTGTTAGTACACCACCTGCAGCACTAAAGACGCGTTCCGATAATACACTAGCAGCAGGGCAAGCCAGCACCTCCAATGCATACTGGCTAAGCTCTGGCCATGTATCCAGCTTAGAGACCCAAAACTTGAAGGGGGAAGAGCCGTCTGGGAATACACTGAGAGGGCAAGACATGTAGTCTGTCACCATCTGACGGAAACGTTGCCTCCTGCTGACTGGAGCCGTCTGTGATGGTGTAGACATTTGTGGCGGCGGGGACACAAAACTTTGCCACATTTGGGCCATACTGGTCTTGCCTTGTGCTGAGGCACTGCTTCTGCTCCCTCTTTGTGCAGAGCTTCCTCCACTGCCTCGACGCACTGAGCTGCTTTGTAAAGCACTAGCAGCACTGCTCTTGGTTGGAATGGAGAACATGATGGAATGCAGCAGTGCGTCTTGGTACTCCCGCATTTTACGCTCCCGGTTCAACGGTGTTATGAGGCTTTGTAAGTTGTCCCGGTAGCGAGGATCTAGGAGGGTGGACACCCAATAATCAGCCGTGTTGAGAATGTGGGCGATACGGCGGTCATTTCTCAGGCACTGCAGCATGAAATCAACCATGTGCTGCAGACTGCCAACTGGCTAAGAAACGCTGTCCCCAGCTTGAGGTGTGATCTTTGCCTGCTCTGCATCACCCCACCCTCGCTCTAGATACTGACTACTAGAGCATTGTGTACCTCCCTCCTCTGGACAGATGTCTTCCTCCTCCATTGACTCCTCCTCATCCTCCTCACAAAAGTGTCCCCTGCCTAGGCCTTTGTGAGGAACCACGTTGCGCATCCTCCACCTCTTCCAAAACCTCCTCCCTTATTGCTTGCAGTGTTTCTTCAAGCATGCAGATAAGGGGAATAGTCATGCTCACTAGTGCATCTTCTGCACTCGCCATCCGCGTGGAATAATCGAAGGCACGCAAAACGTGGCAAATGTCCTTCATAGAGACCCACTCAGTGGTGGTGAAGTGTGAACGGCGCGCACTGCGACTTGTTTGCGCCTGCTGCAGCTGGTACTCCATTACTGCTGCATGCTGCTCACACAACCTCTCCAACATATGTAACGTTGAATTCCACCTGGTGGGTAGGTCACATATGATGCGATGTTCCGGAAGTCGTAATCGGCGCTGCAGAGCTTCAATGCGCGATCTTGCGTTGCTGGAACGCCGCAAGTGAGCGCACTCTATGAGGAACTTGTGAAGCAGTGCTTCAAGATCCGGATAGTCCCTCAAAAAAAACTCTGCACGACCAAGTTGAGCACATGTGCCAGACATGGGATGTGAGTGAGGTTGCCTAGGCCCAGAGCTGCCACCAGATTTCGGACATTGTCACACACTACCATGCCTGGCTGGAGATTCGCTGGCACAAACCACACATCGCTTTGCTGCTTGATGGCATTCCAGAGCTCCTGCGCTGTGTGGCTTCGATTCCCCAAAGAAATTAATTTTAATACGGCCTGTTGACATTTGGCCACGGCTGTGCTCATATCGGTCATCATAACAGGCAACCGTTCACGGGTCGATGTGGAGATAGACCATGACGGCTCCTGCAGCACTGATTCAGAGGAACTGGAGTATGAGGAGGAGTCAATGTGTACAGACTGGATTCCTGCAATAGTTGGAGTTGGCAGAACACGTACAGCGCCACTCTCAAGATCTGTACCCGGCTCCACAACATTTACCCAATTGGCAGTGAGGGAAAGGTATCGTCCCTGTCCATGCTTACTGGTCCACGCATCAGTGGTCAGGTGGACCTTGCTACTGACGGCGTTTTGTAGCGCATGTTTAATTTTTCCCTCCACATGCTGTTGCAGGGCAGGGATGGCTTGCCTGCTGAAATAAAAGCGGCTGGGCACGTTGTATTGTGGGACTGCCAATGCCATAAAGTTACGGAAGGTGTCAGTCTCCACCAGCCTGAATGATAGCATTTCAAGGGCCAGTAGTTTTGGAATGCCAGCATTCAGAGCCTGTGCTCGGGGGTGGTTTGCAGAGTATGGGCGCCTTTTCTCCCATGCCTGTGCTAACGATGGCTGTAGACTGGCCTGGGAGTGTGAGGATGACAGGGAAAGTGGTGCTGTGGGTGGAATTACACTGTGTCTCTGTACAACATTGCCAGAGGTTCTTCCATGGCGATCCTGTGAGTAAGCCGAATCAGTTGTGTGTGAGCTGGAGGAAGAGGCTACAACATGAGCTGAAGAGGTGGTAGGTGGTGCTGTAGGTTGGCCTAGGTCTTCAGTGTGTTTTTGTAACTCCACCACGTGCTTGGTCCGCACATTTTTCCACATATTTGTGGTATTGAGGTTGCTGACACTTTTCCCTCTTTTCACCTTCTGATTACACAGCTTACATTTGACAAAGCAAATGTCATCTGCAACTGTGTCAAAAAAGGACCAGGCACTGCAAGTCTTAGGAGTGCCCGCTTTGGATTTTGGAAGAGCCATGCTCCTAATGGGTGCTGAAGTAGAGGCTACAGGCAACCAAGTCTGCCCCCTCCCTCTCCCTCCTTTTTGGACTGTTCGGGGAATCTCTTCCTCAGAGCTGCTCCCACCACCTTCCTGTCCCTCACGACATGATGGGTCAAGGACCTCATCATCTACACCACCCTCTTAAAACAACTGCTTCTCCTGGGTAGTCTCGACACCACAGTACGCACCAGAAAGTGGCACCTGAGTCTCATCATCAGATGCGTACTGAGGTGTGCTGCTGACCATAGGCACTGACCCACCCGCCTCTTCAGATTCAGAGAGACAAAACGGTTGCGTATCACTGCATACTACCTCTTCTTCAAACTCTCAAATTCTGCTTGGCTGGCCCCCTCTTTCCAAGCCAAGAGATTCAGAGAACAGAATTAGAGATGGCTTCTGTCCAGGGCTCTCTGACTGCCTGGGCAATTTGGCAGGTGGTGAAGAGACAGATGGGTGCTCTTCAGTGCTCAAGACCTGAGAGGATCTGGAACTAATTGAAGTCGATGTGTTAGCTGCCATCCATCCGACAACGGCTTCAATTTGGTCCTCCCGCAGCAGTGGGGTACGGCTAGCTCCTACAAAGCTGCGCATAAAGGACTGTTCCCTGGTAAAACTGGGGGATGCTGAATCACTGGTGCCCACAGCAGGCACAGAATCCCCACGTCCTCTCCCTGCAGGTACAGAATCCTTACGTCCTCTCCCTGCAGAAACTCCACGCCCACGCCCACGACCACGACCACATGCCTTACTCCCTGCCTTCTTCATCTTGGTAGACTGATAAAGATAGGCAGAAAAGTACTAAGGGCTTAATGTGCTTATTCCTGAACAGCTGCTAACAGGTATAAGAAACACTAATTTTATAAAGTGTGGACTAGACTTTAATATGAGCTAATGTGGCCTACATAACTGTAAAGTGGAGTGTTTTGTCACAAAAAGACACTGGATGTGCCCAAAGACGTAATACGGATAGTATCACAAACTTTTGGTAGCTATTACAATGCAGGAAGGTAACCTACAATGCAATAGATGAGGCTACAAAAAATAGGCTAATACTAATCTGGCTGGGACTGCAGGGCACAATGCTGCAGAAAGGCTCCTCTATCTACTCTTATATAGTGTGTTTGGAACCAATGTAGCTGAATACGGATGGAACCACCACACTAATAGGAGAAATCAGGAAAAATGATCAATTAGCAAGAAAGGACAATGTATGAGGCAGTGACACACGCTGAGCGCACTACAACCAGACGTGGCTGAAGCACACACTACAGCATGAGCTGCACTCACACACAAATACCTTGCATACAGGCGTGAACAGTGCAGATGCAGAGCACTGTGCACTAGCGCTGCAAGACAAAAAAAAATTCTCTACTCCTATATAGTGTGTTTGGAACCAATTTAGCTGAATACAGATGGAACCACCACACTAATAGGAGAAATCAGGAAAAATTATCAATTAGCAAAAAAGGACAATGTATGAGGCAGTGACGCACGCTGAGCGCACTACAACCAGACTTGGCTGAAGCACACACTACAGAGTGAGCTGCACTCACACACAGAGACCTTGCAGACAGCGGTGAACAGCACAGAGAACTGTGCACTAGCGCTGCAAGGCACAGCAATTTATAAAGTTGCTTGGGTAAAGCAGAATAGACCAAATAGGTAGCTAAAACTGTCCCTCAGAACAACAGCGTCCTATCCCTAACTGAATTCACAGCAGAGTGAGCTCAAAATGGCGGCGGCGGCTTTTATAGTGCATCATGACATCATTTCAGCAGCCAATCACAGCCATGACATTAGTTAACGTGCCTACATGCCTAACAGGATGTGCCCACACTTCTTAGGATCCTCATTAGCTGAATAAAATGAAATTGGCTCATTGCATTATGGGAACTTCCGATTCCGGTATACGATATTCTAAAAGTATCGGAATTAAGTATCAGAATTCCGATACCGCGAATATCGGCCGATACCCGATATTTCAGTATCGGAATGCTCAACACTATTGAGGACACTTCTTTAAGTGGTCTCTGGACACTGTTGCTGTTGTTTTTCCGTTATCCTTGCTGATTAGACAGGTTTTCTGGTTGTCAGAATTGGATGGTAATACAGTGTATGGTTCTTCTTCCCATTGATTATCTAGCTTATGAAGTCTCTTTTTCCTTTTCAAAACCAATTCTCCGGGGGTTAACAGGATTCCTTGTGCATTTTTATTGAAATTGGTTTCTTGTCTTTCTCTGGATTTTGCTAGACTTTTCTCAACACACTCTTGTATTTTATTGTATTGCTCTGTTCTTCTAGTATCCCAATCTGCACTTGATGGGTCTTCCTCAGGAACTACAATGCCCATTTCAAAGTCCACTGGCAATTTTCCTGGTCTCGCTCTCATCAAGTATGCCGGGGTGCAATTAGTTGAGCTTACTGGGATGTTGTTATAGATGTTAATAAGATCTGGTAATTTCTCTGGCCATCTGTTTCTGTCTTCCAAGTGTAGAGTCTTCAGCAGTTGTATTACCACGTGATTAATTTTTTCGCACATTCCGTTAGTTTGGGGATGGTAAGGCGTGGTACGAATTTTCTTGCATCCATACAAGCTACAGAACTCTTGAAATATTTCCGCTTCAAAGGCAGGACCCTGATCTGCCAATACCTGTTCTGGATATCCATGTGGCCTGCAGAAATAAGCTTGAAAGGTTCTTGCTGCTTTCTGAGCTGTCAAGTCCTTCACAGGAGCTACCACTAGGAATCTGGAATAGTGGTCCACCATGGTAAGAGCATAAGTATAGCCTGATCTACTGGGTGTGAGTTTGACATGATCCAAGGCTACTAGTTCCAAGGGCTGTTTGGTTATGATAGGCTGGAGTGGTGCTTTCTAGTTGTTATGATCTCCTCTTCTTAATGAGCATGGGCCGCAATTTTTACACCATTTTTCTATGGAAGACCTCATGCCAATCCAATGAAACCTCTCACGTAACAGTATTTCCAATTTTCTCCATCCAAAGTGTCCTGCTCCATTATGGTACTCTTCCAATACCATTTGGACGTCTCTCTTTGGAACCACAACTTGCCATACCATTTCATGTGTCCTTGGATTGATATATCGTCTGTGTAGTGCCGGCGTCCCTGCCCTCTGCTAGGCAGGGACGCTGTTCCCCTCACCGCTCTGCTCCGTGCCCGGCGTCCCTCTCCCGCTCTGCTGGCAGCGCGCGCTCCTTCCCGGCCACTGTGCTTAGGGCGCGCGCGCGCGCCCTCCCTCTTAAAGGGGCTGCGCGCGCCGTCCTAAGGAGTCCCCGGCCAATGGCCAGAGGACTTTACCATATATAAGGCACCTCCTCCAAAATGGAGGTGCCCGAGCAATGTTGTTGCACCGTTCTACTCTGCTTCAGCCCTCAGGTCCCGTTGCCAGTTACCTGACAGTTACCTGCCAGATTCCTGCCAGCTTGCTGTCCCAATCCTGCCTGATTTCCTGTTACCTGCCTGCCTGCCTGAGGTCCGACGGTCTGCCTTACAACTCCGGTCAGTCTGTCTAAGGACCAACTTGCCCGCTCACCTGGGAGCGCACATCAGCTACCTGCCTGCTTGCCTGAGGTCCGACGGTCTGCCTTACAACTCCGGTCAGTCTGTCTATGGACCAGCTTGCCCGCTCACGTGGGAGCGCTTCTCCGCTACCTGCCTGCTTGCCTGCCCGGAGGCTCCGCTCTCACGTGCTGTGACCACCAGCTATTCCAGACTCTTGCCCGCTCACCTGGGAGCGCTTCTCCGCTACCTGCCTGCTTGCCTGCCCGGAGGCTCCGCTGTCACGTGCTGTGACCACCAGCTATTCCAGACTCTTGCCCGCTCACCTGGGAGTGCTTCTCCGCTACCTGCCTGCTTGCCTGCCCGGGGGCTCCGCTGTCACGTGCTGGGACCACCAGCTATTCCAGAGACTCTTGCCCGCTCACCTGGGAGCGCTTCTCCGCTACCTGCCTGCTTGCCTACCTGGAGGCTCCGCCGTCACGTGCTGTGACCACCTGCTATTCCAGAGACTCTCGCTTGCTCACCTGGGAGCACACATCCTCCATCTGCCTTGCTAGCCTACCTGGAGGTTCAGCCATCACAGGTCGTACCTACCCTTTACCTAGAGACTGCCCCGGTCACTTGCCGTGACCTCCAGCCCGTTCTTCCAGAGACTGCCCCGGTCACTTGCCGTGACCTCCAGCCCGTTCTTCCAGAGACTGCCCTGATCACTTGCCGTGACCTCCTGCCCGTACACCCAGAGACTGTCCCGGTCACCTGCTGTGACTGCCTGCCTGGTCGCCACCCGCTCCCTTACAAGGACCGCTCCCTTGTATAGTAGCCCAGAGGTTCCGCCTCCCAGACCCGTTACAGTTTGCTTGGGCCATGGAACCCGGTGGCACCCAAGCTCCCTCGCTCTCGGACCTGTGTCATGAACTGTCCCGTCAAAGGTCCCAACAGGAGTCCATCCTGGGTCACCTGCGGAATGTCAATACTCGCCTGGACACTCTGACTGCTCCACCAACAACCTCCGCCAGTGCCATGTCTCGCAATCCGGCAGCTCCGCTGTCCACTAACACCATGATATCCTACCCCGGACCTCGGCTTTCTGCACCTCCTCGCTTCGGAGGCGACTCAGCCCAGGCTCGGGGCTTCATAAATCAGTGCACCCTGCACTTTGAACTATTGTCCCACCAGTTTAACTCCGACCGAGCCAAAATTGCATTCATCATGTCCCATCTCACCGGGGAGGCCCTGGCCTGGCTAAATCCTCTATGGGAGAGAGGAGACCCCCTGGTGTCCAACTTGCCTGCTTTTCTCACGGCTTTCCGGAAAGTCTTCGATGAACCCGGACGGAAGACCTCATCCGCATCATCGTTGCTACGCCTCCGTCAGGAAAGTCTCACCGTGGGCCAATATGCCATACGGTTCCGTACCCTTGCCTCGGAGCTGGCCTGGGATAACGACGCTCTGGTTTCCGTCTTCTGGGAGGGTCTGTCCGGCCGTATTAAAGATGAACTTGCCGGTCGGGACATTCCTACCACTCTCGATGACTTAATAACTCTTGCCACCCGGATTGACCTACGGTTCCAGGAGCGTGCCAGAGAGGTCACCCGTGAGAGGAGGTTACCACGTCTAGCTCCTACTTTTCAGAAACCCGTCACTCCTTCTGTCTCTAACCAGGTACACCCTCCTGAGCCTATGCAGGTCGACCAGACCAAGATGGTCAAGACCCGTCAGGACTTACGCCGTGCCGAGGGGACCTGCTTCTACTGTGGCAGTAAGGAGCACCGGATCCGTGCCTGCCCGGAGAGGTCGGGAAACGCCTGTGTCTAGGTTCGCTCAGAGAGGTCCACCTAGACAAGAATAAATCCTCTCCATCCCTGCTGTTGTCAGTTTCAATCGTCTACGGGGAGAACCGTTATTTCGAACTAGCCCAACTGGACTCTGGAGCAGCCGGGAATCTTATTTCACAGTCCCTGGTAGAGAAATACCGCATCCCCACCAAACCTCTGGCTGTACCCTTGTCTGTTGCTGCCGTGGATGGGGGGCTCTTACCACGCCCCATCCAACTCATCACCGAATCCATTACTCTGCAGATGGGAATGCTGCATTCTGAAAGTATCTCCTTCCATGTTCTGCCTGGACTCTCTCACGCCCTCTTCCTAGGCCTACCTTGGCTCCAGAAACATTCACCCGTTCTTGACTGGCAGACCGGAGAAGTCCTTCGCTGGGGACAGGGCTGCCATAAGACCTGTCTGGTTCCCGTTCATCCTGTCCGTCCTTCTCCTACCCCAGCTAATCTACCTGGACTTCCGATTCCTTATTGGTCTTATGCTGATGTCTTTAATAAAAAGGAGGCAGAGACACTACCCCCTCATAGACCATACGACTGCCCTATCGACCTGTTACCTGGTACTTCTCCTCCCCGTGGGCGTATTTATCCATTATCCGCTGCTGAGACCCGGTCGATGTCCGAATATATTGAGGAGAATCTGGCCAGGGGATTCATCCGGAAATCTACCTCCCCGGCGGGAGCAGGCTTCTTTTTCGTCAAAAAGAAGGACGGCTCTCTCCGTCCCTGTATAGACTATAGAGGCCTTAACCAGATCACGGTGAAGAATAAGTACCCCCTTCCGCTCATTCCGGAGTTATTTGATCGTCTGAGGGGGGCTAGAATCTTCACCAAACTGGACCTCCGTGGGGCGTACAACCTGGTTCGTATCCGTCAGGGGGATGAATGGAAGACGGCATTCAACACCCGGGACGGCCACTATGAATATCTGGTAATGCCCTTTGGCCTCTGTAACGCTCCTGCCGTCTTTCAAGAGTTGGTCAATGACATCTTCCGGGACCTTCTCTACTCCTGCGTAGTGGTGTACCTGGACGACATCTTGGTCTTCTCTCCGGATCTCCAGACTCACCGGAGGGATGTTCGTCAGGTCCTGCTCAGGCTCAGGCAGAACCATCTCTACGCTAAATATGAGAAGTGCCTCTTTGAGCAGACCTCGCTTCCGTTTCTGGGCTACATTATCTCTCAGACCGGCCTACAAATGAATCCTGAGAAACTGTCTGCCATCGAGAAATGGCCCCGACCAGAGGGGTTGAAGGCTATTCAACGGTTCCTGGGCTTCGCCAACTATTACCGACTCTTCATCCCGCACTTCTCTTCCCGGACTGCCCCAATTTCCGCGCTCACCCGTAAGGGTACTAATCCCAAAGAGTGGCCGCCCGAAGCAGAGGAGGCCTTTCTTTCCCTAAAACAGGCCTTCTCTTCCGCCCCGGTGCTGCATCGCCCGGACGGCAACAAGCAGTTCTTCCTGGAAGTTGACGCCTCCTCCTCTGGAGCCGGAGCGGTACTTACTCAAAAATCATCTTCCGGGAGAATGGTAACTTGTGGCTTCTTCTCCAAACTCTTCTCCTCTTCTGAGCGCAACTATTCCATAGGAGACCGAGAGTTATTGGCCATCAAGCTGGCGTTGGAGGAGTGGCGTTACCTACTCGAGGGGGCTCTTCATCTGGTAATAATTTACACTGACCACAAGAACTTGGCTTACCTCCAGCATGCCCAGAGACTTAACCCGCGCCAAGCCCGGTGGTCCTTGTTTTTTGCTCGCTTTGATTTTGTTCTTCATTTTCGCCCGGCTGACAAAAACGTCAAAGCAGACGCCTTGTCCTGATCCTTTCTGGTGTCCGATCTCGAGGAAGAACCTAAACATATCATCGATCCCGCCAGAGTAATGCAGGTGGCTCCCGTGAGTCTAAATCGTCTCCCTCCCGGTAAGACGTTTGTTTCAGTACCTGATCGGGAGAAGATCCTACACTGGGGCCATTCGTCTAAACTAGCTGGCCACGCCGGTCAGAAAAAGACCCTCCAGCTTATTGCCCGGAACTATTGGTGGCCTACCCTGCACAAGGACATAATAGACTTTGTTTCTGCCTGTGTGTCCTACGCCCGCAACAAAGTCCCGAGACATCTGCCAGCCGGACGCCTCCTTCCGCTTCCTGTACCTGCTGCCCCCTGGCAGCATATAGCAATGGACTTTATAACTGATCTCCCCGTCTCTGCCGGTTGTACGGTCATTTGGGTGGTCGCTGACCGCTTTTCCAAGATGGCTCACTTTATTCCCCTGCCAGGCCTTCCGTCTGCACCCGAGCTGGCTAAAGACTTTATCCGCCACATCTTCCATCTTCATGGCCTGCCCCTCCACATCGTGTCGGATCGTGGGGTACAGTTCACCTCACGTTTCTGGAGAGCCACTTGTAAACTACTAGACGTCACCCTGGACTTCTCTTCCGCTTACCACCCACAGTCCAATGGTCAAGTGGAGCGGATCAATCAGAACCTGACCAGTTACCTCCGGCACTTCGTTAATGCCCACCATTCTGACTGGGTGGATCTCCTACCATGGGCCGAGTTCTCTTATAATAATCACGAGAGCGAATCCTCCTCCAAATCCCCGTTTTTTGTAGTCTTTGGTCAGCATCCTCGGATTCCTTTTCCTGTCTCCACCTCTGTGGACAACTCGGCTGCGGAATCTCTCGTTAGCAAATTTTCCTCCATATGGGAGAGTACCCGGTCCGCACTCCTTCTATCATCCGAGCGTATGAAAAGACACGCTGACAAAAAACGCCTGGATCCTCCACAATTTCGTCCAGGAGATAAAGTCTGGCTCTCATCTAAATATGTTCGACTCAAGATACCTTCTTACAAGTTAGGGCCTCGGTTTATCGGTCCTCTGGAGGTCATCAGTCAGATCAACCCGGTGGCCTATAAATTGAAACTCCCGGCCAACTTACGGATCCCTAACTCCTTCCATGTATCTCTCCTCAAACCCGTGGTGCTTAACTCTTTTTCCAAGTCTACAGGTACGCCTCCTGCTCCGGTTTCTGCTGAGGACGAGTTTGAGGTAGAGAACATTCTTGCCACCAAAAGGGTAAGAGGAAAGACCTTTTTTCTGGTAGATTGGAAGGGGTTTGGTCCTGAGGAGAGAACGTGGGAGCCCCGGGAGAACATCCATGCCCCTCTCATCCTAGCTAAATTTCTATCTGGCCTAAAAAAGGGGGGGCCTAAAGGGGGGGGTACTGTAGTGCCGGCGTCCCTGCCCTCTGCTAGGCAGGGACGCTGTTCCCCTCACCGCTCTGCTCCGTGCCCGGCGTCCCTCTCCCGCTCTGCTGGCAGCGCGCGCTCCTTCCCGGCCACTGTGCTTAGGGCGCGCGCGCGCGCCCTCCTTCCCTCTTAAAGGGGCCGCGCGCGCCGTCCTAAGGAGTCCCCGGCCAATGGCCGGAGGACTTTACCATATATAAGGCACCTCCTCCAAAATGGAGGTGCCCGAGCAATGTTGTTGCACCGTTCTACTCTGCTTCAGCCCTCAGGTCCCGTTGCCAGTTACCTGCCAGTTACCTGCCAGATTCCTGCCAGCTTGCTGTCCTAATCCTGCCTGATTTCCTGTTACCTGCCTGCCTGCCTGAGGTCCGACGGTCTGCCTTACAACTCCGGTCAGTCTGTCTAAGGACCAACTTGCCCGCTCACCTGGGAGCGCACATCAGCTACCTGCCTGCTTGCCTGAGGTCCGACGTTCTGCCTTACAACTCCGGTCAGTCTGTCTATGGACCAGCTTGCCCGCTCACCTGGGAGCGCTTCTCCGCTACCTGCCTGCTTGCCTGCCCGGAGGCTCCGCTGTCACGTGCTGTGACCACCAGCTATTCCAGACTCTTGCCCGCTCACCTGGGAGCGCTTCTCCGCTACCTGCCTGCTTGCCTGCCCGGAGGCTCCGCTGTCACGTGCTGTGACCACCAGCTATTCCAGACTCTTGCCCGCTCACCTGGTAGCGCTTCTCCGCTACCTGCCTGCTTGCCTGCCCGGGGGCTCCGCTGTCACGTGCTGGGACCACCAGCTATTCCAGAGACTCTTGCCCGCTCACCTGGGAGCGCTTCTCCGCTACCTGCCTGCTTGCCTACCTGGAGGCTCCGCCGTCACGTGCTGTGACCACCTGCTATTCCAGAGACTCTTGCTTGCTCACCTGGGAGCACACATCCTCCATCTGCCTTGCTAGCCTACCTGGAGGTTCAGCCATCACAGGTCGTACCTACCCTTTACCTAGAGACTGCCCCGGTCACTTGCCGTGACCTCCAGCCCGTTCTTCCAGAGACTGCCCCGGTCACTTGCCGTGACCTCCAGCCCATTCTTCCAGAGACTGCCCTGATCACTTGCCGTGACCTCCTGCCCGTACACCCAGAGACTGTCCCGGTCACCTGCTGTGACTGCCTGCCTGGTCGCCACCCGCTCCCTTACAAGGACCGCTCCCTTGTATAGTAGCCCAGAGGTTCCGCCTCCCAGACCCGTTACAGTCTGCACAATTGGTTTTTATAGATAAATAACCTGCTTCTTTCTTTCCACAGGTATTGGCCTCTGGGGGAGCATTCTTCTCAATTTTGGAATCCGGTTGGGTTACCAGCCTCTTCACTAGGCTCACTGCCGGATCGCTGTCTTGGGTTTCTTTCCATCCATAATGAGGCAGCGGGTTTAATGCAACATCCTGACGGTTCTGGTAGATATGGGTTTCTGTCATTTTCCATTTTCTACTTTTATGGAAAGCTGGAAGTTCTATTTCCTCCAAGTCATCTGTTTCCTCTTCAAGCCCTTGCAAATGTACTTGAGGGTTTCTGGAGAGGGCATCAGCATTTGCATTTCCACGGCCTGTTCGGTACTTGATGGTAAAGTCGTAGTTCGATAGCCGGGCCATCCAGCGCTGCTCCAATGCACCAAGCTTTGCAGTATCCAAGTGTGTAAGTGGATTATTGTCTGTAAAGATGGTAAATTTTGAAGCTGCTAATAATGCTTGAACCTCTCCGTGACTGCCCAGACCAAGGCCAGGAACTCCAACTTAAAGGAACTGTAATTTTCCGGGTTCCTCTCGGTAGGTCGAAGTCTTCTACTGGCATAGGCAATTACTCTTTCCTTGCCTTCTTGTATTTGGGACAGTACTGCTCCCAGGCCTACATTACTTGCATCCGTGTAGAGGACAAATGGTAGGTTATAATCTGGGTACGCCAAGATTTCCTCACCGGTCAGGGCCTGTTTCATTTGTTGGAAGGAGTCTTCTTGTTTCTTTCCCCATTCCAACGGCGGCTCTGAAGACCTTCTCTTCTTAGCTTGGCCTACCAGAAGATCTTGTAGGGGCACTGCCATCTTCGTGTAGCCCTTAATAAATCTTCTGTAATACCCAACCAAACCTAAGAACTGACGTACCTCTCTGACGGTGGTCGGCCTCTGCCAGTCCTGGATAGCTGTCACTTTTTCCGGATCTGGTGCTACACCATCCGCGCAGACCACATGCCCTAGGTATTGGACTTTTAGCTTCAGCAGGTAACATTTAGATGGTTTGAGCTTCATTCCATACTTTGTTAGAGCTGTAAATACCTCCACCAGGTGTTCCAGATGTTCTTCATAGGTTTTGGAATACACTATGACGTCATCCAGGTATAAAAGAACGGTCTCAAAATTCCGGAGTCCCAGGGAGCACTCCATGAGTCTCTGAAACGTCCCCGGTGCATTGCATAACCCAAATGGCATGCTATTGAATTCGCATAGGCCCATTGGTGTTGTGAATGCTGTTTTCTCCCGGTCTTCTTCTGCAACGGAGACCTGCCAATACCCACTAGTGAGATCTAATGTGGAGAAATACTTAGCAGTTTTTAATGCAGCAAGAGACTCCTCTATCCGGGGTAATGGGTAAGCATCTTTGTGAGTGATCTTATTGACCTCCCTGTAATCCACACACATCCTCATAGTGCCATCCTTTTTTCTGACTAAGACTAAGGGGGCCGCCCAGGGACTACAGCTATCTCTTATAACCCCGGCCTCCTTCATGTCCTGCAGCATCTCTTTAGCACACTGGTAGTGGTTTGGTGGGATGGGTCTATGCCTCACTTTAATCGGGGGATGATCTCCTGTGGGTATGTGATGGCGTACCCCTTTTATCCTCCCAAAATCTAATGGATGCTTACTGAATACTTGGCTAAACTCTTGTACTACCCGGTAAACTCCTTGCTTTTGGTGGTCGGGAGTGCCATCAGTCCCTATGTGCAACTGCTGACACCACTCCTCCAGCTGTACCTTGGGGTTGTTGTCCTCCCCCTGACTTGACGGGGGCAAGGGCTCTAATGTCTGTATGTTGTTATTACTGACAGTGTACAGCTTTGCTACAGTAGTATACCGGGGTAGTTTCACTTCTTCCTCACCACAATTCAACACACGGATTGGTACTCTTCCTCTGCGTACATCCACCACCCCTCTAGCTGTCAGCAGTGTAGGTCTATGCTCTAAATATATACCGGTTCTACAATTGCCTGGTATTCCTTTCTTCTGATACCCATAGCTGCTCGACACCATATCATCATTTCACTGTTTGGTGGTAATACAATGGGAAACGGGTCCGTTACCCGCGCACTGCCAATCTCCCCCCCCCCCCCAGACAGATTTACCTGTTGCTTGTGAATTAAGGCACGGATTTCTCTTTGAAGGACTCTCCTCTGCCCAATGCCAGCAGTCTCTGTAATCTGTTGGAGTAAAAACATCACTTCTTCAAGGCAGTTTTCAATCACATTAGTACCAAGTAAGGACATTTGTTATTGGGGTCATCTTCTACCACACATAACCCTTGGCCTCTCAACTCCAGGGGAGTTGTCCTGAGGAGAAACCAGGGGAGGAGTCCTGAGGAGATAATTTGCATATTTCCACTGCATTTTGGGGTAAGTGAAGAGTCTCCGCGAGCTCAAAGAACACTGGATTTTGGCTGTTGGAGCTGAAAAGAGGACATCGGTAAACCAGGGGAGGAGTCCTGAGGAGATAATTTGCATATTTCCACTGCATTTTGGGGTAAGTGAAGAGTCTCCGCGAGCTCAAAGAACACTGGATTTTGGCTGTTGGAGCTGAAAAGAGGACATCGGTAAACCGCGCGCCGAGGCGTTTTTCACTGTTTTCAGAATATTAACAGTAAGAACATGGAAGAGTCCAGGAGCCATTTGGTGAGCTGCATATCCTGCTACATGTTCACAGACTTGCCAGTGGAAAAGCCAAACTTCACATGCCAGAAATGCAAGCTTGTGTCCCTGTTGGAGGAAAAGTTGCGAAATCTAGAAGAGAGGTTAACTACCTTGAAAATCATTAAGGAAGGTGAAGAGTTCTTAGACAGAGCAGAATTATCTCTTCATGATTCAGAAAGAGAAGAAATTCGAACTGCACCTGACGAAACAGAGGAATGGAAGCATGTGACCCACAGAAGCAGGAGGATCGAGAGGCAGTCAGCACCCATACTGCTCAGGAACCAGTACCAGGCTCTCACGCAGGAGAACCTTGAAGAAATACAGCAAGACAGGGGCGGAACTACCGACCGTGCAGCCGGTTCATTGAACGGGGGCCCCGAGGGAGAGGGGGCCCCTCCAGCCTCCAGCAGGGCCGCCATCAGGGCATGACTGCCCTGACTCCAGTATGGGGCCCGGCCGGTAGGGGCCCCCTCGGAGCCCCCCCTCTTGTGCGTCTCTCTCCTCATGGGGCCCCCGGCCCCATGCTAAGCGCCGGGTCCGGGACATCAGCGCTGCGCTGCTCTGCTGCGGCAGCGCCTTTATGATTCCCCTGACTTCCGGTCATGTGACCGCGCCGTCACATGACCGGAAGTCAGGAGAACCTGGTGTCAGCGATTTGGACGAGCGCCAGGATTCTGCAGGGATCGCATGGGGGTAAGTATAACAAGTTTTATTTTTTTTTTTTAAATACAATTAACTAGGAGTGGGGGGAAATGGGAGATGCACATGGGGGGGAAGGGGAATGGGAGATGCACATATGGGGGGGGGGGATGGGAGATGCACATGGGGGGGAAGGGGAATGGGAGATGCACATATGGGGGGGGGAAATGGGAGATGCACATATGGGGGGGGAAATGGGAGATGCACATATGGGGGGGGAAATGGGAGATGCACATATGGGGGGGTGAAATGGGAGATGCACATATGGAGGGGGGGGGAAATGGGAGATGCACATATGGGGGGGGAATGGGAGATGAACATGGGGGGGAATGGGAGATGCACATGGGGGTAGGGGGATGAGAGAGGTGCACATGGGGGGGGAATGGGAGATGCACATGGGGGGAGGGGGATGAGAGGTGCACATGTGGGGGAGGGGGATGAGAGAGGTGCACATGTGGGGGAGGGGGATGAGAGAGGTGCACATGTGGGGGATGAGAGAGCTGCACATGGGGGGGGTGGTGAGAGCTGCACATGTGGGGGGATGAGAGATGCACATGGGGAGGGGGATGAGAGATGTGCACATGGGGGGGATGAGAGCTGCACATGGGGGAATTGGGAGAAAATGAGCTGCACATGGGGGAATTGGGAGTAGGGGGATAATGAGCTGCACATAATGAATGTGGGGTGGGGGAGAGTAAATGATGATGGGGTGGGGAGAGCACGGACATGATATAATGAATTGGGGCAGGGGGTGCATGTAAATAATGAATGCGGGGAGCAGGAAGTATAGAGTAGGGGGCGTTGCGGATGCAGGAGTGTAACTGGTAACAAATTGGTGGAAAGAGTAGAGGTTCTAATTAAATTATATATTAAGTGCCTATTTACAGTTAATGGGGGCACCGTGGTGGATTACAATTTATATTTGGAATGGTGGGTGGCATAATAACTATATATTAATGGTGGGTGCACGTCTGTATTCAGCTGCGTAATGTAGAAGTTGGGGAATGTGCTCTAGATAACTGTGTTATTTTATGCAGAGACGAGTCCTGGCTGGAAGACGTGATGGCGGTCTGTGCTGGATGAAGGAGAAAAGCGTAGCTGAAGGACTTCACCTAGAGACGTCACCAGTGAGTCAGTGTATTACATGTACACTTACACTATATACTATGTACCGGGCTCCTGTGTATAATGTCACTGGTGATCACTGTATTACCTGTACACTGACACTATATACAGAGCTCCTGTGTATAATGTCACTGGTGATCACTGTATTACCTGTACACTGACACTATATACAGAGCTCCTGTGTATAATGTCACTGGTGATCACTAGATTACCTGGACACTTAAATTATACATACCATGTATAGAGCTCCCGTGTATAATGACACTTATGGTAATATTAGTAATGTGGTGGTAATATGTGGTCTGGTCATGGTGTGGCAGTTTTTCTTCCTTCTGTGTGGTATTATTCGGTCACTATGTTGTGGTAATATGTGGTCTGGTCATGGTGTGGCGGTATTCCCTGTATGTGGTATTATTGGTCATTTAAAAAAAAATGTATATGACACATTCCCTTAAAGAAAACGAAATAAAAATATATCTAAAAAGAGTATTGGATGTTTTAAGAAAATTTTAATAGGTTAGAGTAGGGCCCGGCCAGAAGAGTCTACCTTATCGTGGTGGCGGCTTTAAAAATCTTTTGGCCAAAACAAAAGCTGCTGGCTATGTATGTGCCGCCGTCACATGGCCGAACGTCAGGAGAACCTGGTGGCAGCGACGTGGACGAGCGCCAGGATTCTGCAGGGATCGCATGGGGGTAAGTATAACAAGTTTTATTTTTTTTAAATACAATTAATTAACTAGGAACGGGGGGGATGAGATGCACGGGGGGGATGAGAGATGCACATGGGGGGGGGTGAGAGATGCACATGGGGGGGTGAGAGATGCACATGGGGGGGGATGAGAGATGCACATGGGGGGGATGAGAGATGCACATGGGGGGCGATGAAAGATGCACATGGGGGGCGATGAAAGATGCACATGGGGGGGGATGAGAGATGCACATGGGGGGGTTATGTTTACATAACTTTGTTGCCTTATGAAGGGCAGGGGGGGGCCCCAAAAATTTCTTGCACAGGGGCCCACTACAGTCTGTGTCCGCCCCTGCAGCAAGATAAGACTTTGCCAGCAATGAATAACCTTGTAAGTCCTCAGAATCCTCCTGGATGGAGAAAGAAGAATGTTGTGAAGAAAAAACGAAGAGTGGTGGTCATGGGGGATTCCCTGTTAAGAGGAACAGAGGCCGCTATCTGCAGACCAGACATAACCTCAAGAGAAATGTGCTGTCTTCCTGGAGCAAAAATTAAAGATGTGTCTGACAGGATATCAAGACTCTTCAGACCTACAGATCACTACCCATTCCTGCTAATACATGTGGGGACAAATGACACCGCAAGAAAGGACCTGGAAACCATCTGCAGTGACTTTGAAGACTTAGGCAAGAAAGTGAAAGAATTGGGAGCGCAGGTGGTCTTCTCTTCCATCCTCCCAGTGGATGACCATGGAACAATGAGGTGGAATAAGATTCTACAGGTGAACAACTGGCTACGTCGATGGTGCCGTCAACAAGGATTTGGATTTCTGGATCACGGGATGAATTACCTATACGATGGACTACTTGCTAGAGATGGGGTGCACCTTACGAAGACTGGAAAACATGTATTTGGAAGTCGCCTTGCTACACTCATCAGGAGAGCTTTAAACTAGAACAATGTGGGAAGGGAAGCAAAAGGCCAGAAAAAGCCATACAGCTGACAAATACTATTGAGATCTCTGCTACTGGAAGTGGAAAGAAAGAACAAAGACAAAAAAATCTAAATAAAAATATGGGAGGAATAGAAACCAATCACAAACTAAAATGTTTTTATACAAATGCACAAAGCATGGGCAACAAACAAGGAGAATTGGAACTACTAACGCAGGAAAAGGAATATGATGTCATTGGAATCACTGAAACTTGGTGGGACGATACACATGATTGGAATAAAAGGCTAAAAGGATACAACTTATTTGCAAGAAACAGAATTGATAAACGAGGAGGAGGTGTCGCATTGTATGTTAGAAAAGCGTATATCTGCACAGAGATTGAAGCTTCAGAGACTGGGAGTTCTGTGGAAACTGTTTGGGTAAGAATACAAGGAGAGAACAACGGAAAGGACACCATTGTAGGCATTTACTACAGGCCACCTGGGCAAGCTGAAGATATGGATGAACTCTTTATGTATCAAATGACCAAGTTCTCCAAAAAATATGACGTAGTGGTCATGGGAGATTTCAACTATCCAGACATTTGTTGGGAATCTCTCTCAAGTAAAACTAACAGGTCAAGCAAATTCTTATCCTCTCTTGCTGACAACTTTATCTTCCAAAAGGTAGGGGAGAAAACAAGGGGATCTGCTACTTTGGATCTAATCCTTATAAACAGGGAGGAAATGGTTGAGGAGGTAAAGGTGGCTGGGACCCTAGGAGGCAGCGATCATGCTATTATAGAATTTTGGATAACTAGAGGAGGAAAACATGTGAAGACTCAAACTTCAAGGTTAGATTTTAGAAAGGCAGATTTTAAGAGACTCAGAAAGAGAATAGGAGGGATCCAATGGCTGGATGTCCTTAAGGACAAAAATGTCCAGGAAGGATGGGAAATTTTTAAAAATGAGATTCTCAAAGCACAATCGTTAACAATCCCGAAAAGTAGGAAGAATGGGAAGCATTTAAGGAAACCAGGATGGATGAACACAGAACTTAAACACATGCTAAAAAGAAAGAAAGAAATGTTTATTAAATGGAAAGAGGGAGGCATATCTAAAGAAGATTATAATGCAGTCTGCAGATCCTGTAGGGCACGTATCAGGTTAGCTAAAGCTGACAATGAATTAAGGCTTGCAAGAGATGTCAAAAGCAATAAAAAAGGATTTTGGGGGTATGTCAAAAGTAAAAGAAAAGTCAAAGATGCTATAGGATTTTTACAGGATGAAAATGGAGAAATGGTAAGAGAGGATGTTGAGAAGGCCGAACTTTTTAATTCCTATTTTGCATCTGTTTTCTCTCAGAAAGAAAATGTAACATCAACTGATCTTCACTGTCCTTTTAAAGGAATAGAAGAATCCAAGTTATCTGTAAACAGAAAGATTGTGAGGGAATATTTAGCTAACATAAATGAGTTCAAGTCTCCAGGTCCAGATGAATTACACCCAAGAGTACTGAAGGAGATCGTAGAAGAAATTTTAGAACCACTCTCCATAATCTTTGAAAATTCTTGGAGAACAGGAGAAGTCCCAGACGACTGGAGAAGAGCAAATATTGTTCCTATCTTCAAAAAGGGGAAGAAGGTGGACCCAGGGAACTATAGGCCGGTGAGTCTGACTTCTATACCAGGAAAGATCTTTGAACAAATTATTAAACATCATGTATGTAAGTACCTGGATAAGAATGAAGTGATTAACCAGAGTCAGCATGGGTTTGTAACTAACAAGTCATGTCAGACTAACTTAATTTCCTTCTATGACAGAATCACTGACTGGGTGGATCAGGGAAATGCTGTAGATATAGTATATCTTGACTTCAGCAAAGCATTTGACAAAGTATCTCACAGCATCCTTATTGAAAAAATGACCAAGTATGCAATGGACCAGGCAACTGTTAGGTGGATTCATAACTGGCTTAGTGATCGGACTCAAAGGGTGGTTGTAAATGGCTTCACATCCAGCTGGATGAATGTCTCAAGTGGGATACCACAGGGCTCTGTCCTGGGTCCTGTATTGTTCAACATCTTCATCAATGATTTAGATGAAGGAATTGAGGGTAAACTGATTAAATTTGCTGATGACACAAAGCTAGGAGGGATAGCTAATACTAGAGAAGAGAGAGAGAGGATTCAAAAAGACCTAAATAAACTGGAGCAGTGGGCAGCAACCAACAGAATGGTTTTTAACAGGGAAAAATGCAAAGTACTACATCTGGGCAATAAAAATGAAAAAAGCATATACAGAATGGGAGGAATAGAGCTAAGCAACAGTACATGTGAAAAAGACTTAGGTATACTAATAGATCATAGACTGAACATGAGTCAACAGTGTGATGCAGCAGCAAAAAAGGCAAATACAATTCTGGGATGTATTAACAGAAGCATACAGTCTAGATCACGTGAAGTCATTATCGGTCTTTACTCCTCTTTGGTCAGACCTCATCTGGAATACTGTGTACAGTTTTGGGCACCACATTTTAAAAAAGACATAGACAAACTGGAACAAGTTCAGAGAAGAGCGACCAGAATGGTGACTGGTCTGCAAACCATGTCCTATGAGGAACGGTTGCAGGATTTGGGAATGTTTAGCTTGCAAAAAAGAAGACTGAGAGGAGACTTAATAGCTGTCTACAAATATGTCAAGGGCTGTCACATTGTAGAAGGATCATCTTTATTCTCATTTGCACAAGGAAAGACTAGAAGCAATGGGATGAAACTAAATGGGAGGAGACACAGATTAGATATTAGAAAAAACTTTTTGACAGTTAGGGTGATTAATGAGTGGAACAGGCTGCCACGAGAGGGGGTGAGTTCCCCTTCAATGGACGTCTTCAAACAGAGGCTGGACAGACATCTGTCTGAGATGATTTAGTGAATCCTGCTTTGAGCAGGGGGTTGGACCAGATGACCCAGGAGGTCCCTTCCAACTCTACCATTCTATGATTCTATGATTCTATGATTCCACCCTCCCCAGTTTTATTGTCACTTCTCTAAACCCCACCTGATTCAGTGGTTGACCATTAGCTGCTAAAATTACAAGACTAGAGTCTGGGGGGCTAAGATCAGCATCAGACCAAAATTGCTTGTAAAGGATATGTGGGATAGTGGTGACTTGTGACCCAGTGTCCAATAGGGCCGATGTGGGGATTCCTTCTAGCGTAATGTTGAGGTACGGGCGGCCTCCCACATGCCGACTATGCCAGTCATATGGGCCCTGCCATTTTATTCCTGGGGGTTGGCCCTGGGACCCAGGAATCTCGGGTTTAAACGACATCTTCTTGCAAAGTGGCCCGGTTTGTTGCAACGAAGGCAAACGGGTTGTCCTGAAGAATCCGTGTGGTCGGTGGCTCTGCATCAGAATGGTGCGTTGGTCCCCTGAACGGGCGACTTGTTGATCCCCTCCACGGGCGACATGGCTCTGCGTCGGAATGGTGCGTTGGTCCCCTGCACGGGCGACAAGAGCTTTCTCCTCATCCACGGAACATCCTCAGGGGATTCAGCTAACTGGATTTTGCTTGGTGGTTGTGCCTCCGGTCTGGCTTGCAAGAGTTTTAACACGTAGTCCATGTTTTTGGGTAGTTGTAACACCTGATTACGTAGGTCATCAGCAGATTCGGGTGCGACAGCTTGTCCTACCGCTTCTACAGAGTTTTTAGGGTTAGGCTCTAAGTTCATGTGAGAGGTATTAACCTGCCAGGATGGGATTGCAGGTTTTGCAGGTAATGGGTCTCGTAATACATTTATAGCACGGTCCTTTAAGGTATTAAAATCTGCATCTGGATGATCTAGGACCCACATGTGCACCTGCTGACGGTGAAAGTCTAATCTCAACCCATTCATAAACTGTTCTACAAGCAATTTATCTTCGTCTTGCACACTTGCTGGATCTACCTGTTTTATGGACCGGAGTGCCGCTTGTAAATGTAGGGCAAAGTCTCTGATGGTATCTTGCGGTCTCTGCTTGCATTGATAGAATAGCATCCTTAGTTCAGACTGTGTGCGTTTTTCAAAAGCAGCTTTGAGCTTATCAAACACATTTTCTATAGAGTCTCCATCAGCATCGCTCCAAGTCTCAGCTTCTAGCTCCGCTGCACCTATTAATTGTCCCTGCACAACGGAGGCTCGCTGCTTTCCTGTCATCGCATGCATGTCCAGCACCGCACACATTTTACGTTTGAAAGCTGCTAAGGTACCGGGTTTACCTTCATACGTCGGTAACCACTTGGCTCCCGGTACATACGGCAAGGCAATTGGCATTATCGGGGCCATCGCTTCAGATGCTGCGGCTCCTTCACCAGCTGAGGAACCGGCTGCTGCTGCGTCTTGGGCATCCCCTCCCTCAAGGTCTCGGACATCATCTGTTTCACTCATGACGGTGCCCCCCTAGTTAACCGTTGCCAGCTGCTACGATCAACTCCTTCGGTTACCGGTGACTCTAAAAAAAAACCAAAACGGCGGGGCTATCCTCGCGCTCCTTTAGCCGCGCCCCCGCGACTCTCTCCGCTCTGTGACGCAGTTTAATTTCGCTATGGCGCAGTAATGACGGCCTTTTTTTACAGTACACAAACATTCAATAAAGTCCAATTTAAGCACACAGTACCCGGTTCTACCAGGCCCGGTATCCTGTTTGTGACGCCAAACTGAATCGGTCGACAGGGGTAGGGGTACTCGGATACCGGGATGGATGGGTTACTTCTGTGGGGATCACGGTTGGTCAGTTCCCGGTTCCGTGCCCTGGACCGTCAGTAAAGGGATGGGGGTGAGGAAGATGGGAGTATTGTGTCCTGACGCCTCCTGTGGTAACCGGTAAAATCGGTTACCAGCGCTGTGTATGGTTGCTGAGGTGATCGGCATACGGCTTGTACGAACGCTATAGGCAGTAATGTCAAAGTAGGCACACACACACATTAAGACTTTGTTTCAGTACCTTTCTTTTACTGATGTCCGGTAACAGGTACAGTTCAGGAGGGTAACCAGGTTTTCGGTGCAGGTAGAGATATTCACCCTGGAGATTTGTGAGGCCTCCTCTAACAATGTGTGCGTTGTTTGGGATCAGTCCTGCCTTAAGCTGAACCTGCCACCTTTTACTTTCTTTGGGGTCCTTCTCCACAACTGACAATGAGGACCTTTCCTTGGGGCTACCAATTCTCTTCCTGGGCCCCTGGTCCTATACTTGGTCAAGTTTGGCGAGTCTTTCCCCTTCTTCTTTAGGGGGAGTAGATCCTCCTGATCTGTCCGGGTTTTCTATGCTATTCATGATTTAATAGCAATCTCGGACTCCGGTGTCCGGGTGAGCTAAAGGGATCATAGTTTTATCTCTTTCTTTCTCCTTCTAGCCTCCATCCCTCTCTCTAGGGCGCTTCACAACACAGACCAGTTTCATAGTTCAGGGCTTAACTGGTCCTCAGCCAACAGCTCTCTGTCTCTCCTCCTTCACCCGTCTCTAGACTAACTGCCGCATTGCTCTCTCCCTGGAAACTGACTCCTCCCCTCAGACCTGGGGTGGAAGGTGTTGTGTGTGCCCAAGTGTACATCTCTCCCTGCACCTATGGATCCTGTGGTAATCCCCCGCAGGGGTGCCACAATAGGAAAGTAGAAATGTGCAAAGAGGCGACAGTGATGCCACTCTTGCAAATCATGTCACTCAGGCCAACAGAGGCATGATGACATGATTGTGCTTGCCCTGTTATTAGCTCACTGACCAGTTATAGACCTGTGATTCACATTAATTATTTAATTAATTAAAATAATAGGTTGTCCTGGAAATCTGAGCCCAGGATTAGGGTTACAAAAAGATTGGGTGTTGCAAAAAGTTCACTTCCTTGGGTGTCAGCCAGGTCTCAACAATTGCAGTAGGTAAAAAGACAATTCTGAGCCAGAGATATACAGAGATGAACCTAGAAAGATTGCTGACAAACACTAAATGGGGAAGAAGGGAGAACTTACATACATCAGACCTGGACTACAAGGAGAGAGAAAGAACAAACTTCTAAAAGGCAAACTGATTCCATAGCAGTATAATGGCAACAATACAATGATAATACAATACTGTATGATTCTGAAGTCTTGAACATGACATTGGGTGTTGGTTCCTATGTTGCAGAGCAAGTTACAAACTGAAAGGGAAGGTCCTTACACTCTGTACAAGTGTCTGAGTGATGTTTACTATCATGTTGTGAGTGGCCCTGGATGAAAATACAAAGTGTCAGAATGTTTTTCATTTTATTATGATGAAAGCTCATCATAATGGGGGGCCTGTGTCCTGACTGTCTGCAGTATGCCTGTGAAGGGGACAGCAACCTGTTGTTTGACATGGTGGCTGGGATTCAAGGTGCAGAGTCAATGGAGACAGCACAGTTTACCCTGAGCTATTCCACAATCAGAAGTCAAATCTACTTGGGGTGCTCAGGCTATTCATAGAAATGTTTACAGGGAAGCCTCTGAGGACTCATTTATCTTGTCACCGGCAGGCATCTTCCTATAAGGCATTGTGCATACTGGGTATCTGCAGAGGAGAAAACAAACATGAATGGACCAATAGAAGAGATGTTGGGCTTGGTTGTAACACAAAAATACCAGAGTGCTTGGACCTCACCTGTGATTGTTGTACTGAAAAAGGACCGTACAATACGGTCCTATCTAATGGTGAGGTGGAAGTATATTTTATGTAACTTCCTTCTCCACAAGGGTATCAGATCAATAGCACAATCATAATCTCTGTGAGCTGCTTTTAAGAATCAGACACAGAAAATACATCAGCAAAATTTCTAAACATTTCAGGTAAGCCACTGTGTAAAGCTTTGGTCAAGTTCACAGATAAAAACATATATTTGTTCTGACACTCAGGGCTCCAACGTAGATTATCGCCCTGGTGTCAGTTAATAACGGGGTTATGTTTACGTAACCAAAGCATTCCCACGACCACTGTCTTGGACAAGTTTTCAAGGACAAAAAACAACATAGATTCTAAATGTAAAGCACCTTCAAACACAGACCTCTCCTTAGTGATATACTTCACCACAGCAATAGCAGTGACTTTCATAGGAAAATAATTTTTGCAAGGGTAAATTAAGGTCCCTTGCCACTTTGACATCAACAAAATTTGCCACGGAACTGCAATTAATAAACACCTCAAGCCACACAGATGTTTCTTGTTGAGATAAACAAACAAATAGGGAGGAATAATTTTGAAAATCATAGGGAAATACCTTTGAGCGTAGGTGGGCATCTAGTCGCTGCCATCTTTCTGGTGATGGTTATTTTGGGCTGGTGTCTTCCTGGCGGCGGTTTTCTTGGGCAGGCATGCATCTGATGTCTAGAGTCTATCACAGTTGCTACCAAAAAACAGTTTCTGTTGCTTGAGACCTGGTTGTTGATAGAAGGGAGTCACCTCAATCTGCACTGGCTCCTCAGTAGGGGTAATCGGTACACAAGACTAAGGCTATGTGCCCATATAGCGTTCTTGTAGCGTTTTTGCGGCCATGAAAACGCTTTTAAAACAGTCTGCCATGCAAAGCAATGTGAATTCGGATGTGCTGTGCACATGACGTGCTAATTAGCGCGCCGAATTCGCATTGCGTTGCAAAACCCAGCATGACCATTTCTACCGCGATTACGCCGCAAATTTGCAGCCATTGAGGAACATTGAAACGCAGCAAACCCGCAGGTATACGTGGATTTGCTGCGTTTCAATTAAATTCAATGGCCGCGAATTTGCAGCATAATCGCGGTGTGTGTGGTACTACAACTCCTCTTCATCCCGGCTACCACGTGGTGAAAAAAAGAGATAAAAAAGTTAAAAATTAAAAAAAAACCTGTATACTCACCTCTCCAGTCTCCTCCCGGCTGCGTCCTCTCTCCTCGTCCTTTAATCAGCTGATGGTCAGGCGACCGCTGACGTCAGCGGTCATGTGATGGTCGCGTGACCATCAGCTGACTAAATGACGTCACCACAGGTCCTGCAAGTACACCATGGGACGCCTAGGAGAGAGGACACGGCTGGGAGGAGACCGGAGAGGTGAGTATACAGGTTTTTTTATTTTTAACTTTTTAATTCTTTTTTTTTTTTTTACTATGGATGCAGCATTTAAAGCATCTAAGTTGGTCACACAATATAAATCCATGCCAGTTGCATGGATTTATATTGTGTGACCAACTTGTCATGCACTTTTCCAAGTGATGCTCAAAATCGCTTGGAAAAGTGCTTGTAAAAACGCTTGCGAAAACGCATGTAGAAACACTGAAAAAACGCTTCTCCCTGGCAGAAAAAACGCATATAAATCTGGATGCGTTTTTTCTGCCAGAGAGAAGCAAAAGCGCTCTGCATCAAATCTGCATTGTGGGCACTAAGGTTCAGGCGGAGGTGCAGAGTCAGCAGTGTGCCCCTGTTTGTGTTTGCGCAACTTCCTATCTAGGTTGCCGGAGACATGGCTGAGTTAAGGGAGTCAGAAAAGGGGAACTGAACTAACGTCCTAGATATGGTCAGAAAGTCCAATATGAAAATGATGCCTGACCATCCTGTGAGTCACTGGCCCAGTGCCAAAACTCACACAGTATTCCTCAGAAGTACGTCGCTCCTGGCCGAGGTCTGTTAATTTAGTTTCTGCAAAAGCTACTTGGTCAGGGTCATCATATAGGAGCCCTCAGACCTCAAAGAACGAGTTGACCGTGGATAATTGTAGAGCATCAGAGGCTAGAGAAAAAGCCTAAACCTGGAAGTCACCCTGCAGGAGGAAAATTGAGTCCCATATACTGGCTCTCGGAACCATACGAATATGTACAGAGCCAGAAATACAGAAAGTTATTTTTCTATAAAATAGTTTTTATTGTGTAAATGCAACAAAACATAAAAAAACAATATAAATGTGGTATCGCTGTCATTGTACTGACCTGAAGGATAAATCTACCTAATCAATTTTACCACACACGGAATGGTATAAAAAAATATATATATTCCTGAATTGTTGGTTTTTGTTCATTCTGCCTCCCAAAAATCAGAATAGAAAGCGATCAAAATGTGCTCGAAAATGGTACCAGTAAAATCTTCAACTCGTCCCGCAAAAAAAATCAGTCACATGACTCTGTTGGTCGAAATATGGTAAAATTATAGCTATATAAATATGGGGATGCAAAAACTTGTTTTTTTGCAATAAAAAGTCTCTTTTACTGTGTGACAGCAGTTAAATATAAAAACTGATTGTTCATTCTGCCTTCCAAAAATCACAGTGAAGCTTGGCTCACATTTATCCTGCGCTCTACACTGAGCACTTACATCGGGGTTTCTGTGTAAATCTCTGAAATACCTGATTCACACGAAACCCCCGGCGGAAGATTCCCTACAGTGACGCAGATGGAGGCACTATGGATGCCATCCGACCTGTGATCTTGCGGTGTCTGTCTTTTTAGGCCTGCATAAAAGCGAGGTCCGCCACAGTTGTTTGCAGTTCTGGAAAGAAGGACACCTCTGAACAGGGGCCAGACAGAGTCCAGAGTAACTCTCCTGCCTTATTATAGTCAATTAACCAATCGGGGGTTTCATCTTTCACGTCACTCAGAGATTTTAATGGAAACCCCAAAGTAAGTGCTCAGCATAGACCGCTGGATAAATGTTATCCAAAATGTTATATAAAATGTTCCCAGTAAAAGCTCAGGTCTGTCATCTGTCAACAGAAATATAGGGGGCTTCTGACGCGCCCCCTGGGCCGCGTGGGGAACCAGGAACCGGGCCTTTGGTGGGATGCTGGGGGTTGTAGTCACCATGGCGATGACCCGGTCCCGTGGCTCAGGGTGGTCAAACCAGTGGCAGTCTATTGATATGGTTTTCATTATTTTCAAATGTCCGACTACGCCACCCGGGGATTGCGGTCAGGATGAACCGCCGCTGCAGGGCAGACCGCTGGGGCTGATGTTGGTGAGCAGCACGGGGATGGTATAACTCCCCAAGGGAAGAGTGTAGCCCCAGGGCAGTGTAGGTGAATGATGGGAGTGATGGTGCGCGGGAATAATAACTCAGAGTCTCTGTAATGCAGTCCAGGATCTTTACTCACAGTTCGTTACTCCACGTTACTCTGGCCGGCTGTAACTTCCCGCGTCACACCATGTTCACCAGGTGAGGGGGCTCGGCCAACTCTCAGATAATTTTGGAGCGCTTCACAGGACCCCCTTCTCGTGTCCTTCCTCTGGCCTGTCATACCCCACCAGTGACCACGCTTCTGTCCGGCTGCCTCGGGCCTTCTCTGGGTAAACTTCGGCGCCAGTTTCCCTGACCCTATGTGGTGCCTTCCTAGCGGGTGTAGCGAGGGGCTGCACCATATAAAATGTCACAGCCTCCGGTTTCTAGTTGAGGGTAGTTCCCCGCCTCCACTAGTTTCGGGGACCGGTCTCCCCCTTGGCCCGACCCCACTACTCTGGTAGATGCGGGCGTATGGTGGCTATCAGCCGGTCCACACCCCTGGGGTCCCTTCTCTCCTCTGTGTTCCTGAAGCCTCCTCCGCTCTTCTTCATCTCTTCTCCCCTACTCTCTCTCTCTCTCTCCTTTCAGTGCTGACTGGGCCTCACAGGCTAGACCCGTGTCCGGAGCAGAGCTTCACAGAGTCCTGCTCTGTCACATCTTCTCTCTGACTCCACTGAACTGACTTCTCCTTGAACTAAGATGGTGCCCACCTTTTGTACCTCTCCCTAGGTGTACCCTGCTCCTGCACTACCGGGTTCCCACTTTACTAGGTGTTCCCTCCCCCCACTCCAGCCAAGGACAGGGACTGTCATGCTCTACTTGGAGCATATCGGTCGCCCAGCCCCCCGGACATGTGGTGTAATGCATGCAGGTGTCGGGGTCCTGGTCCACACTCCATTGTTACCTGAGAGTGAGATATCGCACATCTGGGAGAGATGCAATACCTCTGTAGCAACCGAACCCCCAGGGTGCTACACTTCCACGTTACTGGTAGTACAAAGGCTTTGGAAAAGCGCAATGGATCCTTACCTCCCAAAAGAAATTCAGCAAATTCTGCGCTCCCCTCTCTCCTTCAGAGCCCCAGGGAGCCTAAACCGCATTTAGCGTCCACATGTTTGGCATTTCTGTAGCGATGAGAGCCAGCCTAATTTACGGGTGCTTGTCTACAGGAGCACGAGCTGGTCACTACAATGTACTGGTCACTACAATGTGCTGGTCACTACAGTGGGAGTTTGCAATTTTCACTCAGCAACATCCACCACTGCTTGTTTCTGGAAAACACCCATGGAGTCAAAATCGTCACTACACCTGTAGATAAATTCCCAAAGGCATATAATTTCCAAAATGGGGTCACTTGAGGGGGGTTCTGCTCTTTTTGCACTTAGGGGCTCTGTATATGGAGTTCGCAAACTATTCTAGGAAAATCTGTGCTCCGTCCCTCCCGAGTCTCTCCGTGTGGCTAAGCAGTACTGCACAGTCACATATGGGGTATTTTTACATTCAGCAGAAATTGTGGGACAAATTTTGGTGCCATTTTTACCCATTTCTCAGTGTGAAAATGTAAAATCTGGGGCTAAAACAAAATTTGGTGGTAAAACTGTAGTTATTTTTTCTTCACTGCCCAATTGTATAAAATCACTGCACCGCTAGATGAATTCATTGAGAGTTGTAGTTTGAAAAATGGGGTCACTTATAGGGGGTTCTGCTGTTATGGCACCTCAGGGGCTATACAAATGTGAGATGGCACCCTCAAACCAATCTAGCAAAATCTGAATTCCAATATGGCACTTCTTCCCTTCTGAGCTTTGCACTGGGACTCAAAAGAAGTTTTCGACCACATATGGGGTATCGGTGTACTCAGGAGAAATAACACAACAAATTTTGGGGTCCATTTTCTCCTGCTATCCTTGTGAAAATGAAAAGATTTGGGGCTAAAACGGCATTTTTGTGGGAAATTTTTGTTTTTTCATTTTCACAGATCAACGTTGTAAAATTCTATGAAGCACATATGGGTTCAAGGTGCTCAACACATGTCTAAATAAACTCTCTGAGGGGTCTAGTTTCCAAAATGGGGTCACTTGTGGGGGGTTTCCACTGTTTAGACACATCAAGCGCTCTCCAAACGTGACATGACACCCGCAGACCATGCCATCAAAATATGCATTCCAAAACGTCACTTTTTCCTTTCTGAGTCCTGCCGTGCACCCAAACAGTAATTTTAACCCACATATGGGGTATCTGCGTACTCAGGAGAAATTGAACAACACATTTTGGGGTCCATTTTCTCCTGTTACCCCTGTGAAAATGCAAAATTTGGGGTTAAAAAACATTTTTGTTGAAAAAATTAGACTTTTTTATTTTCATGGCTCAACGTTATAAACTTCTATGAAGCACCTGGGGGATCAAAGTGCTCACCACACATCTAGATGAGTTCCCTGAGGAATCTAGTTTCCAAAATGGTGTCACTTTTGGGTGGTTTCCACTGTTTAGGCACATCAGGGGCTCTCCAAACGTGACATGGAGTCCGCTAACACAGGTCTGCAAAAAATAAAATTTCAAGAGCTGTTTTGGTTATTCCACATAATCTTTATGTTTTTTGGTGCACTGAATCCGAAAATGACCTCCATTTTGTCATAGGACATCACGTTTCCTAACAATTTAGGTAAATATGTCAAATAAGGCAATAATGTGAAATAAATGAAAATAGACTTAAAAATATACATTTTTTATTACAAATTTTTCATGAAAATCATTTTTTAACTGAAATGAGCTCACTAACACTCACTAAAATGTTTTTTTTTCCCTGTGAGGCTCCTCTTGGTACATTTACACTTGTGAGTAGCATCTGGAATGTCTCTCTGAAGCATCCAACAGTAGTCTGCCATCATTGTAATGCTCCATTTTCCCTGGTATCTTCTTTCCATCTCTTAAATGTCCTGGTGGAATCGTTCACCTTGCTCTTTACTCACAGCTCCCAAATTGTTAGGAAAGTAGTCAAGGTGGGAATGGAGGAAATGCACTTTCAAACTCATCAGGCAACCTAAAACTTGAAATGCTTTCAGCATTCGTCTGACAATTTTTTTGTAGTCAGGATCTTTTTTATTGCCTAAAAAAGTCTCTATGACCTCTTTAAATGCAATCCACCCTTCTTTTTGTGGATCCGTCATGATATTGACAAACTCTTTATCAGCTATAAGCCTTCTGATCTCTGGTCCGACGAACACACCTTCCTTCAATTTTACCTCCAAGAGGCTGGGAAACTTGGTGACCAAGTATTTGAAGCATTGCCCATCTTTTGGAAGTGATTTTATGAATTGCTTCATCAAGTCCAATTTTATGTGGAGAGGTGGTAGAAGAACTTTATAGGGAGGTACCAAAGTTTCTCGGATTACATTTTTTTCACCGACTGTGAGCACCCTTGGCTGCCAACTCTTCTTGGTCCAGTGATTTTGTCGGTCTCGACTGTCCCACAGACACAGAAAACAAAGGTATTTGGTATACCCAGTTTGTTGCCGAAGCAGCATGCACAAATCCCCACACACTTGCCAACCGTGGTCTTCATATTTAAGTTTCACGAAGAACCAATTCCAAGTTCTCGTAGGT
This sequence comes from Phyllobates terribilis, assembly GCF_046119375.1. Classification (NCBI taxonomy): domain Eukaryota; kingdom Metazoa; phylum Chordata; class Amphibia; order Anura; family Dendrobatidae; genus Phyllobates; species Phyllobates terribilis. The sequence goes on from NW_027362762.1 coordinate 212,548,373, forward strand.
TTCCTTCAAGTATACAGAATGACCTACAGGGATGGAAACGTAAAAACCGCAGTTGTGGAGTAAAACTGCTTTGATACTTCTTTTTGAAGAATCTATAAATAGATGCAATTGTGCTGAATCATATTGGATTTTGAATTGACCCATCAAACCTTCGACATCTATGCAATAAACCAACTTGTCTTCCTGGGTAAAGTAAGGAACAAACTCCTTTTCACAATGTCTGAACCATGAAAAAGACACTCCTGGTAACAATAAATTCCTGCTTTTGAGCCTTGATCCGAGTAACTCAGCGACATCTTTGGGAAGATTCAAGTCTCTTTCTAAATCCTTCATCTCCTCCTGGTAAAAAAATTTTGGTCTTGAATCATCTTCAAAGTCAGATCTTGATTCGTCATCTGGTTCAGGTATGATTCCACCTTTATCGGAGCTAGATATCTCTTCCAAGGTAGCAGGGGCCTTGGGTACTGGTATATCTGTGCCATGGGGGATGAGACGAATTGCTGAGTGAAGATTGGGGTATGAAATGGAATGCTTCCATTTGGAATTATACCCTTTCACATTGCATAAACAAAAGTAACAGTCGTCACTATGGTTCTTTTGCTCTCACCATACCGTAGGAAACCCGTAACGGAAAGCTTTTTTCTTACCCTTGAACCAATTTCAGAGGTCCTCAACACACCGTTTGCACACTCTATGAGGCGCCCCAACTTTATCTTGATCTCCAAGTTTTAGTCCGAAGTATGCGAAGTTTACTTTTTTCACAAAGTCTGTAATATTCAGCTGTTGATTCAACACTGTATATTCACCACAAATGAAACAGAAACAGTCAGGCGAATTAATACACTTCTGCAAAGCCATAACGCTAATTTGGGGAAACACGGTTGATGAATGAAATTCCAATGCAAACTTCTTGAAAGCATAAGGACCTTTCATTATGTCACTAACCACCTGACTGTCACCAGCCAATCAAGCAGTTCCTATTGATGTTAATGGGGAAAGAAAATAAGCTGCATTCCGATGATTCACACCAAAGTTTATAGAAGAACCTATAGGTTTGTGGCAAGTCCTGACGTTTAGGATTTTTTCAATATTTTTTTCATTATTAAAACGCCAAAAGACATGGAAATTATATGAAAATAATCAAACAGCTTTTTAATCGCAGACGTGTGTAATTATTCCAGTAAATTTTACATTCAAAAAGTCAAATGGCGCTTCTTCCCTTCCAAGCCCTGCCCTGCACCTAAACAGTAGTTTTTCCCCACATATTGGGTATCCGCGTACTCAGGAGAAATTGCACAACAAATTGTATGGTGCAATTTCTCCTGTTACCCTTGTGAAAATGCAAAATTTGGGGCAAAAAAGCATTTTTGTGGGAAAAATTTGATTTTTTTTTATTTTCATGGCTCAACATTATATTAATGTGTAGGCACGTCAGGGGCTCTCCAAATGCGACATGGCATCCGCTAATGATTCCAGCAAATTTTGCATTCAAAAAGTCAAATGGTGCTCCTTCCCTTCTGAGTCCTGCTCTGTATGTGCAATTTCTCCTATTACCATTGTGAAAATAAAAAAATTGGGTCTAAATAAAATTTTCCATTCCATTAATTCCTGTGTAGCACCTGAAGGGTTAATAAACTTCTTGAATATGGTTTTGAACACCTTGAGGGGTGAAGTTTTTAGAGTAGTGTCAATTTTAGGTATTTTTTGTCATATAGACTTCTCAAAGTAATTTCAAATGAAATTCATGAAATAATTAAGAAAAAAAGGGCTTCCCTATATTGTTGTGTCCGGCCAGGTACAAATAGGCAGCTGGTGGTTGGGGGCAGCCCGTTCCTGCCTGCTGTACCTGGCTGGACACAAATATAGTGCGAAGCCCCACGTCAATTTTTTTTTAAATTATTTCATGAATTTCCTGAAATAAAAAAAAATTGACGTGGGGCTTCGCACTATATTTGTGTCCAGCCAGGTACAGCAGGCAGGAACGGGCTGCCCCCAACCACCTGCTGCCTATTTGTACCTGGTTGGACACAACAATATGGAGAAGCCCTTTTTTTCTTATTTATTTCATGAATTTCATGAAATAATAATAATAAAAAAAATAAAAATAAAAAAAAAAATATGTGGGTCTTCGCCTTATTTTTGTGTCCAGCCAGGTACAACTAGGCAGCTGGGGGCTGGAATCTGCAACGCAGGGAGGGCCCAAGCTTTCTGGGCCCCCCCCGCTGCAAACTGCAGTCCGCAGCCACCCGGGAAAATGGCACGTTCATAGAAGTGCCATCTTCTGGCGCTGTACCCAACTCATCCAGGGCCCTGGTGCGGTGGCTCACTGGGTAATAAAGGGGTTAGGGCCAGCTTGGTATTATCAGCTGGCCCTAAGCCCGAAATTCATGGGGTCACGCCAATATTAGACATGACCGCCATGAATTTCTAATAAAGTATTTAAAAAAAAACACAACACCCAGAATAAAGTCCTTTAATTGAAATAAACACACAATTCTTTATTGTTCTAAATTAAACCATACCTACCATCACGCTCATTCCAGCTGAAGCCAACGATCTCCTGCAATAAAAGAAAAATAATAAACCAACATCATCCTTACCTTTCGATGGTTCCCAGGACAGCTCCAGCTCTGGTACATCCTGATGACAGGCTGGATCGCAGCAGAAAGCTGCCATCCAGCCTGTCATGCCGTAGGCAGACACTGAGAAGCGCAGGCATGCTTGCGCTCCTCTGTGACGGCATCCAGATGAGCCGAGTCTCTCACGCTCGCCGCATGCTCAGGAGAATTCTCCCACGCTGTCAGTGACGTGCATAAGGTGAGCTGAGTTCATTGTCGGCTCATCTGGATGCCATCACAGCCTGACACTGAGGAGCGCAAGCATGCCTGCGCTTCTCAATGTCTGCCTGCGGCATGACAGGCTGGATGGCAGCTTTCTGCTGCGATCCAGCCTGTCATGTGAATGTAGCAGAGCTGAAGCCGTCCTGGGAATGATGGAAAGGTAAGGATGATGTTGCTTTATTATTTTACTTTTATTACAGGAGATCGTTGGCTTCAGCTGGAATGGGCGTGACGGTAGGTATGGTTTAATTTAGAACAATAAAGAATTGTGTGTTTATTTCAATTAAAGGACTTTATTCTGGGTGTTTGTGTTTTTTTTTAACTTGCACTATGGGGTTAGTAATGGGGGTGTCTTATAGACGCCTCTCCATTACTAACCTGGGCTTGATGTCAGCTGGCATTATAAGCTGACATCAACCCCAGCCCTATTACCCCACTGCCACCGCTACAGGGCAGTGGGAAGAGCGAGGCTAAGTGCCAGAATTGGCGCATCCTGTGGATGCGCCATTTCTGGGGCGGCTGACGGCTGGTGTTTCTAGCCTGGGAGGGGGCCAATATTCATGGCACCCTACCTGGGCTATTAATATCAGCCCCCAGCTGTCTGCCTAGCCTTTGCTAGCTATTAAAATAGGGGGGACCCCACGTCATTTTTTTGGGGGTCCCCCATTTTAATAGCTAGTAAAGGCTAGGTATTCAGCTGGGGGCTGATATTAGTAGCCTGGGAAGCTCTGTGGGTATTACCCCATTCCCAGGCTTCAAACATCTGCCCCAGCCATCTGCTTAACCTCTGCTAGAGACTAAAATTACAGGGAACCCCACGCCAATTTTCTTTTTAATAAATCCTTTATTTTAACACTAAATGACAAGTACAGTAACCAACACTGTCACTGTACTTATTATATGTGTGACTGACATGTTTCTATCTAATTTATGTGTGATGCTCTATCTTTCTGTTCTAAATTGTCGGGTACCGATGCTGAATTGCCGGCCGGCTTTTTTAAAGAGACGGTGCATGAAAACACTATTATTTTTTTAAATAAATCCTTTAATACTAAATGACAAGTACAGTAACCAACACTGTCACTGTATTTCTTATATATGTGACTGACATGTTTCTATCTATCTAATCTATGTGTGAAGCTCTATTCTTTCTGTTCTAAATTGTCGGGTACCGGTATATGCCGCTGATGAATTGCCGGCTTTTCATGTTTCACTGTGAGCACTGTTCCCATCGATTTGGGCAACCACTGTAATGCCACAACCACCATGGCTGTGGCATTAACGTCTTAAAAAAATATTAATTCCTGCTATTCCATTTAATTGTAATGTAAGGGAGATAATGTAATGTCAGCGCTTGAGGAGGAGAATTCTCCCACGCTGGGATGGCATTCTGATGACAGGCTGGATCGCAGCTGAGCACTGCCATCCAGCTTGTCATCCTTCAGAGACACTGCAGAGCGCAGGCATTATGTGAACTTCCGATTCCGGTATTCGATATTGTAAAAGTATCGGAACTCAGTATCGGAACTCCGATACAGCGAATATCGGTTGATATCTGATATTTCAGTATCGGAATGCTCAACACTACTCAGCACGTATAGTGCTAGTTCAGTCACAGGGTCGGCCATTGATGGGCACTTGTCCTGATTCCAGAAAGCCTGACTCCAGAGATATGTCATTTACTGGATTACTTGGTGCAGTTTTGATAGAATCCCTGCTTTCTATATGGTAGATGAAGCAATGGTCATAATGTACAAGATACATTTAATACATTTTTTAATACATATACAGTACAGACCAAAAGTTTGGACACACCTTCTCATTTAAAGATTTTTCTGTATTTTCATGACTATGAAAATTGTACATTAACACTGAAGGCATCAAAACTATGAATTAACACACGTGGAATTATATACTTAACAAAAAAGTATGAAACAACTGAACATATGTCTTATAGTCTAGGTTCTTCAAAGTAGCCACCTTTTGCTTTGATGACTGCTTTGCACACTCTTGGCATTCTCTTGATGAGCTTCAAGAGGTAGTCACCGGAAATGGTTTTCACTTCACAGGTGTGCCCTGTCAGGTTTAATAAGTGGGATTTCTTGCCTTATAAATGGGGTTGGGACCATCAGTTGTGTTCTTTTTTTCGATGGTGTAATGACTCTTCACTCTTGCCTTTCTCTGTGTAGCTGCTTCTTAGTCACTGCAAACTGATATCTGGCATTTAAGAAGAGGTAGGTGCAGAATCAAACTCTCCAGAGACAAGTGTGTGAGCTGGAGAGGCTAAGGATAGGTTCTACTACCCATCTTAAAGCACCAAGTAATATGATGGCGATATACAATATAAGCAAGCAGAATAATAAATAACTCAGAGAAGGATATTTATCTATGCACATAAAATGCAATATGGAGATAAAACTATTCTATCTGTATATGAATGAAGGAAATGAATGAACAGAAGGAAATTGAGAAAAGTAGATACTTACCCATCTTTGGCTGGGAGGACGGGACATACTGTATTTATATTCCATAATTCAGTCTACTGTATTGCCCTTATGAGAATGGAAAGTATTTTATATTGTTGTATATTGTTGCACTAAAAAGTAAAAAATAGCTTTTTACATGATCACCTTTTTGCCTAATAAATAATGTTGCTGAGGTCATCAACGATTGATTGCACAGATCCCCGACGATTGTGAGGTATACTTTAGAATCAAAAGTTGAACTAGAACTTCCATTAAAGTCAAATATTCTTTAGTTAAAGACTTGTATAAAAAGCAAATTCCACTGTAAGTTAATGGGAACCTGTCACCATGACAATACAGTCCAATCTACAGGCACCATGTTATAGAGGAGGGGGAGCTGAGCAGATTGATATATAGTTTTGTGAAAAAAGATTCAGTATAATTTGTGTTTTAATCGTTTAAACCACTGGTCTTTCTGGGATTTTGGGTCCAGTGGGCGGTCCTATCAGTGACTGACAGCTTTCTTTGTATAAGAGTGCATACAGATAGTTGTCAATCACTGATAGGACCGCCCACTGGACCCAAAATCACAGAAAGACCAGGGATTTAAACGATTAAAACACAAGTTATACTGAATCTTTTCTCACAAAACTATATATCAATCTACTCCACTCCTCCTGCTCTATAACATGGTGCCTGCAGATTGGACTGTATTTTCATGGTGACAGCTTCCCTTTAAAGTTTCTCAATATTACTCAAATTTTTATTTTTTTCCCCTTTTTCTTGGAGCAAATACCTAAGTCTAGAAAAAGTTAGGCTTCATGTTAAGTTGTTTTTCAGATGATTGAGCCTATAGAAAACATTGACTTGAAATGTGGTTGTAAAACAGTGAAGAACCCCTTGAAACTGCATCCAGTTTACCAAATGACATTTCTACCTGAGTACCAAATTCATCCTGATTTTCTAGTATTCTTATTAAAGGTTATCCTAAGTCATATTGCACAATTCATTAAAGGGTTGATTGTGACTTGTAGGATTGCTGCTTCCAATAGGTGGCGCTATAGAGTTCAAGTCCTCTTTTTCTCTGAAGAGGCAATTTGCAGGTTATTCTAAAAAATTATAAGCAATTCCCTATCCATAAAATAGGGGATAATTTTCTGATAACTGAGGGTCCGACCACTGGGATCCCCAGCGATACAGAGAATAGGGCTCTGCAACCCCTTCTTGAATGGAGATGAGATGTGCATGCTCGACCTCCGATCCATTCATGGTCTATGGAACTGCCGGAGAAAGGTGAAGGCTAATCATGTGCACTCCTGCTCCAATCAAGACCATTATCGTAGTTCCAGAGCCTCAATCTTGGGGTCGCTGCAGTCTGACCCTCATTAATTGGCAAGTTATCACCTACTCTATAGATAAGGTATAACGTGTAATTTTGGGGAAAAACCTTTAAACTTCTAGTTTGCTAATTCTACAATGTACATACATGTGTCAACACAAAAAAATTGGTTTCCATTTTTTTCATGTAATAATTTTATTTTTATATTATTTTTGGTTTTGCATTACTACTAGTATTTCCCTAAAAATAAATAATGTCCATTTGCAAAAAAATTCTTGACACAATTTCATTGCTATTGCTACTTCTTTCACGGAGGTCTGCATTTCAGCAAATATAATTCATATACACATTGCAACACAAGAATTACTCCTGCAATTTCAAACACATTCGGTCAAATACAGATAAAAGCTGCCCTTTGGGGATGTCTCATGCAATCAACTTTGCATTTTATTTTGTACATACATTAAAAAGGATTGCGGAGTGAAGCACTTCTTATTGAAGCCAGTGCTTCAAAGAAATGACATTTTATGCTAGCAATGCCATTGCTTTCAACTTCAGACACAAACTTCAGCACTTTTCCTTGATTCTTTACTTTCATGGCTAAATAACAATGTAGTACTAATGGGAATTATTCGATAGTTTCTTTCTTTTTCTTTGATTGTAACCTCCAACCTCTGTCTTGCATGTACCAGCTGTCTGAAGTGTCCCAAGTTGAAGAAGAAGCAGATGGTGCATGAAAGTCCAGGTAGCTCCTTCTCTAGAATATAATTTCCTCTGTTCAAATGTTTCATATCTCAAAGGATGCAAAATCCCATTTGCGAACTGTGCAGAAAATAAACAACTACTACACAAGAAAAGATGGTCAATAAAATAATACTTATCTAGGAAACTTCATAGAGATTTCTCACAAAGCAATTGAATGGCACCATGGCCTTCTGTTGTAATGGCGTGTGGAATTGTACTATCTGAAGTCGATCATAAGGACAGTATTTTCTGCATAAAATACAATCCACATTTCAGCATGGTAAATCTTATAACAAAATAACTTGTCCATTATAGATTTGAGAAATTGAGGTTTATCTATGTTTTTGATAAGCACAAATAAATACCCATCAGCCTCTTCGTACTTTGATGTTTTTATCGACCACTTTCCTATTAAGATCTTGATATAAAGCAAATATTTAAAAAGGACCTGTCTCCAGTCCCGGACATGTCGATTTTTGTAAATACGTATATTTCCCATTGAATAAAAATTCTGGAGAAACCTGTATTGTGCTATTCCTCTTTCACCCTTCTTTGACATTTATGAATAATTTGATAACTGGGAGTCACCAACCTATTGTCAAAGGGACTTGTCTCTACAGAACCTGGCAATATCCGCATTAATTGGCTAGTGTCAGAATGTTTAATTTCACCCCCCCCCCCATCTGGTAACACCCAGTTGTCAATTTATTCATATATTTCTAGGAGGAATAAAAGAGGAACAACACAATGTAGATTTTTTTAGTCTTTTCTGTATAAAAGTGCATTTTAAAATTTCCTTATAAACCAGGGTAAATGTGTTGCCGAAAGTATCCTGCAACTCATCCTGGCAAAAAACAATGATATTCATAAACAATTCAAAAGCTTGTGCTTTCTTTTCTTCATGTGTCCCCTAATTATTTCCATGGATGCGCCACCGAGGGCACCGGGTAACATATTTGGTGAACTTGTGAAATGTTATCGATTTATTTGTATAACTTTATTCATTCAGTCACCAACACTAATTTGAAGAAAGACTCCCTGCAAGCTCACCTTCTAAGATATGGGCCTTTGAATTTAGTGCAAATTTTTGTGGTCTTTACAAAGGGGGCTTTGCTCACATATTCTCTGGGGGCATTCTTTAAGCTGCTCTGCATTATTATCCTGTGAGCCACACCCTAAAGACCATAAAAATTTCACTAAATATAAAATGCCAATTTCTTTGGAACTGTATGGCTGATTTAAAACAAACAAAAAGCAAACATCCCTACCACTTGTGTCTCACCTCTCCATGTTGCTAAACCAGCCGTTATCTAAACTGGGGAAGTGAAAGGAAGCCAAGCATAGCTACTAATTAAAACTTTGCTTAGGAAAGATGAGTGGATAATAGTGCTGAGTCCTGGAAGGGGCCACCCCCCAATGTATACTACAAAAAGTCCAAAAGGGCGCAACTTTAGTATACTGATGTGGTGGCCTTTTTAGATTTTGATAAAGTAACTGTTTTCTCTGCTGCAAATCTAGCAGTTTTCTAATACTGAGCAGTGTATAACTCCACCCACACCACTGATTGGCTGCTTTCTGTGTGCACTGTGCATAGACATAAACCTGCCAATCAGAGGAGATAGGGTTACAAAGGACAAGAGGAATACATGGCACAAGACAACTAGTCCTCTAGTGATAATCTCTTGCTAATAAAATGGTAACTTTATTAAAACTACAGCAAGCAGCCCAGTAAGTGACACATCACTGGAATAAGGGTATCTGCCCCTACTTTATGCTGCTCTCAGATTAAAAAATGAAACCTGGTGATAGATTCACTTATAAAATACAAAAGAAAATTCCCCAAAATGCAGACATTTAACTGTGTCTATCTACGTCACAAAGTGTCTTTGTTGCAAAAATTTTTTTGATTTTGCACATCTGTTTTACTTGTCAACTTTTACAGCTGTATACATCACATTAATACTGGACGCAGTAGCAGGTACCGGCTTTTTTTCTTGTACCTACATAGCATTTTCTATTTTTTAAAAAGTGAATTTGAATTTTTTGACAAACAATATGGAGACATTTAGCATGTGCACGAGTTTTACTAGTCCAATTTGACAACTGTACACATAGGCGGATTATAATGAGGGCAATTCGGGCGACCGCCCGGGGCCCCGAGCCTGCAGAGGGCCCGCGGCTCCGGGCGGGGTGTCTAATGCCGGATTGCCCTCATTATATGTGCGGGCCGCCGCGGCACAGACCGGTAGCAGTGGCGGGAGGGGGGGCCCCGTACCGCTCCCCCAGCAGCAGCCGCCGCTACTTCTTCATCGGCCGGGCCAGCATTGCAGCAGTTAACTTCCCTGTGCTGGCCCGGCCGCGTCACTGCTAGGAGACACGGCCCTGGGCGCGGCCGTGTCTCCTAGCTGAGACGTCACGCAGTGCGCGCTCGGCCTGCACTGCTACTTACCACGGGAGAGGAGCAGGAGCCAGGAGGACTGGAGCCGAGCCGGGGGATGGTGAGTGTGTGTGTATGTGTGTATGTGTGGGCAGATGTCATTGTGTGATGTGTATGTGTGTGTGTGTGTGTGTGTAGGCAGATGTCATTGTGTGATGTCTGTGTGTGTGTGTGGGCAGATGTCATTGTGTGATGTCTGTTTGTATGTGTGTGTGTGTGTGTGTGTGTGTGTGTAGGCAGATGTCATTGTGTGTGTGTGTGTGTGTGTGTGTGTAAGCAGATGTCATTGTGTGATGTCTGTTTGCATGTGTGTGTGATGTCTGTGTGTGTGTGTGGGCAGATGTCATTGTGTGATGTCTGTTTGTATGTGTGAGTGATGTGTGTGTGTGTGGGCAGATGTCATTGTGTGATGTCTGTTTGTATGTGTGTGTGGTGTGTGTGTGTGTGTGTGTGTGTGTGTGGGCAGATGTCATTGTGTGATGTCTGTTTGTATGTGTGTGTGTGTGTGTGTGGGCAGATGTCATTGTGTGATGTCTGTTTGTGTGTGTGTGTGTAGGCAGATGTCATTGTGTGATGTCTGTGTGTGTGTAGGCAGATGTCATTGTGTGATGTCTGTTTGTGTGTATGTGTGTGTGTATGTGTGTGTGGGCAGATGTCATTGTGTGATGTCTGTGTGTGTGTGTGTAGGCAGAGGTCATTGTGTGATGTCTGTTTGTGTGTGTGTAGGCAGATGTCATTGTGTGATGTCTGTTTGTGTGTGTGTAGGCAGATGTCATTGTGTGATGTCTGTTTGTGTGTGTGTGGGCAGATGTCATTGTGTGATGTCTGTTTATATGTGTGTGTCGGGGCAGATATCATTGTGTCATGTCTGTTTATATGTATTTTTGTGTTTCAAATGTGTTTATGCGTGTATGTATATGTCTGTATATGTTTGTGTGTGTGCGTGACTGCGTGCGGCCTCCTGCTGAGTATAGTTGGCGCTGTGCGGCCTCCTGCTGTATCTGGGGGGGGTGCCGTGCGGCCCCCCGCTGTGTACAGATGGCTACGTGCGGCCCCCCGCTGTGTATAGATGGCGCCGTGCGGCCCCACGCCGTGTATTGATGGCGCCGTGCGGCCCCCTGCTGTGTAGAGATGGCGCCGTGCGGCTCCCCGCTGTGTATAGATGGCTACGTGCGGCCTCCCACTGAGTATAGATGGCGCTGTGCGGCCTCCTGCTGTCTCTGGGGGGGGCGCCGTGCGGCCTCCCGCTGTGTATAGATGGCTACGTGGGGCCTCCCGCTGAGTATAGATTGCGCTGTGCGGCCTCCTGCTGTCTCTGGGGGGGGGGCGCCGTGTGGCCTCCCGCTGAGTATAGATGGCGCTGTGCTGCCTCCTGCTGTCTCTGGGGGGGGCGCCGTGCGGCCTTCTGCTGTGTATAGATGGCTACGTGCAGTCTCCCGCTGAGTATAGATGGCGCTGTGCGACCTCCTGCTGTCTCTGGGGGGAGCGCCGTGCGGCATCTATACTCAGCAGGAGGCCGCACGTAGCCATCTATACACGTATACTCAGCAGGAGGCCGCACGCAGCCATCTATACGGTGCCATCTATACACAGCGGGAGGCCGCACGGCGCCATCTATACACAGCGGGAGGCCGCACGGCGCCATCTATACACAGCGGGAGGCCGCACTGCGCCATCTATACACAGCGGGAGTCTCAGTGCTTTGCAAGAGCAGTCAATAAATTCTGCTTGACTAATTCTGAGCACCCTAAAGTCTGGTTCGCTTCTAACCTGCTGTCTTCATTTTCAGCTTGCTGAATTCTAACTCATTTACTGTCATTCGAGACGATGCCTTTGCTGGTCTCTTTCACCTTGAATACCTGTAAGTGCTCCACTTAATGTCATATTTTTGATTCTGTTCTTCATCTTTTGGCATGTGCAATTGTATGAGCAAGTATTCATATGAATTTATGACCTACTTAAACCTTCGAGGACCTTAAATTTTATTCAATCAAATTTTTTTCCAGTTTAAAACTATGGGACATATATGTGCCTTGGTCCTCAAAGGGTTTTTAAAGGGGCTGCAAACATAAATACGAAAAAAATAATTCAATTAGTGCTTTTTGTGTTCATTTAATTTTTATTTGAAGTCCATTTTTTTTATATACCTTGAAATTAAGCCCTACCCCATGGAATGAAGCCCTACCTACATGACATCTGAGAGCTACATGGATCCCGCTTGTGAGGTGCCTGTCCGTCACTACTATTCAGTTTTAGGGTCCACTCACTAAGCCATATATTCTCTCATGCAAGAGAATAGGGCCAATTATGCTAATGACACTCGGCTCAAACTCAGAGCTTCAACTGAGTGTGATCCGATTCTCTCGCAGCACAGATATGGAGAAGATGGAGAACTTACTTTCTCCATCTTCTCCATAGTCTCTGTGAGTGTTCATTGGACTGCACTTGGATGACATCCGAGTGCAGTCTAATGTTTTACGTGCACCCATAGACTTGTATGGGTGCACATGGTCCGAATATCGAATGAGATTATTTTCTCATGCCAATAATCACACTGTCCCATAGTATAACATAGGGCCGAGTCCTATCCGATAAAACATCACATAGCATTCGGCCGTGTTATACGACAGTGTGAGCGAGCCCTTAGAGTCAAGGAATATTTACATGCAGATGATATTACTCTCCAAGTGCATATTTTTTTAGGCGAGTTCATAGTAAATGCTTTGCCTTTTTGACATGTGATCAACTAAAGAACAAGAAAGATTTAGGACCTCCCCTATAGAGAAACGGAAAATAGTTTGGAGGACTTGCATATCCTTTTTTATTTATTATGAGAAAATCATAAAAGATCCCGTTTTTTAACCATGCTGTGACTTTTTGCTGAGGGAGAGGGAGAGAGCTGCCCTATTCAGAGTCTGTAATAAGACCTGCTGACAAAAGTGTTGAAGATACAGTCTAATGTGAATTAACAATGAAAAAAAGTTAATTTCACAAATGGCTTTTATTTTTTTTAATACAAACCTTTTTGTGTTTACAGCTCCTTTAAAGGGAATCTGTCATCAGGTTTTTGCCACCTAATCTGAGAGCAGCATAATGTAGGGTTAGAGGCACTGATTCCAGTAATGTGTCACTTACTGGGCTGCTTAGTGTTGTTTTGATAAAATCATTGATTTGTCAGAAGGTAATTATCACTAGATGACTAGTAAGTTCTGTAGGACCCCACCCCCATCACTGATCAGTAGATTTCTGTGTACACTGAGCATGGGCAGAAAGCTGCCAATCAGTGGTGTGGGTGTGGCTATACAGAGCGCAGCATTCAGAGAGCTGCTAGATCTGCAGCAGATAAAACGGTGATTTTCTCAAAATGACAACAAGCAGCTGAAAAAGTGACACATCGCTGGAATCAGGGTATCTGCCCCAATATTGTGCTGCTCTCAGATGGGGCAGCACAATTAATATTGTGCCAAATTAATTTCCCATGAACTATCACATGATCTATCACAGGGGATCATGTGACATGTCACGTGATAAATCAGGTGTGGGGGGGCGGGGGCCCGCGCCTTCTAAACTGCCCGGGGCCCTTGCTACTCTTAATCCACCCCTGACTGTACATGCTACACCTATTCTGTGGTATGCTGTCACATTTTACTTTCTGTACATGCACCTACCTAGCATTTCTTATTATGTCTTTTTTGGCAAGGGTTGAATTATTGGGATTGAAAAGATTGTCAAAAGTTCATACATGGGAATTGCCACTTCAGTGGACAGATCTGTCATGTTTTGGCTCAGTGCATTGTTTAAATCTGTCCAGTCATGATTAGTGTTGAGCGATACCTTCCGATATCAGGAAATATCGGATTGGATCGGACCGATACCCAAAAAATATCGGATATCGCCGATTCCGATACCGGAAACCAATGCAAGTCAATGGGACACAAATATCGGAATGAAAATAAACCCTTTCTTTCCTAGTAGGTTAATTCTACATGAAGGAAAACAACTAAGAATAAAGTAGAATGTATTGGGGGAGGTGGAGGAGACATTAAAGGCATAGAGGTTTAGCCCAATCAAATGGAATAGCAGGAATTAATATTTTTTTTAAGACGTTTGGAGTTACAAAGATATTGACTATGTTAAGCTTTTTTATATTTGGTCAGATATTTATGTTTCACTACTTCCATGCTCTTCACCTTCTTTTTTACTTCTCCCACACTTTCTCCTTCATCATCCTCAGCAGCAGCATCTTTTTCATCAACTTCTTCACCTTATTCATCTTCTTGTTCTTCTTCTTCACCTTCTTCCTATTATTCTTTTTTTTTTTACATTCTTCATATTCTTCTTATTCAACTATTATTCTTCTTCATATTCTACTTCTTCATCTTCTTCATATTCTTCTTCTTCATCATATTCTTATTTGAGACAGGCATTCCTGTAGTTGTTATCTATAAAAGTTTGAAGATTACACCTTCCGTTCTGCCTGTCACAAAAGATTTACAACAGGATTTGTCCGCGTTCAGTTTGGCCTGCAGCAGCAGGTATTTTCCAGGGGCACCACGAGGAGGAACGGACTCACCCCCATACACTGCTTAGTCTTCTTCTGCTTATAATTTAGATAATATCTTTTGCTCTGATTTTTAGTCTTATGATTAATGTTCTTCTGCTTTTTGTTCTGCAGCTTCTTGTTCTTCTGCTTCTCGGTCTTCTGTCTTTTGTTCTTCTGTATCTTGGCGGTTGTCTTCTTGTTCTTTGTCCTCTTGGTCATCTTCTTCAGGGTCATCTTCTTGGTCTTCTGTGGGGTTGTCTTCAGGGTCGTCGTCTTCGGGGTCGTCGTCTTCTTCGGGGTGGTCTTCAGGGTCGTCGTCTTCAGGGTCATCGTCTTCGGGGTCCTCGTCTTCTTCGGGGTGGTCTTCAGGGTCGTCGTCTTCGAGATCCTCGTCTTCTTCGGGGTGGTCTTCAGGGTCATCGTCTTCGAGATCCTCGTCTTCTTCGGGGTGGTCTTCAGGGTCGTCGTCTTCAGGGTCATCGTCTTCGGAGTCGTCGTCTACGGGGTCGTCGTCTTCGGGGTGGTCTTCAGGGTCGTCGTCTTCAGGGTCGTCATCTTCGGGGTCCCGCTCTTCTTTGGGGTGGTCTTCAGGGTCATCGTCTTCAGGATCGTCGTCTTCGGGGTCCTTGTCTTCTTCGGGGTGGTCTTCAGGGTTGTCGTCTTCAGGGTCGTCGTCAGGGAGATCCAGAGTGATTACCAAAAACCATTTCAAAAAGCTTGAACTTGGAAATGTAGCAGAAGGTACAAGAAGGCTGAGGAACTGCCGAGAACCAGCTGACGGTACTGGAACCTGGATGGGTAGCAGAAGGTACAAGAGCCAATGGAACTACCGAGGACCAGCTGATGGTACTGGAACCCGGTTACTAAGCAGGAGGTACCTGTGCCAGAAAGCACTACCAAGGACCAGCAGATGTTGGTGGAACTCTGATACCGAGAAGGAGGCACCTAAGCCAAAGGCACTGCCGAGAACCAGCTGACGGTACTGGAACCCGAATGGGTGGCAGAAGGTTCAAGAGCCAATGGAACTACTGAGGACCAGCTGATGGTACTGGAACCCGGTTACTAAGCAGGAGGTACCTGTGCCAGAAAGCACTACCAAGGACCAACAGACGTTGGTGGAACTCGGATACCGAGAAGGAGGCACCTAAGCCAAAGGCACTGCCGAGAACCAGCTTACGGTACTGGAACCCGGATGGGTAGCAGAAGGTACCCATGAAAAAAAAGTTGCAAGGCTGCGAGCCGGCCGGAGTTACCGAAACCCACAGTGCTACAGGGGGTGCTTGTCCTATTGGCACTATGGAACCAGCCTTCATTGCCAGATCCCGCAGCTCACATAGGAGTCACCTAAACTGCAGGCACCATAGAGTCGGCAAACCCGACCGCAACACGACAGGACAACGTATTGGAGGCAGAGTGACGTTGACCCTACCCGGAAACAGCTGGCGTGCTGGAACCAGGCTGGGCAGGAGGGAGTACCCGTGCCAAAGACACTGCTGGGAAACCGCTGGCGGTGCTGGAACCCAGGGTAAATACTAAAAACAGAGTGGAGCCAGAGGCCTAATTGGAGCAAGTTTAAAATCTGTAGTAGTGTGAATGTGGACAGAGCAGGAGAAATTGCCGGACACACAGCAGGGGAACAGCTGACATTACTGAACCCCAATAACACTGGAGCAAGTGTTGACTGTGCAGACGGCACTTCTGAGCAGCAACTGGCGGTGTTGGAGCCCAGGGTAAATACTAAAAACAGAGTGGAGCCAGAGGCCTAATTGGAGCAAGTTTAAAATCAGTAGTAGTTTGAATGTGGACAGAGCAGGAGAAATTGCCGGAAACACAGCAGGGGAACAGCTGATGTTACTGAACCCCAATAACACTGTAGCAAGTGTTGACTGTGCAGATGGCACTTCTGAGCAGCAACTGGCGGTGTTGGAGTCCAGGGTAAATACTGAAAACAGAGAGGAGCCAGACAGAGGCCTAATTGGAGCAAGTTTAAAATCAGTAGTAGTGTGAACGTGGACAGAGCAGGAGAAATTGCCGGACACACAGCTGTTATGATCTGCTACAGAGACTAAGGAAAGAGAGGAGATCTGTCCCTACAATAGAACTAAACTAGATCTCTACGATGTAACGGGGAACCTGATCCTGCGATCAGACCCGCTAAAGTCCTCGGCTAGTCTGAACGCAGACCTATAGATGTGAGGGAGGGATCCCTACAAGATCTAGGGACTGGGAAAAGTTGGACACCTCCTAGCAGAAATAGTAGCAGTCAAAGACAAACACACAACAAAAAGGCATAGGGGTCAGAAGACCTAGCAAAATTAACAGAGAACGGCAAAAGAGCAACAAGCTAGCTCAACAGTAGTAAATACAAATGAAGTCCAGCAAAGCCAGGAGGGCGGAGCCGGATTAAATAGGCAAAATGGTCATGTGACCAGCAAACTAAAAAAAACCTAACAGGAGAGTTGTAACAGTACCCCCTCTTCTAAGAGGATCCTCCGGATCCCCTAGGCCCAGGCTTACCAGGAAACCTCCTGTGAAACGCTCGGACAAGTCTGGGAGCAGAAACATCATCCGCCCTCACCCATGAGTTATCCTCAGGTCCGAAACCCTTCCAAGCGACGAGATACTGCAAACTCCCTCTATACCGTCTAGAATTTAGGATGCGGGAAATTTCATATTCCCCGTCCTCCACCACCGGAGGAACAGTGGCAGAGGCGTCACCATCCGACACATCAGCTTTTTTCAACAGAGAAACATGAAACACCGGATTAATCCTCCAGGACGTAGGAACCTCCAGCCTAACAGCAGATTGGTTAACTATCTGAAGTACCTTAAAGGGCCCTACGAACTTGGGACCCAATTTTTTAGAAGGAATCCTCAATCGCAGATTCTTAGAGGACAACCAAACCATGTCACCAACAGCAAACAAAACCTCTTGCCGTTTCCTATCAAAGTACCTCTTAGATTTCATGTTAGCCTCCTGAAGATTACCACGCACATCCGTCCAAACTCTCTCCAAATCACCGGAAAAACTCTCCTCCTCAGGCACAGCCGAAACCAATTTGGAAAATGACCCAAAATACGGATGTCTCCCAGAACAACAAAAAAAAGGCGAACACCCAGCAGAAGAGGATGTATGGTTGTTAAGAGCAAATTCAGCAAGTGGCAGAAACTCAGACCACCCCTCTTGATTGTCTGCCACAAAACAACGCAAGAACTGCTCAACATCCTGGTTCTTCCTTTCTGTCTGGCCATTAGACTCAGGATGATATCCGGATGAAAACGACAAATGAACTCCCAACCTGTCACAAAAGGCATGCCAAAAACGAGCCACGAACTGAGGTCCACTATCAGAAACAATGTCAGTAGGAACACCATGTAGTCTGACAATTTCCTTGACAAAGGCCTTGGCGAGTGTCTTAGCGCAAGGCAGTTTGATGAAGGGAACCAAGTGACACATCTTGCTAAAACGGTCCACGACCACCCAGATGACCGTGAAACCTTCAGAGGGAGGAAGGTCAGTAATAAAGTCCATAGCCAGATGTGTCCAAGGTGCACTAGGAACCTCCAGAGGGCAAAGCAACCCCGCAGCAGGAGCATGCGAAGACTTGGATCTTGCACACACAGTACATTGGCGCACCCACTTAATGACTTACTTCTGCCATCCAGGCCACCAAAAACTGCGACCCACAAGTCTCTTGGTCTCAGAAATTCCTGGATGACCTGCCAACCGAGACTCATGACACTCAACAAACAAATCTCTCCTAAAGGTCCTAGGCACAAACAACCT
Organism: Phyllobates terribilis; assembly: GCF_046119375.1. NCBI lineage: Eukaryota > Metazoa > Chordata > Amphibia > Anura > Dendrobatidae > Phyllobates > Phyllobates terribilis. The sequence continues at coordinate 212,566,528 of NW_027362762.1, forward strand.
CCCATGGGGAGTGTTAGATGGGGCATTCTCCTGTGCTTTAAGAATCTCATCCTCCAAAACGGAGTCCAAAGCAGCAATCACAACACCTTCTTGTAAAATGGTCTCCTCTTCCTCCTCAACACCGACCATGGGAGAAAAGCTGCGAGACAAAGCATCCGCTTTAACATTCTTGGTACCCGGGATGTAAGTAACGGAAAAATTAAACCGCGAGAAAAAAAGTGCCCACCTAGCCTGACGGGCATTCAAGCGCTTGGCAGCATCAAGATAGATCAGATTTTTATGATCAGTGAAAACCTGAATGGGAAATTCAGCACCTTCCAAGAGGTGACGCCAGTGTTCAAATGCGAGTTTAATCGCCAGCAATTCCCGATTACCAATATCGTAATTAAGTTCAGTCTCAGAAAATTTTTTTGAAAAAAAGGCACAGGGATGTACTCCATCCTTGTTTTCCTGAGACAACACCGCACCAACCCCCACCGAAGAAGCATCAACCTCAACCAAAAACGGCTTAGTCACATCAGGCTGCATAAGGATGGGAGCAGAGGTGAACCTCTCCTTTAGAAACACAAAAGCTTCAATGGCCTCAGAAGTCCACTGAACCTCATTAGCACCTTTCCTGGTGAGATCGGTCAGCGGTTTGACAATAATAGAAATTTTTTTTATGAATTTTCTGTAATAATTGGCGAAACCCAAAAACCTCTGTATCGATTTCAAACCAATAGGCCTAGGCCATTCCTGCACAGCTTGAACTTTAACCGGGTCCATCTCAAAACCTTCACTGGAGATAATGTAGCCCAAAAAACTAATTCTCTGTACAGCGAACTCACATTTCTCCAGCTTAGCAAAAAGCGAATTGTCAATTAATAACTGTAATACCTCACGTACGCTCCGCCAATGAGACTCCAGATCCAGCGAATAAATCAAAATGTCATCCAAATACACAACCACATTTTTGCCGATTAAAGGTCTAAGGATATCATTAATAAGATTCTGAAAAAATGCTGGAGCATTGGTGAGACCAAAAGGCATAACCAGATTCTCAAAATGACCCACAGGAGTGTTAAAAGCAGTCTTCCATTCATCACCCTCCTTCATGCGCAACAAATTGTATGCCCCCCGGAGATCAATTTTAGAGAACCACTTGGCCCCCACTAACTGGTTAAATAAATCAGGAATCAATGGCAGTGGGTAAGGATTGCGTACAGTAATTTTATTAATCTCACGAAAGTCCAGACAAGGACGTAAACCGCCATCTTTTTTTTTTACAAAAAAAAATCCAACAGCCACAGGAGACTTCGAAGGCCTAATGTGACCGGCGGCCAAGCTTGTCTGTATGTATTCTTCCAAAGCCTTTCTTTCAGGAATAGTAAGATTAAATAAACGACTCTTAGGAAGAGTCGCGCCAGGGACAAATTCAATGGTACAATCATAGTCTCTATGGGGAGGCAAAACTTGCGACTCCTCCTCAGAAAAAACTCTCCAAAAATCCTGAATAGGCACAGGCAATTCCCCTCAATCCACAGCAGCAATGCGCCCGTTACAACACTTGTCATAACACTTAGGGCTCCAGGACTTAATTTCATTGGTAGACCAATCCAGTACAGGATTGTGCTATTTTAACCAGGGTAACCCCAATATTACTGGAGAAGGCAAATTATCCAATACCACCAAATCCAAATTCTCTTGATGAATACCATTAATAGTGAGGGGAAATTCACAGACCTTGTGAGTAACACTCTTCAAGGGAGAGCCATCGACAGAAACCACAGCAATAGGGGATGACAAAGTTTTAGGTTCTAATCTAAGTTTTTCCAAGAATCCCCCATCAATCACATTCAGAGTAGATCCACAATCCACAAATACCCGAAATTCAATTAATTCATCCTGAGCAGCAGTAGTGGCAGATAGGAATACTCCCTTAGAATTTAAACAGGCAATACGAGCATGACTGACCATTTTTTTTTTTTTCTTCTTACGAAGCACACAGCTCTTAATAAAATGACCAGAATATCCGCAATAGAAACACAAGCCTTCAGAAAGTCGGCGGTCTTTTTCCTGAGAGCGGGGTGCCATCGCCCCAATTTCCATCGGCTCTCCATTGTCAGCACAGAACCTCTCAGGACTCGAAGCTGACATAGCAGAGGATTTGCTCTCATTAACCCTTTCACGCAGTCTCCTGTCCACCCGTATAGCTAATTGCATTGCCTCCTGCAAGTTTCCAGGTGTGGGATAAGCAATCAGTAAATCCTTTACCCTTTCACATAGCCCTGCAAGAAACAAGCTTTTCAAAGCAGAATCGTTCCACCCCACCTGGGCAGACCACCGACGGAAGTGAGAACAATATTTTTCCACATTACCTGATCCCTGCCTCAAACGTCTTAATTCAGACTCAGCAGATGAGACACGATCAGGATCATCGTACAACAAACCCAAAGCAGAAAAAAAACTATCCACTGATCTAAAGCACGGATCACTAGGTTGGAGAGAGAAGGTCCATCCCTGAGGATCTTTGCGCAAAAGTGACATTATGATCCCTATGCGCTGTGATTCATCACCAGAGGATCCGGGTCTCAAACGAAAATATAATAGACAAGCATTTTTAAAAGAAAAAAAATCTTGTTGTTCGCCAAAAAATAGATCAGGCAGACATACCTTAGGTTCCACAAAATGTGCTCCAGGGCAGCTACTCACGTGTTGTTGGAGCTTGGTCACCTCCAGAGAGAGTCCCTGCAAGCGTTGAGCCAAATCTTGCACCGAGACCATGATGGAAAACTGGAGGTCTTTCCTTAGAGAAATTTTTTTTTTTTAATGACTGGACTTACTGTTATGATCTGCTACAGAGACTAAGGAAAGAGAGGAGATCTGTCCCTACAATAGAACTAAACTAGATCCCTACGATGTAACGGGGAACCTGATCCTGCGATCAGACCCGCTAAAGTCCTCGGCTAGTCTGAACGCAGACCTATAGATGTGAGGGAGGGATCCCTACAAGATCTAGGGACTGGGAAAAGTTGGACACCTCCTAGCAGAAATAGTAGCAGTCAAAGACAAACACACAACAAAAAGGCATAGGGGTCAGAAGACCTAGCAAAACTAACAGAGAACGGCAAAAGAGCAACAAGCTAGCTCAACAGTAGTAAATACAAATGAAGTCCAGCAAAGCCAGGAGGGCGAAGCCGGATTAAATAGGCAAAATGGTCATGTGACCAGCAAACTAAAAAAAAACTAACAGGAGAGTTGTAACAACAGCAGGGGAACAGCTGACGTTATAGATGTCCTTCATAGAGGCCCACTAAGTGGTGGTGAAGTGTGAACGGCGCGCAGTGTGACTTGTTTGCACCTGCTGCAGCTGGTACTCCATTACTGCTGCCTGCTGCTCACACAACCTCTCCAACATATGTAACATTGAATTCCACCTGGTGGGTAGGTCACATATGATGCGATGTTCCGGAAAGCGTAATCGGCGCTGCAGAGCTGCAATGCGCGATCGTGCGATGCTGGAATGCCGTAAGTGAGCGCACTCTGTGCGGACCTTGTGCAGCAGTGCATCAAGATCCGGATAGTCCCTCAAAAAACTCTGCATGACCAAGTTGAGCACATGTGCCAGACATGGGATGTGAGTGAGGTTGCCTAGGCCCAGAGCTGCCACCAGATTTCTGCCATTGTCACACACTACCATGCCTGGCTGGAGATTCGCTGGCACAAACCACACGTCGCTCTGCTGCTTGATGGCATTCCAGAGCTCCTGCTCTGTGTGGCTTCGATTCCCCAAAAAAATGAATTTCAATACGGCCTGTTGACGTTTTGCCACGGCTGTGCTCATATCGGTCGTAACAGGTAACAGTTCACGGGTCGATGTGGAGGTAGACCGTGACAGCTCCTGCAGCGCTGATTCAGAGGAACTGGAGTATGAAGAGGAGTCAATGTGTACAGACTGGATTTCTGCAATCCTTGGAGTTGGCAGAACATGTACAGCTCCACTCTCAAGATCTGTACCCGGCTCCACAACATTTACCCAATGGGCAGTGAGGGAAAGGTATCGTCCCTTTCCATGCTTACTTGTCCACGCATCAGTGGTCAGGTGGACCTTGCTACTGACGGCGTTTTGTAGCGCATGTTTAATTTTTCCCTCCACATGCTGTTGCAGGGCAGGGACGGCTTGCCTGCTGAAATAAAAGCAGCTGTGCACGTTGTAATGTGGGACTGCCAATGCCATCAAGTTACGGAAGGTGTCAGTCTCCACTAGCCTGAATGATAGCATTTCAAGGGCCAGTAGTTTTGCAATGCCAGCATTCAGAGCCTGTGCTCGGGGTGGTTTGCCGAGTATGGGCGCCTTTTCTCCCATGCCTGTGCTAACGATGGCTGTAGACTGGCCTGGAAGTGTGAGGATGACAGGGAACGTGGTGCTGTGGGTGGAATGACACTGTGGCTCTGTACAACAGTGCCAGAGGTTCTTCCATGGCGATCCTGTGAGGAAGCCGAACCAGCTGTGTGTGAGCTGGAGGAAGAGGCTACAACACAAGCTGAAGAGGTGGTAGGTGGCGCTGTAGGTTGGCCTAGGTCTTCAGTGTGTCTTTGTAACTCCACCACATGCTTGGTCCGCACATGTTTCCACATATTTGTGGTTATGAGGTTGCTGACACTTTTCCCTCTTTTCACTTTCTGATTACACAGCTTGCATTTGACAAAGGTAATGTCATCTGCAACTGTGTCAAAAAAGGACCAGGCACTGCAAGTCTTGGGAGCGCTCGTTTTTGGTTTTGGAAGAGGCATGCTCCTAATGGGTGCCGAAGTGGAGGCTACAGGCAACCAAGTCTGCCCACTCCCTCTCCCTCCTTTTTGGGCCATTCGGGGAATCTCTTCCTCAGAGCTGCTCCCACCACCTTCCTGTACCTCACGCCATGATGGGTCAAGGACCTCATCATCTACACTACCCTCTTCAAACAACTGCTTCTCCTGGGTAGTCTCGAGAGCACAGTACGCACCAGAAAGTGGCACCTGAGTCTCATCATCAGATGCGTACTGAGGTGTGCTGACCATAGGCACTGGCCCACCCGCCTCTTCAGATTCAGAGAGACAAAGCGGTTGCGCATCACTGCATACTACCTCCTCTTCAAATTCTAGAATTCTGCTTGGCTGGCCCCCTCTTTCCAAGCCAAGAGATTCAGAGAACAGAAGTAGAGATGGCTCTCTGACTGCCTGGGCAATTTGGCAGGTGGTGAAGAGACAGATGGGTGTTCTTCAGTGCTCAGGATCTGAGAGGATCTGGAACTAATTGAAGTCGATATGTTAGCTGCCATCCATCCGACAACGACTTCAATTTGGTCCTCCCGAAACAGTGGGGTATGGCGAGCTCCTACAAAGCTGCGCATAAAGGACTGTTCCCTGGTAAAACTGGGGGATGCTGAGTCACTGGTGCCCGCAGCAGGCACAGAATCCCCACGTCCTCTCCCTGCAGGCACAGAATCCCCACGTCCTCTCCCTGCAGAAACTCCACGCCCACGCCCACGACCACGACCACATGCCTTACTCCCTGCCTTCTTCATCTTGGTAGACTGATAAAGATAGGCAGAAGAGTACTAAGGGCTTAGTGTGCTTATTCCTGAACAGCTGCTAACAGGTATAAGAAACACTAATTTTATAAAGTGTGGACTAGACTTTAATATGAGCTAATGTGGCCTACACAACTGTAAAGTGGAGTGTTTGGTGAACTTTATTTACGTTTTTTTTTTCACAAAAAGACACTGGATGTGCCCAAAGATGTAAAACCGATAGTATCACAAACTTTTTGTAGCTATTACAATGCAGGAAGGTAACCTACAATGCAATAGATGAGGCTACAAAAAATAGGCTAATACTAATCTGGCTGGGGCTGCAGGGCACAAGGCTGCAGAAAGGCTCCTCTATCTACTCCTATATAGTGTGTTTGGAAGCAATCTAGCTGGATACGGATGGAACCACACTAATAGGAGAAATCAGGAAAAATGAGCAGCACTAATGCAAAAAAGCACAATGTATGAGGCAGTGACGCACGCTGTGCGGACTACAACCGGACGTGGCTGCAGCACACACTACAGCATGAGCTGCACTCACACACAGAGACCTCGCAGACAGCCGTGAACAGTGCAGAGAACTGTGCACTAGCGCTGCAAGGCAAAAGAAAGCTTTATAAAGTAGCCTGGGTAAAGCACAATAAAGCAAATAGGTAGCTAAAACTGTCCCTCAGAACAGCAGCGTCCTGTCCATAACTGAATTCACAGCAGAATGAACCCAAAATGGCGGCGGCGGCTTTTATAGTGCATCATGACATCATTTCAGCAGCCAATCACAGCCATGCCATTAGTTAACATGCCTAACATGCCTAACAGGATGTGCCCACACTTCTTAGGATCCTCATTGGCTGAATAAAATCAAACTTGCTCATTGCATTATGGGAACTTCGGAATCCGGTATTCGATATTCTAAAAGTATCGGAACTCAGTATCGGAACTCCGATACTGCGAATATCGGTCGATACCCGATATTTCAGTATCGGAATGCTCAACACTAGTCATGATGCTGAAAATAGCTGACCAATAGGGGTGTTGAGTGTCGGACCTCAACTTATACTGGTCATCCATATGACTCCCCTTAAAACATTTTACATGGCTTCACAATCTTCGATGTTATGTGTCAAAGATCACAGCCAGGGTGGTCTCGCTACCTACCATTGCTGTTATGTTTGTGTTGCAAACAGCTCTCTGCTGCCCCATATCGTCCAGACAATTAAAAGATTGACAGATGATTAACAGAGGAGGTCGCGGGCTGTTTGCACTAATAGGCCGGTTATTGGGAAACTAACAGTGAGCATATGGTATATACACCTATATGGTATATGCAGGGCAGCACGGTGGCTCAGTGGTTAGCACTGGAGCCTTTCAGCGCTGGGATCTTGGGTTCAAGTCCCACCAAGAACAACATCTGCAAGGAGTTTGTATATTCTCCCCATGTTTGCGTGGGTTTGCTCTGGGTTCTCCGGTTTCCTCCCACACTCCAAACATATACTGATAGGGAATGTAGGTTGTGAGCCCCAATGGGGACAGTGCTGATAATGTTTGTAAATTGTCTGAATTGTAAAGTGCTGCGGAATACTTTAGCGGTATATAAATACAAAGATTATTATTATTACACCAACGCATGGAATATACTGTATATATCCCGGTGCGGTCACTGTTAACACCACAATAACCCAAGAACTACTCACTGCCTGCTAGGGTATGGCTTCGATGTGCAGTTTACAGAACGAAAGGAGCAGAACTATTACATTTTATATTTAATCTAGAATGATAGACAGTGTTTATAAAAACAAATCAGAAAATGGTCCAATATCACCAATAATCAATATGAGGTGTCACCTTTAATAATATGATAATCAGTATATATCCTATACTACTACGAGTTTGATATACCAGGTGACTACAAGATACATTAAAATATAATTTTATTGAACAGTTTAAAAACACAAAAATAATAAATACAGGTACCGCATACAAAGAAGGCACAAAATTAATCAAGGACACACTGTAAGGACATAATACTCCTATACCTTAAACAATATGGTATCTCATCAGATATAAATAAATAAATAAATAAATAATTCCAGCCAGTCAATGCTAATATAATAAAGGTTAACCAGATAGAAAAGAAGGGGGGGTCAGGTTTCTCAAAAAAGAACCAACATGACCATAAAATATGTACTAATTAATCATGATCTCCTAAGAACCAAAGGATAATGCAATGAGGTAAATGGAAGTTAATACCTACACGCTGAGTTAGTCCCACTCCTGTGTCACCATGTGTCTCCAACCCCAACGCACGTTTCAAAGCCTCTTCATCAGGGTGGGTGTCAGAATAGGGACGCTGTCTAGTTAAATATTCAATGGTGGCCAATGGAATCAGTAAGACCCCATCACGGGGTCTAAAAAGGGGAAGATCCACCTGTGATGCACCTTGTGCGGCGCATGAAGCCCTGGTCCCGCTTCACTTATCACATGTCTTCCTGTTTCCGGTCTGTGGACCCCAAACACTCAGCATCGCCTGGCTAACAGGAATGGCGGTGCGTATCAGCGGCTGCTGTGACTGGAAAACAGGAACACAGAGGTCAGGACACCATGGCGCATGTGCACAGCATCATACACTGGACAGGGGAGCTATGTATCTCCTAATCCCCAAAAGGGGAGGAACGAAATACAAAAGGAATCAAAGATCAAAGTTAATGTATTTGCTGGGGTTGTGTATTATATAAGTGCCTATTAAAGTGACAATACTTATATATAGCTTGTAAAATTAAAATGACAGTGTCTACTTAATAAAAGTAACATAATAAATAAAGTGACAAAAAAAGAAAAGAGAATAAAGTGCTATATTCCAAAGTGACTATACATAGAAGGCGGTGTCCTTAAAGTGACAGTGCATATAATAAATAAACAGTGACTGCTCTGTCCATAAAAGTTTAATTAATCTATGATTTACAAATAAGAGACAGATCAATTCATAAAGCTAAAGTGTATTATATATCAATGATTTTTAAAGTGACAATGCATAAATAAAAAATAAATGAATACCACCATAATAAGTGATAATGTGCACATGTATATATAAAAAAAAACACTTTTACTATTGTAGGGTGGCGGTGTTCACACTGTGCAGTAACTGAGGCAGTGACCCAAGCAAGTCCAACATAAGCCGATTTTATTCAGCAAAACTTACAGGTAAACAGAAAGTCCTTTGGTTCGCAGCCGGGTTAACACAAGTCCACAACAACGGTGGCCGGAGGCAACGGCCGCTCAGAGCCTGACAGGTGTAGAGCCTTCCCAGGCGTGGGTTCAGCTACTCACAGGCCCGCCGAGCTTTCCTGCTATTCTCCTAGCAGGTCCCAATACTGAATACCACTAACCCTTAATGCAGGATTTTTAAAGGACCTGTGGCAAGAGCCATTGGAAAACCCGGGTTGGAGGGAGGAGGCCGCCCCACTGCCTTCCTGTAGCCTCCCCCAAGAAATGAAGGCCCTGCCGGGTTTTACTTAATCTGCCTTAGCCAGATAGCCTGACCAGGTCAATGCTCACCTTCATTCCTGCATTGCAGCCGCAGCTGTGTCTGTGACTGCAATGCACTCCAATGGGTTTAATAGGTCTCTGTACACATTCTGGGGGATATATAATGGCCCTCATATACAATCCCAGTCACTGCCTCACACTATGTATTCACATATACCCAGACATACATAATTTCTAAAAAATACATATTTAATATTTTATATTGTCGTGAAATATACCCCAAAAATTATGAGACCATAGTGATGACAACGTGCACTTGACACTACAATAGAAAAAAAAAATATATATATAAAAATTTATATAAAAAATATGCATAAAAAAATACATAAAAAGACCCTTCTTATTATTATCAAAATTACAAAAAGTCAATATTAATCATGCCTCAAACATCACAAAAGTGCTAAGAGCTAAAAAGTGTAGATTTCTTTCATAAAAGAACCCGTTCAATAATTGTCTTTAAATAGAATCCATGGATATCGACTAGCCCTCCTCATAAATTAGTGTTTCTCTTATTACTGATCTTTTTCTTCCCTTTTCTCTTTAATTCCACCAGTTGTCTCCATTTTGATTCCCCATATCCATGGTTCACCATCTCACAGTCAGAAACACCTATAAACAAACAATATGTACACTAATTAAAACACATCATAAAAGCAGTGTAGAAAACGACTACAATGCCTCTACTCTAAAGGAAAGAAACAAATCCAAAACTTTCATTAAGCCCAGACGGTGCCAATGTTCCCAACCTGAAGATCCACTTACGCTCAACTTGGGCCAAAATTTGGGCAAAAATTGTTTTGTTATTACCTTCTCTCAGGCCCAAATGTACCTGATCAATTCCTTTGATCATCATCTCCATTATGATGCATACGAAAATGTTTTGGTATTGTTTTCAGGCTCTCAATATCTTCTTCTGTGTTGGATTTCTCAATATCTCTTATATGCTCTCTGATACGTACTCAAAGCTCTCTTGTCATGAGACGGATATACATTTTTCCACAGGGACACATGGCATGGTAAATCACCCCTTTGGAGTTACATGTGAAATGATGTCGAATGTCGTATACCCTGGTACCATTGGCATTTTGAAATTGTTTGGTTTTAATCATATTTTGGCAGGCTTTACACCTGCCATACGGAAAGAAGCCTTTAGTGGTGAGCCATGTTTCATTTTTCCTCCTCTGATCACTTTCATAGTGACCGTGTACTAATAGAGCTCTTAAATTTTTTGACCGACGTGCTGTTATTGCTGGATTTTCAGTTAAGTATTTATTCAAAATGGGGTCAACTCGTAGTTCCAATGCTTTCTAATGATCTCCACAAATTCGGATCATTGACTAATGAAGTTGGTAATTAATCGTACCTGATTTTTGTCAGTATCCATCTCCTTCATTTTCCTGTTTTGATTCAATAATTAATTTCTAGGAGTGTTCTTTGCTCTCAGGTAGCCATGATTAATCTTTCTCGACTATATTCCCTAGTCAGGAATCTATGTCGTAAGTCATTGAATTGCTCTTCAAAGGTTTTCTCCTTGGAGCAGATTCTTTTGCAGTTGCAAACATCACAGGTGGATTTCTCTTTTTAGACCTTGTGATGGAGTCTTTCTGATTCCACTGGTCTCTAATGAATATTTAACTAGACAGCGTCCCTATTCAGACACGCCCCCTGATGAAGAGGCTTTGAAATGGGCGTTGGCGTTGGAGGCACATGGTGACACAGGAGTAGGACTAACTCAGCATGTAGGTATTAACTTCCATTTACCTCACTGCATTATCCTTTGGAGATCATGATTAATTAGTACATATTTTATAGTCATGTTGGTTCTTTTTTGAGAAACCTGACCCACCTCCTTTTCTATCTGCTTAATCTTTATTATATTAGCATTGACTGAGTTTTAGATATGAGTATGGGGATGGGATTGTGGTTGGAATTATTTATTTATGTATTTATATCTGATGAGATACCATAGTGTTTAAAGAATAGGAGTATTATGTCCTCACAGTGTGTCCTTGATTAATTGTGTGCCTTATTTGTATGTGGTACTTGTATTTATTATTTTTGTGTTTTTAAATTGTTCAATAAAATTATATTTTAATATATCTTGTAGTCACCTGGTATATCCAACTCGGAGGAGTGTTTATAAAAAGTATTCAAAAGATTTTACAAAGGGGGCAAAACAATACAGCATATACAATTACTTAAAATAAACAGGATTAAGAAAAGAAACTTACTACGCTGATCAAAGAGATGGTTCAGCTTAGCATAGGAGAGCACTTCAATTGGAAATGTCTAGTGAATGGGATTATGCATACACCGATATGTATCTCTCTGCAGGAACACAGGTCATAATTCATCTTGACCTTATATCAGTACCTAAGTTACACCCACACACCCCTCCTTGATGACCTCACATGGGCTGGGTTGTGAGATGTTTTCAGCCCTCCAGGATTTTATGAAATTCCCAACTTATGAGATATTTTTGCCTCTGAAGATTACAAACGTTTGATGGGCCGCATGGTGGCTCAGTGGTTAGCACTGCAGTCTTCCAGCACTGGGGTCCTGGGTTCAGATCCCACCAAGGACAACATCTGCAAGGAGTTTGTATGTTCTCCCCGTGTTTGTGTGGGTTTCCTCCGGGTTCTCTGGTTTCTTCCCACATTCCAAAGACATACTGATAGGGAATCTAGATTGTGAGCCCCAATGGGAACAGTGGCAATAATGTCTGTAAATTGAATTGTAAAGCACTGGGGAATATGTTGGCGCTATATAAATAAAAAGATTATTATTATTATATATCGTCGTCATATTTTTTATCTGGATTTTACCTTTCTAAAGATAGGAACCATGACATGGTTGGTGTCAGTGATCTGATCACTATTGATTTGGGGCTTATAGGCAAGTGTCACAGAAAATATTCATGTTTTTCCTCGACTAGTCCTGAAGTTGAAAATATACAGTACAGACCAAAAGTTTGGACACACCTTCTCATTTAAAGATTTTTCTGTATTTTCATGACTATGAAAATTGTACATTCACACTGAAGGCATCAAAACTATGAATTAACACATGTGGAATTATATACTTAACAAAAAAGTGTGAAACAACTAAAAATATGTCTTATATTTTAGGTTCTTCAAAGTAGCCACCTTTTGCTTTGATGACTGCTTTGCACACATGTGTTAATTCATAGTTTTGATGCCTTCAGTGTGAATGTACAATTTTCATAGTCATGAAAATACAGAAAAAGGTGTGTCCAAACTTTTGGTCTGTACTGTATGTCCCATCTATATTGGATCTATACGAACCCCAATATTCATAACTTTATACCGATGCCCCAATGTTTAGTTGCAGGTGTAACATTTAGCCTGAAGGGAACAAAAGTTTCCTTTCACCTCATGATGTCTTTCCTGGGGACAAAGGAGACTTCTCCACTTCTCTGTCTATGTGTAAACACATGTCCCTTTTGTTATTTGAACCTTACAAAAAACCTTTCCTGTCTAATTACCTGTAGGGTATCTAACTGTAGAGAGTCTTGGCTTCAAAGGGAACTTGAATGGTTAACTTTTCCTATCTTAATTGGTTTCCCCCACCCTTTAGCTATACGTAATTTACTCTCTTCTCATATGTTAAACACGTGGTCATTTTACCAAAAGAGGTCTGTAGATTTTAAGGTCTTGACCCTCTAGATATTCTGTGTGAGAGAGGAGGTGTGTCATGGATCTTTATGTTTTTTATGACATTATGCCTTTGTCAAACTGAACTGTGCATGGAATTTAAAGACTACAGTACATCTACTGTGTCAGATTTTATTTATATTATCCATAAATTTTATATCTTCTGTAGGCATTGCATAAGTGCTTTATTTGAGATGTCATTTTATGCTATTGACGTATAAGAGTACATTTTCAGGGCACATCCAGCTTTGACATGTACAGTGTCTCAGTCTATGTTGTCTTTGCATAAGAATCAGAGAGTATACTATGAGATTACTCTTTGATCTATTTCAAGCAATCTCTCAAACACAAAGATGACCACAGCCTGCTCTACCGTGGATGAGTGTATTCATTAAGATCCCATGACCCATTCTCTTCATTGTTAGTAGTCATCTAATTATATTTCTGTAAAATATAACATTGGATTTCTTAAGACGCTATGGCGCATTCTCTTTACTGAATGTATTTATCTAATTAAACATGTGTACAATACATATTACATATTTATCTGCATCACAAATGTTTTTAATTAGTGAATGTATTGTCCTTCTCGCAGTGTAAAAAAGTGAAGAATGTTTTGGCCTCTTCTAAGTGAAATATAATAATATACTAAAGTAGGTAACCTTTATAGATCTTTACTAATCAGGAGGATATCTTATAAATTGGCAATTGTGAGAGTAGAAAGAAATGGGTCAGACGAACATAACATTAGGTTATATCATTAGATCTAGTGCCTCTGTCTGCTGTCATGTTCAGCAACATCTTCTAGAAATAGTATCTAATTTCTACCATGTTTTCATTAGGTGATGATGAACTAAATGTCTGCAAAATGTATGGATTATTATCCCAGTTTACCAATTGAACTCAATAATGGAAAAGTAAGAAATGATAGTCAAATCAATTTATTTTGGAGGACAATTCCAGCGCGTGCGCAGTCAATGTATCTTGCAGTCACCGCATGCGCAGTGACACTGCAGCGGTGACTGCAAGATACATTGACTTAATGCGGCGCCCGCCCATGACTGAATCTGAGAATCACACCCCTATGACTCAATACGAGCAGGTAGGACAAAGTATATAAAACGTTATAAAATCATTATACTACCACCGATCTTCATGAAAACAGCTTGTTAGTGATGCACATTGCATCACTAGCAAAGCAATGGGGGCAGAATACATAGCAACTAGAACGTGACAGGTTCCCTTTACCTTAGGCATCCATGGTTACGACCACTAGCAACTAGCTAACTAACTGTGACTTTATCAGTGGACGTAACCATGGATACCTAAGGTCCTGCCATGTCTGCACATGAGGAAAGAGACAGCGAATCAGAAAAAATACACTACATTTCTAATTGGAGATATTTGCTAATATTACTATTATTACACCTACTACATATTGGGATAGGATCTTGGAGATGGGAATACCCCTTTAAGGAAGGTAAACACTACAGCAATGCAATAAGACAGCAGTGAATAGCAACTGTAAAAAGGTCCATTATAGTCCGTAAATGTCCCAAACATGGGACGGAACACTCCCCGTCTGAAATCTTTAGATTTCAATAATTTCCTTACATGGTGTCTTTTGGGGATGCCACAGTAGACCTAAAAGACAAAAGAAAGAAACATACGGATATGCAACAATAACAACAACAGTTGTAGTCAATTTTCTGTTGGAGGCCTGAAGTCCTCAACAGCCAGATAGTTCGAGTCCAAATGGAATCCCATCTTCGGATTGGGGAAGCCGCAATGTGCAAATACTTCTACCAACCCAACAATCTATTGGAGAAAGTTCAATGTCTTAACACTGCTGAAGGCATATGGCGGTAGGCTCCCCACCGTAAGCTGTGTCCAGAAGGAATGTCCTTCATGTGATGCCTTCTCCCATGAAACACTTGGTGCTATAAGTCTGGTGAATACCAGCCTGCACAACTGGTGACCAGCTCAAGAAGCGTCCAGAGAGATGAGGCCTCAGCTTCAACTTTGGAGTCAAAGGTATGCTGCGTGTAGAGATAATGGGTCTGGTCTCTCCGTCAGTGATTGATTCGTCAAGTTGAAATGTGCTGCCAGCATTGACAGAACAAGGGTCCTCAGGAACAAAACTTGGAAACTACAGTCAGGAGTTGTCACAAAGGCTGGGTGCAGCCATGAGTCCTGTTTCTGGGTGAGGTAGATGTAAACCCGAGAGGATCGTAGGTGCTGTTCACAACAGGTAAGACTCCTCGTTTGGTGAAGGGTTTAATGCAGACTGACACCTGGAATGAGAACATGTCCTGTTTAATGTCCCAGAGCAGACCAAGGCTGCATTGCATAGAAGGAACGTCAGAACCCAGATCAAGATCCTTTTAGCTCGTTGTGTGGTCCTCAGATAGAAATGCCTTCATTACCTCCTGGATGCTGGAGATGGTCTTGTGAGGTCTGAGGTTTGCTGCTAACAACATTTCCTGTGCTTCAGAGAGCAGATCAATTGTCTCTTCACTTGTGGGTAGAGGTTTGAGCACAACATTTACATAGAAGTTCTTCTCCATAGATAGAGGAGTATCAGATCAATACTCTCACCTTCCTGGGCTGTCTATCTTGGTCCACAGATTGCTGCAGCAAGTGAGGGGCTGTTCCCAAAGACATGTACCTTCATCCGGTAGTCTATGACCTCGTTGTGGACGTCATTGTCCATGTGCCGTAGGAACCGGAGATCGTTTCCACTGTCTTCTCTAGCAGGTACCAGCCGATTGTCTTCACTTGAAGAATTGAACGCCGTTGACCCGAGGCTGTCATCACAGGATGGGAACGTGTTTATGTTGTCAGGGGTTTCTTCCTGCTACTTACAGTTACTCGGCTTCTCTTTCACCCAGTAATGATGTGGTCATGGTTGAGAGTGAGTGCTGCAACCTGTAACACCACTACAGGTGCCCAGAGTGTAGGGGTGAGCATTTCCCTTTAAGTCAAATAGATCAAAGAGTTCTGACCTTACAAGGGATCGGTTGCTCTGATCGTCCAGAACGGCGTACATCTTTACGGTTTTCTCTGGATGGTCCTTAGGATGCACGTTCACCAGAAATATCTTCGCACAGGACTTGTCACACAGGTCTTCTGCGAAGACTTCTGTACATGAAGAAGATATTGTGGTAGGACTTGCTGGTTGCTCTGTATTCTCCCCGCCATGCCTTGTGGTGGAGGAAGGCGCAAGTGGTGCAGAGTCAGGTTGGGATAGATGGAGCGCTTGTACGTGGTCCTCACTGTCGCACTCAAAACACTTAATAGAGATTTTTCAGTCTAGCAAAGTGTTCAGTAGATGCACAACATCTGTAACATGCCCCAAACTTCTTTAGAACCTCCTTGCGTTCCTGGAGGGGTTTCTTTCTGAAGCCGATGCACTTCTTTAGGGGATGTGGCATCTTATGAATGGGACACATACGATTAGGATTTTCGATCTTTTCACACACCTCGCTTTTGTCTGGAGCTGGTGAAGGTATGGGAAGAACGTCAGTATTCTTTGCTGACACTGGACTGCTACGGTTTCTGTTACTTGAACATGGACTTTCATACTTGGAAGGTAATGAATCAGGGCTACTGGGTTCTCCATGGAAAAAGCTTGGATCGGTCTTACACTCTGCAATATTTTCGATAAACTGACAGAAGTAGGAAAATGGAGGAAAGGAGACTTGGTTTTCCCTTTTGTATTTTGATCCAAGCATGGCCCACCTATCTTGGATATCGGATGGTAGCTTAGAATTTTTTGGGATTACCCCATGAGCAGTGTCCAGGTAACTGAGGCCAGGCAGGTGTGGGTCTGCTTTGGCCAGCTGAAGCTCAAACAGGAGGTCACTGAGCTCTTGGAATTTTAGACTGTCCTTACTGGATATTTTTGGGAGGTTATCTAGTCACTTGAACAGGGTCTTTTCTATGGCCTCAGGACTACCATAGCTTCACTATAGTCTCTCCCATGCAGCTGTGAGACCAGCCATTGGATTATTGATGTGGACAGATTTAAGTCTCTTGACCCGTTCTGTGGATTGTAACACGAGCCACCTGATTAGCAGGTCTAGCTCTTCAGCCACAGTGATTCAGAGGTCACTAATGGTGGATTTAAAGGTACATTTCCAACCCCTGTAGTTTTCAGGTTGATCATCAAACTTTGTAAGACCGGTCTCAGATCATGGTGAATCATGTACCTTGCGAAGGCGGTCATGTCAGTATTCTCTGCTTTTGGAAAGACAGTTGCTGTCTGGCTAGCATTGTTCATACTGTATGCGGTGTTTTGACCTAGGAATGCAGGAAAGTATGGTGCAGCGTAGGCATTCAGTCCAGTAGCTGGCTTAATGTACTTGATTTCTGCTACACATGGGACTGGAACTGTGTGGCTGACCAGAATGTGATGACTTGCCTGCATATTGGCCTGTACATGCGCTTCTGTGTATAGGGTTTGGTGAGATGCAGGGGCCTGGTACAGAGGAAGATCAGGATGAAGAATTGGCAGCGTGTTGTACTGACCTTGAATGCAGGATGCTGATAAACGCTCTGCGCCCTGATGCCTTAGAGGAATGTCTGTGCTGTCAGGAAGGATTGCTGGAGCTGGGGGTGCACTATTTTGGCTTTGTACATAGTCTCTAGTATGCTTAAGAGGGTCTTCAGTATCAAAATCACTTAAACTGATGCCGTCTCCTTGGCTCCCACAGATAGCTGGTTCCAGGACCTTTAACTTTTCCATGGCTGTGGCGTGTTCACATTCCTTTTCCAGGGTCTCTATTTCTGCCATCTTGCATGCTGAGCTGGCTTCAATTTCTGCCTTCTTGCGTGCTACTTCAGCTACTGAGCTTGCTTCCATCTCGGTTTTCTTTTGCGCAAAGGCGGTTTGTACCTTAGTTGCCTCGGCTTCTGCAAATGCTCTTATAAGCTGTTTGCTGAGGGTTGCAGATTTTGAAGAGCGTGACCTAGATGCTCGCCTTGATTGCCTGGCTGAGCCAGAAATGCAAGATGACATCTCGGTCATTAGTGCAATTCTTGCCTCTGTCTTGGCTTTAATATCACGCACCATGCTTTCTCTCTGAGTTAAGTTGTTGGAATGCTTGCAGCTCTTTACAGGGAACTGAAGGGTTAAGTTTTTGTAAAACGGTGGCATATTCATCTGTTGTTTTTACATACAGTTGATAATCTGAGCACAGTTGTGCAAGTGTTCTTTCTGGTAGTTTGAGAGAAGCAGGCTGAGACAGACTGTCCATGTGACTCAGCAGTTTTTGCCATAGGTCTGCTATGACACAGGAAAGTTCATGTTTACTGGTTTCAAGGTTCTCGCTAACCTTCCATGTAGGCTTTGTGGGGCGCTTAGCCTTCTCACTAGATGGTGGGTCAAGTTCTATGCGTTCATCCTCTAACAATGGGTCTAGCAGAGACCGGGTAGTCATTCCCTCAGCCATCTTAATTCACAGGGAGAAGGAACACTGTGTGATCTCTTATGTGCTTAGAGAAGATGCTCTGCTGAAAGTTCTGTAGCTTTTTAGAAGCTGTGGTTGGCTTTACAGATGAATCTGGGAAGTTCTTTTTTACTATTCTGTCCTCATGGCTGATGGCTGTAAATATGGCTCTGTGAGACGGGGTCTCTTCACCTGTACTTACAATGGCGATGTTCGCAGATAGCTTAACTTGGCTGCAAGCAGGCACATTGTGAAGAATTCAGAAGAGACTTTGTTTTCTTTAAGAAATCTTTTTAAATGCATGCAGGAGCAGCAGGTAAAAAAAAAACTTAACCTGAGACAGGCTATCAGGACATGAGCTTCTAATGGTGGATAACATGAAGTAAAGAGAAGGCGGGACAAAAAGGGAAGGGTTTGCTACATTACAGTCACATGAGAGGGAGACAGGGAGAGAGAAGGGCAAAACTTAAAGAAGGTAAACACTACAGCAATGCAATAAGACAGCAGTGAATAGCAACTGTAAAAAGATCCATTATAGTCCATAAATGTCCTAAACATGGGACAGAAGAGCGCTTCTGTGGAAGTCAGATAGTGTAGATAAGTCCTGTGCTGTGTTCCTGTTCAATCGACCTTGCAGTCCTTTTTTTTTGTTTTTGTGCAATTACTGAGATTCTGACAGAAAGAGCAGTGCCTGTGGCATAGAACAGTGTTGTGCACTGGTTGTACTGTCTCCATGCAGACCTTCGATCTATTTTTGTACTTGCTAATGTGATAAAGCAAGCGAGCAAGCAAGCCTTTGTAGGCCACTTTTTGTGGGGTTGAAATTCAGCTATCTGCAGAGCTTGTCAGAGCAGAGCTTCTGTTGCTAGCCACAGTCCACCAAAGATTTTTTTTGTGTGGCAAATGTCATACACTCCTCAATATGTCAGCTACTACGTTGGTGGTGGTGAACTTCAGCTGTTTTCAGAGTAAAAAATAATTTTTTTCTGTTGATAGTCACAGTCCTCAAAAGATTTTTTTTGTGAACATCATACAGTCTGATAAAATCCACCTACTACTTTAGTGGCAGTGAACCTCAGCTGTTTTCAAAGTAAAAAAAATAGATTTTTTGTCTTGCTAGGCAGAGTCCATAAACAATTTTTTTGTGTGGCAAACATCATACACTCTGCTATACATCAGCTACTACGTAAGTTGCTGTGAACTTCAGCTGTTTTCAGAGTAAAAAAAATATTTTTTCTGTTGCTAGCTGCAGTCCACCAAAGATTTTTTTGTGTGGCAAACGTGATACAGTCTGCTAAAATCCACCTACTATTTTAGTGGCCGTGAACCTCAGCTGTTTTCAAAGTAAAAAATATATTTTTTCTATTGCTAGGCAGAGTCCAAAAAATATTTTTTTCTGTCGCAAACGTGTTACACTCTGCTATAAGCCACCTAGTCCTTTTAGTGGCGGTGAAATTCAGCTGTATTCAGAGCTTGTGCAGAGTCAAAAATTCTATTTTTTGCTATTGCTAATGTTATACAGCAGGTTAGATCTGAGTTTGAAATAGTTTGGAGAATATCTCCTATGTTATACATGTCATACAGTTATCATCCACATTAAAAAAAATACTTTGTTCAGTTCCTAACATTATGCAGCAGGGACATCTCAGTTTGAAATAATTTGGAAAATGTCTCCTATATTATACAGGCCTCATCCACAGTAAAAAAATACTTTGTTTAGTTCCTAAAGTTATACAGCAAGGACATCTCAGTTTGAAATAGTATGGAGAATATCTCCGATGTTATACAGGCGTCATCCCCAATAAAAAAAATACTTTGTTCAGTTCCTAACACTATACAGCAGGGACATCTCAGTTTGAAATAGTTTGGAGAATATCTCCTATGTTATACAGGCGTCATCCACAGTAAAAAAATACTTTGTTCGGTTCCTAACACTATGCAGCAGGGACATCTCAGTTTGAAATACTTTGGAGAATATCTCGCATGTTATACAGGCCTCATCCACAGTAAAAAAAATACTTTGTTTGGTTACTAACGTTATACATCAAGGACATCTCAGTTTGAAATACTTTGGAGAATATCTCGAATGTTATACAGGCCTCATCCACAAAAAAAAATACTCTGTTCGGTTCGTAACACTATACAGCAGGAACATCTCAGTTTGAAATACTTTGGAGAATATTTTGTATGTTATACAGGCCTCATCCACAGTAAAAAACACTTTGTTCGGTTCCTAACGTTATACAGCAGGGATATCTCAGTTTGAAATAGCTTGGAGAATATCTCGAATGTTAAACTATTATTGTTATTATTATTATTATTCATTTATATAGCGCCATTGATTCCATGGCGCTGTACATAAGGGGGTTACATACAAAATAGGAATATCACTACAGTAAACAAACTAACAAAGATAGACTGGTACGGGGAGAAGAGGACCCTGCCCTTGCGGGCTTACATTCTACGGGAATAGGGAGGAGACAGTAGGTTGGGGGGTTGCAGTAGTAGTAGCTTCGGTGTTGTTGAGGAGGCAGCGGGGTCATTGCAGGCTGTAAGCTTTCTTGAAGAGATGGGTTTTCAGGTTCGGTCTGAAGGATCCGGATGTGGTGGATAATCGGACGTGTTGAGGCACAGAATTCCATAGGATGGGGGATATTCGGGAGAAATCTTGGAGGCGATTGGGCGAGGAACGGATAAGTGTGGAGGAGAGAAGGAGGTCGTGGGAGGACCGGAGGTTACGTGAGGGAATATATCGGGAGATTAGTTCAGAGATGTACGGAGGAGAGAGGTTATGGATGGCCTTGTAGGTCAGTGTTAGTAGTTTGAACTGGATGCGCTGGGCAATTGGGAGCCAGTGAAGCGATTTGCAAAGGGGGGTAGCAGAGGAGTAACGAGGTGAGAGATGAACGAGTCGTGCAGCAGAGTTGAGGATGGACTGGAGGGGTGCGAGAGTGTTAGCAGGGAGGCCACGGAGGAGGATGTTGCAATAGTCGAGGCGGGAGATGATGAGGGCATGCACAAGCAGTTTAGTAGAGTTAGGGTTGAGGAAAGGGCGGATTCTGGAAATGTTTTTGAGCTGGAGGCGACAGGAGGTGGCGAGAGCTTGGATGTGGGGTTTGAAGGACAGGGCAGAGTCAAGGGTTACTCCGAGGCAGCGGATTGTCGGTACAGCGGAAAGAGTGATGTCGTTTATTGTGATAGATAGATCAGGTGGGGAAGAAATGCGAGATGGGGGAAAGATAATGAGTTCAGTTTTGTCCACATTGAGCTTGAGGTAGCGGGAGGAGAAGAAGGAGGATATGGCTGCTAGACATGCTGGGATTCTGGACAGCAGAGAGGTGACGTCTGGGCTAGAGAGGTAGATCTGGGTGTCATCAGCGTACAGATGGTACTGGAAGCCATAGGATTTTATGAGCTGTCCCAGGCCAAGGGTATAGATTGAGAAGAGTAGAGGTCCTAGGACAGAGCCTTGAGGGACTCCAACAGAGAGGGGGATGGATGAGGAGGTGACGTGGGAGTGGGAGACGCTAAATGAGCGGTTAGAAAGGTATGTGGAGATCCAGGATAGAGCAAGGTCTTTGACGCCAAAGGAAGAGAGGATCTGCAGTAGGAGGCAGTGGTCAACTGTATCAAAAGCAGAAGACAGGTCAAGTAGAAGGAGTACAGAGAATTGTCTGTTAGCTTTGGCTGTAAGTAGGTCATTGGTGATTTTGGTAAGGGCAGTTTCGGTGGAGTGGTGGGGGCGGAAGCCGGATTGTCGGTTGTCGAAGAGAGAGTTAGATGAAAAGTGGGAGAAAAGTTCAGCATGAACGTGTTGCTCAAGGAGTTTGGAGGCAAATGGGAGCCGCGATATGGGGCGATAGCTGGACAGGGCGGTTGGGTCGAGGGATGGCTTTTTGAGGATGGGTGTGATTGTGGCATGTTTGAAGGCAGCAGGGAAAGTACCAGAAGATAGTGATAGGTTGAAGAGATGGGTTAGGGATGGGACGAGTGTGGGGGTGATGTTAGGAAGGAGGTGGGATGGGATGGGGTCGAGTGCACATGTGGTGAGGTGTGATTTGGAGAGGAGACGAGTTAGTTCTCTTTCCGTTATGTTGGGAAGGGAGGTTATAGGGATGGGGAAGTGGTGTGGAAGACAGAGGGGTTGTGGTGGTCGGACGGTAAAGACTTGCCGCGTTTGGCCTCATCCACAAAAAAAAATACTTTTTTTGGTTCCTAACGGTATACAGCAGGAACATCTCAGTTTGAAATAGTTTGGAGAATATCTCCTATGTTATACAGGCGTCATCCATAGTAAAAAATACTTTGTTCGGGTCCTAACACTATACAGCAGGAACATCTCAGTTTGAAATAGTTTGGAGAATATCTCCTATGTTATACAGGCGTCATCCATAGTAAAAAATACTTTGTTCGGGTCCTAACACTATACAGCAGGAACATCTCAGTTTGAAATAGTTTGGAGAAAATCTCCTATGTTATATAGGTGTCATCCACAGTAAAAAAAAATACTTTGTTCGCTTCCTAACACTATACAGCAGGAACATCTCAGTTTGAAATAGTTTGGAGAAAATCTCCTATGTTATACAGGCCTCATCTACAGTAAAAAAAATTCTTTGTTTGATTCCTAATGTTATACAGCAGGGACATCTCAGTTTGAAATAGTTTGGAGAATATCTCGTATATTATTCAAGCCTCATCAACAGTAAAAAAATACTTTGGTTGCTAACATTATACAGCAGAGACATCTCAGTTTGAAATAGTTAGGAGAATATCTCCTATGTTATACATGTGTCATCCACAGTAAAAAAAAATATCTTGTTCGGTTCCTAACACTATACAGCAGGAACATCTTAGTTTGAAATAGTTTGGAGAAAATCTCCTATGTTATATAGGCTTATTCCACAGTAAAAAAAAATACTTTGTTCGGTTCCTAACACTATACAGCAGGAACATCTCAGTTTGAAATAGTTTGGAGAAAATCTCCTATGTTATATATGCGTCATTCACAGTAAAAAAAAATACTTTGTTCGGTTAGTAACGTTATACAGTAAGCCATATCTTACCTTGTCAAATAGTGCCGCTGAAATTCAGGTGTGTGCAGAGCTGTTGCAGAGGAAAAAAATCTAATTTTGTTTTGCTAATAGCATGCTCCTACTACAGTATCTGACCAACATGAGTGGGAAAAAGAGAGGTTGTGGTGGAAGGGGATATAGGCTTTGTGTTCAAGGTATACATGGGGTAGGTGGTAATGTTAGTGAAAGCACTAGTGAACCAACACAATCATGTCCTATCCAAAGACAACTGACAACTTCTGTTACTGGACAGGCTACTCCACTCCCTTTCTTTGGCAGCCGCACAGTGATTTGCCTTGCTGATAAGGACCAGAAAGAACAGGTGCTCCAGTGGATGGCAAGCGCTGCTTCAAGTGGCCTCTCCTCTTCTTCCACCATCTCAACATCACACACAGGACAGTCCACAGAGGTGGCACCCCAATTACCCTTGCTTCCCCTCGTGTCACAACTGTCCAAGCGCCCAACTGACTGTAGCGAACCACAGATGGGCGAGTCTGTAGAACTGTTCACCCATTCTATACCATGGGCATCAGAAGTGTACTCCAAGCATTCACAGAGTCAAAAAGAGGAGGAAAGCATCTGCACCGATGCCCAATTTTTTTTTACGTTGGATTCGGGGCAGGATGGAATAGGATCCGAGCAGGTTCCTGACCCTCATCACCAGACTTTAACCACCGGGGAAGAATACTGATGAGACTCAGATACCTGAGGCTCATGCAGACTGTACTGTGCTGTCAGGGCAACAAGAGGAGAAGGGTCACTCTGAGGGTGAGGAATGGGATAATATATTGGATGATGAAGAGATTCAAGATCCTACTTCGTGTGAACCCAGAGTCACGCAGCCGAGTAGCTCATCTGAGGAGGTGGAGGAGGAAGACGAGGAGGTTACCTTCCGCACTACGGCGCAGACATGGAGTGATGCAAGCACGAGGAGCACTGCATCCTTAGCCACAACTGTGGCTGTGGCCAGCAGCGGTCGCAGGTCTGCAGCTTGCAGGGGTGGCAAGGGTTGCCTACCTTGGGCCTTTTTTGAGACTGCAAAGGATGAGCCAACTCACGTTATCTGCACACTTTGCAAGAAAAAACTCAGTAGAGGGAAAAAGTGCAATAATTTGACTACTACATGCATGAACCTTCACAAGTGCACACAACATGCGTTACACTGGGAAACTCACTGCAATAAAATGCTGACCAGCAGACCTCAACAACCATCAGCTGCCCCATTATCCGCAACCACTGCTTCTTCCTCCTCCTCTGTTATCCTGCCAAGTATTGGCAAGCAGGTCTCCCACTGCAAAACTTCTGGTTCTCTACCCGCTCCAGTCAGGCTGAGTGAGAACCCGTCAGCTGTAATGGAAGCGGACATGCCTGCTGTGTTTGTTTCACCGAGCACACCACACGTTTCTCAATCCACTGTAACATCTGTGCCTGCACCTCACTCACGGTCCAGCAGTTTGTCTGTTTCACCGTACTCCGCCGTCTCTCAGCACCGCAGCCAGCCCTCGGTCCCGCAGTTGTGGTCACGTAAAATATTGTTTCCTCCCACACATGACAAAGCTAAGAGGTTGAAATGGCCACGGAAATGGTGGTGTCAGGCCCTAATTTTTTGAACTGTGAACACTCCTGTATGGCTGCTTTTTTACTGAGGAGGTAACCGGAGAACCAGGTGGAAACCCCCGCAAACACGGGGAGAACATACAAACTACTTGCAGATGTTGTCCTCTATCATCATAAAGGAGTTAGCTCGCTGTCTAGGAGACCGTCCACCGCTGCTTTCTACCTTGTGAACATTGTTAACGCGATTTAGGCTCTTGACAGATTTGTCCCGTGTATCTCCCCTACTATGATAACGCTGTACCCAAACACATTAGACTGTCACCTACCGTGGAAACCTTTAAAAGGAAGCTGAAGACCCACTTCTTGTGACAAGCGTACAATCTGCGGTAAGCCTCACTCCAGCATACCGCTGCACGACTAGCTGTACCCTAACCTACTGTATCCTCACCCATCCCTTGTAAATTGTTTGTGCGCCCTCGCGGGCAGGGTCCTCTCTTCTCTTGTACCAGTTGATGAGTCACCGACGGTGACTCCTTTTCACATGTAAAGCGCAACGGAATAAATGTCGCTGTAATAGTAATAATAATTATAGTACTTGTACTCTGGGTCAATTGATGGCACTTTTCAGGTGTCTACCCCTGATTTGATGTGTTTTGGCAGCTTTTGGGCCTGTTTGTTGAAGGTGTTGTGTATGCATTTTTTTTGTCCCCCCATTGAATCCTATGGCGTTCGGCAACGTTCGGCGAACATTCGACGAATAAATTGGCGAATATCGCAAATTCGGTAATCATAATCCGAATCGAATATTGAAACATTCGCTCATCTCTAGTCACCATGGAATCTGCTCCTCTGTGCGCCTAGAGATGCAACTGCTGAAGCCTGTCATCTTCCCCCATCTCTAGGATCTGAGTGAATGCTGGCCACATGGAACCCTTATTAGTGTTTGCAGCAGATTCAGCCCCCTATATGATGTATACACTGCAGTCAGACCCCTATATGATGTATACACCACAGTCAGTGGCCTATATGATGTATAAACCGCAGTCAACCCCCTATATGATGTTAACACTGCAGTCACAGCCCCTATATGATGTACACACCCTGGTCACAGCCCCTATATGATGTACACACCACAGTCACAGCCCCTATATGGTGTACACACCACAGTCACAGTCCCCTATATGATGTATATGTGGTGCCCTGCAAGGTCAGGCGTCAAAAATGTCTGTGAACTCTGATAGTGTGAGAAGCCAGCTCTTCAGTCATTTTTACACAAACACATGTAATTAGTGTAAGAGCTATTGTGAAGTCTAATGGGTAGCAGCCCCTGCAGGAGAACTACCAAGCACAGGAGAAGGGACCCTGTGCCCCTGGTATTGAATGGAGCTGGAGATCAAGGAGCCCAGCCAGTGCCGTTGCTCTGGTCGCTGTCAGGACTCCAGCAACAAAATCTGTGCAGCCGCATGGGACATAGTGTCCTGCGTGGTTCAAAAAGTGCCCAACTACCAGATGACGTCAGTTAGGGATCAGAGGAGAGATGTCTAGATAAGATCTTTAGTTGTCAGAGGTGGGAAGAGAGCTGAGGTACTTTCCTGTAAGCCTGAGGTGCCGTAGATGCCAAATTCAAGGCTGAGGGGAGAAGTTTTAGTGCACGTATAGTGCTATATGCAGTGGGAGTGAGGAGAGCTGCTACACATTGCCGGAAAAGAGATGGGTTCATGAAAGGCTGTTGGCTCAGTGTAATGAATAACTGTGGAGAGATGTAATCATCATCAACTGCTCCAGTAAAAGCAAGTTTTTTTTCCTGTTGCACCTGAGGTCTGGACATTGTTTATCGAGACAAGCTGATCCTGCATCCCTTCCTCAACTTCTCCCTTTTTATTCTGCTGAGTAAGGCCCACTGGCCGGTGAGACAACTGACGCGCCCCCAGGGCCGTGGGGTACTCGAAAGCTGGGCCTACGGATTCTGGCGGGGTATATCACGGTGGCTGGGCCGGTCCGTGGCCCAGGGCGGTCAACAAGAAGGGGAATATTATTTGAGGATTATAAGAGTTTGTGACGCTACCTGTGGATTGCGGCTAAAGGGAACCGCCGCTGCGGAGCAGTCCTCTGAGGCAGATGTTAGGGCAGCTTATGATGGAACGGCTCCCCACAGGGGGAGTGGGCCTCAGGGCAGCATGGGTGTAATGGATGATGGTGCAAGGGAGAGACGGCCAGGACGGTTCAGGAAGAAATGACAGACACTCACACGCAGGTGCGCTTCGGTACCTTTACTGGTGTCGGTGCAGGTATGGTCCAGGATACTCGGTAGGCAGGGTGCACTTCTGAACTCTCCCCAGTGAGCGGGTGTAGGGCCTCCTGATCCGTTGCTTCCACTTGCTAAGCTTCTGACCTGCCTGGAGCTAGGCCTGGCTTAATTACTGTCTCTCTCTCTGTTGCACCTGCTGACCTGGTGGTAGGGCTTACTTTTGGAGATCACTCTCCCTGGACGCTGGGGTCTCCGTGACTCCTAGCCCTGGTGCGGTAATCAGCGTTGGTCGACCTGGGACTTGTAGTCCTCCAGGTGTCCGGTGATCCCTACTGGGTATGAAGGGGCCCGGTAGGCGCGGACCCGGTGTCCAGTGTATATTTCGGGGTGAGCCTGGTACGCTCCTCTGCCCCCTAGTTACTTCTCCTCTCCTCTCTCCTTTCCTCCTTGCCTTCAGCCACACTCAGGGCCCTCACTCCTCACTCGTGCTGTAGGCCTTGGCTCGCCTAAGCACAGCAGCTAGCGTGCTGCCTCTTCACTGGTCTAAGTGCCAGCACACTCTCTGACTATCACTAAACTGAGCTGCCTGGCTCCACCTTCCATATATATATGTCCCTAACGGGCTCCCTCTGCTGGTATCAGGTGGAAGGGTGGAGGTGTTTGTATGTAGTGAGGGCCTCTTGTGGAGAAGTCCGTCCGTGCACCCTTTTGGGATCTGTGGTGCCTAGGCGTAGCAGGGCGCCACATTCCCCCCTAGTACAAGTCAGTACTCCGGGACTGAAGCATTTTGTAAAAGCAGGTTACAACAATAACAACAATAATAATTATAACAACAATTAAGTTACAGTAAGTCCCGTAACCAGGTGTCCATTTCACCGAAGAAAGAACATGAGGGACCCGCCTGAAAACCCTCAGCGTAGGCCCTGGGCGTGGCTACAGGGCATAAGTGATCCAGGTGCTGGACCACGTCTTCGGCCACGCCAAACGGGTTTTTGTTCTGTGGTCTAATAAAGGGGGGCACTTCTTATAAGTGCAACTAGTTACAGGAACAGTTTTTGGCTGCTCACTGTCCTCAGCCTACAAGTCTTTGTACCCTGACGGGTAACTAAAGGCACACATATTATTGACAGTTTATACAATAAGCAATAGGCAATACCCAACTGGGTAACTATTTACAATTTAGGCACTTTGTGCTTATTCCCTAACCCGGGCAGGGATTTGTCCTTGTGTGCTGCGTGTGCACCTTCGTAGCACTGGGGTGTCACTAGTGTCTGTGCGTACCCTTTCTGTTAATCTAGCAGGTGTACGTGCTGGTAGATTGTAGAACTGGCTCAATCTCTCTATGGGACAGGCAAGTACACTGTTCACTGGGCCTTCAGGCTCCGTCTCAACGGGTGATCCTCCTCTTACTGGGGACTCTTCCTGTTCCTGAGCAGGTTCTTCTAGGGCGCTCACAGGTTCTTCTTGTGGCTAATAGAACTGTATTACGGATATAATCACTGCTCCATCAAGCTGAGGCCAGTCCGCAGGGAAATCTCCTAGAACTGTGTGAAGCACGTCGCCCTTGGGTTCTTCTGGTGCTATAGGAGTCACTTCTTCCATTGTCTTCAGTAGACTTGGGCACACTTTCAGGTGGTCTCTTGAGACTGTTGCAGTTGTTTTTCCTCCATCTTTGCTAATCAGGCAAGTTTTACTGTTGTCAAATCTGGAGTTCAGCACTGTGTAGGGCTCTCTTTCCCACAGGTCATCGAGCTTGTGACTTCTTCTCTTCCGCTTTAGCACTATCTCTCCAGGTGCCAAGGGTTCTGCTGGTGCATGTTTATTGTACTGTTCTTCCTGTCTTTCCCTTACTCTGTTCAGACTGTCTTCGACACAGGCCTGTACTCTCCTGTACTGCTCTTGCCGATTTGTATCACAGTCTTCAGTGGACATATCTGCTTCCGGTTCTACCACTCCAAGTTCCAGGTCCATGGGCAACTTTCTGGGTCTTGCTGTCATGAGGTACTCTGGAGTACAATTATTAGAACTCACGGGTATGTGATTGTACAGATCTACCAGGTCAGGTAGTTTGTCTGGCCACTGGTTTCTTTCTTCCAAGGGTAAGGTTTTCAGCAGGTCTATGACGATGTTGTTCATTTTCTCACACAAACCATTGGTCTGAGGGTGGTACGGCGTAGTCCAGATCTTTTTGCAGCCGTACAGGTGGCAGAATTCTTTAAACAGCTCGGCTTCAAAGGCAGGGCCTTGATCCATCAGCACTTTGTCCGGGTATCCATGGGGCCTGCAGAAGTATGCTTGGAACGTTCTTGCTGCAGTCTCTGCTGTCAGGTCCTTGACAGGGGCTACCACCAGGAACCGGGAATAGTGATCCACCATGGCCAGTGCATAGGAATAGCCTGACCTGCTGGGTGACAGCTTGACGTGATCCAGAGCGACGATCTCCAGGGGCTGGGTTGCTTTGATGGACTGCAAGGGTGCTTTCTGGCTGCCATAGTCTTTTCTTCTGAGGCTACAGGGCCCACAATTCCGGCACCACTTCTCTATGGAGCTCCACATTCCAACCCAGTAGAACCGGTCCTTCAACAGGGTTTCCAATTTCTTCCAGCCAAAGTGACCTGCTTGATCATGGTAGGCCTCCAACACCATCTGGATATCTGTTCTGGGTACAACAATCTGCCACACCATTTCATGGGTCTTGGGGTTGACATATCTTCTGCACAGCTTCTCTCTATAGATGAACAGCCGGCTTCTCTCATTCCACAGTTGCTTGGCTTGTGGAGGAGCATCCTTCTTCAGGTGAGAACCTTCCTGGGTGATTAGTCTTTTGATAAGGCTGACAACCGGGTCACTGTCCTGGGTCTCCTTCCAACTGTGGTGGGGTAGAGGATTCAGTGTCCTTCCCTGATGTCTTCTGGTGACGTGTTGCTCATGGACCACTCCGCTTCGGTGGAAAGCCTGTTAAAGATGAGATTCTAAAATCTACTAAAAAACATTATATGAAACTCTGATGTATACTAAATATCTATATTTATATTCTGTTATATGTTATGAATCTTGTTTTGCATATATCTGTTATATTGGATATCATTTAGTCATATATACCCTCACTTTAATATATATTATGAAAACCTTGATATATATATATATATGTATCAGATATCTGTACTCGTGTGTCACTATATAAATATCCTGAAAGGATTAGTTGGAGCTGGTTATAGAGGTGGACTTTCAAATTGTTTACAAGAAGGAGAGGAGACAAAGGATTCAACATGACACCTCCCAAGTGAATATCCTGAGGAATGAGGAGAATATCTGGGGAGGAAACACTTAACCCCATAGGACAACATAATGAGACTTATCTATACCACGGACCAGAGACCACTGTGATTGCTCAATTGCCTCAGGGCGACACCCTATTGGGACCTTCCTCCATACTGAACATATATATGTTATGCTGGAATAATAAACACATCTTTCCTGCGCCATTTCTCTTCAAGAGAAGTTCAGTATCTGACTCTGTCTGTCCGATATCAAAGCTTCACGTATACACTTGAATAAGTTAATTTGGCAAGGGATAAGCAAAGGGTTGGGGTCCTTTGAACCTCACTTCCACAATTGGCGCAACCAACGTGGGGCACCACACGGGCACCACACCAGGGCAGACCGAATGAAGGTGTCCAGCTGTGGATCGTGGATGACTGGATGGGCCTGATCACCCCGCTTACACGGTAAGTCTAGTTAATTACACTGTAATTACAGACTTGCTTGTGTTTCCAGTCATTCATAGATTAGCAGAGGACATGAGTCGGTCTGTTGTGGTAATCCTTAAGTGGGGGTAGGTGTGACCCTGCTGGTGTTATCGAAACCCACTCACATTCCAATCCACTGTAACCTTTGCTTATTCTAATTTGTTTGTGTTTGAGACTGACTTAGTGGATGGGCTGTCCTGTGTGACTTGTGAACGGAGTATTCTCCTGGATGTAATCCCACATTGCATCTCCATATACCTCCTGTTCTTGAGAGAACGTAGGGGGGATGATGTGAGGAAGGTTTATAAAAAAAAAAAAAAAAAAAAAAAAAAAAAAAAGAAGTTTTGCAGTTCTGTATCGCTCCCTAAAAAAACGTCCTGTTCTTGGAAGATAGAACGTACGAGGGTAGGAAACAGAAGCTAGGCTGGCCAGCTAGTATCTGCGGTTATTATAAGGAGATTATTCTGTTTCATTGAGTCATACTGACACAAGAATTCACTTTGTCTGGTCCGTCTTTCTGTTTGTATTGTGTCAACGTTCGTCAGCCATGCAGAAATTCTTGAGACTGTTCACAAATAAAGTTGGTGTCAAATAACAGCTATACGGCTCAGACACTGGTGGCCGGCCAACAGGGAAGGGGTTAAGTATGTTGCTAGGGTTAAGCAGTTAATGGACATTGTAGGAATGAATAGGAGGGGAAGACTTCAGCAGGGGCTGTGAAAAATAGCTTTAAAGAGAAAAAAAAGGGGGTAAACTAGAGGAAACAGGTTTATTATCTGCGGCTATGGCAAATGACATAGCAAAAGAGGGATGGGAAGAGGAAGAGAGAACAGATGATAATGATGATGTATATTACATGTATGTTAAGCGCCATGTTTTTAATGTTGCTTTGAAAACTGTTGAGCCACCACCTTATAATGGCCTCAGGGGATGGACATGTTCTAGGAGTGATGTGCAAACTTTAGACTGTCTGCACAATGGTTTACATTGTGGAGTTCATAGACCATCCCCCCTCCCCACTGATTTTGTAGCCACAGCGCCTTCTCTTGACTGCGCTTGGGCAGACACGCCACCCAGGTGCCCTCCCACCTTTGGAATGCATGACTCAAAGGAAGTCCCACCCGAAGGTACTTCCTGTGGTGGCCATCTTACTCCACCCGGAAGGCCTGATAACAATGAGACGACAGATATTCCAAAGCCTAATGCCCAATTAGTTTCTCCACCAGTTTCTATATATTCGGTTGTGACTATGCAAGGACAATATTACACCCCATCTCAGCAATCTACCTCAGCATCTCCCCCACCTCCGACACCAATGTTCCCAGCTCTTACATCACCTGTTCCTCAGTCAGGTGAAGGGGCTCCATCTGTTGCCCCATCATATCAACATGTGGATAATGGCAGCTTTGTGTCGGGCCCCCCAGAGGACTGGGATCCTATTTTTGATAAAATGATTACCCAGTGTCAGACAGGGGCTGGGGTACTAATCTCTGTGGGTGTAGGGAACATGGTCACTCAGCGGGTGGATGCTATAGTGAATGCTACCAATAGCCACCTGCAGCACAGGGGTGGCCTGGCTAGAGATATTGTCATGGCAGGGGGAGACAGTATTCAAAGGGAAAGTGATAATATTGTATGACGACATGGTCCTTTCCAGCCAGCAATGGTCACAGTTACAGAATCAGGCGATTTACCCTGTAACACTATTATTCATGCAGTGGGGCCCATCTATGACCCTTCCTATCCAGATAATAGTGCACGGCTCTTGTGCCAGACTGTACACGCAGCATTAGACATTGCAAACAAGACTGCTGGCATTAAGACTATAGCACTTCCTTTAATCAGCTCCGGTATCTTTGGATACCCAGTCAGAGCATGTGCAAGGGAGCTAGTACAGACAGTGATAGAAGAGGCCTCTAAGCCTTCTTGCCATCTAACCGAGATATGTCTAGTCAGTAAACGGACTGACACTACAATGCAATGAAAGATGCTTGTCAAACACATGTGACTCCCATCACACCAGTACCAATTAAAAATGATGTGGATGAAGAAAAGTTGCTGCCAGGCCTACCTAGACCACCATCTAATTTAACCCTTTAGCCTATCACGCCACCACCTGCTCTTGGCAAACCAGAACCTATCATGTATGTAAAATTCACACCGACTCAGGCCATGACACTCTGCAACCAATTGCCAGACCCAGAGAAATAACCCATGCCTTTCTACCGTGCAGTTTTGGATATTCAGAAGACATACTCAGCTACGTGGCAAGATTTGTCCTCTCTTGTGTCTATTAAAGCAGAAGAAAGCAGTCACTGCCATGTTAACTACAGATGAAGAAGATTATCCCATGATGTCTTAAGAGAAGGTAATCTTATCGCCTATGGTCATAACATACCCAGCCAGATGTATGACTCCTTTGAGAAGCTAAAAGAAGCCATCGTATCTGCCCCAGCCTTGGGCATACCTGTTTATATCAAGCCCTTCTACCTGTTTGTACACGAAGTCAAGGGACATGCCTCTGGAGTTTTCGCCCAGAAACATGGAGGCAGCATGAGACCTGTTGCCTACTACTCAGCAAGGCTTGATCCTGTTGCCAGAGCCGCCCCTCATGTCTCAGAGCTGTTCAGTCTGCACACTTGCTTCTTGACAAGACGGCTGATGTGATCCTTGGACATAAAACCCGTTGTAACGGGTCTGGGAGGCGGAACCTCTGGGCTACTATACAAGGGAGCGGTCCTTGTAAGGGAGCGGGTGGCGACCAGGCAGGCAGTCACAGCAGGTGACCGGGGCAGTCTCTGGGTGTACGGGCAGGAGGTCACGGCAAGTGATCAGGGCAGTCTCTGGAAGAACGGGCTGGAGGTCACGGCAAGTGACCGGGGCAGTCTCTGGAAGAACGGGCTGGAGGTCACGGCAAGTGACCGGGGCAGTCTCTAGGTAAAGGGTAGGTACGACCTGTGATGGCTGAACCTCCAGGTAGGCTAGCAAGGCACATGGAGGATGTGTGCTCCCAGGTGAGCAAGCGAGAGTCTCTGGAATAGCAGGAGGTCACAGCACGTGACGGCGGAGCCTCCAGGTAGGCAAGCAGGCAGGTAGCGGAGAAGCGCTCCCAGGTGAGCGGGCAAGAGTCTGGAATAGCTGGTGGTCACAGCACGTGACAGCGGAGCCTCCGGGCAGGCAAGCAGGCAGGTAGCGGAGAAGCGCTCCCAGGTGAGCGGGCAAGCTGGTCCATAGACAGACTGACCGGAGTTGTAAGGCAGACCGTCGGACCTCAGGCAAGCAGGCAGGTAGCTGATGTGCGCTCCCAGGTGAGCGGGCAAGTTGGTCCTTAGACAGACTGACCGGAGTTGTAAGGCAGACCGTCGGACCTCAGGCAGGCAGGCAGGTAACAGGAAATCAGGCAGGATTAGGACAGCAAGCTGGCAGGAATCTGGCAGGTAACTGGCAGGTAACTGGCAATGGGACCTGAGGGCTGAAGCAGAGTAGAACGGTGCAACAACATTGCTCGGGCACCTCCATTTTGGAGGAGGTGCCTTATATATGGTAAAGTCCTCCGGCCATTGGCCGGGGACTCCTTAGGACGGCGCGCGCGGCCCCTTTAAGAGGGAGGGAGGGCGCGCGCGCGCGCCCTAAGCACAGTGGCCGGGAAGGAGCGCGCGCTGCCAGCAGAGCGGGAGAGGGACGCCGGGCACGGAGCAGAGCGGTGAGGGGAACAGCGTCCCTGCCTAGCAGAGGGCAGGGACGCCGGCACTACAGTACCCCCCCCTTTAGGCCCCCCCTTTTTTAGGCCAGATAGAAATTTAGCTAGGATGAGAGGGGCATGGATGTTCTCCCGGGGCTCCCACGTTCTCTCCTCAGGACCAAACCCCTTCCAATCTACCAGAAAAAAGGTCTTTCCTCTTACCCTTTTGGTGGCAAGAATGTTCTCTACCTCAAACTCGTCCTCAGCAGAAGCAGGAGGCGTACCTGTAGACTTGGAAAAAGAGTTAAGCACCACGGGTTTGAGGAGAGATACATGGAAGGAGTTAGGGATCCGTAAGTTGGCCGGGTGTTTCAATTTATAGGCCACCGGGTTGATCTGACTGATGACCTCCAGAGGACCGATGAACCGAGGCCCTAACTTGTAAGAAGGTATCTTGAGTCGAACATATTTAGATGAGAGCCAGACTTTATCTCCTGGACGAAATTGTGGAGGATCCAGGCGTTTTTTGTCAGCGTGTCTTTTCATACGCTTGGATGACAGAAGGAGTGCGGACCGGGTACTCTCCCATATGGAGGAAAATTTGCTAACGAGAGATTCCGCAGCCGGGTTGTCCACAGAGGTGGAGACAGGAAAAGGAATCCGAGGATGCTGACCAAAGACTACAAAAAACGGGGATTTGGAGGAGGATTCGCTCTCGTGATTATTATAAGAGAACTCGGCCCATGGTAGGAGATCCACCCAGTCAGAATGGTGGGCATTAACGAAGTGCCGGAAGTAACTGGTCAGGTTCTGATTGATCCGCTCCACTTGACCATTGGACTGTGGGTGCTAAGCGGAAGAGAAGTCCAGGGTGACGTCTAGTAGTTTACAAGTGGCTCTCCAGAAACGTGAGGTGAACTGTACCCCACGATCCGACACGATGTGGAGGGGCAGGCCATGAAGACGGAAGATGTGGCGGATAAAGTCTTTAGCCAGCTCGGGTGCAGACGGAAGGCCTGGCAGGGGAATAAAGTGAGCCATCTTGGAAAAGCGGTCAGCGACCACCCAAATGACCGTACAACCGGCAGAGACGGGGAGATCAGTTATAAAGTCCATTGCTATATGCTGCCAGGGGGCAGCAGGTACAGGAAGCGGAAGGAGGCGTCCGGCTGGCAGATGTCTCGGGACTTTGTTGCGGGCGCAGGACACACAGGCAGAAACAAAGTCTATTATGTCCTTGTGCAGGGTAGGCCACCAATAGTGCCGGGCAATAAGCTGGAGGGTCTTTTTCTGACCGGCGTGGCCAGCTAGTTTAGACGAATGGCCCCAGTGTAGGATCTTCTCCCGATCAGGTACTGAAACAAACGTCTTACCGGGAGGGAGACGATTTAGACTCACGGGAGCCACCTGCATTACTCTGGCGGGATCGATGATATGTTTAGGTTCTTCCTCGAGATCGGACACCAGAAAGGATCGGGACAAGGCGTCTGCTTTGACGTTTTTGTCAGCCGGGCGAAAATGAAGAACAAAATCAAAGCGAGCAAAAAACAAGGACCACCGGGCTTGGCGCGGGTTAAGTCTCTGGGCATGCTGGAGGTAAGCCAAGTTCTTGTGGTCAGTGTAAATTATTACCGGATGAAGAGCCCCCTCGAGTAGGTAACGCCACTCCTCCAACGCCAGCTTGATGGCCAATAACTCTCGGTCTCCTATGGAATAGTTGCGCTCAGAAGAGGAGAAGAGTTTGGAGAAGAAGCCACAAGTTACCATTCTCCCGGAAGATGATTTTTGAGTAAGTACCGCTCCGGCTCCAGAGGAGGAGGCGTCAACTTCCAGGAAGAACTGCTTGTTGCCGTCCGGGCGATGCAGAACCGGGGCGGAAGAGAAGGCCTGTTTTAGGGAAAGAAAGGCCTCCTCTGCTTCGGGCGGCCACTCTTTGGGATTAGTACCCTTACGGATGAGCGCGGAAATTGGGGCAGTCCGGGAAGAGAAGTGCGGGATGAAGAGGCGGTAATAGTTGGCGAAGCCCAGGAACCGTTGAATAGCCTTCAACCCCTCTGGTCGGGGACATTTCTCGATGGCAGACAGTTTCTCAGGATCCATTTGTAGGCCGGTCTGAGAGATAATGTAGCCCAGAAACGGAAGCGAGGTCTGCTCAAAGAGGCACTTCTCATATTTAGCGTAGAGATGGTTCTGCCTGAGCCTGAGCAGGACCTGACGAACATCCCTCCGGTGAGTCTGGAGATCCGGAGAGAAGACCAAGATGTCGTCCAGGTACACCACTACGCAGGAGTAGAGAAGGTCCCGGAAGATGTCATTGACCAACTCTTGAAAGACGGCAGGAGCGTTACAGAGGCCAAAGGGCATTACCAGATATTCATAGTGGCCGTCCCGGGTGTTGAATGCCGTCTTCCATTCATCCCCCTGACGGATACGAACCAGGTTGTACGCCCCACGGAGGTCCAGTTTGGTGAAGATTCTAGCCCCCCTCAGACGATCAAATAACTCCGGAATGAGCGGAAGGGGGTACTTATTCTTCACCGTGATCTGGTTAAGGCCTCTATAGTCTATACAGGGACGGAGAGAGCCGTCCTTCTTTTTGACGAAAAAGAAGCCTGCTCCCGCCGGGGAGGTAGATTTCCGGATGAATCCCCTGGCCAGATTCTCCTCAATATATTCGGACATCGACCGGGTCTCAGCAGCGGATAATGGATAAATACGCCCACGGGGAGGAGAAGTACCAGGTAACAGGTCGATAGGGCAGTCGTATGGTCTATGAGGGGGTAGTGTCTCTGCCTCCTTTTTATTAAAGACATCAGCATAAGACCAATAAGGAATCGGAAGTCCAGGTAGATTAGCTGGGGTAGGAGAAGGACGGACGGGATGAACGGGAACCAGACAGGTCTTATGGCAGCCCTGTCCCCAGCGAAGGACTTCTCCGGTCTGCCAGTCAAGAACGGGTGCATGTTTCTGGAGCCAAGGTAGGCCTAGCAAGAGGGCGTGAGAGAGTCCAGGCAGAACATGGAAGGAGATACTTTCAGAATGCAGCATTCCCACCTGCAGAGTAATGGATTCGGTGATGAGTTGGATGGGGCGTGGTAAGAGCCCCCCATCCACGGCAGCAACAGACAAGGGTACAGCCAGAGGTTTGGTGGGGATGCGGTATTTCTCTACCAGGGACTGTGAAATAAGATTCCCGGAGGGTGTACCTGGTTAGAGACAGAAGGAGTGACGGGTTTCTGAAAAGTAGGAGCTAGACGTGGTAACCTCCTCTCACGGGTGACCTCTCTGGCACGCTCCTGGAACCGTAGGTCAATCCGGGTGGCAAGAGTTATTAAGTCATCGAGAGTGGTAGGAATGTCCCGACCGGCAAGTTCATCTTTAATACGGCCGGACAGACCCTCCCAGAAGACGGAAACCAGAGCGTCGTTATCCCAGGCCAGCTCCGAGGCAAGGGTACGGAACCGTATGGCATATTGGCCCACGGTGAGACTTTCCTGACGGAGGCGTAGCAACGATGATGCGGATGAGGTCTTCCGTCCGGGTTCGTCGAAGACTTTCCGGAAAGCCGTGAGAAAAGCAGGCAAGTTGGACACCAGGGGGTCTCCTCTCTCCCATAGAGGATTTAGCCAGGCCAGGGCCTCCCCGGTGAGATGGGACATGATGAATGCAATTTTGGCTCGGTCGGAGTTAAACTGGTGGGACAATAGTTCAAAGTGCAGGGTGCACTGATTTATGAAGCCCCGAGCCTGGGCTGAGTCGCCTCCGAAGCGAGGAGGTGCAGAAAGCCGAGGTCCGGGGTAGGATATCATGGTGTTAGTGGACAGCGGAGCTGCCGGATTGCGAGACATGGCACTGGCGGAGGTTGTTGGTGGAACAGTCAGAGTGTCCAGGCGAGTATTGACATTCCGCAGGTGACCCAGGATGGACTCCTGTTGGGACCTTTGACGGGACAGTTCATGACACAGGTCCGAGAGCGAGGGAGCTTGGGTGCCACCGGGTTCCAAGGCCAGAGCAAACTGTAACGGGTCTGGGAGGCGGAACCTCTGGGCTACTATACAAGGGAGCGGTCCTTGTAAGGGAGCGGGTGGCGACCAGGCAGGCAGTCACAGCAGGTGACCGGGACAGTCTCTGGGTGTACGGGCAGGAGGTCACGGCAAGTGATCAGGGCAGTCTCTGGAAGAACGGGCTGGAGGTCACGGCAAGTGACCGGGGCAGTCTCTGGAAGAACGGGCTGGAGGTCACGGCAAGTGACCGGGGCAGTCTCTAGGTAAAGGGTAGGTACGACCTGTGATGGCTGAACCTCCAGGTAGGCTAGCAAGGCAGATGGAGGATGTGTGCTCCCAGGTGAGCAAGCGAGAGTCTCTGGAATAGCAGGTGGTCACAGCACGTGACGGCGGAGCCTCCAGGTAGGCAAGCAGGCAGGTAGCGGAGAAGCGCTCCCAGGTGAGCGGGCAAGAGTCTCTGGAATAGCTGGTGGTCACAGCACGTGACAGCGGAGCCTCCGGGCAGGCAAGCAGGCAGGTAGCGGAGAAGCGCTCCCAGGTGAGCGGGCAAGAGTCTGGAATAGCTGGTGGTCACAGCACGTGACAGCGGAGCCTCCGGGCAGGCAAGCAGGCAGGTAGCGGAGAAGCGCTACCAGGTGAGCGGGCAAGCTGGTCCATAGACAGACTGACCGGAGTTGTAAGGCAGACCGTCGGACCTCAGGCAAGCAGGCAGGTAGCTGATGTGCGCTCCCAGGTGAGCGGGCAAGTTGGTCCTTAGACAGACTGACCGGAGTTGTAAGGCAGACCGTCGGACCTCAGGCAGGCAGGCAGGTAACAGGAAATCAGGCAGGATTAGGACAGCAAGCTGGCAGGAATCTGGCAGGTAACTGGCAGGTAACTGGCAACGGGACCTGAGGGCTGAAGCAGAGTAGAACGGTGCAACAACATTGCTCGGGCACCTCCATTTTGGAGGAGGTGCCTTATATATGGTAAAGTCCTCCGGCAATTGGCCGGGGACTCCTTAGGACGGCGCGCGCGGCCCCTTTAAGAGGGAGGGCGCGCGCGCGCGCCCTAAGCACAGTGGCCGGGAAGGAGCGCGCGCTGCCAGCAGAGCGGGAGAGGGACGCCGGGCACGGAGCAGAGCGGTGAGGGGAACAGCGTCCCTGCCTAGCAGAGGGTAGGGACGCCGGCACTACACCCGTGTTATGGCTCCTCACGACCTCAAGGCTATCTTTGCTCAGACACAGCCAAGATTCCTATCTGCGCAAAGACATGTCCGTCTTGAGTGTTCCCTTTTGCTTCCTGAGAACATCACTCTCCACAGATGTACAGTACTCAACCCTGCCACTCTGCTGCCTCTTTCCAGGGGGGATGATGTGGACAATTCTCCTCCCGTTAATCTCAGGCCCCATGATTTTGACCCAGACGGCCCGAATATAGATCTTCTTGAGCATGATTGCATTGAACAGATGATGTCAGAAGTACAACATAATTTGAAGATCCAAGAAGAGCCCCTCCCCAATTCAGACCTCCAAATGTGTACGGATGGCTCTAGGTTTGCTGATAAGCAGGAAGATTCCACACGGGCTACGCAGTAGTCAGAATGGACCAGCCTGTCTCAATAGGCCCATTGCCCCCGTCCATGTCAGCTTAGGAGGTGGAGCTAGTTGCACTCACAGAGGCTTGCAAGGCAGGGGAGGGCAAGAAGATTAATATCTATACGGATTCGAACTATCCTTTGGTGTGGCACATGATTTCTGTTATCTGTGGAAGAACAGAGGATTTCTTACAGCCACCGGGACACCCATCAAACACGCAAGTCTTGTAAAAGACCTTTTGGAGGCATTGAAGTTGCCAGAAGAAGTAGCTGTCATGAAAGTCCGAGCACACAGACGCTTGGATACAGAAGAAGCCCTGGGTAATCATTATGAGGATGAAGCAGCCAAGGACGCGGCCCTTCAGTGGTGCCCAGGGAAAGAGACAGCAGAAGTGGCACGGCAGGAACAACAAATCCCAGCCCAAACAATGGTTATGACAAGAAGTCAGAGACAAATCCAAGATCAGAATGAGAATGAACATATAACACCACCATGGACCTTACTATACAAACATCAGGCAGAAGCTGGAGCAGAAGAAAAAGAAGAGTGGAAGAAGTCGGGAGCCAAGCAGGACAAGTATGGCCTATGGATGTTAGGTCCAAGAGTATGCCTTCCATGAACACTATACCCAGCGGCAATCTCATGGGCTCATGGAGCCACACACTTGGGAAAAGATCAGATGTTCCAAAAGATAAACAAATTATACTTGGCACCTGGAATATCAACACCCATTCTGCGATACACAAAGGCCTGCTTGATCTGGGCAACTTGCAATCCAGGCAAAACAGAGAAGACTCCACCAAAACATCTGTCAAAACCACTGTACCCATTTCAGAGAATCCAAGTTGACCATATTCAGATGCCCAAAGTAGGGAAATATGAATATGTTCTGGTAATAGTGCATATGTTTTCAGGCTGGCCTGAGGCCTACCCAGTCACTAAAATGACAGCCCGCACCACAGCTAGCTAAGAAACTGATGACAGAGGTTGTGTGTAGATCTGAGGTACCAGAAGTAGTAGAAAGTGACCAGGGACCAGCATTCACGACCCAACTCTACAGGGATCTGTGGAGTATGGTAGGAACTAGCTTAGGTCTTCATACGCCTTACAATCCCAAAAGTAGTGGGAAGGTTGAGAGACTGAATGGTACTTTAAAGTCCAAATTGTTGAAGATTAATCAGGAGACACAAATTCCCTGGCCAGACGGTCTTCCCATTGCCCTGTACTCAATCAGAAACACCCTGACAGACCAACACAAACTGACTCCCTATGAGATTTTGTTTGGAGGAGCCCCAAGGTTGGGAGGGTATTTTCCCCAAGAGATGGTTGCAGGTAGTAATACTATTGTTAAC
This sequence comes from Phyllobates terribilis, assembly GCF_046119375.1. Taxonomy (NCBI): domain Eukaryota; kingdom Metazoa; phylum Chordata; class Amphibia; order Anura; family Dendrobatidae; genus Phyllobates; species Phyllobates terribilis. The sequence continues at coordinate 212,607,988 of NW_027362762.1, forward strand.
TATGTAATACAATTGTCCAAAGAACTTGCAATAACACATGCTGCAGTCTTGTCTTCCATCCCAGATCCTGACAGTGACGAGCATACTCACTCAATCAAACCTGGAGACTGGGTGGTAGTTAAGAAGCACGTCCGGAAGTCCTCTCAGATACGAGGGCCCATTCCAAGTGATCTTGGTGACACCTACATCAGTCAAAGTCGAAGGGAAGGCCACTTGGATCCACGCTTCACATTGCAAGAGGACCCCAGCACCAGCACAGCCATCAGACTGTATATCCTTTACTGCATTGTTTTTGTGAGCGTTCAGAATCCCGAGTCCCAGGTAGCAATTACTCAGAGAAGAAGGGGGCGTATGTAAGATGTTCGGGGACTCTTGTTGTACCTATATTCCAGATAATGTTGGCCCTACAGGCAAAGTAACAATTGCTCTAAAGAAACTTACTAGTTTATCAGAAGAACTTAAAGAAAATTTCAGGGATCAAGGATCCATGAGCCCAGTATTTCTCATGGATGAGTGCGCGGCAGAAATGGTTAGTTCAGGTGGGGATGGCAATTCTTGTAATAATGATTATACTAGCGATGATGGCATGTTGTGTTGTTCCTTGTATACGGAAATTAATATAAAAACTGTGGATCCTATAATGGTAATGACTGATGAGGAAACTAATAACTGGACAGAAGAATCTTTGACAACAATCCAGATTAAACAGTCAGTCTTAGGTAATAAGTCTAAAGGCCCCGTCGCGCAGTAGCGATTTTGCTGGCGATCTTGTTGTGTGTGAAGGGGCCTTAACACTTGATTGTGGCATCTGTATAGTTCCCTTGTTTGTGGTGGTTTGTGTGTGTTCGGGTCCATCCGGCAGTGTAGCGGACAGGCTTGGCTGAGGAATCCGGCCTCGGCTGGCTCCTCCCACTAGGGGCGGAGAAGTATTTGGGCGGGTCCGTGTGTTTGCATTTTGGCTGGAGCGTTCACCCACTGCCAGAGGAGAAGGGAGCTGTGAAAGCAGGATTCATTTACTTATATCTAGAATTTATATTATTAAATGTAACCTCTAGATTCTTTGTGTAAAATGTTTGCTATGTATTTCTATAAGTGCTAAGCAGAGAGGGGGTCTGATGAAGGGTTTCAAAAATGTTTTTAGGGGGGACTGTTAAAGATGAGATTCTAAAATCTACTAAAAAACATTATATGAAACTCTGATGTATACTAAATATCTATATTTATATTCTGTTATATGTTATGAATCTTGTTTTGCATATATCTGTTATATTGGATATCATTTAGTCATATATACCCTCACTTTAATATATATTATGAAAACCTTGATATATATATATATATATATATATATATATATATATATATATATATATATATATATATATGTATCAGATATCTGTACTCGTGTGTCACTATATAAATATCCTGAAAGGATTAGTTGGAGCTGGTTATAGAGGTGGACTTTCAAATTGTTTACAAGAAGGAGAGGAGACAAAGGATTCAACATGACACCTCCCAAGTGAATATCCTGAGGAATGAGGAGAATATCTGGGGAGGAAACACTTAACCCCATAGGACAACATAATGAGACTTATCTATACCACGGACCAGAGACCACTGTGATTGCTCAATTGCCTCAGGGCGACACCCTATTGGGACCTTCCTCCATACTGAACATATATATGTTATGCTGGAATAATAAACACATCTTTCCTGCGCCATTTCTCTTCAAGAGAAGTTCAGTATCTGACTCTGTCTGTCCGATATCAAAGCTTCACGTATACACTTGAATAAGTTAATTTGGCAAGGGATAAGCAAAGGGTTGGGGTCCTTTGAACCTCACTTCCACAAGCCGAGTAGCTCATCTGAGGAGGTGGAGGAGGAAGACGAGGAGGTTACCTTCCGCACTACGGCGCAGACATGGAGTGATGCAAGCACGAGGAGCACTGCATCCTTAGCCACAAATGTGGCTGTGGCCAGCAGCGGTCGCAGGTCTGCAGCTTGCAGGGGTGGCAAGGGTTGCCTACCTTGGGCCTTTTTTTCAGACTGCAAAGGATGAGCCAACTCACGTTATCTGCACACTTTGCAAGAAAAAACTCAGTAGAGGGAAAAAGTGCAATAATTTGACTACTACATGCATGAACCTTCACAAGTGCACACAACATGCGTTACACTGGGAAACTCACTGCAATAAAATGCAGACCAGCAGACCTCAACAACCATCAGCTGCCCCATCATCCGCAACCACTGCTTCTTCCTCCTCCTCTGTTATTCTGCCAAGTATTGGCAAGCAGGTCTCCCACTGCAAAACTTCTGGTTCTCTACCCGCTCCAGTCAGGCTGAGTGAGAACCCGTCAGCTGTAATGGAAGCGGACATGCCTGCTGTGTTTGTTTCACCGAGCACACCACACGTTTCTCAATCCACTGTAACATCTGTGCCTGCACCTCACTCACGGTCCAGCAGTTTGTCTGTTTTACCGTACTCCGCCGTCTCTCAGCACCGCAGCCAGCCCTCGGTCCCACAGTTGTGGTCACGTAAAATATTGTTTCCTCCCACACATGACAAAGCTAAGAGGTTGAAATGGCCATGGAAATGGTGGTGTCAGGCCCTAATTTTTTGAACTGTGAACACTCCTGTATGGCTGCTTTTTTACTGAGGAGGTAACCGGAGAACCAGGTGGAAACCCTCGCAAACACGGGGAGAACATACAAACTACTTGCAGATGTTGTCCTCTATCATCATAAAGGAGTTAGCTCGCTGTCTAGGAGACCGTCCACCGCTGCTTTCTACCTTGTGAACATTGTTAACGCGATTTAGGCTCTTGACAGATTTGTCCCGTGTATCTCCCCTACTATGATAACGCTGTACCCAAACACATTAGACTGTCACCTACCGTGGAAACCTTTAAAAGGAAGCTGAAAACCCACTTCTTGTGACAAGCGTACAATCTGCGGTAAGCCTCACTCCAGCATACCGCTGCACGACTAGCTGTACCCTCACCTACTGTATCCTCACCCATCCCTTGTAAATTGTTTGTGCGCCCTCACGGGCAGGGTCCTCTCTTCTCTTGTACCAGTTGATGAGTCACCGACGGTGACTCCTTTTCACATGTAAAGCGCAACGGAATAAATGTCGCTGCAATAGTAATAATAATTATAGTACTTGTACTCTGGGTCAATTGATGGCACTTTCCAGGTGTCTACCCCTAATTTGATGTGTTTTGGCAGCTTTTGGGCCTGTTTGTTGAAGGTGTTGTGTATGCATTTTTTTTGCCCCCCCATTGAATCCTATGGCGTTCAGCAACGTTCGGCGAACATTCGACGAATAAATTGGCGAATATCGCAAATTCGGTAATCATAATCCGAATCGAATATTGAAACATTCGCTCATCTCTAGTCACCATGGAATCTGCTCCTCTGTGCGCCTAGAGATGCAACTGCTGAAGCCTGTCATCTTCCCCCATCTCTAGGATCTGAGTGAATGCTGGCCACATGGAACCCTTATTAGTGTTTGCAGCAGATTCAGCCCCCTATATGATGTATACACTGCAGTCAGACCCCTATAAGATGTATACACCACAGTCAGTGGCCTATATGATGTATAAACCGCAGTCAACCCCCTATATGATGTTAACACTGCAGTCACAGCCCCTATATGATGTACACACCCTGGTCACAGCCCCTATATGATGTACACACCGCAGTCACAGCCCCTATATGATGTACACACCGCAGTCACAGTCCCCTATATGATGTATATGTGGTGCCCTGCAAGGTCAGGCGTCAAAAATGTCTGTGAACTCTGATAGTGTGAGAAGCCAGCTCTTCAGTCATTTTTACACAAACACATGTAATTAGTGTAAGAGCTATTGTGAAGTCTAATGGGTAGCAGCCCCTGCAGGAGAACTACCAAGCACAGGAGAAGGAACCCTGTGCCCCTGGTATTGAATGGAGCTGGAGATCAAGGAGCCCAGCCAGTGCCATTGCTCTGGTCGCTGTCAGGACTCCAGCAGCAAAATCTGTGCAGCCGCATGGGACATAGTGTCCTGCGTGGTTCAAAAAGTGCCCAACTACCAGATGACGTCAGTTAGGGATCAGAGGAGAGATGTCTAGATAAGATCCTTAGTTGTCAGAGGTGGGAAGAGAGCTGAGGTACTTTCCTGTAAGCCTGAGGTGCCGTAGATGCCAAATTCAAGGCTGAGGGGAGAAGTTTTAGTGCACGTATAGTGCTATATGCAGTGGGAGTGAGGAGAGCTGCTACACATTGCCGGAAATGAGATGGGTTCATGAAAGGCTGTTGGCTCAGTGTAATGAATAACTGTGGAGAGATGTAATCATCATCAACTGCTCCAGTAAAAGCAAGTTTTTTTTCCTGTTGCACCTGAGGTCTGGACATTGTTTATCGAGACAAGCTGACCCTGCATCCCTTCCTCAACTTCTCCCTTTTTATTCTGCTGAGGAAGGCCCACCGGCCGGTGAGACAACTGACGTGCCCCCAGGGCCGTGGGGTACTCGAAAACTGGGCCTACCGATTCTGGCGGGGTATATCACGGTGGCTGGGCCGGTCCGTGGCCCAGGGCGGTCAACAAGAAGGGGAATATTATTTGGGGATTATAAGAGTTTGTGACGCTACCTGTGGATTGCGGCTAAAGGGAGCCGCCGCTGCGGAGCAGTCCTCTGAGGCAGATGTTAGGGCAGCTTATGATGGAACGGCTCCCCACAGGGGGAGCGGGCCTCAGGGCAGCATGGGTGTAATGGATGATGGTGCAAGGGAGAGACGGCCAGGACGGTTCAGGAAGAAATGACAGACACTCAAACGCGGGTGCGCTTCGGTACCTTTACTGGTGTCGGTGCAGGTATGGTCCCGGGTACTCGGTAGGCAGGGTGCACTTCTGAACTCTCCCCAGTGAGCGGGTGTAGGGCCTCCTGATCCGTTGCTTCCACTTGCTAAGCTTCTGACCTGCCTGGAGCTAGGCCTGGCTTAATTACTGTCTCTCTCTCTGTTGCACCTGCTGACCTGGTGGTAGGGCTTACTTTTGGAGATCACTCTCCCTGGACGCTGGGGTCTCCGTGACTCCTAGCCCTGGTGCGGTAATCAGCGTTGGTCGACCTGGGACTTGTAGTCCTCCAGGTGTCCGGTGATCCCTACTGGGTATGAAGGGGCCCGGTAGGCGCGGACCCGGTGTCCAGTGTATATTTCGGGGTGAGCCTGGTACGCTCCTCTGCCCCCTAGTTACTTCTCCTCTCCTCTCTCCTTTCCTCCTTGCCTTCAGCGACACTCGGGGCCCTCACTCCTCACTCGTGCTGTAGGCCTTGGCTCGCCTAAGCACAGCAGCCAGCATGCTGCCTCTTCACTGGTCTAAGTGCCAGCACACTCTCTGACTATCACTAAACTGAGCTGCCTGGCTCCACCTTCCATATATATATGTCCCTAACGGGCTCGCTCTGCTGGTATCAGGTGGAAGGGTGGAGGTGTTTGTATGTAGTGAGGGCCTCTTGTGGAGAAGTCCGTCCGTGCACCCTTTTGGGATCTGTGGTGCCTAGGCGTAGCAGGGCACCACATTCCCCCCTAGTACAAGTCAGTACTCCGGGACTGAAGCATTTTGTAAAAACAGGTTACAACAATAACAACAATAATAATTATAACAACAATTAAGTTACAGTAAGTCCCGTAACCAGGTGTCCATTTCACCAAAGAAAGAACATGAGGGACCCGCCTGAAAACCCTCAGCGTAGGCCCTGGGCGTGGCTACAGGGCATAAGTGATCCAGGTGCTGGACCACGTCTTCGGCCACGCCAAACGGGTTTTTGTTCTGTGGTCTAATAAAGGGGGGCACTTCTTATAAGTGCAACTAGTTACAGGAACAGTTTTTGGCTGCTCACTGTCCTCAGCCTACAAGTCTTTGTACCCTGACGGGTAACTAAAGGCACACATATTATTGACAGTTTATACAATAAGCAATAGGCAATACCCAACTGGGTAACTATTTACAATTTAGGCACTTTGTGCTTATTCCCTAAACCGGGCAGGGATTTGTCCTTGTGTGCTGCGTGTGGACCTTCGTAGCACTGGGGTGTCACTAGTGTCTGTGCGTACCCTTTCTGTTAATCTAGCAGGTGTACGTGCTGGTAGATTGTAGAACTGGCTCAATCTCTCTATGGGACAGGCAAGTACACTGTCCACTGGGCCTTCAGGCTCCGTCTCAACGGGTGATCCTCCTCTTACTGGGGACTCTTCCTGTTCCTGAGCAGGTTCTTCTAGGGCGCTCACAGGTTCTTCTTGTGGCTAATAGAACTGTATTACGGATATAATCACTGCTCCATCAAGCTGAGGCCAGTCCGCAGGGAAATCTCCTAGAACTGTGTGAAGCACATCGCCCTTGGGTTCTTCTGGTGCTATAGGAGTCACTTCTTCCGTTGTCTTCAGTAGACTTGGGCACACGTTCAGGTGGTCTCTTGAGACTGTTGCAGTTGTTTTTCCTCCATCTTTGCTAATCAGGCAAGTTTTACTGTTGTCAAATCTGGAGTTCAGCACTGTGTAGGGCTCTCTTTCCCACTGGTCATCGAGCTTGTGACTTCTTCTCTTCCGCTTTAGCACTATCTCTCCAGGTGCCAAGGGTTCTGCTGGTGCATGTTTATTGTACTGTTCTTCCTGTCTTTCCCTTACTCTGTTCAGACTGTCTTCGACACAGGCCTGTACTCTCCTGTACTGCTCTTGCCGATTTGTATCGCAGTTTTCAGTGGACATATCTGCTTCCGGTTCTACCACTCCAAGTTTCAGGTCCATGGGCAACTTTCTGGGTCTTGCTCTCATGAGGTACTCTAGAGTACAATTATTAGAACTCACGGGTATGTGATTGTACAGATCTACCAGGTCAGGTAGTTTGTCTGGCCACTGGTTTCTTTCTTCCAAGGGTAAGGTTTTCAGCAGGTCTATGACGATGTTGTTCATTTTCTCACACAAACCATTGGTCTGAGGGTGGTACGGCGTAGTCCGGATCTTTTTGCAGCCGTACAGGTGGCAGAATTCTTTAAACAGCTCGGCTTCAAAGGCAGGGCCTTGATCCATCAGCACTTTGTCCGGGTATCCATGGGGCCTGCAGAAGTATGCTTGGAACGTTCTTGCTGCAGTCTCTGCTGTCAGGTCCTTGACAGGGGCTACCACCAGGAACCGGGAATAGTGATCCACCATGGCCAGTGCATAGGAATAGCCTGACCTGCTGGTTGACAGCTTGACGTGATCCAGAGTGATGATCTCCAGGGGCTGGGTTGCTTTGATGGACAGCAAGGGTGCTTTCTGGCTGCCATAGTCTTTTCTTCTGAGGCTACAGGGCCCACAATTCCGGCACCACTTCTCTATGGAGCTCCACATTCCAACCCAGTAGAATCGGTCCTTCAACAGGGTTTCCAGTTTCTTCCAGCCAAAGTGACCTGCTTGATCGTGGTAGGCCTCCAACACCATCTGGATATCCGTTCTGGGTACAACAATCTGCCACACCATTTCATGGGTCTTGGGGTTGACATATCTTCTGCACAGCTTCTCTCTATAGATGAACAGCCGGCTTCTCTCATTCCACAGTTGCTTGGCTTGTGGAGGAGCATCCTTCTTCAGGTGTGAACCTTCCTGGGTGATCAGTCTTTTGATAAGGCTGACAACCGGGTCACTGTCCTGGGTCTCCTTCCAGCTGTGGTGGGGTAGAGGATTCAGTGTCCTTCCCTGATGTCTTCTGGTGACGTGTTGCTCATGGACCACTCCGCTTCAGTGGAAAGCAGGTAATTCAACTTCCTCTAAATCATCCACTTCATCCTCGGTGTCTGACTGGTGGGGCATCCTTGACAGGGCATCAGCATTGGTGTTCTTGTGACCTGCCCGGTACTGGATGGTGAACTGATAATTTGACAGTCTGGCCACCCAACGCTGTTCCATGGCTCCCAAACTGGCTGTCTCCAGGTGTGTCAAGGGATTGTTGTCAGTAAAAGCTGTAAACTTAGTTGAGGATAGGTAATGCTTGAACCTTTCAGTGATAGCCCAGACCAAGGCCAGGAACTCCAGCTTGAAGGAACTGAAGTTCTCCGGGTTCCTCTCGGTAGGGCGTAGCTTTCTGCTGGCATAAGCAATTACCTTCTCTCTTCCATTTTGCTTCTGGGACAACACAGCTCCCAGTCCCTCGTTGCTGGCATCGGTGTACAGCAGAAAAGGCTGGCTGTAGTCAGGGTAAGCCAGGATTTCTTCACCAGTCAGGATTTCCTTCATTACTGCAAAGGATTCAGCCTGTTCTTTGCCCCACTGGAATGGGGGACTCTTTCCTCTTTTGGACTGTCCTACCAGGAGGTCTTGTAGAGGTGCTACCTTTTTGGTATAGTCCTTTATGAACCTCCTGTAGTACCCGACCAGTCCCAGGAATTGCCGTACTTCTTTGATGCTTCTCAGTTCAGGCCACTTCTGGATGGCAGTGACCTTCTCCGGGTCTGGTGCTACTCCCTCCGAGCTGACTACGTGCCCCAGGTACTGAACCTTCTGCTTGAGCAAGTGGTATTTAGAAGGCTTTAGTTTCATCCCATACCGAGACAATGCTTCAAATACCTCCACCAGGTACTTCAAATGGTCCTCATATGTCCTCGAGTACACGATAACGTCATCCAGGTACAGCAGCACTGTCTCGAAGTTCCGGTGTCCCAACCAACACTCCATCAGCCTCTGGAACGTTCCGGGTGCATTGCAGAGTCCAAACGGCATACTGTTGAACTCGCACAGTCCCATCGAGGTGGTGAAGGCTGTCTTCTCCCGGTCTTCCTCAGCAACAGAGACTTGCCAGTACCCGCTAGTGAGATCCAGTGTAGAGAAGTAATTGGCAGATTTTAGTGCAGCCAGGGATTCCTCTATACGGGGCAAAGGGTATGCATCTTTATGTGTTATGCGATTAATCTGTCTATAATCTACACACATCCTCATGCTACCATCCTTTTTCCTGACCAGGACCAGGGGAGCTGCCCAAGGGCTACAGCTATCCCTTACTACCCCTGCCTTTTTCATGTCGTGTAACATTTCCTTAGCTTTCTGATAATGTGCTGGCAGTATGGGTCGGTAATGCTCCTTGATGGGTGGATGGTTACCGGTGGGTTGGTGGTGTTGTACCCCTTTAACCCTTCCAAAGTCAAGTTGGTGTTTACTAAACATTTGCTCATATTCCTGAACCACTCTGTAAACACCATGTTTCTGATGGACAGGAGTGGCATCAGTCCCAACATGGAGGTGTTGACACCAATCCTCCAGCTGAGCTTCGGAGTCAATGTCCTCCACCGTGTCTGGTGGGGTCAAGGATTCCACTGTGTGTATGACATCATCATTCACAGTATACAATCTAGCAACAGTGGCGTATCTTGGCAATTTAACTTCCTCCTCCCCACAATTTAGGTGACGTATGGGTACCCTCCCATTGCGTACATCAACTACCCCTCTGGCAGTTAGTAGTGTAGGTCTGTGCTCTGAGCTAATGGGCTCCACTACCACCGGGTAGTTCTGTCCTTTGAGACCTATTGCTGCCCTACACCAAATCAGCATCTCACTCATTGGGGGAATCACAATGGGTATCGGGTCTGTCACCCGTACATTACCAATCTCACCACCTGTTAGCTTTACCTGTTGCTGGTACAGGAGGGCTCGAATCTCTCTCTGGAGCACCTTCCTCTGCCCTGGTTTGGCAGTGTCAGCAATCTGTTGGAGCAAAAACAACACTTCTCCCAAACAGTTACCAACAATATTTGTACCAAGTATCATATACAAGTCTGTATCACCAGGGTTAGATTCTATGACAATTAGTCCTTGGTCCTTTAGTTCCTCTCTCCCCACCTTCACTGTCACGTCCTTAACCCCTACTAGGTTAAGAGGAAGGCCGTTAGAGGCATACACAGAGAGGTTCGGGGCTGGCGGATGGAGTTCATCTATGGACCAGTACCATTTGTAGAGGACATCAGGTATGATGGTTACCTGTGAGCCGGTGTCCAGTAACGCAGGTGTTGCTATGCCGTCCATCACGATGGACAGAAAAGGCCTTCCTCCTATGAACTGGTGGTACCAGCTTGATGGGCCTGGTTGATTTACTCCTGGGTGTCGGCCCTCGGCCCCAGGGTTTGCCCGTTTAAAGGACAGTTCCACGCTGTGTGGCCTGCCTTGTGGCAACGGTAGCAGATGAAGTCTCCTGTAGGGCGACATTGGTCGTTGGTCCTCCCATGGGGTGGCGTTGTCCTCCTCCGGGGTGGCGTTGTCCTCCTTCTCCTCATCCAGGGGACATCCTCAGGACTGTCGGCGAGTAGGATCCTTCCTTCCGGCTCAGGCTCCGTCTGTAGCTGCAGGGTGCTCAGGAGAGTGTCCAGGTTTTTACTTAGCTGACGCACTTCAGAGCGCAGGATGTCTAGCTCGCTAGGGGGCACTGTTTGCATTTTTGCTTTAGCCGTTAATGAAGGAGCAGTGGGTGATGCGGGCACTGGAGTGGCCCCACCCTTGTAACGCTGGATAGCAGTCCCTGATGTTTCCAGGGGCTGAAGGCCCTTAATAGCCATGTCCTTCAGGGTGTCAAAGGTGGCATTTGGATGGTCTAAGGCCCACCACTGTACGGTTCTGCTCTCCTCCTGGGACCTCAACCCCTGGATGAACTGTTCCGTCAGCATTTTATTCTCACCTTGTATGCTGGGTGTATTAACCTGTTTCAAGGCTTCCTGTAAGCGCCAGGCATAGTCCCGGATACTGTCCTCAGGTTTCTGGGTGCAGTGGTAGAACCTCATCCGGAGATCTGTCTCAGTGCAGTTTTCAAAAACAGTTTGCAGTCTCTTAAAAATAATGGATACTGATTTATGGTCTGCGGCTGGCCAGGTTTCAACTTCCCGCTCTGCGGCACCAGTCAATTGTCCCAGCACAACAGCGGCTCTCTGCTTACCAGTCATAGAATACATGTCCAGTACACCGCATATTTTTCTCTTGAACCCAGACAGGGTGTCTGGTTTGCCATCATACTGGGGAAGCCATTTCGCTCCAGGGATATACAGCAGGGCCATGGGTATCAATGGAGTCACGACCCCTGTTGGTGGGGTGGCCGCTCCAGCCTGTGCAGCGCCAGGTGCAAGTTGGGCATCAGGAGCATTAACCGGTGCTCCAGCGGCTTGCTGGTTGTCGGCCATGGTTGCGCCCCCATAGGGAACCATAGGCTACCTCCTTTACTTGGATCGGGTAGGCCACAGCTCCGCAGGCGACGGTCTCCTTCCAGGACCTTGCGTCTCCCTCGCGGCAGGCGTCAGAGCGTGCGCTTGACAACGGTCTCCTTCCAGGACCTGACGCTTCCTGGTTCGGCGTCAGAGCGCGAGGCGGGGCTTGAGCTTCGCGCGCTTCCAGCAGTCACGCCTCTCCGATTGCCGCGGTTACGTCCCTCTTCTTCCTGCGCGGCGACAGGAAAATGGCGGACAATGGTGGGAAACAGCGGCAATTGGTGGGAAAACTTCACCACGGTGAGTGTTCTTTTAAGGCGCTCAGTACCCGGTGGCAACGGGCACGGAATCCTGTTCGCGACGCTAGAAGTTGACGCGCCCCCAGGGCCGTGGGGTACTCGGCAGTTGGGCCTACAGATGCTGGCGGGAGATATCACGGTGGCTGGGCCGGTCCGTGGCCCAGGGCGGTCAACAAGAATGGGAATATTATTTGGGGATTATAAGAGTTCGTGACGCCACCTGTGGATTGCAGCTAAAGGGAGCCGCCGCTGCAGAGCAGTACTCTGAGGCAGATGTTAGGGCAGCTTATGATGGAACGGCTCCCCACAGGTGGAGCGGGCCTCAGGGCAGCATGGGTGTAATGAATGGTGGTGCAGGGGAGAGACGGCCAGGACGGTTCAGGAAGAAATGACAGACACTCACACGGGGGTGTGCTTCTGTACCTTTACTGGTGTCGGTGCAGGTATGGTCCAGGGTACTCGGTAGGCAGGGTGCACTTCTGGACTCTCCCCAGTGAGCAGGTATAGGGCCTCCTGATCCATTGCTTCCACTTGCTGAGCTTCTGACCTGCCTGGAGCTAGGCCTGGCTTAATTACTGTCTCTCTCTCTGTTGCACCTGCTGACCTGGTGGTAGGGCTTTCTTTTGGAGATCACTCTCCCTGGACGCTGGGGCCTCCGTGACTCCTAGCCCTGGTGCGGTAGTTAGCGTTGGTTGACCTGGGACTTGTAGTCCTCCAGGTGTCCGGTGATCCCTATTGGGTATGAAGGGACCCGGTAGGCGCGGACCCGGTGTCCAGTGTATATTTCAGGGTGAGCTTGGTACGCTCCTCTGCCCCCTAGTTACTTCTCCTCTCCTCTCTACTTTCCTCCTTCGGCCACACTCGGGGCCCTCACTCTTCACTCGTGCTGTAGGCCTTGGCTCGTCTAAGCACAGCAGCCAGCATGCTGCCTCTTCACTGGTCTAAGTGCCAGCACACTCTCTGACTATCACTAAACTGAGCTGCCTGGCTCTACTTTCCATATATATATGTCCCTAACGGGCTCCCTCTGCTGGTATCAGGTGGAAGGGTGGAGGTGTTTGTATGTAGTGAGGACCTCTTGTGGAGAAGTCCGTCCATGCAACATTTTGGGATCTGTGGTGCCTAGGCATAGCAGGGCGCCACACAACCATGACTGTTGGCTGCCATTACGCCGCGGCTCAGTGGAGTTTGACCCAGACATATACACTGCAGTCAACCCCCTACATGATGTATACATTGCAGTCAGCCCACTATATGATGTATACACTGCAGTCACAGCCCCTATATGATGTATATACCGCAGTCACAGCCCCGTATATGATGTATATACCACAGTCACAGCCCGCTATATGATGTATAGACTGCAGTCACAGAACCCTATATGATGTACACTGATGAGCAAAACGGTAACAATGTTTTGAACTTTTGACTTTCAGGCTCCATATCTCCCCAACCACTACTGCTTCCAACGTGAGACTGCCATCATTTTATAGACAATCATCTTGGCTATCTCATACATAAATTTGACCTGCAGCTATTTAGCATATGATTAGTTAGGCAGATTCTTGTCATGTCACTGCATTGTTACTGTTTTGCTCCTAAAAATCTAAATTTTAATCTTTATTATTTTATTAGTATTTAGCAAATCGACCTTTGGCTTTCAACACTGCCTGAATCCTTCTGGGCATGCTCTCGATCAGATTCAAGCATGTCTCAACCGACATCTGATCCCAGGTCTCTTCTACACGTTCCCAAAGTTGGTGCATACTGGCCGACTCACTTGGGTATGTATACAGCTTTTTCTCCATCAAGTGTTTAGTGGCTGCTGTGAATTACTGCAAAACAGCTCCAATTCAGGTCAGTACAAGCTGATCTGCAGATCCTATTGAAATGAATAGGAGCCGATCTGTAGTATCCAGAAGCGGTCACTAAACTTTTAAGAGAGGTGTAGCAGTCAGTTTCGCAACAGTTTACCTCTAGCCGCTACCAGAGGTGAGAACAGCTGATCAGTAGCAGTGTCGAGCATCCCAAGGATAGGTCATCAATATTGTAGTAGTGAAACATCCCTTTAAGAGAATAATTGCTCTGCAGGTTATCCTCCCCACTATAAAATTTTAGAGGAGTAACTGGAATATTTTATTCTCCTTGTTATTAGGAAAGTGCTTAATTTCGAATGCACATTTTCTAACACAACTACAAGTTATTACACCTCACTTCAATGTAGTCACATTATATTTATACAGTTATGACTTTAAAAAAAATTTTGGAGTAGAACTTTTTACTTAAAGTTAACTATGTGACTCTGATCCTAATAACCGCGATTCTTATTAATAGCATTAGCTAAGAAGTCATTGTCATCTCCAGCTCCCGAGTATTTGGGAGACTGCATTCTTTAAAATGTTTAAAGAAAGGTGTTGTCTCTAATTATTTCTTCAAAGGCATGAACGATTTTTACTCTGGGAAATGTCACAAATTATCTGCTGTAAGGTGTAATTTGTGAAAATACCAGGAATTAGACATTTTTCTCTTTTCAATATGACAATGAGTAAAAGGCAAATACCTGATGCACTTTCTACAGTGATAATTGTACAATTCATAGGATTTGGAGGGTTTGTGGCCTTATTTATGTTGTGAATTATAGCTTGATGGGAATAATTAAATGTATGACTGAGGATTTTCTGATTTACAATTACAAAGGTCCATTTGATTTCTACCTTTAGAAAAAGATGAAACAAAGTGGCAAAAATTGGAGATAAATTAAAAACAGCCAAGAGAAAACTGGGTTGCCATACCCAATAGGTCGGCGCAGCTTAATGGCTGAATAGCCATTGTCCAAATGCTAAATCATCTCTTTTCTCTGCTCTATGTAGAGACAGGAAGTCAATTCCCTGCATTTACTAACCCCCTCTTCAACTTCTGACCCAGCTGCTTCCCTCCTCCCCTCTGCCAGGGACTTTTGCAGTGACTCATGACTCATACATGGCATGGAAAGTTGATCTCCTGTTTCTAGCTGAATCCTTCTTCAAGCTTAGAAGGATTCAGCTAGTCAGTTTTTAATCACGTGATGTCATAGAATCATGGCCAGAGTCAGCACTTGGCGTACCTGGACAAGTGCTTGTGTGCTTGTGCTTCACCCCTGCCGCGTCATTACTACCAGACACAGCCGCACTACGTGTGGCCATGTCTGAAGTGCCGGCAATCAAACAGTGCAGGCAGTCCTGAACAGGTGCCGGGGAAGCGGCCTGGGCCCTGACGGCGAGTGGGCCCTTCTGATGGTGCAGGGCCATGTCTGTGACACGCCGGCGGCCCTGCACAGATGGGGGGGGCAACCCAGCCCCGACAGCGAGTGGGCCCCTCTGATGGTGCAGGGCCATGTCTGTGACACGCCGGCGGCCCTGCACAGATGGGGGGGAACAGCCCGGCCTCGACAGCGAGTGGGCCCCTCTGATGGTACAGGGCCATGATGTCTGTGATACTCCGGCAGCCCTGCACTGCCATATACCTGAGGAGCTGCTGGACAGGACACAGGACCGGGGAAGGTGAGCGAGGCTTCTCCAATCCCCACATTAAAAATATTTCTAATGTGTGTGTGCGCATGTATGATGTCTGTGTATGTCAGTGTGTATGACTGTGTATATATATTTATGTCTATTTTATATGTGTTTTTAAGAATTTGCGTTCAAATATGTATGTATGTCTGTTTGTGTACATACAGTGAAGGAAATAATTATTTGATCCCTTGCTGTTTTTGTAAGTTTGTCCAGTGACAAAGACATGAACAGTCTATAATTTTAAGGTAAGGTTAATTTTAACATTGAGAGATAGAATATCCAAAAAAAATTCAAGTAAATCACATTGTATAAATTAGATACATTTATTTGCATTTTGTAGTGAGAAGTAAGAATTTGATCCCCTACAAACCATTATGAGTTCTGGCTCCTACAGACCAGTTAGACGCTCCTAATCAACTAATTTCCTGCATTAAAGACAGCTGTCTTACATAGTCACCTGTATAAAAGACTCCTGTTCACAGACTCAATCAGTCAGACGCTAACCTCTACAATATGGGTTAGACCAAAGAGCTTTCTAAGGATGTCAGGGACAAGATCATAGACCTGCACAAAGCTGGAATGGGCTACAAAACCAAAAGTAGGACGCTGGGTGAGAAGGAGATAACTGTTGGTGCAATAGTAAGAAAATGGAAGAAATACAAAATGACTGTCAATCTATATCGATCTGGGGCACCATGCAAAATCTCACCTCGTGGGGTATCCTTTATCATGAGGAAGGTGAGAGATCAGCCTAAAACTACACAGGGGAAACTTGTTAATGATCTCAAGGCAGCTGGGACCACACTCACCAAGAAAAACATTGGTAAAACATTACTCCTTAAAGGTTTAAAATCCTGCTGTGCCCACAAGGTCCCCCTGCTCAAGATGGCACATGTGCAGGCCCATCTGAAGTTTGCCAGTGAACACCTGGATGATTCTGTGAGTTATTGGGAGAAGGTGCTGTGGTGAGATGAGACAAAAATTTAGCTCTTTGCATTAACTCAACTCGCCGTGTTTGGAGGAAGAGAAATGCTGCCTATGACCCAAAGAGCACCATCCCCACTGTCAAGCATGGAAGTGGAAACATGTTTTGGGGGGTGTTTCCCTGCTAAGGGCACAGAACTACTTCACCGCATCAATGGGAGAATGGATGGAGCCATGTACCATAAAATCCTCAGTGACAACCTCCTTCCCTCCGCCAGGACATTAAAAATGGGTCGTGGCTGGGTCTTCCAGCAAGACAATGACCTAAAACATACAGCCAAGGCAACAAAGGAGTGGCTCAAAAAGAAGCACATTAAGGTCATGGAGTGGCCTAGCCAGTCTCCAGACCTTAATCCCATAGAAAACTTATGGAAGGAGTTGAAGCTCCGAGTTGCCAAGTGAAAGCCTCAAAATCTTAATGATTTAGAGATGATCTGCAAAGAGGAGTGGACTAAAATTCCTCCTGACGTGTGCGCAACCCTCATCATCAACTACAAAAAACGTCTGACTGCTGTGCTTGCCAACAAGGGTTTTGCCGCAAAGTATTAAGTGTTGTTTGCCAGAGGAATCAAATACTTATTTCACACTGCAAAATGCAAATAAATTTATCTAATTTATACTGTACAATGTGATTTTCTTGATTTTTTTTTTATATTCTATCTCTCAATGTTAAAATTAACGTAACCTTAAAATTATAGACTGTTCATGTCTTTGTCAATGAGCAAACTTACAAAAACAGCAATGGATCAAATAATTATTTCCTTCACTGTATCTGTGTATATGTTTGTGTATGTGCGTGTCTGCATATTGTATGTGTGTATGTGTGCATACTGCATTTGTGCACATGTCTGTGTACCGTGTGTGTGTGCATGTTTGCATATGTGAAGGATGAGGGGGCAGCCTGGACCCTGTGTTGTATACCTATATTTCTCCACTGTATCTGCATCATGAATGGTGGTATGTGTTAAAGGACCCCACTGAGACTCTTTCGCCTGGGGCCCACGAAAACCTGGAGCCGACCCTGCATACAACTAATGGAAAAGAGAAGAATTAGCTGGGTAGAAAGGCAAAATGAGCAATTGTAAGTACACAGTGCTATATAATATGATGATTGCAATATATTAAGAGGATAAAAATTTTGATCGGAGTACTACTTTAACCTGTGAAATGTTGCTATCAATCTCTGACAGCAGCGTTCACAGTGCGTGGCTCTGGGGCGAGTCATTCCAGGCTCTCATTACCCCCAGCGATTTGTTGATGATGACGATGGGTTGCTATGGAAGCAGGGTCTGCTGAAGATTCCCATCTCTGCCATGATGGTGCTCCTATGTAAACCAGCTTGTGGCTGGACTTGGCAGGAGACTGTGATTTTTACTATACACTGCAATGTAATTGTATTGCAGTGTATAGTATAAGAGATCAAATGATAGCAGGTAGAAGTCTGTCAAGAAGTCTAAGGCTGAGTGCCCACGATGCGTTTTTCAAGCGTTTACGCTGCGGAATTTCCGCAGCGTAAACGCTTGGGAAACGCTTGGTAAACCTTCCCCCATGGTCTCCAATGCAATTCCGCACTTTCAATGCCCATGCTGCGTATTTTTCCGCAGCGTTTATGCGGCACTCAAAAATACGCAGCATGTCCATTAATTTTGCGGACACGTAGCGTAATTACCGCCATTGACTTGCATTAGAACGCGCCAATTCCGCAAGACTGCATCTGTACTTGCGTAATTGGCCCGTTCTAATGTGCGGATGGTACCCAAGTCTGGAGGAGAGGAGACTCTCATCCAGACCTGGGTACCATAGAATCTGTAAAAAAAAGAATTTAAAATAAAAAATAAAGTTTATACTCACCTACCGATGTCCTCCTGGTGTTTTGTCCACGAGGTCCGGTCTCTTGCAATGCTCGCGCTGTTGTGAAGGACCTGCCATGACGTCACTGAGTCATGTGACTCATCACATGACTCAATGATGTCACCGCAGGCCCTTCACACCACTGCGAGCATTGCAAGAGACCGGACGCAGCAGAGATGACACCGGGAAGACACTGGAAGGTGAGTATAATCTTTTTTTTTTATTTTTTACCATTCTTATTCTTTTTTTTAACTATTACTTGGTCACAGTATATAAATCCATGCCGGTTGCATGGATTTATATAGTGTGACCAACTTGTCAAGCACTTTTCCAAGTGATGCTCAAAATCCCTTGGAAAATTGCTTGAAAACACGAATGCGAAAACGCATGTAAAAACGCTTCTCTCTGGCAGAAAAACGCATGTAAATCTGCATGCGTTTTTTTCTGCCAGAGAGAGGCAAAAACGCTCTGCATCAAATCTGCTACATGGGCACATAGCCTAAAAAATAAAGTAAAAAGTAAAAACAATTGTTTTAATAATATTAAAAAATATAAATAATTTGAATCTCCCCCTTTTCCCCATTGAAAATAAAGATATTAAAAAATACACATATTTGTTTTTTTGTTTTGCTGAATCCATAAAATGTATCAAAATATAAAACTGATTAACTGGTAAACACTGGAAAGAGAAAAAAAAAAGTAAACACCAGAAATGCGTTCTTTCAATCACCACAACTCTGCAAAAAATGCAATAAGAAGCGATCAAAATGTTTTATTTATCCCTAAATAATACCAATAAAATGTCACCACTCAAAAAGTAAGCCCTCATATAGCCCAAATTACATATAAATGAAGACATTACAGGTCATGGAAAATGGCAATACAAGCAACATTTTTTTAAAAAATCCCAAAAATTTTTTTGTAATTACACTGACCTGGAAAATCATATTTACAGGCCATAAATCAATGAATGCCAAAAAACAAAACCCAAGAAACAACTGCAGAAATTAGTCTTTTTTGCTATTTCATTGCACTTGACATTTTTCTTTCTGTTTTCCAGTATTTCGCATGGTAAAATGGAAGGTGTTATTCAATAGTACAAATAGTTTCTCATACAATAAGTATTCATAACCCTATACAGCTATGCTGGCAAGTATATATTTATATATACGTATATATACAGTGGGTGAGATGAGCATATTAGAATTTATATATCAATGATTAGTGATGAGCGAGCGTGGGATGCTCAGGCGGGAGCTTGGGTCCCCCACCTGCATGTTTGGCGCTCTTTAGAGAGCCAATGAACATGCAGGGATTGTCTGCCACTCATTGTAATGCCATAGTCATCTTGGTTGTGGCATTACAGTGATTGGCTGGCCGCATGGTGTCATCGGGTGTATATAAGACCTGGTGACGCTATGGTCGTCACAGTCTAACCTTCAGACAGGCAGAGTAGGGAGAGGTGCTGCTGTGTGAGGGACAGAATTGGCGGTGTAATAGTTAGGTATAGGTATTCCACACCAGGATACATATCAATCTGAACTAACAGTGCTTCTGAGCAATAATCCAACTGCATATATTCAGTGATGATCGCAGGAGTTAGGCAGGCAAAAATTTGTGAACACTAGACAACACAATACTGTCCATTGCACGTTCTGTCTGCTGCTGCCTGTTACAGATAGTCATTGGACTAGATATCATGGCTTTTTTTTTTTTGCTCTTAATCCTGATTATTTTCTTAAAAAGTAATAGAGTTCAACATTTCACTGCTCCATTTGCTTGTTATTACTGCAGAATACAGCCAGATCTTTTCCATCATTAGATGTATCACATATTACCGTGGTACAAATCCAGCAATTTGTAGGGACCGTGTAAAATATTATCCTCCTTTTACAGTTAGGCATCAGTGTGTTGGTGAAGCTATTGACACATGGTCACTGCCAATAATAGGAAACTACATGGCCGGTATTTAAAACCATGGGCGTCTGACAGTCGTATCACATATAACTGCGGTACAAATCCAGCAATTTGTAGGGACCGTGTAAAATATTATCCTCCTATTACAGTTAGACAGCAGTGTGTCAATGAAGTTATTGACACGTGGTTGCTGCCAATAATAGGAAACTACAAGGCCCGTATTTAAAACCGTGGGCGTCCGCCAGACGTATCACATATTACCGCGGTACAAATCCAGCAATTTGTAGGGACCGTATAAAATATTATCCTCCTTTTATAGTTAGGCAGCAGTGTGTCGGTGAAGCTATTGACACGTGGTCGCTGCCAATAATAGGAAACTACAAGGCTGGTATGTAAAACAGTGGGCGTCCGTCAGACGTATCACATATAACTGCGGTACAAATCCAGCCATTTGTAGGGACCGTGCTAAATATTATCTTCCATTTAAAATGAGCAAGGCACGTGGCAAGGGACGAGGAAGTGGACGAGATGGTGATGGTGCATGCAGAGGCCGAGGCCGTGGGGAAGCTGAAATTGTGCCACAACAACCACCCGCATCTTGTCGCCCGACCTTCCTGTTCCAATTACTAGGGGACCGCAGCATACGACTATTGAACCCAGAGCCGTGTCAAAAGGCTGTCTTCCACATGATCAAGTCTAAGTAGCCGTGAATCTGGACCGCATATTCCTCACCTTGATCCTCCTTCCTTCCACCATGTCGAGTGCCTGGAGACAACTGATCCCAAACTTGGACACTCCGAAGAGCTGTGCTCTTTTCCAGTTATAGATTTTGACCTCTCACTCGGCCAGCTTCAATCAGGGAAAGAGGAGATCGCATGTAGTGATGCCTTAATATTTGGGAAGCCACGGTCACATGAAGGCGACGGTGGGAAAGTGCAATTACTGTCACAAGAGGTGGATGATGATGAGACACAGTTGCCAGTAGGTCAGGAGGAGAACCAGGGTGCGGAAGTGGAAGACGAGGTGGTGTACGATGAAGCCACTGACCCAGCCTGGCAAGGTTACATGCAGAGCGAGGACAGCAGCACACAGGGGGAGTGAGGTGTAGCACCACTATAGGCAGGAACAAGCAGTGTGGTGGCCACAGACACAAGGCGGGCAACTGTTCCCCGGAACACCAACAAAATGGAAGTTGCCAGTATAACTGTTAGGTCTTCCCGAGTCTGGTTGTTTTTTAAAGACTCTGCAGTTAAACCCCAAAAAGGCCATTTGCATCATCTGCCAGGCCTGCATCAGTAAGGGTCGCAAAACTAGCAGCCTGACCACCACCAACATGCTCAGGCACATGACAGCAAAGCATCCGACTAGGTAGGCCGAACGCCAGGATCCAGAAACAGTGTCTGAGGGTGACACTACTGCTTGTTCCGCTGTTGTGCGTGCACACCAATCCTCTGTCCATAGCGCATGTGAAGATGCCTCCCGCCCTGCACCTGTCATTGCACACTCGCAACTACCACACTACTAAACTCACACATTTCGCAATTGCTTGCGCTCGAAATGTTGCCTTTTAGGCTCGTGGATATGGAAGCTTTCAGCAAAATTATGCTGGTGGCTGTCCTTCGGTACTCAGTCCCCAGCTGCCACTATTTCTCCCGGTGTACCGTTTCCGCATTACACAAACACGTGTCCCAGAACATTAGCCGTGCCGTCAACAACGCAGTTACTGGGAAGGTCCACCTAACCACGGACACATGGTGCAGGGATGGGCAGGGATGGTACATCTTGCTGACGGCACACTGGGTTAATATAGTGGAAGCCGAGACCCAGTCGGACCTTGTAATGGAACACGTTCTGCCGAGGATTGCGGGCCCTGGGTCAGTCAGGGCTGCCCCCACATTCTACAGTTCCAGGACCTCCTCCTTCTCCTCTTCAGCCTCCATCTCTGAAATTACCACATTAGTTGGAAGCTGGAAGCACTGCAGCACTGCCTCGGCCAAGCGAAAACAGGCTGTACTGAAGCTAATATGCTTAGGTGACAAGCTGACACACGTACCATGCCTGGCCCATGTGCTCAACCTAGTGATTCAGCAGTTTCTCAAAACCTACCCTGATCTGCTGGAGCTGCTTGTCAAAGTACGCTGCATGTGTGCCCAATTTAGAAAGTCAGCTACAGCTTCCGCTGCCCTTGCCGTGTTTCAGCAGCATTTGCAGCTTCCAGCTCACCAGTGTGCGATGTCCCCACGCGTTGGAACTCAACGTTGCATATGTTGGGAAGGATTTGTGAGCAGGGCAGTTGTTGAGTACCAGATTCAAATTGTCCATCGGTATTCTGGTCTGCTTCCGCACATAAGAGCTCAGGAGTGGGCATGGATGTCAGACATCTGTGCCATCCTACAAAACTTTGAGGACTCCACCAAGATGGTGAGTGACGATGGCACCAAAATTAGCATCACCATCCTGGTTCTTTGTCTTCTGAAATGATCGCTGCTCACAATTACAGAGGAGGCATTGCAGGCGGAGCACGATGAGATGGAGCAATGAACAATACAGGGTGATTCCATACAGCCCAGCCTCATCTCATCCCAACGTGGATTGGGTTACAATGAGGAAGAGAAGGAGGAAGAACAGGAGCTAGTTTCCTGCGCTATAGACTGTACTACCCGCACAACTGTCATACCGTCTGTTCAGCGTGGATGGCCTGAGGACAGGGAGGAGGAGGATAAGGAGGAGAGCATGGTCTGTCGTCCTCTTGGTGAGGACATGGAAGTCTTGTCTGTTAGCAGTCTGGCACACATGGCTGAGTTTATGTTACTCTGCCTTTCCCGTGACCCTCGCGTTCTCCAAATTTTGGGTGACAGTCATTACTGGTTGGTGATACTTCTAGACCCACGCTACAAGGAGAACTTTGTATCTCACATTCCTGCAGCGGACAGGTCTACTAAAATGGTGCAGTACCAGAAGACCCTTGTTGCGGAATTATTAAAAAAATTCCCATCTGAAAACGCTGGTGGCAGAGATCACAGTTTGTTGGACAACCAAGGAGTACAGGCGAGAGAGACATAAATATAATTCAACAGATTGTTACTGATGGTAGCCTGTGTAACGCAGGTCATTCACTAGGTCCCCCGTGTGATTCTGTGATTTTTGCTCACCGTTCTTGAGATCATTTTCACTCCACGGGGTTTCACTCCCAGTCTGGTGCAGGGCTACAATTTTGTTTCTGGTGTCCTTCAACAGCTCTTTGGTCTTCACCATAGTGGAGTTTGGAGTGTGACTGTTTGAGGTTGCGAACAGGTGTCTTTTATATTGATAGCAAGATTAAACAGATGCCAGTACTACAGGTAATGAGTGGAGGACAGAAGAGCCTCTTAAAGAAGTTACAGGTGTGTGATAGCCAGAAATCTTGCTTGTTTGTAATTGACCAAATACTTATTTTCCACCAAAATTTGAAAAAAATTTCTTTCCAAATCAGACAATGTGACTTTCAGGATTTGTTTTCTCATTTTGTCTCTCATAGTTGAGGTCTACCTATGATGTCAATTACAGGCCTCTCTCATCTTTTTAAGTGGGAGAACTTGCACAATTGGTGGCTGACTGAACTTTTTTCCCTACTGCCTCTAGCAAAGTATGATGAGCCAACAGTGACGCCAACACAGTATAATACCCTTACAGCTTCCCCATAGTCCCCCCACACACATACACAATATCATGGCCTCCACACAGTATGATGGCCTGTCATTATGATGCCTCCTACTTAGTATGAGGACACCCACAGCCCCCTACTCAATATAAGGGCACCATAGCCGTTCACACAGTATGAGAGACCTCACAGACCCTCAAACAGTATGAGGGCTGCCACAGACGCCCCCCTGCAGAATGAGGTCCCCCAAAGCCTCCAATTCAGTATGTGAGCTGTCACAGTCCCAAACTAATTTTTAAGAGACCTCACAGTCCCCCACAGCCTCTCACACATTGTAATGGCCCCCAACAGCCCCTCAATCAATATAATGGCTCACTCAGTATAATTGGCCCTTACAAGCCCCCCATTCAGTAAGATGACCCCCACAATTACTGACATAAAAAAAACACTACTCACCTTGACCCATTCTCCCAATACAGTGGTCCAGTTTGTTCAGTGTGAGTACTGAGGCTTCTGCCCAACAGTCGCGAGGTAATAACCTCAGACTCATATGCACAGGCTGAATGGTGGATCACGGAACCTTCGACTCCCTAGTACAAAATTCTATACACTGATATCCGTGTCCTGAGGATTCAGATACTGATGAAACTGTGATGACAGGAGAGGTCAGGGGGTCCAGTGCTGAGTGACACTGGGCCCTCCAAACTCATGGGCACCATAGTGGCAGAGTAGGCTGCCGCTATGAACGGTATGCCACTGTATCCACACAAAATACAGTGACAAGCAAAACAATGTTTTGAACTTTTGATTTTCAGACTCCATATCTCACCATCCACTACTGCTTCAAACATGAGACTACTATCAATTTATAGACAATCATTTTGGCTATCTGATACATAAATTTGACTTGCGACTATTTAGCATATGATTAGTTGTGCAGATTCTTGCCATGTCACAGCATTGTTACTGTTTTGCTCCTGGTGGTGGAAAAATCTTTTTCTTCCTATGTACTACAAAAGACAACCTGTTTTCACATTCCCTAATAGCTCAGTGTGTTATTAGGTTGATTCCCAAGCGAAAGGGCACTGGTTCGAATTGAGGGGTAGCCATGAAGAAGATTTTCCAAGAAAAGAGAAACAGCATCATCCAGCTTATCAATAGCGGTCAATCGGCCAAGAAAATTGCCAAACTACATCATGTGAGTGCCATGACAGTTGGAAGAATGAAGTCCGTCCATCCATTCAAAAGCCAAGAAGTGGACATCCAGGCAAAATATCGGAGTCAACAAGTCAGCTCATCACAAGGTCTATCAGTTCTGGTGCGACAAGCACGGCAGTGGAGGTGGCTCGTATGCTTTGTAATAGTGAGATCACAGATGCCCATGCAAGCGCCATGCGATGCACGTTACACTGGAATGGTGGCTCAAAATAGGGGAAGAAGCTTCGACCCCAATATCATCATCAGAAGCGTCGGCTCAGGTTTGCAAAAAAGTACAAAAAGTGGACAATAGAAGATTTGAAATGGGTGATTTGGGACGATGAGATAAAAGTCAATAGACTAGGCTCTGATGGGTACAAATGGATATGGAAGAAACAAGGGAAAAAAGGGCTAACAGATTGAGAAATTGAATGAACTATCAAATTCAGTGGAGGAAACCTGATGATATGGGGTTGTTTCACAGCCAAAGGCGTTGGATACTTGACCAGGATCAATGGTGGTCTCAATGCTTAGATATGTGAGTATCCTACAAGACAAGTTACTTTACACACTCGAGTACTATGGGTTTGAAAAGAACAACATAGTGTTACAGCAGGACAACGACCCGAAGCATACGTTAAGATTGGAGAAGAAATGGTTCAATGACAATGAAGTAGAGGTGCTGGATTGGCCCCAACAGTCCCCAGACTTCAACCCAAATGAATACTTGTGGGTAGAGTTGAAGAAAAAACTGGATGCACACCCAAGTGAGTCAACCAGTGCACACCAATTTTAGGAACATGTAGAAGAGATCTGGGATCAGATTCTGGTCAGGATATGATTGAATCTGATCAAGATCATGTCCACAATGATTCAGGCGGAGTTGAAAGCCAAAGGTGGATTTACAAAATATTAACAAAATAATAAAAATGAGCTACATGATAATGTTTCTATTTTCTTGGGAAATATTTATGGCTGCTCCTTGATTCGAACCAGTGACTCACAGAATGTGCCCTGTGGGGATTCATGAGTCTGCAGTCACACAGAGTGACTGCAGACTTATCGATTTGGACCGGACAACTCCTTTAAGATCCACAGCCTGTCAATTTATGTTTCGAACAATCATCACAGATTTCTCACTTTGCAATGCAAAAGGTGAATATGGTGACATATCCTCAACATTTGCACAACATAGACACACAGCATTATCTGTACAATTTAGTGCAGACGTTGTCTCTAAATTAAATTAGCATTGATATTTGGGGAATAGGATTTTCATAGTGTGTGTAATCTCACCATAAGGGTATGTTCACAATAGGTGTTTTTCAGCATTTTTTTTCTGCAGCAAAGCCTAATCTCTTGACATGAAAGAAGCTGCAGCAAAAACGTAGGTTTTGGTGTGTTTTTGCTCATTTTTGGTGCGTGAACACAGAAGCATAAACACAGGTCACCAATGCAAGACATATGTGAAATCATATTAACCAAAATTACAAATGTAACAGTGGGGTAGATGAATTGTTCAGGAGTAGTTTACCTAAGACACTGGCAGTGCATTGAGTTTGTAGGACACTATTTACTTTCCCACTTTGGTCTGCCATTGAGTTGCTCAGGCATTGTTCAATTTGACACCCTCACAGGCCACTCTCTTGTCTCAGGTGACCAAGACAAGATGGTAAACTTGGGAAAATCACAAAAATAAATGAGTTTCACATACTTCAGTACTTGCTCTTTTCACTAAAAATGCAGCAAAGCCTAATAGCTATTTTCACAGTAGACATTTTTCAGTGTTTTTTCACCACCCATTACTTTCAATGGGTGAAAAACGTTGAAAAAGTGCTGAAAGAAGTGACATGCTCTATTGTGCAAAAAAACATGCAAAGCGCAAAATACTGATGACACAAAAAACAATTTGCGTGCATGAGATTTCTAAAATATCTTAGACTCTGCTTGTACCATAAAACAAAGCTAAAAATTTGCCTAAAAAAACGCTGAAAAAATGTCTAGTGTAAACATAGCCTAATAGTGTTTTTTACATTATCTGTCTCTTTTATAAAACATTTTCACTTTTACATCTTCAATACTCCTGTAACCTGATACAGTATACATTATACAATTGAAGGTTATTTTCATTAGTGTCTCACCTCTTGAAATCTGATTAGTGAACGGTATATAAGTTAATGGGGTAAATACCGTGTGATAGGTCTTATCTGTTATGTGCACATTATTTAGTGCAGGAAATATACATACGATAGTTGCAGCTTTCTTGTACATGCCCTTCTCTTTTCTTGTAAAACATTTGATACATATTTTCCTATTCATTTGCTAATCAAAGCCTTATTAAAAAGAAAATCTATAAAATAACAAATTGGTTGTCTTACTTTGAGTGGTGGTGCCAAACAAGCACTTTATGCCCCGCTGTACATACAGAAAGCCAGGATTTATCCATTCTTTGTTCTTTATATCCTACATAAGAAAGCTCTTGGAGACCAGGGATATTCCTAAATCTTCTTGATTCTAAACCTGAGAGAAAATGTATATTATTGCGTGCCATTCAATGCTGTCTGGTTGCATTCAAACTACATTTCCTTGTGAACAGATTCTAAATAAATCTACTTATAGAATAAGATAAATGTTATATTCCTGTAATAAAGAATACATTTCAGGTAGTCTATATATATTATTTTTCTTTATTATTGAAAATATACTACATCTGTATAGGAAATATTATTTTTGACATTGAAGCACATTCCACAATTCAATATGTGTCATGATTCAGCCATGTCTCATTTTATATCTTGACATTACAGGAGGCAGTAGGACTGTGTACTCGGTGTCTAAATTGGAAGTAGGAAACTTTCCCTGTTCTAGAGTACCAATTAAAAGTTTGGCAATCAAATCATGTTTTTTATGTCAGCAACCCGAAGCCTACAGCACAGATATTCCTGTAATGGTTTAATTGTAGCTTTCCCTCTAATATACAATATAACTAGAGTGGGAGAGTGGGGACATTTCAGACTTTTTGATAACAGTATGGCCTTAGTTAGTAAGAATGGCTATCACTAAAAACCCAGAAAATATTGTTTGGCACACTTGATATTATGAGTAGTGATGAGCGAGTATGTTCGGTTAACCCTTTCGCCGAGTATACTCGGCCGAGCACCGAATATTTATAGAATGCTCGGGCTTTAAGTTTTCATCGCTCCGTGAACATGATTTGCGACTGACAGATTTAATACATGTGAGGAATGCCTGTTTTTCCAGCATTCCTCACATGTATTAAACCTGTAAAACAGTTGCAAATCATGTTCACGGAGCGACGAAAACTTAAAGCCCGAGCATTCTATAAATACTCGGTGCTCGGCCGAGTATACTCGGCGAAAGGGTTAACCGCACATACTCGCTCATCACTAATTATGAGTGATGAAATTACAATTTACCAATCTGCACAATGACCTATTCTCTCTAAGACTGGGGTCAGAATGTAATTTTAAGTTAATGGGCCCCAGTTGGAGATGAGGGGATTGATATTTTGGGGATTGAGTTCAAGTCAAATTTCCTGAATTTTGTGGTCTCACACGAGATTGAATATTTTGAGATTCGATTTGTGGTTTTCAAAAAACAAAACAAAACACCAGCTCCCACACTGCTGAATCATTATTAGAGAGTGGGCTAATGTCATTTTGCGTGGCCTTGTGGGCCTCCCCATAATGCCCTGTAATTATGATAGCTTATGGATTATCATATCTTGTATACTGGTGGTCACTACCAGGGTCATCACAGATCAGAGGATCCCAGTAGCGCACTGTTTGTATGGCAGAGTGTTTTCCATTCCCAGAGTCACTGGGTAAGTCTCTCTCTTCAGTCGTGCATAAGATGCCATGGTCAGTGGGATCCTCTCTCTCTCTCTCTCGTTTGCATAGCGTAAGCTCTTATGGTCAGTGGGGTTTTCCCTTTCTCTTGTAGAGTGTTACCTCTTATGATCAGCACAGTTATCGCTCACTCTCTCTCAACTGTAAATTGTAAGCTCTTATGGTCAGCGGATTCTTCTCTTTCCACTCCTCTTGTATCTTCTGAGCAATTACAAGCTTTTCAGCATTGAAATCAGCAAAAATTGTCTGCAAATTAAATTTTTTAGGAATATATACCAAAGTTGGCAAATTTGAGTTTCAAAACATCAGCTCATCTCCAGCCCTAATTCAACATATAAATTAGTCCATCTCCCTTCCCCGGCTTTACTTGAAGTTTATAGTTCTAGTACCCTCTTATTTAGCAGAGGAATAGTTTGGCACCTTCAGACATCAGTTCTCCAGGTGAGGCTGCAATCTCTGCACATCATATACTTATAATACTAAAAATGCACAACCATGGCTGAAAGTTTTGGCGTCCTTGAAATTTTTCCAGAAAATGAAGCATTTCTCCCAGAAAATTATTGCAATTACACATGTTTTGATATACACATGTTTATTTCATGTGTGTGTATTGGAACAACAGAAAAAAAAGATAAAAAAAAGGTAAATTTGACATAATTTCACACAAAACCCCCAAAATTGGCAGGAGAAAATTGCTGCCACCTTTCCAAAATTGTGGGTAAACCACTTTGTTTCAAAATTGTGATGCTTGTTCAAACTCACCTGTGGCAAGTACCAGGAGTGGGCAATATGAAAATCACACATGAAACCAGATAAAAAGAGGAGAAATTTACTCAATCTGTGCAATGTGTGCCTGTGTGTGCCACACTAAGCATGGATAACAGAACGAGGAGAACAGAACAGTCTGAGGACTTGAGAACCAAAATTGTTGAAAAATATCAACAATCTCAAGGTTTCAAGTCCATCTCCAGAAATCTGGATGTTCCTTTGTTGATGATGCGCAACATGATCAAGAAGTTTGCAACCCTTACAACCCTACATATATTAAACTAAACACTTCTGATGGAATAATCAAAACAAACTGACGCACTTATAATCCTATAGTAGTCTTTCTTTCTTTCTTACCTTCCTGCCACCCTCCCCCTCTTTCCTCCACCATCCCCTCCACCAAAAGTTATTTATTCCAAAGGGTGTGCAACCATATATTAAGTTGACGGTGGCAACAATTTTGTCCAGCCCATTTTTGAGGTTGTGTGTGAAATTCTGTCCAATTTGCCTTTTTTTCCCCTCTGTTTTTTTTGCGTTGTTCCAATACACACAAATTAAATAAACATATGTATACCAAAACATGTGTAAGTGCAATAATTTTCTGGGAAAAATTCTTCATTTTCTGTAACAATTTCAAGGATGCCAACAATTTCAACAATGACTCTTTATCAAGGCACAGGAATCCATGTCACAAAACATGGATAGTGCACACAATAAAACCCCACTACAGAGATAATAATTACATTAATATGCCTGTACAGGCATAGTAAAGATACATACAAAATAACAGCAAAAGGGTATGTCCACATGGAATTTTTTTAAAAAACACATGGATGATAGAAACAGCAATATAATACATGGACATTAACCCTTTAATGACCGCCATTACGTATTAAAACGGTGGCTGTTAAGGGGCCTTATTCCCTTATTGCCATTTAAAAAGGTGATCGGGAAAAAGGCTGTAGCGCCCCCCCCAGAGTTGGCAAATTCTGAACAAGGCTGGTTTTTCTGGTCCCCGATCACGTGTTCGCCGTTATTAAGTTATTAAGTGAAAAAAAAGTGTGCCTACGGTTACTATGACTTCTCTCTCCTCTGACATGACATACATGTCAGAGGAGAGAGAAATGATGCCCCCCGAGGACACCCAGTACCTGCACCAACTCCGAGACCTCCTGATCCGTCGCCCCCGGCCCTCCATCATCTTCCTGTAAAAAAAATGGCGGGCGCATGTTCAGTGTGCCCGCTGAGATCAGCCAGCCGGTGCCCGGCAGCAATAGGGAATTTTTCCTATTGGTTTCTTTAGATCACTGTGATAGACCTTATCACAGTGATCAACATCAAAAATTGTAAATCAAATCCCACTTTGTCACCCCCTTAGTTAGATAAAAATGATAAAAAAATATATATATTTTTTCCCATTCTTTGCCGTTAGGGTTGTGTTAGGGTTAGGGTTGTGTTAGAGTTAGAGTTGTTTTAGGATTGGGTTAGGGTTGGGGTTAGGGTTAGGGTTGTGTTAGCATTAGGGTTAGTGTCGGGGTTAGGGTTGGAGTTGGGGTTGTGTTGGGGTTAGGTTTGGGGTTGGAATTAGGATTAGAATTTTTTCAAAAGGAAAGAAAAAAAATTAATGAAGATATGATGACTAGCGTTGAGCGCAAGTGCTCGTTACTTGAGTTTGCATCGGGTGCTTGGGTATGCACTGACTATCGTGGGTCACATTCTCGAGTACCCGCCCCACATGTTTGGTATCTCTCATATAGCCAAAAAAACCACACACGGGAATTGCCTGCCAAACACAGGCAAGCCACGCATGTTTTTTTTGGATGTCTAATAGCTGCAAAACATGCAGGGCAGGAGCTCGAGTATGTCACTTGAGCACCTGCGATACTCAGTGCATACCCAAGCAACCAATTCAAACTCAAGTAGCAAGCACTTGCACTCAACACTAATGACAACATATTCAATATGACGACCTAATGTTATCACATTCTGTGTTGAACCTCTGCATTCAAAATGCTCACTATACACCTTGATAACATCATTGAGGGGTGTAGTTTCCAAAATGGGGTCAGTTGTGGAGGGTTTCCACTGTTTAGGCACATCAAAGGCTCCCCAAACGCGACATAGCATCTGCTCTCGATTCCAGCTAATTTTGCGTTCCAAAAATCAAACAGTGCTCCTTCCCTTCCAAGCCCTGCCGTGCACCCAAACAGTGGTTTTCCCCAGTGGTATCAGCATACTCAGGAGAAATTGCACAACAATATTTGGGGTCCATTTTCTCATGTTACCCTTGTGAAAATAAAAAAAAATGGGGCTACATTTTTGTGAAAAAAGTTTGATTTTTTATTTTCACAGCTCTACGTTATAAACTTCTTTAAAGCACCTGGGAGTTCAAGGTGCTCACCACAGATGTAGATAAGTTCCTTGAGGGGTCTAGTTTCCAAAATGGGGTTACTTGTGAGGGGTTTCCACTGTTTAGGCACGTCAGGGGCTCTCCAAATGTGATATATTTAAACGTGATAAGTCCGCTCTAGATTCCAGTCAGTCAAAAAGTCATACGGTGCTCCTTCCCTTCCGAGCCCTGCCGTGTGCCCAAACAGTGGTTTTCCCCCACATATGGGGTATTAGCATGCTCAGAAGAAATTGCACTAAAAAATTTTAATGTGCATTTTTTCTTATTACCCTTGTAAAAATAAAAAAATTTGGGTATGAAGTAAAATTTTTGTGAAAAAAGTTAAATGTTTATTTTTTCCTTCCACGTTGCTTCAGTTCCTGTGAAGCACCTGAAGAGTTAATAAACTTCTTGAATGTGGTTTTGAGCACCTTGAGCCATGCAGTTTTTAGAATAGTGTAACTTTTGGGTATTTTCTGTCATATAGACCCCTCAAAGTCACTTCAAATATGATGTGGTCCTTAAAAAAATGGTTTTGTAAATTTTGTTAGAAAAATGAGAAATCGCTGGTTAACTTTTAACACTTCTCTTAACTTCCTAACAAAAAAAATTTCTTTAAAAAATTTGTGCTGATGTAAAGTAGACATGCGCGAAATGTTATTTATGAACTATTGTGTGACATAACTCTCTGATTTAAGGGCATAAGAAAGCAAAGTTTGAAAATTGCAAATTTTTAAAATTTTTTGCCAAATTTCCATTTTTCTTACAAATAAACGCAAGTCATATCGAAGAAATTTTACCACTATCATAAAGTACAATATGTCATGAGTCACGAAAACATTCTCAGAATTAGTGGGATCCGTTGAAGCGTTACAGAATTATTACTTCATAAATTGACACTGGTCAGAATTGTACAATGTATGATTATTTATTATAGAGAGGAACTACAATCTGCATCTACTAGTTACAAAAACGAGTTAGAAAGTCTTGCTGATATTTACAGAGGTGAACTAAAATGTGCAGCTTCTATTTACAGAGAGGAGCTGGAACCTGAAATTACTATTTACAGAGAGAAGCTAGAACATGCAGCAGCTATTTAAAGGAAACCTGTCAGCTGGATTATGCACACATGGCCATATTGGCGCTGTGATAGTGATTAGAGATGAGCAAACCTGAACTTAAAAGTTCGGCATTTATACTGGACAGTTAGTCTCTGGTGCTAAACGCTGAACACGGACTTCTCCAGGAAGTCCGTTGCAATGTTCAGAGTTCCAGGGGAAGTCCATTGGAGAGAGAGAGAGATTTTCCAGCTCAAAAGTCTGGATTCTCATTGTTTTCAATGAGGTTCGGGTTCTGGTTAAAGTTTGTGTACAGTTCTAGTACCCGAATCGACTTTTGAAATATAGTTCGGGTTGGGTACCAGAACCCGAACTTCCATAAGTCCACTCATCCCTAATAGTAATTAAAACGATACCTTTGGTGAAGAAATCTGTTTTGTGGATTTTGTACAATCAGGGTTTGACGTTTTCTTATAATCATAGCTTTGTGCATCGGGATGGGACTGTGGTTAGTGTCTTTGGCTCTCCCTCAGCACCTCCATTGCTCTTGGCTTAAACGTCACACTGGCGCCCTCCAAGCTGCGGGCGTCGCTTGGTAACATTGATCTTCTGGCAGCCTTCAGGATAATGGTGTCGGTTGTGATGCATGCACAGATTTAGATCTCATCTCAATGACGAGCCGAGATCTCAAGCTACACATGCGCTGCCACTTGCACCATTTTTCTGAAGACTGCTAAACTAGAATGGACAGCTGCTATTTACAGAAAGGAGCTGGAATCTGCATCTACTATTTACACAGAGTAGCTAGAATGTACTGCAGCTATTTACCGAGATGAAAAGAATGTGCAGCTACTATATACAAACAGGAGCTAGAACATCCAACTACTATTTACAAAGAAAAGCTAGAATCTGAATCTACAGTTTACAGAGATGAACTAAAATGTACAGTTGTATTTACAGAGAATGGATTGATTAGAATGTGCAGCTATTAACTGAGATGATAGAATGTGCAGCTGCTATTTACAAAGAGGAACTAGAATGTGAAGCTGCTATTTACAGAGAAGCTAAAATGTGTAGTGGCTATTTACAAAGAGGAGCTAGAATGTGAAGCTGCTATTTACAGAGAAGCTAGAATGTGAAGCTGCTATTTACAGAGAAGCTAGAATGTGAAGCTGCTATTTACAAAGAGGAGTTAGAATGTGCAGCAGCTGTTTACGAAGAGGAGTTAGAATGTGCAGCAGCTATTTACGAAGAGGAGTTAGAATGTGCAGCAGCTATTTACCAAGAGGAGTTAGAATGTACAGCTGCTATTTACAAAGAGGAGTTAGAATGTGCAGCTGCTATTTACAAAGAGGAGTTAGAATGTGCAGCTGCTATTTACAAAGAGGAGTTAGAATGTGCAGCTGCTATTTACAAAGAGGAGTTAAAATGTGCAGCTGCTATTTACAAAGAGGAGTTAGAATGTGCAGCTGCTATTTACAAAGAGGAGTTAGAATGTGCAGCTGCTATTTACAGAGAAGTTAGAATGTGCAGCTGCTATTTACAAAGAGGAGTTAGAATGTGCAGCGGCTATTTACAAAGAGGAGTTAGAATGTGCAGCGGCTATTTACAAAGAGGAGTTAGAATGTGCAGCTGCTATTTACAAAGAGGAGTTAGAATGTGCAGCTGCTATTTACAAAGAGGAGTTAGAATGTGCAGCTGCTATTTACAAAGAGGAGTTAGAATGTGAAGCTGCTATTTACAAAGAGGAGTTAGAATGTGAAGCTGCTATTTACAAAGAGGAGTTAGAATGTGAAGCTGCTATTTACAAAGAGGAGTTAGAATGTGAAGCTGCTATTTACAGAGAAGTTAGAATGTGCAGCAGTTATTTACAAAGAGGAGTTAGAATGCGCAGCAGCTATTTACAGAGAAGTTAGAATGTGCAGCTGCTATTTACAAAGAGGAGTTAGAATGTGCAGCTGCTATTTACAAAGAGGAGTTAGAATGTGAAGCTGCTATTTACAGAGAAGTTAGAATGTGCAGCAGTTATTTACAAAGAGGGGTTAGAATGTGCAGCTGCTATTTACAAAGAGGAGTTAGAATGTGCAGCTATTTACACAGAAGCTAGAATGTGAAGCTGCTATTTACAGAGAAGCTAGAATGTGCAGCAGCTATTTACAAAGAGGAGTTAGAATGTGCAGCTATTTACACATAAGCTATAATGTACAGCTGCTATTTACAGAGAAGCTAGAATATACAGCTGATATTTACAGAGAAGCTAGAATGTACAGCTGCTATTTACAGAGAAGCTAGAATGTACAGCTGCTATTTACAGAGAAGTTAGAATGTACAGCAGCTGCTGTTTACAAAGAGGAGTTAGAATGTGCAGCTATTTGCAGAGAAGTTAAAATGTGCAGCAGCTGTTTACAAAGAGGAGTTAGAATGTGCAGCTATTTGCAGAGAAGTTAGAATGTACAGCTGCTATTTACAGAGAAGCTAGAATGTACAGCTGCTATTTACAAAGAGGAGTTAGAATGTGCAGCTATTTACACAGAAGCTAGAATGTACAGCTGCTATTTACAGAGAAGCTAGAATGTACAGCTGCTATTTACAAAGAGGAGTTAGAATGTGCAGCTATTTACAGAGAAGTTAGAATGTGCAGCAGCTGTTTAGAAAGAGGAGTTAGAATGTGCAGCTATTTACACAGAAGCTAGAATGTGCAGCTGCTATTTACAAAGAGGAGTTAGAATGTGCAGCTATTTACAGAGAAGTTAGAATGTGCAGCAGCTATTTACAAAGAGGAGTTAGAATGTGCAACTATTTACACAGAAGCTAGAATGTGAAGCTGCTATTTACAGAGAAGCTAGAATGTACAGCTGCTATTTACAGAGAAGTTAGAATGTGCAGCAGCTATTTACAAAGAGGAGTTAGAATGTGCAACTATTTACACAGAAGCTAGAATGTGAAGCTGCTATTTACAGAGAAGCTAGAATGTACAGCTGCTATTTACAGAGAAGTTAGAATGTACAGCTGCTATTTACAAAGAGGAGTTAGAATGTGCAGCTGCTATTTACAGAGAAGCTAGAATGTGCAGCTGCTATTTACAAAGAGGAGTTAGAATGTGCAGCTGCTATTTACAGAGAAGTTAGAATGTGCAGCAGCTATTTACAAAGAGGAGTTAGAATGTGCAGCTATTTATAGAGAAGTTAGAATGTGCAGCAGCTGTTTGCAAAGAGGAGTTAGAATGTGCAGCTATTTACAGAGAAGTTAGAATGTGCAGCAGCTATTTACAAAGAGGAGTTAAAATGTGCAGCTATTTACACAGAAGCTAGAATGTGCAGCAGCTATTTCCAAAAAGGAGTTAGAATGTACAGCTGCTATTTACAGAGAGGAGTTAAAATGTGCAGCTATTTACACAGAAGCTAGAATGTGCAGCAGCTATTTACAGAGAAGTTAGAATGTGCAGCAGCTATTTACAGAGGAGCTAGAATGAGCAGCTTCTACTTACATAGATGAACTAAATGTGCAGCTGCTATTTACATAGATTAACTAGAATGTGCAGCTACGATTTACAAAGAGTAGCTAGAACATCCAACTACTATTTACAGAGATAAGATAGAACATGCATCTACCATTTACAAAGATGAGCTAAAATCTGCATCTACTATTTACACAGATGAGTTAGAATGTTCAATTGTTATTTACAGAGAGGAGCTAAAATGTGCACCTATTATTTACAGAAAGCAGCTAGAACATGCAGCTGTTATTTATGGAAAAAAAAGTTAAAACATATAGCTGCTATTTACATAGGATCTAGAACATGCAACTTTTACAAAGGGGAACAAGAAGCTGCAACTATTATGTACAGAGAGGAGCTAGAATGTTCAATTATTTACAGCGAGGAGCTACAATCTGCAGCTACTATTTACAGAGCAATAACTCAGATTTTAAAATTCAAACTTCCCATTTTCCATCATGAATCGGCTCTGTGCACTGTGCACATAGCTAAATTGCCTTGATAATATGGTGCGACTACTTGTCTCATGTCATTCACTTACCATCTCCCATGTAGTTTTGAAGAGAAAAATCAGAGTGTGCTATAGGTAACAATTTAACCTTGAACGTTGAACATATTGGACATATGTATTAATATAATGATCATTTTACAAAGGAAGAGCTACTACTTTAATTTAACATGGTCTAATTCTTGTTTGCCTGAACTCTGCACAACGTAATACTACCATTTAACCTTGTCTGTTTTGTAATAGTGATAATGTAACTTTTACTAGTGGTTCCTCCATTTGGTTACTTGTGGATAGTAATTATATTGTATGAATTAATTGAGTGGTATCATAGACTGTGCACATTAGATAATTTTGGGATGATGGTATAGGCTTCTACATTGTGCTTTTATTTGTGTTGGTTCTTTGCCACCTTTTTCGGTTGTTGGCTGCTTGATACATTACTTAATAAATTATATTATTTTGTTTTATCAGTAATTTAGTTTTTGGTTATTGACCCCAATTATAAGATTATATTACTGCATGTAGAAACCCTAGTTTATTCTAACATTTGTATGGCTGCCGTGTTGTTAATTGTAATAAATTTGCAAATAATAATAATTTGTTGTTCAAGGTATAAGGAAAAACAGATTGTGACATTTAACATCATATAAAATAATGAGGTAGAGCACATGGAGCAGTCTTACTGCAAACGTTACTCATCTGTGCTATATGGCAATATAGATATCCCTTTGTGACTCACATCAGTAACATTCAAAAATGAAAAGGTTAAATGAATGCTTTCTATAAAAATAAATCCCCCGGTAAGAAAATAAATGGCAGGACTGCATTACATCGGGATGTTTTCTGTCACATTTTGAAAATGCACTTGATTTTAAAATCACTAATAATTTGCTTCCCATTCTACACCAACAACATTTCTGTTTCTGAAGGCTTTGACAGTAATTGTTTTCTAAATAATGGTCTTTTGTAGATGGAGCTGCAGAGGATAATGGAGGAGGGTAGAAAAGTTCAGCCATTATCCAATCCATAGAAGCAATCAATGCTTTGATCACTATTTCTCAGAATATTGTTAGTTTCTCCAGAAAACTCTTCTTAATATTCCTCTAATGTTGTCTTTTAGCCTTTTACAAGCAAACAAACAACACGATTTTCAAATTATGATGCATATACAAAGGAAGAGAAGGATTTGTGAATTTTTACCATGGACATACAGAAATGATGACTAAGGCTTTATTCACATGGGTGGTTTTTGCTGTTGTTCTGCTCTGATCTATTAAAGAAAATAAATAGTCCGCTAATGTCACCATTGATTTCAGTATGTTTTTTTTTCCTATGGCAACTAGGTTCAACGTCTGTAATTTTTTGGCAAGCAGAATATCCCAGTCTGTTGCTCTATTCCACTTAAAAAAAAGAGAATCTGACAAATTTGACTAAACACAATTGGATCTTTTAGGATCTTTTCTGCTTCAATTTCATGACCTTAGAAACAGATCACTGGCCGTAAAGTCAAACAAAGGTTTGAACAACTTACGTATGGATCACTCTGATCATTGACATTCTCTGCTGATATGATCTCTCAGTGCCTTGTCAATAAACATATAACTATGGTCCCCTACAATCTCATCTGACATCATGGATAATTCATCCCTGGACTCAGGAAATGATTTGTGTTTAGGTATTATGGAAGCTGTTCAAGGTGCTGTAAAGAACTATGTTACATCAATGAACAGTTTTGCTATTTTTTACCATTCTTCTATGTTTTTGGACATGCTCTGTTTAAGAGCAGAAGACACTTAAAAGCCAAAGTCACTGCAGTCTTTTAGCAAATAAAAACTGTTTATGACAACTGGTTTCATCTGCATTGTAGCCAGATAATAAATAGTCTTCTATAAATGGTGGTCAATAATCTGTTGACTAATGCAAAATGCAATGGAAACATCCATTGTCCCTGCGTCACTGGCTGTGACTGCCCCCTTTCTGACTCTGCACTCCTCCCATCCGCCCAAGGGTGCTTTTAATTAGTGCTGGTTCCTACCTTCCCATTTAAATTGTAGGCTTATAGTTCGAGAGAGGCATGTTTGATGAGTAGTAGGATAGGTACCCATCAGAGGGAGGTCACCTTGCCATGGTTGATGGGCACACATGAATTGGCCAATTTATGCGCCAAGAACCTTCATTTTTTTTAAGTACATTTTATTTAGTAACAATGCAGTTTAGATCTCATGTATCTAGTATTTGCACATATCTTGACCCTTACAGAGTGCTGCTAGGTTCTTTTTTTGCATGTTATGCAGTCATTGCAGCTCGTACCTGTTCACACTATATGGAGGTGCTGGTCAGTTTTATTTAGTTTTTTTTTGTTTTACAGTTTGATTGAATCAGTGACGCCAGCCAGTGCAGAGGAGTGGGCGGGATTATGGGTGGGGAAAGGGGTGAATATTCATTTGCAATTTACATATGCTTGACTTGCTGACGCGCAACTTTCATTTTTTTCCGTGGCTTACAGCAATGCAATCGGGCAATGCAGAGCAATAAAAGTTACATAACCTGAAAGTGCTGCCAAAAGCCCTAGTTCATGATACTATTAGTATACTACCCAAAAATGACCTGACAGATTCCCTTTAAAAAGGGTGCACAGGACCAATGTAAGGCAATCCAAACATCAAAAATATAAAACATGTATTTATTCATTATAAATGATTGCAGGTTTTATACTGAAGTATTATGTTTCACATCACTTGATGTCTGGATTGACCTCCATTGGTCCTGTGTGCCCTTTTTAATGTCCTTGACACAGGTGGTCCATCATGAATGACCAAATGTTCATTGCTTTAATCCAAATTCTTTTTACGACTTCATCCACTTGGATCCCAAAGATCAGGACATCGGCAGCAATGTTCCAACAGTGGCCCATCACGAATGACCATCAATACATTGCATTAATCCATGGTCCATAAAGGAATTTGCTCTATATGCATTAGAGAGTAGGTTTGCCTCTGGCTTACCAAAGGTTAATCCATGTTTTAGACATAACATGAGAATATGGCTGTACTTACCAGTTTCCCAACATCTGCATAAATAGGCATTCTTGTTACTCATTTGTATTACATAAATAATATATTTTGTAAAAAATTCAATCCTAAAAAAAAAAACATTTAATATTTTTTTCCATGCAACAAAAGAAAGGATATTTGGAAACATTGATATTATGTAAATGTCTTTCATTTGAAGACCTTTTATAAATCCGAGCAAGTGCTTTCCACAGTAATGTCTGTTCTGCATTACTCCTGCAGGGAAATGAATCTCTGTGGAATTGCCAAGTAATTAAGAAAACTGTCTCCAAAGGTCTTCTAAAAGGATGATCTCAAAATGGTTTCAGGTCATTCATTTGAGAAACCCACTTGAATATCAAAGTAAAAGCATTATGGTATTATGAGGCTTGGAGTGGTGGAAACATTTCTCATTAGATACCAAGAGAAAAAATATTCCTTTCTCAAGCAGGGAAAGACACGAGAGTGTAATTTTACCACATATTGCTCCATTCCCTGTGACGTTAAGGATGAGTGATAGAAAAGAAGCCCGGTATTGAGACTAGACAAGAAATAGTTATTCATAGAAATTCACAAAACTACACCTTAAAAATTGGATTGATTATAGTTTCATCAGTACCATGCTGCCTGTGTAATTATTTCAGAGATGCTGACATTTGAACAAAAGAATCCACAGAAAAGCTATTTTCTTTTGTATGAAGTCTCCGGAGCACAAGCATGAAGGAGAGATCATAAATACATTGCAGGAAATGGAGGGTTTTTTATATTGAATGGGAATTATGCTGTGCCTCATATTGGTGTCGCTTCAACCTTAACATATATACATGCTTGATTCGAGAAATGGATGAATGCACATATTTAACCGGACTGATGTTATTGTTCCTCTTTTAATCAAAGGCAAAGTAATGGAGCCAGCTGTCTCTACCATTATATCAGGCGAAAGGGAATTGTTTACAGCATATTACATACTATATTGCTGTCCTAGTTTCATTACTTTTCCTTTTTATTATGTTTCTAATAATATATACAGTAGTAACGAATTACTTTTGCGCTGTATGCTGTATTGATTGGCAGCGATAGTATCCCACTGTTATATTCCTTTGTTGAACTGTTACTCATATATTTGACGCATAGCTCTCTTTATGTTTCTACACTATTGCTCAATGTATTGTTACAGTACATTGCAATTTGCTCATTTAATTTAATTCAAAAATCCTCAGCAAGTGTGTGGGAATTATTCAGAAAGTTGAATAAAATAATACCTTTATATCTGAGATCTGATATCCCGTTCCAAAGAAATCCAATTTTTTTTAATATGTTAATGAGTCGTTAAGATCTATGGGTCAGACATAGATCTCTCTGAGAATCTGCCTCCAGGGCTTATTAAAAAATAAATAAATAAATGAAAGGGGACATACCCAGCGTGAGATATGTAGATCAGGAGAGCAGACTGTCAGTCATTACATGTCTCACACTGGTAATGTCCCTTTTATTTAAAATAAGCTCTAGAGGCAGATTCTCAGGGAGATCTGTATCAGGCCCATAGATCTTAACAGCTCATTTACATATTAAGAAAAATGTGGATTTCTCTGGAATAAGACATTGGATTGCAGATATCAAGGTATCATTTTATTCAGCTTTCTATGACCTACTTGTCCATATAGACGGTTTAGGAGGGTTGATTCTACTGACAGATTCCCTTTAATCACTTAACATTGGCAGTTTAAACAAAGCATGAGTGTTCACACTGGTGGATATGCTGCAGACTTTCTAAACCCTTTATAAAAAAAGTCTCAAAGAATAAACAAAAACAATGATCTGCTTTGTGACAACACATCAGTTTAGATGGTGGATTTTCACCTTTTGCAAGGCAAAGGGTGAACTCTACAAAGAAAATAAATACAAACAAAATTCACTCCGATTTTTCCATGTTTAACTGCTTTTTTTTATGTGGCTGTACCTTAATACAATTTATGATCAAATTTTTGTAATAGTGTAACACGGGTACTTTAGATGCAGTGACACAGAAACACAAAGCAGCCAATACAGGGTTAATAAACAGGGGAGGTTTATGATAACAGGGTCATTCGCCACGCAGGGAGTAACAGGGGAAAATATGGGGTAAAACAAGGGAAATGGCAGGTAGAAGTCTATAACTGACAGTTCACAGTTTAACTAGATGTAGCAGAGTCAAACCGGTTGTAAATGACAGTTTTTACACTTAGCTGACTTTTATCCTCCACAAGGCAGTTGCCGGCTGATGCTGGTGACGCTTTCTTCAGGCTTCCCCGCCCAAACAATGCTCCGTCTTCTGGCGGCAGCAGGCGGTCTCCGTTTTTACCCGCTGAGCCCCTAGTCCATAACAGTGCACCTCACGTGCTCGGCTCCACGGACCCTGCGTCTCTTCTCCCTCTAGTCGGCTTGACTCCTCCGGTTCACTGCACTCGGATCTTGCTCCCAGTACTGGAGCCAGGAGCCTGGACCCTCTCACACTGATCTCTTGAGCAGAACTCTCTTGCCGCTTTCCCACGCAAAAGTCCTCGTCTCTCCCTCTCTCTAGCCACGCCACCAGTTTCCCGGTCACCTGACCTCCCAGCTCTCACTCTGGACACGCTCCCAGCTTCCCAGTCACCTGACTCCTGTGCTCGCAGTCTGTCTTCCCTCTGCAACCAGAGGTACGGCCCCGGCAGTTCCGGATCCCTTCTTCTGAAAGTACTTACACCCCGGTCTTCCCCCTTACAATAGCAATCATAAATGATGTTCCTTTTGTCAGAAACACATTTCTGTAGCCTACATCAACCAAAATTGTTAATAGCACCTCCAAGGCATGTTCTAGGGTTCACAGGCTGTGCTAGATCACAAAACCCAGTCCATTTGCTAGGTCTCCTGCCCTGAATTAAATGCCTCATATAGTGACTATAGAAAGTCTAAACACCTGTGTTAAAATGCCAAGTTTTCGTCATGTAGAAAATTCATATCAAGGAGAGTCAATTCAGAACTTTTTCAACCTTTAATGTCTGTCTTCTCTGCCAAGCTACAAAATGATATGACACAAAATAGAGACTGTAACCATTAAAAATATCAATAAATGGAATAACACAGACAACTCAAACAATTTAAAAAGCACACAATACTGTGTATTATCACACGCCACTCTCCAAGGTGGCAGACAAAGTGGTTACCCATGCAGTAACTTAAATAAGGTATATCAATCCATGAAAACCTAGCATCAAAGAGATGCAACCGACATTTACAGAATTTTCTGTGTAAAGGCTCTGCATCTACTATTAAGTTATGCTATTCTGACATGACATTGTGTTGTTTTATCATTCCAAGTTACATTACTGTTGATTTAATTTTAATTGGTCTCACAGTGAAATCTTGCGTCTGCCAGAGCAAAATAATAATTGAACCACAACTGAAGAAGATTGCATAGATCAAGGTGTCAAAGGCAAGGCTGTCATTTTCAATGCCAAGTTGCAGGTTCTGGTCATTGCTCTGAAACATAGATTGGTAATCCTTGGAGTACATAATAAATGAAGAGCTGTCTACCCTTCCTTTGTGGTCTCTTTAACTGTAACAGAATGAAGCAGAAAAGAAAAGTGCACTATGTCTTAGAAACTTGAATTTATATTTTACTTTCATATTTGGAATAACTCACAGAAGTATTTTACAATGCAATCTTGTGAAACATAATAAAAGTGCATTTGAGTACATGGAATAAACTACATTCTGTGGTATTCACAGTTAAATGGAACCTGTCACCATGAAAATGCAGTCCAATCTTAGGACAGGTGAGTATAAGGATTTTTTTATTTTATTTTTATTCTAACAGGTTTTGGACATAGCAGGAGAAGAATACTACTCTCAACATTGTCCCCTGCTGGTGCTGATCGCAGCACCAGCAGGGGACAATGATGACAGATGCCTGCAGCACCCGGTGCTTGGGAACAGCACTAACTGTACCGGTGATTCCCAGGCACCAGTATGTGTCACACTGATGACACACGGATGTCATCCATGTGTCAGCAGTGAGCACGTGTGCGGGACATTTTCAGCCCGTGCTGCAGGTAAAAATGAACATGTCAGCGTGTTTTGCCCACGGACACACAGATGTGCAGAGATCCATTCAGTAGAATGGGTTTAGGTGTGTCAGTGTCTCCAGTACGAGTGAAAATGGACACCACACGTACTCGAAACAGGGACGTCTGAAAGACCCCTAGCACAGTGATCTAGACTGCTTCCGTAATGCACAAACAGTTTGAAAAAGCTGTAATAAATAGTAAAAAAGTACCGTAATAATAAGTAATTAGTGAGTTATCTATTAATAACAAAAAAACAAGTTATATATACCCCAAAATAGTTCAAATTATAAATATGTTGACTGAAAAATACAAATGGTTTGTCTCTAACAATGTAGCCATGATAATGAAAACATTTCATATGGGCCATAGAATATGGCCATTAAACAGTCATGTGAATAAACCCTAAGGATATGCCGTCAATATCAAAGTCTCAAGAACCTCTGTAATCTGTCTCCTTCCTATTTATCTGGAGCTGATCCTAACTATTAAGGAGAGTGGCATCCCTTAAGACAGCTAAAGTAAGCTTGATGTTGATTGATGAAAATGTTCATTGAGTTTGGTAGTACATCCAAGTTCAGAACATTCTGATTTCGGCAGAGCAGACAGTTTTACTAAAAGCTGCTGTTGAAATCTTCTCTATTTTGCTTATGGTTGCAAAATTCTATACCCTTATAAAACCTAAAGGAATCCAATATACTGTTTCATATACTGTAGAAAAATGTGAACACATTGCAGGAAGACATTGGGAAGAAGACATGGAACTAGCTGGAATATACAGATGCCTTAAATGAAATTCCTTTTCATCATGTTTTTCTTTTTCATAAAATGC
Source organism: Phyllobates terribilis (assembly GCF_046119375.1). Taxonomy (NCBI): domain Eukaryota; kingdom Metazoa; phylum Chordata; class Amphibia; order Anura; family Dendrobatidae; genus Phyllobates; species Phyllobates terribilis. The sequence goes on from NW_027362762.1 coordinate 212,652,678, forward strand.
TCTGTGCTGATTTCCTAGTAATTGTTTATATCAATCAGAGATCAGTGTTAGATATGAGCGGATCACATTGCGCGACCCTTGTCCGTGGTCCACGTCAGCAGTCTTTTTTAGTGGAGAGGAATTGTGCAAATTTCCTTACCTTTCTGGATCACAGGCTCGAGTTATGATTAGACTGGTACATGAGCTGTCACATGTGCACTGCACACCACACAGAAGATGTCTGCCAGCCTGGCTAATTAAAAGTCAAGCCTGGAATCCTCAGGACAGCCATCAGGACATTACTGCCCCTACTTGCATATGGGGTCCGTTGAACAGAGGGACCCAGACTGGGCCCCCCTTTTATACTCACCAGGACCCAGCGGCAGGATTCTGCCGGTTCAGGAACAGCTGCCAGCCAATCACAGGTTGGTAGCTGACATCATCGCGCATGTCGCTGGCATATTACGTCACTGTCATGCCCCGAAGCGACTGTGTCTCGGATGATCGAAAAGCAGGGTGCTGCTGGACCGCGGCAAGGTAAGGAGAAACTTTTTTACATTTTTTTTTACTTTTTTGTAAAGTCGCACTATAGAGAGACATGGGGCAGAATGGAAACATGGGGCAGGATGGCGACATTAGGGGCAGAATGGAGACATTAGGGGCACAATGGAGACATGGGGTAGAATGGAGACATGAGGACAGAAGGAAACATTGGGGCAAAATGGAGGCATTGGGGCAGAATGGAGATACATCAGGGTAGAATGGAGACATTGGGGCAGAATGGAGAGACATGGGGCAGAATGGAGATACATTGGGGCAGGATGGAGACATTGCGGCAGATTGGAGACATGGGGGCAGAATGGAGACTTGGGGCAGGATGGAGACATTGGGGGCAGAATGGAGACATTAGGGGCACAATGGAGACATGGGGCAGGATGGAGACATTAGGGGCAGAATGGAGACATTAGGCGCACAATGGAGACATGGGGCAGCATGGAGGCAAATTGGGTGCAGGATGGAGACATGGGGGCAGAATGGAGACTTTGAGGGCAGAGTGGAGACAAATGGGGGCAGTTGGAGACATGGGGCAGGATGGAGACATGTGAGCAGAATGCAGACATTGGGGGCAGAATGGAGAAACATTGAGGCAGAATGAAGACATGGAGGCAGAATGTAGACAAAGAGGGGCAGGATGAAGACATGGGGCAAAATGGAGGCATTGGGGCAGAATGGAGATACATCAGGGTAGAATGGAGACATTGGGTCAGATTGGAGAGACATGGGGCAGAATGGAGATACATGGGGGCAGGATGGAGACATTGCGGCAGAATGGAGACTTGGGGCAGGATGGAGACATTGGGGGCAGAATGGAGACATTAGGGGCACAATGGAGACATGGGGCAGAATGGAGACATGGGGCAGGATGGAGACAGGGGCAGAATGGAGACATTAGGCGCACAATGGAGACATGGGGCAGCATGGAGGCAAATTGGGTGCAGGATGGAGACATGGGGCAGAATGGAGACATTGAGGGCAGAGTGGAGACAAATGGGGGCAGTTGGAGACATGGGGCAGGATGGAGACATGTGAGCAGAATGGAGACATTGGGGGCAGAATGGAGAAACATTGAGGCAGAATGAAGACATGGAGGCAGAATGTAGACAAAGAGGGGCAGGATGAAGACATGGGGCAAAATGGAGACATTGGGGCAGAATGGAGACATTGGGGGCAGAATTGGAGACAAATGGGGGCAGGATGGAGACATGGGGCAGGATGGAGACATTAAGGGCAGAATGCAGACAAATGGGGGCAGGATAGAGACATGGGGGCAGGATGGAGACATTGGGGACAGGATGGAGACATGGGGGCAGGATGGAGACATGGGGGCAGGATGGAGACATGGGGACAGAAGGAAACATTGGGGGCAAAATGGAGACATTGGGGCAGAATGGAGAGACATCAGGGTAGAATGGAGACATTGGGGCAGAAAGGAGAGACATGGGGCAGAATGGAGATACATGGGGGCAGGATGGAGACATTGTGGCAGATTGGAGATATGGGGGCAGAATGGAGACTTGGGGCAGGATGGAGACATTGGGGGCAGAATGGAGACATTAGGGGCAGAATGGAGACATGGGGGCAGAATGGAGACATGGGGCAGGATGGAGACATTAGGGGCAGAATGGAGACATTAGAGGCACAATGGAGACATGGGGGCAGAATGGAGGCAAATTGGGTGCAGGATAGAGACATTGAGGGCAGAGTGGAGACAAATGGGGGCAGTTGGAGACATGGGACAGGATGGAGACATGGGAGCAGAATGGAGACATTGGGGGCAGAATGGAGAGATATTGAAGCAGAATGAAGACATGGGGCAGAATGTAGACAAATAGGGCAAGATGAAGACATGGGGCAAAATGGAGACATTGGGGCAGAATAGAGACAAATGGGGCAGGATGGAGACATGGGGCAGGATGGAGACATTGAGGGCAGAATGCAGACAAATGGGGGCAGGATAGAGACATTGGGGACAGGATGGAGACATGGGGGCAGGATGGAGACATGGGTACAAAATGGAGACATGGGGACAGAATGGAGACATTGGGGTCAGAATGGAGACAAATGGGGCAGGATGGAAATATGGGGGCAGGATGGAGACATGGGGCAGGATGGAGACATGGGGGCACTATGCTCCGCTCTATCAGCCTCAAGGACATCATTCTCTCTTGGTTCTCCTCCTACCTCTCTGATCGCTTCTTCACTGTATCTTTTGCTGACTCTTACTGTTGTCCTCTTTCCCTTACTATCGGGGTTCCTCGAGGCTCAGTCCTAGGCCCTCTTATTTTCTCTCTATACACCACCCCTATTGGACAAACCCAAACCATCAGCAGATTTGGTTTCCAGTATCATGTCTATGTTGATGACACCCAATTATACACCTCTTCTCCTGACATCACCCCCACCTTAATACAAAATTCCAGGGATTGTCTGTCCGCTGTCTCTAACATCATATCCTCCCTCTATCTGAAACTGTATCTCTCCAAAACTGAACTTCTTGTGTTTCCTCCCTCCACTAACCTACCTACAGTATACCTGATATTGCAATTATCTTGGGTAGTTCAAATATAACTTGCAAACTGCACACTTGCTGTCTTGGGGTCATATGTGACACAGAACTTTCTTATATTCCCTATAGTCAATCCCTCACTAGCTCATGTTACCTGCATCTTAAAAATATCTCCAGGATCCGACCTTTTCTCACCTTTGAAATGGCAAAAAACACTTATCGCTCTTATTCATTTTTGACTACTGCAACTCTTTATTGATTAGCCTCCCTCTAACCAAACTTTCTCTTCTCCAATCCATCCTGAATGTGGTAGCCAGGGTCGTATTTCTGTCCAGTCGCTTCACCAATGCCTCCACCTTGTGCCAGTCATTATACTGGTTACCCATCCACTACAAAATACAATACAAATTTCTCTCTCACTCACAAAGCTCTTCACAGTTCTGCACCACCCTGTATCTCATCCCTCATTTCTGTCTATTCTGTCTATTACGCACGCAGGTGATGCATGTGGTTTCGCGGACCCAGGTTTACCTAGGAGGGGCGTAGCTAAGCGGCTACCAGGTGTTCACTGGAGCTCCTGATGGTGGAATTAGGCTTGGTTGTAGGTAACTGCCAGGTACCACTCCTAGGCAGTCCCTGATACTGCAGCTGCTGACCCCAGGGGTCAGGTACACAGACAAGGAAAGGACTCAAGCTCCGTTCAGACTAATAGGTTCTGGATCTTCTGCAGAACAGTTACTGACACAGAGACTCAGACAGGGCTAATTCTGAGACTGGTTGTATCTGTCTGGATATACGGGGTACTCGGATAGGCACACCTTCAGATGCATAGGTCTCAGATAATGATTCAGTTACTGGCCGCACGCAGACAAGGGGGACGAGATTCAGGCACTGGCCGCACTAAGACCAGGGACTTCGGGTTCAGGACTGGCTGCACCAGGACCAGGGACTTTGGGTTCAGGACTGGCCGCACAAGGACCAGGGACCTCAGGTTCAGTCCTGGCTGAACAAGGACCAGGGACTTCAGGTTTACGACTGGCTGCAGGAGGACCAGGGACTTCAGGTTCAGGACTGGCCACACAAGGACCAGGGGACCTCACAACTCACTAAGAGACTACGTCACTCGCTAATGATTCACTGTGTTGCTTGGTACCTCCCTATAGGGGAGGGTGTTTTATATACAAGATGCCTCCCAGTTATTGGCTGGGAGCCGTCTTGCAAGTGTACTCTGCTATTAAATGCCTCCCAGCTAGTGGCTGGGGGCATTTTACAATGTTCCTGCTGCCCCTTTAAGAGCGGCGCGCCCTGCACCAATGGGAAAGGGATCACACCGGGGCCCATGCCGCACGGCTGGGGCAGTGAGTATGCCGGTGTCCCTGCTTGAAGGGGGGCCACAAGGACCAGGGACTTTGGGTTCAGGACTGGCCACACAAGGACCAGGGACTATGGGTTCACGAAGCTGGCCACACCAGGTCCAGGGGACCTCAACTCACCAGGAGACCACATTACTCACTAATGATTCACTGTGTTGCTTGGCACCTCCCTATGGGGGAGGGTGCCTTATATACAAGATGCCTCCCAACTATTGGCTGGGAGTCATCTTGCAAGTGTACTTTGTTAATAAATCGCCTCCCATCACACTACACAAGGAAGACAGGGAGCACGCCAGAGACCACGCCGCTCAAAGAGGGCAGTGAGTATGCCGGTGTCCCTGCATAGAGGGGGAAGGGGAACCATGCAGGGGTGCTGGCAATAGCGTTACACTGTCTATCACACTACCCCTGCCCTCCATTCTGCAACTGATCTAAGACTAGCATCCTCCATTACCCGAACCTCACACCTCTGTCTCCAAGACTTATCTCGTGCTGCACCAGTGTTCTGGAATGCACTAACCTAAACGTTCCTACTAATATCTATCCCCCATGTTTTTAAGCTTGCTAAGATACATTTCTTTAGGCAGGCCTATCACCTCAACTCGCTAACCTAACTCTTCCCTGTTCCCTCCTTCTAAATGTTAATAATAATTTACTCCCTCCTATTCATCTGTCTCCACATCCTCCGTGGACCTAATAGCACATGGTAACTGCACTCAGACAGATACTTTATATGAAATGTTTATTTATTATAATGATGGCACATAACAAGCACATTCTATCTATTGTGTCCCCCCTATTTACTTTAAAGCTATGTGCCCACAATGCAGAAATGCTCAGGATTTTTTCCTGAGCGTTTCTGTATCTCCCTGGCAGAAAAAAATGCATGCGGATTGTACATGCGGATTGTACATGCGGATTGTACATGCGTTTTCCTGCTAGGGACATGCGGAAATGAAGCGTTCTTCACTTGCATTTCCGCATGCGGGTGTCAAGCGCTTTCCAAGCGATTTTAGCATCACTTAGAAAGTGCTTGACAACTCGGTCACACTATATAAATCCATGCAAACGGCATGGATTTATATAGTGTGACCCGAGAAAATGTCAAAAAATAAAAAATAAACCTATACTTACCTTCCGATGGCCCCTGCAGTCTTGCTGCGCTCGTGTGCTGGCTGCCGGCAGATCGCGGTACGCTGTACTGAAGGACCTGCCATCACATGACTGTGATGTCACCGCAGGTCCTTCAGTCCTGCGCGATCTGCAGGCAAGCACAGGGAAAGAGTCCGGTGGCCGTCGGAAGGTGAATATAATCTTTATTTTTTATTTTATTCTTTTTTTTCAGCTTTTAATGGTACCTGGGTCCGGAGGAGAGTCTCCTGTCCTCCACACCCGGGTACCATCCGCACATTAGAACGCGCCAATTACGCAAGTACAGATGCAGTCTTGCGGAATTGGCGCGTTCTAATGCAAGTCAATGGCGGCGAAAACGCAGCACTTCCGCAAAATAATTGGTAGTGCTGCGTTTTTTTCCGCAATGATAATCCCCAGCGGAAATTTCCACAGCATGTGCACAGCACATGCGGATTATCATTAGGGAACATGGCAGGCCTTCTACCGTGCGTTTTTTAAGCGTTTCTGCAGCGTTTTTGCCGCTGCGGAAACGCTTAAAAAACGCATCGTGGGCACACAGCCTAAGGATGCCGTCACAGCCTGACACTGAGGAGCGCAAGCATGCCTGCGCTTCTCAGTGTCCGCGGGATGACAGGCTGGATGGCAGCGATCTGCAGGTCCAGCCTGTCATCTCGATGTAGCGGAGCTGAAGCTGTCCTGGGAACCATGGAATGGTAAGGATGATGTTGCTTTATTATTTTACTTTTATTGCCGGAGATCGTTGGCTTCAGCTGGAATGGGCGTGATGGTAAGTATGGTTTAATTTAGAACAATAAAGAATTGTGTGTTTATTTCAATTAAAGGACTTTATTCTGGGTGTTGTGTTTTTTTTTTAAATACTTTACCAGAAATAGATGGCGGTCATGTCTAATATTGGCGTGACCCCATGAATTTCGGGCTTAGGGCCAGCTGATAATGCCAAGCTGGCCCTAACCCCTTTATTACCCAGTGAGCCACCGCACCAGGGCCCTGGATGAGTTGGGTACAGCGGCAGAAGATGGCGCTTCTATGAACGCGCCATTTTCCGGGGTAGCTACGTATTTTTTTTTTTAAATTATTTCATGAAATTCTTGAAATAATTAAGAAAAAAAGGGCTTCCCTATATTGTTGTGTCCAGCCAGGTACAAATAGGCAGCTGGTGGTTGGGGGCAGCCCGTTTCTGCCTGCTGTACCTGGCTGGACACAAATATAGTGCGAAGCCACACGTCAATTTTTTTTTAATTATTTCATGAAATAATTAAAAAAAAAAAAAGGGCTTCCCTATATTGTTGTGTCCGGCCAGGTACAAATAGGCAGCTGGTGGTTGGGGGCAGCCCGTTCCTGCCTGCTGTACCTGTTACAACTCTCCTGTTAGGTTTTTTTTAGTTTGCTGGTCACATGACCAGTTTTGCCTATTTATTCCGGCTCCGCCCTCCTGGCATTGCTGGACTTCATTTGTATTTACTACTGTTGAGCTAGCTTGGTGCTCTGTTGCCGTTCTCTATTAGTTTTACTTTACTTTTTGTTGTGTGTTTGTCTTTGACTGCTACGATTTCTGCTAGGAGGTGTCCAACTTTTCCCAGTCCCTAGTTCTTGTAGGGATTCCTCCCTCACATCTATAGGTCTTCGTACAGACTAGCCGAGGACTTTAGCGGGTCTGATCGCAGGATCAGGTTCCCCGTTACATCGTAGGGATCTAGTTTAGTTCTATTGTAGGGACAGATCTCCTGTCTTTCCTTAGTCTCTGTAGCAGATCATAACAGTAAGTCCAGCCATAAAAAAAAAAAAAAAATTTCTCTAAGGAAAGACCTCCAGTTTTTCATCATGGTCTCGGTGCAAGATTTGGCTCAACGCTTGCAGGGACTCTCTCTGGAGGTGGCCAAGCTCCAACAACACGTGAGTAGCTGTTCTGGAGCGCATTTTGTGGAACCAAAGGTACGTCTGCCTGATCTATTTTTTGGTGAACAACAAGATTTTTTTTCTTTTAAAAATGCTTGTCTATTATATTTTCGTTTGAGACCCGGATCCTCTGGTGATGAATCACAGCGCATAGGGTTCATAATGTCACTTTTGCGCAAAGATCCTCAGGGATGTGCCTTCTCTCTCCAACCTAGTGATCCGTGCTTTAGATCAGTGGATAGTTTTTTTTCTGCTTTGGGTTTATTATACGATGATCCTGATCGTGTCTCATCTGCTGAGTTTGAATTAAGACGTTTGAGGCAGGGATCAGGTAATGTGGAAAAATATTGTTCTCACTTCCGTCGGTGGTCTGCCCAGGTGGGGTGGAACGATTCAGCTTTGAAAAGCTTGTTTCTTGCAGGGCTAGGTGAAAGGGTTAAGGATTTACTGATTGCTTATCCCACACCTGGAAACTTGCAGGAGGCAATGCAATTAGCTATACGGGTGGACAGGAGACTGCGTGCAAGGGTTAATGAGAGCAAATCCTCTGCTATGTCAGCTTCGAGTCCTGAGAGGTTCAGTGCTGACAATGGTGAGCCGATGGAAATTGGGGCGATGACACCCCGCTCTCAGGAAAAAGACCGCCGACTTTCTGAAGGCTTGTGTTTCTATTGCGGAAATTCTGGTCATTTGATTAAGAGCTGTGTGCTTCGTATGAAGAAAGAAAAAAAAAATGGTCAGTCATGCCCGTATTGCCTGTTTAAATTCTAAGGGAGTATTCCTATCTGCCACTACTGCTGCTCAGGATGAATTAATTGAATTTCGGGTATTTGTGGATTGTGGATCTACTCTGAATGTGATTGATGGGGGATTCTTGGAAAAACTTAGATTAGAACCTAAAACTTTGTCATCCCCTATTGCTGTGGTTTCTGTCGATGGCTCTCCCTTGAAGAGTGTTACTCACAAGGTCTGTGAATTTCCCCTCACTATTAATGGTATTCATCAAGAGAATTTGGATTTGGTGGTATTGGATAATTTGCCTTCTCCAGTAATATTGGGGTTACCCTGGTTAAAATTGCACAATCCTGTACTGGATTGGTCTACCAATGAAATTAAGTCCTGGAGCCCTAAGTGTTATGACAAGTGTTGTAACGGGCGCATTGCTGCTGTGGATAGAGGGGAATTGCCTGTACCTATTCAGGATTTTTGGAGAGTTTTTTTCTGAGGAGGAGTCGCAGGTTTTGCCTCCCCATAGAGACTATGATTGTACCATTGAATTTGTCCCTTGAGCGACTCTTCCTAAGAGTCGTTTATTTAATCTTACTATTCCTGAGAGAAAGGCTTTGGAGGAATACATACAGACAAGCTTGGCCGCTGGTCACATTAGGCCTTCCAAGTCTCCTGTGGCTGTTGGATTTTTTTTTGTAAAAAAAGAGATGGCGGTTTACGTCCTTGTCTGGACTTTCGTGAGATTAATAAAATTACTGTACGCAATCCTTACCCACTGCCATTGATTCCTGATTTATTTAACCAGTTAGTGGGGGCCAAGTGGTTCTCTAAAATTGATCTCCGGGGGGCATACAATTTGTTGCGCATGAAGGAGGGTGATGAATGGAAGACTGCTTTTAACACTCCTGTGGGTCATTTTGAGAATCTGGTTATGCCTTTTGGTCTCACCAATGCTCCAGCATTTTTTCAGAATCTTATTAATGATATCCTTAGACCTTTAATCGGCAAAAATGTGGTTGTGTATTTGGATGACATTTTGATTTATTCGCCTGATCTGGAGTCTCATTGGCGGAGCGTACGTGAGGTATTACAGTTATTAATGGACAATTCGCTTTTTGCTAAGCTGGAGAAATGTGAGTTCGCTGTACAGAGAATTAGTTTTTTGGGCTACATTATCTCCAGTGAAGGTTTTGAGATGGACCCGGTGAAGGTTCAGGCTGTACAGGAATGGCCTAGGCCTATTGGTTTGAAATCGATACAGAGGATTTTGGGTTTCGCCAATTATTACAGAAAATTCATAAAAAATTTTTCTATTATTGTCAAACCGCTGACCGATCTCACCAGGAAAGGTGCTAATGCGGTTCAGTGGACTTCTGAGGCCATTGAAGCTTTTGTGTTTTTAAAGGAGAGGTTCACCTCTGCTCCCATCCTTATGCAGCCTGATGTGACTAAGCCGTTTTTGGTTGAGGTTGATGCTTCTTCGGTGGGGGTTGGTGCGGTGTTGTCTCAGGAAAACAAGGATGGAGTACATCCCTGTGCCTTTTTTTCAAAAAAAATTTCCGAGACTGAACTTAATTACGATATTGGTAATCGGGAATTGCTGGCGATTAAACTCGCATTTGAACACTGGCGTCACCTCTTGGAAGGTGCTGATTTTCCCATTCAGGTTTTCACTGATCATAAAAATCTGAACTATCTTGATGCTGCCAAGCGCTTGAATGCCCGTCAGGCTAGGTGGGCACTTTTTTTCTCGCGGTTTAATTTTTCCGTTACTTACATCCCGGGTACCAAGAATGTTAAAGCGGATGCTTTGTCTCGCAGCTTTTCTCCCATGGTCGGTGTTGAGGAGGAAGAGGAGACCATTTTACAAGAAGGTGTTGTGATTGCTGCTTTGGACTCCGTTTTGGAGGATGAGATTCTTAAAGCACAGGAGAATGCCCCATCTAACACTCCCCATGGGAGGTTGTTTGTGCCTAGGACCTTTAGGAGAGATTTGTTTGTTGAGTGTCATGAGTCTCGGTTGGCAGGTCATCCAGGAATTTCTGAGACCAAGAGACTTGTGGGTCGCAGTTTTTGGTGTCCTGGATGGCAGAAGGAAGTCATTAAGTGGGTGCGCCAATGTACTGTGTGTGCTAGATCCAAGTCTTCGCATGCTCCTGCTGCGGGGTTGCTTTGCCCTCTGGAGGTTCCTAGTGCACCTTGGACACATCTGGCTATGGACTTTATTACTGACCTTCCTCCCTCTGAAGGTTTCACGGTCATCTGGGTGGTCGTGGACCGTTTTAGCAAGATGTGTCACTTGGTTCCCTTTATCAAACTGCCTTGCGCTAAGACACTCGCTAAGGCCTTTGTCAAGGAGATTGTCAGACTACATGGTGTTCCTACTGACATTGTTTCTGATAGGGGACCTCAGTTCGTGGCTCGTTTTTGGCGTGCCTTTTGTGACAGGTTGGGAGTCCATTTGTCGTTTTCATCCGGATATCATCCTGAGTCTAATGGCCAGACAGAAAGGAAGAACCAGGATGTTGAGCAGTTCTTGCGTTGTTTTGTGGCAGACAATCAAGAGGGGTGGTCTGAGTTTCTGCCACTTGCTGAATTTGCTCTTAACAACCATACATCCTCTTCTGCTGGGTGTTCGCCTTTTTTTTGTTCTTCTGGGAGACATCCGTCTTTTGGGTCATTCTCCAAATTGGTTTCGGCTGTGCCTGAGGAGGAGAGTTTTTCCGGTGATTTGGAGAGAGTTTGGACGGATGTGCGTGGTAATCTTCAGGAGGCTAACAAAAAATCTAAGAGGTACTTTGATAGGAAACGGCAAGAGGTTTTGTTTGCTGTTGGTGACATGGTTTGGTTGTCCTCTAAGAATCTGCGATTGAGGATTCCTTCTAAAAAATTGGGTCCCAAGTTCGTAGGGCCCTTTAAGGTGCTTCAGATAGTTAACCAATCTGCTGTTAGGCTGGAGGTTCCTACGTCCTGGAGGATTAATCCGGTGTTTCATGTTTCTCTGTTGAAAAAAGCTGATGTGTCGGATGGTGACGCCTCTGCCACTGTTCCTCCGGTGGTGGAGGACGGGGAATATGAAATTTCCCGCATCCTAAATTCTAGACGGTATAGAGGGAGTTTGCAGTATCTCGTCGCTTGGAAGGGTTTCGGACCTGAGGATAACTCATGGGTGAGGGCGGATGATGTTTCTGCTTCTAGACTTGTCCGAGCATTTCACAGGAGGTTTCCTGGTAAGCCTGGGCCTAGGGGATCCGGAGGATCCTCTTAGAAGAGGGGGTACTGTTACAACTCTCCTGTTAGTTTTTTTTTAGTTTGCTGGTCACATGACCAGTTTTGCCTATTTAATCCGGCTCCACCCTCCTGGCATTGCTGGACTTCATTTGTATTTACTACTGTTGAGCTAGCTTGGTGCTCTGTTGCCGTTCTCTGTTAGTTTTGCTAGGTCTTCTGACCTCTTTACTTTTTGTTGTGTGTTTGTCTTTGACTGCTACGATTTCTGCTAGGAGGTGTCCAACTTTTCCCAGTCCCTAGTTCTTGTAGGGATTCCTCCCTCACATCTATAGGTCTTCGTACAGACTAGCCGAGGACTTTAGCGGGTCTGATCGCAGGATCAGGTTCCCCGTTACATCTTAGGGATCTAGTTTAGTTCTATTGTAGGGACAGATCTCCTGTCTTTCCTTAGTCTCTGTAGCAGATCATAACAGTACCTGGCTGGACACAAATATAGGGCGAAGCCCCACATCAATTTTTTTTTAATTATTTCATGAATTTCCTGAAATAATTTAAAAAAAATTGACGTGGGGCTTCGCCCTATATTTGTGTCCAGCCAGGTACAGCAGGCAGGAATGGGCTGCCCCCAACCACCAGCTGCCTATTTGTACCTGGTTGGACACAAAAATATAGGGAAGCCCTTTTTTTCTTTATTATTTCATGAATTTCATGAAATAATTTAAAAAAAAAATACGTGGGGCTTCTCCCTATTTTTGTGTCCAGCCAGGTACAACTAGGCAGCTGGGGGATGGAATCTGCAGCGCAGGGAGGCCCAAGCTTTCTGCCCCCCCCCCCCCCGCTGAAATTGCAGTCCGCAGCCACTCCGGAAAATGGCGCGTTCATAGAAGCTGGATGCTGTACCTGGCTGGCATACAAAAATATGGCAAAGCCCACATCAAAATTTTTGGGAAAAATTAATTAAAAAATAAATAATAATTTAGGGACTGCATCTTTATTAACTCCTCAAATGTCATTTAGTGTTAAAATAAAGGATTTATTTTAAAAAAAATTGACGTGGGATCCCCCATAATTTTAGTCTCTAGCGGAGGTTAAGCCGACGGCTGGGGCAGATGTTTGAAGCCTGGGAAGGGGGTAATATCCACGGAGCTTCCCAGACTACTAATATCAGCCCCCAGCTGAATACCTAGCCTTTACTAGCTAATAAAATGGGAGACCCCCCCCCAAAAAATGACGTGGGGTCCCCCCTATTTTAATAGCTAGCAAAGGCTAGGCAGACAGCTGGGGGCTGATATTAATAGCCCAGGAAGGGTGCCATGAATATTGGCCCCCTTCCAGGCTAGAAACACCAGCCGTCAGCCGCCCCAGAAATGGCGCATCCATAGGATGCGCCAATTCTGGCACTTAGCCTCGCTCTTCCACGCTGCCCTGGTGCGGTGGCAGGGGGTAATAGGGTTGGGGTTCATGTCAGCGCCAGCTGCCATGAAGCCCAGGTTAGTAATGATGGGCGTCTATAAGACACCCACATTACTAATCTACAAAGTGTTAAAAAGAAAACAACACACTACACCGAGAAAAAAATAATTTATTTGAAATAAAACACACCATTTTATTTAATTCTTAGTTTACTAAAAAAAAAATAGTTACCTGTCCACGTTCCTGCGCTGATCTCCCATGCACAGCTGTCACATCTGGAGATGGTGACAGCTGTGCATGGCTGCTGTAAGCTCACACTGCCGGGAACACATCCGCTCCCGGCAGCGGGAGCCCCTGACTGAGGTCACCGGAGTGCATTCAGGCAGCGCAGCCCCGGAGACCTCCTTTACGGCACTGCTGTACCGTGGGAATTTCTCACGATACAGCAGGGCCGTAAAGGAGCTAACCGGAGCAGCGCTGCCTGAACTCCGGTGAACCCGCTTATGCAGTGACGGGGCTGCTTTACGGCCCCGTCATTCTAGCGGCGGCAGCGGTTCAGAGCGGTCACATTCTATGTGGCTGCTCTAAACTGGAGATCATCGTGGGACACTCGTGGACTACTACGGAGGGGTAAGGATAAGGTTGTGGTTTATTATTTTACATTTTATTACAGGAGATCGATGGCTTCGGGGAATTGGGTGTCTAGGTGAGTATAGGTGTATTTTTTTATTTTTTACTTTATTTTAGGTGGCGATCGGAGGGGACAGGTAATGTATAAACTAATTTATTTTAAGTAACCACTGGCCACCAATGACATGTATTTAAAATTTATTGGGGACACAGTAGGGCAATTTAAATAGCAGGATCAGGCTGATGGGAACTACTGCTCCCATCGAGCTGATCCTGCTGGCACGAGTGGACGGGGGACAGACATAGGCCGATGGGAGTAGTAGTGTCACATCGGCCTATGTCTGCCTGCATGCACACACCCCCCAGACATCGCACAGACACCGCGCACACCCACACACACTCGCAGACATCGCACAGACACCACGCACACACTCGCAGACATCGCACAGACACCGCACACACTCGCAGACATCGCACAGACACCGCACACACTCGCAGACATCGCACAGACACCGCACACACCCGCAGACATCGCGCACACACTAATCATGACGGGCTGATGGTCTGGGAAGTGAGGCTGACCTGTGCGGCCGTGGGAAAGTTCATGTGAGTTCATGCAATGCAGTCAAGCATAAACTCACATGAACCCTCTGAGGGCACCGCGGCTACTTCAAATGAACAGCTGATCGGCATCACCTGATACCTCAGCTGTTCATTTGAAATAACCGGCGGGAAAACGCAGCACAGAACGGGAAAGCCGGCGGTGAAGTCTTTTCACTGCCGGCTTCCCCGCCCGGGTCCTTCGCTCCCCGCTCCTTGGTGCTGTGCTCCCCGCCCGGTCCTAACTTACGATCGGGATGGGAGGTGGCGAGGGGAGCGGAGGATCGGGGTCGGAGGCTGCGGGGAAGCAGTATGGGGCTGTGTGATTGTTTAAAAGCCGGCGGCTTTTTACCGCCCGCCGGCTTTTAAACAATCAGAAGAATTCTCTCACGCTGGGATGGCATTCTGATGACAGGCTGGATCGCAGCTGAGCACTGCCATCCAGCTTGTCATCCTTCAGAGACACTGCAGAGCGCAAGCATTATGGGAACTTCCGATTCCGGTATTCGATATTGTAAAAGTATCGGAATTCCGATACCGCGAATATCGGCCGATACCCGATATTTCAGTATCGGAATGCTCAACCCTACTTGTCAGATAAATCTGCTTCTTTATCTGACAGAACTGATCATTCATTTTCAAAATTCTCAATTCACAAGTATACAGTGTCCATTTTAGGACATGATCAGATATCTGATTTTGATAAGTGATTCTGACAAGTGATTCTGACAAGTGACTCTGACAAGTGATTCTGACAAGTGATTTTGATAAGTGATCCTGACAAGAGATTCTGACAACTGATTCTGACAACTGATTCTGACAACTGATTCTGACAACTGATTCTGACAAGGGATCCTGTCAAGTGAACCTGACTAGTGTTGAGCGAACATACTTGACACTGCTAGGTACTCTCCCGAGCATCACGCTACTTGGGGTGTTCGGCGAGCACCGAGCATTTCCGGGTTACTCGGGCGGGAGCTTGGGTCTCTGCCCTGCATGTTTGGCGCTCTTTACAGAGCCACTGAACATGCAGGGATTGCCAGCCAGTCACTGTAATGTCGCAGCCATGTTGGTTGTGGGCATTACATTGATTGGCTGGCCGCACAGCGTCACTTCGAGTATTTAAAACCGGGCGCCGCCATCTTGGACACAGACGGCTAGGATCAGACAGTGTAGGGACAGCGCTGCTGATTTAGGGAGAGATATATACTGCAAAGTAGTTAGTGTAGGGTCTGTAAAGGCTGCCAGATCAAACAAACAGTCCTACTCAGGACTAATATCCATCCCAGATATCAGGCAGGCAGGCAGGCTGTATAGGAGACGCAGTGGTTATACCAGCCAACGCTGCATTACAGTCCTGTGTCCTCCTGTTGCTGAAATTGCTGGACTTAGCTCCGGGTCTCAGGGGCCAGGAAAAATCCTTTTTTTTTCCATCAAAATCTTCTTTTTTTTTTCCTCCTTCACACTGTACAAATACCTGTCTTATTAACCTTTTGGTGTCCCCACCCCCCCCCAAAAAAAAGTGTGTCTGTGACAGTTCAGACACAAATATATCTGTTTAAAATAGTCTGGTGTAGGCCAGAGAAACAGAAGTGTGGTTTTGCAGTTCCACGGTTCAAACCTCTGTATTATCCACTTTTGGGACATTTGTATCTAAAAAAGACCAGTTTGAGTGTGTCGCTCACTGTTCAGCCGCAAATATATATATTTAAAAAAAGTCTGGTATACACCAGTAAATTATAACTGTGGTTTTGCTGTTCCACGGTAAAAAATCTCTATTTTCCTGCTTTTGGCATTTTTTGCCGTAAAAAAAAAAACTGTAATAGTGTCTCCCTGATTGTTAAGACACAAATATATCTGTTGAAAATAGTCTGGTGTAGGCCAGAGAAACAGAAGTGTGGTTTTGCAGTTCCACGGTTCAAAACTCTGTATTATCCACTTTTGGGCCATTTGTATCTAAAAAAAAACAGTTTGAGTGTGTCGCTCACTGTTCAGCCGCAAATAAATATAATTAAAAAAGTCTGGTATATACCAGTAAATTATGACTGTGGTTTTGCTGTTCCACGGTAAAAAATCTCTATTGTCCTGCTTTTGGCATTTTTTGCCGTAAAAAGAAACCTGTAATAGTGTCTCTCTGATTGTTCAGACACAAATATATCTGTTGAAAATAGTCTGGTGTCGGTCAGAGAAACAGAAGTGTGGTTTTGCAGTTCCACGGTTAAAACCTCTGTATTATCCACTTTTGGGCCATTTGTATCTAAAAAAAAAACATTTTGAGTGTGTCGCTCACTGTTCAGCCGCAAGTATATATATTTAAAAAAGTCTGGTATACACCAGTAAATTATAACTGTGTTTTTGCTGTTCCACGGTAAAAAATCTCTATTATCCTGCTTTTGGCATTTTTTGCCGTAAAAAAAAACTATAATAGTGTCTCCCTGATTGTTCAGACACAAATATAGCTGTTGAAAATAGTCTGGTGTAGGCCAGAGAAACCGAAGTGTGGTTTTGCAGTTCCACGGTTAAAACCTCTGTATTATCCACTTTTGGGCCATTTGTATCTAAAAAAAAACAGTTTGAGTGTGTCGCTCACTGTTCAGCCGCAAATATATATATTTAAAAAAGTCTGGTATACACCAGTAAATTATAACTGTGGTTTTGCTGTTCCACGGTAAAAAATCACTATTATCCTGCTTTTGGCATTTTTTGCCATAAAAAAACTGTAATAGTGTCTCCCTGATTGTTCAGACACAAATATATCTGTTGAAAATAGTCTGGTGTAGGCCAGAGAAACAGAAGTGTGGTTTTGCAGTTCCACGGGTCAAATATCTGTATTATCCTGCTTTTGGCATTTTTTGCCATAAAGAAAAACAGTAATAGTGTCTCCTGATTGTTCAGACACCAATATATCAGTTTAAAAGAGTCTGGTATACACCAGTAAATTATATCTGTGGTTTTGCCATCCCACAGTAAAAAATCTCTATTATCCAGCTTTTGGTATTTTTTCCGTAAAGAAAAACAGTAATATTTTCTCCCTGATTTTTCAGAGACTCGGGTGTAGGCCAGAGAAATAGAACTGTGGTTTTCCTCTTCCACGGTTGTAATCTACTTTTTATTACCCTTTTTCCATTGATAGTGTGAGTGTAAGCTATTTTACTTCCTTTACAATGGGCAAGGCGCGTGGCAAGGGTGGCAAGGGACGTGGAACTGGGCATTCTGGTGATGGAGCGTGCAGAGGACGGGGCCGTGGCCAAGGTGAAAATGTGCCACAGCCAACAGCCACATTTTCTCGCTCCCACTTCTTGACCGAATTACTAGGGAAGCACAGAACAACACCAGTATTGCGAACTGATCAGTGTGAATAGGTTATTAATTGGATAGCAGATAATACTTCCAGTTACCTGGGCACCACCACCTCCGGTCTGTCTTCTACACGGTCAAATCTCAGTAGCCGTGAGTCTCGACCGCATACTAATCCTCACCCTGATGCTCCTTCCTCCCACCATGCCGAGTGTCGTCAGACTGCAACTGATCCCACACTTGGACACTCTGAAGAGCTGTTCACTGGTCCATTTCCAGATTTGTGCCCCTCGCCTGCTCCACTTGAAGTGGTGGAAGAGGAGATCCCATGTAGCGATGCCCAAATATTTGAACAGCCACGGCCACAGGAAGTCGACGCTGGCAATTTGTCACAAGAGGTGGACGATGACGAGTCACAATTGCCAGGAAGTGAGGAGGAGGATCGTGGTGCGCAAGTGGAAGAGGAGGAGGTGGTGGATGATCTAGTAACTGACCCAACATGGCAGGAGGACATGCAGAGTGAGGCCAGCAGCACACAGGGTGAGGGAGGCAGAGTACCTCAACAGGCAGGAAGAAGCAGTGTGGTGGCCGCACACAGAAGGCAGGCAACAGTTCCCCGTAACACCAACACGAGGGACGTTGCCAGTTCAACCTGTAGGTCTTCCAGAGTCTGGAATTTTTTTAAAGACTCTGCTGATAACCCCAAAAAGGCCATTTGTACCACCTGCCATGCCAGCATCAGCAGGGGTGACAAAACTACCAGCCTGACCACCACCAGCATGATCAGGCACATGGCAGCAAAGCACCCGACTTTGTGGGGCGAACCCCAGGGTCCACGACCAGTGTCAGTGGGTGTCACCACTGCTTCTTCCACTGTTGTGCGTGCAATAGAACCCCCTGTTGTGTGTGTAAGGCAATCCCCTGTCCATTCTGCATGCAAAGATGCCCCCTCCTCTCAGTCTTCACTTGTTATGGCAGTTTCTCAAGAAACAGCATCAACGTCCACGTCCCACCGCTGTGTTCAATTGTCCATATTCCAAACCTTTGAACGAAAGCGGAAATTCGCAGCTAACGCCCCACAGGCTTAAATTCGCACATTTTCACGACTGCTTGCGTTGGAAATGCTGCCTTTTAGGCTGGTGGAGACGGAATCCTTCCGCAACCTTATGGCGGTGGCCGTCCCTTGGTACTCGGTCCCCAGCCGACACTATTTTGCCCAGTGTGCCATCCCTGCACTACACAAGCACGTGTCCCAAAACATCTGCCGTGCCCTCAACAACGCAGTTACTGGGAGAGTCCACCTGACAACGGACACGTGGACAAGTGCTTGTGGCCAGGGACGGTACATCTCCCGGATGGCACACTGGGTAAACATAGTGGAAGCCGGGACCCAGTCGGACCTTGGGATGGAACACATCCTCGCCACACCGAGGATTGCGGGCCCTATGTCAGTCAGAGTTGCCCCCACAGTGTACAGCTCCTGCGCATCCTCCTCCTCCTCCTCATGTTCAGCCTCCATCTCAGATATCACCACATCAGTTACAAGCTGGAAGCACTGCAGTACTGCCTCCGCCAAGCGGCAACAGGCTGTGCTGAAACTCATAAGCTTAGGTGAGAAACCTCACACTGCTTGTGAGTTGTGGACAGCTGTAAAAGAGCAGGGAGATCTGTGGCTGACACTGCTGAACCTACATCCAGGCATGGTCGTGTGTGACAATGGCCGTAACCTGGTGGCGGCTCTGAGGCGAGGCGAGATCACACACCTACCATGCCTGGCTCATGTGCTTAACCTCGTGGTTCAGCGGTTTCTTAAATCGTACCCAGAGTTGCCAGATCTGCTCGTCAAAGTACGCCGTCTGTCAGCTCATTTTCGCAAGTCGGCTACAGCTTCCGCCGCCCTTGCTGTGTTGCAGCAGCGTTTGAAGCTTCCGTCACACCGACTGGTGTGTGATGTCCCCACACGTTGGAACTCTACCCTCCACATGTTGCAAAGGATTTGTGAGCAGAAGAGAGCAGTTGTGGACTACCAGCTGCAACAAGGCCATCGATATTCAGGTCAGACTCCACACATAAGACCTCAGGAGTGGAGCTGGATGTCTGACATATGTACCATCTTGACAAACTTCGAGGAGTCCACCAAGATGGTCAGTGGCGATGTTGCCATCATTAGCTTCAGCATTCCACTTGTCTGTCTTTTGCAACGCTCGCTGCAGAGAATTAAAGAGGAGGCATTGCAGCCAGAGTATGATGAGATGGATCAAGAAGCCGTAGTGGTCGATTACACACAGCCCAGCCTCATCTCATCCCAACGTGCATTGGGGGACAATGAGGGAGAGGAGGAGGAGGTAGAACAGGAGCTGGTATCATGCGCTGTAGACGGTAGTACCTGTACAACTGTCATACCGTCGGTTCAGCGTGGGTGGCCTGAGGACAGGGGGGAGGAGGAGGAGGAGGAGGATAGCATGGTCAGTCGTCATCTTGGTGAGGACACGGAAGTCTTGACCGTTACCAGTCTGGCACGCATGGCTGACTTTATGTTACGCTGCCTTAACCGTCACCGTCGCGTTGTCAAAATGTTGGGTGACAGTCATTACTGGTTGGTGACTCATTTAGACCCCCACTACAAGGAGAACTTTCACTCTCTTATTCCTGAGGTGGAGAGGTCTACAAAAATGGGGCAGGCCCTTGCTGCTGAACTGTTAAAAAAATTCCCATCTGAACACGCTAGCGGCAGAGGTCACAGTTTGTTGCCCAACCAAGGTGTACATGCGAGAGAGACGCAACTCGAATCCAGCAGAGGCAGGGGAACACTGTCAACGTTCTGGGACAGTTTTCTCAGACCCTCCCTTCGGACAGACCCTGAGGCGCGGGGTACTCTCACAAGGAGTGGAAAGTTTCAAAAGATGGTGAGGGAGTACCTTGCCGACCGTTCCAGCGCCCTCCGTGATTCCTCTGTGCCTTTTAATTATTGGGTATCCAAGCTGGACACTTGGAATGAACTCGCTCTGTATGCCTTGGAGGTCCTGGCCTGCCCTGCCGCTAGCGTGTTATCGGAGCGTGTTTTTAGTGCCGCTGGGGGAATTATAACTGATAAGCGCACTCGCCTGTCAACTGACAATGCTGACAAGCTGACCCTTATCAAAATGAACAAGGGCTGGATTGGGCCAGACTTCTCATCACCACCAAATGACAGCAGACTAACATAAAGTCAAATCCACTGTGTTATTTTGGGAGGTGTATTCACATGCTCCGCTTCACACCCACACATGGGTATACGCTTCCTCATTTTGGCTGTTTTATGTTCTTCTCCTTATCCTCAGCCTCCACCACCACTATACCACCAGGGTGACCGTGGTCCGTGTTGCCATTATTGAAAGTTCATCCGTCCTAATTTTTGGCAGCTTTTGCTTGGAAGGCATAGGCAAAGACTATGGGAGACCCACTCCCCAATAATGGGAATAATGTTTGTAATATGCTGTCCTGCATGGCTCTTGTAAGGGGCATTGCAAGTTCCCCCGTACTAATTTTTGGCAGCTTTTGCTTGGAAGGCATAGGCAAAGACTATGGGAGACCCACTCCTCAATAATGGGAATAAGGTTTGTAATATGCTGTACTGTATGGCTCTTGTAAGGGGCATTAAAACTGTCTTGTTAAGCTACTGTGACCTCCACTACTTTTCAAAGGGGCATAAAAACCGTCTTGTTAAGCTACTGGGACCTCCACGTTTCTTCCGAGGGGCATTAAAACCGTCTTCTTAAGCTACTGGGACCGCCACGTCTCTTCCGAGGGGAATTAAAACCGTCTTGTTAAGCTACTGTGACCTCCACCACTTTTCCAAGTGGCATTAAAACCGTCTTGTTAAGCTACTGTGACCTCCACGTCTCTTCCGAGGGGCATTAAAACTGTCTTGTTAAGCTACTGTGACCTCCACCACTTTTCCAAGGGGAATTAAAACCGTCTTGCTAAGCTACTGTGACCTCCATCACTTTTCCGAGGGGCATTAAAACCGTCTTGTTAAGCTACTGTCACCTCCACCACTTTTCCAAGGGGCATTAAAACCGTCTTGTTAAGCTACTGTGACCTTCACATCTCTTCCGAGGGGCATTAAAACCGTCTTGTTAAGCTACTGTGACCTCCACGTCTCTTCCGAGGGGCATTAAAACCGTCTTGTTAAGCTAATGTGACCTCCACCACTTTTCCAAAGGGCATTAAAACCGTCTTGTTAAGCTACTGTGACCTCTACGTCTCTTCCGAGGGGCATTAAAACCGTCTTAGCTACTGTGACCTCCACCACTTTTCCCAGGGGCATTAAAACCGTCTTGTTAAGCTACTGTGACCTCCACCACTTTTCCAAGGGTCATTAAACCATCTTGTTAAGCTACTGTGACCTCCACCACTTTTCCAAGGGGCATTAAAATCGTCTTGTTAAGCTACTGGGACCTCCATGTCTCTTCCAAGGGGCATTAAAAGCATCTTGTTAAGCTACTGTGACCTCCACGTCTCTTCTGAGGGGCATTAAAACCGTCTTGTTAAGCTACTTCGACCTCCACATCTCTTCCGAGGGGCATTAAAACCGTCTTGTTAAGCTACTGTGACCTCCACCACTTTTCCAAGGGGCATTAAAACTGTCTTGTTAAGCTACTGTGACCTCCACCACTTTTCCATGGGGCATTAAAACCGTCTTGTTAAGCTACTGTGACCTCCACGTCTCTTCCGAGTGGCATTAAAACCGTCTTGTTAAGCTACTGGGACCTCCACGTCTCTTCCAAGGGGCATTAAAACCGTCTTGTTAAGCTACTGTGACCTCCACCACTTTTCCAAGGGGCATTAAAACCGTCTTGTTAAGCTATTGTGACCTCCACGTCTCTTCCGAGGGGCATTAAAACCGTCTTGTTAAGCTACTGTGACCTCCACCACTTTTCCAAGGGGCATTAAAACCGACTTGTTAAGCTACTGTGACCTCCACCACTTTTCCAAGGGGCATTAAAACCGTCTTGTTAAGCTACTGTGACCTCCACCCCTTTTCCAAGGGGCATTAAAACCGTCTTGTTAAGCTATTGTGACCTCTACGTCTCTTCCGAGGGGCATTAAAACCGTCTTGTTAAGCTACTGTGACCTCCACCACTTTTCCAAGGGGCATTAAAACCATCTTGTTACACTACTGTGACCTCCACCACTTTTCCAAGGGGCATTAAAACCGTCTTGTTAAGCTACTGTGACCTCCACGTCTCTTCCGAGGGGCATTAAAACTGTCTTGTTAAGCTACTGTGACCACCACCACTTTTCCATGGGGCATTAAAACCATCTTGTTAAGCTACTGGGACCTCCACGTCTCTTCCGAAGGGCATTAAAACCATCTTGTTAAGCTACTGGGACCTCCATGTCTCTTCCAAGGGGTATTAAAACTGTCTTGTTAAGCTACTGTGACCTCCATGTCTCTTCCAAGGGGCATTAAAACCATCTTGTTAAACCATTCTGAACTCCACAGCTCTTCCAAGGGGCATTGAAATGTTGTTTTTAATTAACTCTAACCTCCATGACTCTTCCAACGGGCATTGCATTTCCTCCTAATTTTAGTCAGCTTTTGCTTTTCAGTGCATATGCGAACAGTAGGGGGAACCACTCCCCAATAATGGGTAGAAGTTTTTAGTATGCTGTAATCCACGTCTGTTTCAAGGGCCATTGCAGTTCCTCATAATTTTTGGAAAGCCTTCCATTCACTGCTTAGGCCAACAGTGCACAGGAGACCCAGTTGCTATAAATGGAAAAAAACGGTTTAGTTAATGCCCTCTGACCTCCATGTCACTTCCAATTGGCATTGGAGTGCCTCGAAATTTTTGGTAGGCATTGCACTCACTGTATGCCCTATAACTGTGTAGCCAATCCACTCCTTTTGGTACAGAAACATATCCTACAAGACATGTGTGGTTGACTGGCCTGATATTGATGTGAATGGTCCCTGTTCCTCCTGCTCTTTCTCCTTTGCCACCACCTCATCCATCATTCATAACCTGAAGCTTTGTTTTAACAGGAGTCATAGAACTGGGATAGTAGCAGGAAAACATCCAGCAATCCTCGGAGGAGGTAGGATATGCGCCAAAACGCTGACCAGCTCAGGCCTAGCCGCTACTACATACATGCGCTTGCATTCCATGGAACAGAAAGCTAAGGAGATGGATGGCCTCATGATCATGAATAATTTAATCATTGTGTAGGAGGCTGACCACTGCTGCTGTCTACCTTTTGAACTTTTTGTTGAAGCCTGATTGACCCAGGACCCGCAATCCTCTATGTCTGGAGGACGTGTTGCATCCCAGTGTCCAACTGTGTCCCGGCTTCCACAATATTAACCCAGTGTGAAGGCGTGAGATGGACCATCTCTGGCCACATTCACTTGTCCTCGTGTTTGTGGTTAGGCTGTCCTTCAAATAGGGGCGGCTGGGGACCGTTTATGGACACCTGGCCGCCCCCAGGTGGCTGGGGACCGTGTGTGGACACCCGGCCGCGGGGCGGCTGTGGACCGAGTATGGACACCCGGCCGTGGACACCCGGCCGCCCGGCGGCTGGGGACTGAGTATGGATACCAGGCCGCCGACGCAGCCATAACGTGGTGGCCAGATTCCGCTTCCACATGCCTAAAAGGCCCAATTTGAAGTGCAAGCAAGCAGGCAGTATGGTATTGCAGCCTGGGGGTGGGTGGGTGGCAGGCTGCACACTTACGCTTGCATTCCAAGAAAACAAAGCAGATGCTAACTTCTATTATCATCATGTTCCTCCCCTTGGCACTCTCAACTCCCCTGATGGAGAAGCAAGGGCCCACCGGTGGAGTCTGGTTCTCTGGTGGGCTCGTCCAATGCTGCCCTAAAGCAGGCCGGGCTAAGAAAAGTGTGGGGAAGTTCAGCGGAGAAATAGGGGCGGCTGGGGACCGTTTATGGACACCCGGCTGCCCCTAGGCGGCTGGGGACCGTGTGTGGACTGAGTATGGATACCAGGCTGCCGACGCAGCCATGACATGGTGGCCGACGTCTGCCTCCACATGCCTAAGCAAGCTAGCAGTATGCTATTGCATCCTGGGGGTAGGTGGGTGGCAGGCTGCATTCTTGCGCTTGCATTGCAAGGAATGGGGGAGGTACAATTGAACACTGCTCTGGGAGAACGACTTGCACAGGGATAATTGCAAGTCTGCATCTTCTGATGCGGCAAGGATCACTTCTGATGAGCACACTTTTAGGCAGTGACCTGGGTGTCAGAGATGCTTCCAGGGGTCTACCCCATGCTGTTCCCATGTCTTTTCAGCACTGTATGGATGTGTCACACAGCACATGGCCAGATAAGGTTGTAAAATGTTAAAATGACATTTCCCGGTGAATGCATTTGTCACGGTTGAAAGCAATACAGTGCAAAAACGCATAAAAAATGCTACTTGTGAACATAGCCCAAGGTCTGGAGGAGTATTTTTGTTTTTATTTATTTATTTTACCTTATACACAAGTCTTTACCCGGTAAAGGAAGTTCCTTAACATATTTCACAGGAAAGCACTTTCAGTTTCGTTTTTGAACATTTTCTTGTGACCCGGTAAAAGTGGCTTAATACCTTTGACCACGTTGTTGACAGCAGTGACCTGGGGGTCAGAAATGCTTCCTGGGGTGATGCCCATGCTTTTGAGCACTGTCACTATCGTTTTGGGCACTTTTTAGGCTTTCTACAGACTGCCGGGGGTGCCGCCGCAAAAATGCTCGGGTCTCCCATAGACTAACATTGGGCTCGTTGCTCAGGTCGAGCACCCTAGTATCACGTTGAGCTCGGCCCGAGCTTCGAGCACCCGAGCATTTTAGTGCTCGCTCAACACTAATCCTGACAAGTGACTTTGACAAGTGACTTTTACAAGTGTAATAATAATAAAAAAATATTCACCGTTCGCTGATGGGACTTGAACCCAAAACTCTACATCTAGAAGCCAGTGCACTAACCACTGAGCTATAAACTGTTTGAAGAAAGTCACTCACACATCAGACTCACACATCAAAATCAAATATCATTTGAATTTGGCTTGGGGGAGGTATTTCTGAAAGTCCCAATCAGTTTCAGACAAGGTTTGCACTGAAAATCATATAATCAAATAGAACGCTTTGCTTTCCTCAACTGAGTTTATAGCTCAGTGGTTAAAGAAATAGATCTGAAGTGCTAAAGATCATTGTTCTTGGTGGTGCGTCATTCTGTGTAAACAGGACTCACACTGCTGAGAACACGGGCAGCCTATGTACACTAAATTATATATTACATATTGCTCAGTGTGCATCACTTGCCACTGTCTGCCGATGTAAACAGGCTATTAATATTGACCGCCGATCGGTAAAGTTGTACCGATTGTTGGTCATTTAGTGCCTCTGGTCTGTCCGTGTAAACTGACCCTTACAGCATGCTTACAAATAACATAAAAGTTGGCCATTGGGATTTTAATAAGAAGAGTTAGGGCTTCATGTACATTTTCTAAAGCCATAGTATAGCAAATATAGACTTCTGTGGTGGCCTACTGTATCACTGAATAACTCCGATTTCACACAGAGGTACACATCTGTTTTTTGCTGATGATTTGATGTGATGTTATATTACAGAGGTATTCTATTTTAGAAGCATTGATTTTAGGGCATATCTCTGACATATTGTGCGTGATAGAGCATCATGCATTGGTATATGGAGTGCTTACAGCTCCAAAGTACAGAGCCTCAGGGTAGTCTGGCAGTGGGTTGATTCCTATGTGCAAATCACTGCAAGCAATAATAATGATGGAAAATATATTATTTAAGATGCTGACCTAGCATTACATATATCTGTCTTAATATAAAGTAATTAGTTCCTGCTGTACGTTTTACAACAGTCTATAGGTTTAAATATACCATAGATATAATTTCCAATATATGCAATCAAGAGACACTTTATTAGAGTCAACTCTCCTTTCATGAATTTCATCACTGCAGATTTTTTTTTCCTGTACGGAAATTAAATGCACCACCCTGGAGTACAGCATAAAATCTAATGGCCATCTTTTCTGTGGATCAGTTTTAGAGGGAATCCACATTAGAATGTGAGTGTTGTGAGCGATTCAGTATGCGGCAGGTTCATTGGTGCTAGATTAGTCAGGAGGAACAGTATTACAAAAACTGCCAACCTTGAGTGGTTTTCATGCAAGATTGATATGAACAAGTAATAACATCCAGCCAGGGGCGGACATACCATTGGTGCATCCTGTGCAGCCTTCTTGGAGCCCAAGAGGTAAGGGGGCCCACTTCCAACTCCAAAGCTGGTGGAAGTTTGTATTATGTTGAGCTACTGGGCTGAAAAGGACCCATATACATTTTTGCCCAGGGGCCCTCTTCTGTTTATATAATGCGGATATGAACATCTTTCTGACAAAAGTAATCAGAGGAGGTTGTTAAAAATGGTTTGGATGAACAGGCAAGCAAATTGCAGCCAAATACAATGCCGGTACACCAACCAACAGGTCCAAATGCACAACTTATCATTCCTTTGCACCAGGGTCGGCATTGGGGTGGCAGACTGGGCAATTGCCCAGGACCTCTCCTCCTTTGGGGGGCCCCAGAGTCTGCAGCAGGAGCTACATTGATAATAACTTTATCAGTGTTGCTTCCGATCTGGAGACTGCTTCAGGGTCTTTGGTGACATCATGATCATGTGACCAGTCATGTGACTGTGATGTCACCGCAGGTCTTGATTTTGCGGGACTTCAGGACCTATGGTGACTTCACGATTATGTGACCCGTCATGTGACCATGATATCACCACAGGTATTGATTTTGTGGGACTTCAGGATCTTAGGTGACATCACGATCATGTGACCAGTCATGTGACCATGATGTCAGCATAGGTCCTGCACTCTGTGGGAGTTGGAAGAACTGAAGAGGAGATGGACTGGCAGTAAGTTCTCTATTGTCTGTGTGTTTGTGTCAGTCTCTGTCTGTCTCTCTTTGTATCTATCTGTGTGTTTCTCTGAGTGTGGGTCTCTGTGTAAATCTCTGTCTTTCTGTCTTTTTATCTGTATGTGTGTCACTGTCTATCTTTGTATCTATCTACAGTGCTGGTCACCATTATTGGTGCCCCTTCATTTTTTTCATAAACTGTACAATATCTTCAGAAATAAATGGAAATTTACTAAAGTTATATCCTCAGGATTATTTCATTAGTGGTCCAAAATTATACGACAATAAAACATTGTTTTTCAACTTCCATGTTGCAATTTCAAAGAAGAAACAGAATAAACAGCATGTGCAGCAATAAAGGCACCCCTAATTAATACTTGGTTACACACCCTTTAGCATCGATGACAGCCTCCAAATGTTTCTTGTAGCCATCTATAAGTTTCTTGCACTTCTCAGCTGGAATTTTCTCCCACTCTTCCTTTGCAGTTTGTTCAAGCTCTTGAATGTTTGCAGGGTTCTTTTTCCCAATGGCAGATTTTAGCTCACCCCAAAGATTTTCAATGGGATTGAGGTAAGGACTCATTGCTGACCATTTTAAAACAGTCCATTTTTTTTTCAACCATTCCTATGTACTTTTGGATGTGTGCTTTGGGTCATTGTCTTGCTGGGGGACCCATGATTTTCCACTCAAACCAAGTTTTCTTACACTGGGTAGGACATTTTGCTCTAAAATCTCTTGATAATTCTCTGATTTCATGATTCCTGTGATATGGTCAAGGCCTTCAGTACCGGATGCAGCAAAGCAACCCCACAGCATTATAGATCCTCCACCATGCTTAACTGTTGGTAAGGTGTTCTTTACCATATAAGCTTCATTGCACCGTCTGTAAACAAACTGTTGCTTTACATTGCCAAAAAGCTCTATTTTTGTTTCATCTGTCCACAGAACATTTTCCCAGAAGGATTGTGGTTTGTCAAGGTACTCTTTGGCAAAGATCAGTCGTTCCTTTTCATGTCTTTTCTTCAGCAATGGTTCCTTCCTTGGCCTTCGCCTATAACGCTCTGCTTGGTTTAGTGTGCGGCGCATGGTACTTGTTGAAACCATGACCCCAGCCTGTTCCAGGTTGGCCTTCAGGTCTTTGAATGTTTGACGTGGTGTTTGTTCCACCATTCGCACCAATCTTTGAAGACATCTCTTGTCAATTTTCCTCTTTCCCTCATGTCCAGGTAGGTTCTTGACGCTTCCATGCTTAGCAAACTTCTTAATAACATTGTGCACTGTTGAAACTGGGATATCAAGGTCTTTGGAGATGGCCTTATACCCTTTGGAAGTCTTGTGTTTGCTACTAATAGCAGTTCTGATGTTCTCAGACAGCTCCTTTGTCTTCGCCATTGTGACAAAGGAACAGAGCCTACCATGTGGCTTTTTAAAACACTGAATTCATCATTCATTGCCAGTTCATGTCACATGGGCATCAACAATTAATCATAGGTGAATCTCTTTTGTGATTTACCAAAGGTGAGTCAAAATGTGTTTCCATACTAATATTGGATGACTAAACAATAGAAAACATGGTCTGGATAGATGGATCCAGATTTCCGTTGCACCAAGCATCATAAATTAATGATTTTTTCCTGTAAGGTGTCAATTATTCAGGCTGGTGGGGGTAGAATAATGGTGTGGGGAAAGTTTTTTGGCATCCCTTAAGTTCTGTAATACCCATTCTGGCTGACCAAGTTCATCCCTTCACAGCAGCTGCTTACCCTTTATCAGAACACACTTTCAGCAGGACAATGCACCATGCCACAAAGGTTACAAAGTCATGAATTGCTTCCAGGAACATGACAGCAAGTTTCCCTTGTATCCTGGCCTTCAGATTTCCCAAATATCATCCCTACAGGATGAATTTGTGTGATTATGGTTAATGGAGGGTCAACATACTACAAGTTGGGTGTCTCCAATAAAGTGCAATTCAGAGTAGATGCCCTCTAACTTCAAAGAAGAAGTGACTATACACTCTACATTTAGAGCAATATATAGTATAATAGTATTGTGCAGTCAATAACGCTTGAAGAATTCCCTCTGTATTAAAAAGCACTTAAGGAAGATTCGATTTTTTTTTAATTTTTCCCTGAAACAGCACTAGTCTTGTCCATGAGCTGTATCTTGTAATGCAGCTCAGTCCCATATAAGGAATGAAGTTGTGGTGCAATACCGCACTCGGTCCATGATCTTGAGTGGCGCTTTTTTTCTGAAAAAAAAGCAGATCTTTATCTATTCTCACAATATCCAATTAAGCATACTTTATATGTATGATAATCTTAGGTACAATTAGTTAACCATGAACATAAAATTAGTCAATACCGAGCTAGTACAGCACATTAGGCTATCGTATAATAATGCTTAGTTTTATTGAGCAACATTAGCTTCATGTCAATTTATGCAGAATTTTAGCTCCTGATGTGATATATCACAGAAGCTACGTACTGTCTCCTTAAGGGAGCGATACCCAGTAATTCTAGTTACTATTTAACATTCTAAGTGTCTTTGGGATTCAGCCTTGCTAACATGAATGGGTTGATATAGATGGAAAGTTGCAATGCCTTTCAAACTTTAATAATTAAATGTACGTACAAATAATACCCCAATTCACATCACTCCATCAAACATATGTTCATGAAATCTGTCCTGGTGCCTCGTGAGTGCAATAGACCTCTAAGAACAATATTTCTTATTTGTATCCAATGTGGATCATTTCTCAGCAGGGAATTTAGTCTATCTTTTGCTTAAGCACATCAAAGTTAATTAGTGGTTCAGTTTCCTTCCCCAAATTCTTTGCTTGTTAGTGCTCCCTTAAGGTGAAACCAGAGAAACACTGTGTTAATGCTCTCACCATTTGCATAGCCCAAAACCCACATATGAATCACTTAGACAAATGAGTATTATTAACATGTATTAAAATTCTAGTTTACCAGTGCGGGTTGTAGGGGGGTAACTTATCTCGATTTATAATGATTTGTTATTACTATTATTTATGGATCAAGCATCATATTTTTCATTGTATTTATAGTACTATGCAAAAGTTTTCAAGTAGGTGTTGAAAAAATACTGCAAAAGAAATATGTATTAAAAAATACAGGTGTTAATAGTTTATTTTATTAAGTAATAAAAATGCAAAGTGAATAAACAGAAGAGAAATCTGCCGCAATTCAAATTTTGGTGTGACCACCACCTTTTTGCCTTCAAAGCGTCATCAAAGTGTCAATTTTTATAGGTTAACTTGCACACGGTATTTGATGGAAATCGGCAGGGAGGTTATACCAGACAACTTGGGGAATTAACCACAGATCTTCTGGGGATGTAGGCTTACACACATCCTTCTGTCTCTTCAAGCAATCCCACACAGACTGGATGATGTTGAGATCAGGGCTCTGTGGGGGTCATATACTCATTGTTTTTCTGTACCCTGAAAATAATTCTTAATGATAGTGGTTGTATGCTTGCAGTCATTGTTCAGTTGTAGAATTAATTTGGAGTCAATCAGATGCTTCTCCGATGGTAATGCATGATTGATAAGTATCTTGCCTGTATTTCTCAGCAATGAAAACACCATTAATCCTGACCTAATCCATTTGAAAAAATGCAGCCCCAAATTGCAAAGAACCCTCACTATGCTTCCATGCAGACACTCATTTTTGTATCGTTCTCCAGTCCTTCGGCAAACAATCTTCCTCCTGTTACAGCTAAATATTTCAAATTTTGACTCATCAGTTGGAGCATCTGCTGACATTTTTCTGCACCCCAGTTCCTTTGTTTTCATGCATAGTTGAGTCTCTTGGACTTCTTTCCATGTGGAATGTATGGCTTTTGGCCACAATTCTTCCATGAAAGTAGCTTCAGTCCAGACTCCTCCGAACAGTAGATGAGGGTAGCTGGGTCCCACTAGTTGCTATCTATTCTGAGCTGCGCTCGTGGACATCTTCCGATTGTGAAGGGGAGTAAGAATGATGTGTCTTTCATCTGCTACACTAAGTTTCCTTGGCTAACCACTGCGTTTATTGTTCTCAGTGTTGCCCATTTCTTGGTGCCCTTGATGTTGACAAATACAGGCGTAGACTTATTCTTTATGTAATACCATAAGTGAGGCGTCTGATTAGCTCCAAATTTATTCTGCAGCAGAAGTATGACCCCAGATATGCAACCAATGTCATGGAGAACTATTTTCAGTGTTAAGAACAACGAGGAGTCTTGGAAGTGATGATATGGCCCTCGCAGAGCCCTGGTTTCAACATTGTCGAGTCTGTGTGGGATTACCTGAAGAGACAGAAGGTTTTGAGCAAGCATATATTCACAGAAGATCTGCGATTAGTTTTCTAAGATGTTTGGAACAACCACCCTACAGATTTCCTTAAAACTGTGTGCAAGTGTGCCAGGAAGAATTGATACATTGATACTGTTTAGAAGAAAAAGGTGGTCACACCAAATATTGATTTGGTGCCCTCTCATTTTTCATTTTGTTGTTTGATAAAAATAAACTATAGCACTTCTACTTTTGAAAGAATTCTAACTTTGCAGCATTATTTCCACACCTGCCTAAAACATTTGCAAAATATATAATGTTATCACGTTCAATAGCATTGTACACAGAGGATGTAACTCAATCTACATAAGTCCGTCTCCTAAAATTAGGAACTCAGTTTATTTTTCAATTGCAAAAACGCAACTCATTTCAGTAAAGGACAGATCATCCTATCAGTATGTTCCTATAAAATGTGATGAAACCAGAGTACTTGGAGCAGTGGCTGACACAGACAGAATGAATAGGGTCACTGTGCTGGAACAATACATGGGCCCTTTGCAGCCAACTTGCTCATCATAATTCACAATTCCACCTGCTTTGGAAGCAGAAATAGGCCCCCTTACCTCTTGGGCCCCTGTGCAGCTGCACAGGTTACATTAATAGAATGTCCGTCCCTGACCTAGAGGAAGCTCATGTTGCCTCTCTGGTTGCCCTATCAACCTGCAGGATTAATTTCCTAAGTTAAAAACCAGTTTGTGTGTTTTTTTTCAGCTACCCTTGTTGTTTTTCACACTCCCAAACACTTTTAGGCTAGTTGCCCTGCTATAAAAGTATGTAACAGATATGGAGATTAGAATGGATGCCCTACTGGGGTTAGTTACTAATACATGGCAACAATCTATGCACAGCATACATGTCAAACTCTGGTCCTTGGATCAAATCAGGCCCGCAGGGTGGTTTTATTTGGTCCTCGACACCACCCCTATGTGGGGCCATTATTCTGTATGGAGGACTATGTGGGGCTTATTATTCTGTATGGAGGACTATGTGGGGCTTATTATTCTGTATGGAGGACTATGTGGGGCTCATTATACTGTATACTGGTTAGCCTGCGACTTTGTCCAAGTTTTTCATTTTGGCCCTCCAGATCTTTCAGGCTTCGGGGCTGTCACTGGGCAACATTGAGTTTCAGCTCCCTCCAAAGATTTTCTATTTGGTTCAGGTCTGGAGACTGTCTAAGCCACTCCGGGACCTTGAAATTCTTCTTAAGGAGCCACTCCTTAGTTACCCTGGCTGTGTGTTTCGGGTCATTGTCATGCTGGAAGAACCAGCCACGACCCGTCTTCAATGCTCTTATTTGGGGAAAAAAAGTGCGTCTTATAATCCAAAAAATATGGTAATATATAAAACAAAACAACAAAATATTTATGTGAAATATAAGCATAAAATGTATAACTATTATGTCTATGATGTCTATTTTATATTGTGTTGGTTGAGAAATCTTTCAACTTGTACATGTGCTGGTTATTTCTGTGGCAGCTTGGTATCTCATTATGGACTCTTTGAGAATGCTTTAACCATTTGTAAAACAAGTCTGACTTTCTGTAAAAATTATCAATAAAACTTGCATGAGACTTTATCATAAGCAGTTATGGTAATACACATCAGGTCATGAAGACTGTGTCACACCAAATGGGGACAATATTCATTTTTTTGACAGATGGTTGCAAGGCAGTTATTACTTATGCTGAAAGGATACACAAAATGTATGACATTACTGCTTCATGTAGGCAAGTGAAATAACAAACCAGAGACAGGCCAATCACCCTGTCAGCTTACATATGTCTGGGGAGAACTGTTTTAAAATGATCCTTCAAAATCTCCAACAATGGATTTATTGTGCATGCACCTAATGGCTGAACGTCTGTGCCTCCGGATTTAGGAGTCATGAATATGTGAAACTATAATCTGCCTCATTCTAATTGGGGAGAATACAATACCATTCAATCCTAATTTGACTTGGAATTTCATTAGATTTTTTTTACCTTTTTTTATTTACAATAAAAAAAATTGTACGAATAATGATAATAATATCTAATATTTTTTTATCTTTATTGCTTTTTCCTATAATAATGGTTGTTGTTGCTGTGAGATTTCTGTGCTTGCATGTTGCAACATCATCTTCAGTCTAAAGTGTTAATACACATTACATGATTGTTGCTAATTTAGCTAATATTTATTCCTTTTTGTACTATTTTTGGCCTTCATGAAAAATTGGTAGTATGGGAAATACTGTATTAATTTCCTGTGTCAGTTTATTGTTTTTAGATACCACAAGTAGGGATGAGTGAACCCAAACCGGGAAGTTCGGGGTTCATACCGGACACATAGTATCAGGTACCGAACCCAGAACATGGAGATTTTACTGCATGTCTGGTTTCCTTGTTCGGGTTCGCCAGTTTAATAAAGCTTGTTGAAAGGCTGCAGCACAGCCAACCAACAAGCTTTTAGATTGTGGGCACTTCCGGAGCCATCACAGCCATACCAAGTATTTGCATCACTGTGATTGGCCGGCGCAGCACGTGACCCGACCTGTTTAAAGGCCAGATCACGAGTGCCGCCGCCATTATGCTCTCATTAGTGTAGGGATAAGATGCAGCTGGAGTGAGGGACAGATTATGACTGCGCACTCTGCAAACACAATGGTGTGTGTACTCTGCAACCCCTCTATGTGCTATTTCTGTGGTAAAAGCCACTGTCTGTACTCTCCAAACCTGTCTGTGAGTTTAAGCTGCTGTGTGTACTCTGCCCCCCCCCTCCACCCGCTTGTGGTAGCACTGTCCTTTAAGCTACTGTGTGTACTTTGCCCCCTCTGCTTGTGGAAGTACTGTCCTTTGAGCCGCTGTGTACTCTGCAAACCCGTCTGTGAGAGTACTGTGCTAAAAGCTGCTGTGTGTACTCTGTTCCCTCAGCCTGTGGGAGTACTGTTAATTTAATCTGCTGTGTTCTTTCTCGTAGTCTCAGAAATCAATAATTGGCATAAGTCGTCTCATTGCTATTAGTAGGCCCCAAAAATAATTTCTCCGGCCTGGTGTGTGTTTTCTAGTAGTTTTGCGAATCAATATATCGCATTAGCCTTCTCGCTGCCATTTCTAGGCCTCCAAAATAAGTTTTCATTCCTGGTGTCTGTTTTCTAGTAGTTTTGCAAATCAATATATTGTATCAGCCTTCTTGTTGCCATTTCTTGGCCCCATAAAAACTTTTTCAGGCCTGGTGTCTCTTTTCTAGTACTTTTGCACATCAGTATATCACATCATCCATGTTGCTGCCATTTCTAGTCCCCAAAACTAATTTTTCATGGCCGGTGTGTTTTTTTTTATTAGTCTGGGAAATAAAGAATTGACATTAGCCGTCAACTTGTCATTTCTAGGCCAAATACATAAGTTTTCAGGACCGTTGTGTTTTTTCTAGTACTATTGTAAATAAATAAATCTACTCTTCCATCATCTCTTTGCGAGTAGTGTTTACAAAATCAAGTTCCAAAAATGAGGATAGCATCAAATAAAGGACGTCGACATGGCCGTGGTGGTGCTGGTTTAGCTGCCGATGGTGGTGGTGGTGTAGCTGATGCAGGGAGTAGACGTGGTCGTTCTGTACCTGCTACGTGCACAAATACAACACCTTCCTCTGATGCACACAGGCGACAGGATGTTATGTGTCCTTTCATAGGCCCTAGTACCGCTGCATGAATGGTGAGGCCACAAGATCTTGAAAAGGTATTAGGTTGGATGGCTTAGAGTGGCTACAGTTCCTTCGCATTATCTTCCACACGGTCCAGTGCAGAAAAGTGTGCAGTTGGCACCTGAGGACCATGGTCATCCGGCTTCCACCTCACCCCGTTGAAAATCAGTCAAGCAGTCTGAGCCACAAGTCATACAGCAGTTTCCTCTGCTTTTTGATGAGTCTGCTGGCTGGATTTCCATGGCCCATCCACATGCCCCCTGCTTCTAAAGTGCAAGAGACTGAGTGGGCTGATGCCAAACCACTTGTTAGGTTGGATGATGAGTACGTGGGAGGGCTAGTGCACACCACTAGTTTTCAGAGAGTCCTGAATTTCAGCTGATGTTATTTGTGGGCTTTTCTTTGCATCCTGAACAATTTTCCTGGCAGTTGGGTCGAAATTTTTGTTGGTCTCCCTGACCGTGGTTTGGTTTTTACAGAGCCCCTGATTTTCCATTTGTTAATCACAGTTTGAAAGCTGCTGACTGGAATTATCAATTCCTTGGATATTTTTTTGCATCCCTTTCCTGTGTTATACAGTTCAACTACCTTTTCCCATGGATCCGTTGACAATTCTTTTGCTTTCCCCATGACTCACAATCCAGAAATGTCAATGGCTGGATGAAAGATGCAAAAATCTGTCTGGATCCCAGAAACTCACTCAGCTTTTATGCACACACACTGATTACAAGCAAACAGGACACATGTGAGGATGTTACCTTTAGTAGGCATTCAAACATATTTGTGTCAAATTCTGTGCATGTTATCAGGCCAAAATCACCAGGGTATTCTTGAACCCATATCTGTGGGAGTAATGTGCCTTTAAGCCGCTGTGTGCATTCTTGAACCCACATCTGTGGGAGTAGTTTGCCAAAAGACACTGTGTGTATTCTTGAACACATATCTGTGGGAGTAGTTTGCCAAAAGGCGCTGAGTATATTCTTGAACCAATATCTGTGGGAGTAGTTTGCCAAAAGGAGCTGTGTGTGTATTCTTGAACACATATCTGTGGGAGTAATGTGACTTTAAGCCGCTGTGTGTATTCTTCAACACATATCTGTGAGAGTTAATGTGCCTTTATGCCACTGTGTGTATTCTTGAACCCATATCTGTGGGAGTAGTTTGCCAAAAGGCACTGTGTGTATTCTTGAACCCATACTTGTGGGAGTAGTTTGCCAAAAGATGCTGTGTGTATTCTTGAAATATACTATATTTGTGGGAGTAATCAGTGCTGTGGAGTCGGTAAGCTAAACCTCAGACTCTGACTCCTCAATTTCCATGACACTGACTCCGTCTCCCTCATACATGGCTCATGTTTAAGTTTAAGTGATAAATTTACAGCAGTAAAATGGTAACATTATGCTTTTAATCATTATTATGATATAATAATCAAGCTATTTAGATAGAACATAAAATATATTTATGAGCGAAGAGGAAAAACAAACTAAAACATCAAGCATACAGAGACAACATATACTGGACTATTGATTTATGCACAGTTTATTGAAAGTTTAAATATGCTTTAAAAAGTACTTACCTTAATCCTGCTTTCTTGTTCACTCCAGAAGTTATGAGATGAGTGCAGGCATTCCTTCCCTGTGTGTTTTTTCCCCTTATCTGTAGAGAAGGAGCTTCACTACTTATCATGTACATAAACTGCAGCACAGATTAATCTCAGCTAAAAGTCTAGACCCTTAGATCAGGAATAGGACAGACATTTATAGGACATTTCGTAACTTTCCCAAATTCTTATGAAAAAATATTCCCCACAAACTGCTTTGAACTACTGTACACAATTTATTATATATTTTTGGAGTTGGAGTCGGTCCATTTTATACAGACTTCGACTCCACCAAAATGGACACCGACTCCGATTCCACAGCCCCGGGAGTAATGTGGCTTTAAGCCACTGTGTGTTTAATTGAACCCTTATCTGTGGGAATAATGTGCCTTTAAGCCGCTGTGTGTATTCTTGAACCCATATCTGTGGGAGTAGTTTGCCAAAAGTCACTGGGTGTACTCTGTAACCCTGCCTGTGGGGGTACTGTGGGCCATTTTCTGGGTGTGAAATTTGTTATCAGATTCGGTAGGGGAAATGTGTAAACATGCTCTGTGGGTACAATTTTTAACTCGACTCCCAGTAGCAAGCCCAGCTGTATACCGTCAGCTCAATCCAGCATCATACTATAATCTTTTCATCAGCGGCATTTGGAACAGACGCTACTGGAGCAGACATTTTGGAGCTGTGGGGGTACTCTGCCCCCTGTTCTGTGGGTGAAATTTGTAAGCTGCTTCTGAGATAGTACTCTGCCTCATGGTCTGTGGGTGAAATTTGTAAGCTGCTTCTGAGGGAGTACTCTGCCACATGGTCTGTGGGTTGAATTTGTAAGCTGCTTCTGAGAGGGTACTCTGCCCCATGGACTGTTGGTAAAATTTATATGCTGCTTCTAAGAGGGTACTCTGCCTCATGGTCTGTGGGTAAAATTTGTAAGCTGCTTCTGAGATAGTACTCTGCTTCATGGTCTGTGTGTGAAATTTGTAAGCTGCTTCTGAGATAGTATTCTGCCTCATGGTCTGTGGGTGAAATTTGTAAGCTGCTTCTGAGGGAGTACTCTGCCACATGGTCTGTGGGTTGAATTTGTAACCTGCTTCTGAGAGGGTACTCTGCCCCATGGTCTGTTGGTAAAATTTATATGCTGCTTCTGAGAGGGTACTGTGCCTCATGGTCTGTGGGTGAAATTTGTAAGCGGCTTCTGAGAGGGTACTATGCCCCATGGTCTGTGGGTGAAATTTGTAAGCTGCTTCTGAGGGAGTACTCTGCCACTTGGTCTGTGGGTGAAATTTATAAGCTGCTTCTGAGGGAGTACTCTGCCACACGGTCTGTGGGTGAAATTTTTAAGCTGCTTCTGAGAGGGTACTCTTCCACATGGTCTGTGGGTGAAATCTGTAAGCTGCTTCTGACAGGGTAATCTGTCAGATGGTTTGTGGGTGAAATTTGTAAGCTGCTTCTGAGAGGGTACTCTGCCCCATGGTCTGTGGGTGAAATTTGTAAGCTGCTTCTGAGGGAGTACTCTGCCACTTGGTCTGTGGGTGAAATTTATAAGCTGCTTCTGAGGGAGTACTCTGCCACGCGGTCTGTGGGTGAAATTTTTAAGCTGCTTCTGAGAGGGTACTCTTCCACATGGTCTGTGGGTGAAATCTGTAAGCTGCTTCTGACAGGGTACTCTGTCACATGGTTTGTGGGTGAAATTTGTAAGCTGCTTCTGAGAAGGTATTCTGCCCCATGGTCTGTGGGTGAAATTTTTAACTGGAATTGAAGTAGCTAGTCTCTGTGAAGCCACTGTTAAAATGTTTAGAATATTATTCATTTACGTCCTATTTTTCCAATGATTGCTATGGTGACTTAACATCTTTAAGTTATTTCCCTTGTAAGATGGCTAACGGACACATAGTTGATGGGAGGTATGTACCATAGAGATGGATGTCCATGTCCTCTGTGATGTAAACCAGAATGTTGCTCTATGTGCACGTAAGCACTAAGATGACTGTTTGGTGCACCTGGGGCCAGGTTCCGGGTAGTTGGAGAGATGGGCGGGCCTAGCTACCCACATACCTCACCTCTGGGTGTGGTTAAGATATAAAATGGAGGCCATTGTTTGGCACATGGTCTGTGTGTTTGGAGGGAAAAGGCCTCCTGTGTGTTGTGGTCTCCTGACGGAGCCAGTGAACTGGATGCGATCCAGCCTGTGTCCCCACAGGACTGACTAACCAGAGAATTTGCCTTAAGGACACCCTTTATGAGTAAGGTGATGAGGGAATTGTGTCAATCTCCCAACTGAGAACATCAGTATACCATCCTCAGACAGATGTCCTCGTGGAGAGGTTCAATAAAACTCTGAAGAGTATGCTGAGGAAGGTATATGGTAAGTGGCTGGATGAAAGATGCAATAATCTGTCTGGATCCCAGCAACACACTCAGCTTTTATGCCCACACACTGATTACAAGCAAACAGGTCACAGGTAAGGATGTTACCTTTAGTAGCCATTCAAACCCATTTGTGTCAAATTCTGTGCATGTTATCAGGCCAAAATCACCAGGGCATGTGAACTTTTGATCAGGGTCATTTGAATGTTTTTTGCTGTCATTAAGATTTAAAAAGAGAAAACACAGTAGTTTGACAATAAATGGCTTCACCCAAACAATAACCATGAGTGGAGAAAAAGGTTTTTATCATTCATATTCTCTGAAACAAGGCCAAGAAAGGAATAATTCTGATGAGGTATGTTAACTTTTGAGCACAACTGTACATAACCATCTTGGATTTGACGAAGGGATATTGGCAGATCCCTATGTCACAGGGAGCCAAGGTGAAGACTGCATTTCTACACCGACGGATGCTTCCAATATGTCCGGATGCCGTTTGAACTGCAGGGGGCGCCTGCCACCTTCCAGAGAGCCATGGATCGAATCCTTGCGCCCCATAAGAAATACGCCGCGGCATACTGGACGATATTGTAATCTTCAGCCCAGACTGTGAAAGTCATCTGGAAAAGGTCCAGGTAGTGTTTGATGCTCTAACGAAGGCGGGGTTTTCAATAAATCCGAAAAAATGTGCCATGGGGAAAGAAGAAGCCAAATACCTGGGATACGTAGTGGGCAGAGGCGAGATCAAACCCAAATTACTAAAGTGGAAGCAATCCAAACTTGACAGAGACTGCTGTGGAAGAAGCAAGTCAGAGCCTTTCTGGGAATTGTGGGATACTGCAGGAGGTTCATCCCAAACTTCGCCATGATGGTTGCACCCCTGACTGACCTCCTTAAGGAGACTAAATCAGCCATGGCCAAGTGGACTGCAGAGGCGGCGATGGCCTTTCAAGAAATGAAAGTGGCTTTCTGTAGGCAACTGGTTCTGATTGCCCCCGACTTCAAGAAAGAATTTATGCTCCAAACAAACGCCTCAGATGTTGGTTTAGGAGCAGTCCTTTCCCAAGAGATACACGGGGAGGAGCACCCTATTCTCTACCTGAGTAGGAAGCTGTCCTCATGCGAGAAAAATTATTTTGTCATAGACAAGGAGTGCTTGGCCATAAAGTGGGCGGTGGACATGTTAAGGTAAAAACTGTTAGGATGAAGGTTTAGATTGGTATGCGACCATACCCCACTCAGATAGATGAGGGTAAAAAAGGGACACCCTCTGGTTTCTAGCCCTACAGGATTTCAACTTCCATGTAGAACATAAAGTAGGGAAGCTACATGGTAATGCCAATACCCTCTCGAGAATCCCCTGTCTAGTAGAAGGTGCCAAGCCCCACGGCTTTAGGCAGAGGGGGGAGGTATGTAAGATGGCTAACGGACACATAGTTGATGGGAGGTATGTATCATAGAGATGGCTCTCCTGTGTGATGAAACCCAGAATGTTGCTCTAGTGCACGTAAGCACTAAGAGGACTGTTTGGTGCACCTGGGGCTGGGTTACGGGTAGTTGGAGAGATGGGCGGGTCTAGCTACCCACATACCTCACCTCTGGGTGTGGTTAAGATATAAAACGGAGGCCATTGTTTGGCACATGGTCTGTGTGTTTGGAGGGAGAAGGCATCCCGTGTGTTGTGGTCTCCTGACAGAGCCAGTGAACTGGATGCGATCCAGCATGTGTGCCCACAGGACTGGCTAACCAGAGACTTTGCCTTAAGGACTCTTTACTTTGTTTTTGCCTGAACTAAAGGCTGTTTGTATTCCTTTTTGCTTTTGCCTGGTTTATGAAGTAATAAACCAACATGAACATTTAAAGGAACATGCTTCCTGTTAGCCTCCCATCGCACCCAAGTGAGTAGAAACCCCACACCCTTTTCACATTTGTTTGCAGGGCAATTGTCCTGCTCTTACCCCCATTTAGCTTCCTTTTTCCGCCCACTAGTCCTCACTATGACCATTTTACAGCTGTTTTACAGCACCAAAGTTCGGGTCCCCATTCACTTCTATTGCTTTTGGGTCTGGGGTTAAGTTCGAGGTCAAGTTCAGACCCGAACCAAACTTTTTACTGTTTCTTCGTCGAACCCAGCAAACCCGAACATCCACGGGTTCGCTCATCTCTAACCAGAAGCTAAACTGGCATGAGTGCTACCTACCTGCTTTTCTAACTTTTAGTCTGCATATACTTACAGTACCAGGCAAACGTTTGGACACACCTGTTCATGCAATGGTTTGCCATGTTTTTGGAAAGTGCATATTGTAGATTCAGACTGAAGACAGCAAAACCAGGAGTAAACACATACTGAAACAAGAATAAAGAAACAAGTGTAAAACAAACCACAATATCTGTTGAATCTTAGATTTCTCAAAGTATCGCCCTTTTACTCTGGTGACAACTTTACACACCCTTTGCGTTATCTCGAGAAACTTCATCATGTAATCACCTGGAATGGCTTTCCAACAGTCTTGTAGGAGTTCCCAGAGGTGATGAGCATTTGTTGGCTAAATTGCCTTCACTCTGAAGTCCAACTTGGGTTGAGGTTGGGAGACTGGTGGAGGCTATGTCATCTGACGCAGTAATTCATCCCTCTCCTTCTTGGTCAAATAGCCCTTACGTAGCCCAGAGGTGTGTGTTTAGATCATTGTCAGGTTGCAACACAAATAATGGTCCGACTATGCGCAGACCAGATAGAATGTCACATTGTTGCAGCATGCTATGGTACTCGTGCTAGGTGTATCTTGAATTTGGAATAAATTACCAACAGTGTCACCAAAAAGGCACCCCCATATTATCACACCTCCCCCTTCATGCTTCACCACACATGCTTCACCTCCCCCTCAGTGGGCACCACACATGCAGAAACCATCTTCTTATCTTTTTCTGTGTCCCACAAAGATATGGCGGTTGGCATAAAAAATCTCACATTTTGACTCTTCAGACCACAGTACAGATTTTCACTGATTTAATGTCCACTCCTTGTGTTGGTTAGCCAAAACAAGTCTCTTTTTCTTGTTTACGGTATTCAGTAGTGACTTCTTTACAACAATTCGACTATAAATACCTCTTCTCATAGCCTCCCCTGAACAGTGGATGTTGAGATATGTCTGTTACTTGATGTCTGTTCATAATTTTTGAGGTCTGTTATATGAGGTGTTGACAATAAGCAGTTTCTGAAGCTGGCAACTCTGATGAAAATATCATCTGCAGCATATTTAATTCTTGGTCTTACTAGTGCAGTCCTTTTGAGAGCCAGTTTCATCATATCGATTGGTGGTTTTCTTGATTGCACATGAAGATACCTTCAAAGTTTAAGCAATTTCCAGATCAAATGACCTTCATGTGTTAAAGTAATGATTAGGATATGTACACCACTTAATAAATTAGGAGCATATATTAACTAGCATGCATCAGATAGTGGAGTACATTTCTGGAGTAAGTTATGCCACTAAAGTGGCTTAACTTTTAATGTATTTGATAAACGAGTGTAGCCACACCCCACCCATGTCCCACCCTAGTTATGCCCAAAGTAGCTTGGCTGGTTGAGACTGGCGTGTAAACGCCAAATGTCATAATATTTTTTTGCAACTTCAGAGCTGCGCAAAATATTGCGAATTATAAAAGTTTTTACGCCAGAATTCTAGTGTAAACATCTTATTGAATCAGGCCCTTTATATGCTAAGGATGTGATCAAAAAGCCTTTGAAATTAAAAATGTGATAACTAGTCCCATGTCTAGACACTGCAAACAAGTAAGCCATTATGACATTATTGTGGTGTTTATTCAAACAGTCCACGTATTGTAGTCCACATGTACATTCTAAAACAAATTACAAAATCTGGCCCACAGTTAAGAAAAGATGAAATATAGAATGTTTCCATGGTAGACTAAGAGGTAAATACTTTTTTTTTATGCGTTATGGTTTGGTAGCAGTTGTCAATTGTATTGTTGAACATGAAATTACCTAATATTCTGGAAAAAAATACATGATCCGGCAGGGGTGCTATTAGACAATTTCAGAAGATTAAATTCATCGCACACTCATAGGATAATTTTGCAGTGGTATTTATTTAACAGGCATAAAAAATTAGATCAAACCATAGGTGTGTAAGTAATATATCTCATACCCTACCATCATTATATATAAATGTAAAGCAAAGTTGCATATAAAATATAGGATACTTAGTGAACTATTTTTGATCAAAAAAAGTATACAAGCCGTCCCACCAGCGACAAGGTGACCCTAAATTGTGACGGTCCTACACTGTCTATATTAAAAACCTTACTGTATATCAAAGTTGAAGTAATGCATATAAAAGGGTAGACAAATAGAACCGGGTCCCAATATCAGACCACCTAAGCCCGTGGTAAGCTACATATATACTAACCAGCTCAACAAGGGGGATGCCACACCCCTAATTTACACAGAGTGCAAACAAGACAAAAAAACAAGCAATGTGAACTGAGGTCTAAGATGGTACACATGCAAGAAATAGGAGCATGTTCACACTAGCAAAAAGATGCAAAACCTACAAAAGACAAAAAATATATCTCATACCCTACCATCATTATATATAAATGTAAAGCAAAGTTGCATATAAAATATAGGGTACTTAGTGAACTATTTTTAATCAAAAAAAGTATACAAGCCGTCCCACCAGCGACAAGGTGACCCTAAATTGGGACGGTCCTACACTGTCTATATTAAAAACCTTATTGTATATCAAAGTTGAAGTAATGCATATAAAAGGGTAGACAAATAGAACCGGGTCCTAATATCAGACCACCTAAGCCCGTGGTAAGCTACATACAGTACAGACCAAAAGTTTGGACACACCTTCTCATTTAAAGATTATTCTGTATTTTCATGACTATGAAAATTGTACATTCACACTGAAGGCATCAAAACTATGAATTAACACATGTGGAATTATATACTTAACAAAAAAGTGTGAAACAACTGAAAATATGTCTTATATTCTAGGTTCTTCAAAGTAGCCACCTTTTGCTTTGATGACTGCTTTGCACACTCTTGGCATTCTCTTGATGAGCTTC
This sequence comes from Phyllobates terribilis, assembly GCF_046119375.1. Taxonomy (NCBI): domain Eukaryota; kingdom Metazoa; phylum Chordata; class Amphibia; order Anura; family Dendrobatidae; genus Phyllobates; species Phyllobates terribilis. The sequence continues at coordinate 212,697,090 of NW_027362762.1, forward strand.
AAGAGGTAGTCACTGGAAATGGTTTTCACTTCACAGGTGTGCCCTGTCAGGTTTAATAAGTGGGATTTCTTGCCTTATAAATGGGGTTGGGACCATCAGTTGTGTTGTGCAGAAGTCTGGTGGATACACAGCTGATAGTCCTACTGAATAGACTGTTAGAATTTGTATTATGGCAAGAAAAAAGCAGCTAAGTAAAGAAAAATGGGTGGCCATCATTACTTTAAGAAATGAAGGTCAGTCAGTGCGAAAAATTGGGAAAACTTTGAAAGTGTCCCCAAGTGCAGTTGCAAAAACCATCAAGCGCTACAAAGAAACTAGCTCACATGAGGACCACCCCAGGAGAGGAACACCAAGAGTCACCTCTGCTTCTGAGGATAAGTTTATCCAAGTCACCAGCCTCAGAAATAGCAGGTTAACAGCAGCTCAGATTAGAGACCAGGTCAATGCCACGCAGAGTTCTAGCAGCAGACACATCTCTACAACAACTGTTAAGAGGAGACTTTGTGCAGCAGGCCTTCATGGTAAAATAGCTGCTAGGAAACCACTGCTAAGGACAGGCAACAAGCAGAAGAGACTTGTTTGGGCTAAAGAACATGAAGAATGGACATTAGACCAGTGGAAATCTGTGCTTTGGTCTGATGAGTCCAAATTTGAGATCTTTGGTTCCAACCACCGTGTCTTTGTGTGACGCAGAAAAGGTGAACAGATGGACTCTACATGCCTGGTTCCCACCGTGAAGCATGGAGGAGGAGGTGTGATGGTGTGGGGGTGCTTTGCTGGTGACACTGTTGGGGATTTATTCAAAATTGAAGGCATACTGAACCAGCATGGCTACCACAGCATCTTGCAGCGGCATGCTATTCCATCCGGTTTGCGTTTAGTAGGACCATCATTTATTTTTCAACAGGACAATGACCCCAAACACACCTCCAGGCTGTGTAAGGGCTATTTGACCAAGAAGGAGAGTGATGGGGTGCTACGCCAGATGACCTGGCCTCCACAGTCACCAGACCTAAACCCAATCAAGATGGTTTGGGGTGAGCTGGACCGCAGAGTGAAGGCAAAAGGGCCAACAAGTGCTAAGCATCTCTGGGAACTCCTTCAAGATTGTTGGAAGACCATTTCCGGTGACTACCTCTTGAAGCTCATCAAGAGAATGTCAAGAGTGTGCAAAGCAGTCATCAAAGCAAAAGGTGGCTACTTTGAAGAACCTAGAATATAAGACATATTCTCAGTTGTTTCACACTTTTTTGTTAAGTATATAATTCCACATGTGTTAATTCATAGTTTTGATGCCTTCAGTGTGAATGTACAATTTTCATAGTCATGAAAATACAGAAAAATCTTTAAATGAGAACGTGTGTCCAAACTTTTGGTCTGTACTGTATATACTAACCAGCTCAACAAGGGGGATGCCACACCTCTAATTTGCAAAGAGTGCAAACAAGACAAAAAACCAAGCAATGTGAACTGAGGTCTAAGATGGTACACATGCAAGAAATAGGAGCATGTTCACACTAGCAAAAAGATGCAAAACCTACAAAAGACAAAAAATATATCTCATACCCTACCATCATTATATATAAATGTAAAGCAAAGTTGCATATAAAATATAGGGTACTTAGTGAACTATTTTTGATCAAAAAAAGTATACAAGCCGTCCCACCAGTGACAAGGTGACCCTAAATTGGGACGGTCCTACACTGTCTATATTAAAAACCTTACTGTATATCAAAGTTGAAGTAATGCATATAAAAGGGTAGACAAATAGAACCGGGTCCCAATATCAGACCACCTAAGCCCGTGGTAAGCTACATATATACTAACCAGCTCAACAAGGGGGATGCCACACCCCTAATTTGCACAAAGTGCAAACAAGACAAAAAATCAAGCAATGTGAACTGAGATCTAAGATGGTACACATGCAAGAAATAGGAGCATGTTCACACTAGCAAAAAGATGCAAAACCTACAAAAGACAAAAAATATATCTCATACCCTACCATCATTATATATAAATGTAAAGCAAAGTTGCATATAAAATATAGGATACTTAGTGAACTATTTTTTATCAAAAAAAGTATACAAGCCATCCCACCAGCGACAAGGTGACCCTAAATTGGGACGGTCCTACACTGTCTATATTAAAAACCTTACTATATATCAGAGTTGAACTAATGCATATAAAAGGGTAGACAAATAGAACCGGGTCCCAATATCAGACCACCTAAGCCTGTGGTAAGCTACATATATACTAACCAGCTCAACAAGGGGGATGCCACACCCCTAATTTACACAGAGTGTAAACAAGACAAAAAAACAAGCAATGTGAACTGAGGTCTAAGATGGTACACATGCAAGAAATAGGAGCATTTTCACACTAGCAAAAAGATGCAAAACCTACAAAAGACAAAAAATATATCTCATACCCTACCATCATTATATATAAATGTAAAGCAAAGTTGCATATAAAATATAGGGTACTTAGTGAACTATTTTTGATCAATAAAATCCAACTTCGTGATCTATGTGATCAAGTGCCCCTGTGGACTCCTATATGTCGGGGAAACCACACAGCACATTCGTGACAGAATTGCCAGCCACAAGTCAACCATTCGTTGTGGTAAGAACTGGCTCCCTTTGCCTGACCACTTCACCAGGGCAAGACACACTGTGGCCCAACTCTGCTTTCAGGTCATAGATCACGTAGCTAGACCCAGACGAGGAGGCAATCACATAAAACTGCTCAACAACGGGAATCCTACTGGATATATACTCTCCAGACCTTGTCCCCTAAAGGACTTAATAAAGAAATACACTGGATACACTAATGTCTTTTTCTTCCTACAGACCCACTGAATCTAATTGGTCACTTACATCTACTGAATCCCACTGGCCCCCAAGGTAAGTTGTACCCCTTACCACCTCTCCTGACTAGTCCCATATATGGCTTGCCCACCATTTACTCTTTACTCTTTATTCATTAATACCCCCCCCCCACATCTACCTTCAGGGGTCCCCTTGTGTTACATATTGTCATTGATATACCTATAACTTCCCCTGCAGCCTATTGTTTATGGGGACTACTCTATCCACACCCCCTGGCTCCTTGTGTGGTACTACATCAGCGCTGTTCCACTTCTTACATTGTTTAGCCTATTGCCATAGCGACCATTGCATTGCGCACAGACACTATGTGCCTCTGCGCATGCTCGGGCTGCAGACCGCAGTACACTGCACTGACAGCCGCAAACCGCTCCCCCGGCCTAGGCGGGTCATAGCTTTGGCCACGCCCCCTCCGATGACGCACTTCCGCCCTGGCGCTCGGCGCCAGCACTTAAATACCCCCTCAGGAACTATGCAGCCACACCACCCAGCAGCAAGACGTGGGAACGCCGCTCCACATCCCCACAGGGACTACAGACCCCAGCACACCAGTGCCTGAACGCGCTCAGAACACAGGTACCTCAATTGGTGGAGACTTATACTGAAGTTTGACTATGGACTTTATACCCATGTCACTTTCCTAACCTCTGTCCTATGTACTTTAGATCTCCACAGGCTAAATAACCCATGGAACCATAGCAAAGGTACCTGGATGTCTGCTTCCCCTTTTACCCCACAACATACTGCTGTGACTGTGACTCTGACATGCCTCCTATTGTTACAGCTCTTCCTCTCGCCTCCTGCCACGCTGTGGCCCCTACCCAAAATATCTGGCTCACATGCACACTTCATTCTTTAATAAGTCTTTCAGATATAGATCAAGTCTAAGTTTGTTATAGTCCTTTAAAAACGTATTGATGAAGCTAGTAGAGAAATCCTTAGAGTGAATTTGTCACCTTCGAAAATACAATTTATCTGTAGATTTAAGGTCCGTCTGATAAGAAATAGCATTATAATGCTGCCTGGTTGCCTTACTGAAAATTTGGACACCAGCTGAAATTTATTTAATTCCTCCTAGGAGCCACCAGCTTTCAGTCATCAGGGCATGCATTGAGTAGCTACCGTCACTGCTCATAGCACTGTGAGAGGCAGCTGTAAGCATACCCCAGAAGTTTGATTGATATCCAGCTTGGCAGCATCTATGTGCAGAGCGAGCTGTCAGTCAATGTGCCGGGGTGTGCTTACAGTTTTCATTCACAGTATAGTGAAAGGTGTTGTGAGTGTTTACTGTTGCCGCTTTGTGCATGCCCCTGCGACTTAAAGCCGGAGACTTTTGGGATGAAATAAGTTTATTTTCTCCTGCTGGCTGCACTTTCATCTAGGGGGCTGCGCAGCATGTAATGCTATTCACCTGAAGAGCAACCCTATAGCTGCAGGTAAATAGCATTTTCTGCTGTGACAAATTCTCTTTAAGCTGTGTTTCAGGATTGGAAGAAGATACAAGGTATTCCTACTGGAATAATGTGCTTACTTTCCTCTTGTAGTGACTTATTATTGACCTAGGATACCATTTGGCCAAAAACATTTTAGATAGAATGTGGCTCTGTTTGTCATAATCATTGCTAAGGGTACAATTCCTAAGTATTCAACTGAATTGCCTGTAGGGGAAGTTCAAAAGTCATTTTTTGTGGTCGCATTAGAAAAGTTCAAATATCTGTTTCTGTCTATAGATTTATAATGCGATTATTTTGTGTTTATCAACCACATCAATTTCTTTTGACAAATATGTGTAGATAAATTGTAGACCCCAATCATTATCATTTATTGAGGCCACAAATTTATCTAATTTAGCTTTCGACATGATAAATATATCATCAATGAATCTCTTCTATCAGAAAAGAATGTTCTATTCCTATAAATTATTTGTTACTCAAAGAGATCCAAAATAGGTTAGCAAAACTTGATGCAAATATTGTACCCATCGCGGTCCCTCTGGTTTATATATATGCTGAGTTGAGAAAGGTGAAGTAAGCGTGTTCAAGAATAAATATCATACCATCCAATATCAATGTACAAGAGTAATTTTGTTGAAACCTTTATAACTGAGTCTTCCCAGATTTGGGTAAAAGCAAAAATAGTAGAAATCTGACTAAATATTGCCTCAGTAGAGCTGAGAACCAGACTCTCAAACAAACAACTATTTGAAAACAACACCATTGGAATTAAACCAGTGGACAAGGTGGGGGGTAGAAGTATTGTCAAACTAAGCAACGAGGACTAAAAAAATTATTGATAACCTATATGACAACTAAAGCAAACTCCAAAATAATATTAAAAGTCAATTTTATTGAATATATTGATTAAAAAATATAAATATACAAACATGATGATTAAAAGGAGAATAACAGTCAAAGGCTAGAACAGCAGGTATAACTCACCAAATTAATATATCCAATCCATATATTATAAAAGAGGTTATTTTAACACAGCTGGAAAACCGCCCACAATTCATATATAATCACCCACAGATAGGTGCACAGATATAAATAACAGTGTAATAATCCTACAAAAGATCCCTAATGGACTTATATTTCAATACATGCAATAATATGGAAGGACAAGGAGCAATAACAATATTGCTCCTTGTCTGGAAGTAGCGGGTATCGGCGTCTGAAGTCACATCCGCCCACGCCCATCAGATGCGTCATGATGGAAGAGGGCAGGTGCGAGAAAGAGAAGCCTTCAGACAACTAAAGGATGGATCGTGCTATAAAAAACTTACTTTTAACTCGACTTCCTCTTTTCAGGGTGAATTGCATGACATCGTTGACTTGGCCTACCAGAACGGGGTTATCTCCAAAGAAATAAAAGCGGGTCTGGTACCGAAATCACCAAAGGTGGTCTGTCTGTATCTGCTACCCAAGGTACATAAAAATGCATCGAACCCCCCTGGCCAACTGATTGTCTCTGGCAATGAAAGCCTGTGTGAAAAAATATGTAAATATCTGGATCACTACTTGCAACCTATGGTGGTTAATTTACCCTCATATTTGAAAGATAAAAATGATTTTCTGAACAAAATTGATAACATTTTTCTGGAAGACGATATGTGGTTAATGACAATGGACGTAGAGTCACTATACACTGCAATCAGACATGATGATGGTTTGGATGCTGTAAAAGCCTTTCTATGCATGACTAGTATGGATTCTATGGTTATAGAATTTCTTCTTGATCTTCTTAAGTTTGCACTAACCCATAATTTTTTCATTTTTAAAGATAATTTCTATGTACAGTTGCAAGGAACTGCTATGGGGGCAGCATTCGCGCCCTCTTATCTTTCAAATCTTTTTTTGGGCATGTGGGAGAGAAAGATCTGGCAGGGCACAGAAATGGAACTGAAGAACCTCATTGGTTATTTGAATAATAATCATAAGAACTTTCCAGCCTTTATAGCAAGACCACTTTTGACTTCTTGGATCTTCTTGGATGTGAGGATGCAAAAAGAAAATGGAGGGATTTTGAAAACTTCACAATGTTTACATTTCATAAATAATTAAATCAACAGCTTTTTCACTTATTTGTAATATTTTATTCATATACACTTGTTTTTTCACCTTTATTGGCTTTTTTTGTCACGTACACTTTATCATGTGTTATTTATTCAACAATTATGACACCATTTTTAATAATCTTTATTAATACATTTATTTATCTGTTGTAGTCATTATATAATTTGTGATAATGTTGAATTTATTAGTTATATATGATGGCAACATTGTACATGAATTATTGATCGTTGAGACTTCAGTCATTATCATCAGATTTGAATACACAGAGTCGGTGAGTGCTGACATTCAGTCTTCTTATTTAATACTCACCTCCTTTATTCTCTCCTGCGGTGTGCGCTCCATTCCCAACGTCTGGCTGGTTGTTCTGGGAGACGCGTCTCTGAGCCTCGCGCCCGCCCTCTCCCATCATGACGCGTCAGATGGGCGCGGGCGGATGTGACGCAAGACGCCGATACCCGCTACTTCCAGTCAGAGGTATGGGATTTGCGAGCGCCAATCAGCCGCCTAATTGGGAATCCTCTATATATATATCAGGCCACATACCTGCAGCAGTACCCCTCCGAGGAAGTGACGCACCCCTGGGCCGTGGGGGCACCCGGAGCCGGGCCCTGTAGATGCTGGGGGTTGTAGTCACCGTGGCGGCGACCCGGTCCGTGACCCAGGGCGGTCAAACCAGGGTAGTCTATGTGCATAGGTTATATATAGTCCGACTACGCCACCTGTGGAATGCGGTTATTGAGAACCGCCGCTGCGGAGCAGTCCACTGAAGCTGGTGATATGTGCAGCAAGGTAATGTAACTCCCCACAGGAAGAGTGTAGCTTCAGGGCAGCGTGTAAGGATGATGGTGGTAATAGTGCAGGGAATCAGTAATGACAACACAGAGTTTTGCAATGCAGTCTCAGGGTCTTTACTCACAGTTCTTTCACTCCAAGTTATTACTGCAGGTTTATAACTTCCCGCGTTGTCCTGTGTTTACCGACTGTGGGGCTCAGTCGACTCCCAGGTAGCTCCGGAGCACTTAGCAGGACCCCCTTCTGTGTGTCGTCTCTGGCCTCTCTCCTTGTACCTCACACCTAGCGGCACCTCTGTCCAGTGTCCTCGGGCCTTGGTGGGCGACGTGTGTTCTGTCCCCTGGCCCTATGTGGCTACTTTCCTAGTGGCTGGTGTGGGCGGCCTGCTGTACTTGAAGTGCTGCAGCCTCCGGTTCCCAGTTGAGCCCTGTAGTCTCTGCTGGTTGGGGGACCCGGTTCCCCTTCTTTGGCCTGACCCCCCTACCTCCTGGCAGCGGCGGGCGTACGGGTGGCTTGCTGCACGGCCCATACCCCTAGGGTCCCTTCTCTCCTCGTTACTGGAGCCGTCCTGCTCCTTATTCTCTCTCCCAGGCTCAGGCCTCCTGACTTGGCCCGCCTGTGGAGCAGAGCTCCTACAGAGCCCCTGCTCCTACAATCTCCTCCTCTGACTGAACACTCATCTAAGATGGCTACTCTCTTTTATATGCTCCTACTCAGTGCGCCCAGGATCTACGTCCTCCACCCATCCACTACTTAGTTCCCCCTCTCTAAGTGGTTCATCCCCACTCCAGCCAGGGATCAGGGACTGTGCTCTCCCGTAGGAGCAATCTCGCCCTGTCCCCCGGAAATGTGGTGTAGTGGATGTAGTGTTAGGGTCCTGAGCCATACTCCTTCCTTACCTGAGAGTGAGATACCACACCTCTGGTTGAGATGCAATACCTGTGTGGCGACCGAACCCTCAGGGGCGCCACAGAAGCGCACAGTGAAACGCGCATCAGGGGTCTCAGTAGCAGAGCAAACAGGTCATGTATTAACATTTACTTTTATCTTATTGTTATTGCTCCTTGTCCTTCAAAATTATCGCATGTATTGATATATAAGTACTTTAAGGATCTTTTGTAGGATTATTCCACTGTTATTTATATCTGTGCACCTATCTGTGGGTGATTATATATGAATTGTGGGCGGTTTTCCGGCTCTGTTTAAATAACCTCTTGTATAATATATGGATTGGATATATTAATTTGGTTAAATATACCTGCTGTTCTAGCCTTTGACTGTTATTCTCCTTTTAATCATCATGTTTGTATATTTATATTTTTTAATCAATATATTCAATAAAATTGACTTTTAATATTATTTTGGCGTTTGCTCTAGTTGTCATATAGGTTATCAATAATTTTTTTAGCTACTCATAAAATGTTTTAGACTGATCAAAGGGGAGGTGGAAGTGGTATTTGTTGTCTGAAAAGATTCGGAGGCCTACATAGTCCTCATTGCTTAGTATGACAATACTTCCACCCCCACCTTGTCCACTGGTTTATTTCCAATGGTGTTGTTTTCAAATAGTTGTTTGTTTGAGAGTCTGGTTCTCAGCTCTACTGAGGCAATATTTAGTCAGATTTCTACTATTTTTGCTTTTACCCAAATCTGGGAAGGCTCAGTTATAAAAGGTTTCAGCAAAATTACTCTTATGATGAGTGTAATTAACCTTAGACTTTGTTCTAAGGCCCGTATAGATGGGACGGATGTCAGCGGATTCAGACCTAGAAGTTCGTTCGACATTAGAATAGGTAAAGATCCTGCTATTTGCATCATTGTTTCATATTTTTCTTGTGTTCTAGACTGTTAAAATGTCATTTAATAGTGAATTTATAGATATAGAGTAGGTGTAACTCACCTCTTTAGGCCTATCCCCTAACTTCATTACATGTTCCTTAAAATCTGGTCCCACCCTCTCATCTGTCTCCACCTTCTCCATGCACCTAATAGCACATGGTAACTGAACTTAGACAAATACTGACTGATGACCAGCTCATGCCGCTTCATATCATAACCCCTATTTATTATAATGATGGCTGGACCGTACATGATAAGCACAATCTATCTATTGTGTCCCCCCCCATCTCCTTATAAATTATAAGCTTGCAAGCAGGGCCCTCACTACTCCTGTAACTATTGAACTATGTGTTACTTTATAATGTCTTTATTGTCTGTACACGTTCCTACTTAATTGTAAAGTGCTGCGGAATATGTTGGAGCTATAGAAATAAAATGATTATTATTATTACACTTTTTTGGTTGCTTGTTGAAAAAAGGATAAACCTTTGTAAAGCTTTTAATTCAATGAAAGCACACATGAGAAGCTTCATACTCAGCCTGATGCTTTATTAATGAGGTGACAGCACCATGAATATGTCTTTCCCAGCCACTATGCACTGTCTTCTACTGGTGGAGCAATTTGTGGATTTACAAGGACATTGGGCTTTGCAGTCTACCTTATCTCTTACCATAATGGGGTTACACTTGAATTTCACCAATAAGAAGTTGAGCATCCCCTAGTTTGGATACCCCTTTTGCTGCTATCCATCCCCCCTTTTTAATGTATTACACGAGGCACCGTTCTTGCTTTTGCTTTACATTCTTCCAAAGACATCCTCACTTTTGCTTTAGATTTTTCCAAAGACACGTGGAGCAAAGTAATTAATAATATATCATAAATATATTGTAACTTTAGAAATTTGAAAAGTGGAGTCTGAAATGTAGAAAGCATCTCAGTACTCATGTGACTATGCCTCAATTTCTACGTTACTGCCCAGTCCATATATTACATGTATGACAAAAATGATCATAGAATAAGGTTAGGAAAAAATTGTTTTCTCATACTTCAAAGTCATACTAAGAGTAATTGGTTTCCTAAAAAGAAAATACTTTTTTAATGTATATGTGCATGAGTTATTCATGGGAACTAAATTGTGAGCCTAACTTTGAACATGAACATGATAATGCAAAACCAAATTCACTAAGTACAGTTAGGTCCATATATATTTGGACAGAGACAACATTTTTCTAATTTTGGTTCTAGACATTACCACAATGAATTTTAAACAAAACCATTCAGATGCAGTTGAAGTTCAGACTTTCAGCTTTCATTTGATGGTATCCACATTAAAATTGGATGAAGGGTTTAGGAGTTTCAGCTCCTTAACATGTGCCACCCTGTTTTTAAAGAGACCAAAAGTAATTGGACAGATTAAATAATTGTAAATAAAATGTTCATTTCTAGTACTTGGTTGAAAACCCTTTGTTGGCGATGACTGCCTGAAGTCTTGAACTCATGGACATCACCAGACGCTGTGTTTCCTCCTTTTTGATGCTCTGCCAGGCCTTCACTGCGGTGGTTTTCAGTTGCTGTTTGTTTGTGGGCCTTTCTGTCTGAAGTTTAGTCTTTAACAAGTGAAATGCATGCTCAATTGGATTGAGATCAGGTGACTGACTTGGCCATTCAAAAATATTCTACTTCTTTGCTTTAATAAACTCCTGGGTTGCTTTGGCTTTATGTTTTGGGTCATTGTCCATCTGTAGTATGAAACGACGACCAATCGGTTTGGCTGCATTTGGCTGGATCTGAGCACACAGAATGGCTCTGAATACTTCAGAATTCATTCGGCTGCTTCTGTCCTGTGTCACATCTTCAATAAACACTAGTGACCCAGTGCCACTGGCAGCCATGCATGCCCAAGCCATCACACTGCCTCCGCCGTGTTTGACAGATGATGTGATATGCTTTGGATCATGAGCTGTATCACGCCTTCGCCATACTTTTCTCTTTCCATCATTCTGGTAGAGGTTGATCTTGGTTTCATCTGTCCAAAGAATGTTCTTCCAGAACTGTGCTGGCTTTTTTAGATGTTTTTTAGCAAAGTCCAGTCTAGCCTTTTTATTCTCGATGTTTATGAGTGCCTTGCACCGTGCAGTGAACCCTCTGTATTTACTTTCATGCAGTCTTCTCTTTATGGTAGATTAGGATATTGATACGCCTACCTCCTGGATAGTGTTTTTCACTTGGTTGGCTGTTGTGAAGGGGTTTCTCTTCACCATGGAGATTATTCTGCGATCATCCACCACTGTTGTCTTCCGTGGGCGCCCAGGTCTTTTTGCATTGATGAGTTCACCAGTGCTTTCTTTCTTTCTCAGGATGTACCAAACTGTAGATTTTGCCACTCCTAATATTGTAGCAATTTCTCGGATGGGTTTTTTCTGTTCTTGCAGCTTAAGGATGGCTTGTTTCACTTGCATGGAGAGCTCCTTTGACCGCATGTTTACTTCACAGCAAAACCTTCCAAATGCAAGCCCCACACCTCAAATCAACTCCAGGCCTTTTATCTGCTTAAATTGAGAATGACATAACAAAGGGATTTCCCAAACCTGTCCATGAAATAGCCTTGGAGTCAATTGTCCAATTACTTTTGGTCCCTGTAAAAACAGGGTGGCACATGTTAAGGAGCTGAAACTCCTAAACCCTTCATCCAATTTTAATGTGGATACCCTCAAATGAAAGCTGAAAGTCTGAACTTCAACTGCATCTGAATTGTTTTGTTTAAAATTCATTGTGGTAATGTCTAGAACCAAAATTAGAAAAATGTTGTCTCTGTCCAAATATATATATGGACCTAACTGTATAAACACTAACAACAGACTATGGATGATTAAAGGCTGGGATGTTTATTAACAACAATAAACATTAGTAATTAATTCAATGAGTCATAAATAATAAACTTAATATGAAAATAATTCAGATTTACCAAGTGTAACCAGTATTAAAGGGGTGACTAACTAATCAACAACGTGACAGTCTAAGTGAGAGTGAGGGAAGACCGATTTCCTCTTCAGCTCGATTCTTCAGGCACCAGAATGCTGGCTGCACTGTCGTTTACGGACATATCTTCTCAACGAAAGTGGCATTGGTTCAATCAGAGTGTGCTCCAGATGAGCTCAAGACGGCTGAAAAATCTTCTAGAAACTGCGGAAGCTTGGGTACTTGATCTTGACTCCAACCCTAGAAAGGTGTCAATAGAGAAAAGGAAAGAGTGTGTGGGAGCCAACACATACAGTACAGACCAAAAGTTTGGACACACCTTCTCATTTAAAGATTTTTCTGTATTTTCATGACTATGAAAATTGTACATTCACACTGAAGGCATCAAAACTATGAATTAACACATGTGGAATTATATACTTAACAAAAAAGTGTGAAACAACTGAAAATATGTCTTATATTCTAGGTTCTTCAAAGTAGCCACCTTTTGCTTTGATGACTGCTTTGCACACTCTTGGCATTCTCTTGATAAGCTTCAAGAGGTAGTCACCAGAAATGGTTTTCACTTCACAGGTGTGCCCTGTCAGGTTTAATAAGTGGGATTTCTTGCCTTATAAATGGGGTTGGAACCATCAGTTGTGCTGTGCAGAAGTCTGGTGGATACACAGCTGATAGTCCTACTGAATAGACTGTTAGAATTTGTATTATGGCAAGAAAAAAGCAGCTAAGTAAAGAAAAACGAGTGGTCATCATTACTTTAAGAAATTAAGGTCAGTCAGTGCGAAAAATTGGGAAAACTTTGAAAGTGTCCCCAAGTGCAGTTGCAAAAACCATCAAGCGCTACAAAGAAACTGGCTCACATGAGGACCGCCCCAGGAAAGGAAGACCAAGAGTCACCTCTGCTTCTGAGGATAAGTTTATCCGAGCTGGACTGCAGAGTGAAGGCAAAAGGGCCAACAAGTGCTAAGCATCTCTGGGAACTCCTTCAAGATTGTTGGAAGACCATTTCCGGTGACTACCTCTTGAAGCTCATCAAGAGAATGCCAAGAGTGTGCAAAGCAGTCATCAAAGCAAACGGTGGCTACTTTGAAGAACCTAGAATATAAGACATATTTTCAGTTGTTTCACACTTTTTTGTTAAGTATATAATTCCACATGTGTTAATTCATAGTTTTGATGCCATCAGTGTGAATGTACAATTTTCATAGTCATGAAAATACAGAAAAATCTTTAAATGAGAAGGTGTGTCCAAACTTTTGGTCTGTACTGTATGTGGGGAGGGGGTTGCATTACCTTGTTATCTTTCTTGGCTAAAGACCACAGAAGGAGGCTTTCACATAATTGTTAGTTGGACATATAGGAGCATTTACAGAATATTATATCCTACATTTTTAAAGATCCCATAGAATATGAAGACCAGATTTAAGATTGCATATAAATTTATAAAGTAGAGAAGACGTAAATATAAGTGAAAGTAGAAAACTCACTCAAACATAAACAAGAAATAAAAGGACAAAGGTAACAGATTTTTCCAGTAAAGGATGACATTCATAATAAAAAAGAAGATATAACATCGAACCGGTTATTGTTCTTCTATTTAATTTCTGTCATGCTAAGGAAAGTATCTAAAGCGTGGAAGGACGATAAACGCTGATGAAATTAATTTAACCAGCCAGTGTAAATAATTTGCTAAAGCCTGAAAATGGTAATGTGTCTGAGAGCTGGCAGCATGACGATGAGTCTGATGAGTAGTTTTAAGCTCAAGGGTGATTGAGTTTCATAATCATTCTGTAAATATGTATCATGCACCTTGTGCTGAATACACATCAGTCAGATTTGCCTTTGACTTGGATTTCAGTTAGCACTGTAGTATTAGAGCATATTCCTGAAATCTGACCAGAATGAAGGAGAATTAGCAAACAGATAATTGTATATTAGTGCAATTACTCTGCAACTCCGTTGAACTACCTAGCTCCTTTGAAAAAGATGCTAGCTTTGAAGATGTTTTGACAGAAGTATATATAGTGGGTTAAATAAGTATTGAACATGTCACTCATTTTCTAAGTAATTCTATTTCTAAAGGTGCTATTGACATGAAATTCTCACCAGATGTCGGCAACAACCCATCCAATCCACTCAGGCAAAGGAATCAAACCATAGATGTCTATAGATTAAGTTATGTGTAATAATGAGAAATAGCACAGGGGAAAGGTATTGAACACGCTTACTGATATTTAATTAATACTTCGCATAAAAGTCTTTGTTGGTTATGACAGCTTCAAGACGCCTCCTGTATGGAGAAACTAGTCGCATGCATTGTTCAGGTGTGATTTTGGCCCATTCTTCCACATAAACACTCTTCAAATTCTGAAGGTTCAGTGCGCTCCTTCTATGAACTCTGAGCTTTAGTTCTTTCCATAAATTTTCTATTGGATTCAGGTCAGGTGATTGGCTGGGCCATTCTAGCAGCTTTATTTTTTTTCTCTGAAACCAGCTAAGAGATTCATTGGCTGTGTGTTTGGAATCATTCTCTTGCTGAAATGTCCAACCTCATTTCATCTTCATCATGCTTGTAGATGGCTGCAAATTTTTATCAAGAATGTCTTAGTACATTTGTCCATTCATATGTCACGCAAGGTGTAGGAAAGGGGAAAGTGGAGACTTCCTAGGTAGATCTAACCTCACCCTGTCTCCACTAACATCTCTATATTGGTTCTTCACTAGTGATGAGCGAGCACTAAAATGCTCGGGTACTCAATGTTCGAGTCGAGCAAATTGGAATGCTCAATTGCTCGAACCAAGTAACGAGCCCAATGTAAGTCTATGGGAAACTCTAGCATTTTTCCGGCGGCTCCCCCTGGCGGTCTGCAGAGGGCCTAAAAATTACCCAAATCGATGGGAACAGTGCTCAAATAACATGGGAACCAGCGGCACTAAAAACCCGCTCTGACAAAACGCCAGCGTCAGGGCAGGCCAGGGCCTCCAAGGAGAAGAGAGCCAGTTCATGCCACGTGTCCAGCTTGGATACTCAATAATTATAAGGTACAGAGGAATCACGTAGGACGTTGGTACGGTTGGCAAGGTACCCCCTCAGCATCTTCCGCAACTTTTCCCTCCTTGAGAGAGTACCCCGCGCATTAGAGCTTGTGAGATGGGAGAGTCTGAGAAAACTGTCCCATAACTTTGACAGTGTTCCTCTGCCTCTGCTCGATTGTATTTGTGTCTCTCTTGCCTGTACTCCTTGGTTGTCCAACGAACTATCACCTCTGCTGCCACCGTTTTCAGATGGGAATTTTTTTAATAATTCCACAACAAGGGCCGTCTCGTATTGCACCATTTTATTAGGCCTGTCCTGCAAGGGAATAAGAGACAGAAAGTTCTCCTTGTAGCGTGGGTCTACAAGTGTCACCAACTAATAATGACTGTCACCCAAAATTTGGACAACGCAAGGGTCACGGGAAAGGCAGCGTAACAAACTCAGACATGTGTGCCAGACTGCAAAGAGGCAAGACTTCCGTGTCCTCATCAAGAGGACGACTGACCATGCTCTCCTCCTCATCCTCCTCCTCTTCCTTCTCCTCCCTGTCCTCAGGCCATCCACGCTGAGCAAACGGTATGACAGTTGTGCAGGTAGTACCGTCTATAGCGCATGAAACTAGCTCCTGTTCTTCCTCCTCCTCCTCCTCCTCTTCCTCATTATCACCCAATCCACGTTGGTATGAAATGAGGCTGGGCTGTGTGGAATCACCCTGTATGGTTCCTTGCTCCATCTCATCGTGCTCCCCCTGCAGTGCATCCTCTTTAATTGTGAGCAGAGAGCGTTTCAGAAGACAGAGAAGCGGGATGGTGATGCTAATTATGGTGTCATTGCCGCTCACCATCTTGGTGGAGTCCTCAAAGTTTTGGAGGATGGTACATATGCCTGACATCCATGTCCACTCCTGAGGTCTTATGTGTGGAGTCTGACCTGAATACCGACGGCCTTGTTGATGCTGGTTGTCAACAACTGCCCTCTTCTGCTCACAAATCCTTCCCAACATCTGCAATGTAGAGTTCCATTGCATGGGGACATCGCAGGTCAATCGGTGAGCTGGAAGCTGTAAATGCTGCTGAAGCACGGCAAGGGCGGCAGAAGCTGTTACTGACTTTCTAAAATGGGCACATAGGCGGCGTACTTTAACAAGCAGATCCGGCAGCTCCAGGTAGGATTTGAGAAACTGCTGAACCACGAGGTTAAGGACATGGGCCAGGCATAGTACGTATGTGAGCCCAGGGACCGCAATCCTCAGCGTTGGGAGGACGTGTTCTGTCCCAAGGTCCCACTGGGTCCCAGCTTCCATTATATTAACCCAGTGTGCCATCAGCGAGATGTACCGTCCCTGCCCACAAGCACTTGTCCATGTGTCTGTGGTTAGGTGGACATTCCCAGTAACTGCGTTGTTGAGGGCACTTCTAATGTTGTGGGACATGTGCTTGTGTAATGCGGGGACAGCACACCTGGAGAATTAGTGATGGCTGGGGAACGAGTACCGAGGGTCTACCGCCGCCATCAGGTTGCGGAAAGCTTCTGTCTCCATGAGCCTAAAAGGCAACATCTCAAGTGCAAGCATTCGCGAAATGTGTGAATTTAGTAGTGTGGCCTGTGGGGCATTGGCTGCGTATTTGTGCTTGCGTTCCAAGGACTGGGGTAGGGACAATTGAACACTGTGCTGGGACAAGGTCGTGGACGTGCTTGCTGATGGTGCTAGTTGAGAGTGTGCAATGACAGGTGCAGGGCGGGAGGCATCTTGGCATGCGCCATGGACAGGGGATTGGCGTGCACACACAACAGCGGAACAAGCAGTGGTGTCACCCGCAGACACTGTTGCTGAACCCTGGGGTTCGGCCCACTTAGTCGGGTGCTTTGCTGACATGTGCCTGATCATGCTGGTGGTGGTCAGGCTGCTAGCTTTGCTGGCTTGGTAGGTGGTGCAAATTGCCTTTTTGGGGTTATCTGCAGAGTCTTTAAAAAACAACCAGACTCGGGAAGACCTAACAGTTGTACTGGCAACTTCCGTCATGTTGGCGTTACAAGGAACGCATTCCCACCTTGTGTCTGCGGCCACCACACTGGTTCTTCAACCTGTTGTGGTGTTACGCCTCCCTCCAGTGTCTCATC
Organism: Phyllobates terribilis; assembly: GCF_046119375.1. NCBI lineage: Eukaryota > Metazoa > Chordata > Amphibia > Anura > Dendrobatidae > Phyllobates > Phyllobates terribilis. The sequence continues at coordinate 212,714,316 of NW_027362762.1, forward strand.
ATCATCATCATCATCAACCGCTTGCGACAGTAATTGCACTTTCCCACCATCGCCTTCGTGTGACTGTGGCTGCTCCAATATTTGGGCATCGCTACACGTGTTTTCCTCTTGACTCGCTTGAAGCTGGCCAGGCGAGAGGCCTGAATCTACAAATGGAAAAGTGAACAGCTCTTCTGAGTGTCCAAGTGTGGGATCAGTTGTCTCCGGCACTCGGCATGGTGAGAGGAAGGAGGATCAGGGTGCGGAATATACGGTCCAGACTCACGGCTACTGAGACTTGACCGTGTGGAAGACAGGGTGGTGGTGGTGGCTAAGTGGCTGGAAACATTATCTGTTATCCAACCAATAACCTTTTGACACTGCTCTGTGTTCAATAGTGGTGTTCTGCAGTCATCTATTAATTGGGACAGGAAGGTCGAGCGAGAAGATGTGGGTGTTTGTTATTGCACAATTTCAGCTTGCCCACGGCCAGGTCTTCAGTCTAGGCCTCTGCATGCACCATCACCATCACGTCCATTTCCCCGTCCCTTGCCACACACTTTGCCCATTTTTAATGGAGGACAATATTTTCCACGTTCACGAGAAATGGCTGATTTTGGAATGCAGTTATATGTGATACGTCTGACTAAGAACCACAATTTTAAATATCAGGCCTGTAATTTGCTAATATTATCCTTCACAGACACCTAGTGTGAATAGCTTGACTGACACACTGCAACCGAATGAAAATGGAAGAAATGTCTGATTTTGGAACACTCTTATAGGTGTTATGTCTGACAGAGAACCACAGTTTTAAATAGCAGGCCTTTCATTTGCTAATACTATCCTTCACAGACACCTAGTGTGAATAGCTTGACCGACATACTGCAACGGAATCAAAATGGAAGAAATGTCAGGTTTTGCAACACTCTTATAGGTGTTATGTCTGACAGAGAACCACGGTTTTAAATAGCAGGCCTGTAATTTGCTAACACTATCCTTCGCAGACACCAAGTGTGAATAGCTTGACCAACACACTGCAACAGAATGGAATAGGTGGCCAATATTTTCCACGTTCAGTTTAAATTTCTAGATTTTTATCACTGAAATTTGAAACAGATCTGGCTTTATTCTGCAGTGAGAACAAGCAAATGGAGCAGAAAAATAGTGTACTCTGTACTTTTTAAGCAAATAACCAGGATTAAGATAAAAAAAAAATTTACCCTGGCCCCTGATATCTGGGGATATGTCTACAAATATCTGTAAGAACAGCAGCAGCAGGAACGTGCAAATGGATCCTCTTGCACTATATGCACTGCAGTCTGCCACATACACTGCCTGCCTGTCTAATTCCTGCTATCACCACTGAATATATGCAGCTGGAATAGTCCTCAGAAGGACTGTTAGTTCAGATGGATATATATATATATATATATATATATATATATACATAATGTTGTGGAATACCTATACTAGCAGGACGTTCAATGGAACCTCTTGTGCTGTATCATGCACTGCACTCTGCCACATACACTGCCTGCCTAACTCCTGCTGACATCACTGAATATATGCAGCTGGATTAGTCCTCAGAAGGATTGTTAGTTCAGTTGGATATATATATATTATGGAATACCTATACTAACTATGAAGAAGCAAATCTCTCCCTGAAGCAGCAGCAGATCTCCCTACTCTGCCTGATTCCAGGGTAGACTGTGACAAGCACGGCGCCGGTCTTATATACACCTGATGATGCTGTGTGGCCAGCCAATCACTGTAATGCTCAAAACAAACATGGCTACAGCATTACAGTGCATGGCAGACAATCCCTGCATGTTCATTTGCTCTCTAAAGAGCACTAATCTTGCAGGGAGGGGACCCGAGTTCCCACCGAGCAACCCGGAAATACTCACCGAGCGCTGAGCTCGTCGAGCACAGTGATGCTCGGGCGAGTACCAATAGTGGCGAGCACGTTCGCTCATCACTATTCTTCACCAATTGCCGCACGCGTACCTCACCCTGTCTTTCCCTGGCATTAGGCCCTGGCTAGGGAAGGGAGGAGATGAGCGCTAATCGATCTCCACTGACCACTACAGACAACAAGGGGGTGCAAACAAGGGAAAATCGCTTAGCTTTAGATGACTCCAGACAAATGCGCACACGTCCTCTAGCACCAAAGAGGTAGAATTATTGCTCTTGCTCAAGTCTTCACAAGGGATAATGTGAATATCACCGTCACCTCTCTCTGGCACACAGCAGGTATTTATACACCCAGGCCAGGGTGTTAATTAGCCAGAGGAAGGTAGCCACTGGGTCCTAGAGAGACAGCTTCAAGAAGATGTCTGTAATGCCAAATGAAAAGATCTCATGCAACCAATTGCAGGGCGACTGTCTGTCACTTCTGACACACCCGTGACATCATACTTCCTTCAATTATATGAAGTTTGCCAATGCTGTATGCTGAAAAACAGCACCAAATGATGTTTCCACCTCCACACTTCACTGTTGGTATGGTATTTTTGATGTGATATTCAGTGATTTTTGGCCTTCAAGCATGGTGTGTATTATGGCATCCAAACAGTTCAATTTTGGTCTGATCTGACCAGACTAAACTGTGTTCCAAATTATTATGCAAATAATATTTTCTCAGATTTTCCCAAATTACCTATATGAATTGCAGTCATTGTAATTTTCCAGTCAAATAACTATTAGAGTACAATTGAAAGATTTTTGTACAAACTGCCTATGATAACAGTATATTTTTAAAAAAATTAAAAACTCAAACTGCACTCAAAATGCATGTTCCAAATTATTATGCACAGCAGAGTTATCAAACTTTTCATTTTAATAAAGAACAAAAAAATGGTCATTTTTGAAATTATAAGCATTAGCAGGTTATTACAAACTGAAATCAAACAGTTTTCAACTCAAAACTTTATTCTAGGTGATGTTACATTTGCACATAGGACCCCTTGTTCGAAAGGAGCTTCTGAACTCTCTCGTCCATTGAATTTGTCAGGTTTTGGATGGTTTCTGCTTTAATTGTTTTGCATGAGGACAGAATACCCTCCCAGAGATGTTGCTTAGATGTGAACTGCCTCCCATCATAGACACTCCTTTTGATGATGCTCCAGAGGTTCTCAATGGGGTTGAGGTCAGGGGAGCATGGGTGCCACACCATAAGTTTGTCCCCTTTTATGCCCATAGCAGCCAGAGATGCAGATGTGTTATGTGCAGCATGAGACGGGGCATTATCATGCATGAAAATGATCTTGCTGCGGAATGCACGGTTCTTCTTCTTGAACCATGGAAGGAAGTGCTGTTTGAGAAACTCAACATACATTATGGAGTTCATCTTTACCCCTTCAGGGATCCTAAAAGGGCCGACAATCTCTCTCCCCATGATTCCAGCCCAAAACATTACTCCACCTCCTCCTTGTTAGCGTCGTAGCCGTGTTTGCATGGGGTGTCCATCAACCAGCCATCCTCCACTCCATCCATCTGGACCATCGAGATCATTTCATGCATGATAATGCCCCGTCTCATGCTGCACATAACATATCTGCATCTCTGGCTGCTATGGGCATAAAAGGGGACAAACTTATGGTGTGGCACCCATGCTCCCCTGACCTCAACCCCATTGAGAACCTCTTGAGCATCATCAAAAGGAGTGTCTATGATGGCGGGAGGCAGTTCACATCTAAGCAACAGCTCTGGGAGGGTATTCTGTCCTCATGCAAAACAATTAAAGCAGAAACCATCCAAAACCTGACAAATTCAGTGGACGAGAGAGTTCAGAAGCTCCTTTCGAACAAGTGGTCCTATGTGCAAATGTAACATCACCTAGAATAAAGTTTTGAGTTGAAAACTGTTTGATTTCAGTTTGTAATAACCTGCTAATGCTTATAATTTCAAAAATGACAATTTTTTTGTTCTTTATTAAAATGAAAAGGTTGAAAACTCTGCTGTGCATAATAATTTGGAACATGCATTTTGAGTGCAGTTTGAGTTTTTCATTTTTTTAAAAATATACTGTTATCATAGGCAGTTTGTACAAAAACCTTTCAATTGTACTCTAATAGTTATTTGACTGGAAAATTACAATGACTGCAATTCATATAGGTAATTTGGGAAAATCTGAGAAAATATTATTTGCATAATAATTTGGAACACAGTGTATATTCTCCCAGTATTTCAGAGGCTTGTCTACAGTAAATATTGTTGAGCAAACTTTAAACTCACTTGAACATTCTTTTTGTTCAGCAATGGAGTCTTCCGTGTGAGCATGCATAAACGCCATGGATGTTGAGTGCATTACTTATAGTTTTCTTTGAAACAATTGTACCTGCTGAGTCCAGGTCTTTCTTCGGCTCTCAGCAGGTGGTCCTTGGCTCTTGGACAACTCTTCTGATAATTCTTTTGACTCATGTGTGTGAAATCTTGTGGGGAGCACCTGGTCATGGCTGGTTTATGGTGGTTTTTCTTTCCACTTCTAGATTATGGCCCCAACAGTGCTCTCTGGAACATTCAGTAGTTTAGAAATTATTAGCAATTATTCTGTAACCAATGCCATTAGTATATTTTGCAACAACAAGGTTGCGAAGGTCATGAGACAGGTCACTGGTTTTATCCATCATTAAATATTTCTTGTTTTGGCACCTTGGTAATGAGACACCTTTTGATAGCCCATCAGTTGAACCAGTTGACATTATTTTTCACTAAGTGGCAGGATTGCTTTCTAACTACTGAAAAAATTTAGCTTGTGTCCTGAATTGTAATGGCTTTTTGTACCAGTCTTTCTTCATGTGTTCAATACTTTTTCCCTGTGTCATTTCTCATTATTACACATAATTTAATTTATGGACATCTATGGTTTAATTTGTCTGTATGAATTTGATGGGATGTTATTGTTACCAACATCTGGTGAGAATTTCATGTCAATAGCATCTTTATAAAATTGGTGATGTGTTCAATATTCATTTCACCCACTGCATATACTGATTTTAAAAGTAACACTGTATGGTATTGTCCAAAAGTCAGAGACCACTTTCAAATTGGGATACTCGGGTGCTTGACCCGAGCAACGAGCCCAATGTAAGTCTATGGGAAACTCGAGTATTTTTCAGGCGGCTCCCCCCGGCGGTCTGCAGAGGCCCTAAAAATTGGCCAAATCGACGGAACAGTGCTCAAATGACATGGGAACAGCATGGGGAAGACCCCTGGAAGCATTTCTGACTCCCAGGTCACTGCTGTCAACAATGTGGTCAGAGTATTACGCCACTTTTAAGGACTCACAATAAAACATACAAAAACTGAACCAAAATGGATTTTCCTGGGAAATATGTTAAAGAACATCCTTTCCAGGGTAATGACTTGTATATATAGCAAAATATATAACCAAAACCAAAAATACTCCTCCACATCTTAGGCTATGTTCACACGTAACGTTTTTGATGCGTTTTTGCACTTTTGCATTGCTTTCAACCAAGACAAATGCATTCACTGGGAAATGTCATTTTAACATTTTACAACCTTATCTGGCCATGTGGTGTGTGACACATCATCAGACACATGCATACAGTGCTGAAAAGACATGGGAACAGCATGGGATAGACCTCTGGAAGCATTTCTGACTCCCAGGTCACTGCCTAAAAGTGTGCCCATCATAAGTGATCCTTGGCGCATGCGAAGATGGCTCCCGCCATGCACCTGTCATTGCAGACTTGCAACAATCACCATCCACGTCCTTGTCCCAGTGCAGCGTTCAGTTGTTCCTACCCCATTCTTTGGAATGCAAGCGCAAGTATGCAGCCTGCCACCCGCCCACCCACAGGCTGCAATACTATACTGCCAAATTTTTGACAGCTGCTTGCCCTTGAAATGTGGCCTTTTAGGCTCGTGGAGGCGGAAGCTGTCCACAATCTTATGGCGACGGCGACCGGGTATCCATACTCGGTCCCCAGCCGCCACTATTTTTCCCGGTATCGCCTCCGCCTTCCACAAGCACGGGTCCCACAACATTACCCGTGACCTCCCCAGTGCACTTACTAGGAAGGACCGTCTAACCACAAACACGTGGACAGGTGAATGTGGCCAGGAATGGTACGGAGCCAGTCCACAGCTTTTTTTTGCTGAGAGTTGTATTTAGCTCGGTGAAAGGACTGGCATAGAGGGAAACCGTATCTACTCTGGGTGTCATTTCTCCCAGGAAGTCCTCTAAAGCTGCTTTCACTTGAAATGTGACCTTTTAGGCTCGTGGACGCGGAAGCTTTTCATAACGTCATGCCGGCGGCGGCTGGGTGTCCATACTTGGTCCAAAGCCACCACTATTTCTCCCGGTATTGTCTCCATCTTCCTCAAGCACGGGTCCCACAACATTACCCGTGCCCTCCCTAGTGCACTTACTGGGAAGGACCGCCTAACCACAAACACGTGGACAGGTGCATGTGGCCAGGGACAGTACGGAGCCAGCCCACAGCTTTTTTTGCTGAGAGTTGTATTTAGCTCGGTGAAAGGACTGGCATACAGGGAAACCGTATCTACTCTGGGTGTCATTTCTCCCAGGAAGACCTTTAATGCAGCTTGTTGCAGAAGCAATGGCAGCCCATCCAACATCAACTCGCACTTGTCGGTGGTGCTTTGACACACAAACATCTTTCTTTGCGCATTTAATTTCATGACTACAGAGTTGGGCAATGGCCTGATCTGCAATGCGGTTTGAGAAATAACATGCTTAAGCACGTCCGATGCACATTAAAAAAGCAGCCATAGAGTGTCCGGGTTGGAAGGGCCCACCAGAGAACCGGAGACTCCTCCGGTGGGCCTTGGCTTCTCCTTCAGTAGAGTTCATAGTGCCGAGGTCAGACCATGATGATGATAGAGGCCACCATCTGCTTAGTTTTTTGTTACTTGGAATGCAAGAGCAAGTATGCAGCCAGCCAGCCACCCACCCACAGGCCGCAATACTAAACTGCCAGATTTCTGGGCAGCTGCTCGCACTTGAAATGTGGCCTTTTAGGCTCTTGGAGGCGGAAGATTTTCACAACCTCATGCCTCATGCCTCGTGTCCATGCTCGGTCCCCAGCCATCACTATTTCTCCCAGTGTTGTCTCCGCCTTCTACAAGCGCAAGTCCCTGAACATTACTGCGGGTACTTTTCTGTGGGAATTTACTTGCCTCCTACCAGCCTGAAATATTTCCAGTAAACTATGGTACGACGTCATAGTATTATCACTGCCCTCAGTACCAGTAGCAAAGCCATCCCCAATTTCCTTCTCAGGAATTTTATTTGGTAGACAGAGTGGCTGCCCAAATACATTAGTTTCTCACAAAGGAGCTGAAGATAGAGTGGCAGTAGGTGCAAGTTTCTCCAGCCTTTTAGATATTAGAGGGTGAATGGCAGCACATTGGATCAGTGGTTAGCACTGAAGCCTTGCAGCGCTGGGATCCTGGGTTCAAACCCCAGCAAGGACAACATCGGCAAGGACTTTGTATGTTCTCCCCGTGTTTTCGTGTGTTTCCTCCTCACTAAAAAAGCAGCCATAGAGTGTCCGGGGACCTTCTCACACACTTTTCTTAGCTAGGACTGGTTCTCGGCAGGGTTGGATGGTCCCACCAGAGAATCCTCTGGTGTGCCCTGGCTTCTACCTTAGGAGAGTTCAAAACCTACAAAAGACAAAAATATATCTCATACCCTACCATCATTATATATAAATGTAAAGCAAAGTTGCATAATAAATATAGGGTACTTAGTGAACTATTTTTGATCAAAAAAAGTATACAAGCCGTCCCACCAGCGGCAAGGTGACCCTAAATTGGGATGGTACCTATACTGCCTATATTAAAAACCTTACTGTATATCAAAGTTGAAGTAATGCATATAAAAGGGTAGACAAATAGGACCGGGTCCCAACTCCAGACCACCTAGGCCCGTGGTAAGCTACATATATACCAATCAGCTCAACAAAGGGGATGCCACACCCTTAAATTGCACAGAATGCAAACAAGACAAAAAACCAAGCAATGTGAACTGAGGTCTAAGATGGTAGACATGCAAGAAATAGGAGCATGTTCACACTAGCAAAAAGAAGCAAAACCTACAAAAGACAAAAATATATCTCATACCCTACCATCATTATATATAAATGTAAAGCAAAGTTGCATAATAAATATAGGGTACTTAGTGAACTATTTTTGATCAAAAAAAGTATACAAGCCGTCCCACCAGCGGCAAGGTGACCCTAAATTGGGACAGTACCTATACTGCCTATATAAAAAACCTTACTGTATATCAAAGTTGAAGTAATGCATATAAAAGGGTAGACAAATAGGACCGGGTCCCAACTCCAGACCACCTAGGCCCGTGGTAAGCTACATATATACCAATCAGCTCAACAAAGGGGATGCCACACCCTTAAATTGCACAGAATGCAAACAAGACAAAAAACCAAGCAATGTGAACTGAGGTCTAAGATGGTAGACATGCAAGAAATAGGAGCATGTTCACACTAGCAAAAAGAAGCAAAACCTACAAAAGACAAAAATATATCTCATACCCTACCATCATTATATATAAATGTAAAGCAAAGTTGCATAATAAATATAGGGTACTTAGTGAACTATTTTTGATCAAAAAAAGTATACAAGCCGTCCCACCAGCGGCAAGGTGACCCTAAATTGGGACGGTACCTATACTGCCTATATTAAAAACCTTACTGTATATCAAAGTTGAAGTAATGCATATAAAAGGGTAGACAAATAGGACCGGGTCCCAACTCCAGACCACCTAGGCCCGTGGTAAGCTACATATATACCAATCAGCTCAACAAAGGGGATGCCACACCCTTAAATTGCACAGAATGCAAACAAGACAAAAAACCAAGCAATGTGAACTGAGGTCTAAGATGGTAGACATGCAAGAAATGGGAGCATGTTCACACTAGCAAAAAGAAGCAAAACCTACAAAAGACAAAAATATATCTCATACCCTACCATCATTATATATAAATGTAAAGCAAAGTTGCATAATAAATATAGTGTACTTAGTGAACTATTTTTGATCAAAAAAAGTATACAAGCCGTCCCACCAGCGGCAAGGTGACCCTAAATTGGGACGATACCTATACTGCCTATATTAAAAACCTTACTGTATATCAAAGTTGAAGTAATGCATATAAAAGGGTAGACAAATAGGACCGGGTCCCAACTCCAGACCACCTAGGCCCGTGGTAAGCTACATATATACCAATCAGCTCAACAAAGGGGATGCCACACCCTTAAATTGCACAGAATGCAAACAAGACAAAAAACCAAGCAATGTGAACTGAGGTCTAAGATGGTAGACATGCAAGAAATAGGAGCATGTTCACACTAGCAAAAAGAAGCAAAACCTACAAAAGACAAAAATATATCTCATACCCTACCATCATTATATATAAATGTAAAGCAAAGTTGCATAATAAATATAGGGTACTTAGTGAACTATTTTTGATCAAAAAAAGTATACAAGCCGTCCCACCAGCGGCAAGGTGACCCTAAATTGTGACGGTACCTATACTGCCTATATTAAAAACCTTACTGTATATCAAAGTTGAAGTAATGCATATAAAAGGGTAGACAAATAGGACCGGGTCCCAACTCCAGACCACCTAGGCCCGTGGTAAGCTACATATATACCAATCAGCTCAACAAAGGGGATGCCACACCCTTAAATTGCACAGAATGCAAACAAGACAAAAAACCAAGCAATGTGAACTGAGGTCTAAGATGGTAGACATGCAAGAAATAGGAGCATGTTCACACTAGCAAAAAGAAGCAAAACCTACAAAAGACAAAAATATATCTCATACCCTACCATCATTATATATAAATGTAAAGCAAAGTTGCATAATAAATATAGGGTACTTAGTGAACTATTTTTGATCAAAAAAAGTATACAAGCCGTCCCACCAGCGGCAAGGTGACCCTAAATTGGGACGGTACCTATACTGCCTATATTAAAAACCTTACTGTATATCAAAGTTGAAGTAATGCATATAAAAGGGTAGACAAATAGGACCGGGTCCCAACTCCAGACCACCTAGGCCCGTGGTAAGCTACATATATACCAATCAGCTCAACAAAGGGGATGCCACACCCTTAAATTGCACAGAATGCAAACAAGACAAAAAATCAAGCAATGTGAACTGAGGTCTAAGATGGTAGACATGCAAGAAATAGGAGCATGTTCACACTAGCAAAAAGAAGCAAAACCTACAAAAGACAAAAATATATCTCATACCCTACCATCATTATATATAAATGTAAAGCAAAGTTGCATAATAAATATAGGGTACTTAGTAAACTATTTTTGATCAAAAAAAGTATACAAGCCGTCCCACCAGCGGCAAGGTGACCCTAAATTGGGACGGTACCTATACTGCCTATATTAAAAACCTTACTGTATATCAAAGTTGAAGTAATGCATATAAAAGGGTAGACAAATAGGACCGGGTCCCAACTCCAGACCACCTAGGCCCGTGGTAAGCTACATATATACCAATCAGCTCAACAAAGGGGATGCCACACCCTTAAATTGCACAGAATGCAAACAAGACAAAAAACCAAGCAATGTGAACTGAGGTCTAAGATGGTAGACATGCAAGAAATAGGAGCATGTTCACACTAGCAAAAAGAAGCAAAACCTACAAAAGACAAAAAATATATCTCATACCCTACCATCATTATATATAAATGTAAAGCAAAGTTGCATAATAAATATAGGGTACTTAGTGAACTATTTTTGATCAAAAAAAGTATACAAGCCGTCCCACCAGCGGCAAGGTGACCCTAAATTGGGACGGTACCTATACTGCCTATATTAAAAACCTTAGTGTATATCAAAGTTGAAGTAATGCATATAAGAGGGTAGACAAATAGGACCGGGTCCCAACTCCAGACCACCTAGGCCCGTGGTAAGCTACATATATACCAATCAGCTCAACAAAGGGGATGCCACACCCTTAAATTGCACAGAATGCAAACAAGACAAAAAACCAAGCAATGTGAATTGAGGTCTAAGATGGTAGACATGCAAGAAATAGGAGCATGTTCACACTAGCAAAAAGAAGCAAAACCTACAAAAGACAAAAATATATCTCATACCCTACCATCATTATATATAAATGTAAAGCAAAGTTGCATAATAAATATAGGGTACTTAGTGAACTATTTTTGATCAAAAAAAGTATACAAGCCGTCCCACCAGCGGCAAGGTGACCCTAAATTGGGACGGTACCTATACTGCCTATATTAAAAACCTTACTGTATATCAAAGTTGAAGTAATGCATATAAAAGGGTAGACAAATAGGACCGGGTCCCAACTCCAGACCACCTAGGCCCGTGGTAAGCTACATATATACCAATCAGCTCAACAAAGGGGATGCCACACCCTTAAATTGCACAGAATGCAAACAAGACAAAAAACCAAGCAATGTGAACTGAGGTCTAAGATGGTAGACATGCAAGAAATGGGAGCATGTTCACACTAGCAAAAAGAAGCAAAACCTACAAAAGACAAAAATATATCTCATACCCTACCATCATTATATATAAATGTAAAGCAAAGTTGCATAATATATATAGTGTACTTAGTGAACTATTTTTGATCAAAAAAAGTATACAAGCCGTCCCACCAGCGGCAAGGTGACCCTAAATTGGGACGGTACCTATACTGGCTATATTAAAAACCTTACTGTATATCAAAGTTGAAGTAATGCATATAAAAGGGTAGACAAATAGGACCAGGTCCCAACTCCAGACCACCTAGGCCCGTGGTAAGCTACATATATACCAATCAGCTCAACAAAGGGGATGCCACACCATTAAATTGCACAGAATGCAAACAAGACAAAAAACCAAGCAATGTGAACTGAGGTCTAAGATGGTAGACATGCAAGAAATAGGAGCATGTTCACACTAGCAAAAAGAAGCAAAACCTACAAAAGACAAAAATATATCTCATACCCTACCATCATTATATATAAATGTAAAGCAAAGTTGCATAATAAATATAGGGTACTTAGTGAACTATTTTTGATCAAAAAAAGTATACAATCCGTCCCACCAGCGGCAAGGTGACCCTAAATTGGGACAGTACCTATACTGCCTATATTAAAAACCTTACTGTATATCAAAGTTGAAGTAATGCATATAAAAGGGTAGACAAATAGGACCGGGTCCCAACTCCAGACCACCTAGGCCCGTGGTAAGCTACATATATACCAATCAGCTCAACAAAGGGGATGCCACACCCTTAAATTGCACAGAATGCAAACAAGACAAAAAACCAAGCAATGTGAACTGAGGTCTAAGATGGTAGACATGCAAGAAATAGGAGCATGTTCACACTAGCAAAAAGAAGCAAAACCTACAAAAGACAAAAATATATCTCATACCCTACCATCATTATATATAAATGTAAAGCAAAGTTGCATAATAAATATAGGGTACTTAGTGAACTATTTTTGATCAAAAAAAGTATACAAGCCGTCCCACCAGCGGCAAGGTGACCCTAAATTGGGACGGTACCTATACTGCCTATATTAAAAACCTTACTGTATATCAAAGTTGAAGTAATGCATATAAGAGGGTAGACAAATAGGACCGGGTCCCAACTCCAGACCACCTAGGCCCGTGGTAAGCTACATATATACCAATCAGCTCAACAAAGGGGATGCCACACCCTTAAATTGCACAGAATGCAAACAAGACAAAAAACCAAGCAATGTGAACTGAGGTCTAAGATGGTAGACATGCAAGAAATAGGAGCATGTTCACACTAGCAAAAAGAAGCAAAACCTACAAAAGACAAAAATATATCTCATACCCTACCATCATTATATATAAATGTAAAGCAAAGTTGCATAATAAATATAGGGTACTTAGTGAACTATTTTTGATCAAAAAAAGTATACAAGCCGTCCCACCAGCGGCAAGGTGACCCTAAATTGGGACGGTACCTATACTGCCTATATTAAAAACCTTACTGTATATCAAAGTTGAAGTAATGCATATAAAAGGGTAGACAAATAGGACCGGGTCCCAACTCCAGACCACCTAGGCCCGTGGTAAGCTACATATATACCAATCAGCTCAACAAAGGGGATGCCACACCCTTAAATTGCACAGAATGCAAACAAGACAAAAAACCAAGCAATGTGAACTGAGGTCTAAGATGGTAGACATGCAAGAAATGGGAGCATGTTCACACTAGCAAAAAGAAGCAAAACCTACAAAAGACAAAAATATATCTCATACCCTACCATCATTATATATAAATGTAAAGCAAAGTTGCATAATAAATATAGTGTACTTAGTGAACTATTTTTGATCAAAAAAAGTATACAAGCCGTCCCACCAGCGGCAAGGTGACCCTAAATTGGGACGGTACCTATACTGCCTATATTAAAAACCTTACTGTATATCAAAGTTGAAGTAATGCATATAAAAGGGTAGACAAATAGGACCGGGTCCCAACTCCAGAGCACCTAGGCCCGTGGTAAGCTACATATATACCAATCAGCTCAACAAAGGGGATGCCACACCCTTAAATTGCACAGAATGCAAACAAGACAAAAAACCAAGCAATGTGAACTGAGGTCTAAGATGGTAGACATGCAAGAAATAGGAGCATGTTCACACTAGCAAAAAGAAGCAAAACCTACAAAAGACAAAAATATATCTCATACCCTACCATCATTATATATAAATGTAAAGCAAAGTTGCATAACAAATATAGGGTACTTAGTGAACTATTTTTGATCAAAAAAAGTATACAAGCCATCCCACCAGCGGCAAGGTGACCCTAAATTGGGACGGTACCTATACTGCCTATATTAAAAACCTTACTGTATATCAAAGTTGAAGTAATGCATATAAAAGGGTAGACAAATAGGACCGGGTCCCAACTCCAGACCACCTAGGCCCGTGGTAAGCTACATATATACCAATCAGCTCAACAAAGGGGATGCCACACCCTTAAATTGCACAGAATGCAAACAAGACAAAAAACCAAGCAATGTGAACTGAGGTCTAAGATGGTAGACATGCAAGAAATGGGAGCATGTTCACACTAGCAAAAAGAAGCAAAACCTACAAAAGACAAAAATATATCTCATACCCTACCATCATTATATATAAATGTAAAGCAAAGTTGCATAATATATATAGTGTACTTAGTGAACTATTTTTGATCAAAAAAAGTATACAAGCCGTCCCACCAGCGGCAAGGTGACCCTAAATTGGGACGGTACCTATACTGCCTATATTAAAAACCTTACTGTATATCAAAGTTGAAGTAATGCATATAAAAGGGTAGACAAATAGGACCGGGTCCCAACTCCAGACCACCTAGGCCCGTGGTAAGCTACATATATACCAATCAGCTCAACAAAGGGGATGCCACACCATTAAATTGCACAGAATGCAAACAAGACAAAAAACCAAGCAATGTGAACTGAGGTCTAAGATGGTAGACATGCAAGAAATAGGAGCATGTTCACACTAGCAAAAAGAAGCAAAACCTACAAAAGACAAAAATATATCTCATACCCTACCATCATTATATATAAATGTAAAGCAAAGTTGCATAATAAATATAGGGTACTTAGTGAACTATTTTTGATCAAAAAAAGTATACAAGCCGTCTCACCAGCGGCAAGGTGACCCTAAATTGGGACAGTACCTATACTGCCTATATTAAAAACCTTACTGTATATCAAAGTTGAAGTAATGCATATAAAAGGGTAGACAAATAGGACCGGGTCCCAACTCCAGACCACCTAGGCCCGTGGTAAGCTACATATATACCAATCAGCTCAACAAAGGGGATGCCACACCCTTAAATTGCACAGAATGCAAACAAGACAAAAAACCAAGCAATGTGAACTGAGGTCTAAGATGGTAGACATGCAAGAAATAGGAGCATGTTCACACTAGCAAAAAGAAGCAAAACCTACAAAAGACAAAAATATATCTCATACCCTACCATCATTATATATAAATGTAAAGCAAAGTTGCATAATAAATATAGGGTACTTAGTGAACTATTTTTGATCAAAAAAAGTATACAAGCCGTCCCACCAGCGGCAAGGTGACCCTAAATTGGGACGGTACCTATACTGCCTATATTAAAAACCTTACTGTATATCAAAGTTGAAGTAATGCATATAAGAGGGTAGACAAATAGGACCGGGTCCCAACTCCAGACCACCTAGGCCCGTGGTAAGCTACATATATACCAATCAGCTCAACAAAGGGGATGCCACACCCTTAAATTGCACAGAATGCAAACAAGACAAAAAGCCAAGCAATGTGAACTGAGGTCTAAGATGGTAGACATGCAAGAAATAGGAGCATGTTCACACTAGCAAAAAGAAGCAAAACCTACAAAAGACAAAAATATATCTCATACCCTACCATCATTATATATAAATGTAAAGCAAAGTTGCATAATAAATATAGGGTACTTAGTGAACTATTTTTGATCAAAAAAAGTATACAAGCCGTCCCACCAGCGGCAAGGTGACCCTAAATTGGGACGGTACCTATACTGCCTATATTAAAAACCTTACTGTATATCAAAGTTGAAGTAATGCATATAAAAGGGTAGACAAATAGGACCGGGTCCCAACTCCAGACCACCTAGGCCCGTGGTAAGCTACATATATACCAATCAGCTCAACAAAGGGGATGCCACACCCTTAAATTGCACAGAATGCAAACAAGACAAAAAACCAAGCAATGTGAACTGAGGTCTAAGATGGTAGACATGCAAGAAATGGGAGCATGTTCACACTAGCAAAAAGAAGCAAAACCTACAAAAGACAAAAATATATCTCATACCCTACCATCATTATATATAAATGTAAAGCAAAGTTGCATAATAAATATAGTGTACTTAGTGAACTATTTTTGATCAAAAAAAGTATACAAGCCGTCCCACCAGCGGCAAGGTGACCCTAAATTGGGACGGTACCTATACTGCCTATATTAAAAACCTTACTGTATATCAAAGTTGAAGTAATGCATATAAAAGGGTAGACAAATAGGACCGGGTCCCAACTCCAGAGCACCTAGGCCCGTGGTAAGCTACATATATACCAATCAGCTCAACAAAGGGGATGCCACACCCTTAAATTGCACAGAATGCAAACAAGACAAAAAACCAAGCAATGTGAACTGAGGTCTAAGATGGTAGACATGCAAGAAATAGGAGCATGTTCACACTAGCAAAAAGAAGCAAAACCTACAAAAGACAAAAATATATCTCATACCCTACCATCATTATATATAAATGTAAAGCAAAGTTGCATAATAAATATAGGGTACTTAGTGAACTATTTTTGATCAAAAAAAGTATACAAGCCGTCCCACCAGCGGCAAGGTGACCCTAAATTGGAACGGTACCTATACTGCCTATATTAAAAACCTTACTGTATATCAAAGTTGAAGTAATGCATATAAAAGGGTAGACAAATAGGACGGGGTCCCAACTCCAGACCACCTAGGCCCGTGGTAAGCTACATATATACCAATCAGCTCAACAAAGGGGATGCCACACCCTTAAATTGCACAGAATGCAAACAAGACAAAAAACCAAGCAATGTGAACTGAGGTCTAAGATGGTAGACATGCAAGAAATAGGAGCATGTTCACACTAGCAAAAAGAAGCAAAACCTACAAAAGACAAAAATATATCTCATACCCTACAATCATTATATATAAATGTAAAGCAAAGTTGCATAATAAATATAGGGTACTTAGTGAACTATTTTAGATCAAAAAAA